>NC_061465.1:10002500-11380223 GCF_022581195.2 Helicoverpa zea | reverse complement strand
CTCACAGAAAGATGGCGTCATAATAATACGAACATCAAGTGGCCACTTGTTGCATTTCAGTTTTAAACGGTTCTACTCAAGTGGCGTTTTTACCACTAATTGGGGTCGGCACTTAGACCATTCAACGATCTGGAACTGCCCTGAGCTTATGTCTATGCGAAAATGTCTTCCAATAATACGATTCCAGAATTCCAGTGATAGCTCGCTCATGCATTTTCGTTCACACATTTGGTTAACTTCAACCCCAACGAACTCACTCTGGGGTTGGTTGTAACCAAACCCAACATTTTGGTTAAGCTCGCCATTGCACATAAGCAGTCTGTTTTAAGAGTAGGTACCAAAATGTGTTTTACAGGTACATAGTGAGAGTACATAAGGGAGAATATAGCCAGGGTATATACCTGAGCTAGTGCAACTTGATGCCTTGATGCATAATACGAGTTTGAGCTACACTTTCATATATTCAGCAGAGACAAAGGCACGGCAATGCCGCCTCCAGTTAGTTGAATGATCTTAGGTTCGGTCATAACGCGGTGACATATTGTTTCAAACCATTTTTTTCATAAAATCCATGACATTGTCATCGGGTGCGCATTAAAAGGATCTTTAGCAATATAGTCTTTTGTTGGCGCCTATTTAGCAAGTTTTAAATTAATTTTTAAGGTTTTTTTGTTTTAAATCCTCTTCAAAAGGCCTTAGGCTGCAATAATTCATCAGGTTTCTATGGTTAATTTGATATCTTTTTATATTGGATTCTATCTAAAGCCCGGTCTAGTAGTTATCTACCTTAAAAGAATTTTCATATTATCTTGAGTTTCTTTATAAAATCCATTGATTTTTGACAGGCTTTTTTTAAAAATGTGATTTGATCACCACAGTCCTATACCTATAGGCTATCTTATACCCTATATATATAGGCTTGGTATATGACAAAAATCACTTTTTTCGCTATTGGCACTCTCAGCATATTATTTGGCACCATATTTTGTTTTTTATCAACATCTTCTACGGTTATGGAGCCCACACTCGAGTAATCTTGTTAAATGTGCTGCAAATGGCGATAAGTGGCTGTCATAGGCTTCAACATGGCTATGTTCGTGTACCAAACACAAATCACAGCTTCGTACTCAGATTGGGAAGTGAATAAATATGTTTTGAGGGATGCTTTGTAGCACACTTTCTTCTAATTTAGGAATTGGTAGATACTACCTAAAGTAGGTTTTGAACGTGGCGTGGGCCCACTTTTTCTATAACCACTATTTTCCATAACAGCGCTTTCGCAACAGCGGATTTACTGCTCGGTTTTTTAAAAGCGCGACATATCTATTGCGTTGCGGGCTACTAAAACTGTCGCGTAGTTTCACTTGTCATCGTTTTGACAAAATAGATGTCAATTGTTTTTTGTTATTGTATAAAATCAGCAAGTGTAAAAAGGGCTACAACAAATATTGAAGTAGCGCTACAGTAGACTACAATACCCTACACTGCTACCTACTTAGTACCCACAATGTAAAAGTAAATGAACCCCAGTCATTTGCAAAAAATAAAGTATATATCTAGGCTATTCATCTGTAAATAATAATAATGTACAGTACACAAACAAAATACTGTAGGTAAACAGAACACAAATATTCCTATTTCCTAAGAAGAATTGAAAAGCAATTTTTGTCAGGAATATTGCATGATTGAAATGCTTGAATATTGAATTCGTCACAGTCCGACCGAAGTTTTGAGAATTTCTCTTATTGTTTCATGATTCTTTGAAAGTTTAGACTGCTTTTATTAGATTACAACGAATTTGACCGATTTTAATTTCGGGTTTATGAAAATTATTAGGTATGGAAGTTTTCAGGTAGAATTAACAATTTTAAACATTATCCCGATTTTTTTTGTAAAATTCCTTTCTGATTTTCTGTTTTATTCATTTATGAGCCTTCCCAAAAAACTTCGAGTCGGCAATAGGTACTTAAAATACATGTTGAATCATCAAAAATACCTATTAAAACAAGGAAATCACGATTTATACCGGCAAAATTTAAACTAAGCGAATAAAATATATCTCCTACTGATATAAATCTAATGATTTTTATTGATTTATTAACACAAGTTGTCTATAAATCCTTGACAGAACAGTAGACATTCTAATTTGTTCCGATAAACACAACATGACCTACGGTTACATGCATTTAATTTATTTTACTCTATTATGACGTTGTACTTGTGTCATTGTTAATGTCATCATCCTCATCCTCCGAGCCTTTTTCCCAATCATGTTGGGGTCGGCTTCCAGTCATTGTTGTTGTCATTGTTAATGTATTAATTGAATTTATCATTGAATTGAATGCTAGTATAAATTGAAATGAAAATACTAATAATTTTAATATACATAATTGAGTGCACCATTTGATTATATTCGTTATTTGTGTTAAATGCATTTGATTAAGTTTCGTTATGTTAACTTTTCACTGTAATTTGTTTTTGGAATAAGATAAAGATATTTATTTTTGCAAATACGGGTTACAATGATGTTGTTACATAAGGGTAAAAATAGATCCGCCATATTTTACCAATTGGCATGCAATATAATTTTAATAAATCAAAAATTATTGAACATAGGATTAAGAAGAAGAACAAGGAAAAATATAATTAGGAATAATAAAGTCTTTTTCATTTATGAAATAATTGAATGCACTTCACTTTTTCACAATCCGGAATGGATAACTTGAAAGTAAATCTCTATGGTCTTCCGTCTGTCAGGCTTTTACGAAAAAACGTCGTCTCAAAATAGTTCAGATCTGTTTCAAAATAGTTTAGTGTCTAACATAGGACGTAGGCTACTTTTATCTTGGTGCGGGAAGTAGTTCCCTCGGAACGCGAATGGAACTTTGCGGGGTACAGCCAGTTCAGCGTATTCATATTTTTTTATTTTTCATACTACATTTTCTTACTAGGTACAAAATAATAACGCGCAGATACTATCAGTCATGCATGCCATATCCTAGACAGCAGTTTAACTCTATTATTTAATTTGTGTCGTAATCAGGTCAAGACGATGTTGTTGTACGTTTAATAGTCTCACGTGGCCCTGTTCTTCTCTCTTATCGGAATATGGTAATGTAAAATGTTTCATGGTAAGGGGGTGAAAAAAGGGTTTACTTTTCAATGCGCATCTGTGGTTAAAGTGATACTGTCTATGATGGTATACCTGATGTTGACTTAATATCATTCAGGAATAAATAAATCCCTAGTAGTGTCTGTTACCAGTCTATTAGAATTTCACAGATTTGCAAACATAAAGTATAAGAATTAGACAGACTAATATAATTTAACAGTTTTAGAGGTATTTTACGTGTCTTCTAAAGACTTCAACAAACGGTAAGCACATATATTTATCTTACATTTATCTTTTTGTTCCAGCTTAACCGTCGAAAACGAACTCAACCAGAAAACAGACAGGAGCTGAACGGCTACATCGCAAACTCGACAGTGTACGTCACTTCCATCAACGAGAACGGAGCTATCGAAAGCAAGCCGACCATCTCATCCCCGAAGGCCCAGCCAAAATCCCTCCAGGCCAAACCAGCCCCCGTCATAGCCAACGGCATAGACAAAAAGAAGGACATTATCAAAGAAGAAGAGAAAGTGGAACCAGAAAAACACGAAGTAGACACAAGTGAAAAAGTTAAAGTGGTTTGTGAAAGTGATAGTGGAGTGGTAGTTGATAGGGATATTAGTGACGCGTATAGTGTGGCCAGGGAGCACTTGAATAACGGCAGGAGTGAGAAGCTGATTGGGGAACAGCCTGATCACAGGATCAGGGCTACGGCTATAGTTGAGAATAATAAACTTGGACCTGGAGAGAACCGGTGAGTTTTAGATGGTAGTGACGTTGCATTAGATTTCTCTAGCTATACATATTTGTTGTTCGCGAGAACATGACAAATTAATTAAATAGAATATTGATAGCCGCAGACAGCAAGAATATTCGGTCGATCAGTTATCATCCTATCATATTTTTTAATTGATGTTGTTGGTTATTTAGCACATAAACATCCGAATCTGAATTTTGACATGAAATGCCTATATTCCACTGGCAATCTAAAATTATGTGACGGTATAGACTGAAAGAGCGGATTGGACAAAAGTCGCTGACCTATATTTTCAAAGGTCATTTGAAAATGAAAATAACTGCCCGGCGGAAGCAGTAAATACCTATTTACCCAAAGTTACTAAAAATCACAAAGAATTAGGTTTATAATAATTTTAAGCTCGTGAGGCGGATCTGTTTTTCCCAGTTTTTGTAACATTCATGCAATTACTTAAAAAATGTTCATGCCTCAATTTGATTGTCTTTTTTCGGTTTTATAATGATAACAGTTAAAAAATAAACTAATGATAGTGTTTTGAATCATTAGGCTTTAAACTCATAACTTGATTGTGGTAAGAAAGTAGGTTTTAGAAATGAGGTTGCATTTAAAATGGTAGGAAATCTAAGTTCAAACAGAGAATCAAACTAACCACATACAAATCAGCAGCCAAATATTTCGAACAACTAAATTCAACACAGAAAAAACTTAAAACAATGAAATTCCGCATTGCTACCAATGACAACACTTAGAAAGTGAAGGAGGTAGCAACATTGGCAGCTCCAAGGTCGAGACTGTCTCTATAAACTGAACATATATCACAAGTATCAGCTTACGGCTCTGGTAACGGTAAAGTTATCTTGATAATGCTCTTAATTTTGTAATGAGCTGTCCCTAGTGTGTCTTTGGTGTTCATTATTACGCGTGCAAGTTTTATGACTGAGAATTCGGGGGAGACTTGTGTTGCTTTAAATTATGCTGTGTAGTTTGATCTTCATATTTATATATCTTTCTCGAGTATGTCGCTATTTAAGTTGAAAAAAGATTCTGGTTATAGATCTTCTATAAGTACAGTATTTTAAACAATATTTTTTTCATCAACAATGACGATGCTTTTCATAAACATCTAATTAAGTTAAATATTTGTGTTCTTAATTTTAGTACTTTTGATTTTATTCCTATTTATTGATGTCTCGCTATATGGACAGATTTTAATGCAATATAATTTCCTGACCGTTTCTAGGAATATTTATTGCAATTCCGACATTAAATTGCTAATCCAATTCTATAGGACTTAATAATGTTATGTTTGATCCTTTTATGGGCTCAATCGATTAAACTATACATGCAATGAAAATTTATGCCAATCTAAGTATGGTGTCTATTTAATTAATATAATAAACAATCATAATAATTTTGTGCACGTATCTTCCGCGTTCGGTTTTGTAGATTGATAGTAGAAGTGGCCAAAGGAACAGTATAGGTGTGTACTACAACACACCAGACACAGAAGGAGTATTGTTAATATCGATTATGATTGGGTTCCTATCCTTAATTTGAGCTGGTTAATAAATGCAACGATGGCATTTATAGTGCCATTCTAAGTTTACAATATCATTCAGCAATACCTACCTCTTTTGTAAATAATAGCTTGCTGTTACCATCAGGGTGCATAATTGTGTCAAGATTTTTATATTTCCACCCTTTATGTACATTACGGAATGCAATAAAAAAATATGAATACCTACTTTGCCTGCTTCTGCTAGTGTACTTCTTCTGTGTACCATTCCTCCTTTTTACAATTGGTCGTATATCTTTACTCTTCTTGAAATAAAACCCCTGTTTTTATCCTTATTACAGGAAACTATACTGTTTAAGATTTTTATTACTGAGTACTTCATCGTCAATTGTAAATTATTCAAGTACGATTAAAACACATAGGTACTAACATAACATCTCAAGTTATCATCACATCATGACCACGCACTCTATTATCGCCTCTCTCTTCATTGCAATACTGTAAGAAATTGCTTGGCAATGTACCAGTATGTAGGTATTAAAGAATTTAATTGTCTTGGGCAATCCCTGACGCCATGTATGTTGACGTCATATATAGCAATTGTTCCACCATTGTTTTACTCATCGATTATTTGTTTGGATTGTAGAAAAAGTTAATTGAGTACGCAATTATTTTGTTTATATAAATGTTAGCTTGTATCTGTGTTTGTAGGTGGTGCTGCTGTCTAAAGTCCAATCTGTATTTTGTCTTTTACTAGTGTTTTGTGATCAACAGTTTCCTTGATTATAATTGATTTCACACAAGACTGGAAACTACTTGACGGTCCTGAACTTTGGCTTTAACTCTCTCGAAAGATCTATCTTTATTTATAACCGTATAGTCTTCTTTCATATTGATATCTCTATCAAATGCATATCAGCGATCATTCGCTTCATAGTTTTTGTATTACTCTGAAATGGCAACGAAAAATCAAAATATCATTCGTAACAAATACTTTACATTAAATGTCACAGTAGTTTTTAGAGACTACATCTAAACCTGTTACGGTTTCTTTAGTTTGTTCTCATTAGGCTTTTTTGTTCAAATTAGCGGTTTAATTAGTAATACCTAATCGCCAAAAAACAGCTGGTTTGAGGTTATTCAGTTAAATGTTACCTGCGTCCTTGCTCATGCATAACCTCGGGTAAGTCTTCATGTTGTTAATGATGGTACACAAAAAATTATAAGGTTAAGGTTTGTAGTTAGGGATGGCGTTTTTGGGCATTAAATTGCCATCTTCAAGGTAGCTTTTATATGAATATCGTCGTGATTGTCTTTTACCGTTTATGTATTTTATGCTTAATACCTGCCTTCAAGTTCAAGGTGAATTTTTATTTGCCTTATGTATGTTAATGAATGGCTGCACTGGCAAATGAAGCTAGTGTTCCTCAATTTTGTAGGACCCACAATTTCTACTTGCTTGGTTTGACATAATATTTGAGTTCAGATATCATAAACAATCATCTTCTTACGTTTAATTCAGACGCTGATGCAGTACATCTTCAATTAATTACATATCAGAAACTAAATCAAGTCATTCTCTCTACCAATCTTTATCTTGAACAAATACAAACTAGTTATCAACAGTATTTTTACCACCGTTCCTACTCACGGTATGTTTTTTCCCATCGTCTTTAGCTATGTAAATGTATGGTATACCGTAATTAGTGAAGATAAGATCTGTGATGCGCAAATCTGTCAGTATCGGCTGCGAGTACTTGTCGTTCGTGTTTGTGCTGGTTTTAAATTGACTGTTGGGTTCTGTATGTTTATTTTGATTAGTATATGGATAGTTATTATTATTGTACAAATGTAGTATGCAAGTTTTGTTAGATGGTTCTTTCATGTATTATGTTCATCATGCTTTTAGATAGGTGGCCAGATTATTTTTAAGAATTGTTACAGCTGAACTATCGGCTAACTCTAATTTAGTCCAATTATTTTAATCATTTACTTAAAGGGGGTTTTCTGACCATTCAAGAATTACAATCCTTATTTTTCAGTCTCATCGTCGCACTTCTACCGTTAACTAGTTGGTACTTACCTATTTTATATTATTATAATTGTTCGGGTTCCTCTGTTAAAACAATTCCTTGGATTTCTCACCACATCCAAGGAACTCCAGTCAACACGTAAATTTTCCTGTCCACTGATCGACGCAGACGCACCAGTTAGTGCCAATTGCGTATGAGACGCGTTATCTCCGCTGTCCGCTAGATGGCGTTGTTGACGTTTGTAGATCACGACGAGACGGTGGATGTAAGGTAATCTAGGTGGTGGCACTGAGCTGCTTGGAAATCAGAGCGTGGAACTTGAATTTGGAATTGCTAGATTTTAGACATTTATTTAAGTTCCTGAAATGATGTAAATTAATAGTGGATAGTAAAGACAGGAGAACTGAATTTTTGTTCAACAAATCTGATGCAAGAGATTGATATATGTTAATTATAATGTGTGATTGATTATAATGCGTGCCTTTGGTCGTTCTAAAGAAGATAAACTAATGATCATTTTAATAAATCTTAATTCTTCTGCGAAAACATCAAATAGATAGCTAGGTAACTACATGTTTAGGAAATATAGCTTAAAAATGGCATATATTCATCGAGAGACGAAAACCGTATTATACGTAATGACAAATCATTGTACCTACATATAAAATATATCTTAACGATGCACAGGTAGGTACACACAGATAGACATACCTATTCCTAAAAAAAATCCGCAACATATCTAAATGCAACTAGTACATTGGTCTCGGTCGAATCGTCATTGTTCCGCTTGGATTCTCCCCACCCTCATGCATGGTGCCTACCTTCATATAATGGATGGCTACTGTGCCTTCCCATGGACCCCATGAAGTGTGTAATGGTGGCACAATGGATGCTAGTTATTGGGGATATCAGTGGAGCTTATAATTTTTATGGTGATTTTGGATTTATGTAAAAATTTTATTTTTTACGTGGATTAGAAGGATCTTTATTTCCTTTAGTTTTCCTGTAATTATATTCATTAAATAATTTATTAAAATATTATTAATTAATAATTATTTTTGAATTTATTTTCCTGTCGGTAACCCACCTTTGAAAACTTACATAAGAATTGCAGGGTAAGTTTATTCAAGAACAACAAACTACACATTTTAGTCACAGCATCAAGAAAAACAAACCCATTCAAACATTGAAATTGTACTAATCCAAAACCGCAGTAACTGTTAGTTCATCACTACTCCACATTATGACCCATAGGGAAAATTCAAACTTTTCATCCGTTAGCGTAGCGTACTCACAATAGATAACCGACCTCAGCCTTGCGCGCGCGCACCCAGGTACATCACTTGATTCAGTCATTCGCCGGCACTTGCCGAAGCAACACTTGTCGTTAAACCTTTGTTAGGATAGGGTGCGTACCTGCCCCCACCTGTGAGCCCCTCCCGCCGCGCATGCGTCGCGTCCCGACTCCCACGCATCCCAGTATTTGTATTCGGAATTTTTTAGTGATACCCGCTTGACGCGAGTTTTTGTTACAATTCGAAGTGAATGTTTGGAATTTTTAGTGTTTTGTGTTGTGCTGTGATGTGCATTGTGTGTTCCTAGGATGCATTACAAACAGTTGTTTAAGAGGTAATGTTTTGATTCTGTTGTTTGTTAAGTGAGGGAATGTTGGATCAACTTATTATGAGGTCCCGAGGGCAAAGTTTTGAAGTCGTTAAGCGCAGCCTCGAGATCATTGTTTCTTCCTCGGATGGTAAACTGAACATAGATTATGTGGTAACTTGGTAACCGTTGGGTGAATGTCTGGAACATTCTAACTGTGCTGGATGTTGCTTGAGTATTTCTTTTAATCATTGTTGGCCGTTAACGGCTATGAGGTCTACGGAAATGAGCTTCTCAATATAATAATCAACTGCCTTCGACTTATAATTATGTCTGTTTTATAGACCTCAGGTAATTATAAGTATACCCAATAGACGGGAAGCTATGCCTTATTATTATGGCTGGCTTATATTTTGCAGCATTATAGTTTATCATGTAATATGGCTGAGAATCAAGATTTCATAGTTATCATATCCATTACCCATGAATTCCTTTAGTGTGTAGCAATGCTAGTTTACATTTATCTTTAACCGCACCCGTAACAATTATATGATTAATAGTATTTCCTTCCGAAGCTATTCAGGTCAGTATTCTAGGATCATTTCCTGAAATGTGATACAAGTAATTATTAAAGCTTAAGGCCATAGTACTATAATGACAACTGGTTATTCTCCCTGATTGCAGAAGTAATTCTCACGATAATCGCTATAGGATGTGGATTGAAAGTAGGTAATAAAATATTAACTTCAAAACATATGTTTTCTTAATCTGCTACAAACCTTCACAGTGGTAAGGTAACATAAAATAACTACCACCAATAATGTTTATGACTTCTAAGATTTAGAAACGGCAAACTTAATCCTCCCAAAAACTGCTAATCCTAAGACAATACAACTGAATCTAATTGTCCTAATTCTCGAAAACAAGAATATTATTGAAGAAATTACGAGGTATCGTGACTGCCAACAATTTGCACAGGTGTTAACTGAGGAACAAAATACAGAGTTACTTGTAACAGTAACTAGTGAACGAGACGATCCAGTTGTCTGTGAGAATGTGTTCGTACGCCGAGATGAAGCAAACACGTCTGACGACGTAGTTTTTGTTGATTTTGAGATACTATTTGCTGTCATACTTAATGTTAATTGGACAAATGTAGTCGATATGAATGGCTGCGTACACGAGATGTGAACGAAGATGTTTTTAAATTTAACTACGTAGATTGATGGTTTTAATTGCAAAACTTGGTCAATCACGTTAAATTAGCTGATGTGCCTATGCTACTGAGACAACTTATCAAGCTTAATTTCAGTTTTTGATGTAAGTGTCTTCAACGCAGTGCGAATCTAGAGCTTACATTTAAGTATTATTATCACTATAATAACTAACTTTTTACTTCTTCTATGATCGTTTATGTGTTCAATGCCGTGTCAATCACTAAGACACGAAACAGTTTAATATTTATAAACAGTATTTCTTCAGCATTCATAATTATACGTTACTAAGGTGTGATATTATAACTTGACGTGTAAATCGCACAAGTATTGGTATTTCCCAGTCCGTGTGAGCTGCGTCTAACGCTCGTGTCCCAGTTTTATAACAATCGCTAGTGAAATTATCTTCAGTAATAGTTGTAATTTTAATGGAATTATCTCTAATTGTTTCTCCATTAAATTCTTCTATTTCTTTATTTTACTGTCTGTCTTCATGTTTATAATTATCATCTTTTGAGTTTTGTTGTAAACCGTTTTACAGTTCATCAAATAGACTGTGTTTGTAGCAGTATCTAATACATCTTACAATAGTAATTTTATCATAATTTACAGAAAAGCCTACAACCCATCACTTTAATTCAAGTTCCCACCACAATTTAACTTCTAAAGCTTTAACTTTAAGTTATTTTAGTTGCGGAACTAACAAATTTTCCTCTATCATATTAAAATTGAGTCTAAAACTGCATCGATCAATTCGTTCACCACAATATTGAAAGTCAATTTATAGGTATGAAACTGGAACGCCGAAGATTTCAATGAATCGTGACGTGACTCCAGCTTGACGTTTAACGCGTGACGTCAAACCATTCTTATAAGTAAAGGCGCGGCTCCACCGCAGTGCACGCTGTGCACGGACACGCGGCGCATTTTAGCTGCGTGTATTCATTTGTTTGTCAACGTGGGTCTACGTTTCCACTGAATACACGAATATGACCCACGACTATGTATAGCGTGGCACGGCGCACGGGTAGACCCACGCTGACAGCGTTGAGCTACGTAACCGCTTACAACAACTGCTCTGCGATAACCGAGCTGTACATAGTCGTGGGTCTTATTCGAGTACTCCAGTGGAAACGTAGACCCACGTTGACAGCGTTGAGCTATGTAACCGCCTATTCGAGCAAGCCACGCGTGTATCAATGACGTCAATTCATGCGTAGCCTCTCCGTGGGTTGCAGTGGACACAACCACATACATTTTCTTACAAAGCGAAGCTTAATACACGTGCGTAGCCTCTCCGTGCACCGCGGTGGAGCCGCGCCTTTAGACGCGAAGTAAATATGACTTGTGGTTTATAAATAAGATTGGAAAATTATATGTCACCGCGGTTTTATGGGGAACTTGTGGGAATATGGAACATTTTTTAGACCTACTCATATTTAAAACAAACTATTACGTCGCATCCATAAGAGTTCATGACGGTTGTCATCTTTCTGTGGTGTCATTGGGGATATATCTACGTAAATATTTTATAATCAAATTTTGTATTCATAACATGGTTATTTTAGTTTACATATGAGATATTTAACTTCGTTTGAGCTGGTGATAAAATGCTAAATATATAAAGTCCAAAATAACGTTAAAACAGCTCAGTTTCATACATCCAGCTTGTGTCAAAATTTCTTAGAACCTCACCAACCCTCGGGCGCTTAAATTATTAATCCTTAGTGGAGTTCGTTTGTAACTTCTTATACGTACTTTATTTTTTGTAACTTTCCCAAGAAAGTGTGCATTAAGGACGGCTACAGACGATGCCTTGAGGCGGTGCCGGTAATATTACGAGTAATGAGACCTCGTGTGCTCTGTAAAATGCCTTTCACACGATTCTTTGTATTAGATGCATCAATCTTATCTATTTCATTTGGGTCTTGTACTAGTTCTGTTACGTTATGTGGTTTAGGTTCAATGACTTCTTTATTTCCTGCTTCAGGTAAAGTGATTAAGTTTGATTGTTTTTCTATTGTCTGGTTAATTTTATTGTTTGGTCGAGAATTCTTGATAGCATCGTATTTTTATTAGGGTGCACGTCAAATCTTGACTTATGACTTACCAAAATAGAGTTTTAAAATTCGTCCCTAAATTGCCATCTGATTGGTTAGTTATAAAATTAGAAGAGACACTGTAATTTTGGAAAATCAGATCAGCAGAAATAATTACTTCGTCAGTAATAAAGTTGATCAATGTTAATCTCACCACTTTTATGGTAGAATCCATTAGTTCAATGGTCGATTATAGTGATCAATTTATGACCAACAGTAATATTGTTTTGTGTTTCACATCAAATCAATGTTCTGTTAGCTTCAGTCCACAAGAAGTGAGCGTGAATAATTCCAAAACATTCGTACAATGTACTGTAAGTTTACACGTGTCTAGCGGTATTATATGCTGTTCTGCTATTCTCATAGTTTATTGTGCATCTTTACTTATAGTGTAAGGTATATTACTACATGCAGAAGAGAGATCTGCACCCACTCCTTCGGAATCGACATCCTGATAGGCTGCCTAAAATTTCTGATCTTTTCCTTTAGTTTTGGTTATATATGTTCTGTATAGTTAAGTTCTAAGTTTGTATGTACTTTCTAAGTACATCTTAGACACCAATGACTGTGTTTCGGATGGCACGTTAAACTGTAGGTCCCGGCTGTCATAGAACATCCTTGGCAGTCGTTACGGGTAGTCAGAAGCCAGTAAGTCTGACACCAGTCTAACCAAGGGGTATTGGGTTGCCCGGGTAACTGGGTTGATGAGGTCAGGCAGGGCAGTCGCTCCTTGTAAAGCACTAGTACTCAGCTACATCCGGTTAGACTGGAAGCCGACCCCAACATAGTTTGGGAAAAAGGCTCGGAGGATGATGATGTTCTGTATATTACAAAATATTAAGTTATCCAATAAAGTCCAGGTTTATTTAGGCAACTTAACTTAACATGGATGTCTTCTTATATACATTTTATCCTGTAGTTATTCCTCCTGCTAGTGGAAAACGAGTTTCAAGTAGTGCGTTCTCGCCACCTCGTCTGGATATATCAGTTCCCAGACCAAGTTTTTAAGACCCATGACTCGAATGGACAGTCTGCGGACATCCTATTAGATTTTTTGTTTGAACGTCTATAAGACTAGTTTGTCATCTTTTTGTAGGCTTGCCTTTAATACTTGATCTTCTCCTTTAATTCTCTTCTTCTTTATTACACTATTGTAATAAAGAGTACATTTTTATGTTTGTACCCTTAAGGCTCCAAACCTACTGACCCGATTTGAAAAATTCTTTCACTGTTCTAAAGCTACACTCTTCCCGAGTAACATAGAGTATATTTTATCACGGTACGGGCAGTAGTTCCCACGGCACGAGGGTGAAACCGCGTAAAAACGGCTAGTACTTAATATTCGTTTAGTTTTTCTTTCAAGTAATGCAATAAGGTTATTGTTGTGTTCATAAATAAATATATTTTTTGTTGTATAAGTTATTTTAATCATGGGTAATTTCCCGGGAGTCTAGTTCTTACCCTTGTCATGTGGTAAGCAGTGACAGTTCACGAGTCATTCTGGGGAATTCGTACTATTGTGTATTCTTGCTTATATTGTATTGCTTTTGGCTATTTATAATGTTTGGTGTTTTGGCGCTTTGCATTATTATATTCTTAGAGGACAGTTCTTAGTAGCTAGTGAAGTCGGTGATGTGGTTTTATTATTTGGATCAGGAACACTAGGTTGTTCCATTTTGACCCTCAATAAGACGATGAGATAGCATTTCTTATGAATTTTGTGGACGCCACAGAAGATTTTCGATCTTTACTTTTGTGGGAGGATTTATTTTGATGTCACAATTAACAATATCCTTGAAAGGAAAAGCTATAGGTATTTAATTATAATCATTGTTTACCAACCAAATATTTGAAACTTCTAAAACGTGCAAAGGTCTCAACCACCTATTCACATTAACATTTTTTTCTTTCAATTCCTTACATTTAACGGAAGAGTCGTCAGCTAATGACAGTCGTATCAACTTGACATTGGCTAAATAATTAGCGGACGTGGGAATTGTACGTATTGTCGGCTCTGCGTGTTGTTTTTGTTTAATCATTGAATAGGTAGTTGTTAAACGTGCCGTTTCGACTGATATTGTATGGTTTGTATTAGATTCTTCGGAAGTAATGTTAGACAAACAAACATTATTGTGTCAAAAGGTATTTTTATTTACCAACTTTAAAAAAAGGAGGTGCTCTTTTGTATGTATATTTAGGAGTAATTTTCTAACATTAGGCTGAACCAACTTTAATGCAATTGTCAGACTTAGGATAAGATTTTATGTTTATTATTAAAGTCCGTATTTTTTAAGTTTTTTTGGTTATCATGTAAAACGGCTGATCCTTTACCGGAGATAGACAACTTTTATTGTTTAATGGTTTCGTGGAAAGAACGTGAGCTCCGTGAATGAGTTTTTTAGGGATGAAATTGACTATTCTAAGCTGGTAGTTTAAACAGTAGCAATGGAGCAGCAATAGACGTTGCAGGTGGAGTTTTCACAGCGTAGCAATTTCCGAGTAAATAGCTATTTAGATCTGACGCGTGTATAATTAAATACATCCGAGTGCTGGGGCCCGATTCTCCTAAGTTAATAATGTCAAAATCTAATAGAAATCGAATCGCAATATGATCGCAATAGCAGTTTTAACCATATCGGGCATTCTGCTACTAATAACCAATCGTATTCGATTGACATTTGATTGGTGTGCGATTGGTCTGCTATTTTGGTGATTTTGGTCTATACGGTAGTTTGCTGTACAATCATTTTGCAATCTTAAATCATTTGCAGACAAAATGATTCATTATTGAATGACAGAAAAGGATAAAAACGTTTATTTCAAAGAAAAAATAGCGGAATGCCACATACGCTTCAATCGTAATCGAGTCGGGATTGGATCTCAGTCGAATCGAGTCGAACGTGAATCGTATATCGCTTAAGTAAAATTAGGAGAGTCGGGCCCCTGAACACTATCTACGTAATCTCACAAATACCTTCCACTAATGAAACCTGTAGAAACTTCAATATAGATAACAGACGATATTACGATAACCAATTCATAAACACAACACAATATTTCGGAACCGTGCCCACTACATTACACCTGATATAATAAAGGGAATCACCCGAAAACCTTGCAAACTGTCCCCTTATCAGTTAAAATATCGTTTAAAAACGTTTACTCGATGCGTATCCGAATTCCTTAGCCATAATCCGATACCTAATAGGAATATTAACGCAGTATCGCGGGAAACACGCACAACACTCGAATACTAAGCGCTACCATTGTCTCCCGCCCCCGCTCCATTACGGCCTATCTGCTAAAACGACGCCAGACATAATCAACTTTATCCTGGCAGATATAAAATTCATTTTGCTAAAACATTGAACCTAGGATGCCGACGTGAAGTTATGAAAACGGCTCGGTTCTCTTAAGAAACGTCGTCACCGTGAAGACTTGAACAATGCCAAGTTTTGATACAAATTTCCTTTGTGGAAACGACTGTTATGGATGCCGTTTCGTGTATAATATATAATAAAACGGATATTGTCGTCTGTCTTGTTTTGTGTTGTGTAATTGAAAAATTAGGGACGTGAAATTAGCTTTGTTCTGATCAAGAACGATGTTTTGGTGTTTTTTTAGTTTTTTTGGGCTAATTATGTTGTGCCATTGAATGCCATGGGAAATTATTACTGTCAACTTCATTGTACCTATGTACCTGTATTGGATATCTACCTACTGCCTATAGGTGGGTAGCCCCTATTTCATTCTGGATAAACTCTAGGTCCACTCTAAGAAAAAAGGCATATAAAATGCAGGGAAATTGACAAGCTGATTATTTGTTTGAGAAATGATCAGAACCAGTTTATTGGTATGAAATGACGTCTTCTGATTGACGAAGAAAGTATTCCTGGTATATTAATCAGTGTTTTCAAAATGCTGCAAATGCTGGCTGACAATGTTATGTCAACATTGACTCAAATTGACATCTTGTCAGTGACAAGGCAATGTTCAGCGACAAGCACTTTGACAACAATGTCATGACAAAAACCTAGAACGGTTGAAATTATGAAGATAACATAGTTTGTTTACCTATAATTTGGACTTGCATTGCAAGCATATGGTAGTAATGACCTATGTAGATAGAATTTTAAAATTTAAATTCTGAATTGTTCTCAAAACATAGTTATGCAGTATTTTATTTTCGTTTACAATAATGTAGACTTATAGACTACAATTATTCACTGAATAAATACTTTTAATTTATGATTGATTGGCTGAAAAACAAACAAATGAAAAGCACTTTCCTATATTTTTAACGAGTAGAAAAGATTTTAATGTTAGCATTTTATATTTTTATTATCTGTACGAATTTGACCCGTTTATCCGTTTTGATGAACACGAAAATGTCTTCATTTTATATAAAACATAAAAATTTCATGGCTGGTATTAATTTTTATTAACTATAACTTTGAGGTTGGTTGGAAAACTGTAGATTATTTTATGTTCTAGTAAGATAAAATACTAGTTTGGGATATTTTTTGGAAAATATCAATGACGTTAAGAAGTAGGTAATATATTATTACAAACATCTGGAGGTGTTTACTAATCCTAATTTACAACTAGAAAGTATTCACAAAAAGTATCCATCACTAAATCAGTTCTACTTAACATGCACTTAACTGTAACCGTTTTTTGTAAGTTAACCGACAAATAAGGTTCGTTATCTAAGCTTTAAACCGATTACCCGAGAGTAAGAGTTCCCTCACACTACAAACTTTTAGTCGGCCGATAGTTTGTTTCAGCTCATAAATCAGTAAGTATGCAGATTAATGGGACGTAGTTATGCAGAAACGTTCCAACCCACTGTACGCGTAAATGCTTATATCTCAAATTAAACTTGAATTTGAGATATAAGCATTTACGCGTTTCAGTTGTATTCTTTTTTATTCTAACTAGTAAAGGTACTAGAGGTTTTATTGTTGAATTATATTGAGTTTAGATAACCATATGCTAAATTTTAGGCTGTTCAATCACAATAACTCGATTTCGGGTGACTTGTGGGTTGGAACGTTTCTGCATAACTACGTCCAATGGTAGTACGTACATTATTACAAAGATAAGTTTTTGGCATCAGATTTCAGATCATTGGTATCAGACCGACTGAAAACTTTGATTGGTATTAATTATATTCTTTAAAAAATATATTTTTGCCAATTATCGGGTCAAATGTCGGCCGACTGTTTAGTCGTCAGTATGCAGTAACAGATTACCCGAGAGCTAAGTGTAATAGGTACTTGAGATTTTTTAGATAACCGCCTTTTATGTAACTTATTTGCTATAGATAGTGGTGTTAACTTTAACTTTGTTGGTATTCGGATTTTTATCGATAAAGTCCGCTTTTTATAGCAATGCATATTTGTTTAGGCAGGTTGGTAATGGGTTTATTAAATCTGTGTAGATAAGTCATACATAGTAAATATTTTTTCATTAAAAAATAATTTGGTATCCTAGGTTAGCTATCAATTGTTATTATATAGATATTATATATTGTTTAATTGGATAAAAAGTAGCTTCATTACTCTAACTCACTTGTTTCCCTTTAACTGTTGTATGACCCACATATTATTATAAATGAATGTTATTTTTATAACAAAACACATATTGTTGTTAGTACAACCTTCTATTAAACCCCATAATATTCAACACAAACATGGTAGACAGTAGCTACCGTATCTACCTAAAAAAAAATCTCCATACTAATCTTATAAACTGACTAGAGGTATTAGTTACCACGACCAGTAACCAACCGTCCATGGTACATTTTTATGGTAGCTTTTGTACACAGATTAAAAACCCGGAATATTTAAAAATGGAATAATTTTAAATAAGCGATGTAGCGTTAAAACTTTTTCTTCGGAACGTAAAGTCACGATTATCGTCAGCCAGTGGTATTTTAAAAAGGTTGAGTTTCTATATCTAAAGGAGGTTCTATATCTTATGGTAAACTTATAATGTAACTTCTTCTTTATGAGAAGAAAATAACGAAGATTGTGTAATGCGATTTTTATGAAAACATACTGATTCCTGACCTACCACAATATTGGTAAGTAACTCAAAGGTTGTCTGGTAAAAAATACATAAGGGTATTAAGACTTAAAGAACCATCAGTAGGGCAGTAAGGTACTATGTACCTATTTAAGTACCATAATACCCCGTCAATTCATGATAAAATCCAATAAACAATGCCACGTCAAATCCATGGGATTTTAATCAAGCTTAACTTTTATCCTATAAGTGGCTTATTCAAATAGGCCGACAGGCGACGGGTCCCTAAAACGGCCGGGAGAATGTATGGTATTTACTTCTAATGTCCATTCCCATTATATGGGAATCTTGATGGGACGATCACGCGTGATCCAGCCATTTGAAATGCGTGGGCAGATGAAATTATCATTACTACTAAATATGAATGTAATTTTGTAGCGTGGCAACATTGGCTGTTCTGTCTGAATGGAGATTTGGAATTTTGTGATTTATAGAAGATAATTTATTTGCATGTGATTTTTAAAAATAATTTCATTCATCATTTGTCCCAAACAGGATAATAATGAAACCTATTGAATATAGTAGCAGGATAGCAAAAATACATTAAAAATATAAATTCCATACAATCAATCATAAAAGGAACGCTAAACTCCCTCCAATATTTAAAAAAGGAACAAATAAAAACAATTACAACTAACCAGCAATTTCCTTTGCTTCCAAAAACAAAAAAACGCCACGGTATCCGAACTCGATTACGTCACCCATAATTTGTTACCTGCATTTTTCCCGCGTTCAAAACCTACCGGCGGCGCATTCGAAATTCGAACCGTGTATACTCCGAATATTAGAGCATTAAACCAACTAGAGGCGCCATGATCGCATATCTCTGTGCGAAAAGACTTTCCAATTCAGATTTGCAGGCTAGGCTACAAATAGTGACAGTTTACTTGTAAATTTTCATACGAGTAGGGCTGAGGCTTTCTCGTACCTTTGGCAGAAAGGAAGGCACTGACGCAAGCAGGTCAACTTACCCGAATCTGTCAAATTTTACCAATGAAACATTAACCTTCCACTATTTGTAGTAAGGTTGAAAATCTATAGAAAAAAGACAGATTGAGGTAGGTTAATGTGCTAGCATGTCTAATGCAGCTGCAGCCTGTGCAGCATTGGCAAATCCAGTTGATGCAATGATCTTAGACTCGGAGTGGACTTTTGTTAGTCCATTTAATGGCGCGCCAAATATTTCGTGGGAATTTCGTGCGCGCCACGTGGTTTCGGAGTATTTTTTTTCTGTTATTTTTATTGTTTTCGTGTACCGGTATGAGGATATTGGAAACCGATTGTTATTGTAATGGCAACTTTTACTTGGAGGTTGTATTGTTCCGTTTTCTAAGGATTTTGCTTTATGATTTTTAATCTGTTTCTTATCGTAGTAATCTTGGGATTGCCATTGATATTTTTGTCTACATGGATATCTTTTTATAATTAGTAATATTTGAGAGAAAACCAATTTTGGACAGGACCAACTTATTAATTTATACAGTTTTGGCTCATTTCATTTACGTACTTCCTACATATTACGTAGGTACATTAAATTTACCTACATCCTAAATTCATCAATAAGGCTTGTTTTGCATTTACCCCGACTTCATAACAGAAAAAATCACTTGATTTGAGAACGAGCCCTTTTTTGAAGTCGGTTAAAAAGGACTAAACTTCAAGAATGACTTTAGTAAGGTCAGGTAGCTGCCGTTTTCTAGTAAAACAAACTAAGTGAGTAATAAGTCAAGTATCTCCTGGACGACCGATAAGAGTTGTTTGCAGCGTCTGAACGCTGCCTAATCCATCTTGCTTAGGGTTGCCATTTTATAAAAGTTCTACCAAAAGGGTATTTTTCCAGGAATATTTTTAAAATTTTGAAATAAACCGAATATCTTAAATATTTTAAGCAGCATTTGTATTTGTTTAGGTACTATTAAAGCGTATATACTATGATGATTCTGCAAAAAAAATGTTCTGCGTTGGTAAATAATGGATAAAACAACATTTATTTACATACAAATACACAGTTACAGCAAACCTACACGATGAATAGTTAGTAATCCTTTGCCATGGTGATTTATTCATGAAATTTTGCTCTGCAAGGCAACTGTTTTCGATGCAATATTATAAACGTGGCGCTTTCGGCCTAAAATCATATGTAGATTAGGAACAGGGAACTCCAAATTTGTATAACGGTAGCTTATGACAGTGGTATACATTCATTTGAGAGAAGGCATTGCGTTTGTACTTGTAAGCTTAAAGAAAGAAAAAAACATAGGACCTACTAGCTAGCTACTTCCCCCAGTATAGCATAAGTATGTGTCGGTTAAGTTCCTGATAATATATTAATTATTCTGGATTTCCTATTTTTTGCCGTACTTACTGTTCCATCACCATCATTCATGATTATGTCTTCATCATCCCTATCCGCATTATGGAAGTTTATCTCTTTTGTTTTGACCCAACAGTCAAACCCAAAAAGATATTAGGAAGCTACCAGAGAGCTGGCTACTTAAAGACTTATAACCAACTCCTGTAGATTAGTATTATCAGTACCTATTACATTATTAATAACTCAAGTATACACAAAAGTAAGTAGGTTACAAAAACCCAAAAGCCGTGTTCACCAGCCCTAACCCTGAGTAATGCTAAGAATATTTAAGGCGCAGGACGGGGCTTAATAACACTTTTGTAAGCGTCGTGCGTTATTTATCGTTCGCCCTTATATTGGCCAAGTTTGAGCGTTCCCTCATTATTCTTACAGACTTTTTATGTTTGCGAACTTCCAATATTAGTTCCAATTCTCTAACCATGAAGAAGAAAATGACTAGCGGAGGTGCCATAGCGGAAAATCTCCTAAGTAGCGTCGTCAAAATGCGAGTGTGCGGGGGACGAGGAACGTTACTGTTTACGCTCTTACAAGCCTTCTTTGGACCCCGATAATTTTTTATAATACCAAAAATCGTTGATAGATGTCTCAAAGAATCGGAATGCCACTTTAGTTTACTCGTAACTGGTCTTTTTGGTCATGCCACCCATGGATACATTTGACCTAGAAGAAGGCGCGTGACCTACCTGTATTACGGCATCTTTGGTCATATTTCCTTGCTCCTTGGTTTCAACCATTTTCCAACTTGTTTATTGATAGCAAAACAAGATTTGTAGTAGCTGGGTACCAACCGCTAGTGTGCAAAACAGTTTTCCGATCGCGAAAATATTCAGAATTTGCGTGTGTTCCAATGTTTTAGTGAATTATTGTGGTTTGTTCGACCTAGTTGTTCAATGTTTCAGTATATTTTACGATCTGAAAATATGGGTGACAATTTTAGCTGGTTTTGTTTTAATGTCGTTTTTTGTTTCTGAATTTATGGCACCCAATTTTTTTTGTTGCGCTCACTATCGTTATATTGAATGTCATTTGAACATCTTTGGCAGTCGTTACGGGTAGTCAGAAGCCAGTAAGTCTAACAACCAGTCTTACCTAGGGGTATTGGGTTGCCCCGGTAACGGTAACTGGGTTGAGGAGGTCGGATAGGCAGTCGCTCCTAGTAAAACACTCGTACTTAGTTGCCGGTTAGACTGTAAGCCGACCTCAACATAGTTGGTAAAAAGGCTAGGCAAATGAGCTTAGCTTTAGTATATGGTCACGTCAAAGATGGACGTTTTCTAACCATAACTTTAGAAAGCCAATAATGCAATTTTGCCTTATGCAGTTTCATAATATATGATGACGTTGCATTACGGCGGAGGTTGTTACCATCCAAGATGGCGACCAGTGTTGCATGCCACAAAGTTGCGTGCAAATGTTCAGATGTAAAACTCTGTGATCTATGTAGTTATCTGACTATGAAAACAGGATTCGACAATAATGTAAGCACTGTTTAGCATGGGACTAGTATTTTATTGGTTCTTACTTGTGTGCTTAAAACTGTAATGACGTATCTTAAACTTAATAGCAATAATTAACATAGTAATCGCAGTAAAAATTACAATGGCTTCTAACTGTCTCATATCGTCTTTTTGAAAGTTGAGGTTTATATTTATCTTTTAGACTTTAAATTCTTGTCAAACATTGTTCTAGTAGTCCGAAGCAAGTCCACTGATCTATCTTCCAAACGCATCAGCAAGTGCTGAATCAAGCAATCAATTTAAGACCTCGTGCATCTCAGTCACTAAACCCACTAGAACTTTATTTACTCATGCTTTATACGTAGTTTTATAAGCAGAATAACAAATCCACCATGACCCACACGTGGTTTGAAACTATGCCAAAACACATCGTGTCGGAATCTCACTTATTCAGAAAGGGAAAGGCGAGTTCTATGGTAATGCACTTAAATGTACATTTGTGGAAAATAAAGCGCTACTTAGTCATACTTACGATGATAAAGACAGTGCTTATTATCTATTTATTTAGGCTTGTTGAAGTTACTTCTTGTTTAGTTTATGTTTCGTATCTTAGCTGGCTTTTTGATGAGGACTTAAAATTGCTGCACTCATGTATCGGTTTAGTGTGTGAACTTGAACTTAGTCTATATCACTTTACTATTCAATATTTTTTACACAATTTATTGCAGTTTGTTTTAGTCAATTTTAATGTCTTTTAAGAATCTAGCTTTCTTTGATATCTGATGCTCGAATGATATACTTAAGTAGTACTGTTTATCCTATGAAATAAAGTTCTTTTTCATTTGAAGGAGACGTTAAGGAAATGGAATCTTCACTTTAGAAACTTCAAAATGTTCTTTAGGCCATTATTTTGCCATAAAAGTAAGTATAAATATTACACTCATTAACACGTCATGTAACATGCATCGACACTATAATGACTGTCAGAGATACTTTGCAATCCAACAAATCGTTTCTCTGAACAACTTTAATATGCCTTTTACATCGGAAAGAAAATGTCAGCACTTGCATAAGCCACCGTGGAAACTGCTAAAATACTATCAAATGTTAAGAGATTAAGTGAAAGTAAGTTATCTGACTTTACTTCACGATTTTAAGGGAAATTGTAAATAAAAGATCTTGTGTTTACATAAATAAGTTGTCAGAAATGAACCATGGATGATCGGTTGTAATTCTCTATTAACACGTTTTGACGAACATATTTCTTGGACTGTATGATTCAAGAGCCTTTGATGAACATAATGGAACTTGTCAAATAACATTGCCTTTCTTAAAACAGCTATTTGACGCTTCACGCATACGCAGTTTGTTACATACATTTAGGACTACTATGCAGTCACTAGTTACCAACTGCTTAGGAGTTATCTTGGAACGACAGAATATTTTAACGCCAAATAATAGTAACAGAGATGTAAGCTATGTAAAATATTAAAAGCTGTCTTATACACTCTTAGATATTAATATCAATTTGAGTTTATGATCAATCTAGATCATGTTTATTGCCGGTAGTCCTCCTGTGTGGCCATTTATTCCTTGTTGTTTATAATTTGTTTTGTCACTGGAATAGTGCTTAAGTAAATATTATGATTAGAAGGCATTTGTTTGGCTGTAAGACATTCAATAGCTCTGATTACAATAATTTGAGTGTTTGTTTTGTCACCGGTGGGAAGGAAAGTAGGTTGGGTATTGATAATAGTGTTAGGTGGTAGATTAGGTAGATGCCTTTTAAAAGGTCAACCTAGCGGTATTAAATCATTCATAGGGTTAATATGCAATTTAAAACCTCTCCTTTTGAAAGTTATCTGTATCTTGTAGTTTTTTTTACTTATCTATTTATTTGTCTTTGCTATCGTGGTTCATGTTATCGTCACTCAAAAGAATGCCACAAGGTTCCATACTCGGCCCAATCTCACTGCAGATTTGTAAGTCAGATTACTAGAATAGACAAAAAACTGTTGCGTGAACGCAAATTGTGATGTTAATTAACATCTGAAATGTAATAGTTTATCGTCTGCTGCGTCTGCGCAAGATACGAAGAAAGTGAATGTGTTTGTAGAATTAATTCGAGCACTTTCTAAACTTTTCTTTGGCAACACATGAGCTATTGTTTCGAAACTTGGAACACTTCAAGAATATTTAATATGAAAAGCATTTTTGTATTAAATAATTATTTAAGTCAAAATTGGGGTGGGTTTAGCAATAGACCATATGTTTGCAATATTATGTAGACAGCAATTTTAATACTTCTTTTATTTATTTATTTATTTATTTATTTATTAGGTACACCAACAGCAATACATACACAGAAGTTATAAAAATACGTTAAAAATTACATTACTGGTATGTATGCCTATTACAGGTATACACATCATTTATAACAACATTTATATTCTTTTTGGCATATGTATTATTATAGTATTATTTAGATACTCGTATCCTACAAACTTTGTCTACTTCACCTAGTTTTGTTAAGGCTATGTAGATTTTTGAATCAAAATGTTTAACCCGCTTATCAATGTTTAACGTTTATAACATGCTTAATTCTCCAGAAAAATGAAATGTTTCTTATGGTCATATAGCATCCAATACTTAAGAAATACGAACTTTGAAAATAACGGCCATCCCATCTTCATCCACCCAGAAATTCCAACCGACACTTCAGTTAGAAACTTGTCTCCCATCGTGAGAACCGCCTCCCGTTACTGTCCGTCACCTGACTCTGGATGTAACCCTACACCCGCGTACCGTATAACCTGACTCTTGTTTATACTGATAACTTTATTACCAGTGTTGGTAGGGCTGGCAATGTCTTGGTAAATCTAACTGACAAGAGCTGCAAATGGCATGTTTTGGACTTTTTTTAAGGTCAGTCTTTGAAGGCAACTTTTGCAGCTAAATAGCGTTGTTGTTCATTACACTGCATACTTTTAGCCATACGATAATTTTATCGAGCTCATAAATCAGTATAGAGCTGAATGGTAGTGTGCGTATAAAGTTTGATCGGATTACGATTAACTTCGAAATAAACTATGTGGATAACTAAAATAATATAGATGTATTTCCATCTACTGAGTGCGGTAGCTTTTAATTAACCGGAATTTCTGAATGATTTTCGCAATATGAAAATTTATTTGCTCCAATGGTAGCCCTAGATGTTAGGTAGGTAGAGTAACTTGTTAATACATTTACATTATTTACTACGGTAGTAATTACTGTTGAATGTCCTGACTCAGTGTTTGTCGTATTGTTTTTGTTGTCAGCTGTGCCTCGTTTTAAAGGAGCGCCTTCATGACTGTTTCACAATATTTGGTTTACGTTAGCTGCTTTAATATTGCTAAATGAGTATTTAGTTGAAACATAATCATTTTCCTGCAATTTTGTAAATTGTTTAGATTTTATTTTTAATGTTACAATTAAATGTTTAAAATTGTCAGTTGTAAAAAAAATATGAGCTAGAAATTATTTATGTTATAAATGCGCAAGTTACCCTTTCACACACCAAATCTATTGAACGGATTTAAATAAAACATGGTACACTGATAATCCGGAGCTTGAGATAGACACAGGGGGAACCTTAGGAAACTGCTGGTCACGAAAAACTAGGCATATACTAGACACTGTCTATTAATCTAGGACTGCCTCGTTGGTCTAGTGGTCGCAAGCGCGACTGCTGTGCTCGAGGTCTCGGGTTCGATCCCCGGATCGGGCCGAAATAGCTTTGTGGGTTTTCTTAAACTTTCACAAAGCAGCCCGTAGTCTGGAAGTTGGTGATTGATTCACCCGTGCATCGGAGAGCACGTCAATGTCGGTCCTGCGCCTGATCTCTCTCCGGTCGTATCGGATTGCCGTTCCATCGGGTTATGAGAGTGAAGGAATAGGGAGTGCACCTGTGTCTGCGCAAATGCTCGTGCACTATAATATGTCCTGCGCAGCTGGCTGATCTCCTTAAATGAGAACAGCCGCCGTGGCCGAAATCGGCCGTGGACGTATTATTATTAATCTAAATCTTTCATCTAACCTAACCTACACTTGAAAAATACAGCTCCCCTCAGGAACCCCCCGTTAATATAAATAAAACAGTTTAAACCGACCCCACGTTTCTAATAATAATGCCACGTCAGGTGGCTAGTGTGTGATCATCCCTACTTCCTTCAGACTGCGAACATACGGACAGGTAGACGAATAACAGAGCGTTTTGCTTGCAGTTTTGAATGGGCATTGTGAAGGAAAAGGATTATTGTTGTTATAGTGTTTGGGATTAAAGAATTTTTCGGGAGGCTTTTGAAAAGTTTGGTGTGTCTGATTGAGTTTAGGATGTCTTTATGATAGGAGACAGTTACTGTCCTGTAACTTGTTAATTGTTTATTTAGCTGTTATAATAATTTATTAGGTATAGTCTGTTTAATAGTACACGTGTCTCCAACAATAAAAAACTAAGACATACTCCAGTTTCACGTCATATCATAAAATAGATTTAGGTCACTCGAATGAAATAGGTGAGACTATAGGAAGTATTTAAATAGAAATCTATCAGAGTCAGCTATTATCGAAAGGTCAAGTCTAATTTTATTTTTAGGTTGCTTTGCAGCCGTTCTATTGTCCGAAACCGTTTTATTTATTTTCTGGTATTTTGTATCGATTTTTTGCTCTTAATTCGTTAGGAAGGTTTCAATAGCCGCATTTTTATTGGCCATTATTTGAATCATAATCTCTTGTTTTTATATCAAGAGTAAAATGATCATTAAATTAATTTCCATTCATCATGGCCTTCAACACTACAAAGAAGAACTGTGAAACATCATCGTTTTACTCGATTGAAACACCAACAGTTCGATATCTAAAATCGATTCCAAGAACATTCTCTATCGTGCCAATTATGTAATTATCGTTCAGTATCGACAACTCGCTAGAATCGTAAACAATTGATCTGATGACATATTTTCTGTTCAATGCCATTACCTAGTTTTTTCCCCATCTTCGAGCTAGCAGTTTCTTTACCATATTTGTTCAGACTTTACAAAAAATGCTCTTCTGTTCGTTCAAGATCATTGATCAGACAACAGTATGTATTCTCATTATCACATTTACCGTTAAATCGTTTGTTTGTTCATCAGCAGAAAAAATCTTTTACCCTGGTGTTAATTTTAACATTTCCGACACATAGTTTGGTTTAGCAAACGGTCCCGTGATAATTTGCAGGCGGCTGCGAAAGGAAACTTTTAAATGAAGTTAAATCTCTCCAACTTCAGCCACCGTGACCACGTTTGCTCGCTGTGTTGGCAATTTGTACGCCATTAAAACCATTGCAGGTTTTTTTTGCTACATCCACACCAGCTGTTTTTGGTTTTTCTTCTTCACCTACGTGCTAAGTTTATTCTATTCAATAATTTTGAAAAGATTCAGCTATAATAATTACCAGTTAGAAATTCTTTTCATTTTTAAAAGGTGTGCCATAAAATTCAACACAGCAAGATCTACAAACAAGTACTTATAGCCCATTTTCATACAATAGCCAGTCTCGCATTGTGCATCATCTGCTTCCCACGCGACGCTCCCCGATTTGCCCCGATCGGCTCCGATGTGTTCCGATTGACCGAGGTGTGCCAAATGACGGTTTCATTGAAGTACACCATTGATTGTATTGGCTTCTATTGGATTATTAACCATGGTTGGTTGTGGGGGAAATATTGGTTGCATGTTGATGTGTCACGTTTTCGTTTTGCAGTTTTACGCAGTTGGTCGTCAGTCTATACTCTTTTTTAGTTTAGATTTTGGATTCGTCTGGCTTAGATGCTCTTTGGTTGTATAAATAGATGCATCTTTAATGATCTTTAATGCATTTGAGTAGTTTTTATTTTAAATGAAATGACTAAATGGATCTAAAGTCACCATGTCAGGACCACAATGCTGCCACAAGCTGCCTTTGTCTATCATCGGAGAAACAATTATGTAGAACAATAAGCTCTTGATTAAGGGACCTATTATGGGTGATTAACGTAATAATCGATCTAATTACGATACTCCACTCGATTATGGAGCAGTTGAATGGAGGCCTAATCGATTGATCGTTATAATCCAAATGTTCGATTGTGTGTGATACACCTGCAAATTCAAATGTTATCAATATGTTATAAGTCAAGTGTAATCCGATAACAAGCGTAAGAAGACAATAGAGTATTGTTGCGATAAAAACTGCATCGATTATATTAACGATAAGAAACATCAAACAAGAAAGAATCTTTTGAATTGTAACAGTATTATTTCCAGAATAAATACAATGTTAGGTAAATTCTCACAGTTATAACACTGACACTCTAAACTGGCTTAAAGAAAACTGTGGTTACTAAAACATACATTTACGAAATGTCAAATGAAACCACTATAGCAACAGTACAAACATTAATATTCAAAGATTCCATTACGCCAGTAGGCATAGATAACACCAAGTTCAAGATTGAGCTATTCGTTGAAACAATTGGAGCATTGAATCAACAAGAGACGCCATGAACACAAATTGTAATAAGTAGTGCTAGCTCAGTCATCATTTTTGATCGCAATTTCATTATACCACACACAAAAGTTGATTCTGGTGTCGGGGCTACGGGATTGTTCGAAAGAGTTACCGCGGCCCTGATACACAAGTTGCTCTGTAAGGATCATGTTGGGTTTGGTCAGTATGAGTCTGACCCTCCCTCACGGTGCGCCCACAGCGGCAGGGGTAATTTTATGATTTCCCACCAGAATAAAGACTCACACAAGTAAGATCATAAGGGTATGAGCGGTGCACAGAGACGTCTCCAGTTGGGCAAATGATCTAAGTAGAAACACGACGTGAATTTGTAATGGTAGATATGCTTTCCACTTTCCACTACAGTCGAAGCGTGAGCTACGATTGCTGGTGTTGAAGTCACGGTTACCAGTTTTCTTTCAAGGTCAAGATTATAAACTTCTGTGACGTTTTTTGGGTAGAGAAATTATCATATTTTACAAGTGAGACGTTTGGTATTCTTTATTGTATTCGATATTTCTTATAGCTTTTTCTATTCTAATAGGCGAGCTTATTGCAATTAAGGACTATGGAGATATTTTCTTACTTTTTAGTTTTTGCTATCGTCATTTTTGCCGCAAGAATAATTTTGCCCTCAACTTTGCTATTGCTTGTTATATTCCTATAGTAAATATTCTTGATTATTTTTCCGACCCAAATATCGACCAATAGAATTGCACCATTCGACGTCACGTGGTACAACCTACATGGTATTATACTGAAAATTTTTTGAATATTTTCTCTGGTCGTTGCTACGTCAAACTGACAGGTTGTGGCCGACATTTGGGACGGAAAAATAATCTCCCGAATACCACACGAGCTTCATAATTATCTGGCATTTCCCTCAAGGTTCCCTGCAAACAAATAAAGTCGTCAAGTTTTTCAGGAAAAATCACTCGCGCTTCGCGCTCGTTATTTTTTAACCTGAAAAACTTGACTCCTTCATTTGTTTGCAACGAACCTATCGGAAAATACCCGATAATTTTGAAGCTCTTGTGGTATTATAAGTGATTATTTGACTGTCTTCATGACATTTGTTTCTTGGTGATTTTGCCTGTTTCTCCGATAACATCAGGCACCTCCGGTTCCAGCCTCCTTATCTTGGTTCTTGGTTGGTTTCTTATCCTTCTGCCATCTTATTTGTGCTCCGTATATATGTCACGCACGAGGTCTTGTAGAATAGACGGAAAAACAAATGCATAACGAAATGGATTCTAAAAATAAAACCGCACTATTTACTTTTCTTATCGACCGTAACTAATAGCAGCTATTTGAACTCTTTTGTTTTATTTATTCTGTTCATCACCGTCATTGAGTATTGAGCAATCATTTCGTTTCTTCTTACCCATCTGATTACCAACTACACTGACTTTTATGTTCAAGTACGGACAAGAAGCCGAAAATCGATCTCAGTGGCGTGCACTTGGAGAGGCCTATGGCCAGCAGTGGACTGCGTTAGGCTGATTATGATGACGGATGAGAATAATTTTATCAACCAAGATCATATTATCAGCAGTTAGTTGGTTTTACTACTAGGGAATTTCAGCATTTATAGTTTCCGTTTACTATTTCTGTTAGAACTCATTCGATAAAAGAGAAAGAGTGTAAAACCCCCTCATTTGCTGATTTCCCAACAAAAAAAGGTTTCGCTGCAGGATAACTATCCTGTTAGATGTAGGATATAGGATAAAATAAATATTTAATAGGCCATGCTAACATCATTGCAATCAACCGAAATGCCCGTCCATATTGCACTACACCTAAACGTCTCTGTCACGTGGCTCCCACAAATGTGCCGTACAAGACTACAAATGCAACGTTCAGTGCAACAAATGTGCTCCTGTCTCACAATATATTCTGCTACTGTTGTATGTAGCTACAGATTTCAGCATTACGTGAATTGTATGGCTACTGTAAACAAGCATTTTGTTTGCTAAGTGACCCTTTAGACAGGATTTTGAGTGTAGCTTCTTCATTGGTGAGTAGGTCACTGAGTAGTCAGTTAGGGTGTGATACCTAGATGTAGTTGCAGAGTTGGCAGTCCTTAGTAAGCTAATGAATCTGTGTACCTTCTTATAGCTGCCAGTGTGGAAGTTCACGAAGACATGTTTTCCTTCATTTGTTTTGTTTCTCGAGATAAGTGGTCATTCGGAAACAAAGGCTACTTTTATCCAGGTGCGATACGAAACTCCCTTGTAGACAAATTTATTAAATAATAAGTTTGTACCATAAAAGTCTTTGTAGTTTTTATGTCAATGTTGTTCTCAGTTCATATGTTTAACACTAAAGACGAACGCTGATCGCGTTCAGTTGGGGCGTACCTTAAAGCTTGTGGCACATTATAGCAGCACCGCAACAGCACGGCTGCAGCACGGCGTCGCCTCGAATTAAGACTACGGCTAGCTGCCAGCGCGCCAACCACGCGCTGTAAGCTCGCCGTCGGCGCGCCGTCCGCTCGCCGTCGGCGCGCCGGCCGCGAGGTGTAAGCTTGCTGTCACCGCAAACTCAATATTATTTTAAGACGATTATGATTGATGTTATGATTGAACACGACGTAATGACGTTGTTTCGCTGCCGGCTCGGAGTCGGCGCGCAATTAGCACGCCGTCCGTCGGCGCGCTGTACGCATGAGGACCGCTCGCTTGCAGCACGCGGGCGGCGAGTCGAGTTGTGTGGAAGCGGCAAGCACGCTGACTGCTCGCCGTTGGCTTTTTCATATTGACATTACGAAATATATTATAATATACACGATTTAATGCTCTAAATTGAATGACAACTTAAATGCTGGTGTGGAGCCGTGCTGTTGCGGTGCCGCTATAATGTGCCATAACCTTTATGCTAACCAATCTATGTAGCTACGTAATTAAGTGTGTTGGTGCACAAAACGGAGGGGTGCCGAGGGGTGAGGGGGTGACATAATATCAGATATAAGAGCTTTTATGTTACACAGGTTAGTTAATAGCTTGGGATATTGGATCATGTTCATAGCTTAACCACTCTCTGTAGCAATAAGATTTAATCATCTGCCTAACGTTTTCCGAACTATGTTGGGGCCGGATTCCAGTCTTATCAGATGCAGCTGAGTATCTGTTTTATAAAGAGAAACTGCCTGTATGATGTCCTCAATCGTAAAGACTGCCCGTTCATTCATCATCATCATCATCTCCCTAGCCTTTTCCCAACTATGTTGGGGTCAGCGTCCAGTCTTACCGGATGCAGCAGAGTACGAGTGTTTTGAATAGAGTAACTGCCCATCTGACGTCCTCAACTCAGTTACCTAGTTCTGGCTTCTATCTTACCGTAAAGTTTGCCTATTTCCTCTTGTTCATAAATAACAGCCGGGATTCATCAATTTAACATGCCTTCGAAACACGGAGGAACTCGTCATAGATACAATATTTAATGTAAGGTGAATGTGGTGATTCTCATTGACGATTATTCCTTCTGTATAAAAGGCCTGTGTTCTGCAGTGGGATTGTAGAAAAGGCTGATAGATTATAAAGGATTACTGTTAATGTATATTGCTCGAGTCTCATAGAATATGACCATAGATACAACTGTTTAGTGCGAAGTATTGATTATATCCCGGATAGAATAAAGAGGAATTTCTCAATAGTCCATTCTTTGAAACTGATAATGTTTTATAGTTATCTCCATTATTGACTGATGTTATGAATACTTCTCATAGTGAAACTTACAATATAATAATACAAGACAGTAAAACCGAAACTTTTACTTGGTCAGTCAGTTGGCACTTTCGAAAATATCACTGAAGTGCAAACCATTTCGCGTTGTAAATATTTTCGTTGCATATTATATTTAACAAGTTTCGTAGCTTAAATATAAATAGTGTTTTCATGAAAGAGAAATGGCTAGTTTTGACAATAATTGAGCAGCAAATAAATGGTTTAATTGTAATTAAAATCCTTTTTCCCTATTATATTTTACCAAATAAATGCTACTCCATTAATTAAATTACAAACATTAACAACACAAAACACTGCGGTTATAACAAATAGCAAGTATAGTGGACAAAAATCAATAGAACACACAATACGTGTAGTATTGAACCATGGAGAACAAAATGACTAGCGGAGGTGCCATAGAGGAAAATCTCCGAAGAAAGTAGCGCGCCAAAATGCGGGTGTGCGGGAGATGAGGAACGTTACTGTCTTCGCCTTTACACGCCTTCTTTGGGTCCGACCATTTTTTGTAATACGAAAAATCGTTGACTGATGTTTCAAAGAACCCGAACGCTTAGTTAGTTCACTTATAACTGATCGTTTTGGTCATGCCCACCGTACGTATTTGACTTAAAACAAGGCGCCTGACACACCTGCATTATGGCATCTCCGCTCATCTTTCCTTACTGCGTGTATTGAACAAATCCCGGCAAAATTACATTAGCGCGTGACGTCATGCCATAGACACCTACCTAGAGCCGAGTTTTGTTTATCAGCGTGTTATCTGTGCTCGGCAATTAGTCACTGTGGTACCTACCTAACGTGCGAACGTTCCGAATTCGAATTTTAGAATTGTAGTTAGTTTTACGAGTTTTTTTGGTGTGTTAAAAGTGCAACTTTTGTTTGTGGCCAGTGTTCGTGGTGTTTATATATTTGAAATGTGTTCTAGAAGCCTAGTGTGTTTAGAATGTTGAGAAATTGGTCCTATGTTCCGAAAAGTGTTGTTTTGTGATTTCTTTGCGGCTTCTCCTAAATCGGAGCAAAGGTTTGACTTAAAATAGAGTATAGATATAGACTAATATTATGTATAAAGAGGAAACATTTTTTTGTTTGTTAAACCCCTAAAGATTCCAAAACTAATGAAGCGATTTGAAAAATTATTTAATTTCTGCAAAACTATACACTCTTCCCGAGTAATCCCGAGTAACAATAGGCTATATTTTATCCCGGTACGGGGTGTAGTTCACACGGGACGCGGGTGAAACTGCGAGAAAACTAGTTAGGTATATACTTATTTACACCTGAATTATATTGTCAAACAATTTTAGTCATCATATTGTGTACAAAAAAAAATTAGAAAGTACAAACTGTCTGGCTTCGCATAAGAATTTTGCATCCAATTACCGTTTGCTAATCCAATTGACATAATGAGAGGCTCAAGTTCATACTCATGAGTCAATGAAACCGGTTGTGATGATTATGATGTTTATAGTGTATTTACTGTTTTCGTGGGCACTGAATTATTTTATTTCCTTTATTTTGATGTTTATATTATGGACTAGCTTCTGCCAGCGACTTCGTCCGCGTTAGACTCTTTGTGCGTGCAAAGAGAGGAAGAAATAATAATTCCAATTATCTAATCGAGAGTTTAATGTGAGGCAACCATAAAAGATAGACATATACTGTCTCAGTATATTTTTTACATAATCTTAAGGAGAACATTTCCGTCCTACATGGTTTCTGTGTAGCTTTAACCATTAAGGCTGCACACGCGACGGAAGCATAAAAAATGGAGTAACTTCTCCCGTTTTCCCAACATTTACCTTCACTGCTCTGCTCCTATTGATCGTAGCGTGATGAAAAGTATCCTATAACCTGCCCAGGATCATTGTACCAAGTTTCGTTGAAATCCGTCAAGTAGTTTTTGTTTCCATAACGAACATACAGACAGACAGACAAAAATTTTACTGATTGCATTTTTGGCATCAGTATCGATCACTAATCACCCCTTAATAGTTATTGTGGAAATATATTCAATGTACAGAATTGACCTCTCTACAGATTTATTATACCTAAGTATAGATTTGTCTCTTCTTCTATACAGCCGCTTGCTTTCGATTTCTCTTCTTCTATAGCTTTAAAGGGACTATACTTAATTTTCTTGTTTATGGTCGGAAATACATATCGGAGGAAGAGATTGGTCATGTCTAGATGAGCTGCCGTCCTTAACTTTAGGAAATCGAGGCGATGCATAAATGAAGAGTAGGTGATGGGCGTCTATTGTTTTTTTTTTACTGTTGTGGTATGTACTACAATTTTGTTTTATCAAAATATTATTCGGAATGTATCACAAAAGGAATACATGAATTCACAATGCATTTTTTAACAAATTAAGCTCAAAAGTTCGCTTGTAAAACAAAGTGAGATACATATTAAATAATATTTTTGTTTCCGATAAACGCCATATATTGTTGAAGAGTCAGCCTTTCAGGTGCTTTACAGTGTTGGTAAAATATTTAATCTCCCTGATGAAAATGAAAACTTGACGCTGATCGGCTAATGGATGATTTTAAACTGTAATTGTTTGACCTATATATTTATTGAAATATTTTTGGGACAGTTATTTTGTTTGTAATTTGAGTGTGTCAACGGACGGAAATGATTGTTATCTATGAGTCAGTAGATAAAATAGAATTAGGGGAAGGTTAGGAAGTCAATTTTATGTAGAAAATAACAAAGGATTTTAAAATTGTGAGTTTGAGCTATGTTCCCGTGAATATTACCCAGTTATGTTTTCCGTAAGAACAATGTTACAAAAATCTTTTAATGAATCGACAAACAAATAACTCAACTGAAGGATTTGATTCGATAAAAATAAAAAATTAAATACCAAAAAGTTTTCACTTCTCACTAAACGATTGATTCGAAGGTCAAAAAGCAGGTGCCATCACGATCAGCTGATAGCGAAAGACTGAGACAACAACACTCCCCATCTCTCTCACACCCAGGTGCGCACGATTCACTTGCTCATACATTTCCTGTCCAACTTTTCTTACAGACCTGTCATTACTACTAGATACTGAACTAGTAACGGCCACTCCCAATAACCTAACTATCTATTGTTTTGGCTATCTATAGATAGGGATTTAACATACCAGGTAACTAGGTTGAGGAGGTCAGATAGGACAGTCGCTCCTTGTAAAGCACTGGTACTGAGCTACATCCGGTTAGACTGGAAGCCGACTCCAACATAGTGGGGAAAAAGGCTTGGAGGATGATGAGATAGAGACTTAATAAGACATACCTTGTATGGGTCTAATGTGAAACTTCTATCTCTAGTGATGATGTTCTCCTAGCCGATTATCGGCTACGGCGGCTGTTCTCATGTAAGGAGATTAGCCAACTGCGCAGGACATATTATAGTGCACGAGCATTTGCGCAGACACAGGTGCACTCACTATTCCTTAACTCTCATAGCCCGATGGGACGGCAATCCGACACGACCGGAAAGAGATCAGGCGCAGGACCGACATTTACGTGCTCTCCGATGCACGGGTGTATCAATCACCACCTTCCAGGCTCCGGGCTGCTATGTGAAAGTCTTCTAAAACCCACAAAGCGATTTCGGCCCGACTCGGGAATCGAACCCGAGACCTCGTGCTCAGCAGCCGCACTTGCGACAGCTAGACCAACGAGGCAGTTAATCTATTCTATCCATCTCTAGTAAGAGATGGATAGAATATTGAAACGGCTGTTAATGAATAAGCAGTTTCGTGTTTATCTGTACCTGTAATATGTTCGATTGATCTTCTAGTAACGTCTTTAAAAGTGGAACGGAACTGGGCCTATCGTGGGAACTGGGGTTATTTCTTTTTGTCTGGTTTTCAGATCCGGACAATGTCTTTGAAAATTTGATCACAAAATCGTCGTACTAAATATAAAGAATTATTTCGTAACTGTTAGCTTTAACCGCTTAAAGAATAACATAAAAATAAGATTTTCTTTTTATACAACAGAAAAGGCGTTCAGCTCTAAAAAAGTGAAAAAAAAAACTATTTGCTATTCGGAACAAAACCTTGTGAAAAGTGATTAAAAATCACTCAAAAGTTGGTGAAAGCTACACATTACATGCGGGTGATTAAATAGTTCACCAGCTCATGTAAACACCGTGACATGGGGAAAATGTATGGTGGCTCTATTGTGAGGGGATTTTTACTATAGGCATCTATAATGTTAATGATACAGGATAATTGTTTGTTTGTCTATTAGGTATTTCCTGTATACATAAATAAGGTACTTTTATGGCTTCTTCTATATCTATAGGTACTCATCATCCTCCGAGCCTTTTTCCCAATCATGTTGGGGTCGGCTTCCAGTCTAACCGGATTCAGCTGAGTACCAGTGCTTTACAAGAAGCGACTGCCTATCTGACCTCCTCTACCCAGTTACCCGGGCAACCCGATACCCCTTGGTTAGACTGGTGTCAGACTTACTGGCTTCTGACTACCCGTAACGACTGCCAAGGATGTTCAATGACAGCCGGGACCTACAGTTTAACGTGCCATCCGAAACACAGTCAGTGGTGTCTAAGATATACTTAGAAAGTACATACAAACTTAGAAAAGTTGCATTGGTACTTGCCTGACCTGGGATCGAACCCGCGCCCTCATACTTGAGAGGTTGGTCCTTTACCCACTAGGCCACCACGACTTTTTTTATCTATAGGTACTAATATGATAAAAAGAAAACATTTTTATTTGTATTTTCGTCTGTAACCTAAGGGCTCGGAAACTACTATTACGATTTGAAAAATTGTTTCACTGTTGGAAAACTACACTCTTCTCGAGTAACAAAGGCTTATACTTTATCCCGGTACGGACAGTAATTCCCACAAGACGTGATTCCCCAGAAACTGTGGGAAAACGGCTATCTTTACTTAAATTATAAACCTGATTAAAGAGTTTCTTTGAACGCACTAATCTCAGAAAATACTGGATCGATTTGAAAAGATCTACATTGAACATGATATAGCCCTTAATGGTACTTAACAATTTATTAGGTACCACATATTATTTACTTACTCCCTTATCCTTCTAAGAAAAAGGGGTGACACACAGAATTATCAAACTCATTCGTCACACCCTTCAACCAATTTTACTATCAAGCATAACATGACAGAAAATCGCACGTTACAAGTATAGTAATTACGTAGTGTTGACAGTAGATAGACGGATAGCACTTGGCACCTCGTTAATAGCTGATGTTAGACAGGTAAAAACTGATGGATGTAATCATGCGTTCACACGATGTGATGAGTTTGATTGAGTTTTAGATACATAGCTAGGAGGAAACTTATTTGTAATTGCAAGAAAGTGGTTCTGCAAGTTTGGTATTCTAACTGAATCTGATAATGATTCAATCTTCCAATAGTTGAAGATTTTTTCCACATTGGATATAGTAGAAGAGGACGACCAATGAAATGTTATATGGAAACGATGGTTAGAAAGAATTTTACTTGTGAGATGACGACTGATTTAGAAGATTATGGAAGAAGAAATCATGCTGCGCCAACCCCCAATAAAAAATGGGATAAGGGCAGGAGAATGATGAATTATATAGTTTTCCAAATCAAATCTAAAAGGTTTCATTGCGGCTGATCTAACCTAACAAATACTATATTATCTTCGATAATCATTAAAGTATTGCAGAATTCAATAGGTACCCAATTTAAGGTAACAGACTAAACTGCCACTCACGATAACAATGTTAATGAAAGTCATTATTAGCAGGATGTTACAGAATATAAGAAACAAAAAATGCAACAAAAACCAGTTATTCACGGTAAATTACACAATGAAGCTACTGAAACAATACCTACTAGCGTAGTACTAGAAGTTGATAGTTCTCATCATCATGAGATTGTAAATGAAATCATCGTATTGTTGAAGGATCAGTTGACAGTATTAAGTTCGTCTTAATCAAGGATTATGAGAAACATTCGAGTAGAAAAAAATCTGTTCTAGATTGAGCAAATGAAACCTACAATGAAAACCACTCTAATGTTGAGAGAAATAATGATTAACTTCCTATATAAGTAGGGACCTATGTGTATTAAAGTTATATTTCCGTACATAAAGTTAGTAAAGTTAAATAAATCGGTTAGTTCAAAAGAATACTATTTATTTTCAAATCTTGAATATAAAAGTTCCACTTAAATCAATTCTTCTTACTTGTCTGAGCTCTTGAAAATGTAAAAGTCTGTCCGTTTTTTATTGGTTTCTGCTTTCTTAACATTATTCAGAGAAAAAGGGGTTTCTTTTGAGAAGGAACTTCTTACCTGTTTTCTTAGGCAATGTCATTTAAATAATACTTTCACACTTTTAACCGTAGTTTTCTTTGGTAGGATTAATTTGGTGGTTCCTGGCTCCGTTTGTTTGAATTGGGTTTCATTGACTTTTTATTCTTCTTTAAGTATTCCTAGTTTCTGGTTTTCAGATTTTACTTGTGCAATATTATCATGATGGTCTTTTCCGTTGTATTTTGCTTTGAGAATCAAATTGTGGTGTTTTGTGGTATTACTATTTGCACATACCAATTTCTGATCGATATGAATCAAATAAGATTATTGCTGGTTACTACCAACATAAGCAGGATATTACAACATTAGTTCTGAACGTAATAGTTCAGGCGATTGCTCGCGTAGTTACGATAGATAGACAAAATTAAGGATCCAATACATACCAAAACAGTAATCAAATCAATGAAAAAAAAAACAATACGTAGGTACACAATCTAAAATCAATAAACAGCAAAAAAACACAATAACTACAGTGAAAACTTAGCCAGCCAACAGTTGTGGGCGTTCATTATTACGTGAGATAGCCACGTGAAGAGTACGTGGCCTGAATGTGAATAATACACAGATAGATAGAATGATTTCAATTCTATGGTATTATTTGGTAATAGATCAAAATTGTTTATTTTTTGTAGTAGATTTTCATGGGAAATGCTGGATTATTATTATTACTTAAGGTTTCTTGTTTAAAAAATACATGAGAGAAATTACACTCTAATTGGCATCACTATCAATAAAACACAATAGACTTGAAATCAGGATAAGAATAATATGACCATATTCATTCTTTGCGCTCACAACAGCAAAATTATTCAAAATTTGACTTTTATTTCCCGAATATTGGAAATGCAACACAATGACATAAAATATATATATTAATAAAACAAACATATTAACTTAAACATTCCTCATTAATTTAAACCATCCTATAATATTAATTTAAAATAACACAACTACATATCAAATCATTAGTCGAAATTGTAAAATGGATATTTTGATTCCGGCTCAAAGCATTACTCATCAAAATATTTCACATATTCAGATGTCAATCAAACGTGTTCATTCGGACAATTTATATACGTTATATTGTTAGGATACATTTGAATGGACACAAACTAGAATGTAGTGAATTCGGGTCATTGGTTGATTTGGCAGTTTTTAGTGAATTGGAACTTTTATGTTTACACTAGATACTTCCAGCAAGTACACCTGTGATTCGAGGGAACTATTGCGTGAACCTGGATTAAAATAATAACCTGTAGGTTTTGTCAATAAGGAAGCTATCTAACACTGAAATATTTTTTCAAAACGGTTGAGGTTGATTAAATAATTTATTTAGCTTTTAAGTATACATAGATTCATTACATGACAAAGATACATACATCAGAATGAAATGTTCAAATGCTTAAATCATTTTTTTTAACTAATGCAATGTCTTTTTCCAATGTTTTATCAAATACAGAGTCAAAAAGTCATATCTCAATCATGCTTGAAGCTACATTTTCATCTTTCGTACTGTTCTTTAACATTTTCCTTATTTATTTCGCTCTTTCCATTTTCAATCACACACACAACATTTTACTTCAATACCACAGCTTCGAAAATAGGTTGTAGAATTGGGCCGCCCGTCGACAAACTTACAGAAAAACTTTGGACGGAACGAACATTGTTCCTCCAACAGTTTTCCAATAACTCTCGCCCTTATTGCTTACGTAATAAGGGCTACCTACTGACCCAGTAGCTACGGCTTCCCTTGCTGTGTTTATATTTATAAGTTGTATATTAATAGTTAAAGCGCCAAGTTTATCGGTATTGTTTTTATGGTCTGGTTTATTCTAACATAGTAAATGTACCTACTTATTAGTATGTGCTTCTTTTAGTAGTTTTTTAGCTTTTCCTGATTAAGATCTATTGCATCGGCTTTCTTTTTAAATTCAATCAGGAGTTCGTTAGATATGATGTCAGCCTCGGAATTTCTCTCTTTGGTTAACTCTTAGATAGAAACTTTACAATTGCTATGCATTGTTGATTTTTTATATCACGAAAGCGGGAAAGCCATACTTGTGTGTGTAACCGTACAAGCACATTTTCTTTGTATGCATAAGCTCAGGAGCAGGACCACTCAATAGTGCCAAGTCACCAACCTCCACACCTTCTATGCAAGACACCCTCTTTGCTATATTGTGTTTCAACACTTTCGATGCTCATAAAAATCTATCATTCCTTACCTAATTTATATTTTTCCGAAATTACTTCAACCTCAATCAACTCCTTTAAATCAAATGTTTCGACATACAGACATAAATTCGGGCATTACAATGGCTTACACATGAGAATGAGGTACGTCAAACACATGTGTATCGAGATGGAGCACAGTGGTCATTGTTGGCTGTTAGAGAGGGCGATCCTAGGGTTTGTGTGCTGTGATGTAGGTTTAATTATATTCATTTAAACTGTACTTTGGATGAGATTGGTAGATGAGGAATCACGAAGAAATCAAGTAGGTAATTACAATGACATCGTGGTTAAGTAGGTAATGGTCACAAAGGTCGTTCGATCATAAGATTTAGCAAGGCTTGGCATGGTTGGTCTGTGTTGAGGTAACCATCATTGGCTCATGACATTCCCTTATTTATTAAGATTCAATGAAGTTATAATTCCAATTTTTTTTTCGTATTCTAGTTTCAAAATACTTCTACTTCTGTTTTGTTATATTCTGGTTAACAATTGTAACTTTTTAAACTCATATTTTATTTTAACCCTGTCAATTTTGAAAACATCCACTTTCACTGTACACAATTTTAGTGATATACCTACAATACAACCAGTTTCACTCACTGTACTCACCAACATTACACCTTCAATCAAACAACATAAGTACTAGTATCTCCAACAATACAGCTATATAAACATATATAAACACCTATATATTCCTTCTGCCGGACATGTCAGACTGACACTATCTTACATAAATGCGTTGTAAAGACCCATTGTGGTTCCATTAATAGTTATGGTGTCATGATATTTTACCTATGATATATTGAGATCGTACGACTGCTGTTGTCATTTGCAAATCTTTAGTAGTCATTAATCAGAAGCTAGGAAGTCTGTCAACCAGTCTTACCAATGAGGTCAGATAGGCAGTCGCTCTATATAAAATTGTGGCACTCAGCTGCTTCAGGTTAAGACTGGAAGTCGACCCGAACATAATTGGGAAAGGGCTAGGCAGATGATTGAAATCGTATTTCGAGCAAAACTATTAGAGGTATATGTTTAAGGTATAGAGTGAGAACAATGTAAAACGGGAAAAACAAAACAAGAAACTTATAAATGGCGGGACTTTATAAAGAAATATTTTCTAGGTATCCTGCTAGGTGTTTCAGAGAACAGGATAAGAATTTTCATTTATATACAATTTAAATTTATTCATGTTGCGTTTTATGCGATAATGCACTTAATAAAGTTCTTAGTTTCTGCATCATACTAATGTAACAGTATTTTAAATATACCTCGAGTAAAAGGACCCAGAACTTCTACAACCAGACTTTATATCCTCAAAAATAATTTAAAACCATTAAACAATTTAACTAATAACCTTAACTAATTAAATTAGCCACTTAAATACCGATCAATGTTCAAAGGTTTTCAAGATAATCGGCTTACACATAGATAAGTTTATAAAACGGGTCAGAGACAAAAGACTGTCTCTCGGCCTATTATGATGTACGTCCTATTCAGGCCATTTCCTATACGTGCGACGGAGGCTTGTGAGAAACTGTGCCTAGAGAATAGATAGGTAGATTCTTTTTTATATCGGAATAGATATGAAAGAATGGTAGGTACATTTGAAAGAGATTGAAGTTTTTCGAAATGATGGCTTTGGCTGGCTATTCTGGATTCTTAATCTGATTTGACTGTATAACATGCAGAGATTATAGAGTAAAGAAAATAATAGCCCAGCTTCTGGGAATTATTAAAAATAGGTTTTTAGATACCTTTAGATAATTTAAAATACTTTAGATTCCAGTGACGAAAATGATCTGTAGTAATCACTGTCCTTCAAGTTATCCAAGTACTAGTATTATCCTTATAGTTTCATTTCGACATGAATTTCTAGGTGACATTCCCCAGGAAATTAATAGTTCTCAGCAATAGCTATTATATAATCTGTGGCAATAGTTCAACTTTAATCGAGCGGATGTATTTGCACCCATTATAAAATAATAATGTACCACACACCACATTTCTAGTACAACAATAGTTCATTATATAGCACTGAACACTATAATCGAGAGACCACAAATCGATATAAAATCGAATCGTTTCATCCAGTTGTTCCGCACTGCACTCGATTGACCGTTATGTCTTAAGGTACGTTTTGAAAGCTGGTTGCCGACCGCACATGCTGCCACTGCAAGAAAACGGCAGCTGTACTTCTAATTTTTACCTATAAATCGACATGATACCGTTTTAGTTCGAAATGGCTGCATCCTGTGCAGTCGCTCTCAGATATCAACCGATTTTATGCAGTCGCTGCACGTGCGGTCGGCAGCTAGCATTCAAAACGCACCTTTACAGTGGTACGTTATCAACCGATTTCTACTATCTCACCGAGTTTTATTGTTTTATTCGATTATCGATTATTTTATAGATAGCCGTGTTAATCGGAATTTTAAGTGACTGTAAATTCTATTGCGTAGAGGTGTAAAATTCAGTAGGATTTCATTTTAAATTTTAATTCGGTAATGGTAATAAATAGTGACTTATAGACTGGTAGAATAACTATTTAGGAACCGGAATTTAGATAAATACACTTCAATCCGGTTACCTCGGACTTAGTAGGTTTCCCATACAATTTTCAGTGCAGCCTGATAGTACATTTTCATGGCAATAACTCGACTACGTGACAATAATTATTAATAAAATATGTCATCTAACATTATTTTGTTACTGCCAGTTCACACTTTTCTACAAAAAAGGTTCATTACCCAATAAAACCAAAAACTATTTTTTATTCAAACAAAAAAAAAAACGAAACATATTTCACTTTCAAATCCCGAACGCGAAATCTCGTACACGACGATATAAAAAGCGCGTAAAAATGGCGTCGCGCGGGAAAAGAGTCCTCTATTTATTTAGACAGAAGCTGAGCGCCAGGCTTCTGATAATTGCATCTCATGCTGATCCTTTGAGCCGTTTTTATTTAGTTAACCTAGTACGGGTTTGTGGAAACCACGGAGCAAATGACTAGCAGAGATGTCATAACACAATCCTTAGAACGTAGCGCAACAAAATGCGGGTGTTCGGGGGACGGGGAACGTTACCAGCTCCGGTCTTACGAGCCTGTAGGGACCCACCCAATATTTTCAAAATAAAATCACCAATCAATCAAGACCAATCTTCGACAGATTATTTTTGATATGACAAGGAACCCGAACGCCTCCTTAGTTTTAGTAACTGATCACCACGCCTACCGTACGTCACTGGACCTACAAGAAGGTGCCCGACCTAGCTTCCCTATGGCGTATCCACTTTATTTCCTTCCTCCGTGGTGGGAACTGGTAGTTTATCAATAAATTGGTTTGCGGATAAACTTTTTAGTTGCATTTGAATTGGTTGCGGGATAAAGTTTATATTTGATTGCAATTGTATTCAGAGTTAAATTCAATGCGATTTATACTGGTTTTGAGCTGTGTTGATCAATGAGTTGGTGTTATAGAATTAGAACTTGAGGTGATGGATAAAAGACGATTAGTATAATAGAGTATTAATAGAAGCCGCTTTAGATAAACTGTCTTTATTCATTGTGTATTTATTGTTATGTGTGCAATAAAGAAAAGTAATAGAAGATAAATAATTAGATACAGACAGAAATAATAGAAGATTAAACAAATATAGAGAAAAACCATATATAATTATGTAAGACAATAAAAATTATAATAAAAGGCAGACTTTTTCTTTTCTATTATAAATAAAACAAACGCCAGCGTGTTTTGGCACAGTCGTCCGAACTTCTAAACGGAACATTAATAGTTTATGCGGAATTTTGTCCCGGATTGACCTGACGGATGGTCGCACTAGTCCCGGCTTTTATTTTATGTTTCCCGTTGAAATTGGGAATATTACGTCCCTACAATGTGGGGCAAGGCATACGCTTCTTGAGTGTTGCATATTTTTACGTAGATACGTATGGATTTAGGACAGATCTTTACTGAAAATCTAAAAAATATTCTAGACTGTATATTAGATATGAATTGTTTTTATTGCTCTAGGAATTCACTCTACATATACATACACTAGCTTCTGCCAGCGGTGTCACCCGCATCCCGTGGGAACTACTTCCCGTACCGAGATAAAAAGTAGCCTATAGCCTTCCTCGATAAATGGGCTATCTAACACTGAAAGAAATTTTCAAATCGGACCAGTGGTTCCTGAGATTAGCGCGTTCAAACAAACAAAAAACTTTTCAGCTTTATAATATTAGTATAGATACATATGTATTTCATTTAATTCGATGTTTCATTTAATTCGATGTCGATAATCGCGACAAAACAAAATGAAACAGAGTGCTGATTCCGAGTTTTTTGAGCGTTCGCAACTCGATCCGTAATTATAACTCCATTGGAATAAAGAGTCGTATGCTGCGTCACATGATTTAGGTATAACATCTTCATTCATTTTGCCGGTTAATAATGTTTACACTCGCAAAAGTGAGCGCGACTGTAATACAACCACGTACCGATGACAGTCTTTATTAAATAAACAATTCAAAGATAAGTGCTACGTAATTCAATGGTGTAATAATCTTCGCATCGAAAAATTTAACTTGCAAAACTCGCACTAGGCACTCAGTATTTAATCTACACGTGTATTTTTTTCGACTCGAAAGACCATAATACCAATATCTATGATTTTTTTATGTAAGTATATAATAGCTATATTCTAGTTGTGAGATTAGTGTCGTGTCGATTCGTCTAGCTAGGCTGACTCATGCAGATGAGTCATATATTACGACTTTCGGTTTATCGTTATAATCATAATCGATTAGAATTGGTGTACAAAGATAAGGAAATGCATGCTTTCTTTATTTATGTTGAATATGTTTACGTTTATATAGAAATCCAGTCAAAATACGATGATTTATTTCTTGTCTGTACGCCGGATGTGCAAAATCTCACAATAACAAGAAGTTTATATTTCAGAATGAACCAGTTAAGACATGTTATCCGTCATAGTTTTTAGTCTTGTTTACACTTTTAATTAAATTTTCTATCAAGTTTTCATATACTATGCTATTAGTTAGAACCTACTACACCACAGCTGGCCATTAATCCATTTAGAATCATCACCATTCTCCTGCCCTCATCCCAATTTTATTTGGCGCTGTATTTTCTCCTTCCATACTTTTCTATCTGTTCACTATGGGATCTCAGCGAGGCCCACTAGGGCAAAAACCTGCTGCGGCTGCGGAATTGTTCGAAGGGCTACCACGGCCCTGGTACATCAAGGACTTAAGAAGGAACATTGTGGGTCAATACGAAATCTAGAAAAGGAATATGCTAGATTTATCTTCGCGATTTAACATTGTACCATACACAAGGTCGTGTGTTTTATTCCCGGCCCACCCGGCCGTTGGGCAGACAATAAAAGTAAGCACTTTAGTGACGGGATTAGCCTTAATAATCATTCGCATTGTTTGACAATATTCTCGTCTGCATTGTAAGGGTTGCTGGTTGTCAAATGTATGTCTGAATTTTTGGAGGAAATGAAATTTTTTGGTACAATTGATTCATTGAAGAACCCAGAAAAACTGTGAATCCAAACCATACTAGGATCTTATTTTTTTTTGTCTTAAGCCTTCTGATTTATCATCGAACTATTGTTACATAGGCGAAAGTTTGTGAGGGTGTGTGTGTGTTTGTAGGGCTGAAAGGATTTTGATATTTGGCAATAATGATAAATGTAGCTGCGGGAAGAAGTTCCCATAGAAAGCGAGTGAAACCGCTGGTTGAAGCTAGTGCATCAGACTTTTGTGTTCTTCACCGTTATCAAAATAATAATTTCAAACTAAAGCCTCATATTATTTATTCCAACCAAGTTTAGTGCAATTAAATACCGTCAGAAGAAGGTTAGGTACATCTAAATAGTTGTCTGGCACAATGTTTAAGTAAATTAGCTTTCATTTGTCGCCATGTCTTCCAACGAACTATTAGTCAATGTCTACAGGACAAATAGACACTTGGCTTGCGTTTAAATAAAAAACAACGGAGTTTACAATATTTATGAAGAGGAGATAAATTTTCTGAGGTACAGCTCTCGGCAAATAAATATTCTGAAGTTAGGATGCATCTACACGGTACAAGTAGCTTGCGCATGTTGAGGCACATGCGCAGGTTACATGCATTTTAAAAACATGCGGATCTAGTGACTCGAGCATATGCCAAAGCAAAATACTCACCCGCGTGCTTTGTTCTTCTTTTTAACTTGCTCCAGCTACATGCACCGTGTAAAAGCACTCTTAGCTACCTCTGACTTTACCTAGGTGTGGGGGAGTTCCCTCGGGACGCAGGTGGGATAGGAAATTCTGTTATAAACCAGAATAAGTAATTCCTTAGCCAAAATCTTTTCCTACTATTCTCACGTTAAAACATAATTATTAAATACTGTCATATTGTGTATAATTTAAACGTGACTATACTTCATAGATTCGCTAGAGAAAGAATGAGATAGAAAGAACTATCAGTATTCAGTCACAACCAGAAGTTATCCCTTCGCAAGAAAAATGTAGGTCACCCCAACAATTGCCGACTGCCTTCCATTCCGATAATGGAAGAAAATTGCCTTTCTTTCGTCATAGCATTATTATTTATATTTTGGTCTCATTGATTTGTGGAAGCTGGAAGGTTTAAGTAGAGTATTCCGATATGGAGAAAATGAAATGTATTGGCTGAATTACTTTGAAACAGGTATAATACAGTATTGCAATGACTTGTGAAGAGAGACGGCATGTAGAGTAGAGAAGTGGTTGAAACTGCTGTTAAAACATGAAAAAAAAATATCTTCAAGAGTTCCAATAAAAGCAACAGCGGTTTATGTACTCCAATCACTATTATTACTAGCATATAATGTCCCACTGATGGGCAAAGACCTCCCCATCTCGCTTCCACACTTCCCGATCCTTCGACCGAGTCCACCAGTTTCGACGACAGGCATCTAGATCTTTTACGGGACCTACCCCAATACATCAGACAGATTTACCTAGACAAAAGAGTTACTGTAAAACGCATCATATGCACCTTAGAGCAAAAACTGAAGTAACTGTCAGTATATTACGTAACTTGTTGAGTTACGTTCGCGTGTCGTCTCGCTCCGTCGCTCCCGTCGGCCGTCGCGCGTCACGCCGTCCCAAGACTTGACGGACGGACTTCCTTTCTTTTTGATATTATGACGCCATTTTTGTTAGGGTGAGATGTAGAATTAACCCTTAAATAACCTAATGATATAAAAAATACCTGAATATTATTTAGAAACTGCTATGCAATGGTTGACAAAATCGTAAGTTTCTAGGATCCTACTGTCATTTAGGTAGTGTCATCTTTATTTAGCAAATTCATCATCTGTCTAAACATTTATACACAACATAGATTGCTCTAAAACGTTCTTAAACAGTGTGCCTCAACATGGGTTTGTAGACTTTTTTGTGGCTGAAGACCTGACCTAGGTTAACCAAGTTTACATGAACACTTTTACAGCAGTTAAAAACACACCTATCTATAAAATCCAAGTAATCAGACAATAACCCGATGTTCTTACTGAAATGAATTATTTATACACCTAAAAAAAGATTGATATAAAGGAAATGTTTTTACAAAGGGGGGAATACTCGAACTGCATTCAGTAATGACCGTAGCTTACCATATTTCTTGTGTGCATATGCGGAACGGTATGCAATGGGTGCATCGCTGCATCGGAGCGGTTGAAGTTTTTCTCAAAGTTGTGAGGTGCTTACTCGCCTACTCGGATGCACTGCCGATCGTGTCTGGAATAATAATATAATCTTAATGTTCGTTCTTGTATTTCTTTCTTACACTATATTTAGCTTTTGTTATAGTTATCCGCATGACTTATGACTGGATAAAGCATACCGGATAGGATAGGCAGTTTTTGTTGGATTTGCTTGTATTCGGGGCAATTTTCGTTTTCTTCTGTCAGCTAACCCATGTGTAAATGAACAGGCTATGCACCTTAGGACCAAATACTGCAACAGGCGTGGCTAACTTAATAAATACCGAGATCTAATGTGTTACAGAGCTCTTAAAATCAAAATTTTATAATGAAACACAGTACCAATGTACCAGCAAATTCATTTATATTTTTTGCCTTGCCACTATTAAATGGACCACTAGCCACGACTGGTTACTTCACTCCTCCTGCGGTATTACTTGAACTAACATTTGAAATTCAGGCTCTAATTTTAGGATAATCTTGTATAATCCTCAAATAATTAACTTATTATGTATTAAATTCCAGGGCGCGCAGACGATCCGGCTCCAGCATAGTGGTGCTGGGCGCGGATGACGAGAAGCGAGCGCCGCCGGATGACGACAAAGACATGCTCACCATGCTCTCACTCACTTCTGATACCGGTAAGCATTAAATTATTTGATTCTATCAATTAAATAACCTTTTATTCGCGACCCCTCCCGTTATGGGTGCAGCGTGAGGGAATGTCAGACTCTAACTGACTAAAACTCACCATGTTCCTTTTTGAGTCCTTTACCTATGTGCTCCCACGGTTACTCTTCCAAATAATTCCGTAGCCTTGTCAGGCTTTGGCCTTAAAGGCCACCACTGGGGTTTGCTGGCTCTCTCCGAGGAGCTCGTGGTTTGTCTCTGATGAGGGCTACCATGATCATACTTGTCCAACCGATTCCGTTGCTAAATAATCTCATTATTTTTTATCATTAGCATTGTCCTAAGGTATACCTAATTTATGGTTGTAGTTTTGCCTTTGTTCACCATTCTTTTAAAGACAAAATTAAGACAAGAAGATTCCCAATTCCTCTCATCCGAAACGGAAGGTTTTAAACTGACCAAAAAACAAATGAAAAAGGTTTCATCATACATTGATATTCCCACAGTCTGTTTCCCAACAAGGTGCGAAAATTAAACTAAATAAAAATAAAAGGTAGCCAACTCCTAAAAATTCCGACAAGCAATGGAACTCCGTAATTCGGCCAGATATTAATTCCTTCATTCATTAATGTTTTTTTGGGCAGAACTCCCCGGTTTCGCATTATTACAGGTTTTTGTGTCTCTCCGAATACTTTCCTACTGTTAGTTGTTCACGTCCCATATTAATTTTGGAGTTATTGAATGCGGAGTTAGAATTTTGTTGTCAGTCTCGAATAATGCCGGTATTGTTATATCTGAAGTCTATAGTAATTATTCTTCATCATTATCTACCTAGCATTTTTCCAACTAGGTTGGATTAAGCTTCCATTCTAACCAGATGAAGCCAAGTACCTGCGTCAATGGCTGAAACATTAACCAAATCCAGAGATTTTTGTTGTTAAAAATTATCTCAAATTAAAATGTAAATTAAAAACCCATCGGACCGCAAATTCAAAGTTTTTGTTTTACCAAAATCCCAAAACTGGTTATTTTCATCAGTTTAGTTACTGATCGGCCTCCAGCGAACAATGGGACAAAAACTAAGGAAGTTACAGATATTCTTATAAATTAACTTAAATGGCACTGGTGTGATCTTTTGTATCGTCAATTTGATTATTTTGTTATTTGATACCTAGGTTTATCTTCCATTGTTAAAAAAATATATTGATGCTGTAAAGCTATAAGTGAGGGTAATTTTGAGCTATTTATGTTTCCAATATGGGTCATTGGGGTTTTGCTTATGTGCCGTTATTTGGGAACAATAGTTTTAGGTAATAAGTATTTACGTATGTTAGTATTTATTGGGAATGAGAAGATGATTCTTAAACATGATTATCTTTCAGCCTACCAGATTAGACTTTTGCTTTTGCAGTCTGTACTTATGTTCATTCAATTCATCTGTTGGATTCCCTAATATCCTAATTTCGAAATCTGCAACCCACTTTGTCGCTAGTTCACACGAAGTTAGTTCCAAGTAAACAAGTTCCTACACTTCATATACTTTCTAACAAAAAGCAAAATAAAAATAACCCGCCTTATCTGAATGGAACACAAATACCTGACTATCTAACAAAGGGCAATAAATACTGCTATTTCAGGCTCAGTTTATATAATTAGCAGATAAGTGAACTGCACGTGGCTATGTGTCGTACTGATACGGTGGGACACATGGCTTTTGATACGTATAATGAGGTATATGTAAAAGTCATACTACAGTTTTCCCGAAAAACTATGATCTTACAACTCCCCAATATCATTTTTGGGTTGGGTAGTTAGATTACTTTCTAACACCCACATTTCAATTTCCAGGTCCCCACCGCGAGATGGCGGTGGACGTTCCGGACAGTTTCATCGCGAGGAACAAAACGCCTCCCCGCTACCCGCCCCCGCGGCCCCCGCAGGTACGCCTCCGGACCTCCAGGGACGACGAGCCGCTCCTCTCCTCCGGCGGCTCAGGCACCAGCTTCGGCAGCAAGCAAAGCACCGTCCTTCACACCATCGACATCTCCACACCCAGCTCTGACGGGTCCGGCAGCTTCAAGAACAACAGCACAATAGAACTGCTGTCACTCCCACAGAGCTCTGACGGCTCAGGCAGCTTTGGCAGCAAGAAAAGCAAAGGATCCTCAGAAACAGCCAAATGTGGAGACCTTAATTCAGAAAGATCAGACTCTGTAGCCTCAAACACCACTCACAATTTGAGCGATCACAAAATCCAGCTGCTTATATCAAATGGCGAGGATTCGCTCATAGATTGTAGAGAAGGAGTGACGTACTCAGCGAGAACAGATTCTGTGCTGATCAGAGAAGCTGTTTACGCTTCATATAAGTTGCCTCCTGGCTTCGACACAACGCCAGTCCTCCTCGGGAGAGAAGTGGCTGTGGATGTGCCAGACACTTTCGTTCAAATTGTGAAAACGACACCTAAGTACCCGGGTACCACTACCATGGACAGAAAGAGCGTGGCATTTCAGGTAAAGGGCACATTGCTACGCATGGTTATCATGGGAACATTGGACTGGGCTGTAGGAACATTATCCTTGTTCTTGAATACAATGTTTGAGACTGGTTTTTTACGATCATGATTTTCTGTTTCTACTTCAATAAGTCTCACCATTTAAGTATCAGGCATCGCATTAATTGCTTAAGTCTGAATATCATATGCTCCAACATTTGTATTCATAAAGAACAGAGATGATGTTCAGGAAATATTGTTGGTGGGTATCTAACAATCATGATTAACACAAAATCCTCGTAAGTAATAACTAACAAAATCATTAACACTATCGTGTAAGGTAATTGGTAGTTAAATTAAAATTCTTTATCGTCATCGTCATTCATAACATATTCTTTATATTTTTTAATATCACCATTAAAAGCCAGGAAAACATTAACTATGATTTCTCTCAAGATTAAATTGATATCTTTCCTAATAAGTGAGAATCTTAATCGTTGTAATTTACACCTCGCTTGTTAGGTATGTACTGTCAGAGTCAATACAAGTATTTCTAATATGTTAAATTCTTGTGTAAATATTGATTTTAACCTTATTTGATCTGCCTCACTGATTATATTGGTGCCATCAACCATTCTGTTATACTGACTACCGTATCTACAATGTAATGATTTTTTCCTTCGATGATTTTTTTTCCATAAAAATCCTCGGTTTTGGTTGTTTAAGTTTTTAGTAACAATTGAATTTCGATATTGTCTCAAAGCCACCATTTTTAATTATAATTCTCATAAAAAATCTGGCTGGCTGTCTACGTTTTGCTCTTAATGAATGAGGCGCATATCTATAAATAGTATTTTTATCTTATTAACAACGAAGATAAGACTACTAGTTACGAACTGCCTAGTAATTTCAGAGAATAGCGTGTCAAAATCACCTTCACCTGGTTTAGCTATTCAAGAAATAATTATTTTAATCATCACCATTGTCATCTTCTGTTTCATGGTAATACTTCTATTTTTATTACTTTGATTTCAATTAGTACTAACTAGTTTCGTGTCTAACTTTGCTTTCTTAATAGGTAGGTTCCTTATCTCTTCTAAGCATCCTTTAAATTGAACTGCACTTTTTACGAAACGATACAAATCATGGAGTCTTTTAGACTAGCATTAGTCTTGGTACCTACCTAGCGGGTACCAAAGTCTGTATAAAGGAAGAAAAAAACAAACAGATAGTTTATAACTTATGGCAAAACATGACATTTACATTAGACATAAGCAAATAGCTACTACTTGCTAGAACGTTTGTATTCTATTTATTATGTGACCTTCTCAATATTGTGGTGCGGTGATGACCGTCGAAGTCTGCTGAAAAATATTTTTTAAAGATTTTAAACTGCACAATCATCTCACATTGATCATTCATATCATTAATCACGCTTGGTGCACTAATAATAAGCTCTTCTATCTAAAATAGTGTAAATTGATTAAAAAAAAAATATAGATCGATGAACGATTTCAATACAACATTTGGCTGTTTCTTTGGGTCCATTCAACTTAAAATTATATTTTGGAAATTTCTAAAAATCTATGCTTGCAGTTTTTTTTTTTACTTTTGTTGTAGTAGAGAAAATTAACACGAAACTTGATAATAAGCTTACATTTTCGATCAAACATTTTGGAGTCATCGGATTTTTTTTGTTAGGTATCAAGGTTTTCAAATGTTATATTGAAGTTATTTTCTTAACTGGTCAAGTATTAAGGTTCCTCGTTTTTTAGATGAATTGTATACCTAATAAAGAATTATTACCTTGCCTAAATACGATGTAAGTGCTCTCAATTTCTTCCGAGCCTATCGAAATCATAATCTTTTCTGAATCGGTTATATTCGCTACAAGGGTCTCTAATGCTTTGATATATACGCCATTATATCCCATATTATCTACATATTTATATGCTTTTAAGATAACTTATACTTGATACTTTGTGGGTGCTTATATTTTATGGTCTATTTACGAAAGCTGATATATTTATTGGACCTCACAGGACCCTCGTAGTTTTTTTTTCTACTTCGCATATTGCTTTCATGTTTTTTTGTTAAATTATTAACCTTTAACATTGTAAATCAAAATGTGTAGTATTGTATTGTTAGGTATATTCTTTTTCTCTTTCTGATTTATTTGTCAAAAATTGTACCTATATGTAAGTATTATTAATTATTTTTAATGAAACTTTTCATTTCAGGAGGCTAAATAAATTAGTTATAATTTCGTAGTTATATACATATTTGCTAATAATTGCATGTCATGGGGTATTTTGATATTTTGAAAAACGAAAGAAATTATTTATATACTGTAATGTATGATCATTTTATGGATCAAGTGCTAATTTGTATATTACGTCTCTAAGGCCCGGTTTCAGCGACAACATAAACGCCAATTTTTCTTGAAGTACCTAACTGTTTCCTACACAAATTCGATGTGAAAATTCGTATTAAGTAAATAATTTAGTTGTTTTAAGAAAAGTGACGTTTAAATTATCGGTTATGAACTCGGGTCTAAGTGATGCCTGTGCAATTATTTTTTCTCTGTTTAAAGTTGTTCCACACAAAGTTTTTTTCACAAATACTCGTTTGTTCCTACAATGGCTCTTCTAAACGAAATATTTGGAAAGTTAAATAACTTCAATGATTTACTGTTCAGGGATGCAATAAAACAAATTAGAACTTGAGACATAAATCTTTATAAAGACACAGGAGTATTATAAAAACACTGATTTGTTTTTGTATTTTGTATGTGAAAGAGTAGGCGTAGTTATAAAGCCGTGTGAGTTTGTGCAAGCAGCTGAATGGATTTTTAAGAAATATGGAATAATATATAGCTATAGCTTAAACTTGAGAGTAACACATAGACTACTTTTAATTCGGGTGTTGGCAGTAGTTCCTCTAGGTTTGCAAGAAGCTAGTGTACCTATATATAATAATATATATTTTTGAAAATCTCCTATAAAATTTGAGAAGCTTGTAATTTGATAATCCTGTGTCTGTTATTTAGAACAAAATGCATGTCTGAAGCCATTAAAGTGGGTAAAGTGGCGTGCATTTTGATGCTTTGGGTACATTCAGATTAATTGTAAATCTGCAGTAGGACTAAGTAGGTATAGTAGGTATTATTTTAAGAAAATGGGTAAAGCATGTATGTAAATCTGGGTTTCTATTGTATTGTATTGTATTGGTAGGTTTCTATTATATTGTGTGTCCAGATTTGAGTTTAAGTCTATTTAAAGTATGTTTTATTTTTATACGTAAAGTATATAATGATTCAGAAGTACCTACCTACTTTAAAAGTCTCAAACCTAAATCTGCTACATAATAATGTGTTTGTATTGAAATATCTTATTTACAATATCTCAAAACTATTACCATGACTTTTGCTCGAGAACAAAGCTGGGTTCGATTCCCAGAACGATCTATTCCTATCTAATACTCGCTTAATTTGTCCAAGATTCAAATTTTGTCTTATTAATTCCATCCCCAAGAAACCAACACTGCATAACACCAGAAACCTCACAAAAAATGTTCACTACCTCCTCTAACCTTTCCTCTATCTACAGCAGGTGAACGGCACAGCGAAGACAGTGGCGCCGGCAGTGCCCCCGCGCGACACGGCGCGAGACGCACCCCCACGCCCGCCAGCTCACGACAACGTCAGCAAGGAACAGATGGACTCCATTAAGAAGTACCAGGTTAGTCACAGTTTTATGAGTACCTGGATGAGCCTTGTATTTATGGTGAGCAAAGTAGTATCAATACCTTGCTGCAACACACGTTTGTACTGGCACCATTGCGTGTATGTTGCACAGTTCGTAGGCTGTTGACAAATCTCTAGCTCGACGCAACATTCTCATTGCTCATGAATCTTGTTGATCAGCTGTTGTTGTTTACCATAAATACGAGGCTGATCTATCTGGTCGTGACGGATAGTAGTCCCATTGGACTATGAGCGTGAAGGAATAGACAGTATCTACACCTGTGTCTCCGAAAATGCCTGTGCACTATGGTATGTCCTGCATAGCTGACCGATCTCTAAGAAGAACTTCCGTAAAAAAAAGTCGGTCTGAACGCCTTTTTTTAATAATGACAGTTTTATAATTCAGATTTTGAGCAAACGAAAATTCTTTTTGACCGTAAGCGGAGCCCACTTTGTGAAAGAAAATTCGCCTAGGCCTGGCGAGGATACCAAGTCTTAGTTAGGTGACCACTACCTTTATTTTCTGTTCCGTGTTCACCACATATTTAAAAACGTAAACTGTTAAAAACGTAATATTATGGTATTAAACCTCATCCCATGAAAGTTCAGCGATGTGTGACCAGCGCAGGCGCATTGTATGATACCATTATTCCTATTTTGAATATGGTGGCTTCCTGATTTTTGTTATAGTTCTATAAGCTTTCTAAATTAAGTGCGCAATGACAGGTTATGGATGACGTTAAAATTATATCGAATGGGAATTTTGCGGTTTAACGTCCATAAAGTGATTCACTTGATCATTCGGTCCGTTCACTTTTAATAATAAAGTAACTAATTCATTAATTAGGTTATTTTAATATGTTCTTAATAAAGAGTATCACCTATTTAGACCAAAAGACAACTGTTTCTGTAATTTAACCAGTTTCTGTACCTACATATAATTTGAACATACGAAACTTTTCTAGATACAAGAAAATTGATAAGAATCATAACACAATTTGCACGTATTTGATATTTTAAATCCTTCATATTTTATAATATTCTGTAATATATTCCTACGACAAGTAGTTATTTGAGCAAGTAAATGGATTACAACACGTCTACACAAATTAATTCCAACATTGTTACCTTGAGCAGTAAATGATACAGACATCAAATACCTAGTGGTTATTGGATTCTTGGAATAAACACAGCTTGTTTCCTGTTCAACCGTATAAATAGGCCGCAAGCAAGATCACACGAATATATTCAATGAATATACAGAGAAAATAAGAGTATGTAACCGTGGTTGTTACATACATACCATGGGTAGTTTTGTGGAAAACGTATGGTCCCTGAAATATTCCATATGTTCTCTAAAGGAAAAAAATATCCGCTGCCTCTGTCCGTTCGTGATAAACTGAAAAATTATTGTGTAGATCGATTTATGAGGAAGGTTTTAGTGGTGAAAATAATGTAGGTATCTACTTACTCCTGATTAGCCACGACCGGTAGTTTTTAAAAATAAGTAAAAAGTGGCAAGTATCTGTTTGTTGTAAGTGGAATGTTTCTAATCAAAAGCCAATTAACGATCTAAAAATTTCATATCTGGCTTTGATTATATTTCGAGCCAAAATTAGAAAAATAAATTATGCTCCGCAAATAGCTTTAGTGAGAGGGCATTGAGACCATTTTTTTGTAGGCGATTTTCTAACGAAACAGTATTTTCCAGATTCTATTCCATACTTCTCATTTCATGTTCAATCCTTCTCCGTGTGAGGAGGCCTGTGCCCAGCAGTGGGATGATAAAAAGGCTGTAACTATTTGAAACTTACTTGTTTTAAAAAAGTAGCTAAAACATGCATAAAATTAGCAAAGGGCTGGTCCTTTGAACAGCGGATTATTTTTACCAAAATATGCAAACAGTAAACGAAAGCCTTCCATTCAACAAAATTAACGTGAAAACTATGGTCCAACGAATTCTACTTTTTTAATGATGTCCTCAACTGAAAAACATTTTTTTTGTAATTTTATCAAAACGTTTTGCCTCTGCGGCTTTTAAAAAGTCGCCTGAATGAACCGTGTCGGCTAAAATTGTCACATCAAAGTCACACAAACGGCTGCCGACAAACTGTGACGTTAAATAAAAATAAAACTGGAATATGATTTATCGTGTTTCTGCTAGTTTTTTGTTCGTTGAAAAAACTTGTTTTTAGAAAAAAGCACAAAGTTAGGCTGGTGTATATTTTTGTAACTTGTCCCACGTCATACAACTTTTGCGGCTAGATTTTTATTTTTATTTATGTGTAGAACTGGCGTATTCTTAGTTTCATATAAATAATATTATGTTTCCTTTATCCTTCCTACTTAGTACTAAGTCGACGATCTTCTCTTGTGAGACCAAAATCTGTATATTTAATTACATTATGATTGATTGATATTTTCTCAATTAATTTAATACAACATACAGGTATTTAACAATTGAGAAAGTTGCATTTACCTTACATATTTAGGTAACAATTAAGAAAGTAGAAATTCCCGTAATTTTCAGCAATAGTTCCAAACTAAATTAAGAAGATTAGGCGGGTACAAGACCCCAATAACCATCTTTAATCCAAGATGTAATAACATAAGCTACACTACATATAGGAAAAGGTTATACCCCGACCTTAAAGTGATCAATCAAAATTAAGCGATTTTCAATCTTGTTACTCAATCTATTGTCGAGGCACTTAGGCCCTTTTAAATGCGAATGTCTTAAGGCAGTTTATGTAATACATTGGAAAAGAGAAAGTTGTTTTTGGTACACTAAGGTGCACGAGTGAAGTGGTTTGGTACCTATTTTTATATGTAGAGAAATTGGTATCAAGTAAAGCTAGTGAAAAGGATCATAGGAATACTGGTCCTTTTGTACAACTTGTTAACTGTTTTCTGAGTGATCTACATCCAAGTAATATTATAAACACGATTTGTTAGAATGAATGTTGGTATGTCAATATATTTGTTACTCTTTCACGCTAACACTACAGAATAGATATTGATGAGACTTGGCAATTATGTAGCTCATGAATCAGAATTTTACATAGGTACTTTAAGCCTTGTGCAAGAAGCAGATCCCTGGGGACGGGTGAAACTTCAAACACATGATAATTCATTTACGATATTTTTATTTCCTCATTTACTGAGAGTTATATAGTTTGGTTGGTCCTAATTATAAAAAAGAAATAATGCATTAGTACACTTGCTCCAAAAAATATAGATGACATCACTTCTGGTCCTTTTTTCAAGGAAAAGGAGTCATACACACACTGGATATTTCGCATTTACCACCATTACCTAAGTGAGGCGATTAATATCTCATGAATGTGAACCTCGTTACAGCTTATGTTATGTTAATTTTGTTTAGAATACCAGTCGGCAAAGGGACCGACATCTTTATAAGTTACACGTTTGTAATATTATGAATGCTAAATAATAAAACTGACAGATATATCGCTTTATGTAACCTTTTTCGAGATAGTTCTGCATTTTATTGTGTTTTATGGAGACTTTTAAGGCTTGAAGGACCAGACATTAATGTCTGGTCTTTGGAGTCGGAAAATTCTACGTTTTCACCTACACTAGGCTAATAATCATTGAGTCTCTTTTTGCTTAGAATGCTTAGTAAAATTAGCATTGGATGAGATTGTTGAGAGCTGCGCTTTGTTTCATCAGTCACACCGTCGCGGTCAAGAATTTCTTTAGGGATAGAATCTTCCTTTGTTGGTAATTTTTCTACTGATAACTTTGTATGATTGGAATTATTAGGTTCCTCTTGGGTAACTTCAGCCCAAGATGTTTTGCCAAAATCTCTTTCAGTGGATTCTCTTCGTGATAAACTCGCGGGAGGAGTATTGCGTCGTTCAGGAGCAAGAGTCTGAGATGACGACTCGACGGATGCGAAAGGCTCAGCGATTCCTATGCTCTTTCGTTCAAATACTTCTGTCAGTTTATCAGCAGCAGTACGACTGCTAGGTTCAATAGAAGTATCTATTGTTTTTTTATCAGATTCATTCCTCCTATCTTTATAGTCACTATATGAATCTTTCGAATTAGATCTGTCCAATTCACGGCCAGATCTTTCGTAATCTTGCATTTCAGACCGCCATTGCGGCCCAGGTCCAATGACTGTGTTTCGGATGGCACGTTAAACTGTAGGTCCCGGCTGTCATTGAACATCCTTGGCAGTCGTTACGGGTAGTCAGAAGCCAGTAAGTCTGACACCAGTCTAACCAAGGGGTATCGGGTTGCCTAGGTAACTGGGTTGAGGAGGTCAGATAGGCAGTCGCTTCTTGTAAAGCACTGGTACTCAGCTGAATCCGGTTAGACTGGAAGCCGACCCCAACATAGTTTGGGAAAAAGGCTCGGAGGATGATGATGCTTAGTAAAATTAGCCTTTCCATGTTCCAAATACACCCCATCTTAATTAAATACAAAAAAAAATACCGAAATTGAATGTTAATAATTAAAAAGACCAAACTAAGTATATTATTTTACCATCTATAAGATCAAACATGAACTTGTTATTTAATTTCTAAGATATATGCTATGTAGGGAACCCGTGTTCATTCAGCTATGTAAAAAAAACTAACTATAAATTCTAGTTAAAGTTGTCCTTCATGTTCATCTTAACTCAAAGCTTAGACTTTCAAAGGAAGTCTTGTATAAAGTAAAATCACTAAAGAAGGGGAAAATTCCGCGTGAACTTGTAAAATTTTCACAAACTGTGGACACCCGATCCTGTTGAGGTTACACCAAACAAAGTATTCTTTGAAAAATATGCGCTTACCTACTGGTTACTAACGCTCACTTCTATGGACGAAAAACGATTCATTTTGCCTACAAACGACACTTTTTTGAAGTTTGTTGTATGTATCGCTAATAACCAATAACGCGCCAAATAACTTTGCAATTCTGAATCTAAGAGTAATTACTGAAAAAAATTTAGCATGAAAGTGATAGAACCTCTGAGCCGCGATTTATTGTCTCGTGGAATGAATGCTATATACATTTTTTCCTAACATTTTTTGTCATGGATTTCTCCTGATTCCATAATTTATCTAATTAATGATGTTAGCCATATCACTTATTGCATTTTTCACACAGATATTGTTGTGAAGTATACTTGCCCTAAGTTAGCTACTATTGACTTTACGAATACGAGACGCCAAACGAGTCACTTGTTAAGTTACCTATTGGCATGAACTGTATAACAAAAAATAATGTATATAGTATCAAAACATTAGTATTCGATAAAAAAAGGTCCGTTAAATGTGCAACTACAGCGTTTACGAGATTGAAGCAATACAACAGGTTACATTCAACGTTATGAAATAAAAATTCATTTACAACCAACCACGATGAGATGGATACGGCATTTTATTTATTTACTTTTATTTGGGAAAAACCTCTTATTTCTTTTATAAATGTTTACGTTGAAAATGTTAAATTGAAAAATGCCGTCACGTATGAAAGTAAATTAAATATCATACGTGTTCAGAATAATTAAAAAACAGAACATTGTAAAAAAAAATTAAAAATTCACTGTTTTTCGGTAATGTCCCTTTGTGACGACATCTCTTTATGTTATTATCAACCAATTACATTAAATAATGTGTTAAATTAATTATTTCTAGCTACGTAATTAATTACAAACGAGATATAACTGGTTAATTACTGTGTGGCCCATTATATGAAATATACTGTGTATCGTGACCTAAATATGAAAATATTAGATTTAGAATTCGCAAAACGTGTTTCTGAATAATGCTAATGTAATTTGTACCTAAATTTAGTTTTTTGTTGAACCTGCTAAAGCAAGCTTTGTTCTACAAAAACCTTTTTTAACCTCACAACGAAGTGCCGACATAAAAGACCAGGATTTTCTTTTTTATCCGGAGCCCCGTCGTTTGTAAGAGGCGTTTACTCGGTTTCAAATGAGTGTACTCAGGGTTAACAATATTATCACCTACTTGGGAGCACATAAGATTCAATATAGATCCAGATATCCTTACTTATATTTTTAAGTTCGAAAGTAACTCTGTCTATCTGACTTTCACGCCAAAACTACTGGACCCATTTAAATGCAATTTGGTGTAGAGGTAGTCTAGATAGCTTGGGAAAGGCCATAAGCTGATTTTGTCCTGGTGCGCGAACTAATTGATGCAGGTGGAATCAGGGTTAGAAGCTAGTGCGATATACATAATTTTATCTACGAGACGGACGACTAACATCAATATTATTACAAGTTCTTGTGTTCAGATCGATAGAATTATACAATGTGAAGACATTTGCAGATATTATCTTTGTTGCTTTCTAATAATAAGAATTTAACATGGAAGTAGACTGCATTAGAAAACTTCGCATTACATATTATGATGTTAGAAAAAGATTACAAGGTGTTCAAAATCGAGTAGCAAAGCGTTAGAGCTTTCTTCAAAAAGACACGACTGAAAGAATTTCTTCCACGTTGTAGACATAAAATGTAGTGAGGTACAGTACCCCATTGATATTCCACTTTCACTGTTGTTTTATTCAGATTTAGCTCAAGTATTACTCTGTTGAACCACAGGATAGAGTTATTATAACATTATTCGCAGCTCTGCATTTAGAAGGCCGATTGTATCCTCTGGGATTGTTATTAAAATATAAAATCGTAAATCATGGTTATCCTCCAGAATTTTCGCTATTTTGCTAAGAATAATACCATCTTTTTACGGTCGATGAACAATTATATTCAGATGAGTCTCGTGTTTTGAGTTGCCAAGAATAGCGTGAGTCAAGATCTCTGTTCAAAGTATAAAATGCACTTGAATTAGTTCGTCATCTGGCTCTGTTTTGCTTCTATTATCTCCAGTATTTGTTTGAGCGAGCTAATCAAAACAATAACATTTGCCACCTTCAGTGCTCAGTAACAAAACAGTTGTGTTAGTAGATTCGGTTGGTAGGCCCGACCGGTGGAGCAGCTAGTGGCCGGCAGTACGCTCCCCGCCTTGGTCGCGGAACCACGCGTTCCGCCCGTTCCGACCGTCAACACCGCACGAACTCTCTGTGACGTGTTCGTGAATAACCTATGCTTTATATGTGTGTGTTTATGTTAATGTTTTGTATGTGATCGACGTCCATTGGGTACTTGTGTTTTATGTTCGAAAATATTACGTACCATTTCTAAGTGGTTGATATCAATGAAATCGGTTTTTGTTGTGGTTGCCGATCAGACGACCTGTCACCACTCAGTTGTGGTTGTAACGTGTTTGTCGAAATGTGCAAGTTATAGTGAAGTTCGTTTGTCGAATAAGGCTTTAGTGACCTCGTAAAAGTGGTAGGTACACGTGACACCGAAAGTGGAATACTGGCAGGGACCAATTTGACATAGAAAGTGGTTGTCGGCTTAACAATCTGCATCCCAAACTGCAAGGTCCTTGCTGATTGGTCAATTTGGTAACTGTAAATTCAACTACTGTGTTGGAAAAAATATGCAATCAATTTTTTTTTTAAATGAAAGCATTTCGAAAAAAACATTTTCGCGAGATAGACACTTTATTTGCTTAATTAAAGTTTATTCGAGCTGCGTTATTTGAACCCGAAACAAACATTTCACATTCGAATTTGTTTGTGTTTTTTTTTTTTTTTAAATTTACTCTTCCATACAATAGATCAAAATATTTTTTTAATGAGACCTCAAACTATCCATGCACAGATTTTTTTACTAACTTCCTCTTAACGAGTATTTAACTTCGCCTGCATTCATCACATAAAATTAAGAGAAACATAAAAACCTCTTTAGTGGTATTCATTCAAATATTTTTTTTCGTTCTGAAAGTTGTTTTGCGAATAAAAAGTGGAATGTGCACTAGTTACTTCCTTTCATGATGCGAAGTCGAGGGTCAAAGGGTAAATGGGTCACTTCGAAGGTTTCAAAATAACTCGGAACCAGGCATGCTCGATGTTTCCGAGTTTTCAAAAACACTGAAGCATGTTTTAAAAGTTTTGCTGTGAGTAATTTGCATGTTTACTCAACTGTTTGCCCGGATTTCAAACCTACCTGAGATTTTTTAAGCACCTTTATAGGTTATCTAGCATCTCTCTTCATGCAACTGGATAAAAATGAACATACCTATAGCCTTTTTCAATAAATGGGCTATCTAACCCTGAAAGATATTTTCCCATAGGACCAGTAGTTCATGATACAGGCGCGTTAAAGTTAACTCTTAATAATATTGGTATAGATTTTATTTATACTCTTCTTCAGATATTAATCTATTTCCAAACTAAATTTGATCCAAACCGGTCCATCCATTTAGCCGTGAAAGCGTCACAGAGAGACAGAGTTAGTTTCCAGATTCTCATTAAATGTATGTAATAGATACTGTCTCAGGGTTTTAACAGTTACCTCTAGACATATGAGATGTTTAATCACCTCGAATGTACCACATTGCTATGAGTCTAAATAACTGTTATTTAGGTAACAAATTGAACTAAAGCTACCTTGATGGTTACAATCATCATTTGTACTCGGGTCTTTACTGCAAACAATTTAGAGTGTGGGATTTTATGTAGACGATTTATTTGTCTCTGCACGAAGGTATCATTTTGTTAATTGCTACACTTTTTCTCTCTTTACTCCCAATTCAATTATTGGGATATTCCTAATAAATATAATTGACTCATAGTGTACTTTCCCCTTCGCCTTGACTGGTACTTAATTGTTTTGCAATACCAATCTTTAATTCAACCGCATTAAAATTCACACTGCCATATTATTATTAAAGACAAAAGTAATTAGCCTTGTCACATGTTATTGTTTCACAATTAGTCATCGGGTCATCGGTGACAGTCTCTGTAAGTACCTGGGTATACAGGGTGTTTGGCGCATGGACCGACACAATTTTTTGGGGGATTCGTGAGGCCATGTACTAGTTTTCACTCATAGACCCAATGTCCTATATGTCACTGTATTCGAGATACGATTTTTTTTGTTTGTTTTTAAAAATTACCGGAACTATCACCTTTAAAACGCTATAACTTTTCAGCCTGTTGTCGAATTTACACCAAATCACTTTCATTGCGTTCTCTGATGTATTATTATTCCAAATAAAACATAAATTCATAGCACTAGATGGAAAAAAAATACTTGTTGAGCTTCCAAAGTCTTAAAAATGAAAAAACGTATGAAAAATGTCAAATTCAAAATTAATTATAAAAAAAAGTAAAAGCTTTTATGAACTTCATTTAATAAAAAAAAAATGCCTACTTAATACCCTTTCCAACGATATGCCACATGGGTGTGAAATCATTAATAATGTCGTCACAAACCTAAAGGTACACATTAACCAGTGCCAGGGTAATGAAAACACAAAAATGTTTTAAAATGTTTTAATTAAATTTAAGTTATAAATTATGTTCAAAATGACTGCCTCTGTTGCGAATGCATGCACGGCATCTTTTTCTAATTTCTACAGTCGTCGTCCTCAGTCGCATTTCTGCTTTCATAATTTCAAAGGCGCAATTTATTCTTTCGATTAAAATTTCTCTTGTGGGTACTTCAGTCGCATACACAATTTCTTTTGCACGGCCCCAGACATAAAAATCCAAGGGCGTCAGGTCTGGTGAACGTGCAGGCCAAGGAATTGGGCCGCCTCTTCCGATCCATGAATTTGGAAAACAGTTGTCCAAATGTTCTCGCACGTCTCGCTGGTAATGTGCTGGACAGCCATCATTTTGGAAAATAATTGGTTCTCCATCTAATACTGGTAATACCAATTCAGGTAAATCTTCGAGTAAAAAATTCAAATAATTTTCTCCGGTCAGGCGCTCTGGTAAGAAATGTGGACCGATCAGGTGTCTTCCAATAACCCCCGCCCAAACGTTTACACTAAACTTAGTTTGAAAGGAACTTTGTCTTTTCTTGCGGGGATTTTGTCTTTTTTGCGCCCAATGGTGAAGGTTGTGGAGATTCACAATTCCCTCGTGATTAAAATTGGATTCATCAGTCCACAAAATTCTTTTTAAAAAATTTGTATCATCTACGTCCGTATGCATCATAAATCGGCAAAAATCGAGCCGTCTCCTGTGATCATCATCTATGAGACCTAGAACAATCCATTAAAGACTGGTAAAAATTCACTTTTTGAATGGCAAAAACTAACATAAATTTAAAAGATAAAATTAGAAAAAATAAAAGTTACTAGGTATTTATTTGAAAAACGAACCAGTAAAGCTACAAGGATATTTGTAAACGTTTAAAATAAGTGTATGGTTAAAACCATTTTAAAATACAAGTTTTTTGGGTGCAAAATTTCAGCACAATAAGGTCGAAGATAACTGGTTCTAAATTTAGTTTTACGATTTCGCCTGATAAAATAAATAAAGTACTTAACGTACCTTGAACAGAAGTGTAGTGATACGCATGCTTTCCATTTTCCCGAAGAACTGACCAAACTTTCCAAACCGACAAGTGAAGTCTTTCAGCTACAACTCGAATACTTGTCGTTGGATCCTCATCAAAAGCTTGCAAAATGCTTTCATCAATTACAACATTATGTTGCCTCACATTAACGCGAGGCTCTTGGAAATTTATGTTTCCAGTCTCCCTCAGACGTCGATAGGTTGTAGCAAACGTCTCGTGGTGTGGTATACGCCGGTTAGGATAACGCTGCTGGTAAATTCTACGCGCTTCACGAGCGTTACAATTAGCGCTGCCATATGCCAACAACATGTCAGCATACTCTTCGTTGCTGAAGTTAGGCATTGTAACAAGCACGGTGAATACACCAACAGTTTAACAGAAAAGTTCAACAAACAAAACTTAACAAAAACAAACTTTAACAAAAAACAACGAAATAGGAAAACGTGAAATACACGGACACTTCCGATAGCAGAGATAGTCAAATCTCGACTAAACAAGGATCACATAACAAACTCCAACCCAATGATAGACAAAGACAAGAGATATTTTTCATGCGTAAGAAAGAGACAGGCAGTTTACCTGCCAATTACCTGCTTACCATTGTTCTATCAAACGGGTTCGTTGTTAGAGACGTTAGAGTGCGTGTTCGTTCCTGCTCTGATTTTGACGACATTATTAATGATTTCACACCCATGTGGCATATCGTTGGAAAGGGTATTAAGTAGGCAATTTTTTTTTATTAAACGAAGTTCATAAAAGCTTTTACTTTTTTTTATAATTAATTTTGAATTTGACATTTTTCATACGTTTTTTCATTTTTAAGAGTTTGGAAGCTCAACAAGTATTTTTTTTCCATCTAGTGCTATGAATTTATGTTTTATTTGGAATAATAATACATCAGAGAACGCAATGAAAGTGATTTGGTGTAAATTCGACAACAGACTGAAAAGTTATAGCGTTTTAAAGGTGATAGTTCCGGTAATTTTTAAAAACAAACAAAAAAAATCGTATCTCGAATACAGTGACATATAGGACATTGGGTCTATGAGTGAAAACTAGTACATGGCCTCACGAATCCCCCAAAAATTTTTGTCGGTCCATGCGCCAAACACCCTGTATATGTGTGTGTGTGTGTATGAGTCGTTTTCTATTGTGTTTGTTTAAGTAAACTCTTTTATCTTAAGATTGAGGTCATAACGGGCAATGAGAACTATAGTTGTTTAAAACTAGAGCTATTTTCGAGCCAGACAGTCTAGAATTCGGAAATATAATGTTGCATCTTGTCTCAGTTTTGATCATTAGGTAGGTATGTCGGATTGTCTTTAGGTTGGCACAAGTTTTTTTGTTGTTCCTTATAATCCATCCCTATTTGAGACTTGACCAATTGGTAATTTTCTCTTGTAAATATAATTTAAATTCTTTCCATTGTTCCTCAAATATAAATTCACTCTGTATTTGGTAACAAATGAGCGTGTTCCTAAACTTGTTAAAACCATCATTATGAACAAATAGGGATAATGTAAAATATATTACTCAAACATTAATTATTGTCTATTATATTTACACGTTTCTATGTTTATTGAAGAATTCTATCAGAATATAGGTTATAAATGTGTTGGTTATAGCTTTTAATTGCTTAAAGATTATAAGATTAAGATAAGATTTATTGTATTATAAAAATAACTGTTAATAATTCCACGTGTATAATACTTACTCTATTTTTATCTTCAAGGACAAGACATTTGAAATTCTCTTGTTCAAATGTAAAAATGAATTTGTGTTCGTCTATGGTTTCAAAGCCAAGCGACCACAAGCAAAAGAACCTTCTCATAACATTACTCACAGTATTGTCTGAAAGTACATAACAAACTGAAGTATTTAAATATTCATATGAACTCATAACAAAAGTAAGTTACGCCCATAACGAAGTTATCTCAAGCTTAATAATAAAGTAATAGTCGTAATTAATTCTAACCGTGGTTCACTCATATCCGCGTAAGTTATTATTCAGTTAAGAGTAACCGCACACTGCATGACTAAATAGTCGGCTGACAGTCGACAAAATGATTGTTAAAAAATTGGTAGATGAAAATCCTGATTATAGACCGGATAGAGATAAGATACGTTTATTTGCTTAAAAAAGGGATAAAAAGGTACGAATAAAAAAATATACATATAGATCAATCAAAAGTCACTTATTCAAAGTAAGCAGAAAATCAGCACATTTTAAAGGTGAAATTTACAAAGGGTATCATTTAAGCTGTCACCAATTTAATTCATTTTGTGTTTCTTAAATAATAGGGTTTGCCCTCAAAATAGTAGATTTGTCACCAAATGTAGTCACCAAACAATATAAAATCATTTCCACAATAAATTACCGAAAATCATGGAGATATGGGGTCAAGTACCAAATAAATGATTTTGTATGTATTATAATAGGTTTGTCCTAATAGTATTTAAGCAAACTAATTTAAAGAGATCACCAATAAATCATATATTATATCACTAGAAAATTTCATGAAGGTCTAAAAATGTAGGGTGGTCGTCATCATCATTTCAACCAAAAGAGTCTACTACTTAACTGGCCATGTGCCTCCCCCCAAGGGCTTTAGTTTCCACAGGTAGTATAAATATATATTTAAATTAAATTTCTAGCTGAATAGTAAATAAAACAATTAATCAAAGTCAAAATAATCAATATTTATTGTTAAAAATCTCACTGCCCGCGCCCCGCATCGTATGATCGTACCTACAACCAACCTACAACCCATTCGTTGAGGCCCGAAAGCGCGCCAATTTGTCTCCCTTCCCTTCCTCTTCCCTTTGAACATATTTTTATTAAAATTATAAACTGATGTATTAAATTGGTAACGAATACATTATTTTAATAACTGAACGAAATAAAATGTAACTACTGTATTGGTGACAAAATAACAAATAAAAAGGAGTCGCAGTCAGGGATCGATTAATCGATTTATTTGGTGACAGATCTACCATTTTGAGCACCAAGCTATTATTTAAGTAATAAAACTATTATTATAAGAACGAAGTTTATATTCATGTAATGCACTACAATTTTATTGGTAATCCATCTCATATTTTACACATTATATTAACAATAATTTGCTAATTCATACCTGGGAACACTCTTTGTTTATCTGAGAACGAAAATATTTCGTGGCGATAGATCTATTTATTAGGTGATACAACTTGATGACAAATATAAATTTTGGTGACAAAAAATATAGTTCCCATTTACAAAAGACAGCCCCCAAAACGCTCGCCCTTCATCACTTCCTATGGTGTTTTGCTGGGACGAAGGAGTGGTGGAACAAACTCCCCAGTAACACAATTCTGTCTGTACCTATTATTCCAATCAAAGTTTTCAGTCAATCTGATACCGGCTAAATACCTGATCTTCGTTATGTGCGTACTACCATTCATCTTCATACTGATTTATGAGCCCGAACAAGTTATCGGCCGACTAAAAGTTTGCAGTGTGAGGGAACTCTAAGCCCCATTTAGTTCGTACGAGTTACGTATGACCGCTGTTAGAATCTAATACAAGAGTTGGCCTACAGCTGTGTTTAAATAACTTATCATACGTGTGTACATGTGGACTTTCATCTCGTGCAAATGTACAAGGTACTACATATGTAGGTAGGTACATAGTGATTAAAATATCTGGCCAGTGTTCTTAGTGTATTTATTTAAAGGCAGTGGATATACCTACTCTTCGTCACTTTTGAAATGAAGTGACATTAACGTGATTTTAGTATTAAAATTATGTTTTTTTACAAAATCGGACTTACTGTTCGTTTTATGTAAAAAAAAACCCTTATTTTTTCTGCATTTACGAACAAACAAAATATGTATGTTTGTAGTAAGAATTCAAGCAATAAGGTCAACATAGGCCTTATTTATTTTGCCCCCAAATTAACTGCAAAAATAGATACCCAAAGCAAAAAAGGGATCATTTTTCCCTAAATTCCCTATTCCCTTACCAACATTGGTAAACAACCACCGCTCAAATAACCAACCTTGGAGGCGGTTGCTTACCCTAACGATGTATTACGAAACCTCATTATTAGGTATACATAATCTAATTTTAACTCTCAACTCTTCCCATAACGTGATCGTCAATACACTGTTACTCTAAATTATTGATTATGGCCTGTATACAGGAATATTTCGATTCTAAAGCTGCGTTTAGTATGGCAGATGATATTTTCCAGGATATACTTTTTATTTTATTGTATCAGTTATAACCTAGACAGAAAAATAATCTGTGACAACAGCATTTGTGCAGCCTGATGACAGACAGACGGACGGATGGACAGAGGAGCGAAAACAATAAGGTCCCGTTTTACCCTTTGGGTACGGAACCCTAATAAAACGTAAAATTATATGACTATATAATTTTTTCATTACATAATGTAAAGACAGAGCTGTTACTTCTTCCAAAAAATACGTTCAATGTTTGTTTTGTTGTAAATAAAGTAAATAACTTTATTACAGCTTCAAATTCTACATTTACGTAATCGGAACGCGTTATTTTCCGATCAAAACGAACCCTTACGATTTACCCCGCAACAATACGATCTGATATATGATTTCGGGGGCGATAATAAACGGGGGTGATATTATTATGATTTTAATATGGGGTCACTAATGAATAACGTTGCCAATTACAGGGTTGGCCTTTTGCAGTCCATATACTGTGAAATATGGTATTAATTTTACAAAAAGGATATGTTTTTCGAATAGTTTACTATAATTAGAAGATATAAACTCCCCACTCAGAGACATTTAATGGTTACTTAAGCCATTCCTTAGTGAAGGATTTGTATGACATTTCGTCACTAAGGAGTGACTTAAGTAATCATTAAATGTCTCTGAGTGGGGAGGTTAAAGTTATTACAATTTTCAGTTTTAGAGAAAGATGGAATTGTACAAACGCCAGCAGGTCAGTCTAACCGAATTTGGCCAAAATATGTTGCAAAAGTAGCAGAAATAATAAATAGGATACCAAAGATAGAGCAACCTTTGTTCTAGAATATTCCTGGCACTATATTTTTATGAACAAAACACAATGAAAGTGTTGGAAATAAGTAGCCAGTTATATTTAATGCAAAAATTGAGGCAACTCTGGTTTTAATACAAAAGAATAACTTAATTCTGACGTTTTGGGTATTGTTGTCTTAGGCAAAGCAAGAAGAGAAAGATGAAATATTCGATAATTATGTTAATTATGTACTTTTTAATATTTAGTAAAGTATTTAAAAAGGCTGCGACATTATAATAGTTAGGAAAAGGCTAGCCAGATCATGTTTTACATTAAAATGACTGAATAAAAGCATTTTCTGAAAGGGACAGTGTTACTCCTATACAGACCTCCTATAAGAACCTACCACAATCTGTCAAATTTCTTCAATAGTTTTTGCAACCTTATAACAATAGTTTAAGGTTAGTTCGATTGTTGTTCGACAAAATGGTTTCAGTAGTTTTGGTTAGGAAGACCGAGTAACTTGTGCATTAATATTAGTAAGTTTTTGTAAAACAGTGCATCACAATATATATCTTAAAGTTAATATAGGTACAGTTGATATTCGCAAAACATATCCAGCAATATAGCTTAAAGATCCACTGGAAGATGGGCATAGGCCTCAAACAAACAGTAAAGAAGTTACCCAATAAGTAACAATTAGTTCATACAAATCGCTTCACCAGTTCCTTACATTAACAATGAGTCAGAAATTGGGTCGTTTGTTAATTAACTTTGTTCTTTACTTAACTATAAATCATTGTCGTTAACTGCCAAGTAGTAAGAAGAGAAAGTTTGAGTTATTATTATTAAAGTCAGTTTAACAGCTGTGTATATTGAAATCTTGAGTTTGTTCTGCATATTAATTTTGCCTATATGGACTTCAAATATTGCCCTGTGTACTAGTTATACTGAGCCATACATTAAAAATGTACCCTACTTTTATAAAACAAGTCGTAACCATGGCAACCAATGTAACTAAACATTCAACGGCAGTTCTAACCCTTCTCTTTCCCATTACCCTCCGATATGAAAAAAAAACATACATAATCACGAAATCTAATGCTAATACGATTAAAATCTATATACTAATATAATAAAGAGGAAAACTTTGTTTGTTTGTTTGGTTGTAATGGATAAACTCAAAAACTGCTGGACCGATTTTAAATATTCTTTCACCATTAGAAAGCTATATTATCTGCGAGTAACATAGGCTATATTTTATCCCGGCAGTAGCGGGCAGTAGCTCCCACGGGATGCGAGTGTAACCGCGAGAAAACGGCTAGTATTATATATTTTTAATTTACACCTGATTTTCTGTGAAAAAGTAGTCTTTCTTATGCCATTCCTTTACCAAAAAAAAACAAAGAAACCAATTTTGCAAATTATAATACCGAACCGTCTCTCTAGGGGTTTACAAAATAAATTCCTATCGCAATTGGATTGTCTGTCAGTCGGAGAAATAAATGACAGGCTATAGCTAAAAAGACAAGGTGGTAGAAGCATGCAATGTGTGAACAAAACGACACACGTCACTTTTTCTTGTTGATGGATTCGAATTTGGCGACTGTCTTTTGTTTATGTTATTGTGTTTACGTTTATGGCTGTTTTCAATATTTTATCTGTCTATTGATTTGCCAACTAGAGATAAACTCAATTTTATATAGATAAAGATGTTGTTTTTGAGCCTGTTAGGAATACGGGATTGCTCAAGAAGAATTATCGCCTGATCTATAGCTAATGATGATGGGAAGTCTGTAAGAGTCTGACACTATCCTGTTACGACAACAGATAGTGGTCATAGGTACGATGATTCTTAGCAAAAAATCATCATCTGCTAGCCTTTTCCAATTATGTTGAGGTCGGCTTCCAATCCAACAGATGTAGTTGAGAACCAGTATGCAGAAGTAACATTATGAGTTTTAGATCATGCTGTATTTCTCCAAAACTCAACCTTGACATTTTGTGACATTATCAACCCATAAAAACGTAATTGGGTGGCTCTGTTTGAATATTTAGACCAGTAAGTGCCTACCCCGGGATTGGAACGGCCGATAAATGGCAATAAACTCTCCCTTGTCACGAGGGACAGTAGTAACTCCAACTTAGGCACGACTGTCGTCGCTAGTCCATCTCGAGGGATTTTGGGGACTATTTTCAAATATGTAGTAGGTTCTAAAAATTGGGCAATAAGAAGAAGGTTTACCTATATGTGGCTTGTTTTCTATAAATTAACTTTCTGAGCAATGTAGCATGTTTAATTGTTTTTTCCTGTTTTTTTTTTCAAAATCTCGGTAAAGTTTGTGTGTACCTACATATATACTTAATTTAGTTCAATTGCCCACCTATTCAGTTCTTCCAACCTATCGAGTTATTATACATCTTAATAGCAAATAGACAAGAAGTGTAAAAGCAAATGTCAGTGTCAATGTGTTGATTGTGAAATGTCAGCATTGCGCAGAGTGAGCATTCAAGGCTTTTGCAGGCTGTCAGCGGGCGCGTGAAGAGGTTTCTATGCGGCCTATACGTAGGGAATGGTCTATGGAAGAAGATGTAGCGGGAAGGGACAATATAGCGATTTTTTCTGTAGCTAGATAATTTGAGTGAAGTTTCAAAGGGATTTAGAAAAGTCATCAAATGCTTAGAAATTCTTAAACAAAAAAAAGTATGCTGATTTTTACAGTCAGTTTTATCGTCATCATGCTCACAGTAAATAGTATGGCTATTTAAACGTTTATTGTCAAAACACCAACTGCCATTTGCAACGCTTGAAAAATTTTATTACTTCCATATGTATATGTTGGAATAATCTTTGTGTATGATTGAAATTTTTGCATTAATTTTGATAATCATTTCAACCTATTGGGTTGATGGAAAAAGGTAAGCCAGATGACTACATACTGTAAGACTTCAATGCATTACAAGAATAATCAGACCCAAAACCGCTGCATCTCCCAACACAAAAGCTTAGACACGCGACGAGACGACAGATATTTCTGTCCAAAGAATGAGGACATATCCGTCGGTTGCGTAACTCGTATTACCAGCATCCCCCATTCTGCCACCAATGAGGGCTACAATGTGCTTAAATATAGAAAAGGTTCTACACGGGTTCACGACAGCTAATATAGAACCATACCTACGTTTCGGTATTATGTAGAAGCCTTCGCCTTTGTTAGGAGATAATATTGGCTCTGATATGCGGATTTATGGCCTTTTAACCGAATGGCTGAATTTTTTATTGACACTTCGGACTTCCTTCTTAATATTCTGGACGGACAATGTTGCATGAATAGAACGTGCCTCAGAAATAAATTTTGTGTAAATCAACTTTTGATTAGACTAGATTAGGGTATAGATAGTATGTATAGGTATCTGTACGGCAAACAGAATAAATAAAAAAACTCAATATACAACAAACCTGATACTACGCTTGTGTATCAATATTTCCGTACGATAGATCTGAAATCCAAAACTGCATCGGTACGAACCGACAAACATTGCTAGATAAATCTATACGCTGTACGGCTGTACCGAATGAAATTGAGTGTGAAACAATAAGTGAGTTTGCACCTGTTTATTATATTCGTTTAAAAGAAAACAGAACCAATTGTAGCCTTATTGAAATACTCGACTTTAAAATAACTTCGCAAGTTATACTTATAGCGGCGCCCGACGTAAATCTTGTTAGTAATATAAAACAAATGTAGGTTAAAGCTTAGTGCATGCAGCTCAGAAATTGTGGAGATATTGTGAAATTGTTCCGGGAAAGATTTCGTTAAGAAAATATGTGGTATTTTGTATGCAGCACGGTGCACAAGAAAATATAATAAGAGTCAGGAGACTTCAGAAAAGCGAGTTCAGACAAGACGCCGAAAGTGAGGGGTTATGAATATCGATAACAGCTCTTTAGCAAATATATTTCCTATAGACGTCAGTAATCGCTCTTTGAGCAAAATACTTGAGCAATACTGAAATGTTGAAGAGCTTTCGTGACTGACGTCTGACAAGATCCAAACAGATAATAGCAATATAGCTGTGCGATCATCCAAACTGACAATGTATCTCCTGAACTGGCAAATAAAACTCAAAATGTAGATCACTGTCAGGATATAAGAAATACTTCACCTTAAACCTAAAACAGTTCTTTAGTCAAATACATTACGCACACCACCAAACATTGAATGAAAAGGATCCATCTATCTTGGCAAACTTCGCCATCCTAGTGGCACTTCATTGCGGGGTCCATAGCCACACTCGTCGCACATCGCTTACTGAATACTAACTGTGACCCCTGACATTTGGTCTCCACAGGATTTATGGCCCCCACGTGATAACTTCACGTCTGTGAAGAGGTTTCGTTTAAAAACGTTCCTTGTCAAGTCGGTGTGTAAATGCAGTGTGATATGAATGCGTGAGTTGCCAGTTTGATGGGGAATAAACTTGCTGGTTTTCTAAAAGGAATTTACAGGAGTTCTTCATCTATAAATAATTCATCATGGAGTTCTGTTGATGCAGTTTTTTGTAAAGCTTCTGAATACCAATAATTTCATCTTCTGGCTTCAAAGCGGTGCTTTCAAAGGGGTTTTAAAGATACACATAACCAGCAGTACGAAGGTATCGATCTTAACATCAACCATAACTTATAAATTAAACATAGCTATAGCATGCAGAACTGTATTAAACAATAACATTAAACTGATTTAAAACATATGAAATGAGAGTAAACTTTTGGTAGATACTGGATCTCTAATTAAATTAAATCGTCTGACGGCTGGACGGGCAGCTACCAATTACTTAATGGTTTTTTCCGTGAACACAGTTCAGGGTATACTTCGTTTTTCTATAGTTGATACATTTTAACTTTGATGCCTCAATGCATCCGATTTTACTTAGGTATATTAGAATTTCTCGATACTAACACTCGGTACTTTTGAGATGCAGATGTAGGCATTTTTAACTTTGAATTCTCGAGATTAGATCGAATAGAATGAGGAAAAGCAATGTGTAATAAAGATACAATCGAATTGATGATCATAAGAATTAAAAAAAAACTCGAATGACTCAAAAAGCACGGAGAATCAGAAATGCGAATAATTTTACCTATAAATATTGCATGTAATCCACATCAATAATTTTAATTAATTAATCGAACCCATCGAAATCAGTGGAATTTTGATCGGTTGATCATTTTCATTTCCCGTAATTAACTTTAATAGTGCGGAAAGATAGCTGATCTACTTAGTTCATGATATTTAGCACTTAACGTGTCTATCCTTTTGCACACATTTCCTCCATCCATACTTTTTAACCTACTTTTATTAAAGCTTGACAAAGAGCTAAGCTTCTGCATTCCTTTCAGCAAATCCTGATCTACAAAGAGAACAGAAATAAATAATAAATAGTCAAACAAACATCAATACATTGATTCGTAAAACATATTTGATATTTTCTACTTTTCCTTCGGCATCATAGATATTGTTTCTTTTATTTGTTTCACATACAACAGACAGAAAGACAAATAACGTGTCAGACCGTTCCGTTTGTGCATCGAATTGTTTGTAGCTAAAAGCATCGCGGATGATACAGTCACAACTGTGCACGGAATATTCTCCACTAACTGAAAATGGTTCTCATGTGTTCAATAGAATACGCCGTTAAAATATTTTCATTCGCTTTTTGTGAGACTGCAAAATGAAGAATTTGATGAAAAAAACTTCCCTGGTCTGGCAGTTGCGTTTGTGGAATTTAGGCACTGGAAATATGACTCTAAAAGTAAATGATATCAAACTCCCTCGTACTTAAAAATAAATGGGAATAATGCTGCTGATAAAACTGCCGTTGCAGAAACAATTTACGAGATAAATGAGAAGAGTAAATCCACAAGAAACATGAATCAAGCAAGTTCAAAAGATCTAGTTGAGATTTCACCAAAAACACTTAATAATAAACACGAGTGCGGTCGCTCTGGACCAAATGCGGTCGAGGAAATAGCTATTTCTTGCTTTTCTTTTGAGTATTATCCCGACTTCATGCCAAGATCCTTATATTTATTACTTCAGGATAGCTTTGCAAAAACGTATGATAGACCGACTGCCAAAGGATTCCTTATAACTATTTCGATACTAAATGAATCCGCGGTTGAATGAATGCAAGCCATTATGAAATTTTCGTTTTCGGAGCAAAAAAAAATAATCTGGACCACGAGGCATGTTCAAACTTTTATGAAATTCTGTTTGATTCTCGCTTACAGTAATATTTTACTTTCATCATGTGTACCGACCCTCCTCCCAGCTGTGAAATTTATGGCATTGGCCCCGAGTGATCTTGTTTTTAGAACGTAATTTTTTGTTCATTATTTATTAAACTAGACCTTAGAATAATTACTTAAAGACTTGCTCATTCATTTCAACGTCTTTGACTATAAATAAATCTTAGACATTCGTTTCTTTACAAAAAAGAGTTTTCTTCTCTATAAGTCTCATTTCTCGTATGTTTTTTCTCGTCAATCTCCATGCATAATTTTATCATGATCTATGTAAACTTATTTTTCTCTCAACGAATCTTTTTTCAAATACGTTATTACATCACCCGTAGGCACGGCAAGCAATCTATAAAGTTTGGATTCGAAATTGGAACTGGCGCGCAATTTTTCAGTTACATCCCAGAATTCAATCTACCTACTTTTTAAACTCATTTTATTAACAACTACCTACATTCGTGCTGGATGGAAAAATACTTTTGAAACTATGCCGTGTGATTGCAAAGCGCTGGATTCTGTCGTACTCACGTCTGCCTACTATTCACGTTGTAGTACACTCAAAGGCAAAAATATGAGAATTACTCAACATTAAAACAACGAAAACTGTTGACTTTATACGGAATAATTTCGTGACAATTTAAACGTTGTACAAGAGTAAATACCTAACAACTTGGTTGACCGTATGAAGGTAAATACACTAAAAACTGTTCAGTTGGCGTTTGTTTAGCGTTAGGTATGCAAATACGGGGTTACGAACATTGTGTTGATGTTGTTGCTTGTAACGTAGATTTGTTGGAGTTGGCAAACGTTAGCACGTAGTAACGCGTAGATTAGTAATAACTTCTGTGTTGCAATATTTCATTAGGGTATGTTCGGGACATTGCTTTATTGCTTGTGTATTTTTCGATAAAATGAACACAGTTTACCGAGCTACTTACTTCATAATGACTTTTAACCCTTAGCCATACTTTCTCGTACAACCACGTGAAATAAAATAAAATTATTAGCAGCCAGTCTTCATAAAACATAAATTCTCAAAAGTTCTTCCATGCTTCTATGATATATACTAGTATTCTTCCTGGCCACGTTAGACTATTTTGTATGGCACAGGAAGTCTATCTTTGTAAGACAGAATCTCATACATATCCTTATTTAAATTGCTTGACAACGTTCCAAGTGAACGTACATTTTTGCATGATAACAATACTGACGTTAGGCTTACCGTTTTTGGACATCGATGGTCCAAAATGTTTTGATTGTTGACGCAAAAGGTTACATTTGGTACATTAGGAACATTGTTATCATCAAAGGCAGTAAAGCTGCTGTTACCTAATGTTTTCATTTTTTTTAAGTAGAAGATTTTTTGTCAAGTTTAGAGTTTGACTGTGTACCATAGATCTGATGAATAGATCAGTGTTGACCAAATCCTTTGAGTGAATCGATGTTAGCTACATAACAAGAAACTTCTGCTCCAACATGATTTTTCCTATACATATTTACCATGTCAAACATGAATAAATCTCTTACACCACCATCGTTATCATATCGCACTTGCTCCTTTGCTATAACTTCAGCATTACGGTCGATAGGCTAGGTTTTACGAGCCATTGTTAAAATGTGGTGCAGCCCTGTAGGTATGTGATACCGTTGCTTTACCTGCTTTGAGAGAAACGTTAGATGACACGTGCTACTGGACTTGTCAGGATTGTGATCTTGAGATGGTTATCCAGGAGCTAGACTTATGTTTTGTTGGGGATATAATGTCGGGACATCTTTTCACACACGGTCGGTTAGCCCCATGGTAAGTTATTAATTAACTTGTGTTATGGGTGCTAACACAACTGATAAATTACATATAGCTACATATATACATATTTATAAATACATATTGTAACACCCAGACCACGGCTAACAAGCATGCTCATCACACTAATGTCGACCGAGCCGGGAATCGAACCCGGGACCTCAGGTTCGGCAGTCCGGCATGGTGACCATTGCGCCATCGAGGTCGTCATAAGAAGAGCTCTGATCGTGATCTGCTTGGCTTTTTTGTTTTATTAGGTTTCAGTTTGTTTACATGGAAAGGCCTTTCCACTTACCTAATTATCATTGGTACTAAAATAACAGATTTATGATAATTGCCAAGTACAAATATTAGGTCCAAGATAAGAACGTTCAATGATTTCAATAATATTCTCTATTCGTCTATTGAAGTTATATATATGTAAGTGCTTCATGTTTCTCACTTGTTGATGATAAGTATAATAGACTACTACACCGAACAGTCTCTAAAGCTAAAGAAGAAAATTTACAAGGCAATGCAAGCAAGATCAGAATGAAGATTTCAAACACAAAGCCGGCTGTGAGCTTACAAATTGGCTCTCTCTTATTTAAAAAAGCAAAAACAATCCGCACTTGTTCCTTCGCTTGAAATATCAACAACAAAGAGTGGAATCAAGATTTTCTTATAAGACTTAACACTTTGTTCAATCACAGCTAACATTTTTTCCATTATATTTTTACTTTCAACTTATGTACCCGTCGAACATGGTACACAAGTTATATCAACTACCTGTGTTGTTAGTGTGTCCAGTTTAAATTGAACTATCATACCACCATTATTTGCTGAACCAAGTGCTGCTAATACCCATAAATCAATACATTCAATTCGTTCCCTATACTGTTATAGTCCAAGATTATCTGGTCAAAAACCCATGTGTAAAACTGTTAGTATGTATACAATGTGATTGTAAAAATAATTGAGAGTAGGTCAATCGGTGGGGAGAGATCTTGAGACCGGTTTCAACCAGTTACGAGTGCATGTGGCTTACCAACCTACCTGATACTGATCTGATAACTGCGGATGTTGTATTTAGAAGGTTTCGGCTTTTCATTCGAAGTTTGGATGGCCTGATTTGAACCTATGAAGTAATATGTGCGATACAGCTGTATGATGGCGGATTCTGTTATGTGGATGATATTTTATGGCACTTGCTCAAAAACTTTACGCTTTTGTTTGTGGCATACCGATGGCATTTTACGATCTTCCGTTGCAAACATGATCATCCAAAATATTTTTCTCTTCTAGCATTCTCAATAAAATACTGCCATTATTTAACGCTATAAAATTACAATAGTAAACACTTCAAATCCTTAAAGGACTCATTGAATCAAACCAACTGAATGTTAAGTCTGTAGTGATTCGCTTCACCAAATTGAGCCGTGCTTCATCGATATTGCGCCGGCTTTTCCGGTTTGCGACAACCCTATCAATAAACGTAATGTCGATGTGTGCGTGTGAGCATGTAGGGTCACCATACTGCGTAAAATTTGTCATACAATGGGTAATTGATCCCATCACGCTTTTGTTGGTTGCGGACAATTTTTGTAAATGCCATCGTTTTAAATGTTCTAAAGTTGTATGATGTTCCGTGATTGTGCTTTGCTGACATTCATGACCATCAAAGTTAATAAGGAAAATCCTTAATATGTTGCCTGTATGTTTTAACAAAATATGTTAACATAAAGATGAAACTGTACTGCTTCTAAAATAGTAACAGTGGTATTAAATGTTGAAGTTACACCGCCATTTCCTAGCTTTTCATTTTATAAACTTCTACAGTCCGAGTTAGATCCAATTAGTTACGTCCCTAAAGATACGTGTACGGGTTACCATAGAAATGTTACTATGTTATAATTTTATCTGATATACTAGCTTTTTCCAACGGCTTTTTCTCAACAGAAGAACATTAAAAAAATAACAAAGCCGGGTATAAAATGTTGTTTGATAATTATCAGAGCAGCAGATTGGACAGAAGTCTAAATGAGATCATATTCCAAAAAAAATTGATTACTTAAAAAAAAACCCACGCTAATACTTATAATTTGCACATAACACAATGAGATTACAATATAGCAATACTCGTACGAAGTACAGAACGCTTTGCGTATTGAATTATAATGATTTATGAGTCACCTTCGATTTGTATAACCTTCAACTTATTTTTTCTTGTGCCACCTAACTTGATTAAGCGGACTCATCATTTGTCAACATTACCATATTTTTGAATCAGGTAGTCAGTACATATAAGAATTTGTTATTATTATAAATAAAATAAATACCCAAGAAACGATAGATGGATTCTGCGAAAACCATTACCGACATAAATAATGTTATTTGTGAGATAATATAATATTAGATAGAAAGGTATGGAAGAAAAGACATTCTGCGTAGACCATTGGTAAAGTTGGGATTCGACAAGGGTGATGCATTTTACAGATATCTTTGTCTTTTCCTTTTCTTTTACAACAGCACTTGTTTTAATAATTGGTACTTTTAAGGACTTTTCACTATCACATACTACATTGAACTATAGTTTGTATTTGTTTACGTGTAGAGAACGCAACGTGTTCCTCGCTCCTCCAAACTCGTTATGTCACTTTTGTTTTGCTATTCGATTTCGTATTACGAGTCCCGGCGCTCTCTTGTATTCCAATACATGTATTTGCTATTTAGAGTGTCCGATATACCAATATCAACAGTCATTTCTTTAAATAACTCTATTCCTATATTATCATCTTTTGACGGACCTATCTTTTCATAGCCCACCTCTTTTCAATGTACATTGTCTTCTTTGAAATTGTTGGTATCTTTTACAATGTCATTCACGTTACATCACATTTCTATGTCAGGTACGTTTTTACCTACCACGCTATTATCTTCTTGTCGCCTTATTGTTTCATATCGCCACTCAATAGTTTCGATGGTATTGTGTGAAGTTTTGTCGCGACCATTGGCCATTGTCTCCGACTTCCCATGCAAAAGTGAGCATTCAATAAAGTCAGCCATTCATCGGCCGTATCAGCATTCATAAAAAGCAGGAAGCGGGAAGTACGTGCCGGGTGTGGGCAGGCCTTTAAATGCGCGGGCGTCGCGTTCGAAATAAATTCTATTTTTAAACATCGTAGTGACATCTTTTGGACGTGCGATTTTTGTTTCGAATGACAGAAATAGCGCTGTGAAAAGGTTGCATGAATTGGATTGAGGTCACTGTTTTAGCTTTTTGGGACATCAAGAGATTAGATATGTCGTTTTAAGTTAGCCCGGCTGTACTTCACAAAAGATCCTTTGCAGACCACTATTATAATAATTTAAAGCGGATTAGTCAAAGCTCTTATTATCTCCTGTATCGTTCATGAGTTATAAAAACTTAAGTAGGTAGTATAGAACCTCTCATGTTACGATCTCGTGCGTAAAAGTGAGCGGATAAATAAAAATGACTTTCCTTTTCTAAAATCGCAGTTGTTTTTTTTACCTTTAAATGCTTAAACAATTGTAATGGCGGCAATTCAGGATATTTTATGGTTTATTAGAAAACCAGTCATAAGTTTAAACGGCGATGTTTTATGTTCATTACACCGGGATTCGAGGTTAGGAGTAACTCTCGTAATTTGTTAATGGCTACGTGTAATAAAGGAAAAAAATATGTAAGTCGGAACAAGGAATATTAAATTCCACGATGGAAAACATTTAACCATGATCAAGTAAATTCTTTCGTGGAATTGTTTTAAGAGGAAAAATAATCTCTGGTTAAAAACAGTTTCATTGCCGCTGGCACTTTGTGGTATTTTTTTCCAAAATACAAATTATAACAAGCAGCAGAACGTATATCTGGAATCCTCCCTTTGAAAGTTAAACGCCAAGCAGTTTTATATAATACATTGTAATACCAACTGCAAAAAATGGTGCTACTCTCTTAATTAGTGACGAATTTCGTCATAACCCCTCTTTTTACACAGCTTATCCCCAAATCGCTCATTTAATGGCCACACCACCAGGTATAGTTGTCAAGGCAACTGGTTCCCAACAGTGGACAGTGCCGACGTATGCTGAATCAATGCACACCCTACCGTCTTCCGTCTCATTGTCCACCACTCAAGTGACAAGGACAGGGATAGTACGATCGAATGCATTCAACCTGTTCAATAGTGGATGGATAGTGCCAATTCTTAAGCCAGTCAGATTTTTATTGAACATTTTATAGCTAACGCTAGTCTCAGTTTTACGATTATTTTAACGATTGATACCTGATTATTAACAGCTGTTAACCAGCAAATAGATTTTAATTAAAACCAGAGTGAAGAAGCTAGACATAACGGCCATAGGTATTACTTTTCTTAAATATAATTTATGGTTTCCTGAGCTAATAGATTTTAATTTTAGTCTGACGGGTAAATCCAACTTGGAGTCTAATTTAAAAACATCTGTAGCATCTAATCCAGTACCATCATTTACCAAGTTAGCTACATTTCCAATTAACAGGGACTTAATGAATTCTTCATCAGCAGTATCCCGCAGAAGTCCGAAGCTAATTTCTAATAAGTGCACGTCTATTCTTTGGGGACTGGAAAGCAAATCTGGCACTTTTCTTCGAAAAACATTTGTTTCTATACGTGACGTGATAAAATGAGGATCGAAGTAATGACGTCATTAAAGGATGCTTGCTAATTGCTTTTTCTATTGGTCACTCTCCAAGTTTTGGCTATGTTAAGTGAATTTGTTAATCTTCTGATTGCTTCTGTGTGGTGATTAATGTGTTTTTCACGTGCTTTTTGGTTTCCTTTTTTGCTGTCGTCGACTATCCTAGTTACTAGTACTGCTACTAGTTCTTGTGAATCGAGTTTTATTTCTTTCCATTGTTTCATTGATTAATTATCATCTACATAATTGGAAAGCAGATTATTACAAAGTTAGCGAAAAATCAATCGATTTAATTTTCATACTTAAAATACCTATTAGAATACGTGTCCATCCAAAAGTTGTTTAGCTAGATCCAAATAGATAGTTGAAACGAGATAAAAATAATTTCTAAAACTACATTGTATTCAACGTAGTGAAGGAAAAGGTAAATCCATAAAATATATACTAACTACAACTACAATAGAGGAATTGTATAAAAATCTGCGGAGATGGTGAAATCGTTGGAAATAAAACTAAACGTACCGTGCATTTTGTACAGTCTGCATGTAGCCAATGAAATTTTTCCTTTATTCCAGTTCTTTGTGAATATTCTGGATCATAACGTCCGACCACTTATGGAATTAGCCATTTTAACAAAGTTGAATATTTCATCGTACTTTTTGTATAGAAAAGTAAAATGAATTAGAAATTAGGATGGTATCCAAACTTCCTGAATATCTGATATTAGACCCAATAGTTTAACAGCTTCTATTAATTAAGGCTTATTCAATTAGAAAAGTTATTTCGTTTAGAATGTTAAAATTGATCCCATCTGCCATTGCAAATACGCTAAAACAACATGCTCTTTTGATTACCCAATAGTTTGTCCAAGTTTGTTAGTTTCATTGAATTCCAGAAGTGTTTGCTCAATCGCAGGAGTCGTTATTCATTCACGCTCCCGAGCCCATGTAGTGTCTGCTAATAGTTAATGAGCCAGCAATGTATGACCATTTATAATTCACCACATACATAACTTGTTGGTTACCAAATAAGCTTCGTGAATTATGTATGTATCGTCACGCAGGTCTGTTTTAGGATGTAGGTAGCATTCCATGTCAACATATTCAAGCCTGACGACATTTGAGCTATGTTGTAAAGAGCTACATTAATTTTGAGCTAGTTCTAAGGTAATTTAAGTGTAGCAAGATAATGTTTCTCTAATAGTTTGCTAGGGATTGATTAACTCACAGTGTGCACTTCCCAGAATGTCGTCCCATCCAAGTTTACCTTAAGTATATAACTCAATACCTGAAATTCCATTGTTACGCCTGACTCAATCAACGTCCAGAATTCTATCTTCAACTATATCTAGAACATTCTCTGCCGACGCCGGGACTCCCGAATCTCCATTTCCCGCTCCCAAATCTATCCCACCGGGACCTTTGTACAAAGTTCTGTATTAACAATAATCGTAAATCAAATAAAAACAAACTCAATTAACCAGAGTTCACTTCAGCCTAATGTTTTGTTTCGTTTAATTGGTTCAATTGTTTGACTAGTCTAACGTTGTGTACATAGTACTTTATTATCGTTGGTATATATTTGGACGTTAGGCCTACAATAAAATATTTGAATTGTTTGTTCCGGTGCAAGTCCTCGCTTTTAATTCAGCTACACGTTTATTAAGGCAGCCTAGATTGGATTCATTCATTGTTGCTGCTTTAATTAATTTTGCTGCAGTGGCTGCGTATTATACAGAGAGTTCTCCTGCTTTTGGCCGGTCTGAGAGAAATGGCGTAATTTTCGTTCGGTGTAAGATGAATATTACAGATGTAAATTCGTATGGAGATGATGATAAATAGCACTTAAATGGCAATTTGCAAGACGCTGTCCAAGATAAAATGATAATAAATTTTGAAGAGTGTACAAAGTGATTTCGGTGTAATGTTGTAGATGGCATGATAACTGTCACGCGTGACTCCAAAGTAGTTTTTAAGTGTTTCTTGACATGAGTTTCTGAGACACGTACAGTAAATGTAAGTGACACATTAGTAATTAATACGTCTTTGTAAACGCAAGGAAGGCAATTATTAACGCTATTTAAATTCAAGCCACTGTCACAACACAAAGAGACAAGATGATTTCTGAGGCATTTTACGCAAAATTCTTGGGTTGAATATTTACTTGGAGGTATGAACCAGTCTAATAAAGCTTCTGCGAATATTTGTGGCTTTAATATAGTAGTTAATGGCATATTTTGAACCTTTAAGGAACTCTGTTTTGATTTTAACTATGTACATAATTATTTTCATAATAAAGTCAAACTTGATCACACCCTTAATCTAGTTCCTTAAAATTGTTCGGTGCAATTTTAAGATCGTCTTTTGAATTATCTCTGTCACAAAACAAGTTTTATCGCTTTTCTTTTGGCGCGCACTTGTGGTCATCTTTCGCAAACTTTTTCGCAGATGGTGCTTTGTTTACCCATGTTTTATCCCCTGTATTGGGTCCAACTGGGTCCGAGTTAAGCCTATCGTCAATTTGTCATTTGTCCAACTCTTTTATCGATTCCTAACTATAAATATCGGAGAATTTTCTAGAATCCTCAGTAACAGTGATCGATTAGGGGATTAGGAGGACTGCATGGCTGTGCTTCAGGCTAGCAATGTATCAGGGAGTTATTGCTTTAGAAAGTTATTGTTTTCGTTTTTAGTTGTTTGGAGAGGGATTTAAAGGCTTTTTTGACTTATGGCCATTCCCTATCTCTACTAAGCATATCCGCAGATAGTTAGAATATTAGGAACGGCTTTAAACTGCAATCAATGAAGAGCGCAATCATTGGCAAAAAATACTTTGATGTTCAGAGGTTAGTTACCTATATGCTTATGATATATAATACCTAGGTAAATAAGTGACGTCTGTCAATTTATCTTCCAGATAGCGACATATAAAGATACCATCTTCAATCAAATTACCCAATAGGTACTTTCACATACCACTAGCAATAAAAACAAATGTACACTCATAGACATTAGAACCTCGCTCGGGCCATATTTACGAGGCCCTATAAACTACTTACGTACCCACGGAGTGCCTTTAGAGGACCCGCACAGTGCAGACTAAACAGTCGGTCGGCAGTTGACCGATGGTAGGCAAACAATTATTTGAAGGAAATCTTGATTCCAATCAATGTTTTTAGTCGGTCTAACACCGGTTAGATACCTGATAATTGTAATGTGCGTACTATAAACTATAATTCATCTAAAAGCGGCCGACTAAAAGATTGCCGTGTGATACTCTTAAAGGTCATAATGTAAGCCCTCTTTATAGCCTAGTTTTTTTTACAGTGTAAAAATTCGGCCATCTGAATGAATATAAATTTTATTCTACCTGTGACGCTGTGGGTACCGACATTTATTTTTAGTGTTTATAAAGAGCTGTAAAAAGGCTGTTTGTGAAGATAGAACCTTTTTTGTGAATTTATGAATGAGTGTTGCAATGTTGCTAGAATATTTATTCGAAAAAGAAGTGGTTATAAATAGTGTTGGTTTAACTTGGCGTTGTTTTTAAACAGGTACTGAGAAATATCATTTACTTACACTTTTTTAGTACTTAACTTGAAATATAGCCCCGTATTAAAGTATTGAATATAAATTAGTTAATGTGAAAATAATCATCATAAATTGTTGTGTTATATGTAGTTTGCACAATCAAGTTGACCATATAGTTTATAATTTTACGTGCACTAAGCAGATGACAACAAAAACAGATTTGTATGCCAAGGTGACAGACAAGGCTAGGCCATCTGTCGGCCCAGATGTCTTTGCACCTAGTTACAATAGTTTTGCCTAGATATTATACTAAACACACCATTTAGCTTCATTAGGATATTGTCGAAATTTAAAGTGATCTTAAAGCAAATACCTAGGTGATACATAATAAATTGGATTGACACAATGCATTTTGAGATGGATTGGACTTGGTTTGACTTACTTTAAAAGGAGTTTATTCATAATAGTAGAATATCTCATTCAATAGAATACTCCAAGCCTTATAAGACCAAAGAATTTAGACAGCGGATGTCCCATAGGTACAGATGTTTAGACACCTGCAGCCTTTGGCCACAGCTGGTGCTACCAGCGTTAAAAATAGCTCAATTTTCATCATTATACGAGCCATAGGTAGGCTTCGTGAATTATTTGCTGTAGCAATTAATATTAAAATTAAACGCGCTACTATAATTAACTTCCATTGTAATAAATAATTGTGTACGTAATCAGGTGTTTGAGAGATAAGAGATAATTAGTGATAACGAGTTCCGTTTATTGTTTTTGTGTTTAAACAATACTCCTATATGCTTAAAGTAAGAGGTGTAATTGTTGAATATCTTGATTACTCACGCATAAGAAATACCACCTGCAAATAACATAACTCTCCTAATTTTTCAAGAAAGACTACAATTCGTAATTTTCATCAAGATCTTTATAAAAATATTCTCAAAATAAAAACCACGTTCAAACAAAACTTGACTTTTATTTTGAAAACAAAGCCGGTGGGTACGCCCCTCGCGTTATCGTCATCACAACACAATATCTGGCATGACGAACTCAAGATAGTCTGCTCTGATAACAGCCAGTATTAGCACACTTTTCCGACCGTGCACACCTCTATTACAAAAAAGTTTTCATTACAAAACAAAAAAAAAATGTGAATCTTCAAGTGTCACTTTCAATTTGACGTTTCTCATCTCAGTGTTGCCAGTGTCAAAGTCAAAATGGCGAAGGTTTTGCAGACTTTGAATGCATACTTTTTGGATACGACGAGATGTTGTATGAGTGTGGACCGGTTAAAACATTTTTGTTTGTGTCGTAGATATGAAGGGGAACCTACCGAGGTAATTACGTCCATAATTTTAGATTTAAGATGTCTTTATACATGACAGTGTCGTAAGAGATTACTTTCCAACTGATTTTACAGCACAAGATTACTGATATCAGTGCAATATGCATAGTTAAACATTTTACAGGTGAATTACTATCAGGCACATAGATTTTGTATCTCACTTCGTCTTCATTGTATTACAATTTCGTAGAAATCGTTCGTCTTTTGTCACGAATAGTTTTTTTTTTTCACAATAAGTAATACTTTTGATCCGCGTGACTGATTGCAGTTATTTATTTTGGACTGTTACAGCATCTTTTTTTTCTGTGCAACATTGTTAAGAATTACTTTGAGGTCAAGGAGTTTTTACTTATCAATTTCATTCTATTCTCACAATTTGCTGTATCAATTGAATTATGTTGAATTTAACTTATGTTTTACTTTTGATTAAATAAATTAACAGTAGTTCCAGTGTCAACCTAACATGACCTTGATATTTATTGACATTCGGTTCGATAGGTCGAAACGTAACTTACTCCTATCCTAAGCTGACTTTTTTGGTTAAAATTAGCCTAAGCAATAGGTATTTTTAATTGTTACATTAAGTTTTTCATACGAAAAATTTAATTTTGTGATTCAGCATAAAATTCCGCAAAATATTTAATTTGTGTTCTCACTATTTATTTATCTGTTAACCTTCAAATATATTATTGATATTGATGACGAAATTAATCGTTTGCGATTGGCTACTTATCGATTCAATATATTTGATCAGGTACATTTAATACTGATTCAAGTTGTTATTACATTCTTTGATATTACGATCATGAAGATAAAATACAATTAACAGTTACTACTGATTACTGAGGATAATTAAACTATTCAAGTGTTAGTCATTCATACTTATTAATACTATAGGTTAGAATGGTAAAAATGAATAGTGTGTTTAAAAGGTCAGTGACCTTATTAGTCATTGTTTTATAGGCTATTTCATTAGTAATATCTGTCAAGTATGCTGTCAAGTCTGATAGATCGGTCGGCGACGACTCATTCATTTTAATATTTTCCATAACAGAAGTTTTAAAGTGTTACGAATTTCCTAAAATTCAATTCAAATTCGTTCGTGCGTATATTTTTGTGTAAAACGTCCATATTTAGATTGCCGTGTTAAATTACTCTATAAATACCATTTGCTTCAGCTAAAAATATAATTAAATACTAGCTTGCGCCCGCGGTTTCACCCGCGTCCTTTACGTGCTTTAGCCGGATGGTGACAAAAACTATCATATGTCCTTCTCCCGGGTCTGTGCTACCTCCCGTCTAATTTTCAGCTTAAGCATTTCAGCCATTCTTGAGTTACAAGTGGTGTAACTAACACGATTTTCTTTGATATCATATATTTTTTTTTTCCATTTTGATACTATGGTTGTACCAGTGGGGTCCCTATATTGTTTGCCAAAGTAAATAGATATGGTGTATCGTTTTTTTGTATAGGTTCCAATCGGGTTAATGGGTCGTTTATCTGATGTTTCCATGGAGTACAAAAACCTTACAAATTGTACGTTGTTATGTTAAGATTTATTTGGACCTTTCCAACCGTGATTGCGATCCTGGGATTTTTTTAATCGGTAATCATTTGTTTGTTATGTTATTTGATAGAGCTGTATATATTTTCGTAATAAATAGTTTAAATAGCAGAGTGCCTTAACTGTGTTCTAGTATTTAATAGGTACTTACTCTATGAGTTTGGGCTTTATAAAAGTAGAAAAAAAAATAAACAAAAATTTAACCAAATTCAATCATATACCCCAAAACCTTTTTCTAAATGTGGCATACACTATGCTGGAAACCGTAAGAGAAGATGAGATCGCCCAGAAACATGAACACAGTTTTTTTTTAAATCGGTTAAAAAGCCAGAATGAGGGCATTTACGAAATGGGTTATTACAATATGATCAAGATTTACCTCTGGCAAGAATATTTAGAGCGATGGCGATCGATACGTCAGATAGTTTGATACTAACGTTATCAGCTGATAAGAACGATCCGCATTCTTGATTGTGTAGTCTCCGGTACTGATAGATAAATGTGTAGATCATTACGTATTTCAGAATTTATTATGTTTTGCACTAAAATATGTCCTGGCTAACTGATCTTATATGAGAACATCATCATTACGTACTTACCTAAGTCTTCGATGTATTAGAGTGCCTATTCGTTGTAGGAATTCTATGTCACTTGTTGCAGTGAGTGATGGGAAAATTCCAATCTAGGAATTTATAATTAAATAAAGCATTTGAAGTAGCATAGTCTCTCGTAGTTAGAGGATCTTCGATATTCTTAGGACGTTTTTGTTGGACGGACTTGTTCTTGTATATTATCAGCAAACTTACTTTCTCTTGCATATCTATGCTATTGAAAAGGCTAGGCAGATGATGCTATTCAAGTACCCAAACCGCAATTCTCTACTTCTCTGATTACAGCTAAAAATATGCCTAAATAAATAACCATCACAATATTTATTATCATTACGTATCATCTCGTTTCTCTATATGCAAGGAAATCTCCGTATCGTGACAGACGCAATCCTCTGTTGTGATCTATGGACCGCTATGAAACGCCACATTTGGGAAAATAGGGTCTAAAAATAACTCTGTTACTTCCCTTTGTAACGTGACTTTTGGCATTTCACGGGCTAGGTTTTAGGCCTCATTTGAGATCACATTTATGACCACCAAGGGGCTTACAATAATAACTGACCACTCTCGGGCAAATGTGTCTTTCCAAGTAGGATATAGTTAAGCATCTATTTAAGCTCTGCTTTAAAGTCAGTAATGAAGCAGTGATAAAAAGTACTGTTATTTAACTATTTAATTTAATGTTTAAAAGCGCGTGGGTGTCTGTGTTATCAAAAACAAAGTTCCCAAAAAAATAAAAACACCAAAGCAAACGTAAAACTCAATAAAAATGTTTTCATTGAAGAAACTTTCGCGCAAATATTAATTTCCTCTCGCTTTAATTAGGGGTGACAACTATACATAACCGGAAATTGGAGCATGATAAAATGTCCCCGAGCGAGACCGTGGAACTTTTGCTAACATTTATATTAATTGTAATGATTGAATTTGGTACAAATACGCATGCGCGAGAAATAAGGGTTCCTCGAGACGTCTAATTTCACAGTTTATCTGAACGACCTTGAGACCTGAAGATAAATTGGGAAATTCTCGCACTTGTAGGATGTCGATAATTTTAACTAATTACGGAAGCATTCTTCTTACAGTCTATTTTTAGACATGTTATTTAATTAACATGCTCGAATACAGGATGTAAATTGAACTGTTCTTTTGTTAGACTGTGGAACTTCTATGGTGTGACAGTTGCTAATCTCTTTCGAACTGTCATTACTTTAAAATGCGTGTTGGGATTTCAGGTGATTAAAATTACCTAATCTGTTAAAACTTTAACTAATTCCGGGGAAAATAACGAGAGATCCGCGCTTCTTCTTGATTCTCACGTAGAAAGCATTAAAAGGTACCATTTATTTAATTCCGCATCATTTTGTGAGGAAACGAGTTCAGAAGAGGATCAGCGTTCAAGTAGGTTTTCATAAAGCTTTATGCGACTGTTTCTATTTTAATTGGTTCAATTATTTTATTTTGGATGATGATTTTGGATGATGGAACACCCGAAAATTTTTGGACAAGCCACAAACATAAAGTCTCCTTAACGATGAATTTGGTCAGACAAGCGAAATTGTATTTTAAAGGCTGATCTGAAACTTTCCACTATATTATAATATTGCATGAATATTTGGCTATCAGTCTGAAAACTTTGTAAAATATAGCTTGAAATATATTGGCAATAACGGCGAAACTAAAGACTGAAATGCAAAATGAAAGGAGATGTTTCTCAACTAGAGTTGGGAACTTTTTTATTTGATTCTTCAAGTGATGAGATCCAGCATTTTGCGGAGCCGTTTGAAAAGCTCACTCCAGCTTCTGAATTGCATAATACGTACCTATGTAGTTGGAATTGACGAACTTTGGAATTTTAAATGAGAGCAATAGTTTGCAACTAATGATTTTCTTTATGTATGTATGTATGTACTGTATGTATGTATAAAGAGAGTACTGTTACTGTTACAGCCTTTTTATCGCCCCACTGCTGGGCACAGGCCTCCTCTCACACGGAGAAGGATTGAGCATTAATCACCACGCTTGCTCAATGCGGGTTGGTGATGTCAGACTATAGTCCAGGTTTCCTCAAGATGTTTTCCTTCACCTTTTTATCAGCCATTGGTGTCCAAGATATACTATAAAGATATATATAAAGAGAGTAGCGGTTGATTAATTCCCTTTCCCATGAGTCATATGTGAAACACACTAATGTTAGTATTTTTACTTTTTACTATAGTGTTTTAATATTATTTTGTCTTCTTGATAGTAATGTAGATGATGATAAGATATGAGACAGTAACGATTAATAGTCGAAATGATAAATACACTACTACTGAAATGAATGTAATAGATAAATAAACATTAAAAAGAAAAACGCTTCAACCTCAAAAGTCGTAATAAAATCGAATGGAAAACTCTTGTCAACTCTTCAGAAACTACAGATGAATAGCTTTTCAAAGCGAGTATGACGAGAGTAAACACTAAATACAGATTCAGACCTAACAAGGCTTTTAACCTACATTTTGAACAAGGAATGCATGTTACTTTCCCCTGCGTTTAAAGCAGTTTTCAGTGAAAAACAACATCGAACATAATTGGTCGTCATTCGTGAGAGTACAGTCAAGGGGTGGGTTAAAAAATGAATTTGTGGGGACTGGATGAAATTTTGATTGTTGAAGAATGAAGCCGTTTTTGTGCGAGTATCGATATTTTTTGATTAAATCGTCTAGCTATTTTGGCCTACGATTTTTTTGCGACATATCATGGCTATCTTTAGGTTAAATGTATAAAACGGTACGGTAAAAGTCTGTCTATACTGATAGCATAGTTCTTTTATCAATTTATGCAATTTATTTAAATAAAACTACTTTTACGGATTTTATCGCGTTATATTAATATTATTTAATCCCGACGTTTCGGATCCTTTACAGCATCCATGGTCACGGGCAGACTAAGGTGTTGGTCGTCTTGATATATTAGTTACATATATTAGGATCCGAAACGTCGGGATTAAATAATATTAATATAACGCGATAAAATCCGTAAAAGTAGTTTTATTTAAATGTCTAATATTCGCGTAAGTGTCAGAAATCAATATTATGCAATTTATCTCAATTTTTAAGACCAACCGAAAACTCTCAAGTAACCCAAACAGTGTGCCTGAAACATCTGTTAATGCTGATGCTTATCGATAAGACCCACCGTATCGAATCGTTTCATAATCGATTTCTGACCTTGGAGCTCTTATCGTAACTTTTCGAGTACTTTTACTACGAGTAGGTACTGAAACGAAGGTATTTCTCAAGTGTTAGGCAGTATTATGCTTGTGTAGGCTTGCATTCTCTTTGAGAATTTGACATTTTAGTTTTCAAATGTCAGGATTAAGTGTGACTAAACTTAGGTACGAAATATTTTAAAGTGATATTGAACTACCTGTGTTTGAGCACGAAATTACTTTAAGAGGATGAATTGGAAATTTTGGCGCCAAGGATCTCAATTTTTCTCAGTAAATACAAAACGGATCAAAATACAACTTGGTTACCTGAAAGTTCATGATATAAACCTTATTTTGTTAGACTTCAAAACATGATTACGTAACTTTCGTAACAGAGAAAAATATATCAAACATACCTCTTTTTAAAAAGAGATTCACATATTATGGGCAAACGGGACCGATTAAAGCCTCTTAACTTTTTTAGTAGTTGAGTATACACATACTCTTTAAAATTGTGGAAGGAATTTTTATCAAATTATCATTTCTAAATAATAAAATTACAAAACCATTTTGTCGCTTATGACTTTTAGTTATAAGCTAGCGCGCGTATTGTATTCCTCGCCCCGCTCAGACGCTCCGTCCCCTCTTGGCGCCTTAGATGCGCGTGCCGGTTATGGAATTATTGTTTACCAATTCGTCGCCTTAATTGAATTATATTTTCGTAATGGTGCCATTTTGGTTTATTTTTCTTGCAATTCTCTATCCATATTATCTTAGCAACTTAGAATATTTTAAAAAATGTGTATAAAAAGAAAACTAAATTAATTAACAATCTAACTATTTTTCCACGTTAACATCATTCTACCCACCGTGCGCGCGTAACAACAAGTAAAAAATATTTACTAGTGCGTGCAATACGTAATTCTGTGTGAAACGCGAACTCATAACCACATCATTATATCACAATTCACAACCATGTTTGTATAGTTTATTAACAAAAAACACGCGTTATTATGACATTTATTTATTTTGGTTGTTTATTTACTTTTCGGCAAACGATATAAAAGTTATTAATTTGTATTAGCAAGTTCAGGGTAAAAACATGCCCAAATCCAGTTTGCTGTCGTGAATGAATTATAAGTAAATATGTTTGACAACATAACATACACGGTATAATAATTGTAGGTACCTAAACATTCGTGACTTGAATATAACTTTACAACTTAATCGTTTTTAGAAAGTACCCAATGGATTGAACATACAAAACTACTACTTATGTAAAAACCGATTAATCTAGCATTACGTTATTCTATAGCAGAATATAAACACACAACTTACCCGCATTATTTCTCCAGAAAAAAAAACAAGTGAACACACAGTGCAGTAACAAACAGTTACAAAAACTATTCGTAAAAGTGCAATGTGACATGGCGTTCACTATAGTTGGGATAAACCGTTACTCGAGCGTATAGATCGTGATCCATAGATCATGGTGTCGTCATCGCCGCGCGCGCAGGCTCGCTCGCAGCACGATGTCGACCCAGAAAGAATAAAGGCCTACTCTGTAAGTATATACTGTTTATTTACTCTTAGATGCTAACTATTTCTTAGTTTCTTCAAAAACTACTAGACATAAACGATTTTAATAAACTCTTTAACCTTCTTCAAAATTTAAGCTATCTCCATCTCAAATTTCATCGAAATTGGTGTAGCCGTTTTGCAGTGAAAGCGCGACAGACAAAGGGTGCTTACATAAAGAAACAGTATACCGGTACAGACAAACCTGTACGGGTAGGTACCGATCAGTGCAGGTATAATATTTCAATACAATCCTATTCACTCACTTATAAAGAAACAGGTAAACCTGTTTCTGTTTCAATAGGATTTAGACGACCTCGACGGCGCAATGGTCATCATGCCGGACTGCCGAACCTGAGGTCCCGGGTTCGATTCCCGGTTCGGTCGACATTTGTGTGATGAGCATGCTTGTTGGCCGTGGTCTGGGTGTTATAATTTGTATTCATAAATAAGTATATATGTAGCTATACAAGGTGTTGATTTGCATTTGTGCCATAGTTCAGGAGGAGGACATAAAATACGTAAATAATCGATTGGAATTACAGTAGACGGGAAATAACCAATATGCACTGCTTTTTTTGTCATTGTAATGTCGTGGTATTTCCGAAGTAATCCAATTTTATGAATGAAATTTATGAGTAATCGTTGCGTATGCTTTGTGTTTGCGTTTGTGTGAGGGTGCAGCCCAATTTTAACGCCAGTAACATACGCGCCAAGTTTAAATAAGGCTAAATGACATTTACGGAATTCCGAAAAAAAATTAAAGAAAAAAAATTACGTACCGATTTTTTTATTGATTTGGGTCGAGAATCATTAGCATAATTACCTCCTTGAATATGGCACGGATGCAAATCAACAGCTTGTATGTAGTTTATCAGTTGTGTTAGCACCCATAACACAAGTTAATTAATAACTTACCATGGGGCTAGCCGACCGTGTGTGAAAAGTGTCCCGACATTATTTATTTATTTATTTATTTATTTATAGGTGAACCCTGAAGATATAGGTTTTTTTATCCTTCACTTGCGAAATAAGGTTCTGAATATTTTCATACTGCGATAGGTATATCATCAAAAAATGGTCTTAAATCTCCAAATGTCACCATTTAATATATCACCCGGGTACCATTTACGACCGGTCAGTTACCGGCGCATAAGTGTTTACAATCGGAAACCGTATCCGGCTGGGATCCGGCGAACCGTTGTATGAATTGTACGGTACAGGTTCCGGATGTGAACCGGACTTACGATTTAGCTTTGGGCTGTGTTTGTTGTTTTGTATTTTAGTTAGTTTAGCTTAGTTTGGTAACAGACTTAGGTCTTTTTCTAAAAGACTAAGCTGATGGTATTTCAAAAGTTCAAGGGAGAAGTTACCTTTTACTTACATGCTTACCTCTTGGATTTTTTTGTGTTTTACAATGTGTAAAAAAAAATATCTCTTAGATGGGTATCAAGTAAAGAATATATAAAGTATTAGAGGGATATAGGAAGCAGTATATTTCCATAGAAAAGTTGTTTGTACCTAAATATATTTTTGACACGGCTTGGTTTCTCATTATTTAAATCCATTTTTAGGAGAACTGTATGATCAGTATAAATAAGCGAAGCTTCAACAGCCCTTGTAATATGAACGATTTCCTTCCATACTAATATTGACATAAACCTCGGTATTTGAGGAAAATCCTATACTTACGTACATAGAGGTACATTTTCGTGTAACAACGTTCAAGGGCAAACTGTAAGGCTGTTCGCGGTTACCAACGAGGTTGCTTAATAAAGGTTAAGATAACAATTAAAGTGTATTGAACTGTAGAAATTAAACTATTTTGTCGTAGGACACTTATTTTTGTAATCTATAAAAACCTCCACTAAAACTAAGTGAATAAATTCTTAAAAAGCTATTTACTATTAGAAAAATTTTCATTTAAGTATAATCATTAAACTGAAATAGGGAAAACTGTGGAGGTGGTTCTTATTTAGGAATTTTGATCTGAATCTTTGCAAGGCTGTCCTGTCCAATATTTTACTAATAACGAATACCTATGTTGGATATTATTTTCAAACCCACTAAGAGTCTCAATTACATATAAACGCCACAATTTACTGGCTCTAGCGTAATATACATAATTCATGACCACTACTTACCTGCATGAATTGATTACTGTCGGCCTTCATTTCAGTGTTTGAGCTTAAGAAATACCTATGAGTAACAGTGAAACATCAATTGATCGGTCTGTAAGCATTTACATATCTATATAAAATAGTCCCTTTTGTAAAAAAAGCCGTCTCCTTCTATCAATACTTAATAATTTAACATTCCAGCTTATGTACGAAGTAAAACTAATACGATATGACTTCTGACAAAATATAAGTACCAATATAACTTTAACGCACCAATCAAGCAAGGATCAAATATATGAGACTGCTATCAGAAAGTGGATATAAACGATCAAAGAATCGAATTCAGGATATTCCACATACATACAGACATTATGAAAACGACTATTTTATCATTTCGACAGACTTATTACATTCGAAAGATTTCCCTAAGGGCCATTTGCTTTCAACTCTCTAATAGTACTACAGCGTCGTATGACATGTTACTTTTCGTATTTTATTTCTTAACTTATTTCCTCCATTTCTCAAGGTTCGGTGACATAGTAAAAAAAGAGTAATAAACTCAAATAAATCTGTTAAATTAAATTAGTTTTCAATCAAAGATTGGCAAACAACACTATTTTCTCAGAGTTTTTCACAGATTAACTTTTCGAATGTAGAAGCGTAATTGTATATGGATCGATACATCTACATTTCTAGTAAATTAATCTACTATTTGTATATACTTGTCCTTCTTTCATTACATCTGGATCTTCTGCACACATAATTTGCTTTTACACCTGCAAAGCTGGCTAGCTATGCAAACAGGGTGTGTTTGCTTGGACTAGTATAGCGGGACAGTGCGAGAGCTAGTCAGAGCAGTGACTGGATGAAAGTATATCTACGTGATCGTCTAAGTTGGGGCCATGAGAATAGCGTGCAAATTGGATATATTATTAGGTCATGTCAAATATAATAATATTATGTTACACGATTTTGGATAGGTCTTATTTTTTCCTAAAGTATAGTGAAATCAGTTTATTTTTATTTTCCAAAATAAAATATCTCAGACTTTATTTCTCTGCCGAATAAAACATTTGATTGATCACATTTTCTCTGCCGAAATGTGGTTCTCGTAAAATTATTTCATTATTAATTCATTTCTAAAGAAGGGAAGAATATAATTCTTCTTTCTATTTTTATTTATATTTCTATTTCTATTTTATAGAAGCGTGAACAACAAGCTTGTTTGCATGTAATTCGATTTGGAACAATGTGGGACAACAAGTAGGTGTCGCTGCAACATTCTATTTAAAGTTGCATAATTTAATAGAAACAAAGGGAAACTGTGAGGCTTCACGTTTTAATCTCATTGTAGGAACATTGTGGATGATTGGTTGCGTTCAGACGGGGAAAAGTTTACTATGGGTACTTTATTTTATAACCTTGACGATGATAATGAAAATGAAGACTGTTAATTTAAACGAAAAGAACTATAAAAATACATGGGTTGACGTCTCTCTATGAAAACTCCATTTTTTTGTATAAAGCAGGCCAAATTGATATTAAAAAGATTATGTACACATTCGAATATAGACAAAAAAATCACGATATTATCGGATTATAATCGGAGGTCCTCGACCGTCTCAGTTTTCGGAGCTCCAATCCAAAGCTCAGCCTAACGTAGGAACAGCTCAATTGCGTAAAACGTTTCTCACGTAATGCCATGTAACTCGTACACTAGTGCGCCAGTACTCGCCGCTAGTACTCGCCTCCAGTAGAGCGTGGGCACTTACCCCCCACTGGCACGGCGTAATAATGCCACGTGGGTGCAAGTGGTTACACCACTGTGATTGATGAACGTGAAATAAATGACGATCCAGTTTTGGAATTTCTAAATATAGACGGATAAATATAACTTGATGAGAGTGAAATTGGATATCATCTTGAGATTTCTCGATATTTTAATTTTCATAAGGAAACTCGCCACTTCCATCCTGTAGTAGGGGAAAAGCTACTTCATACATAGTATTTTTCTTTCGTTCACCATCCCCGAAAAACTTTATTAAGAACGTTGGCTCAAGCAAGACAGTTTCATTTTGCCAATATTGACTATGATGAAGTGTTACATTTGCATCAAGACTGCATTTCCGTTCCGCCATCATCGGACATCGTTGCAAATTGAAATTCATTTTTGTACTTATTATATAGTATTAGTATATTTTTACAATTTTACTTGTGTCATAACGGCAGCTAGAAGAATATATGGAAGGAGAAAACATGATGCCGATCCCAAATAAAATTGGTATAAGGGCAGGAGGATGATGATGATTAGTTTCTACATAACACCAAGATAAATTTTCCTTTTCATTTATGCTCATTATTGATTCACAATTAGTTGCATCAGACCATCTGCACATACACAAAACAAAACAAACTATTCATCACCCAAGATTTGCATACAATTTCAAAGATAAACGACAATGATGTAAAGTTCTGACTACAATACAATACAAGGCAAAAGAAGACATGTGTATCGAATATTTTATCATATTTACATCTAAAAATGTACTTACATTGACAGGTAATAATGTCACGTATGATAAGCAGGATAATATAATAAGTAAGCGAGTTACAAATAAAAATTCATGTCACTCCCGTATTTCGTAAAAGGGAGATGTGTTACACGCACACATCTTGGCATTTATGTGGAGATCTATATCAAGGTTATGTTGTATATTACGAGTATAGAAGTATACACTCATTTTTGTCGTGGTTACTTAATGATAAAAGCACCTATCTCACAAGTACGAGTGTTTAAGTTTGGTTCCAGGTCAGGCAAGTGTCAATGATACTCTTATAACTAAGAGGTATGATCTTATAATTAGGAGGTCTTAGTGTTTCCTGGATACCTACCAATGTCTAATTAAAGTCATTTTTTTACCAATCATGCAAACTCAATGAGTTTGCGATTTGAGTTATGATGCTGAAAAAGGCTGTAAAAGCAGTTTTTAACGTTTCCTTCAATGTATAAAGCTTACGTACCTTATTTGCCTGTTCATCCACAATACGTATCTTCTATTACGATGTTCATAGAATCGATATGGTTCCACGGATCAAGTGGTAGACCACAGCCTTTGATTACTGCGTTGTATTTGGAATTTGTGCTTCGTTGGGCAGAATATTGCGCGAATTTCCTATCATGGGCTCATGAAATAATATGAATTAAGGCTGTAGTGTTTATTAAACTCATAAATAATAATGAAGAACATGAATAGAATGGCAAATCAAGACATGAAAAGGTAAATCAAAATAATGCTCACAAAATTGCATGCAAAAGACGAGATAGCTTTAAAAATATTTTAGTGCACTAAGCTAACTACGGCAATCAAAACGAAGTACTACACCTGTTTTGCTTCCGAAAGCAGAAATAACAAAATTGTACCAATTGCTCATAAAAGTATTCATAGTAGCTGTTACTAAGCTCGTACAAAGAGCTTTTACAGGAATATAAAGGAAAGACAGAAGTACCACCCTGAAGAATACAAAATAACCTGCAAAGGAAAATGTATGGGAGTGTCTCCTTATCCCATTATTTATTTTTGTATTTGTGTGACCAAGATGTGTGACCAAACGTCATGATATATGCCCTTTCCTTATTAACTTAATTTGGTTATGCTTGAGGCCATATTCCTCAGACGTGTCTCCTGGTGTCATTACTTATGTATTTCATCTCATCTTGAAGAGGACCAAAACTTCACTTATGCAAAAAAAGGACCAAATATAAAAACTAGTCCTTATGTACGACCGGTCCTTCTTCAAATTTTCTCGTAATATTACTTAGTGACGTCATACCGGGCTCCGTAAGAACCGTAAAAACATCGTGATGTCCGGGCCGTTTGGCACGAAATGCGACAGATATTCGGAACCGGCCCGTATACGGCGCAGCGTCGTGGAAATAGAAGTAATGGCTTCTTGTGACGTCGACAGCCTGGATATTTGGAGATGGCTCATATAATATAAGGGAAAAAGTTGCCAAATACTTAGGTAATTTTATAGATGTTGGATCAAAAACCTCAAATTCAAACAAAATTATCAAAATTGAAACTTCGATCGTTCGAATCCTCACCTATAAAATTAATGTGGGTCCACAGTTATCCCAAACTGGTTTTATAGAAATCTGGTTTTTGAGCATTCACATCATAGCCCATGATAGCCTACCGTCTATCTCATTTAAAAAATTATAGCGTTTACATCACCTTCACTGTCGTCACTAGAAACCATAGCGTAGTTTCTTTCATTCTTAAATATTTACGATCTCCCATTAAAAACACTGAATCCATATCACGAAAGATAATATTGATTGATGAAATCGCTCCATTCATCTTGATCCTTGTAAGTGATGACCATAAGCAGCCATTACAGTTTGTCATCGATAAATCTCTGTTGACACTTGGGGACTTTCTCTCTTGCTCAATCCTGCGAATGAAGATAATATATCAGCCGTGAAACGTGATGAGAAGGGTTTCCTGCTTGTACTGTTGGCAGATTATAAGGCTGTAGGCGATAAAGAACCTTTTAGTTATTAAATTAAAGATGAAATTGAAGTTGATAAAGACTTGAATGCTTATGATGATGAAAAAGTCGATTAGGCTTAACAGGCATAAACGTATATGATAAAGGTGAAATTAAAATTGATACTCGCTTTAAAATTTCAGCAGTTAAAAGACTAAAACATAATATACATATAAGCACTTTTTTAAAGAATTCTGCTATAGTACAGCCGTAATCTAATTGTTGAACATAAATGCAGGTTCGCTAATAGACATAATATTCCAAATGGAATGGAAGTTTCCATTTTGTGATTAAAACTTTGAGTTTGTGATTCGGACAGTTGGCAAATTAGACAGAATATATTTGGATATTTTATTGCGAGCTGGTGAAGATGTTTTATATTAAAAGCTTAAAATAAAGCATATTACAGTAGATATACTACTTATGTACAGGTATATACAGTAGCTATAGATTTTTTACATATTTAAGGCAATTTGTTACCCTATTTAGTTGCTGCGCCCTTACAGGGTGATGATATAGATACATCACTTGCAATAAACACTAGTTATAAGGAACTGTGTAACTGTATACGTCAAGCAATAAATAAATAAATACTACACAAGAAGAAATCAAAGCTATGATTAGAAAAGTTATGCAATCCCAAATCAGGAGCAGATTGAAAGACGGAAATAACTTCGCCAAAAAAACACCAAACATCCTAAGTAGGAACGGATGTATTTTCCGAAATTGAGTGAGTTCGCCAACGAAATGATTTGATGTCCGTAACTCAATGCTTGATAAGCACGGAATGTGTTTTTTATTAAATTTCCAACAAATTTTGCGCGAGAATGAGGCCTTTGGCTTGCCTGGTGCTGCCAGTTCGATAAATAAGTTGACCCCGCGCTTAGATTATCTGGGATAACTTTGCAAAATATAGCTTAATATTTTTCGTGGTGAGGAAGAATTTGAGCTTTTCCAAACTCTGCCTTATATAGAGTACCCACATGACGATATCTATTTAAGATATCATGGTTACCATTCCTACTTCTTGTAAAGCACTGGTACTCAGCTGAATGTGGTTAGACTGGAAGCCGACCCCAACATGATTGGGAAAAAGGCTCGGAGGATGGATGGTTACCATTCCTACTCATTTACTAACTGACTTTTCTGTATCCCATTCTTAAATCAATACTTTCGGTACACAAAATCCATTGCTCTCATTCATCTCTTTTTATAGCTGAACTGGTAAAAACTAGTTTAATTTTCACGGATTTAATATCAGAATCAGTATCTCGAATCTGACCCCATAACACGCGGATCTGTTTGTCCAGCTATCTGGCTATCAGTGCCGATGACGTCACGTGCGCACGGCATACATAATTCAGCCACTATTGTATGTTAAACAATATGGCCGCCACACCAAATGCTCCCATATCGGTTAGTTTCTATGTCATGGTCTGTGAATTTTGAATATTTTTCGTATTGTCTGCAACAAAACAGTCAGAATTTTCTCTTACAGTACCTACCTACGAAGCTTCATTTTAAGCAGAAGTGATAAAACACGCCCACATTACGTCATGTTCCTATTAATTGGTGATAAATTATGTATACGTTAAGTAAATTTAAATATGTAGTACTTAAGGCGGAAGCTATGTTTTCCACTCTGTATATTCATTTTCCGTTCATATATTTTAATTGATAAGATTATCATCTTGAGCAGGATTGGCACTTAAAGCTATGTTGTAATTATGATGCTATTTATTTCCATTTTCAACCACCAAAGCTGTATTAAAAATACTGGATTTTAAAGTTCTACATTCCGAAACATCCATGGTCACCCGTTTACGAAGTTCAGCAATTTGGCTAGGATTGTGGAACTATCTCACATAGACGAACTTGCCCTAAATTGAAGGGAATAGTTTCTTAAAGTTTAGTTGATGTTGCAGTCTAGAGGGACGAGTAAATGTGCAATGCAGTATAAAGGAATTCGGCCCGCTGGCCTGGAATTAGGAGCAAGTGTACGACAGATGGTTTGGACGGCCATTTTCGGCTGTTTAGGCAGACCTGAAATCAGTCGCTTGGAATAATAAGCGTTCTTTTGTTTTGGTATACTGTTAATCCTTTCAAAGGTTGTTCATGTGGGTTAACATTCTTTGAAATGTTAAATGTAGCTGCACTTAACCAACAAATTAGTTTTAGTTGTGCCTTTTTTCAAGAGAACTCTAACGTCTATCTTATGGAAAAATACACCGCAGGCTTTACTTAAAACAAAACATATACAACAAATAACTTCAACAAGTTAAACCGCCATAAAGATATATTAACATACATAATAAACAAGTAAACGTTACATAACAGTAGTACTCGGTCAAGGCGCATGTTTTGTGCCTGACCTTATGTGGTCGCAACAGGACAAGAATCTGATGTATGCCCGTCATTTAGTACCAACACATTGATCGATGTTCATTGGCTAGTAAATCTTGTATCTAGGGTTTATCCAGCTATTCGAATATTCCTGGAAACTGATCCTAACATATTTGAGGCTTCCAGGCTAGTTGGTGTCAACAAGACATGAAATGGAGCGATAGCCTTTTAACTATTTGGCACCCCGACAAAGTTTGCACCGAATAAAATGTTCGTACCTATTAGTGGTGGTGTCAAAAATGATTGAGTGTGCCACTGGGTGCTAAAATGCTGACTAGAAGAGATGGGTTTTACGTTATACTTTAATTAAAATTATACTTCTGGGACTAGATATCCTATTTTTACATCACCTGAAGAAAACTGTTAATTTGTTTGATCATTGGTCTTACCCTAAAGAAACAGATACACATAGAAGAAATAACAATATTCTTGATGCAAGAAACATTGCCTATCTACATCATATAAATTCTCTTTAAGGAAATAAAGCCGTTTAAATTCACAGCCCTATTAAAGAAAGAGAAAGTTATTGTATTGACTAGAGTCATGCAGGCATTAGCCATGGTGTTACCGTGGGAGCGGGTCACACGACAGCCGGTGACCATGCGAACTATCGACATTGCAATACCGCTTGGGAACTGAGATTTAGTGCTATGCTGTGAACTAATACATTGGTACGTGTTGACATTGCTAATGGTTGTGAACTGGATGTTTCCGGTGGTTCTGTATGGCATTTTGCTCTATATATACATAGTTTTGAGATTTGGGGTATTCAGGTCAATAACTGTGTGTAGAAATTAGCTGTCAACCAGTGATTCATTTTTGGGCCTCGTTATCGTGGCCGCTACAAATCTTAATTATCATGGATTAAATCCTAAATTCTCTTACAAAAATCTTGTAACCTATTAGATCTTGTAGGTCATTCGGTAGCTGTTCTCGAGCCTAAGCAGATCGGCCAGCTGCGCAGGATATATCATGCATGATGCACAAGCGTTTCGAAAACAGGTGCACTATTCTATTCTATCTATTCCCTCACATAACCATGTTGGTTATAACAGCAAAAGATGAGGATTATAAACACAACTAAATTCTCCACTCGCTTACCTTAAATCTTCTTTCTCAGGAACAACTCCGCCAACGCAAAGAGGCTGAAGAGAGGATCGCAGCTCAGAACGAGTTCCTCCGCACTTCTCTCCGAGGGTCCCACAAGCTCCAGGCCTTGGAGTCCAACCCCCCCTCGTCGGGCAACGCCTTCGTCAACGATGCGTATGAAGACGATGTTAGTGACGACTCCACGCAGCTTTATGCTGTCGTCGGTGAGTTCAATTTGGATGTTTATTCTATTGTTTAACTATGCTTAGGTAGGCTTTACACGGGCTTTAGGGCTCAGATGTTGCATCTATAGACACAATCACTGATGGCAGTATTATCTTGAGATCGATGCAGCTTAATAACAAGAACACCAAATTATTAGTGTGATCGGTTGGTCTACTACCTGAACAACCAACATTTTTGAATAACATTTTAACTCAGCAAGCTGCCTAGATTCCTATAAGCCTCTCATTGACATACTTTAGTGAGATCATCTTACTTGGCAGCTGTTTCTGACATACGTCTGTCATACCCAAATGGAAAGCCATTAAAAATACGTTCTTAGTATCCAAAAGATATTCCAGAAAGTTCCATGCAATCTAATTTTCTGATCACGTCCAATGGCGGTATTTTTTCCCGCGGATAAGCCAAATTTCAAGTGAAGCAAATAAGTCGGTGACGCTTGAAATTGCTTTGCATGAAATGTATTAGATTTTTAAAATGGTGTGAAATCTAAGAATCCTTTTGGCTCGCATCCCACCGTGATTTACCAGTAAAGGTTAACTAGGTAACTCTCAAACATTATTCTATCGGAGTTACACTTACGTAAAAATCTACAAAAAAAATAAGTACTTAAAGTTAAGTATCATTTAAGTATTTCTAGGTAGGTTCTTTGTGTTTCCACTGAAGTGCTGATGGATCCAAATTATTCGTAGAATATTTAGAAGCAAAGACTTCCATGATTACAAGATAGATCGTTTTGATGTATAGCTTTAAAAATTCTAAATATTTTCAAAGAAAACTGTTTATATAATAAGTAAACATTACAAATATCCTCTTCGTTCGTACCAAGAAATGCTGGTTCTTTTTACCAGAAAAGCCATTTTTGTATAACATCTACCTTTCCCAGTACCAACATATACCTTTCCCAGTACACAAAAATAATATTTTCCAAGTACAACATTATTGAGTCGTATTTCGACTAAATCCCACAGGATTTTGGTTTTCGTAAGGCAGAATAAGCAAATAATGATATTTTTTATTGGCATTACTTTTTATATAGAATTCCTGTATAATCATAGGTATGCCTTTTGATAAGAAAACGTAATTTTTTATCATAATTGCTTTCGGTACCGACCGCTAGTATTTGCTACACGTTACAAAAATATAAAACAATTTGTATTTGTTATTGTTGAATCCAGTGAAAAACATGCAGGCACCGTGTTACTGGTTGTTTGAACAATTTGTTTTACTACAACACTGTCAGCTAAAAACACACGTTGCATAAGTGGTTAGTTTTGGTCCCAAACTAAAAACACAGAGGATTTCAATTTCGTTACTTCACTTATTATTACTATTTGATTATGGACCTCCAATTTATGGGAAAGGGACATGGATCTTAGAGTCAGATTCTAAAATTAATCACAATTAAAGATTCATAGCTAAACAATAATCAAGTATAACATGTACTTAAGTAAAACAAAATATATAACGATACGTACATAAATCCGCGAATCAACCCCAAAAACCTAGCCATATTAAAGAAACCAATTTAAAACCGCTATTAAAATCCCACAACTGTAAACGAACAGGCCCGATACTCGCGCTGGCCCATATTTTTGCCCGCACTAGCGCGGGCTGCCCTCGTTAATTCCACTTCACATGCCAGTAGTTCTATCGTACATTTACTCGCCTACTGGACTAGATGACAGATAAAATTATAACACCCAGCAAAAGTTGCGCCAAGTCTCCTGATGAACTGATAAAAGAATTAAGGAGATTGAGTGTCCCGTCAGAAATAGGGAGTAAAGTACTTAATTTTGGAGAAGAAGGTAATCATGTGTGAAGATGAGGAAACAGACATGTTTGTATGGTCTAATGTATAACATCATGGTCGAAGGCTTAGATATAAAAGTAAATTAAGAAGCTGAATAACTTAAAGATACATGAGAGAACAAATTAATGCTTCTGAATTTTGAGTTCTTGTATTATTACCAATCGATTCAAAAACGAAGCAAGTAGGCCTTATTGTGTTTACCTTAGAAACGAACATTTTAAACTTGGCGTTAAAACATAACACCTTCTAAGATGTCATTACAACACCCTTATGTTAAGGGTTGGTTTAAAATGTTCCCTTGATTGACCCCACCGGCTTTGAAGTGTGGGTAACGGGTAAACTTGCTTGATATCAAGTGGATAGCGCTCTCATTACTTTAGTATTTGCAAAGTTTTTGAATTTAGCAGATTACGTTTAGAGGTTGTGGTTGTATATGATACTATCGGGGTAAGGATTAAGGGATCCTTAAGTATTGAAGTGGGGTATAGTTATTGACTTCGATGAGTATGAAGTACCTGTGGAAGAAAAAGTTAGAACACTAATTACAAAGTGGCTAAACATACACATAGAAACAAAAGTAGTAAATAATATCTTAGAAAATGTACTAAATTACTTATGAAATTGCTTATCTCTGATCCTTTGAGTACAAAAAAAATACTTGGTCAAAATAGGAACCACAGTATCAATAACATTTTTGCTGTAACTTCACAAACAAGTGTCACCCAACACCGGGTGAATATCAAAGGCTCGTTGGCATTTCCACCCGTATATTGATAACATCTTTATCCAGGATTCTGAAGGTCGAGTGAAGGTCAATTTGAATAATGGATATGGGAAAGGGACTGCTTGATATTCAGCTAACAAACAGTTTCCATAAATAGGATAGGATTAGGACTCAGTCAACAGTCAACGGGAGAAAAGAAAATATGTATATATGTATAAGTTAAAGAAGATCTTATTCTTTATTGTACACAAAAACATTTAAAAGACACACACAACACAGAGAAGACATGTACAAAGGCGAGCTTAACCCAGAACTGGGTTCTCTAACAGCAAACCTTAGAGCGATAGAGAGATGCGATAGGGAAGAGAAAATTTAAAGTGCACAACATTAAACAAAACAGAGATGAAATTACATAACATAAAATATATACCTATAAATAAAACATAAAATATAATAAATAAATAAATACATACATACAAATAAGGTCATGTTGACAGGAAATGTTCTTTAATTCGTCTCTTGAAGACATCTAACGATGTGCTGACACGTATACTGTGAGGCAGAGCGTTCCAAAGCCTCACAGCGCGAACAGTGAAGGATCCATCATAACGGCTCGAAGCATGAGGAGGGATACGGAGTAAAAGAGATGAAGAGGAGCGACAGGGTTTGCCTCTAGGAACAAGGAACTCAAAGCGTTCCCTAAGATAATTTGGAGCGTTGGGATTGTGAAGAAGAGAGAAGAGAAAAGACAGAATATGAGCATCTCGACGCAGCCGAATTGGCAGCCACTTCAGCTGGTTCCGGAATTCAGACACATGGTCGTATTTCCGGAGGCCAAAAATGAAGCGGATGCACAGATTCTGCAGACGCTCGAGTTTGTTAAGAAGTTCCTCAGTCGCATCAAGGAAACAGACATCAGCATAATCTAAAAGAGGGAGAAGAAGCGACTGAGCGAGAGTAATTTTTGTTGAAAAAGGCAGGAACTTCTGGAGACGTTTGAGTGACTGAAACGAGCAAAAAACTCTTCTGCTTACTTCTGCAACGTGTGAACCCCAGGATAAATGACAGTCCATAATTACCCCCAAGTTCTTAACCTTAAATTTTTTACATAAAGCAAAAAATTTAGGGGTTGTATCAAATAAACCAAATCCCAAAATCCATTTTATCAATTTAGAAGTTGTTGACAGCTCAGAAGCCTTAGTGAAACAGGAAAAGGATAAAGTGAGGGTGTGTGTTTATAATATAAATCACTTTATAAACTGTCTAATTGAAACGAGACCCTTCAGTTTGTATGAAGATTACCGCTAATGGGACCGCCAAATTGGGATGGGAACATGAAAATATAGAACTATTTTTCTCACGGGTATAAAAGTATCACGTACGTTTCACCAGGGTCTTAGTTATCTTGCCAAATACCACCAGGTGATTCAACGGCTTAACCATGGAGGCGTGTGATAAAGAGGTCAGGATGTGCAAAGGAAGACTTAGGGAAAATCATCATCATCATCATCATCTCAGCCATAGGACGTCCACTGCTGAACATAGGCCTCCCCCTTAGATCTTCTTAGGTTGGAAGCGACCTGCATCTAGCGTCTTTCGTCTTTAGGAAAATGGAACTAATTAATGTTTCCTCCATTTTCAGACTACCAAGAAGTATGTGCAGCGCTCAGCCGCGTGCAGAAAGCGCTCGGTGCCAGCGGAGAGTCAGCGCTGGCGGCGCGGGTGGCGGGCGCGGCGGGCGCGTTGCTGTGCCCTGCGCTGCGCACGGCGTTGGCCACGAGGTCCGCCGTGCTGACTGCTGTGAGGCACAAGAGGCCGGGGCTGGCACCGCCGCATACGCATCGAGCTACTGATAGGTTGAAAGACGTAAGTTTGAAATCCTCTTACCTATTTCCTAACTATTGTAAAGGAATCCTTAATTTGAGAAGTTCCTGCCCTTCAAAGTGCTCCTGTGTCACTATTCAGGCATAAATCGTAGGCTAATAGACCAATTTCAGCCAGCCTGACAGGAGAAAAACTTTTATATAAGCATTGTCACTGTAAAATTTTGTACTTACCGGTTTATTTACTTGCTTTATGATTAGTGTTCAAAAGTCCGGCACAGCTAAAGAGCACCATGGCTACACATCTTATTAGTGCATTTTAGTTTGGTAGATTAGGTATCTACCAAACTAAAATGCAGTCAATTTACCATTTGTTTCAAATAACTCTCAATATTGTCTTTCTTCCACAGTGCATGGATGTACTAGGAGCGCACACGACGTCAGGGGGCGAGACGTCAGCGTTAGCTGCGGAGCTGCTGTCGATCCTCGGCGGGCTGGAGCTGGAGAGCCTCATCCAGGCGCACGACCAGGCCGCCGCGTTGCTCGACCCAGCTTGCTTTACTAGGGGCAAGAGGCATAAGGTGAGAGACTTGATGATGTAAAGGAGGATTGGGAGGTAGAAGTGTCAGAAAGAAGCTGTTGTGTCACTTGCTTTAATAGGGGCAAGGGGCATAAGGTGAGGATTTTGATGTTCAAAGTAAAAGTCAAAATAAATATTTCAAATCGACCTATAAAAGCTCTTTCAAAACGTCAAACTAGTTGCACGGTTCCAAAAAGTTGTTCTCCGGCAAGAAACTCCATGGACACTCTTTTTAAAAGAAAGTAAAAATAATTACAATAGTTTTCTATCTATTCCTGAGAACTTTGTTGTTTTAAAAGAGGATTGAGAAATAGATGAAGAGAAAGTGGTAGCTAATGTGTTACCGATAATAATATAGTATTTTAAACCAACAAAGAAGATAACACAGCTACATAGTTTAAATGATGGATTTAAATAACAATAGATGATGATGATGATGATAACTATAAGGATATAATAAATAATTTAAAATGACATGATGGAATTACAGGTAGTACCTGTGATTAAAAATTGTTGTGTGGGAAAATTAACAATGGAAGTCAATATATCTTATTTATTGTAATTGCTTGTGACGCACACTATTGCGCATTTGTATTATGTTTTATGTTTATTAAATCAATGATTGTGCATAAACATTCACTCGATATACAAACGAGTATTTTATTTACCTGATCTTAAAACAACTTTTCTTCAAATAAGTGAAGAAAGGAGAAAATAAACATTCTGAGGAAATTAGGAAATTTTTATGAACTTAGTTATATTCGGACATTCCGTAGTGCAGACTAAGTTTGGGAAGTTCCCGTCTGTTGAAATTATAAAAACGTTTTGATGGAAGTATCTACTTTCATAGTTTGAGATTGTTTCATTTCCAACATTGCAGTGCAAATGCGGTTATTTGTTTTGTTTGAAGACTTATTGCTGTCTTCGCCTTATTTTAGTTATAGGTAGTTGGTTCCAGTATAAAAAAATGTTGTGGTTTATATAAAACTTGCATCGTGATCGCAGCGTCCCTTGACATCCTTGAGTTATGAAATATGCCTTAAGGCTCTCTTTAGCTTCTATTTGATAAAGAGCCTTATTGTGTTGTCTAACATATTCATCAATTCGTGCATCATGGTCCTATGTTTCTAGTATTAATAGAATACTTTTTCTGCTTTTTCCAGACTGGCAATAACTACAATCACAAGGGCGAGAACGACAAGGCGCTGACGGCGCACTCACCCGACGACCCCAGCGAACATATTAAAATTATCAAAATCGAGAAGACTAACGAACCACTTGGTAAAACTATCCTCCTTTTCTCAATTTACCAAATTAGATAGTCTAATTAATTGCAACGTCAATTGATTACTACTTTTACGAGGCATACCTGACCTAAAGATAAAAAATTTAAGACCGATTATGAGTCGCAGCAATATACTTGAAGTTTTGCGAGAACTTTACGCTTCCCTTACTGAAAAGACTGATTTTAATTTAAAGAATGGTTATAGAACTGGAATGACATTGACACTTGATCGTACAGGTGCTACAGTAAGAAATGAAGGCGAGGCCGTTATAATCGGCAGGATAGTGAGAGGCGGAGCGGCAGAGAAGTCAGGATTATTACATGAAGGAGATGAGGTGAGCTTTATTTATTTATTAACTACTTTATGCACATTTTGTACATTGGCAGGCTTAACGCCTCAGGCGTTTTCTCCCAGACTAGCTACCTTTGGGTGGTGGCGAAATAGCAGTGGTAGGTGCAAAGTTTTTTTGACATTACAAAATTAGTTACAAAAATGCCAAAAGTCTAAACAGATTAGGTATAATCACACCTACACCCTACCCACAGCTTCTAGAAGTAAACGGCGTAGCAATGCGCGGCAAGTCAGTGCACGAGGTGTGCCAAGTCCTGGGCGCGCTGTCGGGCACGCTGTGCGTGGTGCTGGCGCCGCGTGCTCCGGCCAGGGCGCCGCCGCCGCACCGCGTGCTGCACGTGCGCGCGCACTTCGATTATGATCCGGAGGATGATGTGTATATCCCTTGTAGGGAGCTTGGTGAGTTGAAATTATGATGCATTAGCTTCCGCTCGTACAGTGTTTAAAATAGTCTTTCTGTTATTCTGATGTAAGCATAAGCTATATTAATGAAAAGGTCCAAAATCTAGGCAGTAGTCTCTGCACTATAGAGGAGAAAACATCCACACATCCATACTTTTCCGTTAGTAATAATATATTAGGAGGATTTGATAGTTAGGTTTATTTTAAATGATCGCTCGGTTTTGGTTCTAGACAATATTGAAAGCTAGTTACATATGTAATTCTAGCTGTATTTTGAAATATTAAGACATACTTTGTTGTACACCTAAATTGACTTTCAGTATAATATTTGTTTTTCAATCATAAATATGTAAAAATAGTTCATAATGTCCTTTCAATTCTAAAATGAGAAATATTTTTTATTATACTTATTACGATATCTTTCCATTACAGGCATAAGTTTCCAAAAGGGCGATGTCCTCCACGTGATCAGTCGTGAAGATCCCAACTGGTGGCAAGCGTTCCGTGAGGGAGAGGAGGATCAGACTCTCGCCGGACTTATACCCAGCCAGGCCTTCCAGCATCAGTAAGTAGAACCACAGATATCCTTTACTTAACAACAACTGCTAAGAATAATACAGGATTATAAAATCTGCATTTCATTCTTTAAGTTCCTCAATAGCAACCCAAAAGGACGGTAATGTGATTTATTTTTAAATAAGTGGTTCTTTCTAAAAATCAAACAAGGAATTTTGGCATCGCAATAAAATATCCTCATTAAGATGTTTTTGTCCTAATAGCAAAGAAGTATAACACAATAATCCTCTGTTTCATCATCCACTAATATTACGTTTCCTTCTTTTCCCAGACGAGAATCAATGAAGCTAACCCTAGCGGGCGAAGTAGCAGCTAGAGATAAGCCTCGCAAAGGAGGCACCTTACTCTGCGCGAAGAAACCGCCGCGGAAGAAGAAAGGGAAGAAGGCCACGAGCGAAGCTGGATACCCGATATACTCTACGTCTGGTGGGGATGGTGAGTTATTAACATTGTTCATATAAAATAAATTATGTAGACTTTGTTTTATTCTAATAATCAGTTTTTCATGACCCCAAGATGGAATGGCTGTGATTCTAGATGCCTACTCCTTAATTTCACAAACGAAAGACATCTAGTAGTAGAAATGTCATTTAAATTAACTCATCAATTGTTGCACTGTTTTCATTTTTGTATATCCATTTCTCTTTTTCATTTTGCCTGTTATACTAGTAAGCTAGTAAACCTACTTCCAAAAATTGATTTCACCAAACCACCCGACAAAAATGCCCTATAAGTGAGATTAGTGAGGTTAAATCTTCCAGAATACGAGCAAGAGGAGATCCTGACATACGAGGAGGTGGCGCTGTACTACCCGAGGGCGTCTCACAAGCGGCCGATCGTGCTGATAGGCCCTCCCAATATCGGCCGACACGAGCTCAGGCAGAGGCTAATGGAAGACAGCTCGAGGTTCGCAGCTGCTGTGCCACGTAAGTACTAAATATATATAGTTTTTTTTTATCAGTTTTAAATAGGTCTTACTTCCTTTAATTTAGATGGTGGTTATGATATTGTTACATTCTTTCGTCCCAATGAAAAGAGTATCTCTGTATTTATAGCTTCCTCTTTATTAAACTCCTAATTTATAATATTAAAAATCCTGACTTACCTGGTAATCACGGAAGAATTCCCTATTTTCCATGTTTCTTTCAATATCTCATCTTTCCCTTCCAGACACGTCTCGTCCTCGCAAGGATCACGAGGTGCCTGGCCAGGACTACCACTTCATCTCACGCACACAATTTGAGGCTGACATACTCAACAGAAAGTTTGTCGAACACGGAGAGTACGAAAAGGCTTATTACGGTAAGAAACACAGTAACCAATCTATCAAAGAAAAGTGTTAATTTTATTGAGAAAATTAAACTGCCTAAACGTCGTAAATGAAGTGAAATGAAAAATGATACGAATATACGAACTTCTGAATTGTATCTATTGATGGATAGTACTGGTCAAATCCAGCTTTGACTTTTATAAAAGCTTAGCAACCTTAAGTCTTATTCCTAAAAACGTTTACATTACAGGCACATCGTTAGAAGCAATCCGTGAAGTTGTAAACTCAGGGAAGATCTGCGTGCTGAACCTTCACCCTCAGTCGCTGAAGATCCTCCGCAACTCTGACCTGAAACCTTACACCGTGTTCGTCGCACCACCCAGCCTGGAGAAACTCAGACAAAAGAAGATCAGAAACGGAGAGGCTTTCAAGGTAACATTTTTTCGGACTAGATCTGGCATTCAGCTTTCATCAAATACACATAACGAGTTGAAAGTGCATATTTATTTTGTACAAAACTTTTAATGAACTAAAATCATTACAAAATGATAGATGTACCGGCTAAATGAAGTATTTGCAGTTATTTTTCTTTATAAACTGAATGTGTACGATTGTCGCTTTAAATGTTTAATACGTATATATTTATATATCGATGATGTCATTTTGTACTGCAAAGTAACGGCCTAATCTATTGTTTTTTTTTTTCCAGGAGGAAGAACTAAAAGAAATAATAGCCACCGCACGAGACATGGAATTGCGATGGGGCCACCTGTTCGACATGATCATCATCAACAACGATACCCAACGTGCCTACCAGCAGCTGCTGAACGAGATCAACAGCCTGGAGCGCGAGCCGCAGTGGGTGCCGGCGCACTGGCTCAAGCACACCTAGCGCCGTCCGCCGCGCGCCGCGCCGCCGCCGCCCGCGCCCCGCCCGCTCGCCCCCCTCGCGTGCCGCCGCCTGCCCGGCCTCTCCAAGCTCCAGCGAGTCTTCGACATCGTCACGCAAATGGTTTTACATTTGCTTTTCTACTTCCTCGAGGTTTGCGACAACAGGTTCAGAACGAACACACATATGAGAGTACTCGGTAGCGATAGACAGAGTAGAGAGGATACCGTCTCCGATCGTAAACACGTAGAAAATATAGAATTTAGAAATGTGTTCCCGAAATCTTGTTTAGTTGAAATTGAATATTTAAAAAGCGAGAGCGATGCGAGATCTTTTGCGTTAGGATGACTCGATTGTACGGTTCGAGTCGATTTTTATTCAAACATCACTTTAGTTTAGTTACGGAATTATTTCATAAAATATTATAAGTGTTACGAGTGAGGTGCGATTTACTTATGAAAATGAGTGTAGAGATGGTGTTATGAAATCAAAACGAGAGAAATAAAATAATACTTATTTATTAGTAAAAGTCGAAAGACCACGAAATTCGTAAGTTTTTATCCGTAATTATTGAAGTTCTCATTTTGAAAATAAATATTGGCAATAAACTCACTATCTGATCTTACGATATATAAAGATGTTTTGTGCATAAATATAGTGAATACAATAAAAGATCGACTTTATCAATATAAACCATAGCGAGTTTCTTTTTAAATTTTAACAAATATACTGCCTTATTCGTGGATGTTATGTCATTTTAAACTTCTAAGTAATTGTTTGTTAAAATAAGAAACGAAGCAAGGTTAGTGTTATCTTTGTTTCTCGTTTTAATAATATTTAGAAATAGTTATTATAATAAATGACCCCAAGAGTCAGTCATTAAATCCTTCGGTAGTTTAGACATTTATATATAAATATTTGAAATAATATTTTCAACGTTTTGTCCTGACTGACTCGGCAACGCACGCCCCAAACTTTTGAACCTAAAAGTATGAGTGTATTATGACGCCAATAAAAATAAAATCTAAAATTATCTCTTTGAATAAAGGCATGTTTATAATTATTGCTTGATAATATCATTTATACAAAACAGTGTATTCAATTATGTACTTACATAGAAAGTTTTTACTTGCATTTAAAATTCTACTAAATTGGAAGAATATATAACAATTGCCAATAAAAAAAACTTTTCGGTTAAATTAAATAGGTATTATGAGTTTGTAAATTGCTTTTACGAAATTATTTACATACATTCCAAAGTGATTATAGAATAGTTACATTCCTTAAGTAATACTATTTACTATTTAAAAAAGGATATTATGCAATTGTGAAGACTGCCCAATGCAAATACCCATTATTTTTTCTTTGCTGCCCTGCATATTACTTTAAAAATTTCTTAAAAATTATAACATCAAAGATGTTTGTGATTAAATGAAATTATTCGCATGTATTGCCGGTCCGAAAATATAAATTAAGCATGTTAAAAAATTCTAAGATTGTTAAAGAAATTCTAAAATATTACATACTTACTACCAACAATAATGCAATGGAATTTATAGTTTGCAATGAATAAAATAGATAGTTAATAAATACGATGATAAACAATAAAATAAATCTCTAAATTGCCAAATTTATACGGTACGTAGTAATAAAAAAAATAGGATTTTTTGAAAAATTTCTCCAGTAGTCTTCTTGTGGATTTCTCTATAAAGAAACGACTCGGTGGTAGGACGTTAATAGTTACAATAAAACCAATTAAAATTAACACTGCTATTATAGTGAGTAGAAAAGCAATATTTTATATCCTTATAATCAATTTACCTACTGTACAACGACATATCTGTTTTTTATAGTATACCTATTTCAATTAATATTTTCGGCCAATAAATTATTCTTTTTGGCAAATTTACCCGTTTAACGTATACCTACCTATAGATAAAATAATATTAGAGTGAATATTCGCGAACTGGGGTGTTGATCACGTTAAACAGCTACCTTCGTATGGATACCTTATGTGTAACCAGAAAATATTAATAATTTACATCTTCACGCAAGTATTCCTTTTAAATTTAGAATTATTTTCAATATCTCGTATAAAGCCGTGACTTATTTCTAAATAAATGATGTCAGAGTAAATGATTCATAAAATTGTGTTCTACTTATTGTAATTTCAAATCAAGTTGTACAAGACAATAATAACATAGGATAATACTCGAAAAAAGTGATTCTACTTACGATACTGTAAATAAACTTGTTAAAAATAAAATGTGTATGCGCTTACATTTATTTACAGTATCCGTACTATCACTTTGCAGCTACTACTCTAGGTACAAACTTTGGAAGACATGATTTAGACTTACTAGTATTAATATTGTCTGGTTACGAACACAATACTGCGATAAAATTCATTGCAATACAAATTAATGTACGACCTCAATATTCTAAATGTCCCGATTAATTAGTTCCGTTAATATTTGTATATCTATGTAGATAGACATGAGCATCCAAATAATTTAGTGCCAAATATATAAGGCCACAATGAACTGTGGATTTAATATTCATTTTTAACATAATCACAATTTTTTAATATGTTACTTTATATGTATGTTGTAGGTATTTCATCATTACCACTTTCATGTTATGTGTACTGATTTTGAGACATTGTGTCATAATATAAAGTTTTTTTGTAAATCAATCGTAAAATTGCATTAGTTGTGTAAGTTATTTCGTATTTGAATAAAATATAAATCAGTTGTAACCTGTCGAGGTGCTAAAACTTGTAAACTATAATTTGTTTCTTTTTCAAATAGAAATATATAATTCTGTGTGTTTTAAGTTATAGTTAAAGTATTATGAGCACCAATAATGTTTGGAGCGTAGGTACTTAGGTATTAAAATTACCATCAAAGAACAATTTTCTTGACATTTTTCGTGCTCGTAATACGAAATTGTGGATTTGTCGAACTTCACAGTATTGATATTATCTTATTTATAAATAGCCATGTATATAATTTATTAACAACTGAGGAAATGATAAAGATATAAATAAATAACATGTTAATAGTGAACAATTTATTGTAAATAATAGAATACCTATTAAATTTAATATCAGATATAATGTTTGTTTTATTTTACGAGGGGAGGTCAATAAGTTCGCGGAATGGAGGGGTTGGCGGGGATAAATTTGCCCGTCCAGGTAGGCACTAGTTAAGCACCTCATTAAGAGTATATATACCAAGTTTGAACCTAATCGGGTCATTAACTTTTGAGTTATCGACCTGCAAACAACTAAATCGGGAAGAAGTCAGCCAGTATGGAGAAAATTGAACACCGTGTGCCGTTATTAAGTTCCTTACCAAGCAAGGAAAATCCGCTCAGACAATTTTTCAAGAGCTGTTAGCGGTTTACGCGGACTCTGCCCCTGGTAAAACCATGGTTTACAAGTGGCATGGTCTTTTCAAACAAGGAAGGGAGTCCATTGAAGACGACCCCCCCTCCGGACGGCCAATTGGGGCCACCACACCGGAAATCGTCAAAAAAGTAGAAAAACTTGTATTGGGACTATAACGGGACAGTACTACGCTTCTTTATTCAAAGATTGAAAGAAGTCATTAAGGAAAAAAGAAGAGGAAAACTGTCAAAAGGTGTGCTCCTTTTGCACGACAATGCACCCGTCCACACGTGCCATGTTGCGACGGCTGCCATTCACCGATGCGGCCTTGAACAATTAAACCACCCACCATACAGTCTAGACTTGCCCCCAGTGGCTATTATTTATTTCCAAAAATGAAGAAAAAGCTTCGTGGAAAGAAATTTGACGACGATGAAGAAGTCAAGTCGGCAATTTCGGCCTATTTTGACGCCAAAGACAAATCATTTTTTTTCGATGGTATAAACAAGCTATTTGAGAGATTCGAAAAATGTATTAGGGTTAAAGGAGAATATATTGAAAAGGAAAAATAATTTGGTGTTTAATTTCAACCTCCTTCGTTCTCATTCCGCGAACTTATTGACCTCCCCTCGTACTTTCAACCTACTAATAACAACTTTACTGGATACTATGCAATAATGCACTCGTATATTAAGTGTTGCGTGTAAATGTTCCTTTATGTATCCTAAGCTGTAGGTTATCCATTATTATCTAATCATAATAAGTATTCTTCATATGATAGCAATATGAGATAACGAAATCAAAAGAACTTGGTCTTTTAAACAGGACTGTTTATATTTTCTAGTTAAATAGTAACAGATACATTTACAATATTTTTTTTTTCATATTGAATTTAGACAATATTTTTTAGTTTTTTAGCAAACAAGATATTCTACCAAAATTTTATACAAAAGAGAAAGTCAGATATGGCAGAAAAATCTCGAAATTATTCAAAAGTTATGCTTCCTGTTAACATATTAGTGTACATAATGTAGACGAGTCGTTTTCTCGCGGTTTCACTTGCGTCCCGTGGGAATTAGTGCCTAGTAATGATGAAACATCACAGAATACTAGACAAACAAGTAAAAAGAGCCATTAGAAAAGACCTCAGAACTCAAAATACTCAACTAGTTAAAATTGCACTAGAGAAACACCAATCTTTAAGAGTTGCTAAACAAGGCATTTCAAAAAGCAAAGCCTGGATCAATAGTCTACAGGACGAAACTGGCACAAAACAACACAGCAGACAAAAAATCATAGAAATATGCACAATAGTTCTTTATATTCCGATAATCGGCAAACAAGCACAGACCTTACATACCACTGCTCAGACGACATGGTCAGTGGGTCGTCTTAGGGACCTATCTCAAGGTCCGAAGTCCATCGAGTCCTTAAGACGATGCATTATGGTAGAAGCCCTGGAGAAGATGGCATTACTACTGAAGCCTTAAAACTCGGCTCAGCTACACTTATTCCACACCTCACTAGTCTATTCAATAACATATTGAAAACCGGCAAGATCCCAGTCATGATGTGCGACTTCTAACATCACACTTTTTCACAAAAAGGAGACAAAGCCGATATAAACAACTACAGGCCCATTAGTTTAGTCTCGCACGTTTACAAAGCTTTCATCAAAATCCTTCACAACCGCATCGACATTCAATTAGACTCCCATCAACCACCAGAACATGCCGTATTCCGCCCTCATTTTTCCACAACAGACCACCTCCAGTCACTTAACCAAATTATAGAAAAACACATAGAGTTCCAGAAACCATTGTACTTGGCATTCGTAGATTATACTAAGGCTTTTGATAGTATAAAGCATTCAGCAATATTCTCAGCTTTACAAGACCAAGGCATAGAAAAAACGTACATAGACCTCTTGAAAGCCATATACAGCAATACGTAAGGCTGCCTTTTAAGTTCTGTCGTTTGGTAACCTCCCGCGATTTTTAAAAATATATATATATGCTATTTGAATCTTTTTGAATTTAGAATTCGAAAACAAAAGAATGTTTTTAAATAGGTCGAATAGTTTTATTGTATCGTCCATTCAAAGGTGACAGGTCGGTTGCAAAAATGGAAATGTGTAAGGAAAATTTGAGTGCGATAATTTTCTACAACTTTAAAAGGGGATTGTCGCGACTTCAGTACTAGAAAGAGATTAATTCTGTATTTAGTGATGTAGCACCATTCCTTAGGACCGCAGAACGCTGATATTTAGAATTTCAACCTGGGCACTCTAGCTTCAGTAACAAGCCTCGTGAAGGTCGTCCAAAAACCGCCATGATGCAAGTTTATATCGAGGCTGTGCGGCAGCTAATCCTCGCAGACGGACATGTAGCATATGGTGAAATAGAGGCATCCGTGGGCATTTCAGGGACCACAGTCAAAAATATCCTACACGAAGAACTTGGCGTAAGATAGATGATCTCTCCATGGATACCACATTTTCTTAGCGACGACCAAGAAACAGCCCTAGTAAGTTGGTGACGTCAAACTCTGCAGCGATTCGACCGAGGAGAGTCAAAGCAGGTCTATGATATAGTTAGTGATAACAAGTCCTGGATATACGCTTATGATCCGGATTCTAAGCAGCAGTCAGCTGTCTAGGTCTTCCAAGACGAGCCAAAACCGACCAAAGTCGTACGCTCGCAAAGCACTTAAAAAAAAAATGGTTGTCTCGTTTTTGGCAAAGGGTGATCGTGTCGCCACTATTGTACTAAAATATCGCGACATGGTTACCGCTGACTCGTATACCATTGTTTGTTTGCCAAAAGTCATCACCGAATTTAGAAAAAACTATCCAAGACTTCGAATGATACTGCACCATGACAATGCAAGTTCGCGCACCGCCCGCCAAACACCGATGTTTTTGAGTTCCCAAAATGTTGTAATATTGGATCATCCACCTTACAGCTGTAACTTAAGCACTAATGATTTTAATACATTAACCAAAATTAAGAAAATTCTTCGTGGACTACCTTTCAGCACACCTGAAGAAGCTGTTGACGTATACAAATCGGCCGTTTTGACTACCCCCACTTTGGAATGGAATAAATATTTAAAAACTGATTTGAATGCATGCAAAAGTGCATTAAATATCGCTAAGTATTCTTAAAAAAATAATAAACGGTAATAACCTATTGGATTATCTATACTTATTTCAAACGACACAACTTAAAAGGCAGCCCTCGTAGCACCGCCAACATAAAATTAGACACATCAGGCACCAAATTTCTAATACTTAAAGGAGTCAAGCAGGGTGATCCGCTCTCAACAAAACGTTTTACCAGCACACTCGAAGAGGTTTTTAAGGAACTGGCCGACCCCTGGATATCGCAAGGTATGCGAGTCGGCAGTAAAACACTCACTAACCTTCGCTTTGCAGATGATATTGTCGTCGGCAGAACAGCTGTAACAGATGCTCCAAGAGCTGAGCTCCGCCAGCCTCAAAGTCGGGCTTGTGATGAACCGGTCAAAGACTAAAGTAATGACTAATAGCGCGAAACGTAGGGTCGAGGTAGATGGGCAAGAGATACAACATCCGGTCGGTCTACTTGAAGTAGAGATGTATTCGTCGACACACACAAGTAGACTACTTGGGCCAGTTAGTGTCCTTCGAAAACAGGCAAGACAAGGAAATCGATCGACGGATCGAAAACGCCTGGAAGAGCTACTGGTCCATGAAGTCGCTTTTGAAGGGTGAGCTCCCTTTATCGCTGAAGCGAAAACTAGTCGACATGTGTATTCTGCCCATCCTAACCTACGGCGCTCAGACTTGGTCTTTGACCGAATCTCAGAAGTCCAGGGGCCTGATTCTCCTAATTTTACTTAAGCGACATACATATGATTCACATTCGATTGCGATCCAATCGCGACTCGATTACGATTGAAGCGCATGTGGCATTCCACTCTTTTTCTTTAAAATAAATGTTTTTATCCTTTTCTGTCATTCAATAATTAATCATTTTGCCTGCAAATGATTTTCGATTGCAATATGATTGTAGAGCAAACTACCGTATAGACAAAAATACCGTATAAACCAATCGAATTTCGTTGGAATAAGATAGATCTTATATTAGTAACAGAATGCCCGATATGGTTAAAACTGCTATTGCTATCATTCTATTCTGCTGATTTCTATTCAATTTTGACATTATTAAGTTAGGAGAATCGGGCCCCAGGCTTAAAATGATGCCAAAGAAGCATGGAGCGTAGCTTGCTCAACATACGGCTTAGCGACCGGATACGCAACACCATTATCCGGTCCAAGACGGGCATACTCGATGTGGGCTAAGTCTGCAAAGTTGAAGTGGGATTGGGCGGGTCACATCTGTCGAATGCACCCGGACAAATGGGCCAATATCACCACAAAGTGGATCCCGGAGGATGGAAGGCGACCGATAGGAAGACCAAGGAAACGCTGGAGGGAAGACTTGGACAGCTTCCTCTGGGACTGGCCTCAAGCAGCGATGGATAGAGAAAAGTGAAACGCTTTGGGGGAGGCCTTTGCCCAGCAATGGGACAGCATAGGCTAATAAAAAAAAATCTGAGTGATGCCTATGTTACTCGGATAACTTATTTATACTTCCAATAATGAAAAAAATCATATCGTTTAGTTTCGCAGCGCTTAGGCTACAAACAAACAAAAAATATTTCCTCTTTATTATAATAGTAAAGACGCCATATTGTATAAAGTACCTACCTACCAATAATAAAATTACACACTTAATTTTATAAAATTAGGAATCAATTATTTAGTTTACACCGGTTTTAGCCGGCTAAACCCGGGTCCCGCCGTAACATCTATACTATCTATACTAATATTATAAAGAGGAAAACTTTGTTTGTTTGTTTGTTTGGTTGTAATGGATAAACTCAAAAACTACTGGACCGATTCTAAATATTCTTTCACCATTAGAAAGCTATGTTATCTGTGAGTAACATAGGCTATATTTTATCCCGGTGTGGGCAGTAGCTCCCACGGGACGCGGGTAAAACCGCGGAGACGGCTAGTCCAATATAAGTAGGTAAATGGAAATAAAAACTGCCAATGGCAGCGCCATCTGTGATTAAACATTTTCTTATGGTTTGCCGACAAACAATTAAACGAATGTAGTAAAGTCAATTACTCAATTCTTTAACGCAGTCCGATTAAAACAGTATGAATCTAATTGATTTCGGATCGCTGTTAATATTGGCAAGTGCTACATTGGTTGATTGTTTGGTAGTTTTATATAATAGTTTGGTAGATATTTCAGAATATATTAGAAGGATATCGTATTCATATGCTGGCAACCCTCAATCTGACGTGACGTTGACAAATAAAATTTGACAACTGTCGTCCTACTTTCCTAAGGGAGCGAAAATCAACAAACTGTAAATTATCTTCTCCAAGTGTTTGATATTCCACTCATAATTGGTTACACGGTGAAAATGCCGTCCATGAAAGTGGAGGGTGACAGCGATGGGGACGGGGAGATGTCGGGAGGTGACACTGAGCGCTCGAATGGATCCTCAAGGGGTCCTGATAGAGACTCAAGTGCTGAAGAAGCTGATGAGCCAGATTCTGATGACTCCTCGGAGATGGACGAGAGTGAGTGCGAGAGGCGGAGGAACGAGTGCCTGGATAACTTAGGTTGGTACTCCCCATTTTGAGGTTATGTTTACAAAACATTGATGCTTTTGGCGGAATTGTCGATAATTGTTTGTTTATTTTCGTAATCTGATTGCGTTTTAATCTTCACGAATGTCATCGCTGCTTGAAAGTGTAAAAAGTTGAATAAAAATAATAATTTTGAGTTTAAAATGTTTGATGGGTTGGCATTTTGACTCTGGGAAGGGCAATTTTCTTAACTTTTGTTGTAATATACTTTTGATTCTTAATATGCTTATATGTATTAGGAGTTCTATGTTATGGCTCTGTCAGAGTATTCAGAGCTTACAAAGAAGCTACAAATTAACAGTATGCAATTTTTTTTTAATTTAAGTCAGTAAAATTTAGGGCCTTACAACCAAGGTATGCTTCTCAGAGCTTTGAACTTATCTTCGTTTTAGTCTATGTACACTATTAATTTTAATTTTAAATAGATGGTAACAATTTTACTATAGAATTAAGTTTCATTTGTGATCTTTTATATTGACAGTAAAACACCCCAATTATTGTAGGTATTCAAACTTCTGGTATTCTTGAAAGCCTTTATTAATAGTTAAAGAAATACAATCACATTTTGTTAGGAATTATAACATTGTTCTCACTAGTTTTTTACATCATGACAATTCACACCACAGTCATTCTTTTTCATAGACTAACAACCCTACATTTTTTAAATGTCATAGACTATAAATTCCTAACACCTTCTCCTATTTTTAATATATGAACATAAATTAAAAATACCTTATAATTACTTCAGAAACACATCAGTTTTCAAAACATTAACTTAAACAAGTTTTCAAAACATTAACTTAAACACTTCTAATTATAACTCTCAATTTACACAACAACTTTATCGCAATGAAATTTAAATTTTTCTTTATATAGTGGTTTCGTCAACATATCCGCTATCTGATAATTTGTAGGACAATATATAACATCTAAATATCCTTTCTTATAATTTTCGTGTATAAAATAAAATCTCACATCTATATGTTTAGATCTCTTGCTGAATGAACCTGTTTTAATCAATTGGATAGCACTCTGGTTATCAATATTCAAACTAATCTTAATACTGCTACCAATTAATTCACTTATAAAAGTCTTTAAGTATAAACACTCTTTAACGCAATCTGCTGCTGCTATATATTCCGCTTCAGTTGACGATAGACTTACTATCGGCTGTCTTTTGGAGCACCAAGCTATAGGTCCACCTGCCAACATTATTATGAACCCTGTTGTACTTCGTCTGGTCTCTGTACAACCTGCATAATCTGAGTCACAATATGCATGCAATCTTGTAATATCTTTCCCAGCATTATACAAAATCCCTTTATCTCTCGTTCCATTCAAGTACTTCAACACCTTCTTTACTGCTAATATGTCTTGCCTTGATGGATTTTCTACCTTTTTACTTGCTTCATTCACAGCTTGACTGATATCTGGTCTTGACCTGGTTGACAAATACAATAATCCACCAACTAGTTCTCTGTATGGAAAATTTGACGTAGCCATCTTAGATTCATTTTCCTTTCCCACAATGCATGGAGTATCTGCAGCTTTGGAATCATACATATTATATTTTCTAAGTAATTTTTCTGTATAATTCTGCTGATGCAACAAAATGCCTTGTTCTGATCTTTTTATTTCAAAACCTATATAGTTTTGAGGTTGTTCATATGTTTTTAAGATAAATTATTTTTCTGTAATAACTTTTCCTTGTCTTTTGATATGGCCAAACCGTCATCAACATATATAGCCAATATTATAGTTTTGTCTTCATTAAAAAACACACACTGATCCGACTTTGAAGCTCTCAGTCCAAGTTTCCTTAAAGTTTCTGTAAATCTTTTATTCCATGTCATTGGTGCCTGTTTTAGCCCATATAGTCCTTTCTTTAAATGACAAATTTTATTAGGCTGTCTTTCATATCCTTCAGGAATATACATAAATATGTCTTCCTTTAACTCGCCATACAAAAATGCTGTTTTCACATCAAAAGTTATCATTTCATATTCCTTTGAAGCAGCAATTGCTATTAATGATTTTATTGCTGATTGACTTACTACTGGACTATATATTTCTTGATAGTCAATGCTTTGCTGTTCGAAGCCTCTTGCTACAAGTCTTGCTTTGTAAGTACCATTTTCTTTTATACAAAATACCCATTTACTTGACAATATCTTGTGTCCTTTTGCTCTTCCTACATCAACTATTTCCCATGTATTGTTACTTTCCAATGATTCCTTCTCCGAATTTATGGCCTTCTCCCAATTATTCTTTTCAGCAGACTTCATGACTTCATCATACGTAAGTAATACATAATCTTGCAGGTAAGCTGGTTTTTTCCGTTGTCGTTTTGTATTTATAGTTTCTATAGTTTCTATCTCTGCAGTATTACTTTCTTTATTTTCATCATTTTCTACTTCATCAATAATATCTGGGATGTTATCTTCTATTACATTACTTTGTTGTTCTAACTCTTCTATTTCATAATAACTGTCATCACTTTCTTCTTCTTGATTTATTTCTTCTTCATTATTACCTGGTATTATTTCTGTTATCACCGAACTTCCTGTTTCTTCATATTTTTCTCCAATTTTCTTATTATTATTAATTATAACAATATCCCTTGCTATTTCAATTCTTCTTTCTTCTTTATTCCACAATCTATATCCATTATTAGTATATCCAATCATGATTAACTTTTTGCTTCTTGGATCTAGTTTCTTAATATTCGAATGTAATTGTTTAGCATATACTATTGAACCAAACTTGCATATATTAGATATATTAGGCCTTTTACCATGCCACATCTCATAAGGTGTCTTATTCTTCAAAGATTCACTTGGTAATCTATTTATAATATAAGTAGAACAGTATACAGCTTCACCCCACATTTCTTTATCTAACCCTGAATCAAATAGTAATGCTCTGGTTTTATCTAATAATGTTCGATTTAGTCTTTCTGCTTTACCATTTAGTTGTGGTGAGTATGGTACTGTATAATCTAGTTTTATTCCCTTTTCAGTACACCATTTTTTAAAATCATTGCTTGTGTATTCACCTCCATTATCGCATCTTATGGTAGATACCTTTTCTGTTCTCTCTCTTTCTGTTTCTTCTATATAATGTTTTAAATTTTCTTTAACTTCATTTTTATATTTAAGCAAGTATATTTTTGTAAAATGAGTATAATCATCCATGACGGTTAAAACATAACTATAGCCATCATACGTTTTGTTTTCGAACGGTCCACATACATCAGTATGTAATAATTGAAGTGGTCTACTGGCTCTGTTTCTTACTGTGTTAAATGGAAGTCTTGTTTGTTTAGCTTGTGTACAGATTTCACATTCGTCTATTTGCCTTAATCCATTTATTTTTATTCCATCTGCCACATCTGGTAATATATCTAGTATTTTCTTTCCTGGATGTCCAAGTCTTTGATGCCATTCTAAGGCAGTGCCATTTTCTTTCATTAACAGTGTTTTTTCTTGCATATTATTATCATCCAAATTAATTTTATATAAACCGTTTTCTTTTTTTCCTGTTAATATTAATTCTGACTCCTTATATATTTTTACATTATCTTTGGTAAATATAACCACTCCTTGATTGTTTGTAACTGCATTAACCGATAATAAATTTTGTGATAAGTCAGGAACAAGCAGGGTATTATTAAGAGTACATTTATTGCCAATGACTTTACCAGTCCCTTTCACCTCTATTGTTTCTTCATTTGCAGTCAAAACAGATGATGGTTTGCATTCAAAAAATTTTAGTATGTCTACATTTTTGGTCATGTGTGCAGTACACCCAGAGTCTACAACAAATTCTTTCAGTTTTGGTTCTTGAATTTCACCGTTTGTAAAAAATGCCTTTTCTATTCTTTTGTTACTTTTTTCTTCATTCTCATTCTTATTCTTATTTTTGAAAAAACAATTTTCTTCTCTGTGATTAATTTTTTTACAGATTGAGCACTGTTTATTTTTAAACTTACAGTCTTTATCTTCATGGTTGTCCCTTTTGCAGATACTACAGGCTCTACAGTCTTTCTTCATGTGCCCTGTTTTGTTACATTTGAAACATTTTATTGCATTAAACTTTTTCTTTGATGTAGATGAAGATGTAGCTTGAAATGCTAGCTGCTTGTCACTTTCTTTTGCTTTCAACATTCGATTTTCTTCAGCCAGAAGTCTGTTTGTTAAATTTTGAAGGGTTTTCTTATCGTCTGCCATGCATTCCCAAGAAGTTATAAAATAGTTTAAATTATTTGGTAAACAGCTTAGTATTTTGGATATGACCATTTCATCATCTATTTTTGTTCCTAGCTGACTTATACGAAATTGTAAATTTTCTATTTCACTTATTAATTGGGAAAGCGATTGACTCTCTTGTTTCTTATATGTGAAAAACTCTTGTAATAATGCATCTTTGTTTCTTTGCTCAGAACCTTCGAATATTTCACATAATTTTACGTACATTTCACGTGCACTGTTACAATTAATTATGTGACCTTTTAGTTTCTTATCAATACTGCTTATGATAATTCTTTGCACCTGAGCATCTTTGATACTGAAGTCACTTTTCTTGTCATCTTCTTTTGTTTGTGCAATTGTTTTTGCAAGATTTGCCGCTTTTAAGTGTATATTGAATTCAAATTTCCACAATAAAAATGTTTCCGCATCTTTTAATTTTTCTATCTGTATTATCTCAGGTTTTTCCATTTTTTAGTTTTTCACCGTTTTTTATTTTCTTCCTTGTTATTACTGTTTTTTAGTTTTTTTTTTTTTCCACTTGTTTTTTATGTTGGGTTTTTCATTACCCAATCCCGGTTTTTAATTTTTTCTTCTCGGGCGTTCTGGGCCCATAACCTATTGTAGGTATTCAAACTTCTGGTATTCTTGAAAGCCTTTATTAATAGTTAAAGAAATACAATCACATTTTGTTAGGAATTATAACATTGTTCTCACTAGTTTTTTACATCATGACAATTCACACCACAGTCATTCTTTTTCATAGACTAACAACCCTACATTTTTTAAATGTCATAGACTATAAATTCCTAACACCAATTTCAAGCAAATTATAATTAAGACATAGTTGGTAAGGGGACCACTAAATGATCATAAACATCACATATTTCCACAGTATTTTATCAACCAGTTACCATCAAAAGCTGACCCAAGACTGACTCTTATGTAGCCAGACTTAAATATGAAAATTAAGTGATTAAATAACCTGATAGATATAAGACCTGCCCAATGAGCATAAAACAATCATGTTCAGCTAACATCCAACCTGCATCCAACATGTGGGTAGTCCCACATCAGACAAATTAATTGTACTGTCCTAAAACCCCATTCAAATGACCCCCCTTTGCTAACTTCAAAATAAAAACCACACATGAAAATAAAACATACTTAAAATATTTAAAATTGAGCAAATTGTTACAATATACAAAATGAAGTAAGTAATAAACAATGTATGTATTTAAAAAAATGTTTTTCTATATTCCAGCGAACTTGGAGCGTCAGTTCTCAGTGCTCCGGGAACAGCTGTACTGCGAGAGAGTGAAGCAGGTGGATCACCAGCTAGCTGAAGTGAGGGGCGGTCGGTCTCAGGAGTACCTTGGACCTCTGCGGAGACTGCAGGAGAATATGAGGATTAGGTATATTCTGTTTGTAGTATTGGGCATGTGTAGTCTACTAGGCTATCAGACTGAATGTCTATAAGGCTGCAAAGAGACCATTAAAATTGAGGATTGATTGAGATACTTACATAATAAAAATGTATAAGTTAAACTTATTTTTAGAATGTGATATAGATTAATTCTGATCAGAGAAAATAAAAGCAGCTGTTGTAGAAATTATATGACAACTATTAAGAGAAATACTTTAGATAGACAGTTAAATAATTTCTGAATTTAATAAAATGATGTTAATAGCAAAGTAACTAATAATACCTTAAAACCTTAAATCACTCTCAGCAGCTTATAAATAGAATAGAATTGACTTCAAGTTTAAATTACAAATTATAATAATACATGTTGTAGACATATAAGTTTTTCCCATAGTAATCACACATCTCATCATTAATTCCCATTTGTTTGTCTTGCTATTAGGATCGAGGTAGCCGGCATACTGCGTCAGATGCGCATAGAAAACATCAAGCACAAGTACGAGGCTGAGGAGCAGGCGGCACACCAGCATTTTAAGGTAGGATTAGTTTGTAATAAAAAAAAAAAAACTATACAACAATTGAGTAGGCACTACCCACGAAGGAGAAAAGACTAGCGGAGATGCCCTAACGCAGGTAGGTCACGCGCCTTCAGGTAGGTCAAATACGTCACGACTACGTCACGACAGGCGTGGCTGGACACCGCCCATATACCGTCCTTTACATCAAACTGACATCTTGTCATGGTTGTATATGTTTACCACAATTTCAACAGATTTTATTTGTTACTCGATTAAAACGATGAAATGCGCTATCATTAATTGTAGAAATTGCTCAGGATCGAAACTCAAACATAACATAGGATAACATTTCACGTGTAAGTAATATTTTAGCTTTAAAACATATTTTTTGCTAGAGACATCTGTCGTCGAATAGCTGCATTTCTAGAACCTCTAAGTGAATTTGTATTATTTTCGTATCAATCTTGTATCAATGTATATTATTGGTACCAATTTTTGCCTTAAAAAGCAGCTTCATTTTTCCTTGCATCCTACAAGTTTTTTTAAACCAAAACATATGATATATTATCATGAAAATTGAATATTATAAAAACACCATCTTTCAGTAAGTAGTCGACTTACGTATATTTGAAGTAAAATTGTGTTCATCAAGACAGAGAGACCCGTTACAAAATTATGTGCTACCAGACATCGAAAATGCAATCACCCATTCTTAAAAAAGGTCTTATTTAAAAAAGCTGCAATTATCTTAAAATTAATCATAACTCTAACTATGTATATTTATTTATATTCATCACTAGCCGTTTTCCCGCGGTTTCGCGGTTAGTGGGAGCTACTGCCCGCACCGGGATAAAATATAGCCTATGTTACTTGCAGATAATATAGCTTTCTAATGGTGAAAGAATATTTAAAATCGGTCCAGTAGTTTTTGAGTTTATCCATTACAACCAAACAAACAAACAAAGTTTTCCTCTTTATAATATTAGAATAGATCAGCAATGTTTTACATAGGTATATCTCTCTTGCCGTACATACTTTTTGAATGTACCTTTACTCAGAGCAACATCCGACTCACATAAAGTCTGCTACTTATTTAGTGGATGCGCCGTTATGATACAGTTGTGAAAACTCTAATTTGATAAACACTGTCCCTATAATTTTAATTCCCATTTTTCTTGGTGAATTTCGTAATGTGGCAACATCGAAAATAACAACAGTCATCGCAGCACGGTTCTAGAACAAATAGAACGAATTTTCGTGCTTGTGATGCCATAGTGGCGAGTAGACGAACTAACACAATGCCATAAGTTGATACTTAAATTACACCATGGGGGTATTTTAGACCCGTGGTGAATAAAAATGATTTTTCATCGAGTCTCCGTTTAATGGTTCCTAGATACCTATTTCATTTCTGGAGGAGTAAATAAATTGTTGTGGGGCAAGTTCTCTGCACAAAATAATACTTATATAACAATTAATTTTCTAACTTTTTTATCTCTCTCTTTTTCTTCGTTCATTTCAAATGAATGCTTCTTTAAACTTTCTAATTGAATTACTATTTTAAAAGAATTATTAATTTTGAGTATTTACTTTACTTTTGAGTATGTCACTAGTGGTCGATGTTAGTTTAGGGTTAGATTTTAATCATCCTATTCCACGCTAGATGGATTTACAAAAAATGGGTGGCTTCCCATAAAAGGCGTATAAGGGTGGAGCACGGGTGGAGCCAGTAACGTTCCTCGTCCCCCGCTCACCCGAATTTTGGCGCGCTGCTTTGTTAGTAGATTTTTCGTTAGGGCATCTCCGCTAGTCTTTTCTCCTCCGTGGCACTACCGTAACTATAAACCTCATTTTCAAAATGAAATGCAGCTAGAAACCAATGTAATATCAGTTGTAGTCAGTGTATTAATCAATTTAGAAAATATTTTATGCAGTAGGATATTCGTTTAGTATGTATTTGTAAAAAAAGTCCCATCAAGATTGTTTGCCTTTAGTAAGTGCCTTCTCAAATGGAGTATAGTTCGTTTTACTTATAGAAAAAAGACAAATCACATTAAAATCGAGCTTTACAACATACAACAAACTATTGTGCATGCGTTAAACATTAAGAAAACCGTAATTTAATTTTGATTATTTACTTTCGTAGTCTTTACAAAGTTGCAAAAAAAATTACACTAGATGGCGTTGTCCTACATTTTAAAACACTCATTGTGCGTGTTGTTACGTCCGTCAACTAGATGGCGTTACCAGTCCTAAATTTCAGCATCAACGTGAAATGCATCCGTTAAGGCGAGGAAGTGGTCAACAATAATTCCATAACCGGCACGCGCATCTAAGGCGCCAAAAGGGGTCGGAGCGTCTGAGCGGGGCGAGGATAACAATACGCGCGCTAGCTTATAACTAAAAGTCGTAAGCGACAAAATGGTTTTGTAATTTTAATATTTAGAAATGATAATTTAATAAAAATTCCTACTACCATTTTAAAGAGTATGTATATACTCAACTACTAAAAAAGTTAAGAGGCTTAAATCGGTCCCGTTTGCCCATAATATGTGAATCTCTTTTTAAAAAGAGGTATGTTTGATATATTTTTCTCTGTTATAAAAGTTACCTAATCATGTTTCTACAACTAACAAAATAAGGCTTATATCATGAACTTTCAGGTAACCAAGTTGTATTTTGATCCGTTTTGTATTTACTGAGAAAAATTGACATCCTTGGCGCCAAAAATTCCAATTCGTCCTCTTAAACTTTTTACGAGCCGGCAACGTTTTAAAATGTTTCGTCTTCTTTTTAACATAATATTTTAACGACATTACGTAAAAATATTGTTTTTGCATTATTTTTGGTACAAAGTGGGTATTATGCAATTTTTTTTCATCGATTTTTTGTTGAACATATTTTTTATAGGTATTCATTTTTATAATATTTCTAATACATTTTCTTTATATCCAAGTATATTTATGTGTATTAAAATTCTATGATCTAGTTTGATATGGCAACTCCACGCGTGACGTAGGTCTCCCATAAAAGACTTCAACGCAACGCGCTATGCACCTGGCATTGTTTAGCTATTTCAATCAAGTTTTTTTTTCTATTTTTAATAGAACAATGACACGTTTTAGCCGATGTTTTACATCGTGAATCATATCGATTAATTTCGTTGTTAACCTTTATAACTTTTTGAATTCTCAAAGGACACTATGAAATACCTAAATACCTACACATTATTAACTTTGATTGATATTTGGAAAAGCCTTATATTACTAACGTATTTATCTTTCCATACTTTACATAGCTATATATTTAAAGGTAAAGAGTTTGTTTGAATCGCATGCTAATCTCATCAACTGCTGGCCTTATTTGACAAGTTATTTCAATGTAAGATAGACCATCGACGGAGGCTACATGGTTTTTATCGGGGCGCTTAAAGCCCCAGTTTCCACAGGACGGAGGCTAAACGGCAACAATAGCTATTTTAAAAACAGCCTACAAGGATCCAGCCTCTGTCATGTAATAATCTTAATATTTGTGTATTTTATATCGTCTACCTAAAACGCCTACAAGGATGTGGGTTTCCCCATCCAGTGGAGATCCATAATTACTTTCAGCTGAAACGTAATGAAAAGACAAATAAAACTGGCTTTTATGATTGTGTCATGGGGTTTTACGAAGGAGGTTTTCCATATGAAAATCGTATGTAACCCGTGTAAAGGTGTGTTTTAGAAGTATATGTAGGTAATTGAATATTTACCATGTAAACTATGCCTATTCTGAAAGATAAATCTGGATTTTTCGAAAATAAATGAGGGTTTTAAAATCCTAATTGGTACGCAATTTTGGTAATAGGCAACGGAAAACATAACTCTATTACTTAACACAATACATCTAGTCAATGTATTTGTGCACTTGAATATCATCTTAGAGGATAGTGCAATATGTAAACTATAGTTAAACTATACAAATATTTTAATAGAAAAATCCATATAAGTGCGTTCGGTAATTTTTCGTAAACAAGACTTATTACTATTTTACTCTTTTAAACGTCAAATTACACATAATCCGACACCTTGAAATATCATAAATTAACTAGTCCCCAGGCCGGCGAACAAATTTTTTTTTGATACATATACATTTAAGACTTTGTGAGTGCCTTCCTTACGATGAGTCCGACAAACTTTTCGAATGCGCAAATTTTGGTGCCGCTGCGTTTTTTAATGCTTGACTCCTGAAATTGTCGATATGACGTCACTATGGCTCTTCGTACATACACGTTTCATTTTTTGAGATTCGTTTAATAAAGTTAACTAGAGGATGGTGGTCAACTTATCCGATAAAGATCGTGCTACGTTTGGAGTGTCCACCATCCTGAAAATGTCGATATGACGTCACTATGACTCTTCGTACATACCTATTTCATTTTTTGAGATTCGTTTAATAAAGTTAACTAGAAAATGGTGGTCAACTTGTCCGATAAAGATCGTGCTGCGTTTGGAGTGTCCACCATCCTGAAAATGTCGGTATGACGTCACTACGACTCTTCGTACATACCTGTTTCATTTTTTGAGATTTGTTTAATAAAGTTAACTAGAAATTTGTGGTAAGCTTGTCCGACAAAGATCATGCTGCATATGGAGTGTCCACCGTCCGGAAAATATAGATATATTTTAAGATTTGGTATAAAGTACTGACAATTGGTGTGAAGTATGTTAATAGTAAATGTTGCATTTAGAAAGTCGTTTCGAATGATATATGTATCATTACTACAGGAGGGATTTATTAACTTGAAAACACCTATCGATAAAATAATCTTATAGAAGCTCTAGCTTCTGAAATACTAACAATTCGCCGAAGTTTTTTTAATATGAAATGTTGCATTTAAAAACGTCTTTTGAATGATGTACAACTCATTACTAGAGATGGGATTTATTTAATTGAAAACATCTATCAATAATTATAATTTTAAATAAGCTCTAGCTTCTGAACTACTAACAATTTGTCGGAAGTATGTTAACACGAAATGTTTCATTTGGAAAGGTTTTTCAAATAATATATAATTTGTTACTTAAGAAGTAATGGATTAGCTTGACAGAACCTACCGATAATATATTCTTAGAAAAGCTCTAGCTTTTAAAGTACTAACAATTTGTCGGAGTTATGCTAATACAACCTTGCGCTTAAAAAGATCTTTTGATTGAAATATGGCTCATAACTTCAAGTAAGATGTTATTCCTTAACACAATGTAGAGTATCAATAATATGCCTTAGGTCAGTTATGTCTTCCAAAATACTAAGAATCGGTAAGTGGTATGTTAAGACGGAATATAGCGCTTAAAAAGATCTTTCGATTGACATATGGTTCATACCTAGAGGTGAGACATTATTCCCTAACATAGTAAAACCTATCGATAATACGCCTTATTTGGGCTATATCTTCTAAAATACTAAGAATTGATAAGTGGTATGTTGAGACAAAATGTTGCACTTAAAAAGACGTTTTGATTGATATATAGTCCATTAATAGATGTGGGATATTATTCCTTAACATAATATAAACTATCAACAATACGTCTTAGTCAGGCTACTTTTTCTAAAATAGTAATTAAAATTGGTAAGTAGTATGCCAATTTAATATACTCAAATAATGCACGTGAATATTTAAGTCAGAAATTGACAAAAAGAATAAACTTCTTCCAATTGTAATATTTTTTCTCATTTTCTTGTCGAACTGACTATTTGACTCACTACATTTATCGGACAAGTCGATATTTGCAATAAGAATAGTATTATCTATCATTGTTGTATTTGTCCGACATGTATGTATGGGGAGACACAGTGACGTCATATCGACATGTTTCGGATGGTGGACACTCCAAACGCAGCATGATCTTTATCGGACAAGTTGACCACTATTTTCTAGTTAACTTTATTAAACAAACCTCAAAAAATGAAACGTGTATGTACGAAGAGTCGTAGTGACGTCATACCGACGTTTTCAGGATGGTGGACACTCCAAACGCAGCACGATCTTTATCGGACAAGTTGACCGCCATTCTCTAGTTAACTTTATTAAACGAATCTCAAAAAATGAAACGTGTATGTACGAAGAGCCATAGTGACGTCATATCGACAATTTCAGGAGTCAAGCATTAAAAAACGCAGCGGCACCAAAATTTGCACATTCGAAAAGTTTGTCGGACTCATCGTAAGGAAGGCACTCACAAAGTCTTAAATGTATATGTATCAAAAAAAAATTTGTTCGCCGGCCTGGGGACTAAACCAGAAATCTCAATATACAAACACTAGATAACGCCCACGTTACAACACACACATAGGTAGGTATCTATCCGTCATACTTTGGTATAATCATTAATATTATATCCTAACACATAGTAAAAAAAACTGTAATGTTTACCGAGTTAGTAGGCGAACAAGTGTAGGTCATGTTATTGATTTTATGCTCAACTGCGGGGCTTCTGTCTATAGCGTCGTTACTAAGTTCTAATTTAAGGCTTACATCGTATAATACGTAGCATATAATATCTTTAGTAAATAGAGATTGAATGACCACAAATGTAAAAGGAAAATGTCTGGAGTTACACGTGGAAAAACAACCCTTATAATGTGTCATTTCATTAATCATTATTAATGAAATGATTAACGGTACTTTGAATAATAATATGTAACTTCGCACTATCGAAATACGTGAAGTCTAAACAGCTTAATTATCACATTTCAAACAATAATAAACAACGTTCAATAACGCCCACGTTTTCGCTTTATGATATTAGATCTTTTTGTTTACATTTATATGTTTTTAGCCTACGTGGGTAGACTAAAACTACCCCTAGCGCAACATATCACAATTCAAACAATATCGAATGCGATCCAATGATAAAGAAGGTATTAACCACTATGATAATATATGATATTTGTATTTATTTATTTAATAGTTTATGCACACAGATGCACACAGAATATAGACAAGAAGAAAAAAATAGAACACATAGTACATAGGCAGAGCTTATTTCATGACAAATCTGCATCAGGCCCGATATCTTGTATCTTAAACGTGTGTGCATTTGTGTTGTTAATAATTGTTAAAGTAACAATTTCCTCCGAATTCAATACGAACAATCCGCTGTCCCCACCGAATAATATCGTAATCGATTATTACGATAGAAGTGCTTTTGTGGGGAATTATTGTTCTAGAGGTGCGATTACACCCTGTGAATTTTTTTCACGTGATTCGTGCTATTACTTTTTGAGTTAGATGTTTTGTAATGAATTTACCCATAGTATTCTACTCTAAATATTTCAGTAGGTAAACCGTTATTACAAACTTATTCACGTAGAAAAAATAAAACTGATTTCGGTAAAGTATGTTACCATATTGTTCGCGTTTACTGTTAGTTTTGAGCAGTGAATACTATGGCAATAATAAGTTACCATTATAATGAACATCGCTACTTTACAGTCAAGACAATCGCAATGGACTATTGCTGTGTAGGTCATTGTCAACAATTTACATGAATAAAATCGTATTGTGCATTATGGTTCAAAATTTTATTCCATTTCTGGTAATACACATTTTTAGCTATAACTTAATGAGAATAAATCCAATATTTATTTATATGACAAATAAATATTTAAGAAAAAAAAAACAATTTTTTGATATACCAACGATGTTGCTATGTAAATCTGTTAAGAAGTTATAAGCAAAAAACGGTTTTTTATTTTTCCTGTAAAATTTTAAGTTTTTGGTTACGATATTATTCGTTGGGGACAGCGAATTACGTTTTCTCCAAACAAATTGATGAACCGAATAGTTTTTCTATTGACCTTTATTTTCCCAGCCGAACCGCGGTTGCTAAGCCACGATAACAATCAATTAGACGTGCTCAGGATGTCTTCGAGTGACTTACAAGAGCCCCTAGCTGTCTTACCGAATACACACAAATAGAGGTCAAATTGGTCTATCTGGTTTGCGTACATTTACTCTAAGGTCAAGATTTTGGCACATAGGTTTTATTTGTCTTCTTTACTGGTTACAATAAAGAGGAAACATTTTTGTTTCTTGTTTGTACTCTAAAGGCTCCAAAACTACTGAACTGATTTTAAAACATACTTCACTGTTGGAAAGCTGCAATGGTGCCGAGTAACATAGTACGGGAAAGAGTTCCGCGGGATACGAGTATTTCGAGACTACGAAAACTTATTATTGTTTTTAATAGGTTTAATTCGTCGATTTAATTCTACGCGATACATTGTAAGCGTGCTTTTCCTTGCTTTCCCAAGTAATTTATAAAGAAAAAATTTAGAAGGATAGCTAAGGTTCCGCGGAAGATATCGATTGCCATTCATATTAGTTTACCAACTTAGAAGTATTGGATTGGTTTATCGATAAACTGGTCTTCCTTATAAAGGAGACTTATTACGTTAATTCATTGCAGTGAAGTGATCTATCGACGGCATCGTTGTTGGTTGATACTCCGGATTATGTAGTTAGATCTCTCGTTTTGCAGTCATTTCGCGCAATGCTTTGTCGAATATTTAATTTAATTTAGGCTTTTACAAGCACTTTGAATATCAGGAATATTGTGTGTTTCTCTATTGTGTCTATTGTGTTCTCTATTGTTTCTCTATTGTATCGTTGTGTTAAAGAGGAGGGGAACAAAGGACCTATGTGTGGGACTTAACTCTCTTTCTCGGCATTTATTGCCCGTGAATAGAGAAGCTTAATCAATTCTAAAACATAGTTAAAGTTTTTGATGTTATGGTTGGTAATTTCTGAATCTACTAAACAGATTTTGAATACTATATCCTGATACTGGAAATTGTAACGTCTTGCAGATGAAACCGCTCGAAACAGATAATTATATCAATTGAAATACCTATTAGAAACAAAGGAGTTTTCTCTTCGCCCTGCTTTCCTTCTATTTGTAGGTCGTGAAAAAACACAATAAAAATCTTCCAAAACTAAAACCACCAGAATTTCCTATACTCAAATTTAATCCCTCAACAAAACAAACAAACACACTCACAAACAACAGATAACCGACACATATGTAGTAACAATGCGCCGTGTCATCGACACTGAGGCCATTCATGAAGCGGTGACGTCACGTCCGGCGCGCGCGCATTGTGCCGTGTGCGGATCCTGTGTACAGTGGTGCCTGGTTCATGATTGTATGTAGTGTTGTACATCACTTTGATATAAAAAATAATTAACATAAAGATCTAATTGATAAAATTGCACGTCATCATCATCATCATTTTTATCGTCCCACTGCTGGGTAAAGCCTCCTCTCACATGGAGAAGGATTAAGCGTTAATGACCATGTTTGAGGAGTGGTGATTTCAGACTTTACAGTCCAGGTTTCCTCGGGATGTTTCCTTCAAATTCACCTATTCAGTCAGCAAAGTACATATAACGTTTCAAATAAGAGTCTGCGGGTTCGTTCCCATATTAGACAAAAACCACTGCAAAGTACCGTATAGGATCTAGATATATGCGTTAAGTGCGCCGTTGTATACAAGCTGTTGATTTGCATCCGTGCCATATTCAAGGACGTAATTATGCTAATGATTCTCGACCCAAATCAACAAAAAAATTGGTACGTATTTTTTTTTTTCGGAATTCCGTCAATCTCATCTAGCCGTATTAAAACTTGGCGTGTGTGTTGCTGGCCTTAAAACCGTGCTGCACCCTCACACAAACGCAAACACAAAGGATACGCAACGATTATTCATAAAGGACAATGCTCAAAAACAACCCAAGCCCGGCGCAAAAAAAAGTAACTCAAATTAAAGGTAAGTAATGAAATACTGCATAGAAGGCATCATCGAAATCAATGGCTAAATGTGTAAAATAGCAATTTGATTTTAACAGGGGTAATATGGCAAGTAATAAGCCTCTCCAAAAAGATAAATCAATACCGAAGTACAGATCGGGACTCTGGGATGGGACGCAAGCCTTGTCCAAACCGGGTTAACTTCACTTTAGCAGTGTTATTTTACACCTACATTCTTTATAAAAGGGAAAATGGCAGGAATGGCATATCAGGATATTACTGCTCCTGTATTCATTGGGCTGTAGCGCCCACGTCATTGCATGAGCGTTTTATATTACTTAGGGTGGGCTAGACATGAGGAACAGTTCGCGCATCCCGCCACATTTTTGGATCATGTCGTGTTAGAAATAAAGAATCGATGACTTTTAAGCGTTATTATTAAAATGAAAAGTACATTTTTCCTATCATCCTATTATCTTGTAAAGGTAGGTAGAATAGTGGAGAAGTTGCCATAAACATGTAATTATGTACAGTCTTAAACCACGACTGTATCTGTTTACTGTTCCTTTTCCTAATACATTATGTTACCTCTAAAATCTCGAGTAGCAATGTGGCGCAGATGTTAAAATTCGAATAGCAATTTCACACATATAGCCACTGATTTCGATGATGCCCCCTATGTAATATTTAATTACTTCTTTTTACCTATATTTTGAGTTACATTTCTTTTGCGCCGGGCCTGGGTTTTTTTTTCATACTTCATGAGCATTGTCCTTTCATTCATAAAATCGGATTACTTCTGAAATACTAGGACATTACAATGACAAAAAAGCAGTGCATATTAGCTATTTCCCGTCTACTGTAATTCCAATCGATTATTTACGTATTTTATGTCCTCCTCCTGAAGTATGGCACAAATGCAAATCAACACCTTGTATAAGGTAGTGCAAAGAATATTAATAAATAGAACATGCACCTAATTTTAGCCCTATGTTCTAGAGGTAAATGAAAAATAGAGGACACTGCTACGTATTGAATAGTTTAAACATCTTGGCAAAAAAGGGAATCGGACCTAATATGCTATGATATCACAAGATTAGCAACAACTATAAGAAATTTTAATTGGTCAATATTGAGGATTTTTTTTTGGGTAGTGTATTTATTAAGTCTAATGTTGGCCTACACGATTTAAAGGACAATGCTATTCTTTGTATGGAAGTTGGGCTCAAGAGTTGCCCACAGTAACTGCATAGTGTATTATGTTCCATAGGCTTATAATAGGTCCCAGACCGAAATATTTCGAAATCTATCCCGGGAGTCCTGAGAAAAACTGGTTTGACTCTTATTCAATATTACGAAAAACATCCTTACGAACTCTTAACTATTCCACTTTTATTACCTTAATTGAAATGCATTATAATATTAATCGACAAATACGAGGTATTGAACGAGAATTTTTTTTACCGACTTCAAAAAATGGAGGAGTTTCTCACTCAGTTCGTTTGTATTCTTTTTACGTAAGTACGTGCATATTAACTCCGTCGTTTACCAACCGATATAAACAATCATTTTATTGTTTGAAAGGATTTACTTTCCAAATAGTTCCTTTGTTATTCGGTCCAGGGTCTGGTGATAGAAACCTTAAAACAATAGGGAACTCTCGGAAATTGTAAGCACATATCGAATAAAAACTTGTCATTCAGGTATATGTCTCCGACACCACAAAACTGTGGAGGTTAAGACCTGACCTGACGATGGAGTCGACAGTGAGACGAGGGAACTCCTTAACGGTAACTATTTACTACCTCGTGTTCGAGCTTATTTAATTCGTCCTGATAAGATTTTTCCATTGCCATTACGGATATTAATTGCATGACGCTACACGAACTTAGGACTGATTGTAGTAGATAGAGACTGAAAAGCAAGAGAAACAACAATTACCTTTAAACGTCTATTTCTGTTATTTTATCCTGTTAACAGTGAAACCACTAACTATCTGAATGTTATTTCAAGAAAAGAAGGTTGTTAGGTTTGTGGCTGCTTAAAATGGCTAGCTAACAATGGCTGGCTAACATGAGAACCGGTTTTTCTCTTGACCTCTGGGACCATCATCCTCCTAGCTTTTTCCCAAACTATGTTGGGGTCGGCTTCCAGTCTAACCGGATTCAGCTGAGTACCAGTGCTTTACAAGAAGCGACTGCCTATCTGACCTCCTCAACCCAGTTACCCGGGCAACCCGATACCCCTTGATTAGACTGGTGTCAGACTCACTGGCTTCTGACTACCCATAACGACTGCCAAGGATGTTCAATGACTGCCGGGACCTACAGTTTAACGTGCCATCCGAAACACAGTCATTGGTGTCTAAGATATACTTAGAAAGTACATACAAACTTAGAAAAGTTGCATTGGTACTTGCCTGACCTGGAATCGAACCCGCGCCCTCTTACTCGAGAGGTTGGTTCTTTGCCCACTAGGCCACCACGACTATTACCTCTACTGACCTCTGGGACCGATTTCAAAAATATTTGGAGTCCGTCTTAAGAGTGAAGTAAAGAACCTATTCTAACCATTCCCACTACTGGGCAAATGGCTTGGGCTTTATAAGGTGACTGTTCAAGTTTAACATTATAACCGGTTTTTTTCGGGACCTCTGGGACCGATTTCCAAAATATTTGGATTTCGTGTTAACAGTGCAGTAAAGAACCTATTTCGACCACTTTCACTACTGGGCAAATGGCTCAGGCTTTGTTAAGTGACTATCTATGGAGAACATTTGAACCGGTTCTTCTCGGGACCTCTGGGACCGATTTCAAAAATATTTGGATTCCGTCTTAAGAGTGAAGTAAAGAACCTATTCTAACCATTCCCACTACTGGGCAAATGGCTTGGGCTTTATAAAGTGACTGTTCAAGTTTAACGTTATAACCGGTTTTTCTCGGGACCTCTGGGACCGATTTCCAAAATATTTGGATTTCGTATTAACAGTGCAGTAAAGAACCTATTTCGACCACTTTCACTACTGGGCAAATGGCTCAGGCTTTGTTAAGTGACTATCTATGGAGAACATTTGAACCGGTTTTTCTCAGGACCTCAGGGACCGATTTCAAAAATATTTGGATTTCGTGTTAACAGTGCAGTAAAGAACCTATTTCGACCACTTTCACTACTGGGCAAATGGCTCAGGCTTTGTTAAGTGACTATCTATGGAGAACATTTGAACCGGTTTTTCTCGGGACCTCTGGGACCGATTTCAAAAATATTTGGATTCCGTGTTAAGAGTGAAGTAAGGAACCTATTTTAACTATTTCCACTACTGGGCAAACGGCTTGGGCTTTGTAAAGTGACTGTTCAAGTTGAACATTAGAACCGGTTTTTCTCGGGACCTCTTGGACCGATTTCCAAAATATTTAGATTTCGTGTTAACAGTGCAGTAAAGAACCTATTTCGACCACTTTTACTACTGGGCAAATGGCTCAGGCTTTGTTAAGTGACTATCTATGGAGAACATTTGAACCGGTTTTTCTCAGGACCTCAGGGACCGATTTCAAAAATATTTGGATTTCGTGTTAACAGTGCAGTAAAGAACCTATTTCGACCACTTTCACTACTGGGCAAATGGCTCAGGCTTTGTTAAGTGACTATCTATGGAGAACATTTGAACCGGTTTTTCTCGGGACCTCTGGGACCGATTTCAAAAATATTTGGATTCCGTGTTAAGAGTGAAGTAAGGAACCTATTTTAACTATTTCCACTACTGGGCAAACGGCTTGGGCTTTGTAAAGTGACTGTTCAAGTTGAACATTAGAACCGGTTTTTCTCGGGACCTCTTGGACCGATTTCCAAAATATTTAGATTTCGTGTTAACAGTGCAGTAAAGAACCTATTTCGACCACTTTTACTACTGGGCAAATGGCTCAGGCTTTGTTAAGTGACTATCTATGGAGAACATTTGAACCGGTTTTTCTCGGGACCTCTGGGACCGATTTCAAAAATATTTGGATTTCATGTTCAGAGTGCACTATGGAACCAGCTGGAACTACTCCCACTGCTGGGCAAACTTTGAGCCCAGACCCTGGCATTGTCCTTTTATATAGGTACTACTGTTTATAAATTTCTTAGTTACCATTAATATCTTTCTAACTTTTATCTTTGCTTACACAAACAAAGTCCTATTCCAACAGTCGGATGTGGAGCTAAATTTAATCGCTACTCATTATTTCTCTGTCTCAGAGTCCTTTGCTTAACACGATACGTATGGTAATTGGAGCTCATTAATTACGTCACTAATTTGGAAATTTAATATAAAGAAATGCGTCTGTATAGAGACATTATGAAAACTTGAATAGTTATTACCAAAGCTTTGCATTGAATTACACTGTGTAGGTCTGCATTATCAAAATGCTTGCAGTTTTGCAATGTAATTCATTTGGATAAATAAATCAATTAGTGATCGATTTAAATTTTAATTATCTCTGTGTATCGAGGGAACTAATTTCCGTATCCGGATAAAAAGTAGCTTAAAAGTCATCTAAATCGAAGTGTCATCTTCATTCTCCGAGCCATTTCCCAACTATGTTAGGGTCGGCTTCCCGTCGAAATCGAAGTGTACACGTGAGAGAAATAATTATGCATGCAAATTCATCATTTTATAATCGCAACATTTCTGTCAATAATTATACATATCAAACTAAGTAATATTGTATAAATCATTCGTTATCAAAGTTTGTAAGTTAGTTTTCTTTGCCTCGCCAACTTTGTACAGTCGGGAACTTATTAAAAGAGAAGTAAATCCCAAAGTTTTGTTCCAACTACGGACAGAGGGAAACTTGCTGTAACTCGAATATAAGTTAGGACGCCGCTGAAATCTTTGAGAAACACCGGCCTTTTTGTTTTTAGATGAATTGGATAGAATTTTCTTAGGAGTCAGCCATTTTCAACTTTTCGTTCAGAAGTTAAGGTTTCGTTGCTGTTTAAATCTTAAACTAGAAGTTTTCCCACGGTTTCACCCGCGTCCCTTAGGAGCTACTGCCCACACCGGGATAAAATATAGCCTATGTTACTCGCAGATAATATAGCTTTCTAATGGTGAAAGAATAATTAAAATTTATAATCGGTCCAGTGGTTTTTGAGTTTATCCATTACAACCAAACAAACAAAGTTATCCTCTTTATAATATTAGTATAGATTACTTTGCTTTTAATAGCTTACGCCACTCTGTGATCATGCTGTGATGTGAGGCTATTCAATGGCAGTGGTTAAGTAGTTTTCGCGTAGCCTAGTCCTAGACATCGAAGCACAGTACCTACTCCCTTATGACCATTGGATGAAACGAATTCCTTAAAACTATTAAAAAACACTCCTTTCTCAGGCTCTAGTCCATCATATTTCATTTAAATCCGTTTAATAGTTTTGACATGAAAGCGAAAATAAGCAATTAGAAAGATACTCCATCGAGCTTTAAATCGTCTCAAAGTAAATTTAATTTTGTAGATTAGCTATATATATCTAGTCTTACAAAGCCTTCTCGATTGAAAGCAAATTCAGGTATCGACAAATCGATTAGGCAACACAATAGTTGCGCAGGCGTCGCGGATGTGACGTAAATCGTGTATAATTGGCTCCTATTGTTTGTAGATGTGGGTCGAACGGATTACTGAAGGATTACTGTGATGAAATATGGGTAGTTAGATTGTTGAACAAAGTATTTATTTAATGGAATTTAATAAGTTGGCACTATCTACCAAGATCCCTTCTTTTTAGTGCTCATTCTCACATGGTCCATGCCTATGGCGTTAATGGCGATCTTAAGAATACACGCGTGTATTCAAAAAACAGTAGACGCTTCTGAAAATCTAACAGTCCATTCATATTAGTCTAAAAAGTAAGAACAAAGAAGATAATCTCGAAATTTGATGATAGCCAGCTGAATGGATTCACTTGTATTTTATCATTCTAAAGGTGGTTCTTATTCTACATACCTACATAAGGCAGTTGGTCTTGGTCAGCGTCTATTAAAATTGAGTTCTCTAACTACAATACTGAAAAGAAAAAGAGAGAAAATTCTGTGGGAAATGAAATGTGTAAAACTGTATTTGCAAAACTTAGACATTACGGTTGGACTATACATACATATATGAGGTTTCATCTGCGTGAAACCTAGGTTTTACTATAATAAGAAAAAGTCTCTTCCCAACAAGAAGGACACTAACTCTGGTAACTGTTACTGTTACAGCCTTTTTATCGTCCCACTGCTGGGCACAGGAATCCTCTCACACGGAGAAGGATTGAGCATTAATCATCATGCTCGCTCAGTGCGGGTTGGTGATTTCTGACTATGTAGTCCAGGTTTCATCAAGATGTTTTCCTTCACCTTTTTATCAGCCATTGGTGTCCAAGATATACTTAGAAAGTACATACAAACTTAGAAAAGTTGCATTGGTACTTGCCTGACCTGGAAACTAACCCTCGCACGCCCTCATACTCCAGAGGTTGGCTCTTTACCCACTAGGCCACCATGACTTTTATAGATAAATCCGGTAAGACAGCGTCATAACAATGTAAAGTTTGTAAAGTGATGTCTACGGCCCCAATATACCGTAATAGTTTTATGGCAAGCAGTTACAGATAACACAAATGGTTACTATGGAATGGACTGTGGTTGCATAACTCACTTTATAGTGATTTTAAGTATTTTATGGACGGGAATACACTTTTAAATGTGTAAAATATAAGTTTACTAGTGACCCGCCCCGGCTTCGCACGGGATAACACGGGATCTTCAATCACTCTATCTATTAAAAAAAAAAGCATGGAAATCGGTTGCGTAGTTTTGAACATTTAAGCGTACAAAGGGACATAGGGACAGAAAAAGCGACTTTGTTTTATACTATGTAGTGATGAAGACGTTTTGATTTAAATGTCATTAATATTTGATGAAATCTCGGAGTTCCCCAGTATGTTTGATAAGGTTTTCTAGTGATCAAATAATCTACTACTACTATTTTGATCAATAACATTTGATACCGTCTTAACGTAGTTAATAAATTATTACAACTCTAATTTCATAAGTACATTTTTATTTCCACGCCAAGAAAGATTGGCTTATTGCCCACTGATCCTCCGTAATGTGCAAGTAAAATATATGATATTCAAGGACTTGCAAGGATCCACGACTCGTAAAAACTATTCCGTGCTCCCCACCAAAAAGTGGACTACTTATAATACTTCCTGAAATTACAGCGTTCAAGCAAACAAATAAACTCTCCAGCTATACAAGAATCATTAATAGAAATCAATGTACAATAATTACATTAAAATTAGGGAGCTGATATCCACAGTATTGTACTAGCTACGTTATCCGTGGTTTGATTTTGCGGGTTTTACGTGCTACAGTCAATAATATGAACACTATCGAATGTATGAATATTTTCAATACATAAATAATATGCGGTTGGCCGCAATACTGCGGTTACAAGTTACGGTCACTGTGGTTATTTAGTTGATAATGAATTTACAACAGTTATGTAGCATTGGTTGCATATTGATGATCGGATTTTGATGAAGCTGTAATTGTAAATTCTTCTTCTTTCGTGTCGATGACATGTCTTATAGTGAGACTATACTTTGTCAGTCCAATATGCCGCCACAGCGAGAGCACGGCCGGACGCACTCATTAGGTCCTCCCGCGAGCAAGTTTCAGGGCACAGTGGACATGCGATGAGGTGGAACATGGTCCCCGCACTTAATTGTAAATGACAGCTACACAGCTTATATACCACCTTTATCTGTCTTTTTATCTGAGGTAGGCTGCATCTAGTATTTTTATTATTTTCGGGCAGAAATATGGCTAATCATTTCGTTAGTTAAGTGTAGAACACATCTGAAAAGTGGATCGTGAACGTCTGAATTTCAAGCGCCAACATGGATGAGCTATCGGTATTTCAGTCGTTGAGTCGTGAGAGGTGGGTTATACGACTATTCATTTGACTTTGATTTTCATATTCCTTTGATGGTTTAATTTTCTGAAACTCTTAAATTCTAAAGCTACTTCTTTTGAGCATAATTAAAAAAAAAAAGTTTGATCTAATTCTTTTCGCAACTTAAATACTTCTTATTACATCTTAAATACTTGGGGTATATTACCGTGGTTGCTGTTTCAAAGAGTAACAGGTTCATCGAGCTAAATATGCTTTAATTTATTTGTTTGTTGTTTCTTGCTTCATTTTTGTGTTGAATAAATGGTTTTTCTTTCTTTCTTCTTTTGACTTTATGGGCATTCATAAACCTTGGTGCAATGTGGTACGTTAAATAACATAGATGCGATCGAATAAGTAAGAGAAAGAGCTTTAGAATCAAACTTTGCTTACGGTCTCAAGAGAAAGCTCATTCCTCATTATTTCTTGACCTAAGTTCATGAAGATGTTCTTAAACTTTCTACCTTTTGAGCTGAGCTATCATCAGATGACCCTGGCATCTTTTACTGACTAAAGCTCAACTTTGTACCTTCTAGAGCCCTTTGAGGATCCTGCGGTATCTCTTTCGAACGACTTTTTAAGTAAATAGCTATTAACAATGGCATTTACTGCATTGAAATTACAACGAATCTTAATTGAATGACGAAATATGGTATTATTATTGTCTGGATATTAGTGCCCAATAATAAATTATGTATCTGTTATATGTTATTCTGTGCTCTGTTTATGTACCATACGCTGAGATGCTGTTTTGTTGACTATGTACCTAATCTAGAGGGCGCTACATAGCTACGAGGGCGTAGGAACGTAGGTGGAAATATTCTACTGAGAATTTTTGCTTTAATGGAGACATTATATTTTAATCAAAATAGCTATAAAATAGAAAAGCTCCTTTTTTCTCTCGCAAAGAACACGTAAGAGGTGGACGCTTTTTGAAATTTTGTTGTTGAAAAAAATTTTCTTATATAAATTAATCTTGTATCGTGTAAAGCTTTGAATATATTAAGTAGCAGCTATTATTTTTATCACTATCTTTACAAGTCTTTTTATCAAACGCTTGCCAATAAAATATCAAACTACTAAATACAATTTTCCTCTAAAAGTACATACAAAAATAATCTCAAAAACACTTTGAAAATAATCGTCCTACGGCAATTAATGGCCTTGTATTATAAAATGACCCCAAATTAGTGTGAGCAGTGTACAGTGGCCCGAAATAGGTTCATCGGCCCGCCGGGTCATTGACCGCGCGTTTTCAGACGTCAACGCTACGGATTGAAGGGCTCGGAAACTTATTATATTGGGAACGAGAAATTGTTGTAGTTTTGGTATTTATTTATATGTTCCTGGAATGAGATTTGGGTTTTACAAGGTGTGATTCTGCCAGTTTAATCTAATCTTAGAAAGTACGTAGGTGATCTCTTAATAATCTTCAAATAGGTTCACCCGTTCATTACTTGTAGGTAAATAGTTAGGTAACTGACACGACTTTCTTTTATAAGAATAGAAACGCTAATATTTTTCTCCCATGTATGCCTTTTTAAATCTCTTTCACTTGACTTTTCAAATAGCAAAACCGTGCTACGTAGTTATTTTTGTTATTAATTCTTAAATCCTAATTTTATTGCCTGTGAAGCTTATTTACGTTTTTAGCTACGAAAGTAACTCACGATCTAACTCTATCCTACCCGTTTAATCACCTAAGAATGTAGGTAAGAAGATTAAGTTTTTCTGTACCTTCAATATTTCAAAATGTCTACTGTCTATAAGTCCATGCCCTAAGAGCCTAGTTTCAGTTTGTCGTCATACTTTAAAACCTGTCCGTTGTAGGTACTTAAAGGAAGCTTGATTTCAATTTGAAAGCTCCAATCGCCAATTATGACCGTGGAAATAGAAAACCTTCTTTGTTTCTTTTTTTATCCGGGGGCGGAAAAGAGTTCCCTCGGGACGTGGGTGGAACCACTGGCGGATGCTTGTTTGCAATTGAAGACTCAATTCTCACTATATAATTAATGATTTGTACATAATTTCCTATGTAAACGTAGTTACGGTAGACGTGAGAAAAAATCTATCCAGTCTCGATAAAACTTCAATGTGTTATGAAAACTACAATCTGTTTAGTCTACGATGCAAACATTGGTACACAGTTCTTTGTAATTTTACGGCTTTAATAAATTGAACACTTCATATTTTTTACACTTTGCAAGCAATCAGAAACTTAATTGGGTGGAAAAATTAATAAATAACAACAATACAGATAAATAATGTTTTATATTTGAACGGTTTATTAGACTGTCACGGTTACTAAAGATTAGCTGTAGGTTAAATAGATTTTTCCAACTTATCAAAACTGTTATACAGTACATACCTACATATTCAATTGGCGCATCTATAAAATAATCCGCCAGTTTGTTGTTATATCGGTAAGTTAAATTAGTAGGGCCCGGATGACATTAATTGAACATTTGTAATGGGTATTCAGGATCTAAAATGTCTGAGCCTTAACAAAGGATAATTATCGGATTGCCCGGGTAACTCGGTTCGCGAGGTTAGATGGTATTCGCTCCATGCTGCATCTGTTTACACTGGAAGCCGATCCAAAATAGTTGAAAACAGACACTGCATATGCATTTTCATAATGTAGATGAGTGTTTAAAATTATGTGCGTTGTGTAATTAAATGATGGTGTTAACCAAATACTTTAATAACTTCCCTTTTCTATGAGTGATGTGTGATACACACCGATTGTTTAACTATTGTGTCTAGATCGTGGACACTGAGGTGGTTAAGCTTTCAGGAGCTTTCCGATATATGAAGCTATACATATGTTTACAGTATTAGGTATATTTCGAATAGATTTATTTAATAAGCTTTACACAACACTTGCAAAGCTTGTTTTTATGAGAAATCATCAAATGACCCCCTCCCGCTGAGGGGTAGCAGCATGAGGGAGTGTCAGACTCTTCCTGACAAAAACCCATCATGTTCCTTCTGAAGCCCTTTATGGACCAGGCCCGCGGTAACTCTTGCGAACGGTCCCGCAGCCCTGGCATTCCCAACTCCTCATGGGGAAATTCAAGTTGCTGTAAAACCATAGATATATTCATTATTTCTATTTATGTAGATTAATCGTAATAATTCTGGAAAATTCCGTTTCTATCCACTTTATTTTCTGAATGTATATATTTGGATAATATTTACAGTTATAATTTATTGATCGTGTCAGAAATAAGTTCATGGCCGTTTTGGGCATTACGGACACTAGAATATACAACAAAATATACTGTACTTAAATAGCAATATTATAAGAATACATTTAATTTAGGCTACCTGTATCAATGAGGTATAATTCAATATTATTTTTATTTAGTAACATTTAGTTTTAAAATGACAATATATCAAAATGCTTTTCCCTTAAGTTTACAAAGCTCTTGCGGAAAGTTTTGGCACAAATAACCTTTATTTGTAGTTTCCATAGCCAATGGTAATGGGAGAAACGCATTGGTAGTTTTAATATAAACTTATTTCGTTTAATATGAATGAGAAAAGTTAAGGAGATTACGTGTGTGCCTAATTTTCCCATTGATTCCAAACCTAATTGTTAAGATTAAGAAACGACTCTTTTATTTGGTAAAGCCTGTATTGTGTATTTCCTATCCCTATGTTAGTCTGGCGGTTTAAATATAAATATAAATTTTGAGTTTTTCTTGTATTCATAAAAAATATAGATTTTTCGATAGGATGAATATGCGATGCATTTAACGCTCGATCAAACGAACATTCGATATTATGAACACTCGATGTATAGACTGCGCGATGTATTGAATGTTCGATTTAATAACCATTCGATATTATGAATGTTCGAGTATTTAGAATTTCGATTTATTGTGGTCGATCAATTGATATTCGATTATTTATCATTCGATTTGGCATAGTACACCCATCTATCACAATGGCATGTAACATGTTGCTGACACTAAATAAAAATGTCATTAATCTCTGCTTATCTGTCCCAGGAGTTTCTCACGTTCTCAATACCCATAATGAGGTTTACAACGTGCACATGTACTGAAAATCCCACATATCTGATAAAGCAATTTGCATGCGCTGTTGCACCTTGTAGTGGACCGGCTGGCTTGCAGTTATTGACTGCAGAGGCTGCATACAAAACAGTGCTTAATCTTTATACAAACTTTTAATGCTAACTTTTTGTCGTGATCTTGCAAAGTTCAGATTTTAACTCTTATTGCACGGTGTGAAAATTGATTCGTTTCTCTGTCACACATATAATATTTGTAATCGCTTCATGAAATATGTTATCAAATATTTAGAATAACTGAAAAAGTTCTGTATGTATTTTTATGACTATAAATGATCTTCTATTGCCGAGTTTGTTACACCGAAGCTGCGTTTCCACTGGGCAACAATTGATTGATGCGTTATGTTTCTGTTCGTCATGTTGAAAGCCAGCTAGCACCGTCGCCCGTCAAATGATGCCTAGTTAAAACGCGGCTTTATCATGCGTTCTTTTCCTAGGATACCAACTGAAGTACTAGTTACACATGCGTCAGTTAAGATTAGAAATTGAACACGAAAGATTACAACTTGGAAGCTTAAGTCGTTCTAAACTTTCAACTTCAGAAAAACCGTTACAAAATGATTAAGTGCGTGAAAACGAGAACTGCGTCTTTTGTTTCCTTAAGGCAGTCTGCGAAGCTATAAAGGTATGTATGTAGGTATCTATTCAAAGGTACAGGTATTCTGGTTGAATGTTTTTGGCAAAGTTAAATATTAGACACATTGGTAATCGACTGCTTTCAGTGAAGCCAAAACTGAAAACTGAAATCCATTATGAGTGACTTTTTCAATTGGTTTAGATTAAATACGGGCTGCTTTCCTCAACTTTAATATATGTGTTATACCCCAAAACTGATTTAGATTTTATTTATTTAAGAATATCGCGTGTGGTGTTGTTTACATTTGCGCATATCATTTGCTTGATATGGACAGAGGCCAATACAGGCCGTGTTTTGGCCTTCCAGCTTAAACACGCATTCTCAATCTATTATACGGCAATGGAATCCTAAATCTATAGTTTTCGGTATTAATTTAAGAATTTCAGTTTTATTTGGTTTGGTTTCTACTTGCTACGATATATTTCACATGTATTGTCACAATGTACAGCACGCATATAATACTTTAATCATTGATAGTAAATGATTTAATTTCTAAAGGACAATGCCAGGGTCTGGGCTCAAAGTTTGCCCAGCAGTGGGAGTAGTTCCAGCTGGTTCCATAGTGCACTCTGAACACGAAATCCAAATATTTTTGAAATCGGTCCCAGAGGTCCCGAAAAAAACCGGTTCAAATGTTCTCCATAGATAGTCACTTAACAAAGCCTGAGCCATTTGCCCAGTAGTGAAAGTGGTCGAAATAGGTTCTTTACTGCACTATTAACACGAAATCCAAATATTTTGGAAATCGGTACTAGAGGTCCCGAGAAAAACCGGTTCTAATGTTAAACTTGAACAGTCACTTTATGAAGCCCCAGCCATGTGCCCAGAAGTGGGAATGCTTAGGATAGGTTTTTTACTTCACTGTTAACACGAAATCTAAATATTTTGGAAATCGGTCCCAGAGGTCCCGAGAAAAACCGGTTCTTATGTTAAACTTGAACAGTCACTTTATAAAGCCCAAGCCATTTGCCCAGAAGTGGGAATTATTAAAATTGGTTCCTTACTTTACTCTTAACACGAAATCTAAATATTTTGGAAATCGGTCCCAGAGGTCCCGAGAAAAACCGGTTCTTATATTAAACTTGAACAGTCACTTTATAAAGCCCAAAGCATTTGCCCAGTAGTGGGAATGGTTAGAATAGGTTCTTTACTTCACTGTTATCACGAAATCCAAATATTTTGGAAATCGGTCCCAGAGGTCCCGAGAAAAACTGGTTCTAATGTCAAACTTGAACAGTCACTTTATAAAGCCCAAGCCATTTGCCCAGTAGTGGGAATGGTTAGAATAGATTCTTTTCTTCACTGTTAATACGAAATCCCGGTCCCAGAGGTCCCGAGAAAAGCCGGTTCTAATGTTAAACTTGAACAGTCACTTTATGAACCCCGAGCCATGTGCCCAGAAGTGGGAATGGTTAGAATAGGTTTTTTACTTCACTCTTAAGACGGAATCCAAATATTTTGGAAATCGGTCTCAGAGATCCCGAGAAAAACCGGTTCTAATGTTCAACTTGAACAGTCACTTTATAAAGCCCAAGCCATTTGCCCAGAAGTGGGAATAGTTAAAATAGGTTCTTTACTTCACTCTTAAGACGGAATCCAAATATTTTTGAAATTGGTCCCAGAGGTCCCGAGAAAAACCGGTTCTAATGTTAGGCAGCCATTGTTAGCAAGCCATTGTAAGCAGCCACAAACCTAACAACCTCTTTTCTTGAAAAAACATTCAGATAGTGGTTTCACTGTTAACAGGATAAAAAAAAAAACAGAAATAGACGTTTAAAGGTAATTGTTGTTTCTCTTGCTTTTCAGTCTCTATCTACCACAATCAGTTCTAAGTTCGTGTAGCGTCATGCAATTAATATCCGTAATGGCAATGGAAAAATCTTATCAAGACGAATAAAATAAGCTCGAACACGAGGTAGTAAATAAATACCGTTGAGGAGTTCCCCTGTCTCACTGTCATCTCCATCGTCGGGTCAGGTCTTAACCTCCACTGTTTTGTGGTGTCGGAGACATATTCCCGAATGACAAGTTTTTATTCGATATGTGCTTACAATTTCCGAGAGTTCCCTATTGTTTTAAGGTTTCTATCACCAGACCCTGGACTTAATAACAAAGGAACCATTTGGAAAGTAAATTCTTTCAAACAATAAAATGATTGTTTGAATCGGTTGGTAAACGACGGAGTTATGCACGTACTTACGTAAAAAGAATACAAACAAACTGAGAAACTCCTCCATTTTTTGAAGTCGGTAAAAAAAAATTCTCGTTCAATACCTCGTATTTGTCGATTAATATTATAATGCATATCAATTAAGGTAATAAAAGTGGAATCGTTAAGAGTTCGTATGCATATTTTTCGTAATATTGAATAAGAGTCAAACCAGTTTTTCTCAGGACTCCTGGGATAGATTTCGAAATATTTCGGTCTGGGACCTATTATACGCCTATGGAACATAATACACTATGCAGTTACTGTGGGCAACTCTTGAGCCCAACTTCCATACAAAGAATAGCATTGTCCTTTGTCTGCGAAGTGCAGTGAGGTTTCGAAACAGTCGGAAATTGTGCAAATAGTTTTGTTTCATTATCTAAACATTTATAATCAAGAGGAAAGAATACACTATACATACTAATACTAATTCATTAAGAATACTCTCAAACACGACTAGAATTTTTTCAAAAATCTAAAATAAATATCGTCACCGAAAACCTCTTAAAATCTATATTTTCTTAACAATAAGAAACTTACAGTTTAAAATCAAATAGGAAAAGGCTGCATGGATAGTTAAGAGTCCCTGTCTCCTAAGCTAGTAAAACCCTGTTACTTAGGAATCAGTGTTCCACTGTAGTTTCGTGTTCCATAAGACATTCATGAAAAGTATGTGTGTGTAAATAAACCCAAATCATAATATTAATGACTGTACTGAGGCTATAAATAGTGTGAAATTCTAAATTGTCCCGAACGTAGGCTATATTTTTCCGGATTAGGGAAGTAGCACCCTGGGACGTGTCAGTATGCTATAAATTGCTTTCCTAACAAAGATTGCTTAATATTGTGAGGAATCTACACGATATAACAATTTGCCATTCCAATACATTCAATTCAAGACATGTGGAGACTATTATGTTTAATGGTCCGTTCAACACGATCGCGTAACTACCGCTAAACTATAACGTTAGTAAAAGTTTTCCTCAATATTGAACGCCCATAAAGTTCCCAATAAACAGTATCTGATAAATTCATTACGTTTCACGAAGTATTTTAACACGTATCGCTACGTCAGCAGACCTATCTATGGAAAATCAAAGACAATTCATTCCTCTACGGAATTGAATAGCTGTTTCCGAAATTTTCTTTGTTCACACATGGATTATAATTTGCGTTATAAAATAACATATTTTTGTACACGTGTAACAACCTCTGTTTTATAAATAGCTCGGTCCGTGGGCTTACAACCTAACCTTGCGGAGATCACGCGAACCTACCAAGTTGGACGCTAGATGGCGCTGCACGTACCAAAAAGTTTTACACATCGCGACAGTTTTCAGGTTACGTCAGTAATCACGTTTCGACACTTTTTTGTTTATATAAATCGTTTTTAACACTATTTACTTACGAAATAGAGGTTTTAAGCACTCAAAATGTTCATTTTAGCGCAATAATTAACATAGATTCGATTTTGAAGTTGATTTCGTAGTGTTGTTAGCGTTATCTTATCTGTTACATATAGATATATATAGGTATTATGTATTCAATTATTCAATATTGAAATGCGCCATTTCTTGTAATGTCACGTTACGTATGGTCTAAACTATATTTACGTATAACGGTTAATGCGCACTTCACAATGGGACAGATGTCACTCGTCATTATATTATCGTTTAATTATGTTTCAGCTGGCTTGTGATTGTAATTACGAAATATATTACATTATGCACTCGTACATAAGAACTATTTATATTATGTACTGTTTTCTCTTAGGAGTTAAGGGTCAAATTTTATTAAATAAAATTAGTAATTCATCCGTGATGACAAACCATATTGTAAGAGTTACGTTTTGTATAAAATAAACGTCCTCTATAAGCACCGTCATCGGAATTCATAAAAGGGTTTTATATGACGTCAGCGTTTCTTTGTTCAAATGAAAAGTATTCATAGCCAAGAAAATGGTGGAACATGAATAAGTAAGTGTATAACAGCTACTCAGTGAACGAGGTCGTCAGAATCGTTACACCGGGTCAAGTCAGATTAGATTAACACGCTAAATTGAGAAATATTCAGTTAAAACACTCCTTCGCTTCAATACGATACGAAAAAGACATTTTAATGCAGTATTCATGCATTATCGATCAACGAAAACAAATATAATCCTTAAAAGGATGTGCCGTTAAAAATAATACATCATAAATAAGGTCCTTAAATTAATATCTGTCGACAAAAGGAACTAACAAAATGGCGGACACAAATAAGCCGCGTAGCGTTTCTGAAAGCGTCTGTCTACGGATGCTTCGTCTCTTTCACCCTCGTTGGTTACGTTTATGTGTGAGAGGGACGGGTATAGTACCCCGTGGGGCCTCGGTGTCAAGGTGACGTACCCTTGCGCGCGCGCAGCAAACTTGCGCAGCCGACACGAGGTTGTTCCAATTCGCGAATTTTGTTTTATAGCTGCTGAGAGATGGGTTTTAGTTAATTGCTGTACATGTTCAGTTGGCTAGATTACTGAAATTGTTTTTTTATCTTAACAGTTTTGGTTCTTTCATGCTTTTGTAAAGTTGTTATTAATGTATTTGGGTTTCTGATACACTTTTATGTAACTATTAGGTTTAAGTTAAGTCTATCAATACTAAATATCCACATACGATCAATTAAGTATAGCATAGCTCTTTTTGATTTTGAATCAACATCACATTCCTTTGTTTGTTGCTTTCGCTTGGACGCATCAACTCACCTAGTTCTTTGTTTTAAATTAATCGATTAATGAATCCACTTATTATAATTATGTTGCACATACTTAACTTACTTATTTTGGTGTCTGCAATGTATGTAGGTATATTAATAGCCAGTTTTACGGAAAATATATAGTGTAAATATAGAGAAAATATGAAAGCTAGCTTAGGAATCATTAATAATGATCGTTGTACGCTACTATTTCGTACAGCTATTCTCATGTAGTTAACGCAAATACATATAAAGAAAACACAATCTAATTAAAGACTTGGGTATTTGGTATTCAAAAGTTGTGGGTGTCAAAACAGATATTGATGTGGGTCGTTCAATTGTCCAAATATAAAACCCACGTTTACGTAAAGGTCAAATAATAAAAACATAACTATTGACCCCGCAATTAGACAGATAATTTAATTGCTCACCAATAACTTAATTTGTGGCCCATTAAGTAGGTATAGGTTAATTACTAAGAAACTAAGTGGGGACTAAATTGATTAAACGTTGTAGGTACTTAAGGCCCACAATTCTTATTTGAAAACAAAAAATAAAACAAAGGATAATAAGAACGATGACGATCTTTTACACTATAATGTGGATGCTGAATAGTCCTATATCTAGTTTCATCAAAGGGTATCGGATTGCCCAGAGTAACCGGGTTAAGAAGGTCAGATAGGCAGTCGCTCCATAAAAGACACCGGTTCTAAGCTGCATCCATTAAGATTGGAAGCCGACCCCAACATAGTTGGGAAAAGGTTAGATCGATGATGATGATGATAAGGTCAGATAGGCAGTCGCTTCATGTTAAACACTGATATTCAGCTGCATCCGGTTAGACCGGTAGCCGACCCCAACATAGTTTTGATGATGAATGATGATACTTTGTATTCGAACTTCCAGAACAAATTATTTTAAATACTGCAATACCTACACATATTTTTCTTGTTTATTTTATTACATTACCGATGACGCCTCAATGAAGATAGGATTACCTTCAGATGACCTTAAATGGCAAGGAATATTAAATAGCATTGTAAACGTAGGACTATTTACATATTATGCACTGTCATGAATATTTCGACTACAGTTTAGTTCCAAGACTGAAACGAATACACAAATAAATTAATCATGTTTAACCAACTTCCCAAGAAGGAGGAGGTTTGTTTGTTTTTCAATTCGTTTGTAATTTTTATATGTTGGTCGCCCATGTCTCGGTCGTTTATCAAGCGATTTGAAATGATTTACATTCTTTCTAAGTGGTCCTATTATCGTCAGGTCCGGGATCTAGCTATTTCGCTGGACACCATAGCTACACCCATTACACAGTTACTTCTAGACTGATGCACTTAAAAGTATTAGTGTTTTTTCAAGTCGGTTATTTTTTGTTAAAATGAATACCTTCTGTTTTACAACAAAAACCCTTCGACATTTTCCGACAAATCAGAAGATCAAAAAACACAACCTCATTGGTACATGTACTCATAGGTAATAAATTCCCAGTCTATACAAAGTACTACTCTAGTTAAACATTTGTCAAGCTATACACAGGCTGTGGTTATATTAAAAGTGGTTTCGTATTTCTTTTTGCTTCACAGTCCGTTTGAATTCTCGTCTGTGTCATGTTTTTCGTCGTTTCGAATGTTTTTTAAATAGACTCACTGAAAACTCCTCGTGTAGGTTTAAAAGTTTTGGGAATCTATTCGTGGTATATTAATTTGCCATGATATTAATGTTACTAAAGGTGTAATTATTTATTTCATGAGATCTTGTTTTGTTATAGCTTTCATAAATGCAATTTATAATAATGCATAAATGTAATTATTTCGCTTATAATGAATATGTTATAAATGCAATTTTCTGGAAATTATTTCAACGCTTTTCACCCTCACGCTCGTGGTTTTCACAACAAAAACCTTTGCTACTGAAACATTTTGTTAATTCGTGATCTTTTTAACTTTCATTAATTAAATTGATTAAATAACGAACTCAGGTAATTTAATAACGAATATGCTACGATTACTACGAAGGACTAACCAAATTCTACGAAAACTGTAGTAAATTAAGTAATTAAACACAGATGTATACTATTATTGTAAAGCTGAAGAGTTTGTCTGTTTGCTTGAAGGCGCTAATCTGAGGATCTACTGGTCCGAATATAAAATGTATTTCAACGTTAGATAGCCCATGTATTATTGGGACACAGTTGTCAAACGATATTAAGTTCCCACAACAATTAGATCCTACGGGACGCTGATGAAACTGCTGGCGCACGCTATTACCAGAATGCAATTTATCTACTAATACAATATACTCTTATAGTTACAAAACATTTTCTATCCAAACCTCTTTCACATACATTTCAACACTGAAAGTAATTAACATCTAAAAGAGTCGAACTACTAAAAGCCAGCTTATTTTATCCTTCGCTTTCAGCAGCTATTCACAGGTTCAGTACACAGAAGGGGTACATTCCAATAAACATAAGTACCTACAAACTTTCTACCTAACTCCCACAGTTAACTTATCCCCCACGTTTTATGTAGCTATGCGTCCTATAACTTTTTCTGCATAGTTATTTTGATGAAGATGACCACCGAAATGTGTAAGGATTTTCAAAACTTCCATCTAAAACTGTTCCACATTTAACACTAAAAGTAACTAACATCGAAAAGAGAACTAATACAGCCAGCTGATTTTATCGTTCGCTTTCAGCTGCTATTTCCAAGTACACAGAAGAGTTAGATTCCAATAAACATAAGTACGGACTTTCTACGTTACACCCACAGTTAACATATCGCCCACATTTCATATGAACTTCTATTCATTGCCATTTCAGTGAAAATATCAATTGAAATTATATGGATTTTATTTATATGAATTAGGAGTACCTAAGTTAGTAAGGTTATGTATATAATTATGGTCAGGTGGTAACACACAGACAGACATAGTCAAGTGTGACTGTATCTGTTGCCCTTCTCTCTTTCAGTGGAAAGAGGAAAGGGAGACTTTTTTTCTTTAATAGAAATTTTTTAAATGTTACTATTTTAAATAGGCATAGGTTATAGTTCAACTGAAGTGTAACATTATAAACACTAGCAGTTTTCTCGCGGTATTACCTGCGTCCCGTGGGAACTACTGGCCGTACCGGGATAAAATAAAATATACCCTATGTTAGTAGGAAAGAGTGTAGCATTCCAATAATAAAATAATGTTTCAAATCAGTCCAATAGTTACGGAGCCTTTGAGTACAAATAAACAAAAAAGTTGTAAGTTTAAATAAGTACGAGCTTCCTACGCTACACCCACAGTTAACGTACCGCCCACGTTTAAAATACGTACCTATGTGCCCTATAACTTCTATTCATTGGTATTTCAATGAAAATGTTAGCTGAAATATCTGGATTTTCTTTATATGAAGAGAATGTAGTTATTGAGTTATGTTTTCGTTTTTTTGAGCTAGCTACATAAAGTTATATATGTGTAATTTAATACCATTAATTTAGTTGCATAATTTCAGTCTCAACTATGGAGATACTACTATACAATACGTGCGTATTATTTATTAGTATGTACGACAATACTCAGGTATATAATTTTCAAGGCATTACTAAATCTTCTACAGAAGTAAAGCCGTGCATTTCAAACTTTTAGTATCTACAGAAGGTAGTTTGATCAGGGTCATAAATCACCATCCGGCGCGACTGAAAACTTTGATTAGATTCACGATTATTTAGTTTCAAATAAACTCTCAACCCACTGTCGCCCGGTAGTTTAGTCTGCATGGTGCAACATCTCTAAAAGTTTCGAACTTCTCAATCTCGAGCACAATTTAGGGACTCTTGTAGTTTTGTTTAAGGTAGAATTCCGTGGATCGCGGCAGCGACAGCCGCGCGCGGCCTACGACAGTCGTCAGCCGCGCGCGACAATAGTCAACCTATGAAAATGTATGGCACCGCTGCCGAGGTCCGCGACAGTCGCGCGCGGCCGACGAATTTCGTAAGCCGCGCGCGGCATTGTGTTGAAATTAGTAGATTTTGTTCGTCCGTTCCCTCTAGTCGAAGTGCTAATTGATATCCTTGAAGAAGAGGAGGATGGCGTGCTGCTGTGGCTGTATTATGAAAATAGTCTGTCTGTCTAACTGTCTTTTTTTTTATTATGTATTGTTAAGTGTGCAATAAAGAATAGTAACTAACTAGTAACTAGATTACCAATCGACCCTATCTTTAAAAAGTAGAAATGAAGAAGGATACTACCAAATACTGATTCAAAAGCATTTGTATTGTAATGAAAACAAAAGGAAGTTTTGCCGACTAAATAAAAAACAATTTAATTCTGGTTTTACTAAAATTCTATAGATGTTATTAAGCGCTAGACCATGTTGAGAAGCGTACGGCCGCGCGCGGCTGACGAAATTCGTCGGCCGCGCGCGACTGTCGCGAGCCTCGGCAGCGGCGCCATACATTTTCATAGGTTAACTATTGTCGCGCGCGGCCGACGACTGTCGTACGCCGCGCGCGGCTGCGTAAGCCGCGCGCGGCTGCGTAAGCCGCGACCCACGGAATTCTACCTTCAGGTTTGTAATTAAACAATAAAAAACTAGATCTATATTTCTGTGATCTAAGCACAAATAGGGGTTAGAAACCATTTTGGGAAAGGTTACCCACCAAGATATTTAACCGTGTGGTTACAGTCCCAGAAGTAGATATTATGTTTATTATCAGAAGCAAGAAAATGGTTTTCTTTTAATTTTAATGGTGCTGAAATTGAACTACAAGAGGAAAATGGTTGAGTTTATTTAGTTTCAATGCTGCTTTATCGGCAAATATATCTTTATACTTTTCCTTGTAAATATGAGGATACGTTACTACTGTAGGTACTTACATAGGTATATCTATCACGTTAAGGCTGTTATTTGAGCATTACAAAGTAAAAGCTTTTAGATAAAAAACTTACTTGGAAAACCTGTTAAAATCTTGAGCACTGTTTCTATGTCTGAAGACCACTAGCAATATATGTACCTAAGTAATAAAGGTACTGTAACGCGTAGCGCGCTAGGGAAAGACTTAAAACTTGGTTTAGTAATATATATTTATAAATATGTATACACCGTGACTTTTTAGTCGTCTTACAACGGCAGCCCACTTCATGTATCCAGTGACTAGTAAACGTTCATATAAAAAACAAAAATATTTATGAGATTTAAATATAATTAGAATTTTGAATAATTTAAAAATAAAAATTAATTCATTATTATGATACATTACGTAGATTATAAGAACACCCTGTTGTGAGCGCTGCCCGAATCTTGTATCAATGGAGCGCGGCGCGTTAGGAAGGTACCTACTTTCTACCGTTTATAAATAAATAAATAAATAATGTCGGGACACCTTTTCACACACGGTCGGTTAGCCCCATGGTAAGTTATTAATTAACTTGTCTTATGGGTGCTAACACAACTGATAAACTACATATAGCTACATATATACATATTTATTTTATAAATACATATTGTAACACCCAGACCACGGCCAACAAGCATGCTCATCACACAAATGTCGACCGAACCGGGGATCGAACCCGGGACCTCAGGTTCGGCAGTCCGGCATGATGACCATTGCGCCATCGAGGTCGTCGATACGTTTACGATACGTTTGATACGTAAACATTTTTTTTTTTCAGTATTTTTCTTTGCACCTGTTATCTTAATTAAGTAAGGCTATAAAATTAATAATCGTGTCTAGTGGTATTTTATGTCGGATAGATTGAGTGGACCACCTTTGTAAGACGACTAAAAAGTCACGGTGTATATGTAGCCATATGTAATTTATCAGCTGTGTTAGCACCCATAACACAAGTTAATTAATAACTTAGCATGGGGTTAGCCGACTGTGTGTGAAAAGGTGTCCCGACATTATTATTATTTTGGATTGGAAGAAGTGGCATGTTCAGTATCAAAACCTAAATCTATTCTTTTTACATTGAACAATATTTAAATATTTATCCAGAAAAACAATAACAGACAAATCATATAGAATAAACCCTAACAACTAAAAACTGTCAGCGACTCTGCAGTACTGTTTAACGTAGGTATTGTTCAAACCAAAACCGTTTATTGAAATTATTTTTGTTCTTTTTCATTACAAAGAACTATATACTGTACCGTTCCCCTGAAAAACACCACCCTTTTACCGCTTCCTATATCCTTTGCGAGTCAGTTTTCAAACACATTGTGTAGTTAATTCATTACCTAACAAAAACTGTGACGCAACATGAAACGGAGTCTCGGCGAAAGCCGAAAATAAAGTTTTAGGAACATTTGAAATGTATAAAAAGACACTTTTGGCATCTTCATGTAATTGTTCAAAGTCCATAACGTTTCACTAAACTCAGGAAGGTAACTCAATTTATCAATGGCAGTGCATTACGGCGTAAGGATAATGGATTAAGCAGAGACACAGCTAAGTGGCTTGCAACTGCTTGAATATAACATGAGGCGAGCCTCTCGGGGGTTTGTGGTATCGAGACGGTTTAGTTTAGATGGTTAACGAACATGGTTGAATGCTTTTATAAGGATATGAAATAATATAACAAAAAATAATGTAACAATAATGTTATTCCAGCACTCGATTAAATACCTATTACCTCCAGTCGCATACAATATTCTGAAAATATTTAAATTAGGTTTACTTAATTAATACCAACACTTAAATTCCATAACCACCCCTGCATAATTATAACCTGCTAAAATTAAATTAATTCAAGCAATATAAACTACACACAATTACAACTTATAACAACAGAACTTTATTTCCCAACCATCTTTTACGGTCAGTTAAACTCCAGTTAACTGTAATAGGGGTTAATCCAATTAATATTACGGATTGTCTAGGTCCGGGCCGTCCGGTCGGTAGGTAGGTATGTATATGAAGTCGGACATTGTAATTAATTAACTTAATACAAGACTGGGCTGGGATTTGTTGATTTGATGGTAAATCAATAATGGGATGACTGAAATAGAGACGTATTCCAATGTAATTTTATAGGACCTTTTCCTTGGGTAAGGATATTCTCATTGAGTTTATAGATATGTCCTTTTTATTATTTTGTATTAAACTAGGATCCGCCAATGATTTCAGCCACTTTCTTAAATTTCAAAATCCGAATAAAAATTAGCCTACGGACTCCCTTGACAAATGAGTTTTCTAACACTGAAAGATCGGCACATTAGTTCGCATTCAAACAAAATTTTTAAACAAAGCTTTAAAATACTATGTACTAAGTATAGATATAGTGGCATGTAATGAAAGTTTGAGATGCCCTTTACATTTGAACCCTTCGAACTAAACCAATTATCATGTCATCCTTCAATATGACCACTGGGTTTGGGCACAGATTACTAAATAGTTACTTCAGTTTGGGTGAGGTCCGTGGACTATCGATTCCGTCTATTTCCAATTGCCTTCACTTTTTCAGGTTGTTACGTTTCAGGACCAATAAAAAGTTTACGTTTTCGTGTCATCTAAATCGTTAAAGTGAGTGTGGGATAGTATTAAATGTGTAAATAGTCTTTCAACTATACTGTACATGTTCATACTCAACATACATAACTTTTTCAGGTTTCTCAATGTAATATAAATAAGGGATTTTTAATTAAATCGTAAGTCCATGATTAATTATTTTATTTAAAATGTGAGCGTTCAAATTCAATTCTTCTTCGCAGCCCTCAATGCATCTGAAACAAAAAATGAATATATTACAGAATTGGTCTTCTTTAAAAAGTTCCTAAAACTAAAGTACTGAGTTGGATTTCACTGAAATCGGCCCCTAAATATTTTCGTGTTCAAAAAAAGCATTGCTTTCTTTCTACCAGTCAACCCGCATCTCCTGAGAATTATGTATTTTGAAACATCTTCAGTTTTCAGCTTTACAATATAGGTACCTAAGTATGAAAAAACGTGGTTTCTAAGGTTTTCTTTTCAGTCATAATACTCCATCACAGTGCATTCTCTTTACTTGCAATGAAACATCAACGAATCGATGTTACCGTTGGTTGCAAACGTGGGACTTTTTATTTTAGTAAGTAGCTAAATACGGATGTGTATACTTTAGTTTCTGGTGAATGCGGGCTTGTTGGCTTTAGAGGGCTTAAATAAGTAAGTAGTTAAGCAAAGCCACCGCTTATATTTCTATTTATTTTACGTGATTGATGAAATGTATGTTGCTAATCGAAACTTCTTTTTTCGTTGAATTCGTAAAATTATTTTCGTACTAATTTAAGAAATTTTATTGTTGCCATCATTTCATAATTTTACAGGACAATGGAACTTACATTGCCCCAGCAATAACAAAACGTGAGCTAAAATTCTGATTCGAAAAGATCGCGAACTTTTAACATTTCAAATCTTTTAATATATAAACAGGTAAAGCTTTTTTATTATTATTGCTGAAATAATTTAATTACTGAAGAGAGAAAAACCACTCGCTTATTTACTTGGGGGTCAGTCGCCTCGAGGTAAGCCAGGATTCGTCAACCTGGTCTGATTTGACGGTCATTCAGATGTTCAACCTTCATTGGTGGTAAACATGTCCGTACGGTAAAACTGAGTTTTAAAAAAAAAAAACTTTAATCACAACTTAAAAATAGCAACAAAACGCCTACATTCATCAGTTCTATTAACTTAGGGTGAAATGTTCGTTAAACATGCAGTGCTGTCTAATTAACTCACCCTCATATGATCCCTTGTAAGTGGATAACGTCAGTTGGCCACTTGACTCGATTGCCGACGAATCCTACTTATATTATAAATGTGAAAGTTTGTGAGAATGTATGGATGTATGTTTGTTATTCAATCACGCAAAAACGGCTGGACCGATTTTATTGGAATTTGGTATGTAGATAGGTGATACCCTGGATTAACACATAGGCTACTTTTTATGAACATACTACGCGGGCGAAGCCGCTGGCGGAAGCTAGTAAACTATAAATGACATTTGAAAATGTTTGGGGGAGTCGCGAGTAGTTGCATAGATTGTGCAAGTTGACTTGTTGATGCTTTTTAATAACCGTTTTTTTATATGAGATAAATTAACAATGACTGAATTTACAAAACTAAAGTCGTGGTTGGGGTGGTCCGAAAGATTTTTGACATACGAAAAAATAAACTTCAAAAACTTCTTTTCGTATGTAAGCTATAAGTATTTGAACCCTGAAGTATAGGTATAAACTTAATAATAACATTTGTATTTGTTAAATTATTTTCCCGTTTCGAAACCTTTCCAATAAGTAGTTTACTACTCTTATTTTATGAATGAAAAAAACATTACATATTGCTATATGAATGAATGAATATACTCGTAAAATACTTAGTTGTTATAAGCGTAGGCTGAAAACCTTTATATCTTAGTCGATAGGTCTGAATAATTTATCTATTACCTACCGGCAAAAAGGTCTGCAGTAAGTAATTTACTATATTCTTATGATTATATTAATATTCTTATGAAATGTAATTTCATACGATTAGATTCGTTCAGGAATCGTTGTTACTAAAAACTAGTTTATAGCAAAAACAAACAGAAACGGCCAAAAAAGCCTAATAACTGGAACAAATGCATTTTAAGTAACTTTTTTTTATAAAATTAAACAAGTTCCGTCTTACCACAAAAACTTTTTAACGTCAGTTTAAGACTTGTCTAAAAAAATGTCAAATTATGACGTTGACATATGGTTCATTTCGGAGCCACATTTTTTTTAGACAAGTGTAAAACAGTGGTTAAAGTTTTTGTAGTAAGGCCAGTTATGTTTAGTTACAATAACGAAAACAGAAAAAAGATAGCATATAAAATTGATATTCCTAAGTATATAATACTGTCATATAAAATGTTGGTTACATAAAAGAAAGATTATTTAAGTTATTCATAGAAATATTTCGGGTGGGAAGACTTCAGCTCTCTCTCAGGGCGGAAATTCATATTCCTATCGAGAACGTGGGTTTTTGCAATTTTCCCTCTTTCATATCTGTCGACTTTGGTGTAGCGAAAATTGTACTCCCACTGGTTTTCTCATTCAGCTAAGCGAACACCATTGTGATTTAGTTAGAGACCTATCTTACCTATATACGCGTATATAAGTAAAAAAGTATAAAATAATTCCTGTTTTGATTGGATTCACCCGGATCCTGTGGGAACTACAACACTCACCCGGACAAAATAGCTAGCCTTATTTATTAATGGGCTATTTAACACACAACGAATTTTCCAAAATCGTGTAGTTGGTGTCGAAACTAGCTTTGATTTGTTTATTATAATACCTGCCAATAGATGCAGTTTGCAGATTTTTATATGGCTGCATCATAGTCCATTCCATACCAACTAAGTATATTGCTTTTGTAAGTAGGCAATAGTACCCTCGAAATCATACACTCAAGACAAAAAATATGCCGCGTGTACCATAACTCAAGCTAGGTGTGGTACTCAAAAAGCTCAAGGATTTACAACACTGCAGTTACGTGGAGTGTATGACACTTGAACTAATCTGAAACAATGTCACAGCGGATAGGTTGTTAATGCGTTTTACCAGTCCTCTATGATAATAATTGTACCTCTAAAGTTGACAGCTCTCGTCAAATAACTTTGTTGCTTACCTCGAAATACTGAAACGTAACTTAACATAGTTATTTAGCCTCAGAAGAAATTTTGTAGATAATACTTTATAGGCACTGAAGAATACTGAAGATTGTCTTTATCTTCCTCAGCCTTTTTAATGTGCACGGCTCAAGCCTTTTCTCATATAGAGAAGAAATGAGCGTTAATCACCACGCTCTGTCAAGGCTGTTTGGCTATTAAAGATTTAAGTCCAGGTATCCTTCACCGTTGTTAATTGGTGTATAACACTTCGAAAAAACGTATCACTTTAGAGAAATTATATTGATACTTGAATAACCTTAAATCGATTCCGCAAATTCATACATTCATAGAGATCTAGGTGCTTTAACCACTATGAAAAGATTTCTTAAGATTTGTTATTCGAAACCTATTTGTTTGTAAGCCATCGTTATTGTAAATATTTATTTACTTCTCTCTATACATCTTCTCGACATTATTATAACTATTCTTTGTGCGACTTTAGCATGCATGAAGAGAAAGTAATTTTGTTTACAATCGTGAAATCATCTATCACGATTTGAGGACACATCACGCCTTTGATATCTCGTCATTTGACGCGTCATAATATTCCATACATGTTTTCTAACTTCAACTGTGTGTTTTTAGATGCAATTTATTTTTATTAAGAAAAAAAGATTTATATTATGAAATGATTGGCTAAAGAAACATACATTTCTACCAGACCAGGGCACTACAAAGTCCCGAATATTTGGAAGGCAAACATGGAGCCGAACCCAGCAGAAGCCCTTTTGAGACAACTTTAATAAAATGGTGACACAAAACATAATGATTTTACGACATCTATTGTAAACGAATAAAGGTATGTTAAAGATTATCTTCTTATTGAGTGAGCTGCAGGTTTAATCACCTACCACACAGATTTAGAGACAGACACGGCCCTCACATCACACAGATTTTGACATGTTACTAATCGTCCACACAATTATTTAAATGAGGGTTTTACGTCCAACTTTCAAAGGAATTAAATATTGTTTTCAAAATCTGTCACCTCCAACTTTTTTAAATAAACGGTATGAAGCTGACTAGCTCATTCAAATCTCCGTAATTAGTCCGAGTAAGGTCAGTTCTTAAACAGACAAAAGTGCTAACTTTCATTCCCTAATTAGTGGCAGGTTTACGCGGGTACTGAAAATAAATCTTTATTTTTCAGAAGTTAAGGTTTCTTTTTATGTGTAGAGTTTTAATTTTACCTGGTAATTATTAGGTTCGAATGAGATGTTCGTTTTCGTTTTGTTTCGTAGGGTTAGCAAAGATTGACGCGGTCGGCATGTAGATGGGTGACCATCGTGTCATGACGAGTTCTTCTGTGTTTCGGAAGTCACGATAAATTAGTGTGTCTCTGGCAGTCGTTATGGGTTGATATTCAGAAACCAGAAAGTCTGAAAAACAATCTTACCAAGGAGTATCGAGTTGCCTGGGTAACCTGGGTTGGAGACGTCAGATAGGCAGTCGCCTTATGTAGGTAAAACAATAGTATGTTTACCAACAATTACTAACAAATTGTGGATACTCTCACCTGCATCCGGTTAGACAGGAAGCCGACCCCAACATTGTTGGGAAAAAGGCTAGGCAGATGATGAATGGGGTGATCATTATTTGGTTGTTCAATATAAATCTGTAAAAATAAATATATTATTAAAAATAACAAATAATAAAGTTGAAATTCTCGTGATTTCACTAATCTTGTTTATGAATCTTTTGTACCGTTTTTGCTTAAAATTCAGTTTTGGTGCATTTTGGCATCATTCACTGAATTTGTAAAACGAGGGTCCATTTTCTACAATGCAAAATTTCTTGCTTAAAGCCATAACGTTCATCGTCCTTATGGTTTGGATGTGGCCCAATACTCGAGTTAAGCATTATAATGACGTTAAAATACAGTTAGACTGATCATCTAAACAATTCATCCGAATGGAATCTCATCTCAAATACATTCAAAGTGAAAAAGGCTTTCACTAGCCCTTATGGGACTTCAACCTAGTTCGTCTATGTGGAAAATTTAAGCTATCTTGGTATTGTGACTGCCAATGATTCTCAGTAAATAAGGCCCTTTTTGGCGATGTAGGCCCAGATATTGGAATAATAAACAATACCGAACCTTCCTGGGACCTACAGTTACATTACTCTTCTATTTACGTTATTGTTGAAAGGGCCATTTCTAGTAACAATGGGTCATAGACAACAGTTTCAAATCACTGCATTCTCGGGTTTACGAATACGATTACTTTAACATACGCTACCAAACCTCCGGCTGTTACAACAATGGCATGTGATATGCCCAGATTTCTTACGTATTTTCCTAAAAGGTTCAAACGTATATTTATTTTTTACCAAAACCAACGTTAAGAACTGGTGAAGATTGATACAATGAACACGAGTTGATATTTTAATGTTTAGATCCCTCGCTATTAAATAGTAAATCATTATACATGTTTATGCACTATATATATTTAACTATCAATGCCTATCTCTACAGTACCCAACGTACTGCAGTAGTAATGTCTTTGGTCCTATATTTTATCATAATCGACTCTTTGCACCGTAAATTGATATATTTTATAACGCTCGTAAAATACTCGCGAACATTTAAAGGGTTTGACGTGGACTTTATTTATAGACTATTTTATTATAGCCAGTATTTAAAATAAAGATGGAACCTTTTGACTAAAATTCTTTTCAGATGTCGTCATCACCCACGGTAAATGTCATATATCTAAAATCAGTGAACATATTGACAGTCTATACGTATGTACACAGTCCTAAATAGGTCGTTGGCACATTTGTAACCAAATAGTGGCCTCTCGAACCGAAGTTATCAGTACAATTAGGAAGTATTTAGAGTAACGACCACGCCCGGCCGTATTTATCATTGCAAACAACAACCTATAGCTCAAACACTCGCTAAGGATACGAGAAGTAGATCTAATAGAGCGTAGAATTCATTATACATAGAACATTTACTAATAACACGGCTAAGACGTGTCTAGAAGCAACAATGCACATCGATTTCTAAGCGTGCTCCGAGAGAAAGCGTACTTTCCACCCCCGATTGGAAATAACTAAACATGCGCACACGCATCGAACCGATTTTACTCGCCAAAATCAATGGTATCGATTTTCGTGTCGTCCAAAACGATTTTTGATCGGTTTTCACATTGCGAACATTTAACGTTTTATCATTTGGCGACGTCAGCAATCAACAAAGGCACGGGTAGTGATCGCGGCTGCGATTGCGACGTTGCCGTGCGGCTGCAGGAATGCGGCCGCAGCGTTGCCAAGTCGCCACTCGATATGTCGGGCGATAAACGCGAGTGCATTGGGCGGCGCGGACAACAGAACCACCATTTTGTTTTATGTACAACGCTTACATAGAATTCACATTTTGAATGTTTGAAAATTGGAATGTTCTGGAACGTTTTAGGATGCACCGGTCGAATTGTTCTGCATTAAATGGCCGTTATAGAGTTTTTGTTATGTGCCATAGATGTAAGTTCTATTTATAGACAGGTATTAAGGCAGCATGAACAGTTTGGATGTCTGACTCATGTTTTGCATCGGCGCGTGCAAATTCTACGAAACACAGCTTTGTGTTTTCAACTTTATATTAGTTTTAGGAGGAAATTGGTGTTGTTTAGAAGGAAAAACTGTTTTTGCGTCTTTATCCTTACTCTTTTAAACAGTTTTTGTTTTTCAGTGTTCGCCTTTTAAGGCTTGCCTTTTTTTACATTGAAGTATGAATTAGGTACCTATATCCTTGGTACCGCTATCTACGTGATGTAAGTTAGCCTCGCTTACGTCAATGTTAAATAAATTATTTATATACGAAATTATCCTTATTCACGTAACGTAAACGTAAATTAAACATTCACGTAAATAAACGAGATTTATAACTGGTAGCTATGTAAACTAGCTTTATATAGCTAACTTATGTTCAAGTTTTTGTGTTTGTTGCCTATGTTTGTATTTCTTTTTGGAATATATAGTTTGATGCTTATTAATACACACATCATATATTTACTACAAAATATATTTTATTATATATTATTTTCACATTTTATTTTGATGTAAATAAAAAAAAAAATCACGTGCTAACTCGTATCATCAAAACTAAGCTCAAAAACTTACGCAACAGTCATCATATTCCAACAAAAACATGTAATCTGATATCCTCAAAGTAAACTATGTAAATGCCATGACAATTACATAAATGGTCCTCTAACGTGCGCGCGCGCAGACACGACAGATGGCAGCACAAAGCGTGTTGGCGATATAGCGCGATCATTTGTCATTTGACACGTAGGAGGGTGGGGCAGCTGTGAAAATTTTGTTATGAGATCATAGACACTATGGATTAATGATTTATGTGAATTGGTTGTTTCAGGGTTATATTGAGTTTCACCTTTATTTGACTATTGGGATTGCATATTTTATCCTTTGTGTTACATGGTCCCTTTGGAAGACAAAGGCTTCTAATACAGAATGTTAGAACGATTGTATAAGACATACTACTACTTCCTACTACTATTCATTGTTCTCGGTTTTCTTGCGATGTTTGCTTTTACTGCTGGTCATAAGTTTCCACGATAAAGTTAGAAAGAACTTAGGTACTTTAGTGAGATTGGAAATAAATAAAATTTATTTCATTATTTAAAAATACAATCTGTTAAATATAGTCCTGCACGTAAACATCATACTTATCAGAAAGAAAACAGAATTCCTTTTATTGTATACCCACGAATATAATGCAACATTCAATTAATTTACGCCTATCATTTCAGTCCCATTAAAAAGAAGTATTATATACACCGGGAAAAAGAGCAGTTGGTCCTTCAGGTTTCAGTGATTTACCCGTGTAAGTAAGCGTAACATGTCTTCAAACAACAGAGCTACCCACTCGTTAGGATTCAACTTATGACACCATGATTAGCAAATGCCTCATTATTGTTGTACATAAGGACGACCGCTGTGAATTTAGTAAAGTGGAAAGGCAATTGAAGTCGTTTTGGAAATTCTCTATAAAAGTCCTGATTTAACTATAACTAATGATAATTGGCTAGCTCGCTTCCTATAACCTTTTTTTGAGGTAGGAAATCAACATATAACCCACACCACATCTAAGGGAGTATCAAACTTTTTCTGGCTAAAGGTCATCTCTGTTCCTTCTGAAGCCCTTTGTATACAATGGCGGCGATAACCCTTTAGAACAATTTCCGTTTTCCGCTCCCTATTACTGCTATTTAGATCGATGAAATGACAGCATTGCACAACTTTAAGTTTTTGACTTGATCAGCTTGCAATACACAACGAGTGAAATGCAAAGTCAATTGAGACCAACTGTAATATCTAAGCTAATAAAAGCTTAAAACCTCGGTTATTGACCACTGCTAAGCTCGACGGACTAATGAAAAAGCTGCAGTATAAAGTAAAACATTGTAATTAAAGTAAAGTGTAGGCCACACGCGTGTATTGTCACGCTGCGTCGTGGGGTGAATGAACACAGTACCGTTTGAGGCTTGAGACATCTGTGCCAAGCTTAACCAAGTATTTTAGATGTTGTTTAGAGCCTCCACGTACATATTATGTATATAATATTTCTAAATACTTATATTATAAAGCTGAAGAGTTGGTTTGAAACTTAAACGCACTAACTTTAGGAATTATTGGAGTCTAAAAACTCTAAAAGGCTTCTCTTTAGTAGTTTCTACGAGACACGAGTATAACCGCTTATGGAAAGTATTAGTAACATCTGAAAGTAGTTATTGGTTAATCTTAATGATTCCTGCACCTTTTGCTGAAATGTATGTCTACAATCGTAAAAGCTAGAGAAAGTTTAAAAAGCAAAAATAAAGTTGTGAAATGACAACAGCATGCATCGATTTGAAATATAATTTCCATACCTTTTTAGATGTTGTTCTACTATTTGCGACTATAGAAAAACATCATAGCTACGGGACTATAATTTTTCACCAAATTACGAAAATCACCATTTTTAAGTAATTTTGCAAATGCTAGGGCAAACTAATTCAGACGTATTTTTAACAATTTGATGCATTATGAGTACATTGAAACTAAGTCTTGGGGCTGATTGCATCATCTTGAGTAATTTGTTAGCTATCGATAAATGCGGCTGACTTTATAGTCTCCACTAATGTTTATGACTCATTTTAATTAATGACTTACATAATTAAACGCAACATTTATTTTTAAGTTTCAATTCAATATATTACTTATATTAAATTACGTCTAAAGCTTAAATGTCACAGATTTTAAGTAAAACTCATTCAAAAGGCGGAATAATAATAGCTAGAAAAAATAACTATATTCTTATGAAATTATTATAAAAATTACTTAAAACTCCAAATAATCGTCTTCAATTGATTGCTTACTGTCTTAGAACCTACCATCATACATAAATGATTATATTATAAACCAAGAAAAGCTAAAAATCAATAACAATGTATCTCTATTATTTCCATACTTACGAATCAATACAATATGAATCGACACTTATAGTGCCATTCCTAAATGATAACTGACTGTTATTTACTATTTCATATTGCCTTATTTAGCTTACTTAAATGTGTAATAGTAATATTTTTATTTTATTTTCAGGTAAGCAAAAGCAACTGTTGCATGCGGGTACGTTTTCGATTACGAGGTAAGTATATAGGTAAGTTACCGTAAGTTTTTCTATGCGATCCCTTTTACAGCGAGTGTTTTCTCTTAGGGTGCGTCCACATCTGGCGAATGCGCAGCACGCGAGCCGATCGCGAGCTGTCCGCGAGCTGCGCGCGTGCAGTCACTGCAATAGTTCGGTGCGCCTCTTTAGCGCAACTCACGCAAGGCTCGTATAGAGCGCGCGAGCGGCGCGCGAGCGGCGCGCGATCTGCGCGCAATCAGTTCTCGCCCTTACAGTTCCGTATATTGGCTCAGTACTATCGAAGATGGCAGACGTCGCGCGCCGCCTGCGCGCCGCTCGCGTGCGGCGCTTAGGTCGCGCGCGAGCTGCGCGCGGGCGGCGCAGAAGCGGCGCACGAACAAAAATGCACGCGCGCAGCTCGCGAACAGCTCGCGATCGGCTCGCGTGCTGCGCATTCGCGGCGCATTCGCCAGATGTGGACGCACCCTTAGTTATTTCATTATCAATACCAATGTTTGAAGCATTCTTTGATACATGACATATCTAAAAAAATTAGTAGCACCTACTAATTCGTATTGTTAAGATAATAATTATTTTTCCTGATATACGCAGTTTCACGAATTGTTTATTGTTTATCTCCAAGGGTATCTCGTGTCATGAAATTCTGAGAATTCATAAACAATTTCATAAGATTTTGTGTGTTTTTAACTATGATATTATCTCCTGTAAGTAAATGTTTTTAGGTATTAGGGATTGATTTCACACCAACTAGTTTTCTACCCCTCTGAAAGAAAGCTTATCCGCACGTAAAAGCTCTATAACCATTTGCAATTTAGTTGTTTACTATAATACAAATTTTTAAGTCTCCTTAATTTTTATTTATACAATATCGCTGAAGCAATATTGACCAAAATACAATAAAGTATAGCTAAGCTTACAAAGCGTTAGTTTAGTATCCGTAGGGAGCTCTACAGGGGTCCTCTATTAAGATTGAACATCCCTGTAGGACAGCGGGATGTTTTAAGGGCTATAAGTTAAAGTGTAACCCCAGATTTCCTTTATTGTTTTCGAAAATTTTCAGCAAAGTAAAACAATTGTGTGATGAAGCGGAATAAAATAATTGTCGAATTTAAAACATTAATAGATGCAAGACTTAATAATTTTGAAACGATTAATGAAGAACAAATGATGTGATGAAAAGATAAGTTAAGTAACGAAAAATCACGATATCCAACCCGGAAAAGATACAAGCATACTTATCGTGTTTCTTAGAAAACCTAAAATCATGTCGTAACCTGTAAATAATGTATCGACCAGCGTTTGTATTGTCATATCGTTACGTTACACAATTCGCATTTCTCGTGAATTCTATTGCGCAATTGCGACATATTGCAGGATTCATTTTGATATTGTTTTGTAACGTAATTGGAATTTGTAGCTTTATCAAATTCTAGTGTAAAAAACCTAACTACAATGTAAATGTGTTAGGTACGCTTTCAGAAAATGACCTTATGGATGGAGATGTTAATGTTATCAGGTATATATTTACCTGTCGGAATAAGCCATTCTTGCATTAGGTACAAGGCTATACGATGTAATAAAAATGACAAATTCATAGTCCAAATATACGAAAGCAGTGTTATTGTCGTTTTCAATGAACTTTAAATTACTAAATTATCTCTAACGTTTAAAATGTAATTAACAATAACACTGATTTATTATAATGATTGTATCTATTGCGAAAACATGACGCATCGATCTGACGAATCAGGACTCTCCCAGTCCCAAATGAAAGTGTGTCTGGCTACATATGACGCGGTACAATCGCCGTGATTCATAATGTAAGACGATTCATTTGTCAATTGTTTTGTACGTATCTCTTTATTGCTTCTGTTTAATTTATTAATTGGAGGGAAGACTGTATTATCGTGTATCAGGAAAATAATGACGTCATCTTATGTGACATGTTTTGATAATATCAATTCATTTGGCCACGGTGAAATACCTTTAATTATTAGAATATTTATAGATAGAGATATTATTCTTTATTATGCACACCAATTAAAAATCAACAGGAACAAACAAAAATGTTGAAGTCAGTGACACAATGGGCGGTCTTATAGCTAAAAGCGATCTCTTACAGAAATCTTACCTTTAAATATCATCAAAGAACTATGATGGGTGGTATTATTTTATAAAACAATTTTAAACATTACCATACGGCTGGTTATGGTTTGGCTATCGTTATAGTTAAATGGTGCGGCCCACCCTGTTGAAAACTTTTATGATATGAACTAAGCTTTATTAGCTTAAATTGCAAAAATAAAAAGACCCTTACAAACAACCAATCTGTAAAGCAATCTTCAATATCTATTCCACGACGTTCGATAAAAACGTCCTTATGAAAGATCGCTTGAGCGCTCCAAGATTTAATTAACTTAAAATCATTTAAGTCGAGCGATTGCAATCGAGCCCAGCTCATATCCCTAAATGGAGAAATTCTTCGAAGACGGCAAAAACTGCAAAGTTAGTAATTTTATTCTAGGTATCTTATATAAAACCTTAATTAGTAAGTGTAATTTAAACTAATAATATTTTTTATTTTTATAATCGAATATTTAAAAATATAAATCATATGTTATAAGATAAATAAATAACAAGAAAACTATGTAATAAAGAGATACATTTTTCGTTTGTTGGTTTGTAGGTACTCTAAAGACTCGAAACTACTGAACCGATTTCAAAATTCTTTCACTGTTGGAAAGCTTCGCTAGCTGTATATAGGCTATATTTTATCCCGTTACGTGCCGTCGCGCCCACAGGATGCGAGCGAAACCGCGGGAAAACATCTAGTATTATATTAAACCTTAATAACTAAGTCAAGTATGTAATAAGAAGGATCAAAATGTTCGTCGTGATCTCATAAAATTGAAGTAGAATCAGCGTGAAATTACATCTTTACGAAATTATTGTAAGATAGCTTTTCAGGCTCTTGTAATAATAGTATTTTATATTATTAATATTCAATCCTTTCTGAGCGTAATGAACTGTAATATTACTATATAAAGCATTGACCTTTTGCTTGCAATTGCAATATATTAAAGTGCGGTAAAGTTAAATAAAATATACATTTGTTGTGGTACTTTAGTAAGATGCTGTTAGTTCAAGTAATGTTTTACTCATAGATAGGTATTTCCCAGAGTAGGCTAACTAACAGTACTACAAACTAGCTTTTGACATATTACCTTCTCGCAATTATGTACTCCTAACTTAGCAATCGAATACCAGTACATTCAAAGCACGCTTAATCATACACCAAATCCAATAATTCTAATAAAGTGACAACCTTTTACTACAAAATATGGATCTTATGTCATTAAAACTCTTCACCTAACAGATTTTATCTTATGTATCATCAAGAGCTGTTTTCTGTGGATTTGTCCATGAACACAACTCTCGCACAAGCAATAGATGAATATTCCTGTACAAATGGTGTGTCCCCCGAACTCAGAGACATTTAATGGTTACTAAAGTCCTTCCTTAGTGAAGAATTTCTATGACAATACAATATGGTTTCAAGTAAGACCAGTAAAATGGACCCTTCAACTTTGTAATATAAGTATAGAATTCCAATCCTATCTGCGAAGTTAAACTCCACTTCTCATGAAATAAAAGCCTTCCTTATTTCCTTGTTGAAATACGAGGGTATCGTGAATGTCGGCTCATAATATAGAGCGACGTTTATACTATCAATTGATCAGGAAATGCTCCAGTTATTGTAAGCTAGTGGCGCAATACTGGGTTCATGTTATTTCTTAGAAACACACGTTTTGAGGATGTAAAGGTTTGTAATGTACGGGTAAATGTTTGGGTTTAGATGAATTACATTAAAATTTTTGTACATAAGCTTTTGGTTGATGACTTTTAAATATTATACTACGTATTACTGAAATATTTGCTCTCAGATATGTAACCTAAAACCTCAGTATTTTTTCATAAAATCACAATTAAGTTGCATAAAATAAAGGAACCTTAGTAAAATAACTCGAATCTTCAAAAAAATCTGTTATGATGCCGGCCAAAATAATAACACAAAATAATTATTAGTTAGGCTATCAAAAAAAATACAGTTTGATTAAAATATTTATTTTGGTGAACTTCAAATTTAATTACGAGGAAAATCTGTAGTATAATACTAAAACAAAAATGAATCTAAAATATCCGCCCACAAAACCGTGCAGGCGGGCGGAGGAAAATTCAAATGTCAAACTTGTTGTCCTTTATTATTAAGATTTAAGCTTTTTTAATAAACCATTAATTGTAAACACGCTGATCATTAAAATGTTTAAAAGGATAACTCGTAGGAACCACATCACTCTCACTCCTAGCCACACACACACACGCACACAAACACGCACACACACACACACACACACACACACACACACACACACACACACACACACACGCACACACACACACACACGCACACACACACGCACACTTACACACATACACTCATATAACTTGTGTGCACTCCCTCCTGTTTTATTTTGTTTATATCCCCATTGTCTTATCTTTTAATTTTAGTCGTATCTTATTTCACATCTTTATGTACTTAGCTACCGTAAACTGGAAGAGCGAATCAACCTAATACAAGCATAAATTTGCTTAAAAGGTGTTTCCAAGTGTCGTATAGTGTAATATGTAGGTATAAGTTGATGAAATAAACATTTTTATTTTTTTTATTTTATTTTATTCTTACAAGTGTCGTGAAAGGCTCGCTGTCACCATTGTTTGTTCAATTTAAGAGTGAGTTGCACCATGTAATTAAATGATAATCCGACTTCGTCTTTCCGCCACTTTTTATACCGGTGTAACAATGAAAAAAGCTTGTTCAAAAGCTATTCTAGCTCATAAAAAGCGAGAAAATGGTAAATTAATTAATGTAACTTTGGTTTGGTTTGTGTCTTCATGAGCGCCTTACATTTTGGTTATCTCTAAATCTTCTGAAGCTATTTTGAATATCATTTTACGAATTAAAAATACGTTACTTTATGGCTACACCAATTTTTGTCAACTTTTTGACATAATTACCTGTATAGTAAGTGTTCAATGGTAAAAATTAATTTGATTTAATTCTGTATAAAATTATGAAAAAGCCAGTTTTCCAGTAAAGCATTTTGACGAGGTCTCATGGTGTTTATAATATTTGCCTCCGTCGACGCGCTAACAATCCTGTTAGCGTGAGCTAAATAGGATTGACACGGAAACATCATTTTACATCCCCTGTGTACACGATAACATGGCCAATTTTACTATAAAATATGTATTATAGAGGATATTGTTTTATAAGTTGTAGGTACTCGTAAATAATTAAATGGATAGATAAGTTGCAATAATTTTTTAACCCTAATAGTTACTTCGCAAATGTTAACCGAATAGTTAATCAGCTACTTTATCTTAATAAAATAGTAATGGATAGGTTCTTAGATTTAGTCAAATGTCAGGAATTCTGACATCAGTCTTACAAAGGGTTATCGGGTTGCTCAGGTAGGGTTGAAGAGGTCAGATAAGTAGTCGCTCCATGTAAAACAAAGGTACTCAGATGCATAAGGTTTAGACTGGCTGCCGACCCCAACATATTTTTGAAAAGGCTAGGCTAAAATTTAGCGAAGGAAAGTCGCAATTTCTGAATGTAGTGGTCTTGTTTGCACCTAAAACTATGTTGTTTGAGCTATTAGCGGAACTCATTATATTTCTTTCACAATAGATAGATTCTTAAAGCCAATTTATCTATAAACAATCAATTAAATAAACATTGATCACAAATAGCAATATCCATTCATTCATGTAAATACGATATTAACATAGCCCGTAGTCCCAAAAGCGAACAGTCGCTAGTCGGCGCTTGCTGTTACTCCGAGTTATAAACTAATGCTAATCAGATGTTACCTCATCTTAGACTTGGTACTAACTCGATTGTACTGCTTATGTAATACTAGCTTCCGCCAGCGGCTTCGCCCGCATGGTGTGTTGATAAAAAGTAGCCTATGTGTTAATCCAGGGTATCACCTATCTACATACCAAATTTCAATCAAATCGGTCCAGCCGTTTGTGCGTGATTGAATAACAAACATACATCCATACATTCTCACAAACTTTCACATTTGTAATATAAGTAGGATTGAGCTTTGGAAAGTTGTGTATGATTTTGTTAAGTCAGTGCTTTATTGAATAGGATTACTTATAAGTATTCAACACCATGTGTATAATATTAAAAGAAAACTTTTGAGTTCCACCCGCGGTTTTACACGTGTTTCGGTTAAACTACTGTCCGCACATAGAGGCCTAAGTAGGTACGTTATTCTGATATATGTATAAGCCACCGCCAAAATAGATCCAAATCTAGTTGTTTCAGCAGTTGTTAAAAAATATCCGTCTTACCACAAAAACTTTTAAACGTCAGTTTATGCCTTGTCTAAAAAAATGTCAAATTATGACGTTGACATATGGTTCATTTTGCAGCCAAAATTTTATTAGACAAGTGTAAAACAGGGTTTAAAGTTTTTGTAGTAAGGCCCTATATATTTAGCTTACTGAATTGTTATCTGAATACTTATTTAATTTCGATGTTTTATATCTACTTTATAGCTAAAAAAATAATGTGGAAATAGATGATTAGAAAGCCAGTTACAAGCTGTTATTATACGGGTGATTAAAATAATCCCTTAGAACTCTAGACATAACCGCCAGAAACAGCAAATTCACTATTATCATAGGTACTCAAATTATAGCTCTTTCAAGCTTACGTAAAGTAAAAGGCAAGACAACTTCACCGACACTACAAAATACAATATTGAATGCAGATTTTCCACGCTTCACGTTACCGCCGCAGAGACGACAGACGATCAGGAAATTACTAAATCTATCGACACCGACACTTCACTGCCATGCCGGCTTCTTAGCTTCGTGCATGGAGAATAAAATCACTAGCGGAGATATCATAACGCAAAAAACTCCCACGAAAGTAGCGCGCCAAAATGCGGGGGATCAGGAATGTCACTAGCGTAATAACTGTCAGGGAAGAACTGACACTGCCATCTTTTGAATACGCCCATTATTTTCAAAATAAAATCACCAATCAATAAAGACCAATTCTTGACAGATTGATTTTGATTTAACAAGAAACCCGAATGCCTCGTTAGTTAGTTCTAGTAACTGATCACACAAACTATACGTTACTGACCTACCAGCCTTACGGCGTCTCCGCTATCTTTCCGTCCTCCGTGGGTCGGTGTATTTCCTTTTATAAGCTAGTAGACAGTATCCTAACTTAGTTTTCTTTGAAATAGCACTTTCTTTGAGATTGCTGGGATATAAGTATACTGATACGTTGAGAAAGACGTAACAATTTTAAAGGATAATGGCCAAAACACTATGCTCTTATAACTACCGGTACAAGATTTATATTAAAGAAAATGCTTGAAAAATCGAATAGAAAGCAAAGTCGTGCCAAACTGAGTTTCCGTCCCGGTTTCTAGCCATAAATATAAATGCTCTATCTATCTAGTCCATCTCATATCTGAACAGCTTAATTGGCGTTTTGCAATTTAAAGCTGAAAAGCACCTAAGTTAAAGTTTAAGATTATAGACACCAAAGAAGCACTTTCTTAAATAAAATATTGGTCTTTATAGAAACGCGAACAATGATTCCGAATGATTCCGAATAAAACTTTATTTTGTTAACCTGAAAATAAAAGTAAAGGAAATTAATTTATAGTTTTCCTTACATCTATGTATTTTCTATACTAATATTTATATTTTCTATTTTGATGAATCTCAACAATAATAAATAATTTATAGGAACTTTCAACCAAGTGACTTTATTTACAATCGTCTAGTTCCAAAGTCCTTGTCACTATCTGCAGCCGTCGTCGGCATCACAACTGGCTCTTTGTTCTCAACGTAGACTCGTTAATGTATTGACGATGCACCGGGGTGGGCACAGGTCAAGGTCATACTGATAAAAGACGGTTGCATTCTTTTGATTTTTCGTTGGGATAGTTTGGTTGGAGTATAAGTTGGGTAAAGTATGCAACTTAAAGAATATATTTCTAATTTCAGTTGTTAAGAGTATTCTATTAAAATTAAAGCCCCCAGTACACATTGGCCCAAGCGTGGCCAATACACGCCATCACCAATGTGTACACGGGGTATTGGTGCATGTTGGCGGACATTTGTCAAGGTAGGCGCGCATTCGGCGAGTTGTCGGTTTTTTGGGCACACATCAAAGGAATCGTGGCCCAGCGTGGCGTGTGGTGTTTACACATTCGGCCAATGTTTAGTTCGTCACCGGCCGCTGAGGATAGTATACTTTTGTGTTGCGTGTAAAAATAAATATAGTAGTAAATATAGTAGTGTAGTATAATATAAATACATATACCTAGTAGTGTAGTATAATATAAATATATAATATATTAGTGTAAAAATAAATGGCCGCAGCCTTAATTACTTCGACGCCCATCGCAAGTGGTTTGCCAGGCAGCAATGAGCCATGCGCCAATGTGTAAACACCATTTGATCGTGGCCTACATCAGTGCATTACAAAGCTTGGCCCAACACAGGCCAATGTATACTGGGGACTAAAGAAATATACGAAAGATGGCTCAACAAAACCTTATTTTACATTTTGGAAGGGTGCTTTTTACTACCTATCGAATAATGTAGAGATGCAATAGATTTAACTACGAAAGAATGCTCTGCGTCTATTTACATTAAAAGAATTTTATAGAGAAATAATGCTGAAACTCTGCTAAAGAGCGCTTTCTTCTAGAGTTCTTTTAACATAAGATAATTTATTTTGTAAAAATATGCATTTATGTATGCAATTATGCATACAAAAACGAAAGGATTACAACATAACTAAGATTTACAAATATTATTTTTCGCTTGATCAAAAGCTTAAGAATAAAATAACTTCAATTAATATAATATGTTGACAAATAAAGAAATGTGAAGAAATTACGTTACTTTACCTATATGAGAACAGGTCTCCAAAAAAAACCATCATCATATGCTGAAATGAAGCGCAACAATATCAATACGCACTCGCTACGCACACTTGGTCGGTGCAATGACGTCATCACGCGTGGCTTTCAGTTGTATGTAGCACACGCATCGTAGCTGTACACAGTCGTAGCTGCTGAATGCTCTCTGAAAGGAATGTCTGTAACATGGAGAAGAATAAATTATGTAAACTTATATATGATTTAGTCTTTTATAATAATATTATAAATAGCTTTTTTGCTTGTTTTTACCCTAATTACTAAGCTAACTATCGAAGATTCACTTCGTAACTGTTAAAGTCGTCGCCTAGTGTGTAAAGAACCAACCTCTCAAGGATGACTGTGGGTTCGATTCCAGGTCAAACAGGTACCAATGCAACTTTTCTAAGTTTGTATGTACTTTCTGAGTATTCCTTTTACGCCAAAGACTGATTAATTGTGAAGGACATCTTGAGGAAACCTGGCCTATATTGCCTAACATTGGTGATGACCCGCATTAAGCAAACGTGGTGAATAACGTTCAATTGTTCTCAGTGTGAGAGGAGGCCTGAGCCCAGCAGTAGGACGATAAAAATGCTGCTGATGAAACACCGAACTGATTTGACGAAAAACGAATAGTTTAATTTTTGTAGGAACCGGCAATAATTTGAGGTTTTCGTCACAATATAAAATCAACTAAATACTTATAGGTAGTATCAAAATATTTTTGTGTAACAAATCTGTGACAAAGTAACGTGGCACTCCGTTATCAGTTCTTATCAGTGTATGTGCAACATTCGGTCACCGCGAGCCGGAATGTGGAATAGCTTTTAAATTGTTGTACGAGTCTATTTTATGTCAATAATTGGCACACAGATTTCATAATTTGTAAATATGTTAATAGCTATTCTGTTCCCCATGTCCCGGGAGAACCAAATAAAATGAAAATTTCATTTTATTTTTCTCAAAAACTATCTGTTCTAGGAAAGCAGGAGGATTCCTCGTGGCTTAAAATCAGTATATTCGATATACTCAAACGTTACTTAACTTTAAGTCTTGCTTAAAGTCAACGTAAGTGTCACAGAGAGCATTATGTTTTTAGCTGTCTCTAAGTCTTCAGTAAATCCAGAGAATTACCTATAAAACCTCACAATCTGAAAATCTTTACCTTTTTAAAATTACTAGTCTATATATGGGAAAGATAAGTAAAGATACCAAAGGAACCAATTAAAGGTGCTAAAACATCAGGTGGAGCAATAAACGATAATAGCACCATTGGGTGTTGTTTTCTTCAGTGGATTTCATTACAACCAGGCTATTGAAACGTTTCCTCTTATTTGTTGCGCCTGCTCTATATACCTGCATACCTACAATATTGTTCGTTAAACGTTTTATGTTGTAGATACTAAAGGAGCTCGGATCAATATATGAATGCTGAAGAGCTTATAGATACGTGCTAATCTCGAGAATTTTGGACCCATTTGAAATTATTTCAGTGCTTAGTTACCGAAGAAGGATTTAGGCTTCTTTTTATCCTCTGGCGGAAGCTTATTTATGAATTAACAGTTATATGCAACTTTACTTCTGGTGAAAGAAATCGAAATATTTATTTTGTCTGTCTATAGAGGCTGAAAATTGGTAGCTGAATATGATGCTAGTCCTAATTTCAAGTGCAATAAACACTCATATTTTGGATATCTCAGAATGGATTATCTCATTTGTGTCCTGATTCCAATTTCATAAAGAATATTCATTAAGTGAAGACTTGCATAAATATTAAATTTAAAATAAATCGTATCTTTTGATGTAGGTATATGAAGATACACCCCTAAATACACATGGTTTATTTGGATCGTATATCCTGCACGCGTTGCACAGCGTTTGAGGCGGTTGGACAGCCATCACATGCACTGGCGATGCGTTCCGTTGCACTCAACCGTACGACGTGTGGCTGCTTGTGCAACAGGTGGCATTGCGCAGTCCCTGCCTCTAAGATTGACGTAACGCATGGCATGGGCATTTCAGTAGCCCCTGGCAAGATACATTTGGAATATCTGAAATTACATTGAATGTCTTAAGTAAAGAAATAAACCGTTGCTTTGCAGTGATTCTTTGTTATATATCCTTGTAGAACAGATAAAAATAAATACTATATATTTCGAAGTTTACATGACGCACATATGATACCAATCACCGTATTCTTATTATGACTAATATTATAATGGGAAAGTAACTGTCTGCCTGTGTGTAGACCGATTCAAATAACATTTGGTAAGCCTTAAAAAGTACTCAGGCTTTTTACTCGGGATCGGGAAGTAGTTTCACGAGTGAAGCTGCTAGCAGAAGCTAGCAGACTATAAGATAAAAACAAAATATTAATAGGCGTATGAAAAAGCTTGCTAATTAGAAGCTTTTCATTGATTAAAAATCTGCTTTGCGTGTAGTTTTCATTCTGTCTCTTCGATCGTAACACTGTGAAGCAATAAATCTCCCGTACAATGTAAATACTCGAATGTGTATACCTACATTCAAAACTAAAATGAGATGTAATTGTTTTACATTACAAGTAAAGTTGATAATTTGAAATGGCTCATTACATCTTAATTACAACATAATCCGTTGATAAATCATACGGTAGGAGTGCGCAAATACTAAACATTTCACACTGCAAGCCAAGAGCTTCAGTGATTTATTTATATTGCACAAAAACACGTACGTAACGCAACTAATTAATTTGTCACGATTATTTTTAAATCGCACATGTAAGCTGACTCGATTTATTTGCAATGCACTGCTTGCTAAAAGTACGCTTTGATTTCGTTACAATGGTAGGTATAGAATAATATCAATTATTAGCCGTTTTTGGTTTTCATTTACAAATGCGGAGATTTACTAAGTAACTTCATGTCTGTTCAGCTTTCACAGTAAAAAGCCTGATAGCTGTTTTACTTGCCGTCTCAATTTGATGGCAGTGTCATCATATCAGAATTTGAAGATTCTCATGATGAAATTCCCACTACCTTCTCGGCATCCGGTGGCAGATCTGTTCTTCTCTGCTGGAGTTGTTGTCTTTCATTGTAATATTTTTCATTCTTAAACTCTGAATCAATTTAAATAAAAAGCACATAGGTTATTTAGGTGCATCAAGAAGTTCATTTAGTAAATGTACACAAAAACCCCTAAGTCATTGAAGCAAAATAATATTATCATCACACGTTAGACATACAGTTTCTAGCTAATTTTAAAATCCCAATATAGGAAAGCAAAGCCGTCCATTACATAGTGCAATAAAGCTATAAACCTAGATTATTTTCATAGTAACACAAAGACTAGCACATAATTGCGGCTGGCTGCAGTAAATCCAATTTGCGTAATAACGCGCAGTAATAATGTTACACTTGCCATTAAATAAACGGGAAAGCTTGTGTGCTTTGCTATGTATACTCGTGTTCTATGTGTACCTACTATCTTACGAGCATTAAAAAAGGAATAGATTAAAAAAAGTGTATGTTGCGTAGTAAACCTATGTTAATTAAATTTAAACTTAAAACATAAAAAACAATCCAGTTTCAGACAGCCTTTTACCTAGGACGGGATATAGGATATTGATCTTATTTACTCTGAAAATACAGATAAAATATTGTATTCATATAAACTTTCTAGTTGTATGCTTACGTCTGGTATCGTTAAAACTTACGCATAACATATATGCCTCCTAACAAAGTATTCATGTTACGGCCTACATTTCTGTAATATAAATATTTATACAAAATATCGGGAATTAAGGCATGTGAGGAAAGTGGGTAAAGATAAAGATCTAATACTAACTGTCAAAGCACGATATTACTTGATTGTATTAGAATAAGTCTGAGGGAAATACATACAAACACAAAGATATTATATAAATGCAACTACATGAACTACAAAAACTAAACATTTTCTAAGCACGTATGTACTTCGGAGGGGTCTTGGAATATACATTTAATACAGTGTTTCTATTTCTAGCTAGAACTTGTTCCTTCAAAAGTTTTGTTACGTTTTCAGCATGTCGTAAAGTTCGATAACATTGAAAGCTTTACTTGTAATGATCCTTTTTCCTTCAATATGAATAGATAGTGTTAATTCTACCTCTGTTAATAATTTCAAATGACAAAATAACTTATTTTTATAATAATGAATAGGTATGTTATCTTCAAATATAGAGTTACATTGCTAAGAAAGGATATGTAGCAATTACAGCATTTTTCATGGGTTCATATTGCAAGTGTTAGACGTTATGCTGACGTAATTCAAAAGTGCCAAATCTAGAATCATATGTATTGCAATAATTAAAACAAGAAGCCGGCAACGAGAGATGCATTTAGAGGTGTCTCGTTTTACGACATCTATAAAATCTTATTTGTTCCATTTGGCTGGTGTTTATCTTTATTCACACACTGTAAAATTTACTTTGAAAGAATCTGAATTCTAAACAAAGTATTATCGTATTAATATTATAAACGCGAAAGTTTGTAAGGGTGTTGGTATGCATTTATGTGGTTCTGTATATCTAGTACTCTTAACCGCTAAAACTACTTGATAGAGTATGATGAAGCTTAATAAGTTGAGTAAATAATACAGAATTGCTCATGGAACACAACTGAAACCGTTAACCGCTTGTTAGTATTTAATAATTGCGGAAACTGTCTATCTATTAATTTACTTACAAGAGATAGATGATATAACTTATAGCAAATCCACAGCTAGATAAGTTATTGAAATCCACTAATAGCTAAGTCTATCATAAACTCCTGTGGCACAGGCACATTTCTATACAGGCACCGAAATGTTATTGACCTAGAATAATTAAAATGTAAGACCTAATTAAGATATTATGTACAAACATAAATAAATAAATTTTTGATTTGATTTGATTTGAAACTACTTGACAGTAGTAAAGCGATTTGTATGAGCTGTGGCCTCTACGTGTTGAGCAACTGTTAACCATCAGAAGCGCAGGTGTGAACGTTCTCGCGGATGTGCCCGCTGTGGGAACAATGCGATCATGTTCTTGCGATATACGAAGTATAGCATTGTTTGGAGTAAATAAGTTTTGATGTTATTGAGCTGTTCATTCTAGCTTCCAGAAATAATGACTGCCCGCACCCGGATAAACCGTAGCCTTAATTTGATGACTAAGCTATATTACTGCAAATTTTTATCAAAATCAGTTCAATCGTTTGTGCATGGAGAAGTGACGAGAACGCTGACATAAATATGTTTTAGTTTCTAAGATCGAAGGTGGTAAATGAAAGGCAAAAGTTTTTCTTGGCTACAAACTGGGGTCTTCTGTCTACTGAAAAAGAGTAGAAAAAGTTTGCAGCCAGCTGTTGAAACAGATAAAAACGAATACCTACTAATTCGATGAAATGCAGCCACAGCAATTCTGCTAATAATATCCTTATTAGCTTGGACATTCATAGAAAATTGACATTCAATACATGTGGTTGTTCTTTGTAAATGCTTATTACAATTATCTTAGCTACAAAAAAGTTATAACATCATAGTTTGTATAACAAAGCAGATAACTCAAGAGAACTAGTAAATACTCTATTTACCCGGGCAAAGGTCTCGGCACACGATATTGAAATAGATGTCACGTGTTTACGTAACAAAGACCCTGTGGCCGACCTAAACACGCTTGCCGAACAATTACTAAACAATTAAAGGCCCCACACTTAAACCTAATTAGAGACATAAGTAGAAAGTCCGTAATTAACAATACAGATACGCAATAGTATGGCAGTCCGCCCATAAACCGAGTCCAATGTTAAAAATCGAAGGCTCGCCTTGATGCCATGCCAAGGAGCGTTTATTTTTGTAGCGAAAGTCTGCGCTCGCGCACGCTGGGGAAAAGAGCCGTTAGCCGAACGACGACGGAAACTGCCGAGCGCGCCCGAGCGATACCATGTGCGCCCGCAATACAGCGAATGTGTTCACACAGTTTGTTTTTGAGGTTTTATAAAATTTAGTACTTGCAAACTGGTTTTTTGAGCCATTTTATTCAAATGTAAGCTGTTTTTTAGTCAAATCAATGGCAAAGTCATGGTTTGCGACTGTATTCAAAGAAGAAACTGTAGTTAAAACTTTGCGCATTGAACGACACATTGTCGTTTTTGTGCGTTGCCATCTATTTACACTATCTCACGGAAGACGGCTAACCCCTCGGCTGTCGGGAGCGCGTTTTTTCTCTTTTTATTATTATTAACTTGGTCGAGACATAAAGTCGTTCGTTGTTCTCGACTTGGCTTAAATTACGATTCACTTGAAACTAACGTGGTGCGAATAGAAATACTCGATTAAGTATCGAGAGTGCACGATTTTATGTTTCATAGCTAGGTTTTTAGGATCAAAGATAACGATTTATTGCTGTTTTAGTAGCGAGCTAAAAGTCTTGAATGATAATATTGCATATCTCGATAGAATTATTTGCCTTATCACATGATATAATTTTGTTGAGGTTTTCTGTTTGTAACGCTGCATTTTATTAACTTTTTACTGACTCCATATTTTTCGACTTGGCTACTCATAGATGTGAGGGCTTTCTTGCAGTAGATTCTTCAACATCTACCAACTTTTTCTTATGTTTTACCACGTGGTAAAACAATCTATAACTAATGATTGGAAAAATTTAGTTCTTCAACTTGTTAGAATATTACTAACTTATTTCTTCGAATTAATGACTATGAATTAGCATTTTTTATAATTTTATTTGAACTAATGAAAAATAATAATGGTACCTATTTATTCTACTGAAGATTTTTACTAGCATTGCTTCTCTTTCTTATCTTAATTTTATTTGCATCAACTCCTCTTGCAATGTAAACTTAATCTTAATTATTCTCTGATTCATGTCTGTTGCATCTGCATTGCAAAACATACACAGCGCTTTGTTTTCACTATTTTTATTGTTTAACTTCTGAAATAACTTTTCCCATACTGTTTCATTTACTAGCGATAGTGTGGAAACAAGGATAACTTTGTTTTCTACGTAATGAAATAACGTCGAGTCAATACGTGGTAGAAATACAAATAATTCCTGGAAAGTTACTGTTTTCATGTAGGAGCATAGATCTTTTTTATTATCCTGTATTTATACAATGGAAGATTAAGACATTCTGCGCGAACCTCAAATAAAACTGAGATCAAGGACGATGATGATTTATTTTAGGTTATTGCAATAATGTAGAGTTTTTATAGAAAGACCTGCTTCGCTATATTGTAAACAATATCTCTAGATAGGTTCCTAAAGCTGCATGATGTACTTTGCTGCATCTGGTTAAATTGGAATCCCCAAGAAGGTCTGGAGAAGGCCAGACAGATGATGATAATAATGAATGTCGAACTTTTTGATAGTGGTATTACATACAATTTGACTACGCTACGCTATTGTTTTAATTTTCACACGATAAATATTTAGTACCATTTTTAATGGTAATTTTATGATATTTCAATGTTTCCCACGTAAAACCATGTGTTATAAATACTCGCGTTGTTTGTGTGTTAATCAAACGTCAACATTTGACGTCTGGCCGCCATTTTGTTTTGTATGATAAACTACGCAGTATCAAATATAAGACTGTGAAGGAGGAAACGACTAACCTAAATTAATGTTTTAAACGGCTAAAAAAGCAAATTGCTCACAGTACATGTTTTAAACCATAGGAGTGACGATCTTATGAAAATAAGAGCTTGCAATTGTCTATTTACAATAAAAACATTTGACTTTAAAGGAAAACTGGTATTCGCTTCGTCGCTTTTTCCCAACTATGTTGGGGTTGGCTTCCAATATTTATCTTTATCATATTATGTTTATCTTTTTCTTCTAATATTCGAAAATAAAATGGCTATACCTACAAAATTCTTTCACTGATAAGAAGGTCACACTTCTATGTCTACGCCTATGTTATAAAACCTTAAAACAAACTTCACAGGGATTAATTAAACCCACGTGAATCCACCATTATAAAATTGACTCCTTCCTTAGGTCACGTAGGCAGACAAGTCTAGGTACGTAGATAGAAGATACTAAGGCATATCAGATTACTAGAACTATATAACTGCATACATCCTTATAAAATTATTTATACCCACTGTACAACTAGAAGCTAATCTCGATTATTTTGGTTTCCTTTTTCTGATTCCGATTCTCTGAGTTGAATTATGTTAGCCTAGTGAAAAATCGATGTTAACTGAATCAGAAACGCCTGTATTATTTTCACAGCCTAAAAGCCAAAACTAATTTGAATTCATTTTCTGGAAAACTGTAAAACGGAAAATTTTACATCTACTTTCATTTTAAAATACCAGTGTCAAAAATAACTACTTTCCATACCAGGATAAAATACAATTTTATCGATATATATTAACCACTATCCCGTAAAACCTTACAATCGGTACCTCTTTGTTATCCATATTATAATACCTATAAGAAAAATAACTTCAAGACATAACCAAACATCGTCCAACATTCATTTATTTAACAACCCAATCTTCAAACACCCTGATACGTAAACCAACCCCGTAAAACAATCATTACCCAACGCACACATACAAACAAAATACCTCTACGTGACACACACATCGATATAGCAAGAATTGTTACTAAAATTATCATTCTTTGCGAGAACGACACGGTTTCATATTATGAAAACATAGTATAGCATCATTATGTAGTTTACCAGTGTGTGTATATGTCATTGTGTGGGTGAAGTAAAGTTTTCGTACTCGTGTTGGATAGATGGCGCTGTGCAAGGTCTTAATGCAATAGTATTTGCAGTTTGGGGCGTGAAATTGTGAAGGTATTTGTATTTTAGGGGATTGCGGATGTGTGGGTAAGATAAGGGTGCTGTGTTGTTTATTTTTAGACTGCGGGATGCAGTTAAGGGTTATTGATTTTGTTCTACTTTCCGTTGTAGTCGATAAAACTGTAGGAAATATTTGTAGATAAAACTGTAGCAGTATTTTTAAGAAAAAAAGGTAGGTTAGCTTGTAAACATCGTTTCTTCTTTTGAAACGTGAGCGATTAATAGAAATAGAGTGACTGAGATGTACAAGAAGAGACTAAGTCTTATAGAAAGAGATATTTCCAAAAAATCTATGCCTACACACGAATTCCGTATACTTATTAATCCTTTGCCCTTCTGCAAACGCAATAGGCCTTCAAAAGAGCCCTAGATTCGTAAATCCCGACATTACGTTAGTTAGTGTGTGAGCCTGACGTCATGGGGCGTCACGTCACCGTCTGTCTGCCCACTCGCCTACAATTCTGTACATTTATATTTATAACATATAATTTAACGAGATATGTTTCGGTATTTCAGCTATTTACAGCTGGGTTTAGTATTGAGCTTTTTTGACTATATTCTTGAGCCAAAAGCTCGCAGAAGTTGTTTAATCCTTTATCGGAACTTATAACAAACAGATTATTGAATTAAATAACCAAAAAGTATATTTTTTAGTCAAGTTTAATTATATGGACTATGAAAACACGGTTTTCGCCTTTGTAAAAGATGCGAACACAGGGAAGGAAGGAAGTATAAAAATACTGGAATCCTCCTAAATACATTACTATATGTTAAGGTGAAAGTTAGTTTTATTAGTTTTAAATAGTTATTAAGTAGTGCAAGCTGTTGCTCATTTATGAATGCTCTAGATTCTAGATGAAAACGCACTTTTAACGAAATATCTGAATTTAGTTTACCTGACCCAATTAAATGGCCTGCATTTCTTTATTATTTAGAGTGCTTGAGAAAGTTTGTTCAGCTGGAGGAAACAATAACAAGATACGATTATGTTTTCCGTTCGATTTTCAGCCATTAACCGTCTTACCACAAAAACTTTTTAACGTCAGTTTAATGCTTGTCTAAAAAAATGTCAAATTATGACGTTGACATACGGTTCATTTTGGAGCCACATTTTTTTTAGACAAGTGTAAAACAGTGGTTAATGTTTTTGTAGTAAGGCCATAGGTGTTTACTGAAATAGTGAAGTCGAAATATAACATCACCTTAGTATAGATATCATGCATACGTACCTACTTACTATATTTATTTTAACGCTTAAGACGGGAGAGTCTGACAGCCTCGTCTAGAACCTGCCTAGTAAAAACAAGAATGTTACCATACTCATGGACAGAATTTTGAAGTGTCCCTAAAAATACAAAAAAATGCACTAAATAGCTGTAGATGGTTTTACTTTATAACTATCGGTAGGACTTATTTAAAATACAAGTACTATTCCTGTAAGCACTGGTACCCAACTGAATCTGGTTAGACTGGAAGCCGACGCCAACATAGTTGGGACAAAGGCTCGGAGGATGATGAGTAAATTCCATTCCTGTCCTTCGGCGGAAATAAATAGAATTACTAACAGTTGTTTGCCTCTAAATTACTGTCAACTTTAACCAAATAAACAGCAAGTACATTTGATTTATCGATTACAAAGTAAAAGCTGAAAGTTGTGATTGAAAGGACCCGTGTAAGGTAGGTAGGACACACGTTTCTTGGAACCCATTTCAACTATCGCCAAGTTTTAATGATGTTCCCGCCATCTTGAAACTTTACTTTCTTCCTGTTAATAGGAAACTCTGCTGAAAACATTAGTACCTACATTAAGACTGTTTCTTAAAATTGGTAATTAAATTAATTTCGGATTAAGATGAATTTTTATTGGTCGTCTTCAGACTTATACAAATCGTGGTTAAAAGGCGTATTTTCTCGTACTAGAATCTTGCTGTTGAAAAATGTTGTTTATTTATTTTTGCACGTTGAAAATTCAGATCACTTATATTTCAACATACAAAGATTTGGTATTCTCCTGGCCTACCCTTGTCGCTAACTTCAATTACATTTTGTCACTCTTTAAGCTAAGAAATCTTCGCAAGCTTCTTTCCCTGAAAACTTTTTCAAGGTCCAATTTTCTTTCAATGTTTTTTTTTTCATCCCTAAATTTTACGTGTTTGTGTTTGTGTTTTTTTTTTGTTTTGATGTGATCAATATTTCCTATTACATTACTAGGCTTCTTGGTTCTCGTACTCAAACTCACCGGTTTATAACATCGAATTCGAAATACGCTAAACTTAAAAATCGCGCCTCTTACTTCTAGGCTTACAAGATGTTCTAGCATTAATTCTAGTAATATTTGTGACAGTTATGGAGGGTATATAGGGAATAAATAAAACTTTCTCATTTATAATACTCGTGAGAAAATCATCGGTATACTTGAGAACTAAAACCAGTTTCTATATAAATAAAACCAAATAAGTACATTCGCACAGATGTTGAAACTCTTTAGTTGATTAGTAAAGCAAGAAAGCGAATATTTTTGATAATGAAATAGAAATATTAATTTAATAATGGGCTTTTATAAGCATTTTTTTATAATTTGGTGAAGATAAAATAGTGGTAATTATAAAAAAAAATTGTTAAAGTTACCACGCAGGATCCTTAAAAACTCCTCGGTTCCGGAAAATTCATTCATATGACCCGTAACATGTTGCAGTATTTTGAACAATTTTACCTTGAGTTAACAACAAAACGTACTTGGTAAATAGGTACGTAATTTGTGTACATTTATGCAATTTCATCGTCATTATGGCCCTGCAAACTGCAATGAAAAAAATCATTGAAAAGTCATAAATAATTAATACATAGGTTTCTGAGTTTCTGGCTGACCGACAGGCCCAGATGCCATTATTATTATAGCCTGCCTCGGTAAATGGACTATCTATCCCTGAAAATATTTCAAATCGGACCTTTAATTCCAGATATAACCGCTTTCTAACTATCCAAACTTCAGCTTTACAATATAAGTGTCGTAAGCAAGCTTATCATAAAACTAAAACATAAAACAGTATTCAAAGTAAAATGCTAAGCTAAATAACGTGAACGTCGGCAGTCGAGTGGGGCGCACAGTTACAATCTACAGTTTTGTAGGTTGCGCCCGCGCCTGTGGCATTCGATACACGACACTTTGCACACTTTGTGCCGGATAACTGTCGCGGTGATAGACACGTCATATACAATCAGCTTCCTACATATACGTTCGTATATGTATACCAGTTTATGTATACTTTATTGAATTAAGTTGCCTACTTTTTCAACTACATGGTATCGTCTAGTTTAATCCGTAGCCTCATTATTAATGTACACGGAGCTATGTTGATCCTAGTTTAAACCGCTGTAAATGTATGGTTATTCCTTTATATTTCCTAGGTGTATCTTTAATCTTTATTTATTAACTAGCTTCTGCCAGCGGTTTCACCCGCATCCCGTGGGAACCTCTGCACGAACTGGATAAAAAAAGCAGCCTATAGCCTTCCTCGATAAATTAGCTATCTAACACTGAAATAATTTTTCAAATCGGACCAATAGGTCCTGAGATTAGCGCGTTCAAGCAAACAAACTCTTCAGCTTTATAATATTAGTATAGATAAGAAACTCCCCCTATTGTAGATGGGTATAAATACAAAGAGTAAAATCAATTACAAGCAATAAATCACTAGCTAAAACTTAGGCAATACAAAACAACATTATAACCAGTAACTACTGTAATGCTACAAATAATATAAAAAAAACCACTTACATGAAACATTTCCACTAACGAACTAAAATGCCAGAAACCTGTTTACACATTTTGAGCTCGTTTCTTTCTAAGAGGTTCTATATTTTTATAATACACCTTTTAAGGTTTATGCATGGCCATTGATTCCTATTGATATAATTTCTGTTGATATTCAGCCGAATACCAACTAGGAAACCTCTCCAACTAAAGCTCGGTATTATCAAAATATTTTGTTGTTGAAGTGAAGGCTCCAAAACAACTGAAACGATTTGACACGTTCATTCACTTCTGGGAAGCTACACCATCCCCGGGTGACATATTATGCTACATTTTATCTGGGCCCGTGAAGTAGTTCCCCCAGGACAAAGCTGAAAACACCAGACTCAGTATATTCTATTCTAAAGTTAAACTAATACAAGTAAGTAGACATAGCAACATGTCACCTTGCAGGATCAGCCGACACGCTGACCTACATAGCCAAGGCTGCTTCATAGCCACGCTGAAGTGTGCGCTAAAAAACTACACCACTTCATTGTTCAGCTAAACTGTTTGTTTTTTTATTTGAGTGAAATCAATTTGTGTTCAAACAGAACGGAAGGTTGGTAGGTGTAGTATGTAGCTATTATTAAAGTTTCAGTCGTGCTAAAATCCAAGGATATTGGTTAACAGTGTGTTAGTTTTTAATATTTTGACTCTTCTTTACAATGCACGTATATAACAAGGAACAATATTTTAACAACATTTACAAGGTAATAGAATGAGTATACTGTGGTTTTCAAACAAAAGCACAGTAATTGCTCTGAAAAATGTAGCTTTACATTTATAAGAGAATCGTGGCATTGCATTACACGATATATACTGCTTATACCGAACTTAAGGTATTACTTATAACCGAAAACCTGAATTAACGATACAAATTACACATTTAAAACACTTTACCAGTTTCCTTAACTGTTAAATGCCAAGCAACGTAAGTATCTATAAACTAGTCTAAAGCCTTGCTGAACACCGTAAAGTAAGGTGAAGTAAACGAATTGTAACATTTTCGTGTAGTACACTATTCCGTCGCTACAAGCACACCATTTGCTAATTAAAGCAGAACATGTTGGCAAATATTTGAAAACTGTTCTAGTAAAGTGTATATCAAAATCCTACTAATATTATAAACGCGAAAGTTTGTATGTATGGATGTATGGATGTTTGTTACTCTTTCACGCAAAAACTACTGAATGGATTTTAATGAAACTTTACAATAATATAGCTTATACATCAGAAAAACACATAGTCTACAATTTGTAAACATATTGTTCGAAATACTAAACCTGCGCAGACGAAGTCGCGGGCACCAGCTAGTACTGTTATATTATTATTTTAGCGATGATTGCATAAAATGTCATGCGATATTATTCTGCATTTCAAATACCTATATCAATAACACGAATAAAACCATGTATGCCTACATCATCAGGAAGATACTGTTAAAATTAAATAAAAATAGAACATAAAAAGCAGGAAGGCAAATTGAAAGCAAAATTGGCAGTAGCAACAATCAGTTTTATAAAAAAGTGATACAAGAGTATAGAAGGAGGATACTGGGTTTTATAAAAAACGATATCAATTAAATTAGTAATTGTATTGAAAATCAAAAAAAGGGAGTCCCACCTTCTCCCCAATTCAGAGTAGAAAAGAGTTCAACGACTCTATTGGAATACTGCAATGCACATAACTATGTGGAAACACAAAAACAAGAAGGAGTGAATTAGGTACTAGAAGATATAGAGCATCATCCTCTGGATGGAGTCAGGGTGACTGGGAAAACACATTATTTTGCAGGCGTACTTGCCAAGAAGAAGCGTTGTAACCTTTCGCGCCTAATTCAAGTAGGCCTGGCAGAATCAGATTTACATAAATTATATTCAAAGTACGCATTAACATCACGAAAGTTTCTTCCAAAAGGTTAGGTAGGCAACACCTATCTATAACCCTCAGTACGTTTTATATACCTGTGACTACACCATAGTCTGCTTCTGAAATACGTTAGCTCTAGGGACTTCATGTTAAGCAGCGCTTAATCATTCTTCTAGGCTGTATATTTCAGAATAAGGACTTTTGCAACAGCAATCACTTTGATGTTTAAAATATGTTGGCATCATCACATGGGTAAAAAATAAATTATTTGTGCCAAGAAATTGTGAATTGTGTTAATCAGGATATTATGTCGCACAGGGAACTTGTCCGCGATTTCACTCGCGTCCCGCAGTAATTATTTGGTGCAATGTAAAAGCTAGCCTAAAGCTTTCCTTGAATAACGGGCCATCAAATCGAAATATTTTTTTAAATCGAAGCAATACTTACTGAAATCGCCGCATTCAATGAACCAAACATATAATTAAATATTTCATATTAATAGGTATAGATGAAAAATAAGTACATTTCTTAAAACAAATATACCTCTAAGGCTGACTTTACAAAGCGCAGAGCCGACTTCCACTGAGTCTCATTCCGCTGGCAGTTTATCCAATTTGTTTCACTGTAATGGACGGCCAGATCGCATCTAGCTGAGAGATGCAACACAAACAAATAGCAATGCAGTTTTTCTATACAAAATACGCATTTTGGAACATTACTTAATAGGTGATTAAAAAAAGTTTTCAGAGTAAAATGGACTTACAATATGTATAAATGAAATAAAACCACCCAGAAATATCAATAAATATAGTTTTCATTCATAAATAAAATTTTGCATAACTAATCTATCGTTAGCTTTATTTCCACACTACATAAAAACAATTTTATACCGAAAGTAAACGTCGTAAAAATTGAATTGATGAAGAAAAACAAACAAAATATGTAGGTACCGTAATTTAAGCAATTTATAATGCACTTAACGTGTGTAGTAAATTATTCTTTGCTTTAAACAGCTCTCATTTCAGTATTTTATACCAATAAGATAAGTAAGATTATATAATAACCTAAGATGACCTAAGATTAATTAAATAGTGTGCAAGTCATTTTCATTAATTAGTTTGTAAGTCAAGATTGTATTGCTGCTCCCTAACAGGCTATCATGTATGTACCTCTACGTTCTGTAACACCTATGTATCACTCATGATCGCAATAAATATTTGAAGTTTGAAGTATTGAGCCGCTCCTGTCTCAAACAGTCATTAATAACGGTTTATGTTTATTTTTCACGCATTGGATAAATAAATATTAACGTTTGCCTACAGAAAAAAAAAAATAAGTTTATATTAACGGGAAACGAAAACAAAAACATTAAAACATGAATATAATTTAATGCCTGCTTTACGAGGTCGTCAAGTTTCAGCGAAATTAGTTTTCTTCTACCGACTTCACGGATTTACAGGTCAAGTCAGATTTTCATCGTACCTTATTTATCCGTCTGTCCGAAAACTATTTCGGTTGGAAATTATGAATTTAGAAAATTTATTAATTTAACTTAAGAACTTCAAGGAAAATAAAATGTTTTAAAAGCATTGATATGATTCAGATGAAAAAGGCTCGGAGGATGATGATATGATTCAGATGTACATAATATATTACGCTGAAAAGGTATAGGTAAGGTTATAGTCTGGGCAGGAACACTCGCCGCCACCGAGTGGTTACTGAGAATTTTATTCTGTCCGTTGTGAGAGAATCCATATATGTGTTTATTTATATATTTTCTTTGAATTGTATAAATTATTTTTCTAGTAGCGATTGCTCTAAATTATTTTGTATAATTTATTTAGACATTTTTAGCTCAATTTGGATTGAATAACATTCTCAGAACTAGATAGAAAACTGTATGAAATATGTAATTAATTTTATTTTCTTTTAAAAAGAGTGTCCATGGAGTTTCTTGCCAAAGACCAACTCTTTGGAACCTACACCGAATTTTATTTGAAATAAAAAAAATTGAGTTTGAGTTTACCAACATACATTTACTGCTACAGGTTACCTCAATGCGATGTGTCTTAATTACACATAAATTATTTATACTTAAAACTAATGTCTATACTTACTGACTATAACTAATAATGAACAATGTAGATAGAACGTCTCTACGAATAGGAATAGTTATACTCCTAAAAGTGTCTCCACGGTTTCATACATATCTAAACCGAGTGGACTTAGCTTTAATAACCAAAGTAAACATAGCAGTTAACTTTAATTACTAATACCTAGAAATACTGGCTATAAAACAACTAATTAGCTATCTTTTAAAAAGTACTGCAATTTACAAGTTTTAATTCTGTGAATAACGACCTAGACCCACGGCAGTGTGTCCGCCAAGTTCGAGCAAAAAAAGCGACACACCGGCCGTGGGTTATATTACACGAACCATTTCGGGCCAAATTCGACCCCCCTGTAACTCAAAATCTATTTTATTTATGCATATCAAATTTCTAGTATCTGTTGAGACCCCCTCACTTATCTAAAATACAAAATTTCATTAATATACCTATTGTAGGTCTTGAGATATTGACGTCAGAAAATAGCTATTTTTACTATACACTCACTGACTGACTGATTCACTGACTCACTCATCAAAAACCTAGACCACTTCCAATGGTCGTTTTGACTTGAAATTTGGCATGGAGGTAGGTCTTTATGTCAAGGTAAAGGGAAAAATCTGAAAATGGCCAAGTGTGAGTCGGTTTCAAAATAATGAAGGTGTTTTATACCCGGTGTAAATTGATACCCCTAAGGAACTAAAACTACTAAATTTATCTATATTTATATAATATATCTTCGAATGGAACAAAGGTTTGTATTTAGTCAAAGTAAAGTAAAAATCTGAAAACGGCCAAGTGTGAATCACTTTCGAAAATAACGAATGTGTAACTTTGATCCACGAACATAATATATGATAACATGTCATGTCAGTCAGTTGGTAAATCTAGTCCATTTATTTAATCTAGTTCATTTCTTTGTAAGAAACATAGTGCATATAAAAAAATCTAAAAGATAGTATAAATGAGACATTTCTTTAACTTCATCATAAGAAAAAATAAAAATAAACAACCTTACAAAAATAAATGAAATCCCACCCAAAACAAAAATGTGAAAGACTGCCAAGTTCGATAATATGGGAATGCTTCGCCTATAAAAGAAGTGAGATCTGAATAAGTACCAAGTTCCATACACATACCTCAGTTAAAAATAGTTGCTTTTTAATGATGTTACTTGGCAAGTTTTAATAGAAAATTAAATACTTGATTCATTGCGTTTAGTAGGTTTATAACGGTGTATGAAAACATTAACGATGGTCTTCACGACACCAAGCAGCTTGACTGAACTATACTTGGCATTCCACCCTCGTATTGGTGACTGAACCGACACATCGGATGAAATGAAAGGGACGAAAGCTTGACGAAAACTTTTCTCAGAATACTCGGGTGCTACATATTCCGGGCATTGCATTTTACTTCTTCAGAAATAAAACTCATCGTCTTATTTTGCAAAACTCTTCATTTCCTTTATATTACTTATTCTTGCAATAAATGCAAGAATAAGTAATATAATTGGAAGAAAGTGCCATGAAAATCCAATCCATAAACGTCATTGTACCTAAAGTATAAATACAGGTCCAAGATATAAAATATCAGGGAAGAAAAGTACCTGTTTTCACGCTTTAAAGTACCTAAAAAACTTAGGTACTACCAGTAGATAGATTTCAGTCGTTTGCATTATTTTTTATATTCGTCCTTAAAAGCAACTGCAATACTCCAAATACTCAGTTGTCGTTTTTAACCCCCGACGCAAAAACGACGGGGTGTTATAAGTTTGACGTGTCTGTGTGTGTGTATGTGTGTGTGTGTGTGTGTGTGTATGTGGCATCGTAGCTCCCAAACGGATGATCCGATTGTAATGCGGTTTTTTTTGTTTAAAAGGAGTGTCATTCGGGAGTGTTCTTAGCTATGTTTGGTGGAAATCGGTTCAGGTCTTCAAGGTCATGAGCTCGTTTGTTAGGTGTGAGAAGAATGTTACACGCTCAGTTTACTTGCAAGCATGTGTGGGATCTGAAATTTGAAACACTAATGTCTTCTGGAACCACCGAGCTGGTCTGCTGTTAGGGCACGAAGGTACGAGACGTAACCCTGAACTGCCTTTTAGTAAACCCATCGAGTTTGGGCTCGTTGAATTTGTCTTGACTAGTTCTCTTCAATTGACGAGAACCTGATACTGGAAATGGGATGTGGCGGATGAAACCCTGGAATGCCGGAATGAAACGGATAAAACGATTTATATCTTCGCTGAAAATCTAGAATAACCAAAGGTTTATGTTTCCTCAATCTGTGCAATTCTCCCAGAGCCAGTATGTTATGAGGATTGTTAAACAGCATCCTTTGTCCGAGATCGCATAGAGCGACCCCATCTTAAAATAAAAGAAATTAACTGAAAGAAGAAAAAATTAAGGAGCTCTTTCAAAAAGCATGAAATAAAATTAAATTATAAATTTAAAAAAACCCCCGACTCAAAAAAAGTACGCAATTAGTATGACAAAAGGTTAGAAATGCTAAACCCTATAAAAAGCAAAAAATAACTTTTAACACTACGTAAGTACCAACTAAAGCATGTCAGACTAAACTAAATTTTGACGTGTCGGGGGACCGCTTTTTACCTTCAAAAATACTTACATAAATCAAATGATACCTACCTAATTACAACATTCGTATAAAACAAAATTATATACACAGTTATAAGTAGTATATACTTAATTACTTCTAACGTTAGGCTAATAAATTAGAGCGGTCCCCCGACACGACAAAATTTAGTTTAGTCTGACATGCTTTAGTTGGTACTTACGTAGTGTTAAAAGTTATTTTTTGCTTTTTATAGGGTTTAGCATTTTTAACCTTTTGTCATACTATATAATTGCGTACTTTTTTTGAGTCGGGGGTTTTTGATACAACTAAACCAAAATGTAGGGTGAAAAATTCTTCACGAAAAATCATGTTTTGTAATATACCAGTCTACATAGTGAATATCTAAACTGGATAACAATTACTTTTAAAACCGTTTAAATAATGACTCCGATGCATACGGTTTTTACACGCGCCTGCAAGGTAGAGTTCATTCTATTATTAGCCGCCATATTATTGGCTGTGTTGCAAAAACACTGAATATTTATATTTCCTGCTCGCACACGGGAATACAAACAATACTACAAAGTAGCACTTTGTGCCGTTTTAATGACGAATGAATATTCCCACGTATTGTGGAAACGGCTGCATGCTCGTGTATTTTCATTTTCTCCCTTTTATCTGTCAAAATAATGACTTTTTACATATTTAATGTAGGGAAATGAAGATTATTCTGCATTCATATTACTCCCATTTTCATTAATATAAATATGATAATTTAATTACCTACCAAAAATATCCTTCTCCCATTTCAGTGACAATGAAGTGACGAAAAATAATAAACCTCTAAATGTTTTTGTGCTCGATTTTTTGTCTTAAATATTAAAAAAACCAGAATCAACATCATATAGTACTCATTCGTATTTCGGAATACATATTTATTCACTTTTTTCCTTATACCACATAAACTTTCTATCTAGATTATTCTCATGCAGGACCTCCAAAGTCCTTCGCATTAAAACAACGCCAAGAGTCGACTACCTGAGCTTTAGCCACAAATAAATATAGCCTGAGAAAAGGGTTATAGCCGACCTTCTTTATAGATACGCGATCGGTCGGAAACTGTACATGGACGTTATATACACTTGACGGCATTCAATCCGGGTCACATCAAAGCACTTTTTATTCCTTTTTATCATGAACCAATCGGTTATTTGTAATTCCCTGTTATTGATTTTGTTTAAGCTATACGCATACATATAGTTCGTTCGGAGATTCATTTTTATTTAAGTGTATGGATGATGATTTTAACATTGAATTCCCATTATATTGTCCAAAGAAATGCATGTACAGCTTACAAATAGTGTAACGTAGTAATCGTTACGTTGGCCTTCCAAATACTCGTACATATGTAAAAATATTTTATAACAAGCAAAAATTAAAACTATGTGCTGAATTTACCTAAAATTACAGTACCTAACAACAAAGAACTTCTAAAAACGTAATAGGTAAAAGAGACCTAGACTAAGAAAAGTCTGAAATCACCAATCAAGCAAAAGTAGCGATCAATACTCTTAACTTCTCCGTATGAAATGAGCTTGTCTCTGTCAAGTAAGTTGTTGTAAATGATGTATGAAAATATATGCATTATTTAAGGACATATAAACCGCAAGAAACGACACTTAATAACTTTTAATAAATCAATACGTACGAATCTAATGTTGAACTTACATACTTGCATACTTTTTGAAACTTACAACAACAAAGGATAATATAGTTTGTATTACCTTTCCTTTTTACTCAATTTCGTAAAATAAATTCACGATTTCTTAACAGCCTAATGTTGAATTTAATCGATATAAGCTTTACTTTGTACCTCTATTTCACTATGGACAAATAACAAACATTTTAGGACCCAAAACTAAAATACATTAAAAAAACATACTATATATTTTCAATGATTACCGAAAAAAAGTCTTAGAATAGAAATACATTAGTATACAAGCAAAGTCAGGAATCGATCGTCGTTCTGCGCATGACGGCAACGCGGGATCGTGACGTACCCAGTATATAAGGATTATGTACTGAAATGAGGCGAAACCGAATGCGCTCGATATTTCTCAAGGAGGTATTTTTTGTTCTAGCGTTTGGGGATTTTTCGGTATCGATTTAAATTGAGTTTTTTGGTGATGATTAATGATTTACAGACATTGCATAAAAGTGGTGTTTAAGGGAAATTAGATTAGGAATGTAATCGATATTTTCAGTACCATTTCACATGTTTTCTCCTCTTTGCATTACTAAGAATTTTGAAATGCTCTATGTACTGATTTTATGCTCGCTTTTCTCAATGATTGCTTGATCTTCGTAGTGTGATCCAAAAAACTATTCGTCGTATTGTTTTTCTATACCTACTTATCTATCGCCCAATATTTTTCATATTTCGTCTCTTTTATTTATAAACCATCTTTACGTTCGCGTGGTTTGTAATGCTTGCAAATAAGTCTTGTTTATGTGAAGGATTTATTGGTTATCATTACTTATCTAACGAATGTTAAAGTTACAGAAACATAAATAAGCAATAATACTATTTACCTACGAAACAGAATAAACTATGTAAAGTTGTACAAATGAATAAGTCGGTCTCATCTAAATAACTGAAATTTGAATAACTGCGAATACCAAAATAAATAAATTAGTGTGTAGACAAAAGACTACAGGTACAACATTAAAAACGTATTTAACTTTAGTAAATCAGCGAAAACGTAAGCTATGTACAATAGTAAAAATTAGAACAACAACAAAATTAAGCAAAAGTAGAACAATATTTTATTATTTGATTGCAACAGCTACTGCATATCTAATATTAAGTATTTATCAAGCATTGATGACCGCATTGCAGGTTATGACGTAGAACCATTTATACGTACTTACATCATATTACAAAGCTGAAGATAAATGATAGCCCACTTACAAAATGATTATATTTATTAGAGAAAACCATCAAGATAATATACCCACCTAAACAAAACACGAAACGAGTTATCTTAAAGTGTACTCAATTACTTATATATTTGCATTTATCCGTTTTAGAATAATAATTTATTTATGTTAATTACACTTTGATTAATGATAATAATTTGCAATTTGTATGATCTCCATGGTTGCCAACATTTAATCCTTAGAAAGTTTAGGAATAATTGTAATAACTTAAAAAAGTATTTTTAACATCTTTGGCAGTCTTTACGAGTAGTCAGAAGCCAGAAAGTCTTACCAGGGGTATTGGGTTGCCCGGGTAACTGGGTTGAGGTCAGATAGGTAGTCGTTTCTTGTAAAACATTGGTACTCCGGTAGCTCATGCGGTTTGACTATACGCACCATTTTCCCAACCGAAAAGGCTAGGCAGATGGAAAATAGTGTGATTTGGCTGTATATTGAAATCAAACTCCAAAATATTTGCAAACAGGCAAGGCATTCGAACTGCGTAATTTCCGCCAAGATAAACAATCAACAATAATCTAGTATTATATCAATATATCTGCAAAACAGGCTTATCTGCCATAATCACCGATAAGCTTATCTTAATCCTTACTAAATATCAATTGCGAATACATATATAACTGTAAGTAATATATGGCTATATTTCCAATAGCCTTGAGCCGAATATATACCTTTTTTTGAAGGGAAATCATCAAACCTCCCGCTGTGGGTGCAGCGTGTCAGTCTCTCACTGACTTAAACCCATCATATTCCTTCTTGCGCCCTTAATGTACCAGGACCGCGGTAGTTTAAAATATATCTTTAAAATAGGATTCTCTGCGATTTGTTTGTTACTTCAATTCTCCGGGGCCCCGAGGGAAACTTTCGACTAAAAAAGTTTGTTTCTCGTGGACCCATTTATTGTTGATTCTAAAAAACTAAACGAAACGCTTGTTCAGCTCAATAAATAAGTAGATAAAATATAATTCCTCTGGATATCATTAAAATATGGTAAATGATCCACTCAGTTAGAAACTGAGATACGAATGTAAACTTTTAAAAAAATGTGCGTAAAATATCCGTTCATTTTATTTTATAAGGTAACTTTTATATAAGCACATACCAGAAAAGTACCTTAGTACTCATCAGCAGAGATATTCATAAAGAAATAAAATTTTAGTAACATATCCAGTGTATGTTGGCACACAATAACATATATTTCATAAGAAGGCAAAGCTCAACTTATACTGGACACAAAATATTAAAAGAACGAACGTTCCCATTGTGATTACGACTTATAAAATGAAAGCGTACAAAACAAAATTTTCTTTTTTAATGATGATAAATGCTTTTGCCTCTCGTAGTTCATAATAAAAGATATACCTTTCATATTCAAAAAGATTGCCCGGTACATAAACTCAGTACGTTCAAAAATGTAGGTTAATGATTTTGATCTTTATTTCTTAGTGAATAAGTTCTATATTTAAGTGGTATTGCGAAATTAAAAGATAGGCACTCTTTCACCGTGGACGAACGTAAAAAGTGGATTCTGGACTTTGTTGTCTGTTTTCCAATCGATCAGTGACCTCGTAGCGCGTAGCAGCTTCGTAGCACCAAATGTGCTACGAAATGGAATATGTACTACTTATACATAATTATGTGTACTTGTATATAATGTATATTTCTATTGTATTTGTTATTGATTTTGTATTGAAGGAGTATATTATATTTGTTTATAAGGTTTAAACTTTTAGAAAAAAAATACGACTTAGGGTTTTTTTTTGTAAAGACATGATTTATTTTCAATATAATGGTTTTGGTGTGAAGGCTATGTACTCATCTACGATCGTTTATTTATGTGTAGTGGAGTTAAACTTGCCAGAGAATATGATTTTCTTCTAATAATAATTCAATAAATTTTATTTATAAAATGTGCTTCGTACCAAATTATGTTAATAAGTAACATTAAATATGGCGATAACCTGTGAATACAAAAATACAACTACGTACATAGGTATTTCGAAATCAAATACAGCCGACATTTCTTTTCAGTGCTCAAACAATTGATATAATAAACGTAATATTAATACTTTGCTACGTAGGTATAAGCAAACGTACAAACCTTTAGGCATATCACAGGTCAATTCATCCCTTTAAATTCTGTGTAATTTACCTTCATTGCAATTTATTTCGAAAAGCCTTTTACTTATAAATTAATCTTTCAAACAATCTTGTCAACAAACACTATTACATTCTAATATTATTCTTTGCCAAAAGCATGCATCTCCAATTTAGTGAAGTTTACCCAGATCAAAAGAAAAGCCTTGACATTTTGAAATTGGGTCGCGATGGTCAAACGATAAAACCCACTTTTGGAAGTATACCACGGTAAATAGCTTTGATAATATATAAATTGACGGAGGTTCGATGGAAGAATGTATTTTTAATTTTAACATATGAACAACAATGACCAGACTAAATGGGAATAGATAACAAGGAGCACTCCTTGATTTTCAAGTGTACTTCTAATCGAAATATCGGAAGATCATCAGGTGCACCGCTCAGGAAATGGAACTCTACAACCAATGGGACGGCAAAAAAATAAACCTTGCTGTAAAGTTTTCAAAAGCGGTGTATAAAAACACGAAAATCTTCCGCCAGTGAAACCCAGTGTAGCCTTCCGCAATAAATGGACTGTGTAATACTAAGGCCTCGGCCTCGAATTTTGCGGGCAGCGGGGCGGCAGCGGCGGCGGCGCGGGAGCAGCAGGATCTTACGCGTATAATCAAATGGACCGGCCCTCGAATATAGCGGCGCGGGAGCGGGCAACGAGCGGTGCACTCCAGTCAAGCGGTGACCGCCCGCGCCGCCGCCGCTGCCGTCCCGCTGCCCGCAAAATTCGAGGCCGAGGCCTAAAGAATTAAAAAAATTGGACCAATAGTTCCATGAGATTTGCGCGTTCTGTCAAATAAATTAAGTATAGTTAAAGTGGCATAGGTATAGATAAAAGTCATAAATCTTCTAAAGTTCTTCATCTTTCAATTTAAGACCTCCTTACAATTAGATATATTGCTAACCCGTCAACAATGTTGTTAACATTACAGTCGAAACCTCACATACATTGTCAATACAAAATGTCGTTGAAAATGACGACAATATACTCGTTTATTCACAAGATAAGTGGACTCACGTGTGGCGCCCGATAACTGACAGATAAGCGCCAAGATCACATTGTTTCTCGTGCGATTGGAATATTGTTATAAACAGTGGTTTATGGACAGCTTCATCATTCATATACTAGTTGAAAGAACTTCTCACATAATCTACAATCTACCCCAACTGTAGCTCCTCTTCTCTTTTCAAATAGCCAACTCTACCTCTGCTATCAAGCAAAAAGGTCATTGTATCCTATAGCTGCCTAAATCGTATAGAAAATTTTCAGTATGTAAAGTTTTTGTTACAATGACCTACCTAAGAAAATAAATAAACACTGCTTTCAAGTGAAATCTCTAGAAAAGGTCATTACAAAAACATTATTCTGAGATAGGTATAGCCTTAAGACCTATTTCAGGCTACTCATGAACACATAAGCTCAGGTGTGAAGTGAATCAATCATAAATATGTATGTATGACGGAGCGCTAATATAAAACAAAGGTCATTATTTACTAACATTGTGTGGATGTCGGCTGTCATATGACCTTTGACTCAAGGCACGGTGACGTAGAAACGCGTCATTTTATTGCTTCAATTACGTTCAGAATATTAATGATTGGATCACTCTGGCAACACCGGCCGGGTGACTTGTCAAAAATCAGCTGTATAATTAAAAATTGTAATAAAATAGAATAATTAGCTAAATCGCCCTAAAAAGTTGATAATTTAATAGTAATAGTCGTAAATATAGTGTACAAATGTTTGTGACGTTATTGCAAAAGGATAACTCGTAAAAATCTACACAACACGGAGGCGGTCAGCTGTCAACCGCTCAGTTCAAATTAATCGGATTTTAACGGGAAGTATCTCTCTATTATAACTGTAACACGCTATATTATACTAATTCTCGTGCAGTAGATTATGTTATTTACTATAAAAGTGAGAATAACGGAAAAAAAATAAAAAATAATATCAATTTTGTAACCTACCTTATCTTAGAAAATTAAAAATTAAAATCAAATAAAACTAAAGAAGTCCCAATACATTCTTGATTCTCATATAAGTTACATGTTCCTTTAACAGTAACTTCTGTTACATTACACATTGAAGGCAAATTATAGATAACATATGTTAACAAAATCTATAGCTACACTTCAATTTTGTACTTAATTTTCTATCAATTAAATCAAACTCATTCTTTTCCATGCTATATAATCTTGAAACTACTAAATTCATATTTTAAATAATCCAACACCTAAGCCTATTACCTAAACCTATTCTTTTCTGTCTTTCTCATCTTGTTTACTCCACGCTTTCAGTAAATACCTGACACCATGTTCGTTATGACAAGGAAGGCCACTGCCAAGGACATGGAGGTGAAACTGAAGTTAGCCCTGGAAAAGCTCAAAACATCCGAAGAGCTCTGTCAACAACTGTTAAGGGAACGTGATGACAGCGAGGAAGAAATTCAGAAAATAATTAGTAAAAACTCTGAATTAAAGTCTCAACTTGCAGAATTACACATCCAATATATGGATGTGCTGGATCAGCGGGATAGGTTACAGGATTTTGTAGGTTCTTTTAGTGAATGTAGTGATGCTCATGAGAGGGCCTTGAGTCGCATTAAGGTACTGGAGACAAGCTTAAATGATGCTCACAAGTCAATAATATGCTTCAAGCAAACCCAACAACAACAGGAAAGTGATGACACTCACCGCCTTTTCAGTGAGCTTGTTACTTCAAATCCACTTCATATTAATAATTTGAGTCACAAAAAGATTAAAAAATACATAAGATTAAACAAATTGATACAAAAGATTAAGAAAGTGTGTCATAAACATAAATCCACACATAAATTAAATAATTTACTTAAAACTAAAGTTGACTTGAAAAATCAGTTAAATTTGTGCACTAACCAACTTTTACAAAGTAGGCTAATGTATGACCAAGACACACTAGTTCTGCAACAGGAAATGCTTGAACTGCAACGCGAATTAACAAAAATTACACACAAATATGAGACAGCCCAATATCAAGTAAAGGCACATATTTTGGCTACCGATGAGCTGCTCCAGTTAGGTAGTGAAAATATGGACCGTCTTGATTCTCTTAAAAATAAATATACCAACTGTACTTGTTCACAACCAGCAGTACAAGCTGACCCAGAGTTAACTTCGCCTAGTACTATGCAGTCAGCAGTGAGCAGTGACACAATACCACCTGTTGTCAATGTTCAGTGCAATATTCCACCATCAAGCATTTCATATAATAATAATTCGGAAAATCAAAACAATATATCACAAATATTTTCTGATAGATTTGGTCTTGGTTTTGGTAAATTAATCTCTCAATATTGTAAAAGTAAAATAATAAACAATTGTTCACCCGGTGCCAGCTACAATGAGATAATAGAAACAATTAAATTGACAAACCTTAATACCACTTCAACTGCCATTATGCTATTTGGAGATAGTCTAGCAGTCAAAAAACAAAATATAATAGAAAGTGTTGAATCAATGATAAAATTAAATAATACAACAAATTGCAAGTTTATAATCTGTGCCTTACCATATTCTAAAAATTTTACTATAGAACAAAATCAGTACATATTTAATTTAAACCTATTAATGTACAATATAACTAGGCAATACAATAATAGAATAATGTACTTTGATACAAATAAATTTATAAATAATTTTGTAGTGACAAATGATACAATGTATCTAAGTTTTTATTATAAACGACAAATTGCTATATTGATAGCAAATAATATACAAATTGACCCGGGTTCTACTACGGTAACCTCTTCTTTTAATAATATTAGTAGTTCTACTAATACAACTATTGATACACCTGATAGTTTAAACTACATGGTGCGACAAAGGGTGGGCCACATCAACTGAATGTTGTACATCAAAACATTCAGGGCCTTTCCGGCAAGGATTTAGAATTAAGTTTATTCATTGAACATTATATGGTACAAGTTATGTGCATAACTGAGCACTGGCACAGAAATAGTGAAATAATATTCCTTAATAACAGTAATTATACAGTACAAAGTTCATTCGTTAGAAAGGAAGCCATCCATGGTGGCTCTCTTATAATTGTAACTAATAATTTAAAGTGTAAGGAACGTTCAGATATAGTAAAATTATCAGTCGAGCGCAATGTAGAATTATCATGTGTTGAACTGGAGCAGTTTGTTATAATTTGTGTATACAGGCCTCCTTCAGGTGATTTTAACACTTTTGAATCAGTAATGGAAAATTCTCTCTCTAAACTTAATTCCACTAGTAAATCACTTTTAGTTTGCGGTGACTTCAATGTTAATATTTTAGAATCATCTTCTTTAACTACAAGGTTGCTAAACTTATTTAAATCATTTAACTTAGTAAATTTATTTCTAGAACCAACTCGAATTACGGCAACCTCGTCAACCTGTTTAGATAATATATTTACTAATTGTAGCGCCACAGAGACTCTGATTACCAGTGGCCTTCCTTCCGATCACCGTGGTCAACTGGCACGGTTTCCTGATAAAAAGAATAAAATCAAGCGGGAAATAACATGTCGGCCCTTAACAACCAGTCGTTTTAATAGTTTTAAAAATAATATTAACGCGAAACTAGACAATGAAATATTAAATAAAAACAATCCCCATTTAATGTACGGAGCACTATTTGATATAATAAAATACGAATTTAATTCTAGTTTTAAAACCAAAACGCTCGTACTAAAAGAAACGGCTAACTTCAATGAGTGGGCTTCCCCCGGCATTTACAAGAGTAGAGCTAAGCTGTATGAGTTGTATGAAATGAAAAATTATAATTTTGATGAAAATTTTATTAGATATGTTAGGAATTATTCTAAATTGTTTAAAAAAGTTTGTCATGCGGCAAAATCAATGTATTTTAGTAATAAAATTAAGAATAGTAAGAGTATAATAAAAGCGACGTGGAATATTATAAATAGCGAGACCGGGAAAATCAAACAGCGTGATAATCAGTATAAAATCATTAATGAGAATCAAGTTTACGAGAAAGATTCTGATGTAGCTCGCGAATTTAACACATTCTTCTCTAATATTCCAATCAAGACCACTAGCGGCTTAGACTCCTCTGCCACCAACGCCGAAAAACTTTTACGTAGTAGTGTTAGTCAATGTGAAGCCACATTTACCTTTAGTTATATTTCACCTTATGACATAGTAAGAACCTTCAAGTCATTAAATTCAAAAAAGACAGGTGATTTATGGGGTATCTCTGTTAAAGTCTTAAACTGTATTATTGACGATATTGCGCCCTATTTAGCTCGTATATTTAATGAGTGCATTGACTCAGGTACCTTTCCTGAACTTATGAAATACAGTAAAGTTATACCTCTCTTTAAATCCGGGAGCAAGAACGATCTAGGCAACTTTAGACCGATTTCAATTCTGCCCGCGTTGAGCAAAATTTTTGAAAAGCTAATTTTAAATCAACTCCTCCGGCATTTTAATTCATACAATATTTTACATGCGGAACAATACGGTTTTACAAAGGGTCGCTCCACAACGGATGCCGGAGTTGCTCTACTGAAACATATATTCAGTGCGTGGGAGAAGTCACAGAATGCTATCGGGGTGTTCTGTGATCTTTCTAAAGCGTTCGACTGCGTCCAACATGAAACGCTTACCCAGAAGCTAAAGTACTATGGTATTAGAGACAGCGCACTTAGTGTTATTAGCTCATATTTAAGCGGTAGAATGCAATGTGTTGACGTTAATGGTGTCAAATCTTCCAATCTACCCGTTCGTTTGGGCGTACCGCAAGGGTCGATTTTAGGTCCATTTTTGTTTCTTGTATACATTAATGACTTGCCATATTATTTAAAATCATTGTGTGATGTAGTATTGTTTGCCGATGACACGTCTCTAATTTTTAAAGTTGATAGGAATAGAGTAGATTTTGATGACGTGAATTCTTGTCTTTCACTAGTAACGCAATGGTTTACAGCCAATAATTTAGTTTTGAATACGAAGAAAACAAAATGTATTAAATTTGCTTTGCCTAATGTAAAAAATCTCGGTCCCGGTGTAATTTTGAACAATGAGGAACTTGAAACGGTACATGCTACGACTTTTCTAGGGATAACAGTAGACTCCAAAATTCAATGGGGTGAGCATATAACTGGCATCACGGGTAAATTAAGCTCTGCTGCGTACGCTGTCAGGAAAGTAAGAGCTCTCACCGATGTAGCCACGGCGCGTCTAGTGTACTTTAGCTATTTTCACTGCATCATGTCCTACGGAATTCTTATGTGGGGCAATGCTGCCGATATCGAGAATGTTTTCGTACTACAGAAGCGCGCTGTCCGTGCTATATACAAACTTGGTGCTAGAGTCTCCCTTAGGGAAAGGTTTAAGGACATTGGTATTCTGACTGTGGCGTCTCAATACATTTATGCCAATATAATATACGTAAGGCAAAACCTAGATTCATATAGTAAAAACAGCGACGTACATCATTTTAATACTAGAAATAAACATAAGTTAACCGCACCTAATTATCGTCTACATAAGGTGCACGGTTCATTTGTGGGGCTTTGTGTACGCATTTATAACAGGATTCCGGTTCATCTCTTGGAATTAACGGACAGTTCTTTTAAAAACAAAATCAAAGAAATTCTTGTTAAAAAGGCATATTATAATGTTAATGATTATTTCACAGATAAACGCAGATGGCAGCTCTGAAGTGGAACAAAAGTGCTTTATTTTTTGTATTTTTCGGTGTTTTAAATTAATAATTGATAAAATAGAATTGTATAATTGTAAAATAAATTAATAATAATTAAATTGTAATAGACAGCTGTGTTGCTGGGAAGTTTGTTCTTCACCACTTCTTCTTTCCAGCCATAACACTAGGAAGTGGTGAAAGGGGGGCGTTTTGGGGGTGCTGTCATTGTAAAATTTTGACGTTAAAAAGTGCTAATCGTATTAGCCTATTTTAATAAATGATTTTGACTTTTGACTTTTGACTTTTTGACTTTTGAATGGTCTTACTACAAAAACTTTAACCCCTGTTTTACACTTGTCTAAAAAAATTTTGGCTGCAAAATGAACCATATGTCAACGTCATAATTTGACATTTTTTTAGACAAGGCTTAAACTGACGTTAAAAAGTTTTTGTGGTAAGACGGTAAATCTTTATTTTTGGTGGTTATTTTTTGTTATTTGACTTGAAGAGATAGATTTAGGAGTATTTGAAAGGAAAAAATCAAGGTATTGCCATACTTCCAGCAGTGTATGTTAGGACATTATTTTGTTAAGCTCAAATTATGCTGAAATCTGTTTTTATAAAACCTAGGAGAAGATCAAAGATTTACAGAGACATTTACTTCTAATCGACCCTAATCTATAATTCACATAAGTACGACCTAAAGAGTATCGTGAAAAGGACACTATATACCTCTAAATATACCTTACGTTTTAAAGGGAAGAGAGTTATGTTAAAAAGAGAATGAACTTGAATGATTCATTTCAACAAACAATGTGATTTAAAACCCCTTTTCACTAAAAAAACGTAACAAGACCGTAACCCTAATCTGGCAATTATTTAATTCCATCTCTATTCATCCATTATCTTCATCCCATGACATCACAAACAAGGGGATTGGCAAAAAAATCCCATGAGTCATCTCAAGACTATACAAAAGGTTCGTATGTCCGGCGAAAATTCATTACAGAGTGAATCATATGATGCATCATGCACTCTTCTAAGGAAAACAACGATTTGGTGATGACATCAGGACACGGAATTAATTAGACACACATTCTTTGGAAGAAGAAAAACCCAAAGTTGTCATTTTGTTGTTGATAAATCTTTTATTTATTTTTATTGTTCTAAAGAATGAATGCTTTGAGGAAAAGCTGTGACAAAATAGTATATTATAGTGTTTCTAGTTTTAGACATTCCTATTTATATGGTTACAAATCTAAGGATGATGATATAGGCAACAGAACACATAATATATGTTCTGAACATATATTAAGTGTTCTGTTGCCTATATTTAATATTTCCCTATCATAAGATCATTTGTAATCACTATTTTTAAGTTATGTAATTAATAAAGACCTAAAAATATATGTTCTTTAATTGGAATTTAGAAACAACAGATAATAAACTGTAAACCTTATAATTTCAATTTATAACGAAACTAGCTTGTGCCAGCGGTTACATCCGCAGAACCAAAGGAACTGCACGAATCCATATAAATGAATGAATGCCTATCGAGGAGGGCATTACTGGGCTATCTACAACTGAAAGATTTTTTCAAATCGGATCAGTAGTTCCTGAGACAAGCGTGTTCAAGCAAACAAGCCAACTCTTTTGCCTTAAAATTTTAGCATAGATTTACCTAACTGGTTGTAAGCTAAGGAACTATCGATCACATTTGTTCAAGTATCCAATAAACTGAAGATTAAGACATGAGCCGTCTACATTTAGCAACGGAACGGAACCCATTAGTTTTGCGGTACTTCGAATACTTAAACGTATTTGCTTCAATGTTAGACTTAAACCATTAGCAAGATTACTATCCTTTTAGACAAGGAAGTACTGTTTAAGTTTAGATGGCTGCATTAAGTTGCTTAACTTGACTAACTGATTCGATTTGCATGTAAGAAACTAATATTTGGATAAGTTGCAAGATAAAATAAATTATTGAGGTCCTTGTTGTGTTTAAGTTGAGAATCATCATACTGGCTGATAAAGAAAGACGATAAAAATTATTTATTTTTTAATCTTGCTTTGGAAAAGCTATGCTTACAATTCATGTTATTTCATAGTACTGAACACTCATAACTATGAATAAGTGGGTTTTTAATAGCACAGTCTAATTGTTTTTATGCTTTCATGATTGTATTTTATGGATACGGACACAGTTTTAGCTAATAATACGTTTAGTAGAAACGTAGTCATAGTATAATGATAACAAAAGAAACCAACTTCTAGTAATAATACACTTAGTGACATTTAACGGAACTATTAGGTAATTAATATTCAGTAAGCTCTACAAGACAACTAGCCAGCAGAACGACCTTCCAAAATATTGTCTAACTCGTAATGTAATACAAACAATGGCCTTACTTGCGTCGTAAATATATATGTATATCGCAATGTCGTCTGTTTGTCTATGACGTCATTGTACAGACACGTGGACATGGCGCGAATTACCTTAATTCCGACTCGATATTTTGTCATATCGATTGGGTAGAATCGTCAGTAGTATTGAGTATCGAGTATTGAGTATTGAGTATCTCAGTGCCTCAAGACGAAAGTCTACAACCAATGTGTGTTACCAGTGATGACTTACGGCACCGAAACGTGGTCTCTCACTATCGGCCTCATCTGAAAGCTCAAAGTCGCTCAACGAGCTATGGAGAGGGCTATGCTCGGTGTTTCTCTACGTGATCGAATCCGAAACGAGGAGATCCGTAGACGAACCAAAGTCACCGATATAGCCCACAGGATTAGCAAGTTGAAGTGGCAATGGGCAGGCCATATTGCTCGCAGAGCAGATGGCCGATGGGGCCGAAAAGTGCTGGAGTGGAGACCACGGACTAGCAAGCGCAGCGTAGGACGTCCATCAACAAGGTGGACAGACGACCTTATAAAGGTCGCCGGAAGACGCTGGATGCAGGTCGCCTCCAACAGGTATCTGTGGAGATCTAAGGGGGAGGCCTATGTTCAGCAGTGGACGTCCTATGGCTGAGATGATGATGATGATGATGATGATTGAGTATCGATTCTTGTCGTGTCTGTCTTGTTTGGTTCTATTCTCTAAGTTATGTAGTAATTTTCTTCTTCACGGGATGTATCCTGCCAGGGCTGCGGGATGTTCAAGAGAGTTACCACGGCTCTGGTACAGAAAGGGCTTAAGAAGGAACATGGTGGGTTCTAGCCAGTAAGAGTCTAACACTCCCTCACGCTGCACCCACATAGGGAGGGGTCATTTGATGATTTCCCAACAAAAAAAAGGAAGAAAATTATCGTATCAAATAAATATATTACACATTGGTATATGAAATTCCAACTAGATTAATTCAAAACAAATTAAACTAAGTTCATCATGTTCGTTTCCATGTGACCATGAATGAATGACCTTTGTACAAGACCCTTCAGAGCCTTGTCTTTTAAACAATCAGTACCGGTTTTCGTATGACTTTTGTTTGAGCTTAGAAAACCAGTATTACATTGCAGCTGGAGGACATAATGGTTGCATTATGTATAATGATGATATTTAACCGAAGCGAGTTAGACTAGAGGTGGCCCCGATCGACTGGAAATAGAATATCAAATTGTTCTTAAGACTTTGTTGACTTAAGGGTAAATCAAATCAGTCTTTATTGTGGTTCATAGGTAGGTACATAATAAATTATAAACAGCTATGTCCCGCCCTTAGGGAATATAAAAGTATGTATCTTGGAATTAGTAAAGTGTAGAATTAAAGTATTATTTTAACAAATTATAGAAAATGGTTCATTACTTAGTGGGATCACTCGTATATTGGAGCTGGGATTTATGGGATAAGAAGTAGATGTACAAGCAGACTTTATGTACGCGACTGTACATAAAGAATCACTCAGGTTTAGCCTGGACAGCTATCTTTCTATATTTATCAAGGCATTAAGCTCAAGTGTGAATTAGGTGTGCAAATAACACTTTTAGTCTTTTTTCTGCAAAATTTTAGACTGGTTGAATATTCTGTAAGTTCTATTTCAACCGTGCTAAAACTAAAAAATCCAGTTTGTCGGTAAATTAAATATGGCTATAAATAATGGAGTTGAATACGAATAGCGAAGTATTGACCGCTTTACAATATTGAATACAGTTTACAGTCTATTGAAATTGTATGGAGTGTATTGAATTTATCGACGGCCTGTGGCGGTTTTCAGGTTCTTGTTTAGTTTTATTACTCGAATAGGCTTAGTTTTTTTTTTTTTGTAAGAGGTAAATGTGCGAAAACGTATGAATTAGTAAGCTAAAAACTTGGAACTGCAGTATCAGAACTCGTTCCTATAAAGTAATGCTGTCGAGTATTATGCAAAGATTAAGAAGATTAATTTTGACTGTTCATAAAAAAATAAGTACTTATCACTTTAATCATATTAAGTGACGATTGGAAAAGCTCAAATAGTGAATTGAAATTACGTTGTTTACATTTTACCAGTCCAAATGACTTAGAGATAATAATACTTAATTCATTTGACACGTATTTGCGATTATTTCACGAATTCAGATATTGTGAAATATGTAGTCCCAAATGTTATAAAACTATCATGCAGAGATTGAATTAATTTCATCACTCATTTTGTGACGTACATGTTTACTCATATCTAGGGACAAAATATCTATTCAAATTCCCATTTGCCCACTGCATACTCAATGCGTAATGACAATATTGCATCATACATACAATATTACGACTTTCTCTATTAACTTATGCATGCAGTGATTAATTATATAGCTCGCTAACTACGACTCAATGCCTCAGTAATGTTTGTTAGCGATAATTACTTAATTACTAACTATATTATTAGTTGGCAAATATTAGTATATGTATTGTCTGTCTATTGAGCTGAATTGTTAGCTTTCAGTCTATCCAGGTGTAGCTGATAATGACAATATTGATATTTCATGGAACCTTATAAGGTTAGAAAGGACTTATAAGTTCTTTGTATTTCTTACCCGTCGTAAAAATTACTAAGGTTTTCATCTCCATTTATTTAATCGTAATAATTACATAAACTAAGGTAATAAAACATAATTTATAAGAAAGTTAATCTCAAAAGGATTAAGAAGGCTTATCAAAAAACCAAAAACCTAAATGCACCAAAGCTTGTTCGTCACATTACAAATTGCCGCGTTCCAAAACAAGATGGCGGGCGCGTCGTCGCGCGATGTTTCCCGGAAACGGCGCTCGCACAGCCGCCATGTTGTGTACGCGCACGGGACGCGAAACGTGACGCACACATGCTCACGCGCTGTAATCAACCGATATGGGGAGCGTGGCTTGACAACGTTATACATAGTTTATGGCCGCGTGGCGTGTTTTAACTTTAAGGTTATGCCTTGATAATGTTTATGTTGATGGTTATAAGGATATAATTTTACGATAAATATAGGGATGTGGCTGCTTTATGTTCGTGTTAAATAATTATTTTAATTCAACTGCAAAAAAAGGTGGGTCATGAAGATAAATAAATGACATTTTAAACATAAAATTTTATAATCCGAAACTCTGTAGAATTGGTATTTCAAAATGTAATATAAATAGCAGAGATGTAAATAAAGCTACCTACAACATATTTGATTAAAATAACCGAAACTATTTTAATTAAAACGACCTTTTCACGTTAGTGGACATAAAACGAACAAAGCCACCGTTAAGAGGATTGGAACGAACAATACTTTTATCATGCGATTGTCCGAATATTATTTACGATAAAACAATAGTGGGCCGGTCGTTAGCTCGTGACCTTTGTGATTTATTTATATGCACGAGTATGCAGGCCTGCATTGCCATGTCTGAAGGATATGTTACTGAAACAAATTAACTCAAATAATAGCTGATAAACTGTTTTTTTGTGTTTACAGCAATCGCAGTAGGATAGTCTATTTCTCATTTAATTTGTCTATATTATATTAATTGTTTATTCTTGTAACAAACCTGTATTATATGTGAGGAAATGTATGTCCTGAAATAATTCCTGCTATAAGTATGAGTAAATACGAGTATGTATGTATGTCAGTATAGCAAATATAGCCATGTCGGTAACCAAACGATCAATCTAACAAATGGAGACATTCATTGAACCGTATTGAAGCAATAGTTCCTGAAATGAGGTTTTCAGTTCACTCGTATCATCCACAATATATATCAATATCAATCATATCTATCGATAAAGAATGTTTCATTGCGGCTTGAAATTACACTAGGCACAGACAAAAAAGCCTCAATTTACGTTAACCGCGAAAGGTTTTGTAAGAACTTCGTAAAGGTAACTCAAAACTTTTTGACAATGACGAACAACGGAAGGAATTCCGAAGAAACTCAAAAGTATTATTTTATCTTTTGTTATGACTTGAAATGTAACGTTCAAAGGAAATACAGACCTGTTGTGTGTCAGAAACCATATTATTATAACTTAGTCCTTCAGTCAACAAAGAAAATGTATAAATGATATATCCTCGAACCTATATATTGCTTGGTAACAACACGTTTAGTCAACTTAATTAAGATGTTAAATAAAGTCCATAAACAGTGGTCTAAAAATCAATAATTTGTATAAAGGTGACTTAAAGCCTTGTTAGTCCTATGGTCTACCGTAGTCTTAACGACTGGCTTAAAACCAAATAGGTATGTGAAAAGCGTTAATTAAAATCTGATTAGGTTTAAAGATACTTTAATGGGATATGAATTTTGTTTACATTTCTTAAAAATATGCACGTAATTGTAGCATTTCTTTTATTTTTTGTAGTAATACATCATTGCACAAATGACATCATACGCGTTATCAAGATATCGAGTAGACAATAGTGTTGTTATGTCACTTTGTTTTACGTACTAAAAAAAACTGCTACCATGACGCTACTAATAAAATTCCTATCTAGGCATTCTGCTCAGAATTTTATAAACTTTTCGTATGTTTAAGGATAACTTACAAGTTAATCACGATTTCTTATCTTCGGCATGTAACGGTTAAAAATGCTTTTATACCTGCAAAACAACTTAACACATCTACCCCTCTAGTAACAATTATTTTTTTACCTTCCAAGGGTTGTGTCACAAAACAAATACGAGATGTACTTGCAACGTAGTCTGGTCCTTGGTCCTTCATCGACAGATGTGCAGATTATTATTATTAGCCAGCCATTGATCTCTCTACCTGAGCGCGCCCCATCGGGATATTGGTCTCGGATTCATAGCGTACGATAATATGGTATTAAATGGGTATGTGGGGTGATTTCGATGTTATAGATTGGGTATTTATTTGATTTCAATTGAAATGAGATTAGAATTTAAACATGTCAGCGAATTAACGTAAAGCTTGTAACTATAGGTCCTAGAACTATGCGCTTTTTACATATCAGAATAAATTTAATATAGTTTTCGAGTTTTAGTAATAAATTATACTGAAGTCTTGTTTAATATAATTGTAGTTTAGCTACCTAATTGTTTAAAGAAGAAAACTAGCGACTCTCCCGTGTAATATTCATTTAAATGAACTTTACTGTACTTCGTTTAAAATGTAACCTTTTAAGCTGCAGCAAGGTTACAGTAAATATTACATTGTTGCCTGCCGGAGTTAATTCATAAATTCCCCATTTTATACCTCGGCATTTTGATAAAATGAGCTTTCTTTTACGTCCTCTTATGATGATGTATGTTGGCAATTAAAAATACTTTGTTTTTATTATTATTTTTCACAACGATGCCTAATATTATGTACTAACACCTTTATAACCTATGAACACAGAATAAAGAGCTTTGACTTAAATTGTAAAAAATGAGTAGTAAATAAAATGATAACATTATAAACGGATAATACATAATTTGTTAATAACGAAATTCCAAGCAAGCGTATATTCAATATAACTTATTACGTATACCTATAAATACCGAATTTTACGACTAGATTTATATGCAGATTGTACATAATTTAAATAAGGAAACTACAACAACGGAACTGCTGCAATTTGCGTAATACATATCCTCTACGAAATGACAGTAACAATATTATACCTCTTAGGTAAACAAATCCGGTTGAGTATGCATAACTCTTTCGTATATAATTATACTGATATAATTATAGAGATTGTACATAACCATTCATTTGGTCTACCAATAATATATGTTCTGAAATAATACCTACACTTACTTTTTAAGGTTTTACTCTCTGTTTATAATCACGATTACAATAAAAATGTTTCTTTACTTTTCTTTAGGGAATCGGAAATCGCTATTTTAAAAAACCAACATTATAAGAGGAATTGTGTACTTGAGACTTTGATTTTTATGTATTTGAGTATCTACAATTCTACATGCAACAGTCGCCAGTGAATTTCAGTCAAAATATAACATCATTTAGGTATGTTTTTTGAAAGAAAGAAAGAAAGAAGAGAGAAAAATATATTAGTCAGAATGTACTTAGTTACAATAGGTTTTATTATAAGTAGCCTCATACATTCTCCCGAATCTCACAAATCATCATCCTCCGAGCCTTTTTCCCAATCATGTTGGCTCGGCTTCCAGTCTAACCGGATTCGGCTGAATACCAGAGCTTTAGAAGCGACTGCCTATCTGACCTCCTCAACCCAGTTACCCGGGCAACAATTACAAGTAATAACCGGGCAAGTTAAACGGGAATCGCTGTACAAATATTATACTTATAATCCACTTTGTTTAAAACAAATAGGTCATCTTTGTATATGTAACTTTCCTTCATTTAGAGCAGCGAAATATGTAGTTAATTAAGCAAACATGCAGACTAAAAAACACCAACAATTAATTATCATCATTACACATCAGGCTTTGTCCTTTAAATTCTAAGGACAATCACTAAAACCCAAACAATACTTCACGCCCACATTCAAAACGCGTCAAATCATTGAAATTTGCAATAAAACTCAAAAATAAGGCCGTCAGACAAGCCGGTGTTTTTTCAATAAAGTGTCAGGTAAATTCATCATGGCGTGGTGAAACCGGTTTGGTCGAAAATTGCCCTGCGCACAGACCATGGCGTGGCGGTTAGAGACTCCGCTTGAATGATAAATACGTAGGTTGCTGGTTTGTTGATAGGAAAATTTTGTTTTAGCCGTCTTTGAAGTAAGATTTGTTTTGGCTATTTTTGGATTGATAGGAAATCCAGTTAAAACTGTTTAATTTAATGTTGTATTGTATTATTATGTAAATATCGAATAAATAATGAGGTATTCGTTACAAACTGTTTTACTAAATAATTCAATTTTTGTAAGGCGAATTTACTCTAATGAATTCATAACGCTATCTCCTTTGTCATCGATGCATCATCGTAAAAAATATCCATTTTGATGACAATACGAAACTTAAAAATAGGAAGAATCTCAAAACATTATACAAATAAAGCTAACTGAGTTATGTTGGCAACCTATAAAAACTTTTTAAAGGGCGAAATGCATAGGTATACAACTTTGTCTTCTTGGACTAAAATCCGGGTATTATTTAAGCACCCCCCAAATGAATAAAACAATTATAACAATGTCTAACCAATTTCTTTTCCTTGTCAACAGAGCGAAAAATGGCTGGCCTACGAGAACTTAAAAGAAGAAATTCTAGAAAAGATCAGGAAACTTGAAGAGGAGCGTCACACAGTGGACTTATGGTCCTGTGGGCCCGAGTGGGGCCGCAAGCGACGCAGGAGACAAGTCACCGTGTCCCCCCCTTATGTAGTCTACATGCTCCCCGACGCAGATATCATGGAAGACTGGCGGTTAGTAAGGAAACTTCTAGAACGAACTGACTAGCACGACACAAACGAATTTTCTAGAATATTTTTCTAATGTAAGGTAATCGTGGAGTTTTGATTGTGATGAGTTGTTTCTTGTCACGGTACTACGGTCGGGTTGCGTTTAGTTGTACTGGTAATTTATTTGAATTAAGAACGCAGCTAGTTGAAACTTTTTAGCTGGTAAAATTCTGGTTTAAGTTCACCACAGAAGATGTAATTTTGAAAAGATTAGCTGCAGAAATATTTTATTGATGTGTGTGTAACTTAACTTTGAAATAATAATTATTAGAGAACTAGACTGGTATATCATATTAGCTGTAAAATGCAAATGTAAATATTGATGAGACTTTTGTGAAAACTTAGTAAGTTATTAAAAGAAAATAGTACCAATTTCATTGCATTTGAAAGAATGAAGCGACGATTTTACTATTTTATTTTATCAGTAAACGTAACCAAAACTATGGCCGTAGTATTATAAATATTGTTAAGATCAAGTGATATTTTTCACTGCAAAGATCTGTAAGGGTAGCATAGCAACTAAAGGTACTAAGTGACATAGTTAAGATATGTCACGAACATAAGGGAGCCTCAACGATTGTGACCTGAATCTTCAGGCCACCAGGTAAGAACTTCCCAAGGGGAATAAATGACTAGCGGAGATGTCATAACGCAAAATTCCCTAAGAAAGTAGCGCGCCAAAAAGCGGGTGTTCGGGGGACGAAGAACGTTACTAGCTCCACCCTTAAAAGTCTTCTACGGAACCTGCCCATTTTATTCAAACTAAAATCACCAATCAATCAAGACAAATCTTTAACAGCTGGGTTTTGGACTAGGAAGCTGAATACCTCGTTAGTTGTAGTAACAGATCACGCCTACCGTACGTCACTTGAGCTACAAGAAGGCGCTTGGCCTACCTGCCTTATGGCATCTCCGCTATCTTTCCTTCCTCCTAAAGCTACAATGATTGTAATTTATTTTTATAGGGTTAAAACACCCCCTTGTATAACAGAATTATGTCCCTCATATTCATTATAGTGTCAATTGAAACTAAATATTCGTCTTAACGGAATTTTCACGACTCTGGTCACCGGGAATTTTTTGCCAATGACTGTTTACAAATTAATAATGAATGATGATGTATAATAATAACTTACAGTAATAATAAACGTTGAACTGAAATGACTTTTGTTTTATTTTCGAAAACCTTTGTAAATTGATTATAATCAAATGCACGAAGGGCAGTTCTTTTAGTAGTTTTGGGGAAAGTTACTTGTTTGGTTAAAGTTAGTTATGTGCTTTAATCGAATCTATGAAATGTAGTTGAAACACCGAGCAATGAAAATCATTAAGCTAATGCATTAGAATAGCAACGATCGCAACTTATCATATAACCAAGAATAATTAATTGACTTTTCTATGAGCACGTTTATTTAACGAGAGTTTGATTTGAAAAACTGCTACGAGCTATTTATTTAGCTTCGCAAATAGTCCCCACAGGATGCGGCTGAAGCTGCGGGCATATGATTTAATTTTGACTGAAGAGGAAGAAGTGAAGGAACAGTCATATACGTAACAAATATCCGAATATCTCTTTGCCATTTGATAATTCAGAATTAGGTTCTCAAAGTACTTTTTTAAGCCAGAAAATCGTCAGTAGACGACATAAATACATAATGTTTATAAGCTTTTGTTATGTTAAAATTTCATAATTTGAGGGACGAAAATTTTACGACCAATTGGAATGTTACGAATGTAAGTTTTAGTGTGTGAAAAGGTTTTGGTGGTCCTTTCTTGGAACTAATATCAGGATTTTATTTATTAGGGAAATTAAAATTCAGTCTCTCCGCACTAACAAACTTTATATATTATTTTTTCTCTGGACCGATCAAAGGGTATCACTTTAAAAAAAAACCAGTAACTTAACGTTTGCTAATTCGAATTTTCTCTGTAGAAGAAATGAAGTTTAGCTTTTTTAATGACTGAAAGACGACGTACATATACATATTTTTATGAATACACGGCTAAATAGCTCCCTGAGTATTCAATCTTTAATTAACAGATTATAGTTGCGTCTTTAATTAGCGTAATTGCGCTTTACACATCTGTGCAGACGTGGCCAAGTGTAAATAGTAGGTTCTTATGGACGATAATTAAGCTCATTTGTGAAGTTCTACGTATGTAGTAATATAAATAAGATGCACATGTACTGAACCTGTTTTGTAGTACTTAAGGGACCCAAAAAAAAACAACCGTAAGTAAGTTTACCTAATAAAACATTCATAATTTTTTTTTAAATCAGTATGAATTGTTGAGTATTGATAATACCTATCTGAGGGAAGGTGAGACTATTTAACTGTAACGATAACCAAACCTCAAGTAGCCGTCAAATCAGCGATTTGACAATTGAAAATGGTTCGGTCATCGTTATAGTTAAAGGGTGCTAGTCAAAATAACGATTGCAATTGGCTTAGCTCGTACCTATGTAACAGCTGTACGAGTAATCGATCATAAGGTTAAGCAACGCTTGGCACGATCGGTCTGTGGATGGGCTAGCAGAAAGTCAACAAGGAAGCTGATACGGTGAGTATGGTAAGTAAAATTAACTTAATACTGAAAAACATATTTTGCTCTTGAGTTTAGTAGATGTTTTTTTTATTGAGTGTGGGAAATTCGAGACACGCGTGTGAAATCTAGTAGTTACGAATAGAAATGTAAAGTATATAAAAACAAAGGCAATAGGGTTAAAGGCCTGTACAGGCCTTGTTAGACGGATACGGGTTAAATCGTCTTTTATATGTAGATATAAAACGTATTTTGATGATATAAACAAAAGCAGTCGACGCCTCAAGCTGAAGCTAGTGTAATTTGTGTTTTAATTTAATTTGCAACATTTCCTTGAAATTGCGACAGAAGCATTGTTCATTAATATAACTGGACATTGCCCGATTACAAGTTGGCTAAGCCCCAAGTGGCATGCAGTATCCAACGGTTGGATTTGTAGGATAATAGAATTTGATAGGTTACATACACACAACGCAACGTAGGCAGGAGGTAGATATAACAGCCAATGATAATTATTTCAGTACAGTGCTTCAATTATCGCAATGATATTTGTTTCAAATGGGTGAATACCAATTAAACCCATTTGCGGATCAATATGCAAAAGCTACACCAAAATGTAAGTAAAACTAGTCACTTTTGCAAATTCACGTCGTTTTTTTTTTTCATTATCATATTTTTAATTTCGCTCAGTAAAATATTTTTCATGGTGGAAAAACTATTTTTCATTTAAACCTCAAAACAATTTAAATGTGAAAATACCTACGAATTTATTGAACAACGTTACGCATGCTACTTCAGATATAACTAACTCCACAGTATACAACTCCGACCACATAGATAATCATCAAAGTGGCACTATAACCAGTAATATGGAAGTACAGTTACAATGACACTCAATCGCGTTGTTATCTGAACAAATTGCTCGGAAAATTGAATTGATATTGTTTGCTTATGTCCGTATTCAAACCACATGATACAGTGATTACTGGTTACTTTACAATTGAATTAACTAGAGTGATGTAAGTAGGTAGTACTTCTACATTTTACACACGCTTAATCTTTTTAAATTGTTTTTTATGAACATTTTTCAAGAAGACTCATCAAGGAACTTACATGGAGTACTTGAGGTGAAATTCCACCGCTTCACAGCACAGGTTTATAAAATAGGTACTAGAGTTTTAGCCGCTTCGCCAGGGAACTATTTACCACACTCAGAGAATAATAGTTATACTAAAATCCAATCGGTAATTTTTGAGTAGTGTAGGAACAAACTTCAAATTTTTGCATTTATGATATTCTTAATATGATATAGGAATAAATTATAAGTACAGTAAGATAAGTATAAGTACAGTACGTATTCACAAAAAAATAAGGATATTTTTAATTAATTATCGAATCTAATTATCTTATTCAAGAAACTTTATCTCCGAGGAAAATTTCGTAAAAGAATATCTGTAAATTGTAGACTCAACTGTCTTGTTTTCAGTTCTATCGATGGTTTATTTTAAATCAATAATCGCACAAACCAATGAACGAAAAACTTTACTCATCTTTAGAAAGGCACAAATCTTCAATCTCACAAAAAAGTTTTTTTGGAAATTTATTCGGTTTCATTAGTCATACTACTACTATTTTGAATGGAATTATCGTCAATCAACAGAGTTATTGATAAACTTAACTTTGTTTATCAATAACTCAGTGATCGGATAGAAAATCTAAGCAGAGTTTTAAATACTTACATACATCTGTGACGTCACGTTCCCCTTTTTCTACTGAAGATACCTATTTCCTCGCCTTTCATGGTGCTTGTTAGTTTATTACAGCCATGTCGTACCTGCGTATCAATGTAACATTTTCAGTTATCTCTTTATTCACATTTTTCCTACAGTTCAACTTATAAAGTACCAATTTAGACGATTTTATACATGTGTGTATTTTTATATATTTCACACATGTATGTATTTTTACATTATAAAATATGCGAGATATTTTAGAGTAAGCTTTTTCAATGAAAGCTTTTTAAAATTCATGCCTTCGTTGATGCACATCGTGTTCCGGATGATCATTGTATCAACAAACCTCATAAGACTTGTTAAAGACGAGGCTTTTAGAATGCCTGTATCCCTGTTCGAAACTTAGACGCATAAAATTAGCATAAATTTGGATTCCCTGTCTCAAGAGAGAGATAAGTTAACTATCTCGACAAGTCTCGTAAGCAATTATACTGTTCAAACTTGAATCAGTTGTAAACTACTAGTCTACTTGTACAGTCAGCACCAAAAGTCGATGAACAGAATCAACATGACAAAAGACCTGTTCACAATAAAATGCCATAAGTTATAGTCGCAACTAGGAAACAAAATAGACTGTACACCAGAAACTTACAAAAGTCGTTAAACACGAGTATTTCAAAAGTATCTGTGCACTAGTATTCCTAAAGTCGCTGTACACCATCAATCCAAATGTCGCTGAACATCATTGTATCAAAAGTCACTAAACAGCAGTAAATACAAAATTAGGTTAACAAAGTATATTTTTAATGTTGCCGTGTGTTAATGTACTTTTGACGCTTATATTGTTCAGCTACTTTTGGGACAGTACTTGCTTGACCTTAATAATGTATGTTAACACGTTAGTATCTATTTCAATAATTTTAATAATTATTTTGGAAATACACTCTTTTGCAAAAAAGCGGGCACCTATGCGAAATCTTAGTTTTAAGGACTTCACGTGTATTTCAAAGGGTTTTAATGATTGTAGTATGTTTCTAGCATCAAAAGGGTTAGCCAAGCATGCGTGAGAGTAGTGTATTCTAAATTTGAATTTTGTACAATTGCTAAGAAATTGGTTAAACCTTGTTTTGGACTAATTGCTGGCAGAAAGTTCGTCGGTGCTTTGAAAAGTTTTTGAAGTGATTTTCAGAAAACTTATAATGCAGTCTTAATTAATGTACCTTTTTGTTAGATCAAACATTTTTGAAAAACTATGCGTATTTGATAAAATTTTCACCTGCTCTAAATTGGCTTTACTGATGATTGATGGCAATGTTAAGAGTTTCGGTATTTTAGTGTAAAGCGTTCTTCTGTTTAGATATTATACCCACGTGTTTTAAAATATCGCTTTTTCATAATTAAACACTATTTAGAGGAGTATCAGTACATTGGGCTGCGACAAAACCAATTTAAAGTAAGTAGTGCCGATCGCAACTCGTCTCCTATCGTACTTTGACATTAAAAAATACCAAATTTTGTGATAAATGTTAAAATTAACCACATGAAAAATGATGAGAAGGGTTTAAGCTATCTAAAAAGTCTAATTATCGCCGCGTTGAAGCTCTCTATAACTCCATAGGTATCGGGTTACTAAACGATGATTTCGCTGAAAGGGAGTCAAGAATTCAAAAGTATTGACCAAACGTATGTTTCTTAAGAAATGAGCAGATAGCCAATTATTGTTATGATTTAAGCAGTAAAGTGCTGTAGATGCTAGGAAATCTCGGTGCAGGCAAGTTTATTTAATAAAACGTCGAAACAACGTCGAAACGTGAAAACACGAAATTTGAACGCTCAGACTCATAGATCTTCGGAGGTATACGGAGTTTCTCAAGAGACGAGGTTGTTTGAAAATCAGTGATTACGAGACCTTAAGACCTCGTGCTCACAGTTTATGCGCTATTTTCTGTATTTTGTAGAATTTCAAGATTTTTAAAAATGTTAAAGTCCGAAAGGAGACGAGTTGTGATCGGCACTGCTTACTTTAAATTGGTTTTGTCGCAGCCCAATGTACTGATACTCCTCTAAATAGTGTTTGATTATGAAAAAGCGATATTTTGAAACACGTGGGTATAATATCTAAACAGAAGAACGCTTTACACTAAAATACCGAAACTCTTAACATTGCCATCAATCATCAGTAAAGCCTATTTAGAGCAGGTGAAAATTTAATCAAATACACATAGTTTTTCAAAAATGTTTTGATCTAACAAAAAGGTACATTAATTAAGACTGCATTATCAGTTTTCTGAAAATCACTTCAAAAACTTTTCAAAACACCGACGAACTTTCTGCCAGCAATTAGTCCAAAACAAGGTTTAACCAATTTCTTAGCAATTGTACAAAATTCAAATTTAGAATACACTCTCACGCATGCTTGGCTAACCCTTTTGATGCTAGAAACATACTACAATCATTAAAACCCTTTGAAATACACGTAAAGTCCTTAAAACTAAGATTTCGCATAGGTGCCCTTTTGGTGTGCTTTTTTTGCAAAAGAGTGTATTTCCAAAATAATTATTAAAATTATTGAAATAGATACTAACGTGTTAACATACATTATTAAGGTCAAGCAAGTACTGTCCCAAAAGTAGCTGAACAATATAAGCGTCAAAAGTACATTAACACACGGCAACATTAAAAATATACTTTGTTAACCTAATTTTGTATTTACTGCTGTTTAGTGACTTTTGATACAATGATGTTCAGCGACATTTGGATTGATGGTGTACAGCGACTTTAGGAATACTAGTGCACAGATACTTTTGAAATACTCGTGTTTAACGACTTTTGTGAGTTTCTGGTGTACAGTCTATTTTGTTTCCTAGTTGCGACTATAACTTATGGCATTTTATTGTGAACAGGTGTTTTGTCATGTTGATTCTGTTCATCGACTTTTGGTTCTGACTGTACTTGCTTTATTAAAGTATCAGGGAAAAGTTTAGTCAAGTTGAAAAAAACCGGCCAAGTGCGAGTCGGACTCGCGCACGAAGGGTTCCGTACCATTATTTATAAAACGGAAAATACAATCACGTTTGTTGTATGGGAGTTCCCCAAAATATTTACTTATTTCCAGTTTTCAGTATTTTTTGTTATAGCGGCAACAAAAATACATCATCTGTGTAAATTTCAGCTCTATAACTATCACGGTTCATGTGATACAGCCTGGTGACAGACGGACGGACGGACGGACAGAGGAGCGAAAACAATAGGGTCCCGTTTTCCCCTTTGGATAAATTACGTGGTCTTAAAAAAAACTATAGTGCTAGGTTTAAATAAACTGTCGAAGAAATACATATAATGGGCTGAACCTACCATTAAACAGGGTACTTCTTAAAATCCCGTTTTTATGGAACAAGATCTAAATATTTTGAAATTATATTAGGTATTCTGTAAGTACGTAAATAGCCGTTGTTTTGTATGAAAAAACTAACGAACATAATATGTACATTAAGATTCAAGGAAACTAAAACAGAAATCGTCTGTTATCGAGCATTAGTCAATGTTTCTAGATGAATTCGATTTTCATTATTCTAAAGTTTTTTGTACAGCTATGCTTATTAGAACACGAAGAATAATAAGTATATTACACTTACTTACGTTTCATTCTTTTTTGGTACGTTAAAGTAAGCCATTCAAATAACATAATACAACCTTACACATTTACATCATACGCTAAAATATAGTTCACCTGTGAGTTTTTGTAGTATGTTTTCTTACTTTGTCTTGAGATAAACTTAAATCGCACTTTACATAGAAATTAAAAGAAATGAGAAACTATTTTCGCGCCAGTCTTCCTGAGTTTTGACAGATCTTTTCAAAACTTTTTTTATTCGTAAAAGACATTGTCAAAAATAGGTCATTAACAAAAAAGATTTAATACTCTCTGCCTATTATATTTTTAAACATTACATTATGATAGATAATGTTTCACAAAAAATATTTATAAAAAATGATTTTAATATGTATGTTTCAAAAAAACCGTTTAAAATCATTTAATTTAGTAAAAATATGTATTAATTCTGGCCAAATCGGGTACAAAAACCAATGAACAGCCATTTACATTTTGAAAAACAAAACACATTTAGTTTTTTAATTTAATGGCATCAGACATACTTTTACGAAAACCAGCCAGCAATAAATCGATTAAGTATATCAAACCTCCATAGAACATTACTTTTTTTATTAATTCCTTTAAATAAATCCTCTTTCTTAAAAAAATATAATTTTCTTTTCTTTATTTTAGTACGTAGGAGTAATATTACAAAGTCGTATATGCTCGCGACGTTTAGCGGTAAAAAGTTCAATGACCCGAGTAAGTGCGCGGCGGACGCATTCAAATCGCGATTGTTTTACATACATAATGGATTTTTTAAATTTTATTCGAATCTTTTTATTTGCGTTTTTAAATGATGCTTTTAACCAGCTTCCCAAAATTAAGGAGGTTTCGCTTATTTTTTTATTGCAAGCTATTTTTATTGCTTAAAAAATGTTTCGAAAGCTTAGAAGATTCTTTCATTTGGTAAAAGCTAGAGAGAACACTTGAGATACATAATTTACAAGCTTTCTGCCTTTGAAAGTTCGCGTTTGAAACTTTATTAGGTAACTGTTTGTGAAGCTTCATTTTATACATATACATATACCTAATGATGATGATGATGATGATGTCCTCCTAGCCGATTATCGGCTACGGCGGCTGTTCTCATGTAAGGAGATTAGCCAACTGCGCAGGACATATTATAGTGCACAAGCATTTGCGCCGACACAGGTGCACTCCCTATTCCTTCACTCTCATAGCCCGATGGGACGGCAATCCGACACGACCGGAAAGAGATCAGGCGCAGGACCGACATTTACGTGCTCTCCGATGCACGGGTGAATCAATCACCAACTTCCAGGCTTCGGGCTGCTTTGTGAAAGTCTTCTAAAACCCACAAAGCGATTTCGGCCCGACTCGGGAATCGAACCCGAGACCTCGTGCTCAGCAGCCACACTTGCGACATTTGCGACATTTAGTAACATTTAAAATCGCTATAAATGCCACGATCTATTTATTACAATAATTTATTTATCATACATTTACCATTTCAGGCTAAATGAATGCGTTAAATGTGTTTTAATTAATTAATGACCTATCGTACAGAGATTTATATGCCTGGTAATTTATAATGCTAGACCGTGCAGATTGCAGACTGTCCTCCTTATGTATGCGCACGGACGTAGTTCAGTAGTTTCCGCTTTGAATTTATAAGCTCTTTTGAAATATTGCTGCCATTAAAATGTATCATTCTTACACGATGTCATTCTAATTTGCGATGACTGAAGAACAAACAGCTGCAAATCCAAAACAACCATATAATATTAGCAGGATAAAAACTAACTTTGCTGTGCCCGACAGGATTTTTTTAATACGTACCAACTGTTTGTACACTACATTATGAAAAACAATAAAGTATACAAATTCAAATTAATTTATTGAGTAAGACATCGAAGATCATATTTAGTATTTAGGATAACTACAAATAAAGACTTCAAAAAGTTCACTAGATAAAAGTACATAGTTTAAAAATACACATACAAGTTATCGTAACGTTGCGTTACACTAAGTTTTACCAAGTGCGGGCGGAAAGAACACATTCGTTTGATAAGAATCGCCGACAAATCATAAGTAACCCTTTATATTAGGAAAAGGATGTATTGAATTGTGAACAGTGTATTTTCTCATTACATTCCATGGATAGAAAACAAAAATCTTGCTACGAAATTATTTTGCTACGCGCTACGACGTCAAATGGGGAGGTACTGCAGTCTCCTAATTTAACGTTACAACGTCAGTTTAGGAGTACACAGTTTAACATTTGGTATATGTTTGGTGTAGCGTCACGCTACGTCAACTCAGGAGGTGTTGACGTGAGTTGTAGGTAGATGAAATGCTACGCGGCTACGAAATGACGTCAGATTGGGAGAAGTTGTAAAGTGGGTTACTTACTTAGTTTGTTAAGAGCTTTACTAATCATATCATAGCCTCATGACGTCTGTTTAGGACAGTGGTTCTTAACTGGTGGTCCGTGGACCAGTGGTGGTCCCTGGAGGCATTCCAAGTGGTCCGCGAAGCTTCGCTTCGCGACGTTGCTATACGTTATTTAACTTTATTTTTATTGACTTATAATTGCGAGCGGGGGTTTTCGCATGGACGTATGTCGGGTGTGTCGTACCTAGTCCCCCCATTCATGAAAATGTATGTTTGGGCTACATTTTATGTAATTTTGGTTTTGAGTCTTAAATAAAAAATAATTAAAATTTCGCGCTCGCTTCGCTCGCGTATTCAGAAACTGTATGCGCTTGATTTTGCATTTGTCAACAAACAAAACGTTAAGTACGTTTGGGCTAAATTTTACGTAATATTTGGCTTAAGTCCGATAACAATTTCGCGCTCGCTTCGCTCGCGCATTTGGAAACTACATAGGCAAGTTTTTCTTTATTTGCATTTGCTTACCTACACAAGTGCCGACATGCGTTTAGCAGAGTGCTAATTTAGGTAAACCGATGAGGTGGTCCCCGGCAAGACAAACTTTAGTTAAAGTGGTCCCTCATGACTAAAAGGTTAAGAACCACTGGTTTAGGAGGACTTGTTACAACTTATATTTTTGCTACGCGCTACGACCTTATAATTACAGGGTTCAGGGCAGATAGTGTAGTTACCTAAAAGTGAAATCAACAATCAAATCTTTCCTCTTTTACATCAAGTATAGTTTTACCAGAACTACAATAGTATAAAAGACGTTTTTATATCAGGACTAAATTGTTACTATTTTCCATATCAAACTATTAGGTATATTTCTTTATTCAATAATAAATAACGTTAGGTAAATCATCAAAATGTTCAGACCATGTTCCGACGTTAGCTGTTGGTGAAATTCGTCACAAACAAAAGAGCGCGATGGCCTACATTGAACAGGGTTCACAAATGTACCTGTGTTCACGTAAATAACCGCTCTTTTGGGAATGAAACCCGACCTGTATTTGTTTTATATCATTTCGTATAGATATTTGTTTCCTAATTTCATGGGGATACATGTTTTGTAAATAAATAATTAATAAACGCTCTTGTGAAGCATTTACACGGATATTGGCTTATTTACAAGTTTTCAAGTTAGTGTAGCAATTAACTAGAAGTAAAATTCATTGCATGTATAAAATAATATGTTTTATATCTCCACTCACACAATTAGACGTATATCTTTCGAAAGTACAACTCCATACAGCTTTGCATTCCTATTTATATGTAAATGTTTTCAGGCACTGGTTTCTACTACTATACTAAAAACTAAAGAAAGCTAAGCAATATTGTAGCGTATAAAATACAACCTTATTTTCACCTCGTATGCTGAAAATTACGTTAAGTAGTTACCTAGTTATATTAGCTCCATAAAACTCTACTTCAGTACCTCGCTGAAAGTACTTTTTCAGCAAAATATTTTCAAAGGTCTTTGAACTCTTCGTTTTAATACCTACCAGATACGCTGTATTTAGCTACCTGGATAAAGAAGGAATTTTTGTGACGGAATATTTTTCCAAATCGATACAGGAGTTCCTAAGATTTATCTTCTAACACAATATTATAATTTCCTAATATGTATTGAAAGCAGTAGTAATGTTATATAGCTAGTGAATAAATTAAGTTATTCAAACGTACCTAGAGATAATGCTAAGGAAAGGGTGACTTCTTAATATTTAGAAAAGATTATTCTTTTTAACATTGACCCTTGAGTCGGTTTTAATCACCATCTTATTTAAAAATAAAACGTGTTAGTTTTTTATTATCTAAAAATAAATAAAATACAATACAAATAAATCTTTCAAGATTAATAACAAAATGTCCGGACTGAATTCTAATTTTAAGATTAACTAGGTTAACTAGGCAGGTACAACTTCGCTAAATAATAATACTCTTAATACCCTAATAGGTTAAAGACCTATAGACACTACAATAAGTAGCCTTATGTATAGGTCATAGCTTAGTGTATTGAGGTTAGATGGGTGGGGGAGGGGGTGACCTCGGCAGGACAAAATTGGGACAACTCATTTATAGACCGGCTTCACGCCAAAATGCTGTTATTTTACCTAGACGAGGGATTTTATATACTAGTCTATGTACTTATGTAATAAACAGGACACAAGCTCCTAACCTATTGGACCGCTTTGAAAAATTCTTACGCTGTTGGAAAGCTAGACTATTCCCGAGTGACATCGGCTATATTTACAGAAAGTTAGTAATTCCACCAGGACGCGGATGAGACTGCGAACGGAAGCTAATCATAAATAAATATCCAAATATTATTCTGGTATAGGAATGTTTTCAGGTAATTTTAAATATTTCAAAGATTTTAAATAAGTACTAAAATAATTAGGAATCTCCCCCATTCATAGCAACTCAATTTATTTAAAGAAAATTAGAGACTGAAAATAAACAATAGGTATTACTTAAAAAACAAGAAAAAACGAAGCAATTTAATTATCATTCATCTTTGTGACCACTTGCTGCAAATCATTATTCAATTCATTTATACTTTTTTTTTTTTCAATAGTTATCACTTTTTATTATTTAAAATATTTTTATTTACAAATAACTTTTTACAATAACTTAATAATAAATATTTATACAACATACAACTAACTTATTACCTATTATACTTTTAGTTCAGGAATAAACAAAAGAAATAAATTGAACAAAAATCTCGGTTGATCAAATTCCATAGACCATTGATCAAGTCGACAATTTTACAACTGAAAATATTTCGGTTATGGTTATAGGTAAAAGGTGCAACCTACCGTTGGAATGAAAAGTAACCCATTTTTATGTGTTTAAATAATTTCCCTCGATAAAAATATGTAAATAATTACTGTTTTGTTAAACATAAAACGTATCAACTATTATGTATTTTCAGAGTTTTCCTTGAAATTATGATTCAACAAACATTGTGTATGTGCTAAGTATGTACCTAGATTTGTATGTAGTTATTCGAATGGCAAACAATGATCAAAATAAATACTGTTGGTATTTTCTATGGATGCAATCTAAAAGAATATATTCAGCCGGGAGTCAATATTTATGGTCAAAAAATCCATTTCCATAAAAAAAGAAAAAAATTAAGTGTGAAAATTATATGGGCTTGATTCTGCTAATTTTACTTAAGCGACATACGATTGTCATCCAATTAAGATTCAATCACGACTCAATTACGATTGAGCTATTTTCTTCTTTTACATAAACGTTTTTATCCTTTTTTGTGATTCAATAATAAATCATATTGTTTGCAAATGATTTAAGATTGCAATATGATTGTAGAGCAGACTATTCTATTGACCAAATGGCAAACCAATGAAATGTCATTGGAATTCGATTGGTCTTATATGTGTTATATAGTAGCAGAATGCCCGCTAAGGTTAAAACTGCTATTGTGATTCAATCTATATATATAAAAGAAAGTCGTGTTAGTTACTCCACTTATAACTCAAGAACGGCTGAACCGATTTAGCTGAAAATTGTCAGGGAGGTAGTTTAGAGCCAGGAGAAGGACATAGGATAGTTTTTGTCACCATCAGGCTACGGGAAGCAGTCATCTCGGGACGCGGGTGAAACCGCGGGCGGAAAGCTAGTTGTTAATAAATTTTCACATTATTAACTTAGCAGAATCGGATTCCCCCGCGCAAGGGCTTTAATGTGTCCTATTTTTGATGAAAAAAAATTTTTTTTTTTGTATACATGACACGAGACTCATTTTCGGGATAAAAAGTGACTGTACCTTTGTTGTTTAGAGCCAGGAATCTGTTTAAAATTCTTGTGTACATTATAAATACGTAGATATTTGAATTTTAAATTGAAAAAAAAAATCATAAACCTAGAACGATTTATAATATATTTTCAGTTTTGTACTTTACTGTTTAAATTATGATTACTTTTTATTCATTTTTATTTTTATTCTAGTTTGTAGGTAAGTTGTAGCGAATAATTTTAAGTTTGTAAATATAGTAATAGTTTTATGTTTAGTGTAAATATGTATGTCGTATATATCAAATAAAAAACTTCTTAATTAATATACGACTAAAAGACACTCTTGCATACTCATACAATGATGCAACTTTCATCTTTCTCTAAATATGTCGTGTAGATAAGTGTCCATAAAGTAAAATCTATAAATATTTGACATTGTCTATGCTATGCTAATCACACGCATGCGCTGTCATTATAAATAGATCTTATGTCATGCTTCGGAGTTTTTTATTTGTATATTGTTACCCTGTAACTTCATAGACTAATTGAATCCAAAAAGCACTCGGTCTAGAATTGAAATAGATTATAATCTAATCTTGAGTAGTTTCGGGAAGGGAACAATATTACTTACGCCGACATTATAAATTCGGGATTAAAGAAAATATAAATTAAAACCTTAAATACTCGAAGCAAAAGATCACGTGGTCCTAAAAAGGCTTCAAACCAGGTTATTCCATCTATGAAGTTTATTCAAGTTGATTGTATTCAATCTAGCACTTAACCCGATACTGTAGGTGGTAAAATTATGCCTGTGGGCTTATAGAATAAAATATTATTTCAGTACCTAGTCAAAATTCAAAGCCAAGCAAAGCCTTTGCAGGCTCTTATGAAACGTGCAGGCTTCTGTGAAGCGAAGGAATAATATCCGATACGTATTTCCCTATTTAGATATTATTGGTACGATTCGTTATTTTTTGTCAAATATTATCTACATTTGTACAACAATTAAATTGGCAGCGACACTATACACTATATACTACATACTATACACTATATACTATATACTGGCTATTTAAAAATAAAACAAGTAAATCTGTGTTACTACTTAATAAATCAATATTTATTATTTATTTATTTAAGTCGTGGTGCGCTAGTGGGCAAAGATCCAACCTCTCGAGTATGAGGGCGCGGGTTCGATTCCAGGTCAGGCAAGTACCAATGCAACTTTTCTAAGTTTGTATGTACTTTCTAAGTAAGGCCGCGTTTCCATTGACGCGGAGCTGGGCGGAGAGGGGCGGAGAGGAGCGCAGCTGGGCGGAGAAGAGCGATGAAGATTTTGAATGCACCTAGTGACGTAACGAAGACAACTGACACACTGCACGCGAGTCACGCACCGCCCCGCTCCGCACCGCTCCGTACCGCCCCGCTGTCCTCCGCTCTGCACCCCAATGCTCGCTGTCCTCCGCACTGCACCGCCTCAATGTATGAATATTCGCTCAGCTCTGCTCCACCCCGCTCGTACTGTTTCCATTGAAGCGGAGCGGAGATTTCAAGCATAGTCATTGGTCAATTTGTGCACCGCTAAGCTCCTCTCTGCTCCGCTCCGCGTCAATGGAAACGCGGCCTAAATCTTAGACACCATTGACTGTGTTTCGGATGGCACGTTAAACTGTAGGTCCCGGCTGTCATTGAACATCCTTGGCAGTCGTCACGGGTAGTCAGAAGCCAGTAAGTCTGACACCAGTCTAACCAAGGGGTATCGGGTTGCCCGGGTAAAGAGAAGTGGATAGACTATGCAAAATTAAAATAATAAAATAAATAACCACTATATATTCACTAACATTAACTAAATTATACACAATATTAGAAACGTGTCTGAAAATTGTATAATTTTGTAAGACAGGACAAATGTTTGATGGATATGTGAAATCTACCATTAGACTGAGGAGGAAACGGCGCATCCGTGAAGCCAATGAGGCAAGATACTATTGGGAATGCATAACTACATTGTAAGTGTACATAAATACTGAATTTGCGGCATTATTAAAGAATGTGCCCAATTATTTCCAACAAAATACCAGAAAGTACAAAAAATTGGCCTATTCGATACACATAGGTATATCTCAACGTGTACTGATACTGTACCTAAAAAATAAATTGAAATGTAGGCACAAAAAACGGTTCAAGGAAAATCGCGAAGATAGGTAAGTTCAGAAGTGTAAAGATTTTGCTGAAACAAAATCATCTTTTGTCATCTTTGCTTATTTTTATAGAAGTTATGATTTATTAAAAAACTTACTACTTAACATAAATAAAAAAAAACAATAACAAACAGAAAAAAAAATTACCTGTTCTTAACCTGCATTTACTCAATTTAATTTCTACGAAATAAACTATCTTAGTCTAATAGGGGTTTTATTTAAGAAAGTAAATCCGTTCTCTAGTCCCTGAAAACTTCATTATACAATGAAATAGGACGCTAAACATTTCTTGACAAACTGTCTTAATTTACGTAGAAACTTTTAGCAATCACTTATTTAAAAAAAAAAACTTAAAAGTTAGTGTCATACATTATTATAAGAAGGAAATGTCATTCGATAACAAAATGACATCAGCCTATTCAATCTAACCCTGTGCAGGATCAATACTTCGGTAAAACCCAGACTATAAATCGTGCTAATTTTCTGTGAGAACGCTTAAAATCTGATACAAGTACCTATCTTGTGTTCTTATTTTCCTTATATGTCTGCACACATATAAATAAATTCAGAAAAAACCTCAAAAGCTAATACTCAAAAGTAAAAAATCATCTTTGTTTCAATTTTCAGTTTATTAAGTATTACCTAAGCTATCTTTAAACTTGGCGTGAAAGTGCATGGGTACAGTCAGCACCAAAAGTCGATGAACAGAATCAACAAGACAAAACACCTGTTCACAATAAAATGCCATAACTTATAGTCGCAACTAGGAAACAAAATAGACTGTACACCAGAAACTTACAAAAGTCGTTAAACACGAGTATTTCAAAAGTATCTGTGCACTAGTATTCCTAAAGTCGCTGTACACCATCAATCCAAATGTCGCTGAACATCATTGTATCAAAAGTCACTAAACAGCAGTAAATACAAAATTATGTTGCCGTGTGTTTATGTACTTTTGACGCTTATGTTGTTCAGCTACTTTTGGGACAGTAATTGCTTGACCTTAATAATGTATGTTAACACGTTAGTATCTATTTCAATAGTTTTAATAATTATTTTGGAAATACACTCTTTTGCAAAAAAAGCGGGCACCTATGCGAAATCTTAGTTTTAAGGACTTTACGTGTATTTCAAAGGGTTTTAATGATTGTAGTATGTTTCTAGGATCAAAAGGGTTAGCCAAGCATGTGTGAGAGTGTATTCTAAATTTGAATTTAGGACAATTGCTAAGAAATTGGATAAACCTTGTTTTGGACTAATTGCTGGCAGAAAGTTCGTCGGTGTTTTGAAAAGTTTTTGAAGTGATTTTCAGAAAACAGATAATGCAGTTTTAATTAATGATTAATGTACCTTTTTGTTAGATAAAACATTTTTGAAAAACTATGCGTATTTGATAAAATTTTCACCTGCTCTAAATGGGCTATACTATTTGGTATTTTAGTGTAAAGCGTGCTTCTGTTTAGATATTATACCCACGTGTTTTAAAATATTGCTTTTCATAATTCAACACTATTTAGAGGAGTATCAGTACATTGGGCTGCGACAAAATCAATTTAAAGTAAGCAGTGCCGATCACAACTCGTCTCCTTTCGGACTTTAACATTTTTAAAAATCTTGAAATTCTACAAAATACCGAAAATAGCGCATAGACTGTGAGCACGAGGTCTTAAGGTCTCTTAATCACTGATTTTCAAACAACCTCGTCTCTTGGGAAACTCCGTAGACCTCCGAAGATCTATGAGTCTGAGCGTTCAAATAGCGTGTTTTCATCCCACTGACATTTTATTAAATAAACTTGCCTGCACCGAAATTTCCTAGCATCTACAGCACTTTCCTGCTTAAATCATAACAATAATTGGCTATCTGCTCATTTTTTAAGAAACATACGTTTGGTCAATACTTTTGAATTCTTGACTCCCTTTCAGCGAAATCATCGTTTAGTAACCCGATACCTATGGAGTTATAGAGAGCTTCAATGCGGCAATAATTAGACTTTTTAGATAGCTTAAACCCTCCTCATCATTTTTCATGTGGTTAATTTTAACATTTATCACAAAATTTGGTATTTTTTAATGTCAAAGTCCGATAGGAGACGAGTTGCGATCGGCACTGCTTACTTTAAATTGGTTTTGTCGCAGCCCAATGTACTGATACTCCTCTAAATAGTGTTTGATTATGAAAAAGCGATATTTTAAAACACGTGGGTACAATATTTAAACAGTAGAACAGTAGAATACACTCTCACACATGCTTGGCTAACCCTTTTGATCCTAGAAACATACTACAATCATTAAAACCCTTTGAAATACACGTAAAGTCCTTAAAACTAAGATTTCGCATAGGTGCCCGCTTTTTTTGCAAAAGAGTGTATTTCCAAAATAATTATTAAAACTATTGAAATAGATACTAACGTGTTAACATACATTATTAAGGTCAAGCAATTACTGTCCCAAAAGTAGCTGAACAACATAAGCGTCAAAAGTACATAAACACACGGCAACATAATTTTGTATTTACTGCTGTTTAGTGACTTTTGATACAATGATGTTCAGCGACATTTGGATTGATGGTGTACAGCGACTTTAGGAATACTAGTGCACAGATACTTTTGAAATACTCGTGTTTAACGACTTTTGTAAGTTTCTGGTGTACAGTCTATTTTGTTTCCTAGTTGCGACTATAACTTATGACATTTTATTGTGAACAGGTGTTTTGTCATGTTGATTCTGTTCATCGACTTTTGGTGCTGACTGTACCTACGCTTCGTATTATTTTGTATGTAAACTTTTTGCGTAACGTAATTTAACACTTTTTAAATAAGTATCTGTTTATATTTACAGCCAGTTTCTTCATCAAAAGTAAAAGCCAAAGTAAAAGTCAAAGTAATGTCTAAAGCAAAAGTAACAGTCAAATTCATTTTTTCTATTAGTTTTGCTGTCACTTTAGCCTTGAAAAAACGAATTTGACCGTTACTTTTACTTTAGACATTACTTTGACTTTTACTTTTGATGAAGAAACTGGCCGAAGATTCTTGACATTCTTGACATAACAAAAAAGCTTATACCTTTTAAATGAATATTTAAATAAAATCAATTAATAAATTTAAATCAAGGAAAACCTACTTTCATATTGATATAACTCTAGTTTCGATCTTGTTTATAATCACTTATTTAGAACTAGAAGGTCAAATGATTGCCATAATCTGGGCATTTAGGAAATCGTATTGACCTCGCGAATTTTAGCACTTAAAGCTAAGAAACCAAGTTTTATATTAGTTACTATTTAGTTCTCATAGTTTACAACATGCATTAATAGACAAACTAGTTAGGTATTTGAGAAATGTCAGGCTAATTTAAAATTGAATAGATATGATTTGTCTATGGATATAGCCAATGGATGTTTTGTTGAAAAAATGCTTTAAATTGTACGTTTGTAAGTGATTTTTCCTATACAGTGTAAAAAATGTTTTTTGAAGGATGAAAAATAGAATTATCAACTCGTCCTTCAATGGTAAACCATGACAAAAGTACTAACCAGGTTCACTTTTAATAGTAACAAATAATAGGTAAATTATGTATTGTTGATGAACACAACTCCTTCAGCAGATATACTTTTCATATATAAGAACATTAATTCATATTAATCAATTAATTTCACGAAAACAATCCCATGTTTTGGATTCAACTAACCATAAAGCTTGCCTTTCACTCGATAAAGTAATTTCAAGCGTTACAACTTTGTCTATGGCCGCGATCCGCCATCATAACAGAACTAAATTCATCTTGTATTCAATTCGTAATGACGTCATACCAATTTGCGAACCCATTAAACGTTAGGCCGTAGGAAAACCTATCCTTTAATTTAATTAAGGTCAGATGCGCAGGAGTTGTTTGTTGACCGTGATCTCTCGAAGCTATATTGATTCTCTTGAGAAAAGAGCATTGTTGCGGGGAGTTCGTTGCACCACTTCTTCTTCCCAGCAAAACCACATAGGAAGTGGTTAAGGGTGGGCGTTTTGGGGACTGTCTTATGTAAATTTTGACGTTCAAAAAGTGCTGTTTTGCAGCCATCTTTGAATAAATGATTTTGGGTTTTGAGTTTTTTTGCTTATAACCATGTACCTATATTCTTGAATCTTTATAGGAATTTACGATTACGATGTTTACAATAAGAGGATTACGATGTTTAAAAACAATTACACAAACTATTTCTCTGTCACTGCCTGTCCTTACAACAGAATATGTTTCAAAATACCTTTATTTACAGAATGCTTTAATATTTATAGGTAAAACTATAAAAACTGAACTACAGCGAGTAGGTACCTGTAACGAAATTGAATACTAGAAACTAAGAAACATACATAAGACAAAATTTTTAAGAAAATCCTGTGTATGTAAGAAAATCTCGATGAATCTTGATAACGTCTGTAAATCCTAAGACCTTCATTCACCCTTCATTCAAACTGGCAGCATACCTGCAATATAAGCTACAAAGGCGCTCGGACACGTGGCCTTCGCGCGATGACGTCACGCCGCAATCCGCCCACTCGATGCGCGTGCGACTCTGATTAACGTAGCGTTTTGTGTAGCGCGTGTGTCGGAATGGCTTTGTGAGAACTGAGAATTGATGTTTCTTCTTTGTTAATATATTCCTCTTTTGGAGAGAAGTAAAGATGTTCTTCAAGCTACGAAATTGCTGTCGAGTAGTAGAGCTATGCCAAAAAAGGTTTGAGTTCACCCTTGTGGTAGATGTACAAATTGGAAATACCTCGAGCAGAATATGTTATTGTATTAGAAGTTTATTTGTTTTAAGCATGAACGAATAACCAGTGTCTAATTTTAGGTACCTTACAGCAGAGATAATATCATTAAAAGGTTACCTTGAGTAGAATATATTATTGTACGAATTAGAGGAGTAAAAACACTTTTTGACACATTTTTCAGGAAACTCCTTTCAGGAAATTAAAGAAAAAGAAATTAAAAAAATAAGGATTTTATACAAATGCAAAAGTGACTTTAATGACCTGACTGAAATCAATTTATCAAGGAGTTAACTGTACATCCGGACATATGGCAAATAAATTGATTCTATTCTATTCTATTCTATGAAATATTTCCGTCGAAACGCGGGTAAAACCCCGGGAAAAACTCAGTAAACCCACGCATTCCCAGTATATACCTACTAGTGTGTTCACGTTGCCTGATGCAGTTTCAAAATCCATCTTATGTTCTATAAATACAAATCTTTACCTAAAAATATATTTACACATAAACGGGTTTTACCTATCTTTCATTTCGTTGCTTGTTTTGACGGGAAATTCCACTTGCTTCGAGGAAAATCTACATTTATATTGAAATTCATAAATAATATGTAAGGACTATCCAAGATAAAGAATTTGTACCTATGATTATATAATATTATTTTTCCCTGGCATTAAAGCTGAAGAGTTTGTCTGTTTACTTGAACGCGTTGATCTCGTGAACTACTAGACAAACGTGAAGTATTTTTTCAGTGTTGCATATCCCATTTATCGCTACTCTTTATCTTTAATTTAAACTTATTCAGAGAACGATTTGTATATTATAAAAAAAATATAAGTAGGTAAGTACTATATTTTGGGACCTTTAACTATTAAAAATATATGCTGTTTCACCCCTTATCATCTTTTTGGATTATTCCTTGCTTAGTGTACACTTATTTGTGCAAAATTATATGCTTTCAGAGTCAGTTTCAGCTGTGTCTAGGCAGTCGGAATCCAAGCAATTAGTCTTACAAAAGGATTAGGTACCTGTTTATTCAAGTCCCAGCATCATGCGTTCATAAGCTTGAATTATGGCTTTATAGATACTACTACAACTTAATTAGCTGTTAGACACATGCCCCAGTAGAACTTTTCTCCCGCACCAGGATAAAAAGTAGCCTAAGTATGTATAGGTTAAGGTATACCTATCCTTTCTGGGGTCTCTGTAAAAACTGAAAATCGGTTTAATCGTTTTACCGTGAATGTGACAGACAGAGCTACTATTCGCATTTATTGCTTTCGTTTTGTAGTCTACGAATTATAATGAAAATTGAAAATTAAACAGTTACACTATACCTGGAAACTGTTACGGAACCTATCCCCCGTTATTTAAAACGTTACAAACTATTCAATGAAATGGTAATTATAACTACCTAAACTCAGAGTCAAAAGTTTTAATTGGTGATGCCTAATTTTGTAATAGTGTCTGTTTTTATTAGGTAAGTAGTAATTATCAGTCAGTGGTCCTCAAAGTCATCGTTAAGTAAATACGTAGGTACTAACCCATCATCTTCCTACTTTTGTTTTTATGGTGTTTAAATATCGAATGATCCTAGAATTTCCACTTTTTACTCCGAAATGCTACATAGGTCTATCTACGCTTGCAAACCCACTTTTTACCATTATTAAATTAAGTAAATAAGTTCAAGCAATTCTTACGACATTTTATGGGACTAACGTTCTGACTTTCGGATAATGTACGTTTTCATATGGGACCTCTTGATAAGAAGGTGGGAAAGTTACCATTACTTAAGGAACCTAACTTTTGAATTGCCTAATCCTACCATTTATGGGGCTATTCATCTGAAACTTGAGAAATCAGCAGTTCAAAGCCTTGAAGGACTTCACCGGCCACAGAAAGACATAAAATAAAAATCGATATAAATAATGACTCATTTGAATTGGTATGCACAAGTAGGTAGGTAGGGTACGTTGGTCATCACTTGATAATCGTAAGTCATGCAAAAGGCAGCATCCTCCTACCCTTATTTCATTTTTTTCTTGACAGACGTCAAAAGACTGAACACTGTCTGACGGCGTGCATCGTCTCCGAAGATTAATTTCACAAGTAATTTTCACCCATTGGTTTCGTCTTTCACATTTGCAAAGGGAAGAATTATCTACGTAGGTACGTAGATATGTTAAATAATATCCCATGTTCATATCCATGTTAAATAATATTAGGTCCCCAAGATACAGGCAGCGCCTAGTTTGGGGACCACAGAACCTATGAAAATGTCCCCCATAGAGAAGTTACAGCGAACGTTTGTAATAATTTACTTTACCTAATTTTAAAAACGTGACTCATTAATGTAACTGTGGATCAATAAACTTTATTATTTATTTATTTATTATTTAATATGAATTCCTCTTTAAAAAGTCTGGCAAAATGAACAAATTCGTCCATTAACTCCATTGAATTTTCCCCTTTACGTGTGATAATGCGTGGACAACATTCTCTACCATCAGGTACCTATACCTACGGGTATGTTGGCATTTTAATTTATCATAATAGATATCATTTCTTTTCATATAACTTTCCCTATGAAATAAAATTGTAATAATATCTGTACGCTTTATTAGCAGGACATACTAGTGATCCTTAGTATAAAAAATGAGTACCTTTGTGATCTATGGCCTATGATCACAGATGAAAGCACTTTGACTTTAACGTCTCTATTGAATAGGTTTAATTAAACGAAGCCTGAAAATCTGAAGATTACGTAATCCTTTTGCAAGGACCGTTTTTGGACGAGTGCGGGCTCTTTGTAGTTCCGTAGGAATTAGGATGTGATTACTTACTAATTTTAAACATAACAAATAGATACTTAGGTCTTCGTCTTAAAATCTTTTCAATTTGGGGCAATTGCTGATATAAGTACCTACCTACATTTACCGGAGACAGTTTCGAATATCACAAGAACTGTGATTGATTTGAACTGCTGATTTCTTTTTTTTTTATAGGTAGGTACATCCTGTCTGTACCTACTTAAGTAATGGGTAGGTACCTATTGGCGAACCCAGTTTAAGATCCTCTAACCTTTGCAGGGTTTAGTAAACCTTTTTCATTCATATACCTAAAAAATAAAAGGACGAGGGTAGATTTTTTCCCCTTCATAAGAATGAGGGTGGTCTGGTACCTAGGTACTGGTACCAATATAGAAACCATACCAATCACGTAAAAAGAACTCAATTCATCGAATTCAAGTGAATTCTTACTTACTTAAGGTAGGTAATTACTTAAGAATTAAAAAATAAGTTCTAATAGGTACTCCCTAATTAAGTAGCTGTACCTATGTTCGATCGCAGTACAAATCATTTACCTACGTAATTCAAAAATTCACCTAGGTAGGTAGCAAATTGTTTTGAGTAAAATAAACAATGGCGCATATCGAAGGAAACAATGGAACTTCACGTGTATTAAACCAAATTAAAACACTTACACGTTCAAGCACACTCCTCTTACTCATACAAAACGTGAATACATCAAATACCGGACGATAATGCTCATAAAAGTGACTAATTAAATCTATTTGCATTAAAATAAGTGACTTTAAAGCCGAATGGTTAATCAAAATGTACTTTGCCGCGGTATTTAATAGCAAATGGTCATTAAATACCACCCCTCGGTCGCATTCACTGTAGAACGTTGTGCAATCGTAATGCCTAGTTCGTACACGTGTCATTCTGAAAGCGCCTGGCCTTGAAAATCATTATAACTATGTAACATACTTTGTACCTATCATCTTACGTAATAAAACCGTAAATGTTCAATATCGATCCCCGATTAGCTTGTATGTTTTGAAATGTCGACTTAAATAAAGTTTCTAACGATAACAAACCCAATTACGTGAATATAAAGAAGAATTAACGTTTAAGAACAAAGTTAATGCAATAAAAGTAACCTAAAAGTTATATCGTGTCATGTAGCATAGTTGAGTCGCAAAAAGCGAATTAAAGCGTTTTTGAACGCGTATAATGTACATAAAAGTTGTTTTTAACAAAGAAAGAGTGAGTTCGTATCGAAAATATGTATCGTGGAGAGGCCCATCGGAGTCGGGCGGATGTTATATAGCTACGTAGATAAAACCTTCCGCCGAGCGCAGCGCCCCAAGCGGCGGCCAACATCATCAAACTTCATGCCGTGCTGTACACCCTTCCCAACAAGTTTCGACGAGGTTTCGCCCGATTATTTATATTAAATATGATTTAGTTTGTTCGAAATTTTTGGTTCTTGTATTTTTAGTGCTTTTTGTCTACAAATGATTGTTTTGGGTAAGATTAAATTAAGACTTGTAAATATAGTCAGGAATACCAAGAAATTGCTTGTTAAGTCTACATGATGACATTTTATATCGCATTTTGGCACAACGGTATTTAGCTTCATTGTTATAAATTCAATAAGTCAACATAAATCGCAAAAGTGATTTTTAACTCAAATTAAAAAAATAATAATGATGAATCACTTTTTACTCGACTTCAAATCACCAGTACTTAACACGTTATTACGCTAAGCAGTATTTCTGTCCCTGTCTAACTGATGTCAAGACTTATCAAAATGCTATTATTACCAAACCAGTTTTATAGTTAGTCTTGGTTTATGGCTCGATATATTAAACTAGCTTTCTGTACAGAAATAAGCTTAGAGTAAACGTTACTCCCTTGTACTATCCTTTTTTAGGAAAATGTCACTGTATCTCTTTCTTACGGTAGGCTCAATACTTCAATATGTCAAAAGTTCTTGACAGTTGCTTTTGACAGATGGAAGTAACACTCGTGCTTCCTTTCTATCAAAACTTGTTGCAAAAAAACTCATTTGCAATAATAAAGTGTGTATAGTGTGTTTGTGAAATATGTCATTTTACTTGTATGTGTGTCAAAAGGGATAAAAAACAACAAAATTATCTAAATCAATTTATTTGAACTAAAACAGTTTACAATATTTATCTAAAAACCTTTGGAATGCGCCCACTCACGTAGATCATTAACATAATCACCCTTAGCTTCTATAAATCTACCGACTTCGTGAACACGCGTTTCTACATATCTACCATTTTTTTCTTTCAAAAAGCTTTTAATTTCATCGTTCATGAGCCAGATGTCGCCTTCAATGCGCCTAACCATTGTTATTTTACGGATGCCTCTATAAGTGATTTCTAAATAAATTGGTATTTCATGGTTTTTTGTTCTAGCTATGAAGTATGGGAGATTTTTAGCTTCTTCCTTAGGCGGGATCCAGCCCGAGGGATAGTGGTCCTTGGGTGTGACAGCAGGGATGGTGTCCATGGGCAGCAGTCTCTGCACGTACTCCCACTCGGGGGGATTCTTCACGATTTCGTAGTCATATTGCTCTTTGATCCTAGTCACAAAAGGCGAATGCGCGTAGTTCGAGTACTTTCTTGATAATATTGCCTGAAACAAAAGAAAAAATATTTAGTTGTTTGCTAATATATAAATAAAACTCCATCCCCGAAAAAAAAACCCCACTTAACCTTAATTACATGTTAAACCCTAATTTCCAATAATCGCCATTTATATAACACGCCATCATTATTAAAAACTAAGAGATAGTTATTAAAACATTGCCTTACGCATCATTAATCAAAGTCATTCTGAAAATAAATTAATGTCAAAAAAATACGGAGCCGCGAGAAACTTGCGTGGAAGAGTGTACATCCATAGTTCTGTCACATGTCGCGGTCAAAGCGACATTACGACTCGACGCGAGTGAAAATATAATTAAATAATTACCGATTGTGATCCCGGACCAAGTCTTGCACCCAAATCAGTCGCGTTGTTCAGGATTTGTCCAGTTTTTCCAGCAAAAAGTCGCGCAAACGCGCACTGTGATCGCCACACGGTCGCCATTTTGAATAGCGAATAGAGAATTGCTACAAGAGCAATAAGAACTATATTATTCGTTTCGAAGGAAACATTATGGCGGACGCCTGCAGTCATTTGGGCTTTTCAAAAATCGTTTTCTAAGTTTAATCGCGAGTTTATATTGAACTTTTTCGCATATTATGGTGCGTTGTGTATCTAATTAACTGTTTATTGTGGTTTTTGGAGGTTTCATTGGATAAATTGTGAGTATTTTGTGAGGACATTGCAGAGGTGCGCCACGGCTGGGGAAATGATTTGGTGCTTTCGTTCGCGAGACGCATACGCACTCGCTCAGCTGTAGGTGGCGTTAGGTGTCACCCGCGGCCTCGCCACCAAAACATCGAGTTTTTCATGAATTTTCCGGCGCGATTTCATATGTTATGATAGTTTTAAAAAGTTATTTTGATTCATATTTATGTTGACAATAGTTTAGTGTTCCCGAATAAATCGTAAATAAGGTCGTAATAAGTGAAATAAATGTGATAATATTGCGCGAACTTGTTGATTAGCGCGCGTTGGCTTTTGTTTACCACGACTTGTACACACGATTTATATGTGAATTGTGCCAAATTATACCACAATTGAGTACACAGTACGTTCATTTAGTGATCCCTCTGCTAATTTATTTATAAAACAGGGTTTTAACCAACTTAAGTTAGGTGTTATTTTGGAAGTGGTTCAACAAGTGATTTTTAATACCACGTTGCTAATTATAGGGCGGTAAGGGTAATTAACGATTGCTTATCGGTTTCCAGGTCCAGATGGCACAGTATAGAGAAGTATTATGGCTCAAAGTCGTCCCAACACAAAGATAAAGGAGTCACTGAAGCTGAAAACTACTAGTTACTTGAACAAGGACGACAGTGGTTGTGATACCTGCCCTGAAGAGTGCTTGACTGACACCAATCTACAAGATACTGACAGTGAGAGCCAGTCTTCAGAGGCCTGCAAACAGAAATATTCAGGCAAGAGTCGGGGCACCTCGTCGATCAAACTCAGATCGACTAACAGGAGCAAAGCTGACAGCCAGCCTCTACCTGATGTCGAAAGAACGGGGACATCTCCCACCACACATTCCAACATGAAAACTAAACAATTTAAGGAGGAACTAGACAAGAGTATCGATGAGGACACCGTCATAGAACCCAAGACCCGTGCCCGCAAGAAGGCCTCAGATATCAATGAAGATGACAAGAAAGCAACACCAGACGAGCCTAAAACGTCCAAAGAACCTAAGAAACCTGTAGGCAAACCTAAAGCTGTGGTCAAGAAGCGACCCTTAGGCATCAGAAAAACTTTAAGAAGCAAAAAAGCTTTAGTTGTCAAAGAAAAGGTTAAAAATGTTATAAAACAAACTGCCAAGAGAGGAAGGAAGCCTGCAATCAAAATAAACACTGAGGACACCCAAGATAAAGAAGCCGTCCCATTGATACCTGCCTCTGAAATCAAGAAGGAGCCAGTGGAAGACACACCTAACTCGAGATCCTGTAGTCCAAAGACAGCTGGCAGGAGACCAAGACTCAGCTCTGACATGGCCATGATGAAGACAATGCTTGGCGACTCTTCAGCAACCCTGGTGCTGGGACCCCGCACCAGCCCATATTCAATGCGCTCTGAAAGAAGCAATAGCCCCTCACTGTTTGAAGGGAAGAATCTTCGTAGCGGAAAACCTAGGAAAGTCAAGAATAACTTATTGAGTGAAGTTGTTCTCAAAGAACAGAAGAAAAGGCGTAGACTGCATTCAGATTCTAAGACTTCAGATAGTGCAGAAACTCCTGAGGACTGTAAGAAGTTGAAGAGAGGTCGCTCATGCTCTCGTGAGGGCAGTGAGATCTCCAAGTGCTCAGACAACACTGAGTCTGACTTGAGCATGAGTGAGACGCTCAACGACACAGACAAGGAGCTCAACAAAAAAGTAGATAAATCTAAGACTGACCTAGATATAGATATTGAAAATAATGTACAGATCTCGACTATTGAAAAAGTGCCTTCTCTTGTTGTTGACTCCAAATTAGCTGAAACCAAACTGGACCCTCCGGAGCCTAGTAGTATCATAAACGCAAAGGATAAGAAACTGAGCTTAAACAGAAGTACTTCATTAGACTCTGATAACAATAATAGTAATAGGATAAACTTAGATGATTTAAATTCAAATGAAATAGAAGAAAAAATGATAATGAAGACTGATAATACGCTTTTTGATGCTCGTAGTAGTATATTGACTAGTATGTCTAAGACATTCAACTCTAAGGAGATGTCGAAGAATATAAGGAAGGCGCGTCGAGGGAGGAAAGCGATGGCAGCGTCACGACCAGCGCCCTCCCCCGCCCCCGCCGCCGCCCCCGCGCCCGTCTGCATCGCCAACACCATCACCGCCGACGCCGCCGACGACAAGGTGGAGACCATCGACACGCTCACTAAGGAGATCAACGATCTCATCAACAACCTCGACCAGAACATCGACGGCGACCTCGAGATGGTCACGGACACGAGCACGCCACTACCCACAGACACCACCCCCGACCAATTGCAGACTAAGACTGCTTCTAAATTCTATGGCCTAGCCAAACCCTTAAACGGAGACAACGTCCCCGCACCTGATACTCCTGTAAAAGACAAAGATATTATATCTCCTATCAGTTGTGAGATCACGCCGTCCAAGAATGACGATGGTGAGAACATACGACTTCATTATGAAGAAGATTCTGCTGAGAAACCTGTTGACGGTGCGAAGCATGAAATACCATTTAAATGTAGTACCGCCAGCATTGACAAGCTTATGGGTAGACTAAAAGAGTTTGAGGAGTTCGATAAGAGAAGACAAATGGAGTCCAAAGCCACTGATGGCGGCAAAGGTATGATGGTGACCAATGACGTGGTACTTATACCTAAGTCTGGTGACATCAAGCCACTAAAAGACATACAGTCTGTCAGGTCGCCTGAAAAACCTATAGAAAAGGAGAATGTATTGAGTTGCTTTGAGAACAACTCTGCTATTTCAATAGTCAAGAGAGATCAAGTGAGGAAATCCACCGACGTCGACCTGCCTAACTCAGTCACTCTAATAAAAAGGAATAGTTTTAGTTCAAGGAAAGAGTCTACAAGTTCTAATCACTCGCGAGAGTCTGATGCTATCAGTATATTTGAGAAGTCGCTGGGCAAGGATGTCACGCTGACGGAGATAAGGAAGTCGGTGGACAAGTCGGCGATGCAGGCCAGCACGCCGATGGACCTCCACCAGTTCGCGACGCTGCACCCCAACACACCCAACTCGAGTCTAGCGGGAGTCGTATTAGATTCCAGTCAGATCTCGATAACGCCCCGCGTCGTCGACTCTAAGATAAACAATGATGTGCAAATAATCACCAAGAGGAAATCGAGGGAGTCGATGTCGCGCAAGTCTTCCGAGTCCACTGTCGAGCCTGAAGATAAAATGGCGACCATTGAGAAGATCAAGTCTCCGCCGCATCAGAACGTGTCTCCTGCGGTATCTATCACGCCCGCGCCAGTCGCTGTCAAGTCGCCTGAAGCTGCCCCAGTGGAGACTGAAGCACTGCCCCCACCGATAGAAACTATAAAGTCTATTGAAGATATTTCAGCTTCTGAAGTTCCTAAAGTCGATGCCACTGTTGTTAGTGCACCTAAGGTAGAGGAACTGAAAACTGAAACTCCAATAGCGGAGGCTGAAACTCCAGTGAGTGCAGTGCCGGTCACAGCTGAAGCTGAGGCGATGGACGTAGAACAACCTGAACAGAAGCCTAAAGAGACTAAAGCTACAGAATTGCTAGTAGAAGAAAAGACTGAAACAATTGTGGAAGCAAAACCTGTAGAGCCTGAAATAAAGCCAGCTAAGAGTCCTAAGACTAAATCTGCGCGCAACTCTACCGAGTGCCAGGCGGGACCCAGCAATGCACTCAACGAGACACCAGAGAGTCAGAAGCGCAAGGAGAACGTGTTACGGACGCTCGGCTTGCTGACACACAAGGCGGCTAAAGAGGCGAAGATTGAGAAGCTGAAAGAGAAAGAGAGGATATATGGTTCTAACTATGGTGGTATGATGTCTAATAAGAGTAAGGCTGCTAAGTCTCAGGGTGATTACACGGGTACGCTGAAGACTGTGATCAAGCTGAACCGGGGCGGGGACAAGAAGAAGCACCGCAGCTCGCTGAAGATGACGTTCCAGAAGAGCAAGTACCGGTCCGGCAAGCCGACGCCGGAGGTGGGCGAGGCGACCGCTGAGGATGACGCCTACTACACCATAGAGCGCCGAGAGGTGAGAAAACATTTATTATTTGTCTTTTTCACATACTCCCTCTTATGAGAAATATTTTTGCCAGTCCCATAAATATTATTTATTTATTTATTACTAACCTATAATGTCCCACTGCTGGGCAAAGGCCTCCCCATCCCGCTTCCACACTTCTCGATCCCTCGATCGAGTCCACCAGTCCCGACAGTAGGCGTCCAGTTCGTCACGCCATCTCTTCCGGGGCCTACCCCGCCTGCGGTGTAGATTGTATACACCCCGGGTCCCAGCGCCGGGCTGGCTTCCGTCAGAGACAGCTCGGCCGCTGGGGCCGCCGGGCACTTGGGGCCGAACTGTGGGTGTGTAACTCATGGGGGTTTGGACCGTTTGTCCCACCATGCTGGTCCAGTGCACGGTTGGTGGGTGGGTCGCCAGAGCCTCGTTTGTTGTTTAGCAGGGTGTACTACGAGCAGGAGAGGTTGGCTTGGATCCCGAAAGATATTGTTTGGGACCCCTTACATAAATATATCCTCTATAAATTAAAAACGAATTTCTTCCAATTAAAAGGTTAAGTTGTTCATATAGGAATAAGTAAATTATTAAATTTTAAAATATTTATTCCTAAGTTTCAACTAGAACTTTGGAACGTTAATAACTTTTACAGTTTGATTATAACCGGGTAAAGTTTTTGTATCTGGGTATGAATATAATAAAATACTATTCTATTCCATAGTTATGAAAACATTCAGGCTTTGGAAATAAGTTATTTATTACTGTGTTTTTAACTTATATTCTTCCATGAGCTTTTAAGCTCCCAAAGTTTCCTTGAGTCAACGGTTACACAGATGATTGGAAACTATTTTTTTTTATATCAATATTTTCATATTAAACAATGACTGTCTGCATAATATAATAATTATGCATAATTAAATGATAGACTAAACCTCCAAACATTTATTTGAATTAATATTTTTAAATAACTTTGGTTTTAAAACACATGTACATTACAATAAGCATCAATTGTAAATAACTTATTTACAAGTACATAGTCACTACTCTTTCTCTCCCTTATATTACTGATCATACTAGTGTACATCTACTTCTGATTGATACATGAAGAGCTTGCAAGCTTATAAGCTTCACTATTAGATAAATCTCAGCACTCATTCTATGAATAAACTCTAAAATATCTCATCCTATGAATTAGGGCCATGTTTAGTCTAACTTTTCAGTGCCCTGCTACCCAGAATTTTCTAAATACATACATATAATCCTTTTTGTATTAGTCTAAAACCTCTCTTCATAAATGCTTTTTAATGTACTACAAACTAAAATTATGAAAAATTATAATTATTAGGTATTAGTTATAGATCCAGGTTCAAACTTGTTATGTTTGATAAGTAGTGGAAATAAAGGTATTTTTTATTTATGTACTAAAATGTAATTCTAATGTTAATGTTGTTGTCTCCAGGGTGCAGCCGGCGCGGCATCTGACGGTGGGCACAGAAAGTCTCATTACAGTAATCGTCTTAACAGCCATGGTGTGTGGACACATTCACCCCACTACACACTGTCGTTATGTGCACTCATGATATTCACACTGCGACTATTTTGTCGTATACACGACTTTTTAGTCGTGCATCCCACTCTTTGGCTTATTTTGTCGCAAAGGCATACTTATTTGTAGTAAAAACACTTTTACAGTAGAATTTTAGACGAAAGTTATTTTAACTATACTATTTACATCAAAATACTAATTCAAATACCAACATTCTGAGTGGGATGGGAATAAATAATATGTAAAAAGCGACCAACCTTAGACAAATATATATGAACCCAACAACGAACAATTGTGGACAGGAAAACATTACTTCCTTGACATTTTCAGTTGTTATATTTTTCCTTTTATATAAAGTACAATATTTTCGAAATTTATTTAATCTGAATTCAGGAAATACAGTACAGGTTTTTTTTAATTGATAATAATTGGTATCATGTGTGCACTAGCGAAATTTTGTCAGTTTCTATCAAAGTTTATAATGAACAAATAATGCTGCATTCAATAATTATGAATTTTGATAACTGACACAGGTTTAATAAAATATAATAAAACTAAGTTCATACTTTTCTTGCATGACTTTTCTAATATTAATCACCCGAATTTACTAAAAACAGTTCCAGAAAGGTAGAGGAATAATTTTGATAAATGCAAATCTTTTCAAAACTACATAAAAGTAATATAGTCTTAGGTTTTCCCTACATGCTATTATTGTTTCATTAAAAATGTTGCCTACATTACTTCATGATCTAATTAGTTCCAAATAAAACTAAAAATTTGCTCCCTACAAGTAGATAAGAGTGGTTTATACTTTTAGCTTCTCCACCTATATAACATTTATGATAATAATAATTGTGTAGTTAAATGATACACTTGATTTCTCTCGCTTTCACCCGCGCCCTGGAGGAACTTTTTCTTAACATTTAAAGACTATTTTAGTAGAGTCATAGCCTAACAAACAAACAGTTTATAATACTGGTTTAGATGTATCTTTACCCAAAATAAATTCCTTAACATTTTTTAACAAAAATATTAGAAACGTTTCAAATATCCGTCATAAAACGTTGTTTAGACTTTATTTCGAAGATGGTTGTAGTTTAGACAAAGTTTTCCTTGCATCGTCCTCGCGAATTTCCTTCGCGTCGGCTCAATTGCCACGCACGATGCATATCCGCTTATAGGGGTCATATTATTAGCTGTGGGTACTGGGATACTCAGTTACCTACTATATCTATAGCTATTATAATAGGATAAAGCTGAAGATTCCGTTTTGAGAAACGATTTCAATGTTCAAAGGCTAGATTTTATCCGTGTGCGCGGAATAGTTCCTACGGGATGCAGGTGAAACTGACTAGACTTCTTTCTGCCCAGAATACCGTTAGTTTTTAGTTATTCTTTTGAGTTCCCCCCTACAAAGCATTGAAAACTTAATAAGTCCCTAGAGGTTTCTTTTTAAGATTCCTTGGAGTTGTATCTCATGATAACTATAAAATAACAGACATTACGTCTTAGCCACAATTACACTATTACTTTATTTATTTTTTATATGAGAAGTTTTGAATCAAATTAAAATATTTAATTAAAGGGAAATCATAGAGTTCTAAATTAACAAAGCTAACAATTATGAACTAATAGATCTTAACTAAAACTTAATCGCATGAAATAATACGCATGTCGATCATATCTTACAAAATTTTATGATGAGGTTTAATTAAGTATGAATTTTGCCCTCAAATGTATGTCAATTGTCAAATATTGTTCCTAGGTCTACCTAAATATTAGTTTTTAGCAGCAATTCAAAATTTTCAATTCTAAAACATAATTAACTTTTTAATATTAAAAAAAAAAAAAACAGAAACTAGAAAATCCTTACATAATACATGTCCTATAAGAAATTAAACTTGTCTGCCAAACTCTTAAGTTAAATAAGAAAAAAATATTTTTCAAAACAACACACAGGTTTTCAAAAACTACATCAACACTACACAAACGACAACCATTCACCATATACATTATTCTCCAAAGAAGTGCCATAACCCAATCTTCTCCAAAGAAGTTCCATGACCCAGGCTTCTCCACAGACCCAGAAGCGGCGCCCGAGCCCGTGGAGCCCAAGGAGACGTTGAATCTGGTCATCCCGGAGAAGGCTTCCTCATTCAGCATACACCCCGGCCGGCTTTGTATGGACCAGTGCTTCTACTGTGGGGGGAAGTTCGGGCTTTTCGACACACCCTGTCATATAGCCCAGATTAAGAGCTCCGAAAGACAGAAGAAAGTTCTAGACAGTGAGTTTTTGCTTTTTATTTGAAACCTGTTAGATAACCTCCTTGTAAGACACTGATACTCAACTGCATCTGCTTAAACTGGTAGCCATCCCTAACATATGTAGTTGCTAAAAGGCTAGGCTGATGATTAAAACTTGCTTTTTTTAATTTCGACTTTTATGTCCTACCAATCTCTATCAAAATGTGTGACTGATCAATACGTTAATAGTTTTACGGATTCATCATCATAAAAATATTTTTCCAATTGGGATCTTCCAGTCTAATCGGATGCAGCTGAATACCAGTGTCCCCTGTTTAATCTCAACCTATGTTTGCGTATGTTATAAGAAGGCAGAGCAACCCTCTTATGTTATATGTTATAAGAAGGTTGCTCTGCCATTTTATAACATAAATTCTCTTTTCTAATTCCTCCTACCTTTACCCAGACGAGGAGAAGTTGACGATAGACAGCTGTCTATGCGACGCGTGCTACCGCCACGTGGACCGACGCGCGAACTGTCCGTCGTACCGCAAGCGACCGCTCGGCAAGCAGACCATGGACCCACCCATCACGTCGCTTCACAAGTGAGTAGATTGCACTGACTTCAACATACCAAAGAACTAACCTTGGCTGCGCAAACAGAACTGGACACTGTTGACCGCCTATCTATACGTAACGTATCTGATAGCCTATCAGGAACTTACCATCCACCCCCACACACCACAAGTACCACCTATTAGGTCTCGGATATCTGGCAGAAATTATAAGCAGCATTTCATTATAATAGAAAGCATTAACTGTCAGATAACTAGTTGACGTTTTATCTGTAACTAAGGAAACTGGGCCTTTGGTTTTCAGAATTCTGTGTATAACGATTGTCTATAGCCAAATGTGTTGTAGCCATAAAGTTAATGCTCTGGATTTTCGCTTTTCGGCAACTTAGAACTTTCCTGATAGTGGAGTCCCTGACGACTTCAAAGGTAGTTTATTTATAAGTCTTCTATTCACATACTTAATTAAGTATTTGTTCTGTTTCTTTTCTTTTTGCTTGCGTTTTGCTCTGCTTTCTTTTTGACTCGATTACTATAGCAAAAAACACTCTGTGATAAATCTATTCGCTTCAGCTATTAACAATTCCCTTCTCCCCACAGTACTCAAACGGAGAAGGCAATAAGTCCGCCCCTAGAGGAGGACAGCGAGGAAGAGACGCCTCCTGCCGCAGTGGGCACGGGGCGGGCGGCGGTGTGTCACACGGAGGGCTGCAGTGCCGCCGCCGACCACTCCATACGACGCAAGTGGCTTATCAAGATGAGGACTAGTGTTAATAAGCTGGTGAGTCATAGATTACGACATTATGTATGAGAGATGGTGGTAATTTGTTGATTATAAAGCCGGGGTTAATATTTGTACAGCAACTGATCAACATTATTGTTGAGCAACGCAACTGTTGTGTCGAGAGCGTTATCATTATCGATTCTCCAGCATGTAGTGTTGCCAGCAGCTCACCAATGAGTTGATGCAACTTAATTTAATATGAGTCTTACTTGGCCGAGCAAGGAAGATGTTTTGTATTCAATTGGAGCTTACAATAAATATGTGATAATACATAAATATGTATTATCCAGAATCTATGTGCGAAGTTAATTCTCAGATGTCTGCCAAATTACTTCAAGGAAGTATTCAGAGTGCACGTTTAAAAGGCAATTTTTTTTTTCTTCGTTTATTTGCCTAATTGAAACATAATATATAATACAATTATTACATAATTGACACATACAATAAATATTATTATGTTGTCCTCAGCTGAAGCTGAAGTGCGACTACCCTGGCTTGCACACCCTCCCGCTGTGCGCGGAGCACTACCGCGCGCTGGCGCCGCTGCTCGCCTGCGCGCTGTGCCGCCGCCGCATCACCAAGCATCATAACGTGTACTTTATACACCATGTGAGTATTCATTAAATAATATCCAACATGACTTAATAATGTTAAGAAAGTTATTATAAGATATGGTATTATCGCTCAGCAAAGTTGAAATATAACTCGTCGACGGCGAAGTCGTGGTGGCCTAGTGGGCAAAGAACCAACCTCTCGAGTATGAGGGCGCGGGTTCGATCCCAGGTCAGGCAAGTACCAATGCAACTTTTCAAAGTTTGTATGTACTTTCTAAGTATATCTTAGACACCAATGACTGTGTTTCGGATGGCACGTTAAACTGTAGGTCCCGGCTGTCATTGAACATCCTTGACAGTCGTTACGGGTAGTCAGAAGCCAGTAAGTCTGACACCAGTCTAACTAAGGGGTATCGGGTTGCCCGGGTAACTGAGTTGAGGAGGTCAGATAGGCAGTCGCTTCTTGTAAAGCACTGGTACTCAGCTGAATCCGGTTAGACTGGAAGCCGACCCCAATATAGTTGGGAAAAGGCTCGGAGGATGAAAGTTGAAATATAACTCTCAAGTTTACTTTTCAACCGACTTCCCAAAAAGGAGGTTATTGTTAATCAATTTGATAAATCAGCGGTTTCTTTCGCGTCCTACAGGAATTACTTCGCGTACCTAGATATAAAGTAACCTTCTAACTTATAATCGAATCACAGAAGAAAAAGAGCGAGTGGAAGTACCCAAAATATACGCAGAAAGTTGCATCGGGCGCAATAGCTTTATAGTGCTTCCACTCGTGCTAATCGTCTCAGTGTTTCTCAAAATTTGCGCGCAAACTTCAGCTGTATAATATTAATATAACTAATAATATACCACATCCACAGGGCTACACGGAACTGAACCCGTACCTCAAGGCGGCGCTAGTCCCGGTGCAGTTCACGGAGCGGCCGGTGCTGTGCAAGGCCTGCCGCTACTACTGCACGCTGCTGCAGCGCCCGGGACACAAGGACAACTACGCCACCGCTTATAGGAACAAGTATGTAGCTTAAATACTGAAATATTTGCACTCTTATTTAGGCCCAAGTTCACTAACAATATAAACGTGAGATTTTTTTTCTTAAAACAACTGCTGGGGAGTTTGTTCCACCCCTTCTTCTTCCCAGCAAAAACACATGAAGTGGTGAAGGGCGGGCGTTTTGGGGGCTGTCTTTTTTAAATTTGACGTTCGAAAAGTGCTGATTTTCAGCCTACTTTGAATAAATGACTTTTGATTTTTGACTGTTTGAAAATTGAAAGTGAAATTGTACGGGCTACTTGAACATCATTCTAGCTCTGTCACACTTTCGTTTTCTGCAACAGAATTACTTTCAAGTTATTATATAAGGAACTTTAACATTAAGTGATGTTTGTTAAGTTCCCCATAAGGCGAATAATACTATATTTACATATTTAATTCAATACAATATTTACATATTTAATTCACCAAGCACTCATATCTTTTATTATCCATGCGTCAATTTAACCAAGACCCATCTATTTCAGACTACTACAAATCTACAACCTCGAAGTACCACAAAATCAGCCATCAGAGAACAACGACACGGAAGATACAATCAACGACGACAGCAAACTCAAGAAGAAACAAAGACCTAAGTCTAAGCAGAGGAAGTCTACCGAACCTGACAGTAAACTCGACAGCGAGTCTGAGAGGACCAGCGAGAGCACACCAGAGAAGGACAAGATAAGAGAAGACAGCGACAGCAGGGAACAACCTCTAGAGGAAGACATAGAGAGCCTCATCTCCTCAAATAAGATCCTAGTACCCAATGCTGCCAAACCTACTGACAGTAACCACCAAAGTGATGCTTCCGAGCCTGATATGCAAGACGTGGAAGGCCCATTACTCCCTCTAGACAAACAGACAGAACTGCAGTACTTGTTACAGAAACAAAACAATCCTGCACAGTTCCTACAGAAACCTAATCTTACAAACAAACAGAAGAATATACTAAAAGTGCATAATTTATCCGGTGTTCAGAAACCTGCCAACCAGCATAGGATTGTAGAGAAGAATTCTAAGAGGATACACAAGTTGGGACAGATTCTAACACATAAGGATAAAGCTAAGAGTGATAATGAGGAAGAGAGAGTGAAGGAAGGTATACCAATACTGAAGAATATCTCATTAAATGAGGAATGCACGATAGAGTCGATACCTAACAAACGCCCGGCGGATATAAACACGCTGAAAAACAAATGGCAAATGTCTGAAAGCTTCACGCAAGTCAAGAAAAACTTGAGCGAGCTATCCAAGAACAAAGATCATAAGAAGGTGTCAGATACAGTGAAATACTCAAATCCCGTCAAAAGATTAGAAACCAACCCTTCGATATCTGTTAGAGAGTTGTTCCCGGGCGAAGAGGAAATGAACCTACAGTGTAATATAGAATTCAATAATGTTAAAGGCGTGACGCCGGAAGGTTGGGAGAAGTGTAATACAATGATTCAGTATGACGTGGAAACTAAGAAGCTTTGGAACGAGTTACAGAGACCGTACGGCAACCAATCTTCATTCCTGCGTCATCTAATACTGCTAGAGAAATACTTTAGAAGTGGAGACTTGATTCTATCACATAACGCGTCACCACACGCGATGAACTACAGTGATTCTGTACAAAGCAGACTAAAGGCTTACGACAATGTAGTCAATGATACTCCCAGACGAAACGAGCCGGCGATAAGCTTGCTAGAATTTAGGAAAAAGCCTTCAATAAATGGCAAGAGTTTGTTAAAATCTAGCCATAGTGAAGGTGATAAGGAAACTAAGAAGTTTATGCCGCCTCCTGGGGTGTTGCCGAAGCCGAAATCGAAGTCTGACAAGGCGAAGTCGAAGCCGCTGCCTCCTGAGCTGATTGCGATCAACACTCCTAACGCACAGGGTCGGAAAGCGATACAGAATGTGTTACACAATATTCAGCAGTTAGTGAAAGGTGTGTCGGCGTCGGATCCTACGGAGATCGCAGCTGCGCCGCTACCCGTCGCCACAGTGTCGACCTCAGTGTCCGCCACGGTGTCGGGCCCAATGTCAGCCACAGTGACAGCTATCCCTACCAAGATCGACCCTCCCGTCCTCCCCACTCCTAAGGAGAAGAAGGATGCTTCCAAGAAGGAGGAAACTCCTAAGAAAACTAAAGCGACTAGCAAGCCTTGGAGACCTACGCTTATGCCAATCACTCCGGTAAGTTTGTCAAATATTTTTAAAAATATAATATGTTATTTTGCCTTCAATTAAAATTAGTTTGTTGTTTTCATGTAGCGTAATTCTATTAATTAATAGTGTATGCTAATTTATTTAATGAGTAATTATAAACATGTAAATATTAAATAGTCACAATGTGGAAACAAAAACTAAATTCCTATTCAAGTAACGCAAATAGTGAATATATTTATACACCAAATTAATAACTATACCTTGATCTAAACTATTCATATTTGTTTCCAGGAGAACCTAGCCCGCATCGCCCGGGAGCCGACACAAGTGGCCGTGGACGGTCGCACGCTGCCCAGCCTCGTGCAGGTGATGTCCTCCGGCAAGCGCTACCACATCACGCTGCACGACTACAACAAGATGTGCATCATGCGCCGCGAGAAGCTGCAGCAGCTGCACGACACCGACAAGAAGAAACCCAGCGACGACCACGTGCTGCCAGACATACAGCCCGGAGGACAGTGCGCCCTACTCGGCAACGGCGGCTCCGTCGTACAAAACACCCCAGACGACAAGAAAGATCCCGAAGTCCCACAAATCAGCTCCAACGCTGCCAACATACTCAAAAATGTCGGACTAAAGAATATAACGATAGCGCCGATACCCCAGAAGACGGCGACGGTGACGTCACAGACGGTCGCGTCGCCTATCGTGACGTCACCCTCGCTGCTGGTCACCACGACGCCGATCAAGATACCGCAGCTCGGTCCGGCTGTCACTATCATGAGTGAAACGGTTCTGTCTCCGCCGGTGGTGTCGCATATGATGATGCCGAAGATTCCCAAGTCCCTGACGGTCATACCGCAGAATGTGGTGCCTGCCGCCCCGGGCGCGGCGGCAGGCAGCGCGGCCGGCGCGGGCGGGGACGGCCAGCGTCCATAGCGACGCCTCATATACGTGCTGATATAGCGCAGAGACTATTGCAATAAGTGAGAGCACCCGAAAAGCCTTAATAATTATACTGTGTATATATTAGTGTAGTGACGGACATTGTGCTGTGAAAATGGTGACAAGGAATGTGTTAAATATATTACTCTGAAAGGTTTTTAATTATGTTTTTTTTTTTCATTTGTGCAAATGATGCGATGGTTTGTGCTGATCCTGTTGAGCAAAGCTTGGTTGTAGGTGATAAGTTCATAGTGTGTGCTGAATGTGTTCACGGACCTATGTAATTAAAGTTAGTTAAAGACTCAAGTACTATCAACCTTGGGGGACTTTTTTAGACTCAATGCTTACAAGTACTAAGTAAGTGCATTATCAATCTCATAAATAAATTATGGGAAAGGGTTTGTGACCATTAAAACAGCAATAACTTCGTAATACTAATTTATTTTAAGTTCAATAGAGGCCCGCTTAAATATTAGTTACTAAAAACCTGACTATGAAATACATAAAAAACTTTTTTACAAAAAAATTAAACCGACTTCCCAAAACACTAAAAAGCAAAAAAAAATCTATTTTTAGGTGCATCGGCCTAGAAGTCGGTGTCTAATGGATGTTACTAAGTTAATTTTGCCACCGACTTCTAGGCCGATGCACCTAAAAATAGATTTTTTTTTGCTTTTTAGTGTTTTGGGAAGTCGGTTTAATTTTTTTGTAAAAAAGTTTTTTATTTAAAGCTTTTCAGTGATACGAATAGTTGTCACTATCCATACAAGTGAGAAGTTCTCATCAATACAAAGAACATAAGTCCAAATACGAGGTATTTTACATATTCAGTTGTCGAGTTCCCTCGACTTACTTTCTCTGGTCTCCATCATCAGGTCAGCTCCAAACCTTCACTGTTGCAAAGGTCTTGTCAATACAAATAATTTAAGCCCAAACACGAGGTAGTTCACATATTCAGTTGTCGAGTTCCCTCGACCCTCTCTGGTTTCCATCATCAGATCAGCTCCAAATCTTCACAGTTGAATAGTGCTTTTAGGCGTACACCTGAGTGTCAAGTTTTTACCCTATGTATGCCTACAACTTTCGAAGGTTGCCCTCGATTTCTCAGGGTTTCCATCATCAGATCCTGACCTGATGACTATGGGACCACCTCGGGAGTATATCCTATCAAACAAAAAAAGAATCATCAAAATCGATTAATAACTGGCGGAGTAATCGCGTAACAAACATACAAAAAAAAAAAAAAAAAAAAAAAATACGGTCGAATTGAGAACCTCCTTTTTTGAAGTCGGTTAAAAACTACAGTTCCTTGCTGAGAAACTTTCAAAATTCTCTAGTCAGGTGGGAATATGCATTTATAATTTATTTATTTATCCTTCTGTTGCGTTTTGAAGAGATAGGTGGAATATGGAGATAGACTGACCATACAATCTTATAAAACTGCTGTGTACAGTGTATAAGCTCAATAAGAATTCATTTAGATTGGTGTCTAGTCTGTATTCCTAGCAGGCGTGGAGTAGTGTAGGTGTACTAGCTCGCTGTAGGCATGGGACGCGACACATCGCCTCGTATCATTCGCATGAACCTAGACAATCTATGTATAGTTATGTATAGCGTAACATGTAAGAATATCACTCCGAACATATTTTTCCAACTGTTAATTATATATAAGGATGCATTAGAAACTCATTTAGAGCTAAAACCCGATTAATTAGAAATAAAACAATAATTTTGGAATAAATACACGTTTTAAATGTTGATTTAAATTACTACCTACATTATTTAGTCTGGGGGACATTTACAGTTAGTTCAATAAAGTACAATCTGTCATTTATTAATTATTTATTCATAAACACTTATTCTAGAACCATTTTGGTTACATTAGGTGTTCACGTCATGTTCAATCATTCGTTTTAGAAGCACACAATATTTTTGTGAATCCCACTATACACATCAAATCCCTATTCAAAGCTTAAACCTATAGCTAATTATAAATGTCCCTACATAACAATAATATATAAAATTAACTAAAAACGTTAAAAAAATACAAAGTTGGTGATTAAATTTGTGCCTGACAGAAAATATAAAAGTATGATAACCACATTGTACATATGTATCACGGGAGCCAATAAATACAAAGTTCTGACGACTTTTTATATAATATTAAACTTAAAGCTCACGGTGAGTGACCGCTGCGTCTGTCAGTGCGTCACAAGTTCACTAAAGTATATTTTTTTAACTTTAAATCTAGGGTCAGAGTTTAAGATTAAAATCAGGATTATATATTTAAAACGTAGAGCGATGTAAAAATGCTGCATGTCGTTTTAAATCGTTTATTTATTTTGATTACAATATTGTTACAGGCTGTAGAACCCCTCAGCGCACTGACACACGCAGCGGCGTATGTTAAACATGATAATTATATATCTATATTGTTGAAAATTAGCTATTTTATTTTGGTCCAACGATATAGCTAGGTCCAATGTTAAACGTAGTTCACGGAAAATTTAACGCGAGTTAAGGCGACGTCGGTCACGATTTATGCTCACTTGAGTTACATACAGTTTCTGAATGTTTTTTAACGAATGTTATTCTCCTTAACTGTGATTATGTAGTATTGCTTGATTAAATTGATTTGTCTGAATCTCTTTGTAAGATTATTTCTGTAAAATAAACTTTTTGTTAGTCTTCCAAGTTGTCTTTCGACATTTTAATTCAATTGTATACTATAGTTTTAATTAAGAATCAATTACGTAGTTTTAATCTTTGTTTAAGCTTGATCTTTCATTTAGCGTAAATTATTTAGCTTTTCCTATCCGCTTTAGTGAATATCTGTAACATTTCAAGAATACTGCCAACAATTTGAAACAAAAGACCTAACGCTCGGAGCACTGAAGTTGGAAACTGTATGTAGCTATCTTCCACGAAGTCGTATACGGCGCCTGGCTGCAATCAATGTTATTATATAAATACAGCTAGTATTTTAGTGATTTGGAAGTTCCCCCGCTGTTGTTAATCATTATAATTTAACCCATTTTTAATTTTGAACAAATTGTAGCTGCCCATAGCCCAGATGTTTTGTTCCTTCCAAAGATAGTGCGTTAGTTCACAATATTATTATTATGTTTAGTTATTATTTGTTCGGCACGCGCTCGCCTCGTGTCGGAGGTATGAATTGTCTAATAAACATATCTTATCTCCTGAAATGTTGTGTTTTCCTTATGTTCTTCAGTATCTCATATTTATTACCTAAAACCTAATGTACAGTAAGTGATGCACTTCACTAGTTTACACTATGCCCGGGCTATATAAGCTAAATTTTTTAAGGGATGTTTTCACGAGGCGCGGGTGAAACCGCGGAAAAAGCTATTTAAAAATATGATTAACTTGACATATTAGTTCAAATTAGTGGTGTCCTTTTTCTTAGAATGCTTGGACGCGCCTTTTGTCCTCTTCCATTTCATTCTTCTGTTCTGGAACCATACTTTCACCTGTAGCAAAGAAAGAAGTTACTGTAGTACCTAATAAACATTACATACCTACGATTAACGTTGGATGTTACTTTATAATAAGCTCTTTCTAACCAGCGGAATTTCCGCGCGGGTTTTGGATAAAATGGGTTTCGCGTAACAAAATTCAGCGTTTACCTTCACACGATAAAAGCCGTGTGTAGGCCCTCTCAGTGAGCGATAGAATAGGTACGAGCAAATTGAATACCTAGGTAAAAATAAGTTGCATTTTAGGTAAAAGTTAAGCTAGTCTAGTATTATGATAGGTAGAGTTGTCATATTAAGAAATAGTTAAACTGCCATGCCCTATCGGTCCTAAGTGTAGGCTATTAGATTCCCCATGGTATAGGAATTTACTACCTAATGAAAATTACCTGTCGTTCAGTAAGATGCAAGGCGACGGCGATCTCATACCGTCGCAGACGCGTCAGGTAGTTAGCTCGAGTAAACTCAGCCTCCAAGCTTTTGATCTGCGCCTTCGTGAACGCTGTCCTTTCTTTGCGACTGCCGCCGGGGGAACGGGTATCTATAACAACAATGTTATATTTATTTATAACATTTTCAGTGGCCTTATGAAAGGATAAAGGTCCCTTGGTCGATTGGAAGCATGTGCAAGTCTGGTTGACTAAGTAAGTACTAAGGGTCCTACCGAATGAGCTGTTTAAACATCTAACAAGACCTAGGTGTAGGTACCAACATACCTAATAGTATTGCAAAGTTTATTGGCAACGCTAAGGTACCCATTGCATTTACGACAATGCAAGCTTCCTTTCTTGGCTTGGCCAATCAACTGAATTGGATAACAACTTGACGGTATTTTAATATTTAGTTAGAAACCTAATGAATGTTGGCATTTGGTACATTATACGCACACTTTTCTTTAGGTTTTCAGTCACACGCAACGCATTCCAATTTTCACATCCTAGTGTAAACAGTGCGCTAACTCATTTGTAAACGTGGCTTAGTTGCTTGCCATGTCACCAGACAAGCTGCAGAAAAGATTCAACAAACAAAACAGGAAAATTCTCTTCTCTTTTCAATAACAAAAAAACTTGCAATTAATAGTCAATATCAGCATCCGTTGCAGTAACTACAAGCAGATGTTTCGGCGCCGGCGCCGACTGTCTATTGTTTATGATCGCTTTATAGCCGTGTTTGTGTCGCGAATCCTGCGCGCGCGCATTTCCACTCGTAAACCTGAGGTGGCAGGAAGGTGCAATGTTTATTGGTATTTTATTAGCTGTGGGATGTGATTTATGACAGGGAATTATAAGCAGTTTAGATTATAGCAACTAGGTATTGACAGGTTCTTCTAGATAGATACATATCTCTTTCTTCGTTGTCATCATGAAAATTCAAAAACTTAAACTGAACTTAAACAGTAGGTAGGTAAATAGAAATGGCGGGATCTGTACCTTCTACTATGCTGATATTCTTAGTTAAGTAATAATGTATCAGTATCAGCGTAATGAAGGTAAGTTCGTAAGAAAATTTGACTAGAAGGTAACCGGTTTAGGTAATTACAAAATCCCTAATATTACAAAAAATAAAGTAGTTAGATGATATTTTCTTGAATTGCTTTTGTTTGTGAAAAACTTTAAAATTGTTATCCAAAACTGTGTAGGTACATAGGTACTATATTTTTATTGACGTGTCATTAAGTTCCTACAGCTTAAATTCAACATTCTAACTATGTATAAAATTAGCCAGATATGCCTTATGTACCTAAGTACCTACTTACTGCCTTATTTAACACACACTATCACAGGTTTCAATGTGAATCTCCATTTCTCTCTACATTCTTTTAGTTTACCGATTTGGACTTCAATTTACTTGCCTACTAACAAAACTTGTAGCCAACAACTTGTTGTATATAAGAATGAAGGAAGAGTTAAGCATAAATACAAGAAATCACTAACCTTCATCCCCAAACCCTCGCGCCTCCTCCCCTTCCTCCTTCACCACCACATGGTTCTCCCACTCTCCCCACTCCCAATCACAAGCTTCTCTCACGTCACACAACCCTCGGTCCACAGCCCTATAGTCATAGAAGAAGGGCAGGTACCCTGGGTGGAAGAACTCCTGAGAGTTCTCCTGTTCTAAAAGAGGTTGGAAATGAGGCTGTTCGACGTTTTCTGGGTATTTCATCCCGTCTTCTGTTTGTGCAGGAAAATTGGATTTTAGGTAGTCCATTGTTTTTTTATGATCGTTGATTGTTATTTTAATAAGTAATTAAAAATTTATTTGTTTTTAACGGTATTAAATAATATTGGTCACTTGACAAACTTTTGATCGTAAAGAAGTCCAGTCTTTCTTCTTAGGAAAGGTTTTCAACACAGTTTTTCCTCTGACTAACTTTTATCAAACTTGTCTACATAATCACTAAGTTACAATGTAAGACGTCTTCCCTAGCCCGAGTTTCAGCGACTGATTCCTGAACATTCAGCTGAGATGCTCGCACGCACGCTACGATGGGCGGGGCTTAGCTTAGGGCGGGGTTAGGTACAGATTGGACAGCACAGCGCTATTTGAATTTGTCATCTCAACACTGTCATTGTTTTTTTATGATTAGCCGTTTCTTTTGCTTAATTTCATGTTTTGTCAACCACAAATCACAGAGCTATTATGACGCCTCTCTATAGAGGAATCTGAATAATAATATTAGTATATGCTTTCAGTGGATGCAGGGACTTTTATCATTTCATAAGGCCTCGAAATATTTTGTAAATAAATATAACGGGGTACATAAAGAGAGTAGGTACATAACGGGAATACATAGAGGGGAGCACATAAGGGGAGTACATAAAGGGCTTCCAAAAGGAAGTACATAAGGGGATTACATAATAAAGTATATAAGGAGAGTATATAACGAGAGTGCATAAGGGTAGCACATAAGGAGAGCATAAATATAGAACATAAGTTTACAGTTAAGTTTTTCCGCTTCAGCACTAACGCCCGTATTGGATTGACACAAAACGGTTACCGACATAGGTTTTTTTTTTTACCTAGATACCCTTATTTTTTCAATATTTATTTTCAGAGCGCCTTGCCATATTTTGCCCCATTTCATACTTTCTAGGAGATATCAGATTGAACCAATATGGTTCATCATCCTCCGAGCCTTTTCCCAACTATGTTGGGGTCGGCTTCCAGTCTAACCAGATTCACCTGAGTACCAGCGCTTTACAAGAAGCGACTGCCTATCTGACCTCCTCAACCCGGGCAACCCAATATCCCTTGGTTAGACTGGTGTCAGACTTACTGGCTTCTGACTACCCGTAACGACTGCCAAGGACGTTCAATGACAGCCGGGGCCTACGAGTCATTGGTGTCTAAGATATACATACTTAGAAAGTACATACAAACTTAGGAAAGTTGCATTTGTACTTGCCTGACCTGGAATCGAACCCGCGCCCTCCTACTTGAGAGGTTGGTTCTTAACCCATCACGACATTATATGGACTAATATGGTTCATACTTCCAAATGCTTCCTTCATGAGTCGACGTGGTTAAGGCGAGGAAGTGGTCAACAATAATTCCATAACCGGCACGCGCATCTAAGGCGCCAAAAGGGGTCGGAGCGTCTGAGCGGGGCGAGGATAACAATACGCGCGCTAGCTTATAACTAAAAGTCGTAAGCGACAAAATGGTTTTGTAATTTTAATATTTAGAAATGATAATTTAATAAAAATTCCTACTACCATTTTAAAGAGTATGTATATACTCAACTACTAAAAAAGTTAAGAGGCTTAAATCGGTCCCGTTTGCCCATAATATGTGAATCTCTTTTTAAAAAGAGGTATGTTTGATACATTTTTCTCTGTTATAAAAGTTACCTAATCATGTTTCTACAACTAACAAAATAAGGCTTATATCATGAACTTTCAGGTAACCAAGTTGTATTTTGATCCGTTTTGTATTTACTGAGAAAAATTGACATCCTTGGCGCCAAAAATTCCAATTCGTCCTCTTAATTACAATACAAATAATAGATATCTATTACTAGTTAACTAACACAAAATTCATAGAAGACTTCCTATTTAGAAAGCGATTAGTATTAATGATGTGATTTAGGTGCGACCGACAAGCTCCCTGCAAGGGGCAGTACCGACCCCTAGGGACCGCGCTGTCCTCAGTTTCTCACGGTGACAAGACATTCACTATCGGTTCGTATGTTGATAGCTTTATAGTTATTTATTTGGATTTTTAAGTAGAACTGAGTACCTAGGTATTTTGAAGTTTCGTGGAGAACATATAATCTAGGAGTGTTTATTTGTCTGGCTTCCCAATGTTTTATATTCCTAACAATCTGATCAAGTTAAGACCTATTGTTGCCCTAGGGAGTCATATGCATATCATTATTTCACTCATGTCATGTAGGTTCCTGCATAAGTGCTTATTGGGTATAACCACAGATTACTTAGTAGTTAATATCTAGATGGTAATGGTAAGAAAGATTTGATTTGATTTCAACGGCGTTTAGCAGGTTCCACTTTGTTTAACCCTACTTTAGATGAACTGATAACTGACTTTTGTGTGACTGTTGCAATATTCTTACTTCTGACTGACAAATCATGCTTATTTGTTTAAGTTAGTACTAACGCCGATGCACTAAGTAGATCGATGAAGCGGATGAGATATAGCTGCAAATCCGTAGGAAGCTGCGCGCGCGCCGGTAGCCGACAGTCGGGCACTGCGCCTGGTTATATGGCTGGCTTACATTCCCGTTCCATATGTGAGCAGTTTATCTGTATGGCCTAGAAAGTTAGCTACTTACTTATACCTAGTGCCTTAGGGTGCTTACATTAAGAAACAGGTTTCTGGTACAGACAAACCTGTACGGGTAGGTACCGATCAGTGCAGGTATAAAGTACTCACATATAAAGAAACAGGTTTACCTGTTGTGTAAAGAAACAGGTTTACCTGTTTCTTTATAGTGATTGTATTGAAATATAGGTACCTGCACTGATCGGTACCTACCCGTACAGGTTAATCTGTACCGGAAACCTGTTTCTTTATGTAAGCACCCTTACCTACAAGTACTGATTACATTTGCATGAATCGCTATGTCTTTTTTCCAGGAATTTAGGGAATTAGCTTGACATTTCGAAAACCTCTTGTAGTCTACTATTGGACTTTGTTTCATATCTTAATATAGGTACACTGGGGGGGGGTTATTCCCGCTCGGTAACACCCTTTCATCAACACTTGACGATCGGGAAAAAAAGTTTCGTTCGTTCACAGTGTTGACGAACGCTACCTACTTATTATTTTAGTGTAAAATGGTTATTATGCACATGATAATGATTAAAACATTTAAAAAATCCATGTCATTTTATTTCCATATTTTAAAAATAAAAACCAGCATTCATGGACACTGCGAACGAACGAAACTTTTTTTTCCCGATCGTCACCAGTGTTGACGAAAGGGTGTTAGCGAGCGGGAATAACCCCACTGGGGCCCGATTCTCCTAGTTTTAATTAAGCGACATACGATTCACATTCGACTGCGATCCAATCACGACTCGATTACGACTGAAGCGTATGTGGCATTCCGCTATTTTTTCTTTGAAATAAACGTTATTATCCTTTTCTGTCATTCAATAATGAATCATTTTGTCTGCAAATGATTTACGATTGCAATATGATTGTAATTGAAACTACCGCATAGACCAAAATCTCCAAAATAGTAGACCAATCGCAAACCAATCGAATGTCGTTGGAATACGATTGGTCTTATATTAGTAGCAGAATGCCGGATATGGTGAAAACTGCTATTGCGATCATATTGCGATTAGATTTCTATTAAATGACATTATTAACTTAAGAGAATCGAGCCCCTGTTCGGTTTGCCAGGGGGATCCATTTTATTTCCTAAAAGAGTTCAGAGGTGACAAACCCGCCACTCAGATTTAAACAAAGCTATCATCGATTGTTTTTTTTCCGTGCGCGCACGCACCCTTCGCGTTATGTTTTGGCAGCTGCGCATACGCTCGCGATGAGCTACTAATTACTGGTTTTACGGTAGTTTTTTATCTCTTCATTGATTGTAATATCTGAGTCACTGGCGTTTGTTGAAATAATACGGATTGATAAGTTATTGGGAAGCGTTGATTGGTTGATCTTCTTGCTATTATTTTGTATTCCGAGACCATGAGAGTACGACTTATTCCTTAGATTTCTAGACATATTTGGTGCGGCAGGTTTCTATTCTTGTGCAATAGATGACTTCATTCTCCAGATTGTCAGACTTGGAGGTGACCAAATAACATGGGGACACGATGTCTCTAAGTATGTAGGTACCTAATAATAAAATGATATACAACTATTTCTTTTCATGTCCTGTTTACGAATGGTTAGGGTTACCACCATTTTGTAAGTATTCATATCTCTAGCTGTTGTTATTTCACAAATCCTCAGTTAACCATCCTTCCTTGAGTGTAGTGAGATCAAATGAAAGGAAGGGATTAGCTTACTGAGCGAAAAGATTTCCATCACTATAAACTGAAAAATCTTTTCACTGTGGATTCTATCCTACTTTTTGAAAGTTGTCAGTCCAGGCAGTAAGCACAGCCCTACATCCGAATATGTCGGGTGCGGATCTGATGAGCTAAACAGACGCTATTAAACACATAACACTCCTTATTTATAGTCGGCACTCCATTATATCTGTGTTGTCTTATTTCGGACATAATTCGTTTTGTTGTCGTTGCTGGTCGATGTACTTTTTGTATGTGTGTATAATTGGGTCATTGTGGTTATAATTTAATATTACTTTTCATTGCCTAACTAAGTATAACTTGATTCATCTAAAGTCAACTAGCAGAAGAGTTTGATTCAAAACGCTATTCTCAGGTACTGATAGTCCGATTTAAAAAATAAGCCATGGCCCGCTTGTCGAGAAAAGCTAGGCTCTTTGTAAACGGATGCAAGAAGATTCGGCGGAGCGCGGTTCAAACCCAGCCTTGGCACCACAAGTAAGGCAGCAACCATGCCTACTATTAGGATGGATCTGTATCTAAAGGTATTTTTAATGAAACAACAAAGTTACTTGTCAACATGATTTTTATTTAAAATCAATCGTCACGCCAAGACACGTCTGATATCAATAAAAATAGTCAATAAGTTACATAAGCCATACTCGCTCTCGCAAGTTTATCACATACGATATACGTTACACTGATTCAAAGCCATTATTAAAAAAATTAGGTACTTATCAAGTTACTGTCGGATAGAAAAAAAAAATAGACTTAAAAATACAGTTTAATTTATGTAAGATTGCACCAAAAGCACCTAAATTGTAATTGGTATGTTATAGTATTTATTTAGAGAGCACCACAAAAAAGTTGTATTTTTTTTGGAATGCTTAAAATCCGACAGCAACTTTAAATAAAACCGTTTATATTAAGTATGTAGACATGTTTTCATTATTTAAATGCAGAGACAATAAAAGCTTTAATTACTTATAGAAAAGTAAAGCCTAGTTAGACACCTTGCTTGAAATAAAAAATCTTAATCCTACTTAATACCCACGTTCGTATTCTTACGCCATTTTCCATCCTTACATACTTCCCGCCAATTTCTTGCTTTATATAAAAATTATACTTATTTACTAATTTACAGGATCTAGAATAAAGCCTCTAGTGATCGCAATATTGCACGAGCCAAAATACTAATGTTTTTATTTAGCACGTAGTATTTTAGAATTCAAAACAATCATTGACAATTTATCGGAAATATCAAGTGTGCTTTATTTTTTTTTACTTATTAACTACATGTTTTTCGTCAACATTCTGCCTAATAAGCCAATGTTTTTATTAATTACAAAGAGCTTTTCTTTTTGGTAGATATTTAGTCATGAGATATATTTCCATCTACATTATATTTTAGTAATTTAGAACAGAATGTCGATATAATTTTGTCTCTTACATAAACTCTTTGAAAAGCTGAAGCAGGTAATATTTTTAATTGTATTATTTGAGTATCAAATTAAAAAAAAATGCCTGTGTTTACATACGAAACAGTTAAAAACCTGAGCGGGATTTACTCCTCAGTTTCTCACGGTGCAAAATAATTGGAGAAATAAACTTGTGCTTCCAGCAATGCACTTAAGTAGTTAATTTTCTCAATGAACTTAATTCAAGCAAGAAAATTCGAATCGTGAAGAATAATATTATTAATCCTATGTGTTTAAAATTCCTTGTAATCAATCTGATATTAAATTTACCACTTCCTATGCTTTTCAGCCCTTTGTACTTAAATAGTTGATATTAATAATCATGTATTTTTTTTATATTGCAACATCAACATCTACGTACAGTTGTTTTAAACCATAGAGCATGGAACTCGCACCGTTTATTTTCGCGGTTGTTTCATCCAGGCAAAGGTCATGACTGCAATGCCAGTAGCCTGATGAAGGTGATAGTGGTGTATCTGATGATGGTCTTAGTTCTGTCGGCTGCTGTCAGCTACCGCTGCTGTGAGTGCCGCGGGCTCGCCGGGCTCGAGTTACTGAGCGCGGACAGGGAGCTTGCGCGCTTCATGCTATGGCAGGAAAAAAACATGGCGTCAGTTATTTTGCGCGGTAATTTTTAATAATACTTAGTGTTTTTGTTAAAAAAATAATATTTAAATTTGGATAAAAAAATAATTGGTTCTGAAATTAAATGTTAACAAAATAAGCTGGATATATTTTGATCAAATAAAAATAAAATGGAAAGTAGCGACATCTGCAGGCAACATGTAGACTTTCTGATAAAAAATGGTTTTTTAGTGCTTTGCTTCAAAGAAACAATATTTGCAAATTGAAGTGTATCGTTCTGTTAACGACAATATTAGTGCAACACATTGACAAATGTGCAATTTAATACATAATAACAAATTGAGATTACCTTCACATCAATAAAAAACTCCTTAAAATTCTGCAACTTGTTGAATAATTTGAAATACCATACACCAGATATAATAAAAGCCGAATTGTAAGCTTAGGAACGCGATAGTAAGCGGCAATAGCTTAGCTTGCGATATAAAACCTTATTTTACAGAAAAAATTTTCGTATCACAATACTGGCATATGAGAATCCTTCACCGGTTTTAATAATTGATACTAATAAAAAATAATCAGCTGGTTTTCACTTTATTCCATCAAATTTTTAGAGTGAATCCTTTTAACAATCGAAGTCTGATAGTTGTTTCATGGTGACTGCGATGTGGCGTGGTTACCTTTCAGGGTCAGTGAAGTCTACGTCGGTTGGCAGGTGGGCGGAGTGGCGACCCGCGAGGCGACTGAACAGTCGCGCGGAGGAGCGCCTCAACGACTCGCGCAGTTTCGAGAAACTGGCGCTCCGAGGCACCGCGCCACAATCCTGCCCCCGTGTTATGCAATTTACACTCCATTTTGTTTCAAATATAAAGTTGATGGGTATAAAGTAAGGTCAGAAATGAACTTGATTACTTTCAGGACGGTATTAGATTGTTTTCCTTTAATGTAAAAACGGAAAGGTTATAGACAGGCTGTATGAAAAACACCTCTGCCAAAAGGAACATCAAAACGGAAATGGCGGGAAAGAACCACAGATAAATGAAAGTCTACGATGACAGAAGACAGTGTAACTAATATGTAGGACAGTCGTGAACTTTACAAAACATTAAGTGAATGAGATGCCGACATGCATCTACTCTAACAGCAAAAGCCGTTATAAACATGTGTTCGTGTATCTGTTTGTTTGTTTGTCATGCGTCTCGGTTGCATCGTGGGCTATAAATTGCATAACACTGTAGACTCACCTTCATCCGAAATAAAAAATAAATAAAACCAATAATAATGTTACATAAATTATATTTATTAACAATTTTTATAATTACCATTCGACGTTCGAGATAATAAAAAAATAATTCTCATTGCTGTGACGTGGCGGTTTAGTTAAAGGGAGATTCTTTAAAAAAAAACTGTCAAGTTATGCCGATATTGTAATCTAATGTACATAGAAAATTCCACATATCAAGCACCCCCATAGTTTAAAAAGAAATTCAGTGTATATAAAAATACTATAATAATATTTATCACCTACTCTCACATAAAGCTTAGATCGATATACGCTAACACTGGAATGAACGTTAAGCATAAAATTACTGATGATTATGATAAAACATGACTGTTGCTAAAACAAATAATGTAGCTAGCTATACTCAACCGTACATCTTGTACAGAATTATATAAGAAAACTAATGCAATTCACTTGCATTAGAATACTCATTTCTTTCAAATATTTGACGAGTTACAACTTTTAAAATTATATCTAAACTACACTAATAATGTGTTCAAAAACAACAAGTTACCTTGCCAGGTTGAGTAGAGCTAAACGTTCACAATTATAAAAATTCACATCCATGCATTCTTCCTAACAAAGAACACGACATACATCGATAAAAAATACAATCAGTAAATTAAAATTGATATTGTAAGCGAATAAAATCGTTGTTTAAACATGCGCAATTAATTATTAATAGAATAAAAATTATTGTAATGATAATATGTATAAATAATTTCAATGATTATAAATGCAAAATTCAGCTTATAAATTCTCAAAACTTGTATGCATTTTATATGATCAGCGTCAGTTCTTCAGTAACCACAAAGACCCTAGACTACTGATTCTCTAATAGCACGAAGAGATAAGAATCTGCACCAAAAATGTACTCACAAATACATTCAATTTAAATTCTGGAAGTTACCCAATAGTTACCAAGCAACATGGGCGTGGTCATATAAAATGCACTTTACCAACAAATGACTAAGTGTCACCATATAAAACAGCATAATAAAACCGTCTTGATACTTTGTATTTATTTATAAACAAAATATTGTATACTACAGCGGGACGGCTCACTGGCATGCTCCTATCACACGTTCATTTGTAATTTATATTTTTTTATAGATTTTTTTTCTTTCTTTCAAAAACTTTTATTTTTACTATAATTATATCGCATGCTAATAAATAATACTAAGCTACTACACGCCCATTTTCAATTCGTTGGTATAATTGCTTGTATTAAAAATTAAACTTACCAAGGCTTGGGCCTCTTACAAAAATTGTAGCAATATTTTCCCAAGAAATTCAAAACGGCGCGGCAAATTAAGTGTGGAACGCACGTGATCCTCAAAATATAGTGAGCGGACATTAGTCTTGATACGAATAAGCAATGGTTTTGCCTCAAGCTTTGCAAATAAACATCTTTATATTGCAAAAATTTAATTTAAAATTCAGAATTAAAATTGCCTGGTTTCTTAAAACATACTTTTGAATAACTCTTTAACATCTAATAACAACAAAATGATTAGACCTTCTATCTAGTAAGGTAAGTTAGTGCGTACAAATCTACTTCTGACATCAAGTGAAGCCATTGCTTAGTTCGTGGCACAAGGACCATGTGCGTGAAGCGTGTATCTTAACCCTAGTGTACACTACGTAGCTATTGGTGCGGAGGATTGCTGCCAGTGTTGATGCCTAGCGCATTGAACAGCTTTGACTTTAGATTCATACGCGGTTCGCTCGCTTGGTTCGCGCCCTATAGGACAAAACAAAACAAATAAAATGTGCAAATTAAAATAATGGGTGTGTTTAAGAAGCTGGAGAAAAGATTTACTCTAAATAAGGTTATTTAGAAAGTATGTTGTTGTATAAAGTTTGAAATATTTCATTGAGGATCGAGACTTTTTGAGTCAGCTAAGTCATTGTTATTCGGCTGACATTTAAAATGTTGAAGCACAAAACACGCTTTCAACTTTTAATCATACTTTCGTCGAATCATAATTCGATAATTTTGTGCATTGCCAAAAAAAAAAACAAAAAATAGAATAAAAAGAAGAAACAAAAAATAGGGAAACAGATACTTAAAAAAATACATAGACAAGACACCACAGATAACATAAAAAATAAACCAAATGTATGAATAATGTGATGAGGACATAAAGCAAGTATGTATTTGCAACGCTGCCCAATGAGACCGAGCGAATGAGAGGTGGCTGTGAAAATAATGCTGAAAACCTAAGCAGCTGTACTTTGAGATATACCGTGTGAACTAGCTTAGCAGGTTTTCGACGGAAATCTATCTTCATTACTAAAATAGAGTAGATTATAATATTGTTTGAGGAATTGAAGCCGCAAACTGAATGCGTCCTCATTTTGTCAGGAACACAAACTTTTTTTAAACTTGACACAAAAATAATGAAACATTAAAAGCACCGCAAATAAAACCCGTATGTATTAGAGCAATGGAACGATTGATTAAATTATAATGTAACGATCACGCGAAGTCATAGCCGTTTTTGAGTTGTGAAACATTTAGCTCCCGAAAGCTTTTGTACACTGCACAAATACTGCAATTTATTTGGCAATACTCAACCTTCAAGCTTCTATATTATAATTTTATTTGCAATCTATTATTATAAGTAATATTTCATATCAGATAGCCACAAGTAGGTGAACTCTTTTCATTACTTATTTTGGCCTGCATTTTACTAATTCAAATTCATCCATAAAAAAAACATAAATCCCCTGTGCAAATGAAAATTTTAGAAAGCTTTGGACTTATATGGTATGACTAAATGGAGTCATGTTAGTATAATGAATCCCTTATGAAAATCATTCCATCCACAGGTTGAGTATCACCATGAGTGCAGCTTACTGGTGCATACTATCCGAGGATTTCTATAACCTATCCACCTTCTATTTTGCAATTACAAATTGAATGCCATGAGGCCTGAAACTGCGTTAAGCATACACAAACGTGCCCGGTTAACGCAGTTTTAGACCAATGTAATGACCAGCTTATGTAGAAATTCAATCTGTAATCGCAGATCGTTGAATAGGTAGGTTATAGAAGCCCGTTAGTGAGACAGGACATGCACACTGAAGCACGGACACTAGCTGAACTGTGCGACGAGAACACGACAGCGACAACCCAGTGCGACAACGAACCAATTCAGCGGTGTGGTGGCTTGATTTCTTTTTTTATACATGCTTTTTTATACTAAGTTATATCCCCCAAATTGTGCTAATAAGATTTAGTGAGTATTTTGTAGAAAATTCAAGTTTTTGATCAGTGAATCCGTTTTCTTGCAATGACAATGCAAATGCAAAGACTGGTCGCTTTCAAAATAGATGTCAGTTCATAGTTCTTTTCGAGACAGATTAACTGACCAAGCACACGAATTTCCGTAAAACACACGAACCCACCTATTTACAGTACCTTAAACTATAAACATAGTGATTTGTAACCCACAAAAATAAAAAATAAAACTTTTGCAATCCAATACAATTTTGTGTGATAACCCCAAAAATACATGCAATCCCCATCATGATATTCACATTGATTTACAGCTCTATATTCCCAGGACCATAATGAACCCTAGGCCCCCCTCTCCCGCCCTCCTGTATGAAATCAAGCCACCGCTATGAAGCGCCGTGAGTACGTCAGTATGTGGTCAGACGCTGACCTCGTCGTGCGCCTCCTGCGAGTCGTCGCGCGCCGCGTGGCGCCCGCCGCGCCCGCGAGACTGCTTCACGATGTCCAATGCCTATACGTGCCAAATCTATTAGATTTCGATGGTTTTTTGCTGGATAACTCTTGAAAATGGTGACAAATGTTCCAAAAAAAAATTTGCGAGAATTCTTGGATATCCAATTTTTAGAGTATGATGACTTTCGAATCCTATCTCAAACAAAGAAAAACGTTACACCTCCGAATCGATGTTAATCGGAAAGGGATTAATTTGATTCTTATTCATTATATTTAAGTGAACCATTTAAAATACCTCATTTTTCATACTTCTGATATAGATTCATGGTCAATTTTGGACCAATAAAATGCTTAAACTTTGAATGAAAAAAGTCCTATTTTTGAAAGAATAATTTAGAAAACAAAAATATCGCCAATTATCAGCCACCTGTAAAATCGTAATATAATAAAAGCAATAGTTATTAATTAGCTGCTCGTGACTTACTTGCTGTACGTGCTAGGCAGCGTGCAAAATTAATCATTTGTAAGTTAACAACTGTGCTTAGAAAATCTTGTAAATATATTAATGGACTTCAAATTGTAACTCATTGACCGGATTAATTAATAATATTATCCAGACAATGTGTGTATTGTAAATAAATATAGAAGTAATTATGTAGGCGTGTTGTAAAGCGAAGAAAAACGTAGTTTTACAATCCATAGACGCAGAAGGTATATTATTCAGTTCAATTAGCACATGTGCAGGACAAATGTTGTGTAACTTAATAAGTATATGTGCCGGATAAGCGAAAAATATGTGGATTAAAAAATAAAACTGCTGATTATGAAGAGCATTTCTATGGATTGTAAAACCATGTGAAAGAAGAAATATTTTAAAATAGAGAATAAATATAATTAAATAATATAATTAATAAATTGCAGTTTAGAAATATTCAAAACCCATCTACTTGGTAAAAAGTGCATTAATTCAACTGCAGCGTTAAAAACTGTGTTACAATCCGTGTCTTAGTCAAAAACTCCCCCCTATATAAATACTTTTGCAAGTAAGTGATCTTCACTCACACACGGTGTTAATAAAAACACACTATAGACCTAATTTCTTCAAAATCATAATTAATTAACCCTCTCGATAGAAGAACTATGTCGCTTATTCGATTCGTCGACATTCGATTTTCAATTATATCTTCATTCTGCTAAAGTTCAATTTACTCTAACAAAAAAAAACATCTAAAAGTTACATAAAGTAACTAATATGTCAATACTCAATATTTCAGATTACCATAAAAAATAGGATCAAATCACTGCATAGTTCATCTCAGTGTTGTAAAGAGAAAACTAAGCGACATATTTCACGAAACCCCATCTCTAAATTTCGTGAACAGTACCTATAAGGCCCAATTCACTAGTTACCGATAAAGTCTCAGTTAGTTCTCTAACAGTTAAAACTATCTGCCAGATAAAAGCAGCTTATAATGTGATATTAGTTTATCCGTCACAAGTTCCTGAGACTATCAGTAGCCAGTGAAACTGGCCTCTCTCTCTCTCTCTCGCGAAGTTTCCAGAGCTTTCTAGAAGGATCTAGTTAGTATTTACCTCCTTCCGACTGCGTAGTGCGCAGTCCTCGAGCGTCTCCGCGGCCTCGTACTTGCCCTGGCGCCGGTACAGCGCGCCCAGGTTCTTCAGCGTCGTCGTCACTGTTGGGGAGTCCACCTGACGACACAGTGGCCCGTTAATTTTTAATGAACTGTTTATTGAGTTTGTGATGGAAAGATTTGTAGCGACTAAAAAAAAAGAATGTGTCATGCTAAGTTTTTCATGAATACGTCTGGAAGTACCGGTATACCTTAGAATTTAGGGACCTTTCCTAAGGGAAAGATCGGTACTAATTTCGCATAATCCACCTATGTGATGATGATGATGAACCTATGTAACATAATCCATGAAAGCTCGTTGATTCTATCAACGAAAATAATGGGGAGCGTTAATGAGCATATCTAGACTACTAAAACGGCATTCCATTCGGTTCCATTTGAATAGAAAATTAAAGATGTTGTGTTTATCATAAACTATCCGATTCCCGCGGCGCCATCCGCTTCCCGTTCTCAGATAAAATATATCCTATGATGGTCACCGATAACTTATCGGCTTTTGGTATTTTTTTTTATTGGACTCTTCTTTATCAAAGGCCATGTCAAAAGAGTATATTGTTACCTTGGCAGCCTTATGCCATCCGCCGTACTCGCCGTAAGGAGCATTCTCCTTCTGCAAGTGTTTGTTCTCCTCGCGCTCCTCGGCTACCTGCCAGATGGGCTTGTTGTCACCTGCAAACAGATATGTTGATTTTCATGTAATCGTATAACGATGTAAGGTACACACGAATTAACTAGGTATAGTATACTTCCTATTTTAACCACGAGATACGAGATTATTGTAAGTGTCATAGGTAACACATACTATTTCATTTTTTTTTTAATAAAAAAATCTGTTTGTAAAATTGTACATGACCGTATTTCGTATCCCGAGGTTAGAATTAGAAAAGTACATGTTTTTATAGAGTCTGCTTAAATATTTAATAGCCTAAAATACAATTCGCCACTAACACCAACATATATAAAAAAATGCAATCCCCCTTTATACCATTGAATACCGTAATTAGAAATAATCAAAATTACCATTATAAATTAAAGAAGCAATATTATTATAATAAAAAGCCAAAACCAAACTTATTTCTAATAAATATGTGACACAAGTCGGGAAGGTGTGACACACTGGCAAAAACTGACGTTTACAAAAGAAGAAAAAAATCAAACCAACAAAATATAAAAAAATTACTGCCGATATAAGGCAAATCTGAAAATAACAAAATATGGCGAAGATCAACGCATAGTATTTTACACTCTCGAACAAATATCGACACTAACATAATTGGAATAGAATCTAAAATCTATAAACACAACTTTTGCTAATTGATTTTAGACCTTATATCATTAAACATAGTGTCGATAATAGTATGCGCTTCACCACATTCGTACCGTAACTTCAGACTCAACCAAATACTTCGGCCGTAGTGTAAAAACAAAATGTTCTTTGCCTTTCCTACCTGTGCCACACAAAATCCGAACTTGTGTCACTCACCTAAGGTTTAGTTTCGTTTACATCCAGCCCACGGCAGTCTTAGGGTATGTAACCATGCAACCACTATTAGCAGCCTCATCTTAAATGCTGTGTTGGTAACAGGGTTTATAAGGAGTAGAGAAACAATATGTAAAGCGCTTTGACATACGCCATTTTGAAAAATTTGGCAAAAGAACGGCCATGTGAAAGAATATGTAATTGAAAAATTATTGTATATTATGAAATCTCAGGATGTTAAAAAATACATAAACTTTTCAATTTAAAATAATTCTTACTTATTGTTTCTAAACTCGTATGTAACTGATAAGATAAATAAACAAAACAATTTAGGACTCTCATTTAATGTAAATAAATATAAATTTATTGCATTCATACATAAAATTCAGCGGTTCGCTACATTTCATGGTGATATTTGGCATCATTTTTTATAAAATTTCTATTTTTGTTGTAAGAAGGGCAATTGTTTAAACAATTTAAACTACCAGTTGTAAAATTAATAACAAGTCGTAACTCATTTAAAATGTAAATAGTGATTTTAATTGACTATAAAATATTCTTCTAACAAGATTGGCAAGGCACCGTTAATCAAAAAGTATAATTTCCAACATTATTTTAAGAAATTAATACTTTATTCACTCCATTGTGCGTCAATATAATAATTATCAAGCATTACTAAGGGCAAGTAAAAAAATCACTTTAAAAAAGTAAATATTGGTAACTATTTGCAATTCAGTATGTCAATATGTCTCTTTGTTGTCATAGTTGCACATCATATTATATCATAATTACTTCATTAAAATATTTAAATAGACTGAGGCATATCACAATAACCCTGTCCTGACATTTAAAACAAGCATGCTCTCTATTTCTAACTAAAAACTTAAATAATAAGGCATCGCAAGGCAAACACAAAACTAAATCAGAAACTAGCAATCTCCAATCGTCTAAATTCCCTTTAGAACTCAGCAAAGGCAACTGAGATTGTAAAAATAATATAAAAATACTCTTGATACCGTGAATTTTCACTCACAGTCAAGAAAACAAACCTATTTTTATTTCCTAGCTGAAGCTTTTGAGCTTTTCAAAACTAGTAGTAACCATTTTCTTTTTCTTTTTAACTTAATGGCAAGAAGTATAAAGCCTCTATCTAACAACCTACTTTCATGACAAAACAAATGCATAAAGAGATCTATATAAGAAAGAAAACAGTGTCATAGAATATCGAATAATTATTATTTTTACTGGACGCAAATAACAATAAATTGACAAATTTAACGGCAATTTTCTTTATTTTTTTAACAAATAAAAAATATTTATTTTTGCGTCGAGTAAAAATAAATTTATAAACATAAAGCATGCCTCAATTACCTACCAATAAAATTGAAATAATTTCCTAAATATTTTACTAGAATAACATTTCACTCGACATTAATTAAAAGTCTACAAAATAAATTAATTACAAACAACAAATTATTCAAAAATAAACTCGCATAAACAAAAATTAACATGCAATATTTTTGTATTTTTTCTTTACTATTTACAAATTCGAGCTTAGTCGAGAAAATCACCATGTTTTTTAGTAAAAAAGATATGTAGTAGAAAAATAATGATTTTATACAAAATATACTGTTACCCAGCAAAACTTTGTGCTTTGGTCAAAACATTATTAAGACAGCCTTCACCATTTTTATTCCAGAGAAATGTCAAAAAAGGTTTTATCTTTCAGTATATTTTTTTGGCAAGCAAGTTGTCTTTGGTGTAACTTGTAACAGCCTCATAATATTGCTTCAGGTTTTTTTTTTTGTCATTCCTTTGGAACTAGAATTGATTAAGTGTTGAGCCGCCATTTCAACAATTAATATTATGCTATAGGAATGTAGCAGTAGTACATTTTATCTTCCTGTCAACTTTTGTTAGTTATTTTTTTTATTTTTCATTTAAATTTAGCAGCTGAATGTTATTTTTTATTAGGCTTTTTTGCATTTAATGATGCTATATACTCTGAAATGGTAAACAAAATATAAAGTCAATTTGTAAGTAGATATGAAATAGATAAAAACCATAAATTCAAATATAAACATGCTTCAAAAAAAGAATCATTGAAATCGAAATAAGCCGAATTGCCCAAAGACAGTCCAACTTGAATGCTGAAATTTATGAAAGTGTAAGTGACTTGTTCAACTTCAATGATCCATAACTATTATTTTATCCATAACTAAAACTGTTTTACCAATAAAGATAACATTATTGAAATTCTATGAAAAATAGACCTAAATCAAAGTAAAATAAATAAATAATTTACTCTTTATCATTACTTACTTACACCGTACCATGCACTCAGAAGTATGGTATAAAATAGTATAAAATGACGAGATAGATAAGTTCGGTTAATATCTAAGACTTACCGTCGATAGTTCCGAATTCCCTCTCGTGTGCTCGCGTCAGCACTTGTTTGTATAATGTCTCTGCTTCCTTGTACTTGCCCTGCAGATAAATAATATTGTATTAAAATATATAAAGATTTTTTGTCTTTTTTCGTATGGCTAATGCAGAGTAATTTTGGGGCTACTTTTTTGAAGAAAATTAAGTCGTTTTGTCTCACTTGTATCCAAAAACATTTGATTGAAATAGTTACAGTCAATACTAATATTATAAAACTAAAGAGTTTGATTGCTTGAAAGCTCTAATCTAGGGGAATAACTGGTCCGATTAAAAAAAACTCTTCAATGTTAGATGAACCATTTATCGAAGAAGGCTATGGCTATTTTGTATCCGGGTGTCTGAAGTAATCTCCACAAGACGCTGGTGATCGCTGGCAGAAGCTAGAATTATGTACCTTTATACATAGTACAGCGTTAAGTCCCCATTATTTATGAACATGCAAGTTTAAAAATTGCGAAACTTTAAATATAAACTGGAAATACTAATACCACTTTTACAAAATTGAACCCTATTCCCAAGCCATTAAAGTTGACACGTACCTGTTTGAGATAGCAAGAGGCGAGGTTGTTCTTGGTCTTGGCGACGTTGGGGTCGTCGGGCCCCAGCTTGCTCTCGTAGATCTCCAGCGCCCGCTGGTAGTACTGCTCTACTTCTTCGTATTTGTTCTGTAACGAGTAAAGGTTATTATTGTATGGTTATTAAGGTCCTGTATGAGTTTTGAGGAAAATTCCACAGGTTACTAATAAATTTTCTGATAGCCTATCAGGAACTTATCTGACTACATTAAATTCAATTACTTAGATGTCATAGTTCATTCATATAATGTAAAAATGTGTTTAAATAATAATATTAAAATTAACCCTGTCGCTTGCCAATGTGTCGCTTGGGGTTTGTTGCGTCACCTCTTCTTACCAGAAAATCACAAAGGAAGACCACTTCCTACTACTATTACTATTACTATAGTTCGGCCGTTCAGAGAATGCGTTCCTGACACCTATCAGTTAGTCAGGACTAGTGATGGGCACAACATAACACTGAGTTCGTTACCGTTCCCCCAAAATAAACCGCCGCATTATTTTAAGATTATTTTCGTTTTAAATTGGCGGAATCATTTAAAATTTATATTTTAGTTATTTAAGTGGAAACCAAAAAAAGGTAATATTCATATAATAAAATCGTTTTATTTATTCTTTGTTACAAAGTTACAATCTGTATTTCTATGCAATAAAGTAAGTACATTGAATTGAATGTGCGTACAGAATGTTAATCAGACTCCGATTCGCTTGAGGAGGTGGTGTCTTCATCATCATCTTCGCCTACGTGTATATTAGGTATTATCAATAACAGAATCAATCCTGATATCTCGGTCAAAATCTTCCAAAATCAGGTTTTTAGAGCTCTACCTCACTGGGACGCCATGGCGACGTCGCCAGCGGCACAGGTCTGGCTACTTCTGGCATCCAAATGTCGCCAAGTCGAGTGGCCATGGCGTCTCGACAGTCAATTGTTTACGTTGTCGCTCAAGAAATTGCAAGCTGACTGGCGACCACATTGGCGACTGTGTGAGGGAGGTGCGCTTTACCGTGTACATTATAGTGGCTACTGTGGCCACGTCGCCAAGTTGCCACGGTAGCCAGAAGCCACATAGGGAACTGTAGCTCGTTGCCACGCCTCCAATTTGGCGACGTTACCAAACCGTCGCCAAGTGAGTTAGGTTCCATACATTTCAATACTAACTGCTTGGATACGTAGCCGGCGACGTCGCCATTGGCGTCCTAATGAGGCAGGGCACTTAGTCTTAGCGCACGAAACGACAACAAATGACTATTTAGCGTCACAAAATGACGGCCCATGATGCCATTTGGGGTTACCATTTTCAACCTAAATATAAAAATGCTACTTTCTTTCGCGCGTTCAGTTTGATCATAGTTTTATTTTTATATTTCATAAAAGTTATCCTATAGTCCATTATTTTCAAATTCTTAAAAAGAAAAACAAAACGTATTATTTTATATTATAAGTACCTATAACTGTATAAGAACCATCAACCAGAACAGATTACGATACTTGCCTGTTATTTTTAGCACAGCACTACAAATATAAAGCGCTGACATAACCTTGTAATAGCGCAGTATAGATTTAGAAAAATATTGTTTACCAAGTTATTTGACACTCAATTTGGCACAAAATTACAACATTCATTGATTATTATTGATATAATAATGTTGTTTTAATGCTCAACAATTGTTAAAACGATAAACAACCAGCAAAAATATTTTTATCGTACTGCAACGCCATTACAAAGTTACGTCGTCAGTTCAATCGCGATGTGTCAGAAACGCATTCTCTGAGCGGCCGAACTATAGTGGTCATTCCTAGGTATTTTTTATTTTATTTATTTATGTAACATGGAGGACTTACAGCTAAAGTAACTACGAATAACACAAGATTAATTATCAGGAAGCCAATGACAAGTCTTCACTTATAGTAATAGTAAAAAAATGAGTATACTGAGCATGCACGGGTATAAAAAGTATTTTGTTGTTGTTCTGACGTTCGGAAAGTGGTTGTGAGGTTCTGACCTGGTTCTGGCACAGCAGCGCGAGGTTGTTGAGCTGCTTGGCGACGTCGGGGTGGTCGCGGCCCAGCACGGCCTCGCGGATGCACAGCGCCCGCTTGCACAGAGGCTCGGCTTCACGGTACTTGCCTGGGAAACAACATAAATCATTAAAAAACATTCACATGCCTAACCTGTTCCCAACTTTGTTGAAGGTGGCTTCCAAATCTATCCGAATGCAGTATTTACTGAGACTGTTTGCCCATCTGACCCCTTTCACCCAACCCAGTTAAAGCAACTCACGAAACACGACATTTCATGACATTTCAAGTACACCAGTGGACAATCAAAAAAGTGATTAGCCTTATCTATTTTATCTCGTCTTCTAAAACATGTAAGAAGTCGACATGACAAGATGGTCACCAACTCACGGACCGATCGCGCCATTCATTTACCCTCCGACGACCCGTGCGACAATTATTACCCAATCACCGTCGGCGACAACATAAAAGTTTTTATTCAACAAACAATATATAATAGTTATTTTATGAAAACCAACTGGTTACTTGGAAAATTGAAGGAAAAAGTTAATCATGGTTAACAATTGTTTTAAGAAAATGCCGTGATGTCGTGAAATTAGGCCTTACTATGCTACAAGCTTCTTGTAAATATTGAAAAGAACAGAATAATATAGCTGACCTCGTTTCCCGTAGAGCACGGCGAGGTTGTTGAGCGTGGCGGCGACGGCGGGATGGTTCTCGCCGAGCGTCTTCTCGCGGATGGACAGCGCGTCGTTCAGCAGGTTCGCTGCCTCTTTGTATTTGTTCTGGTCTCTGAGAAACATGACGCAAGGTTATAAAAGACTAGCTTCTACCCGCGGTATCACTTACATCTCGAGGGAACTATTTTCCGCACCAGGATAAAATGTACTTTTATGTAATTCTGATAATTGAACTATTATTACTGCCAAGTTATCCAATATCCATCATGGAGTTTTTACGTGAAAGAAGAACGAACAACCATACATACACACTTTCACGTTTATTATATTAGTAGATATTTTATAAAAATGAAATGAAATTGTAAGAGTTCTGTTTGTATTAAAAAGGAAGAAAATAGGCCACTGTATATTGTTGCAGTTCTCAAGTTTATATATGTACAGTATATAAAGTATGGTAATAAATATCGACCAGGCATTTCTCCGATAAGATGAATAATCCCTGATCGTTTATACTGTTATCGCGAGTTGAATAGCTGATAAAAAAATGGAAATCATTGCAATCAATTTATCACTTCTATTGATAGCATTTTATTTCAAAAGTAAAGGAGAAATACGATTGGTGGTAAATCCATGGTTTCTTATTTTTAATAACTGTCATGGTTTAAGAAAATCATTAAAATGGCAATGTGCCGGCCATATCTTAGAGCACGAAAATTCAACCGCCTAATGGGGCTGCAAAGTATAGACGTAAAGAACGTAAAGAAAGACGGCTACCACCGATGTGGTCAGAAGGTCTGTCTAAAGTAGCTAGTCGCTGGACGCAGACCAATCCCAAAAGGTCTTTTTGAGACTCGTAAAGGGAGGCTAATGCTTGGCAGTGGACGTATTCCAGTTAGCTAATGTATGCAGTTAGGCGTGGGATGGGGACCGCTTAGCACGGAGCTTTTGAAAATCTATGAGGATGTTAAGCAGTGGACGATGGTTTAGGTAATGATTTGATTTGAATTTGAAAAACTTTCCAAATTCATCACTAACCTGTACACCAAAGCGAGTATATTGAGCATAGTAGCGACATCCGGGTGATCATGTCCCGAGGTCTTCTCTAGATCCTCGAGGGCCTGCTTGCAGAGCGGCACGGCGACCTCGTAGCGGCCCTGCGACGCGTACTGGATGACGAGGTTGTGCAGCGTGCGCAGCCGCGCCGGGATCTCGTAGCCCGCGTTCACTTGCTGCGCGAAGTGCAGCGGCGGGGTTGGGGACATGGCTGTGGAGATAATGAAGGATGAAGAAGGTTTTTTAAATACACGGAAATTAGTTCTGTCATTTACACTTATATAATAAAGAGGAAATAAAAATTGTACCCCTAAAGGCTCCGAAATTACTGAACAGATTTAAAAAATCTTTTAACTGTAAAGAAGTTACTCAACCCCGGGTAAAATAGGCTATTTCTTAGTAGGGTGCTGGAAGAAATTCTCTCGTTACGCGGATGGAACCGCGAGGAACAGCTTGTAGAAAAGTTTCTCATATAAGGTAGAAGTTCAATCAAAAAAAAAATTTTTTTTATATAATTTTTGATATTAAAAAACTTCTGTATGATGGACGACGTATGTTACCTACTCATGTTTTCAAATTAATAAATATATTCTGTTTTATTCTCCAATTACGGTATTTAACACCGTAGTACGACTATTCGATCGACACATGATTTTATTAAATACAGTCCAATTTTAAACAGTTATTCCATACATATTCAAAAAACCATTGCACTGAAAATCGGCATTTCTTTTTACTAACAAGCCATGCATACCTAAGCATTCCAACGCTACATAGACATAGCCTGTTCAAATATTGAGCTAGCAAGCAGCTGTGAACTATGTAATATTCACGACGCATGATGAAACGAGATAATGTAAGCTGTCTTGTTTTCTTTTTAGTGAAGGAATTTTATATTAAACTTTGGTATCTACTTTTATCATGAACTATTTTTATTAAAAGTTTAAACTTGATGATTTTTTTATGTGAAACTTATTATGAAATACTTAATGAAATATTTTACTAAGTCTCGACTACTAAAGCGCAGAAGAATAATCTTTTCCAGACATACTAAAATACGTAAACAATAACGTGTTATACAAAATGAGAGTCTTATACTATTATATTATTCGAATTTGCGCTTTTCACCATAGGGCACCAAAACTCGAAATAGCAGTTATTCCCATGTTCTTATGCAGAGGTTTAAGCAGTAAGAAAACGAGTGATATTTAGCGGTCCTAGGATCTTGGTCTACCAGGTACAATATTTTTAAAACAAAAAAATTCTAAAGCACTTACATTTATTATTCCTGTTATCATCATGATCATCATCCGGGAACAGGTCGACCATGGGATCATCACGCTTCTTCTCGCTCTGTCCGCTGCGGTTGTTATCCGACTCTTCTGTGATATCACTGTCGTATTTGCTGGAAAGACAATATCAATGTTAATAACTAGGTTTATAGGTAACAATAATAAGGCCTGCGGGTCGAAAGAGTTACCGCGGCCCTGGTACATAAAGGGCTCAAGAAGGAATAGGTGGGTTGCGTCTGACACTCTCTCGTGACGTGAGATCATAACCTAAGAATAATTGCGTTATATTATTTCGCTCAAACCTAGAGGTATAAAATATACGGCGCCACGACCACATTTTTCACTGTTATTTATTTATCGTTTGTTATGTATTTATCGGTAATGTCTGATTGGAATATTGCCAAAAACAAATGAACACGATGTCAATTATTGACAAACAACTAACCTACTGTCAGTGTACAAGGAAAACGACATATCTAATCCTAATCTTATCAATACAAAAACATTGGGCAATGATTCATTTAACGAAGGCCTACTATAGAAAGATCATAAACTGTCCTGTTACAGAAATTACCGTTACCATGGAAACCACACAATATAAATTTTCGTTAACAAATGAAATCAGTTTATGGCACCGCGAAATGACAAGGTATAATATTTTTTACATTCGCCAGCCTAAATGGAAAAAGAGTTTTTCAGTTTGGAACTCTGCCAAACCGAAATAGATATTATTTTCCATAATATTTAACAAACTGGACTTGTTTGGAATTATTTAGGTTCTTGTTAGAGTTACGACATAGCATTTTGCTCGACCTATTCTGGTACTGAAACTATAATATTTTCCTAAAGATATCATCTCTGCATCACCCTAAGATTGACTGGAGAGAATGTCTGTGGCAGTAAGTCCGCCTGTGTAATGAAATTTTGCATAAAGTTAAATGAATAAATCATCATCTGCCTAGCCTTTTTCCAACTATGTTGCGGTTGGCGTTCAATTTAACCGAACGCAGCTGAGTACCAGTGTTTTACATGGAGCGACTGCGCGATTTTCTTTCTGATTACAGTTACATAAAGCAAGCTGATTGAAGCAACTTGAAACTAATGTAACTGTCACAGAATAGTCCAGCGCCGATCACTTGCTGTGTACTGAGTTAGCCAGATATTCTCACAGCTGTAAGACAATTGAACACCATGTTCCTTAGCTTCCTAAAACCTTACCGTATAGAAGCCATGAAGTCCAAATGCTTGTTCTCCTCTTCCAACTGAGCTACGCGCTGTTCCGAAGCCTGCAGGTGTTGCTGGGCTGCTGCCAGTTCGTCCCGAAGCCAGGCGTTCTCCTGGCACAGCCGGCGGACCTGGGTGCGGAGCTTCTGTTTCTCGGCCTCCACTGATTGTAAGTGGGAGGCTAGGGCCATCATCACCTGGAATATAAGAAAGGAAGAAGGTAATTAATATTGGTAATTACATTTTTTCCACGAATTGTTGTCAAGAATTTTCTAAGTAATGTTTTAGTCAAGACTTGCGGTAGATTAGCTACTGACCTATGACTATTATTTTAAGGTCGTGAGTCAGCAGTTTTTCAGCGTCGAAAGATTTGATATGGTAGAATGGATTTGAAATTATTAATTTCCCAACTCGGGTTTAAGTCAAGTAAAAATAGTACAGACAAGTCCATAGCAACACTTTTATCAATTAAATTGTGATATGTAATACAGATATGTTAATATGATAATACCTTCTTTTAGATAAACTTAAGTCATCAAATAGATTTATCGAATTCAATAATACATAGCCACCTTAATTGTCTCTCAGCAGCGAATTCGTAAAAATCCGACCTAAAAATGCTTATTTGGCACATTTGGTGGCGTCGACAGATGAAAAGCGCAGCGTGGGCAGGCTGCCAATTGATTAACTACCCTACAACGACCTACTGGGAGAGTAATAATGTTGCCTGCAATTTGTTGACCTGTTCTAGAGTCACGTAATCTATTGAGGACATAGATTTGTCCATCAATGTAGCTTTATCAGGTGTAATCGATCAGTTGTAGACAGTTGGCCAAGTAATTAATGCTAGTCGGAGTCCCATCAGTTCTCTCCATTCTTAAAGCTTTTGCTTTAATTACTCTTTGTAAGAGGGGGTCGAAAAGGGGACATCATGTCACATGTCATGTTTTACATATCTTTGAACTTACGGTGCAGATGTTTTGCATATACACCTTAACCCTTTTGAGTACTGTGATGATGAAAAATAATCACGCCTGCATTGCAACCTCTTAACACACGTCTCCTAAGTGGGGGAACGAGCTTCACAATCACAGCTTTCCCCTCTAATAAGGGTAAAAATCTAAACACACTTTCACATAGTAAATGGTTTCCATTCCGTCTGACAAGCTTTATTTCTAGTTTTTTCTTTGACGAGACGCGTTTTTCATTACTAAGTGGAGTCTGGGCGAGGGTGCGTGAGGGAGACGTAAATAAACCTTGATTAATGGGGAAGAAAGTAAATACGTTTAGTGTGTCGTTAGTACCGTCTCGTGTCTTGTCGTGATTGTGAATTACAATTTGTTTAATGTCTGGTTGTATTTGTGTAGGTGATAGAGTTTGTATGTTATGCGGATAGAGAAATGAATGCAATTAGATTTGGTTGAGATTGATTTATGTTTACTTTAAAGAAACTCGCATGTATTGCACGCTAAACATGCAACAAAAGTCAAATAGCATCCGAGTAAATACAAAAAAATATATAGGTAAATAAAGTAAGAATAAAATAAAAGTAATAAATAAAATAAAGTAAGAATAGTCTCAAATATGGGACATTATTTTCTACAATTCGATCACTATCACTAAGTTCCTGGTTTGTCGCGTAACTAACTTGTAGAACACGCAATGGACTCCTAACCTTATCTACCAACCATCCAGATCTTATCACTTGCCCATCATCACCTAATTACCGCACAGACTACTAGACAAACAAACAAACGAGACACAAAACAGAGGCACATGATAGCAAGGCCGCGCCACGCCGCGTCAGCATCCTTTGTTTAGATAGACAAACATTCCCACGACCATCAGTCAGGTCTGTGCTGTCAAGAAAGTATGACGTGGATTGTGGTGCAAGGAACAAGACCACTTCGAATTTGTAAATCATAAAAAAAAATGATTATTATTCATTAAGAAGTAGACTGGAAGCCGACCCCAACATAATTGGGAAAAAGGCTCGGAGAATGATTCATTATGAAGTAGATTTGGGCATTCAGCATCATTTGTATAGCAGGCTAGGTAAATTGGGTGGGTAATTAGCTACGTATATTAGTTACAAGCAATTTGAGGAAATGAAAGATTTTAGATATCTTGGGTATATCAAAAGTTACCTTCCTTTACTTTTTATAAACTTTTGTTGACTAGGTTCCAAGTTTGGAAAGATGGTTTTGGCTTTTGAAACAAAGAACTTTCTCAGTATGCATAGCATCTCTGCAAACAAAACGTCGAAGATATCATGCAATTGATCACAAAAGTTGCCAAGTAGGTCAGAGTTGTTAGCGAATTTGTCATGGCTTTGAGGCAATAACACACATTAAGCTTTTTAAGACCAAGAATGCTATTATTCTCTAAGTTTCAAGCAAAATTAGCTCTAAAAGCTATTTGTCGAAGGCATCAATGAAATTATGTTGTCATCCTAATTGGAGATAGGGCTTCTGCCTTAATATACTATCTCAATAAACCCGTCAATTTCGATACAAGCTCAATATTTCTGAAAGGTTAAAGGGCAAAATTTTCATCGACATTTCAATATCCAGGTACATATTAGACATGCGACCTTTTCACATTTATGGTTACAATAATATTTTTTCCATTCCGCTGTCATCTCCAGTCTTGTACTTCGACATAGAGCCTCAACGTCGTCAACCTCACAAGAGGGTGTCGCATACTCTTTGTAGGAGACTGAATGGAGTTCCTCGTCGTGATTCACTCACGCAACTTAATTTTACTCTGTGGCGTTTTATGAAAAATGGCGCGGGAAATATGGCGGCAATTGACGCAATATGGCAGCGGAAAGTTAGAGGTTAATGGTGATGTGTGGGCAAGTAATGTGTTGTACTGAATTACTGCGGCAAATGAGTTTTTTACGTACATATTTTTATAACCAATCGATAGCTGATTTGAATACAGAGCATACAAAAGATATTCAAATAGAATAGGTACCGTGTTCTATGTTGTTAATGCGTCTGAGAGATTCCTAAAAACGATAAAGCAGCCTATTGTATAATCTGTATTGTATTTTCTATTCATCTGGTATTCCATACAAAAACATTAAATACGTCAGAAAGGTATCAGTTTGTTGAATTTATTTGCATGCCTATTTCCAACAATAAATGTTTTGCTTTCGAGATTTTTTTCAATAGGAAACGGAATCTATTTTCAAATAACTTTTACAATGAATTATTACTGTCTGAGTTTTTAATATTTAAGCTAGCGTGCATCACACAAATATAACACTAACTTTCAGGTTAACGCTCATAAATTTCAAATTACCCAAATAAATGAACATCTAAGTTAAACTCAAACATTAAAATATAATTAGCCAACCTTGCTATCAAATAAGAAGTTCAGTTAGAAGTGGCAATGAACTTTTTGTCTGGAGATTATATCGAATTTAATTCCACATCTTATCCAGACTTATTCCTTGCTTTGTTTCGAAGACGTTAACCTCCAACTTTCAAGAAAAGAATATTGAAACAACCACGAAGAAGAACAAGAACTTTTTTTCTTTATATCCAAACATCAATAGTTTATTTTCGAACCAACAGGCAATTCCCACATTTCATTTCATTCCCATTCCTTCAACACGAAACGATGCAATCTTTCCCAAAAATTGGAATTGAAAACGTTAAAAGCGAAGTTCTGAAAGCGCTCTTCGACGTTTTGTTTCAAAAATACAGTTTCATTTTGAAGGGGCAAAACTGTCGTTTACATAGAGGCCTCTAGGCAGGCGAGGTGTGACCTAAATGATGCTACACCGGCAAGTCCTTTAAGGTATTCAGCGAATCTAGGCTACCTTGAGGCTGTTTGTCTTTACCCTCAGAAGCCAGGCTTTTCATTTATATGGGGTTTTAAAAGGCGGCTGTTCAATGACCAAATTCTTGACCTACATTCCGCAAGTTTAGTCTTTAAAAAAGAATTTTCCTGCCTTTAAGAAAAATGTGAAGGGATATTTTAGAAAATATGTCTTACTTGAAGAATTGTTTTAAAGAACAATGTGAGCCAAAATACTCGGTAAACATGACCCTATGTCTGGTATTTCTCCAGAAAATGTACGAAGAATTTTCTTTTCGCTTCGTTACTAAGGTGTCGCCGTTAGATCAATAGTTCTTAACCTCAGGCCTCGCGTGTAAGCTTATACAAACGTGATGCTTATCTAGATAAAATGCTTACTATATTTTATGGAGAACTAATGAAGGGACTTAATTTTGGTACATTGACTGACCTTAGAACAAGCTATGAGTTAGATTTTACCAGTAAATTCACACTTAGAAAGAGTCAATAATTTGGCGGTCACTTTAACACGGCAGTGTTGCCTTAAGGCAGATGCACGTGTAATAGTAAACTGAAGACAGATGGTAAGATACCGCAGACCACAAACACCAGGCATGCCATCTTCAGACTTAAACATGTGCTTGGAATCCGAACCCTGAACGTGACCACATTTGTTTACAAATACACGTCATTATTTGCTGTATTTTATTTATATTTGCAAAAGGACCTTCCGTAAGTAACTGTTTGGTTCATATTCGAAGAAGGGTTTGCCAATATTTGCAAGTAAGGTTCAATTCTATCGCCAATGCTTTGATAGCCACACTAAAAAAATCCCAGGTTAATTTCGTCTCTTTTTGTCTCTTGCTAATATTGACCGCTAATATTGACAGCACGAATGTAAAAAAATATCGCGATCTGCAAAGTCGGGAACCAGTTTGAAGCAGAATGCCAAAAAAACGTTCCCCTGAGTTTGTAGTCAGTTAATGAATTGTAAATATTGAAACATTAACATCGAAGTCATGTTGAAATCAACGCGTACAAAGGATTTATGTTTGTAATGAAAGCTAATAAATTATGATTAAGTAGCTGTAAGCAGGTACCAAGAAATAACAAACGCGCCAATTTGTTTGTTTTACTTAGATCATCATTCAAAGCTTTTATCTTGCTTGTTTTCCTTTTGTTGTGAATTAATATTTAAGTATTCACTTAGTCTTACTGTCAGTTAAAAATGGGCTGCTGCTTTTCTAAACACCCTGTTACCGCCTAATAAGGCTTACCTACTTTATGGAGTAAAGTCACAAAGTTTTCGCTAATGGGCGAATGTTAATTTTGGCGGGAGTGGTGACATAATCTTTCTGTATTACGAGTGTTGTTAATCGTATTTTTACTATGTCCGTGGTAAAGTTTTTAAGAATACGCGAGTCCTGAGAACACCCTCACATCATCAAATATTAAAACGTAAAAAATATACCAACTAACCTGTGCTTCGCCCAATCCAAGCTCAATAGCATCAATGCTCTTCCTAACGAGGGCTGCCTTCTCGTGTTCATGTTCTGTGTTGGCAGCCAGTCCCGCCAGGAGCTGAGCATGCTCGGCCCTGAGAGCCTCTAGGCCTGCGGCGACTGTGCGTGCACCAGCCACCATTTCCTCCTGCGTCATCGCCGTCATCCTGCCTAGGGATTCGATCTTCTTTCTGTGGACAAATGAGAAGAAAATTAAGTTCTCGATCCCATAGAATTTGTATTATATAACACCAATTGGTATTGAACCACCTGTGTAACATATGGAATGCTATTAAAGAATAGTAATTATAGATGCCATTTAATAGATAATAATCATAAAAAAAATACGACAACTCGTGGAAAACGTTATTCAAGAAACAAATAACAATAATACCGGAAAACTCAATCGAGATGGCAGTTTATTTCACAGCCGTCATCCGGCAAAACTCAATTCATGTTTCGCTTGTGTTCATTTATAGGTGTTTGTTCTCAATTCAATAGAATTGTCATTTATTGTGATTAGCTGTTACTCAATACAACATCAGCACCTATAGGATGAAGTTGAACAATGACATAGTACATGTAATGATGACGTAAATTAAGACAAACGTCTTGATGGCACGGTTGATTCAATCAGTTAGGTCATATTGACCTTATCCAATCGTGGGGGACATTTTCAATGATATTATGGTCAGTGTTATATACTAGGCTCATGTTTCACTTGAGATTATAAATATATTTTGATCTGACAAAGATCTATTAAATGTGATGCAGTATGCGAGTGTTTATATTGTACATTTCAATCTAACCTCCTACAGAATTAAGCAATAATACAATTTCAGTATCCACGCTAATTTCATATTCCTAGTGCATAGCGTGCTTTAATCGAAGCACAACACAATCCAATTACGTTACGTTGTGATAATGGCAGCATTTGCATTTACATGCAAAACAAGGCTTTTGTTCAATCGATCATGTGCTTTCATTGTCACGACATGCAGTTCAGTATCTGTCTAACTGTTCGACCTGAAATCGATGTTCAGTACCCGTATTGTCACAGTTGTCAGTTGTTCCAAAACTGTCAAACATTGGTTTGATGTAGGTAAGGTTTATGAACCCAATTCCTTCTCCCTCGACGTTGAAAATCAACCTATGTACGGCTCTTATAATAGATTTTCTGATATGAATAAATTCTTGTTTGTGTTGTTTACTCCTATCTATATAGAGCACTTGATTTACCGAACAGATTGTCACATGAAGGTCGGAAGCTGTAACGTTTTGTGATAAATTATGTTCACACGACATTGATAAACTTCGCCTGAGGAAGAAGTTGGCAATTTATAGATTATCTTTCCTTAGTTGATACAAGTTGGTTATCGTTGATTACACATATCTGTCATGTTTTAAGTACTTAGAGAAAGCCTGATTATCTCATTTGACAAAGAAGTCACTGTCATCCCCCAGAGACAATAAAAAAACATCCTGTCCCTGTAATTGCAACTTCACCTAGAAACAGATGACTCCCCTGTTGAGTTTGTCATAAAAGAATTAAGTTTCTTTGTTCTTTTTAATGTCTGGTGGGAAATGTGCTTGCCTATGCATATTTAAAATATTATAACAATGTAGCGTCAGGCGAGAGTCGCGGTGACCTTATGTGACAGCCTATTGATTTTATACTAATAATAGTTCTTGTGGTTAAAACTTTACGTACTATGTATAAACTTAGTCGTTGTTAGCTAGCTTACTGTGTCATTTATTTAGACCAACTTTCTCAAAATTATGTTGAGGAAAAGCGGTGAAGTTATATCTATACTTACTTAAACTTTCACACTATTTTGGTGTCCTACGTGAAGTATGATTTTTTGAAGTGCATACACTTCATCAGGTTATAGTGAAGGCCGTGGAGGTGGATGTCTTTGTTTATGACATGCAAAAACTACTAACTTAGTTTTTTTTTTTAATTGATGTAAGTCTACAATAACTTTTTTGTAAATATACGTTTTGGTTATGTGATTAACAATGTTTCAACACACCGCGGCTGCTAATGTTATTACTTGTAATGAAACAACCACCAGACTACACGACACAGCCACATAAAGCTTTTACATACATTCAGGCATGTAAATATAACGAGTTCTCCTGAAACAACGCTCTCGTACAGTCAGAGTAATTAACTGAAGTGTTACTTTTAACCAACATCGTTTCATAACCATTTTTTCGCATTCATTGCATCGAATTTCATACTGACTATCATCGCTGCATCGGCTTTTGTTCGAGTACATGGTATGTTTATCGATGCATCCACCCTCCGAGCCTTTTTCCCAACTATGTTGGGATCGGCTGCCTATCTGACCTCCTCAACCCAGATACCCGGGCGACCCGATACCCCTTGGTTAGACTGGTGTCAGACTTAACTGGCTTCTGACTACCCGTAACGACTGCCAAGGATGTTAAATGACAGCCGGGACATGGAGTTTAACGTGCCATCCGAAACACAGTCATTGCTACAGTAACATGATGAATGAAGAAGTAATTTAAGCAACTATTGTGAAATTCAACATGAGACGACGGCAGATAAGATGTCTAAAGTAAGATAAGGCTCAGAGAAAATTAATGTAGGTGTCTACCTACTGTAAATCCTGAGAAACTTTGGTTACTAGTAGCCTAAGTTTGAAAGCCTGATTTACACAAAATCGAACAATGGCTTTGGGAGCACGAATTGGGGCTTATACAGGCTAGTTTAGACAGTGTCGAACCGTAGTGTAGGTTACATCTACACACTGGAAAAAGTTTTGTATTTTCATTATCATTTCGACCAAGAACAACAATTACGGTTATTCTTCCGTAAATTATGGTTATACGCAATTACTTAATTTTACACCAAGGCCTTTTTAATTTCGGCTATTTAATGAACAAATATCTGTCTACATTACCCTTACACCGCTAAAGGGCTGTCGACTGTCACTTTCTAGCTAATTACGTTTTAATTGAAACAACTGAATGAAACCTTCACTTAGTAACAGCGGTTTCGCACGAGGCGAGGGCATCATACCCGTCACTATCGGACGGAAGCGGTACATTACCGCGCCCACTTTCAACTGGCTGCCAAACGCATCGAGCACACAGACGTGGAAGTGTCGACACAGGGGTGGCTCACATACTACGTGAGAAGCAGACCAATTGGTCAGGAAACTAGCCCATATAGGACGATGCTTCCTCCTGCAAATTGAAGACAATGGGTCATAGTCATAACGTATCGATTTTCAGGACCGGAAAGAGTTCCAAAATAGCAAAACGTAGCAATGGTATTCTGTCTCCCTTGGGGGGAACACCATGAATTTTATATACGCATCGGCGAATAAAACGCTTTTCTCGGCAACGGTATCATTTCACAGTTGACTAGTGATGTAATCCAATGAAATTTACGTAGCGTAATCTTCCTACGCGAGTTGTAAGATGTGATTTAGGCAAAAACGTGATTACGTTTACTATGCCTCATCGCACGTAGGCGATTTACAACTAAACATACTACCTAGCTAAATAGTTATTTGTTACAACATTAGCGAACTGAACCAGTTGCTTTTCAGAGATATTTTTTTAACCATCAATAATGTCTTTTACGCTTCAAAGTGAAAATACTGAGCGACATTTGAAGGCCCATTTCCCGCAGCGGAGACGAAGTTACGTCACAAACAAAATATACTTTTAATAGAACGCTGAGAGGAAAGAGGATTTTACGTAAAAATATTGTTGGAAGATGAAATGGCTCATTCTTTAGTAAGGACAGTTTACAGCCTTAAGGTGTTAGACGGTGGCACGTACAAGCCATAAAGTTGCCTTATGCTACACGTGCCGCCATTTTAGCTGGGAATGTAGGAACGGGTGCAAATGCAGTAAAAACTTAAGTCTGCCAACGCTAGTTACGCTAGACACTATGGTTTAACCCAAGGGTAATTCCAGAGGCAATAAACGGAAACAGGACGATTTTACGGCGATCGATTTCATGTATGACCCTTGGGACTATTGGGCATAATATGATGTTTTGAATATTTCTATTCATATTTGAATTTTGATGTTTTCCGATTGGATAGAATACAAACAAAAGGAATATTTTAAAAGCGGAACAAAGCAATGGTTTTTTCCACGCAAATTGAAGTGCTTAAAGAAAGTTATAAGTCTGAACGTTTCAAAACTTAAACAATAAACTTGAAAGCTATTTAAAACACAAAGGCCTGAAATAAACCAGTTATGAAAACTTGAAATAAGGCTTCACTGAAACCATATGTTTTACTTTTAGTTTCACAACCGGCAAACAAAATAGGTAGGAATCTTGTAACGAGCAGCTCAGATTTCTGTGGTCACGCATACCAGAGCAATGTAAGCCTAAATACGATTACAGGCTTAATTTAATTAAATGTAACATTATCCGCTTAATGTTCCCTTGTGTCCACTGTCCCACTCTAGGGTAACCCCTCTTCTTCAAGCCATAATCCTTAATACTTTTCCAATACCTAAGGACGAAATAAGATTATCAAATGGGACATCGTAGTATCCGATTTTTTGTATTTCTAGTACGTCAGATGGCGTATTCACAAACTGCACCCCATCTTTCTACAGCATTCTAAATAAAGCTTAGAGAATATTTACACCAAATAAAAAAGAAAGAAAATCTTCTTCACACACCGACTATGTGACATTCCCAGCTATATTCGTGTTCAGCCACGCGCGTAGGATATGTGAAAGGCGATTAACTAAAAGGATTTACTGCGCGTATGTGCGAATGTCTAGTGTATCGGAAAATAAGGGGCGTTCAGACGCGCTTTATCACCGATGTCCTTCGGTAGACTGTGTCTGTCAGGTTGAAAATTAAGGGTTACTGTCTGCCTTTTGTGAAGGAAAACCCTTGGAAAGGGGTAAAGTTTTCCTTTTGTGTTGAAGCTTGGATTAACACTAAAAGCGCAAGTATCTCTGACCTCTTTCATGTCTTTCAGACGGAAGAAAAGTATGAAAATAATAAAATAAATATACCTATTTAAAATCTTTTTTATGCCCATTACAACTAGAAAAAATCGTGTCTCACACTAATGAAAACACTTGGATAATTCTTATGGAATCACTAACGCTTCTACCTGTTGAGAATACATAAACTGCGGCTTCGTCAGCCACATCTATTTTGGATACCAAGTTATTTATAGATTAGATGTTATTAATATTCGCGTGCATAGCTCCACGTTTCGCGAGTCTATGTATGAACACGTACATACCATTATATGGGTTTATGTTTGTATGTAAGTAGGTTTGTGTTACTTCCTCCGATAGTTTAGGATTCAGCCATGCGAATATAAGGAGACGCGATAATATCACTCTGATATAAATGGTACAACGACTTTTACTGCTGAATATTACTTTAATGAAAATCTATGATTTATCTTCAGCGTCAACATTTACACTGTACTCAAAAATGAAATTCTCAATATCAATAATTATTAAGTTTACCGTACCAACTATATATGTATATTTATTTACTGTCCGTTTGTAGCTTTCCCAAGATTTTATTCCCGTATAAACGACGCTGCAAAAACGTTACTTTCCACTTTATCTGCTGTGCAATGCAATTTGTGTAGGTAAGCCCACAACGTAAAACAAGTCACCGTAAAAAGGTATGTAAAGTGCATCTGCAGTATGTATTGCAATATTTAAAAGCATAACATTTTCACGTGCAACAAATGGAGCATCGTTTGAAGCACTTATACTTGGAGCACTTAGTTTAAAACAGCCTCATGCAAAAATGAATTGATCCTATAAAGTTGGTTATTGGTACCGTCAAAATAAAACACTCCTGCGCATAGGCTCTAATGAGGCCAAACGGCTAACTTCGGAAAAGCAAAGTTAATGACATGTATAAAAATGAGTGCTCAAAATAAAGAATCCACTACCCAATTTTGGGCACAAACCGAGCTTACGTCATAGGTAGATCATTAGAATTCCAGTCAGTCTTTCATTAACCGTACACTAGACGCGACGTCTGTTTCAAAGCTGCCAACAAATTGGTTTAAGGACGGGCACGTATAACGCAAGTAGGTCAGTTTTACTTAGGAGCACTTAAGTCTGAAACATGTTACAATATTTCATGCAAGTTAAAAGTTCTTTTATTAATAAGAAGAGGTAAATTCAGGGTTTCAATAACATTTGAATTAACAATTCTAATTGCTTGTTTGCCCAGTCTCTATTATTCTCCCAAAAACCAATATACTTGAGAGCTTATTCTAATAATAAAGCTTCTAGACGAAATTAATTTTCCAACTCCTACAAATACAATGTTAGGAATAAGTAATAAGCAATTGTGAACTTTGGTCTCCTTTCACATTACGTCAAAATGATATTCATTTCTCATTATCCTAAAATAACTCATATAAACAGTTTTCAAAGCGTAACAAAACAATTGAATTTCCGTTAAATATTTGCAGGCACTAAACATTGATTTACAATCAAAAACGTTGCGAGATGTCGAGACAAAAACCAGCCAAGCATAAAATAATGCGATTGCACTGAAACACTGAAATGCAGTAATAAATCTCGCAGTCAGACGCCAACTCCCAGCTCTGTGTATTCGCCTGCTAATATTGTGAACATTGGTAGAACACGGGAAAAAATAAATTGTATTCAGTCCCAATATAAAATTCGGGTAAACAGTTAAGTTTTTTAGAATTTAAATTAAATACCACAGAAACGAGCCATTTTTTAAAGTACCGCTAACTAATAACTCATTCATTACCCTTCTAGTAATAAAAAGTCCAACAATTAATTTTCGCCAGACCTAACACCTCTGGGGTTAACCCTAATCACTTTTGTTTGAAAGTCGGGTCCAAACTCGGACCAGTTGGGTGAAAAAATAAACCAAGAATGTTTTCCTTTACATGCATCCCCAAACAACCCCCCGAATTGGGGGACGACAATTCAGGGAATGTGTGCAATTTAGAGGAAGCCAAGGCACGAGATTGAACACGCAAAATGAGGGGACAAGGGTTTCCATATATTTACATACCGTCTCACACACCAGACTGTTTAAAAACAAGCCTGTAAAAATTTGGTAGTCACACGTAAAAAGAAGAATGAATTAACTATAGAATCTGATGAAATGAATGGTAAAGCTATCGAATTCATTGAAGCAGAATACAATAAAACTATGGGAACACTATCAATACTTTATCACGTTACGCTTATTGACTCAGTCAACAGGGGTCGTATTGGTTGTTTGTACAATATTGCTACCGTAGCAGAACTGTATTAATTTCATTTAACGTGTATGAAAAAAGGAATAACTGATGAAAACATTACAAAGAAAACAGAGCAAATAAATTGAATACCCATTCTGAATCTGACAACGAAAATACTGAATAACATAAAATATAAACTAAATAAACACAAAAGGTCAAAAGGACATGTAAACTGTACCCATGAATGGTAACAATGGCGCAATGCGGAAAACCTATAACAAACGCAAGCGGGTACATGGTATGCACTACGGAAGCGAAGGTAGGGCTTCGGAAACAACATCGGATAGAACGATTCCGATCTTGAACGTACGATCTCCACGAACAATTATACAGATATCCGATACCGGGGAGACCGAAGCTGAGCTGCGGTTTGTTTGTGAATTTTATAGGGAGTTAGTGAAAGCTATACCAGCAAAGAGAAAATTGAAATTGCTTCAGTTCATCGTCTCTATTAAATTTTTATGTTAGTGAGTATGCTGAAATTCTTAATAATATAAAACTTGACCCTGTTCTCTTTCTCCTGCCCTGTTCCCAAATATTACTTGGGGTCGGCGCAAAACTTGACCCTGTTACTGGTTTTAAATTTCCTTGATTATTCGTATAAAGATTTCGTTCTCACTTCCTCACACATTATTCACTTCCTTTAAATCAATCAACAGTCAATCGATTTTTGGTATTGCCTGTTACCGTAGTACTTACATCATCCATCGTCATTCATACTTGTTCATTAACACCGGCCTAATCATACTTTACCAAAATTACTTTCCATTCATAACACATGTTGACATTCAAGTTTGTCTAAAAATAAATATAGTTCAGTATAACATTATTATCTAGCAGTATCTAAGTGGTTCAACCTTGACAGCCTGTCATGTTGACCGGTTGCGTAAATATACGTCATGTGCTTGTTATTCAACGTAAAACATGGAATCTCCTAATCTTTCAACTTGTTTAAAATATGTTACTATAAAAATATTCATTTTGAAGGAAACAGACTAGTTTGCAGATTCCAATGCGACATTGAATCCAGTTTATACGAAAACCTCTTCGTTATACCTACAAAGAAATCATCGATAACGTATACCAGGTCAGGAGCCTTCAAAAACAAAACTCTTTGGTATTGAACTTCCACAAACCTTCATACCTCAATCTTGACATTTTGATCTTTTAAGGTAAGCCTAGAATAAATTCATGACCACTATCAAAAGGGCGAAAGAATTTAAAAGTTAAATGTATACGAAGTTCTTTCAACAATAAATAACAAGGATAAAATTGTCATCCAAGTGTATCTACCCTCATACCATTAACAGTATCGTGAGGTTTTATTTTTCTACCCTCCATTTATCGGTGTAGTCTGACATTTTCAGTACAGTCAGGACGGTGTTAGGACGTGTCTAGAATGGCTAAATTATTGCCAAGTATTAGATTGCTCGCGTGACACCGGCTTCACTTTATATTCATACATCTATATTCCACTCTGGCTTTAGCTTATTCGGTAAGATAATATTCCTGTCTTCAATTTCAAGTATTATGTGTCTAGTTTTGTAAACCTTTATAAAGGTTTCTTTATTTTGTAAATCTTCGAAGCTATGTTATTTGAATTCAGTATCTTATAAGATTCAGTATCTTGAAGGATATTCGGTACCTTTAGTAACAAAAAGGTGAAAAGGAGGATCCTTTTCGAAACTCATTACAAAGAAGAGTACATCTTGACCAAATTCAACAATATCTTAATACAAACCTATTAAGACCTTATCTTGAAGATACTAATGAAGAAATAAATGACCACTTATACTTATATAAACGATACACATTCAGGTTGTTTATAAATCGAGTTAACACTAACGTGCACATTAAGGAAGGTCGTACCAAACATGGTCAAATATAACTACATACACAACATACAAGGAAATATCAATTTAGCGACGAATTTTATACTTACGAACGACGCAAAATATTCACATTTTATTTTATCAAAGTAATGGTCATGGGAAAAGATTGCTGCCCCAAGGTCATTATTTTAAACATTGACAGGGTGTCGCCGTCAACGGACACGTCTGGGAGGACATCATCATCATCATCATTTTAAACATGCAGAGGCAAGGAAAATGAGTTCCAGCTAAGGAAAACTTACTTACATTAAGGGTGCATCCATAAATTATTATACTCCTTTTAGGTTCCCAAATTGATCCCTCAGGGCAAGAGGGTTGGACTCAGTGAAGAGAAACGTAGAGTAAAATAACGGATAACATAGCCCTACTTCATTTGTCAAATATCACCCAATTAAATGTAGATATTGACCTTGGAAAGGACAGACTTGCTAAATAAATACTTGTACAACAAAACAGACAGACGAAGTTTTACGTCTGTATGTCCCACAAACTCAAATGAAAAAACAAATGTTAAGGTGTTTTTTTTTTTTAAATTTCATTTTATTTTCCCCAAATTATTCCACACAGGCCTGAGGGATTAATTTGGGAAAGTTTGTATATCAACCCTTGTTGGAATAACGCCTGAAGACAACAAAATATAATAAACAAAAGACGGCTGTATCAACAGTAGGTATAACATACCACGTGTAAGCCACGATATATAAGTCCGACTCATTCGATTCCAGACCTTCGGGCGGGAAGGGGTGGGGGGTAACCTTGCCAAATTCATATTACCCCTCCGGAGGGCCGGGCGGAGGCAACGTGGGGCGCATAAAATGACCGTTACCATGACAACCAAGGGCGACAACCCTCCGACTGCGAGCCACGCAATGTTTGCGGAGAAAATTAGGAAATTTTGTAAGACATAAGCTAGGTTAAGAGCAGCTTTGGGGTTTTATAGATACTTCTGCTTTTATAATTCATATTCATTCATACATCTTTGATAACTTTTGTGCGGGAGTGAAAGTAATTGAAGATCATATGTAATTTCAATTTCACCTAAGTTGGTTTTAGTATCCTAATTGAAGAATTAAAATAGAATATCAAATAAATTCTACTCAAAACAATTAGTTAAAGCGTACAATTAAACGTTACGAGAGGTGGTTATGAGATTAGACCACTTCAACCGCCCACAGTATCTCAGCTATTGACCAAACCAATAGATAAAACCGTAACAAATAATTACTTAAAGCTATTTATGGAACAAAAACAACCACTCAGTTCAGGATTTAATTCAGTAACTAAATTAATTAATATAATTTATTGGACGTTATTGTAGTAATTAATTACCCTCTAATTGGAGACCATTTCGGCGTGCCTATTGATTGAAGTTCGGCAAACACTCTGGGTCGAATGCAAACGATGGAATTAATTTGGACATAGATATGGCTTGCTTACTATACATAGAATAGTATAAGAAATAAACTCATAGCAATAATATTAAAAGCCATGTAGAAGAGATTTATAGGAGAGCATATGTAGCGGATGGTTGTAAATTGCAAACTTTGCAGCACAAAGTTTATGGGACAGGTCGGAGCACTTAGAAAGGGTCATCTTTTATCCCGCGGGTGTCGTATTTTAGTCCCCAGGCCGGCGAACAAATTTTTTTTTGATACATATACATTTAAGACTTAGTGAGTGTCTTCCTTACGATGAGTCCGACAAACTTTTCGAATGCGCAAATTTTGGTGCCGCTGCGTTTTTTAATGCTTGACTCCTGAAATTGTCGATATGACGTCACTATGGCTCTTCGTACATACACGTTTCATTTTTTGAGATTCGTTTAACAAAGTTAACTAGAGAATGGTGGTCAACTTGTCCGATAAAGATCGTGCTGCATTTGGAGTGTCCACCATCCTGAAAATGTCGGTATGACGTCACTACGACTCTTCGTACATACACGTTTCATTTTTTGAGGTTTTTTTAATAAAGTTAACTAGAAAATTGTGGTCAACTTGTCCGATAAAGATCATGCTGCGTTTGGAGTGTCCACCATCCGAAACATGTCGATATGACGTCACTGTGTCTCCCCATACATACATGTTGGTCAAACACAACAATGATAGATAATACTATTCTTATTGCAAATATAGACTTGTCCGACAAATGTAGTGAGGTAAATAGTCAGTTCGACAAGAAAATGAGAAAAAAATATTACAATTGGAAGAAGTTTATTCTTTTTGTCAATTTCTGACTTAAATATTCACGTGCATTATTTAAGTATATTAAATTGGCATACTACTTACCAATTTTAATTACTATTTTAGAAAAAGTAGCCTGACTAAGACGTATTGTTGATAGTTTATATTATGTTAAGGAATAATATCCCACATCTATTAATGGACTATATATCAATCAAAAGGTCTTTTTAAGTGCAACATTTTGTCCCAACATACCACTTATCAATTCTTAGTATTTTAGAAGATATAGCCCAAATAAGGCGTATTATCGATAGGTTTTACTATGTTAGGGAATAATGTCCCACCTCTAGGTATGAACCATATGTCAATCGAAAGATCTTTTTAAGCGCTATATTCCGTCTTAACATACCACTTACCGATTCTTAGTATTTTGGAAGACATAACTGACCTAAGGCATATTATTGATACTTTACATTGTGTTAAGGAATAACATCTCACTTGAAGTTATGAGCCATGTTTCAATCAAAAGATCTTTTTAAGCGCAAGGTTGTATTAGCATAACTCCGACAAATTGTAAGTACTTTAAAAGCTAGAGCTTTTCTAAAAATATATTATCGGTAGGTTCTGTCAAGCTAATCCATTACTTCTTTAGTAACAAAATATATATTATTTGAAAAACCTTTCCAAATGAAACATTTCGTGTTAACATACTTCCGACAAATTGTTAGTAGTTTAGAAGCTAGAGTTTATTTAAAATTATAATTATTGATAGATGTTTTCAATTAAATAAATCCCATCTCTAGTAATGAGTTATACATCATTCAAAAGACGTTTTTAAATGCAACATTTCATATTAAAAAACTTCGGCGAATTGTCAGTATTTCAGAAGCTAGAGCTTATATAAGATTATTATATCGATAGGTGTTTTCAAGTTAATTAATCCCTCCTGTAGTAATGATACATATATCATTTGAAACGACTTTCTAAATGCAACATTTACTATTAACATACTTCACACCAATTGTCAGTACTTTATACCAAATCTTAAAATATATCTATATTTTCCGGACGGTGGACACTCCATATGCAGCATGATCTTTGTCGGACAAGCTTACCACAATTTTCTAGTTAACTTTATTAAACAAATCTCAAAAAATGAAACAGGTATGTACGAAGAGTCGTAGTGACGTCATACCGACATTTTCAGGATGGTGGACACTCCAAACGCAGCACGATCTTTATCGGACAAGTTGACCACCATTTTCTAGTTAACTTTGTTAAACGAATCTCAAAAAATGAAACAGGTATGTACGAAGAGTCATAGTGACGTCATATCGACATTTTCAGGATGGTGGACACTCCAAACGCAGCACGATCTTTATCGGACAAGTTGACCACCATTCTCTAGTTAACTTTATTAAACGAATCTCAAAAGATGAAACGTGTATGTACGAAGAGCCATAGTGACGTCATATCGACAATTTCAGGAGTCAAGCATTAAAAAACGCAGCGGCACCAAAATTTGCGCATTCGAAAAGTTTGTCGGACTCATCGTAAGGAAGGCACTCACAAAGTCTTAAATGTATATGTATCAAAAAAAAATTTGTTCGCCGGCCTGGGGACTATTTAGTGACTAAGAGGACCTGTTTCCAAAGGCACACGATATTCACACCCCGTAAGGCCAGAAATAACAGCCGAGTAACTGGTAGTTATGCTAATAAACAGCAGTCGTGATCGGACTTTAAAAACAGGACTTCCAAAGTATGACAGCTTTCTTAATTTGTTTTTAAGTACACTCCGTCTCGGTATCGGCAATTAAAACTTTATGCTTCTCTATAAAATACCGAATACTTAAGATTGCTCACGGTACGTGAAATAATAAAATTCTTGCTTCTTCTTTTACTTTAATGTTGAAGTCGCGAGACGCAGTAAATTTTGCTAGACGCCATACGAAATGCCGTAAACCGCTGTTCGTACAGGGTACAACTTGCAAGACGTACTTGAATTAGAGTTTTGGATATTTTCCAGACGTTAAATCGTATGTCTAATAATATGTCGTTAATAATATACCTTTTCATCGCATAAATAATATCAGCGTTCCGCGCTTTCAACTGTATGTATGCCGATTACTTTGTGTTCTTCTAAAAAAACAATAATTTGCCCGCGTCATTATACAAGTATGGCCATGGCGTCTTTCATACCATATTGCAATTGAGAAGGCTCGTGAACCTAGCATTAGTCAGCATATTAAATAGTCAATTATTTCTAAGAACTGGCGCTAGTCCTAGAATTCTCGTGGAGGCTTTGAAGTGCATAAAAATAAGCGATTTCTTTACTGAATTATTCACTGAATGCCAAAGGCAAAGGTATTAAAATTCCACCTTTATTTGCAACGTACGCGAGGCCATTAAAGTTCAAATTGTATGCACGCCCATTAGTCTAATATGCAGCACTTTGAACATTACCGTCGTCGTACAACGTGAAACTCAAAACCAACACAAAAGGAGAAATACCGTCCTGAAAGGACCAAAAAAATAGACGCACCTTTAATGACTGAGGAAACAAAGGGTTCTACGTGCACTTAATGCAATTACATCGACCACACAAAGGGCAAGCATAGGCCAATCGATGCGTCTAGACATCGTCCAGGCGCCAGTGAGGGCAGCATTAAAAATTTCTGCACATGCGGATATAACGTTCAGTTTTATGTCAACCGGGCTGTACCTGACCGCGGTTGAATAAGTCATATAGATGCGACAGTTCTGACGTAAATTGTAAAATGTGCGCTAAGGATGAAACAAGGTTGCAATTTTACTCTGAAACATTGCCTCCCGGGATTCTAGCGAGTGGAGAATGTAGTTTTAAATCCGCGTAGTACAATTTATTTAATACCAGTGCAGTGCAATGATGATAAGTTATATATCAAGCTGAATCATCGCGCGGAACAACGAGCGTTTGATACTCTATAATTTGCTACCATAAATACATGGGTTATACGCTGTTGCAGACAGACATAAAATTAGTACAACTTAGTGTGATAAAGCAAAACGAAACGCCACTTTGTGCTTATTACAAAAGTAGTTGTTCTACTAAGTTGTAATTGGCGAAAATAAATACAAAGTTGCAAATGACTTTCCAATTTAGCTCTTACAACTCATAATTAGATTAAATTATAAGGGTAAATAAATTAGCCTGAATTGTAATGAGTTCAAAAGCATGAAACATAACTTTCCTCTGAGCGATTATCACTCAAGCAAAGTGAAATACGCGTAGGAGGGAAACATTAATACGGCTGAAGTGTTCCTGAAAGTTCATTTTGAGGGACCTTCGAGATCACATTGGACCCGAATGAGCTCCTCTCTCAATGGAAAGGTCAAGGACAAACAACCTTTGCCGAAGGACAACGGAATGATGGGTTTGCCAATAAACCGATAGACGGTAATGAGAAAATGATTGAGGTCTCCGTAATAAACAAGAAATGTGGAAACGTTAAACAGTTTTGAAGTAATGTGAGAGTTTGCGAAAACGAAAATCTTAAGGCAAGAAGTTGGACGTCTCACTTTTATACCTTGGCAAGACTACGAGGCTTAAAGTTGTTCTAGTAACAGCATGATCGACTTGAAGCATGATTAACTTGTTAAGTAAACCTAACAAGGCACATGTCGGCAGTTTTGCGAGCTAACTTTAACGGGAACGCTGTAATTTTCAGACTGACTGATATAAGTTAGTTCTCAGTTTGTTCAGAAAGGCAAATATTCTTATTCAACATTTTCTTGAATGAAGATGTTTTAGCCTTTACTGAAGCATCATAAATCTTATTTTTCGCATATCTCCTCAGTAAGCTTGGTAAGTCTTTTTGAATAATGTTACCTTGATAAAGCGGTACCATGACATTCTAGGATTCTTCTTGTTTATTAACGACACGATATTACATATTTATGTAGTTTTTAACATTTTATTTGAACTTAAGGTCAGTTGACTATCTTTTTTAACAAACCACTTCTTGATCAGTATTTACATTGTAATCTTCGACATCTTAAACACGATACAGATATAGATACTTATCCTAGACGTGTAATCAGAGCAATCTCAGCATCAGACCATAAAATATTAATCCTAGTTAAAGAACAGTTTACATCCAAAACGAACGATGGCAATAACGCAAGTCATAACAGGGCCACATAAATCTGCTAATCGTAAATTGTTCGTGCCGAGAGATTCATGTAGCTTTCACAGTGATTAATTAACTAGTGCTCCTTGAAAATGTACTGTCATGGCTGATGATGCTTCCGATTTATTGATAGAGACATTTAATGGGGCTAATGAAGATTTATGTGATGAAGTGCCTTGTTACACTGACCAGATATTTCTTAGGAATGAAGTCAACTGAATTATTAGCAACATAGTTACGCAATAAATTGACTTCAGATTATTTGTCACACGTCCGGCTGTGATGAAGTTATCCCAGATTAGATTGCTCTGAATCAATAAAGGTAATCCAATCATGTCACATTATGACCTAATTACGTCACTGTTGTAGTGTTTACACGATGACTCTCAGGGGAGAAGTGTGTCATTCACGTCATGAATATAAACGCGCTGAACGTAGTTGCTGAAAATTACATTTTAAGTAACGACTGGAATTTATTGTCTTGTTGAACTAGATTATATAAAGCCGCTAACGAAAGCAGTATTATCTTGGTAGTTACATCAATTCTAAATAAGTTCACTGACCCATAAGAAGACAAGGACAGTGAAACTAAAAAGGCATGAAGATGTGTATCAGGCAAAACGACACATTTTTACTCAAAGGTTGGCCAGATGCAACTTAAACCGGTCGCACAAGTTTTGATAACGATGCTCGAATAGAACTAACTGCATCTACGACAGCAAGAAAGTTAAATTTGATCTAGGAGTATAAATTTAAACCATGAATAGCTTTGCAGAACTTGATTTATTCCGAAAATAGAGGCTCCTAGTATTCTATTTAGTCTCTCTGATTTTTGCACACTTCAGTTCAAAGAATTGATAAAAACGCATAAAAACTAAAATGGTAAAAAACTATACTCACATTCTGTAGGCGTTGAGAGTCTTCGACATTATACAACAGTTGTAGTCGTTGAACTAACAAATGCAATCCATTCCACTGCACTAACACGAAGAAACCATTATGACACTACAATGCTTGCACACAATAAACGTATAGAAAAAATACTACGTTTCATATAATACTGCCCACTGGAATATAAACGATTCGATGTACAATGGATTTGATCACACATGTTTACCAAAGACCTTGGAAGGACTAAAATGCGAATCACGCTATTGTAAAATTCGATGTTTGAGGCATAAAGCCAGATATTTCCTATTTTGAGGCAAATGAAACTGATATTCCATTTGGAGTTAATATCACTGAAATCCTACGGGATTCAGCAAACCAAGAATGAAAGAGAAAATACTTCGTAGCCATTAAATAAGATACATTCACATTGCTTTACATTCCGCCTTCTTTGCGGAAAGGTTTGCAGTTGACACTTTTCATGACATGAAAAGTATACTTATTCAGCGAGCTTATCTAAGAACGAGACTATGTTTTAAATATAATATGCTTTTTTTGAGAGGGCTTTTGTATGAAAATCTGAATTATACATAGGTATTATATCAATGCTATATTAAAAACGCGACAAGACCACGTAATGTAAATAGCTGCTTATTATATTACGTTTAATATAAATATTCACTTTCATCAAAAGAGAAAACCAGGTAAAGAAATTAATAATATTATGGCAATTACAGAAAAGAAATCTTACGAAGAGCGTAAAAACGGCAAGAGCAAATAGAATTAAACGCTCTAACGTATTTATTACGTACCAACGTTTTGAAATCACTCTCGGGCGTGAATCACGGAAACCACTTACAAAACTATATTATCTATCTGGGCTCAGGTCATCCACGTGTGTTTTTGGCACACACGGCACGGGAAAAATAAATATGTTGCCAATTATTGCACAATAATTGACAGAGACAGAGCTATACGTTTCTCTAATACTAGAGCGGGAGTAACATACAAACTGAAATGAAAATAGACCGACTCCTACGCAACGCCGGCGGGTCGGCAGTATGTCGTTGATCCCTTCAGAAATCGTTTCGTTTCCTTTGTTTGTTTTCGTACTGCTATCAGCGTCTGATGCTTCGATAATAACAAAAATATTTGTAATGTTGCCAAGGATATCATTATCTGTGACTGCCTTGATCTTTGAGTTTCGTGATTGAAGAATATTATACGTATCAAGATTAGGTAGCAATTGAGTTCAGTAGTCGAACTTGTGTTCTTATTGGACGATGTCGTAAACATTATAAATTGTACCAGATTATTCAAATCGCAATGGACGACTGAAGCGTCGCGTCGTTAAAATTAAAGATGAGTATCGGAGCAAGAACAAATTTGTCGGTAAAAGTTCATCAAAAAGACGCAATGCGACACTACTATTTGAATATTCAATAACTTAAATGGTCACTCCATTTAAGTGTCTGAACAAAAGTTTATGGAAATTCATTTAGCTGAAAGCTTCTTTAGGTTTTTCAATTGTTATTCAATCGGATGGTTAAATTAAAATCCAAACAAGTTCGTATATAAATAGGCTTCTTTGTCAAATGCGGGTTTTATGTAAGACCAAGTATGACAAAGCCGATGAAATTGCGTGTCCTACATACTCTCAAAGGGGTAGACAAAACGACCTATCATAAGAAAGTTAAGCGAAACGATGGTAAAGCATAGCGTTATGAGGTTTTTTGGCACAAAGGACACAGACGGAGCCAAACGATCTTCGGATAGCCAGAAAGAAAACACAGCTTGTCCTGGCTTAAATATTGATCGCTAAGAAAAAAAGGACTTGTATTTACGTAGGCACTTCGAGGAAAATTGACGAAGGTTACATTTTTCATGTGGGTTGCTTATTATACGCAAGTACACGTTTCTTCCATTTCATCCAAAACCCCAGGCTAATTGGGTATTACTTCAGTGAACATTAAGTCTTGTTAAAAAGGAACATGTTTTGTAGCTCAGAAAATTTTCAGCGTCGATCAATTTCTTTATTAGAAGACTAATCACGACAGAATCTTTGATTTCAAAGTCCAAATAACGCTTGGCTAATTGTAGCGAGGCGGTATTTGTGCATCCAACAAGTAACAAGCATTGCATAGCTGCGTTCTGCTGACGATTCCGGTAACGCAAGTAGTTATCTTTAACCGTAATAAGCCTAACTTGTTGATACATCAATTATATCAGAAACTATGCTACATTTTCACCGTTAGAACTGCACTAATTAATTTATGTGTGGTTCGTTTCTTGAACAGGGTGAGTCACGTTAGCGGAATGGAGGAATCCTTGAATCTTAGTGCTTTAGCAGCTAAGCTAGGTCTATTAACATTCTAGGGACCGATTACAAATTCCGAGACTACAGACGGGGAATGAAGAGATAAATTGATTTCTGAAATACTCCATCCACTAGAAAACCCGCAATTAAAATTGAACAAAGTTGGATGAACTCCTGCCTATATCACAGTAGCATCATTGTCTGAAGTACCCTTCACTGCGAAATACCATTCAATTAACCTCTTCACCAGTTTCCAAGGGTTTGTATCTTATCTAATACCCTATACAAACATGTTTCCATAACCCTCGGCTTAGCTGTACTCTAGTACACTTAAGGAGCTTACCGAAGCCATGTATAGCAAATTCATTGTAACAACCGTTCGATACAGCTCGCTTTGAAAACTACAAAATTCTTCAAATAGCTCAGAATAAGATGAAAACTACGAGCAGTGTCTAAAAAGCTAAGGAAGTGAACATATACTTCTCCTGCAGTTTTATCAAGAGTGCTCAGTGAAATCCCTGTGGGAAATCTCAAGGAATGTAAAGAGCGTTTGAAAAGGTGACTGAAAAAGGATCGCTTTGACGTTATGAATGCAAATGGAGGGTCGATAGCACTCCATGAATGAATAATGAAGTTATTGTATGATAAGTTCGAGATACCTATTAAAATTTTATACCATAGGTAGACGGACCAACTGAAAATTTAAAGAGCACGGAGCTAGTACTGAATGTAAAAATAGTAGTAAAATTCAGTGCATTTGCACTCCGAGTCTCAGTGATTGTCTTGGGGATAGAGATTTCAACCATTGTTCTCTAAAAGCCTTTACTACCCACCGACAATCCCCTTGTCGGCAGCAATCCACACTTGAGAACGGAGGTACGTTCACGGATTAAATGCTTTTAAGAAGACAACGGTGTGATGTGATGTAGCTATATTGCAGTAAAAAAAGAATTCAGCAGACACGTCATCTAGGATTGTGGATACAGCAAAGAAATGGCAATATAAATAAATTCGCGGGCTAGTGGTTGGGAAGAACACACGCGGTCTGGGGACATCTGTTCATTCTGCAATCATATCTAAAACAGTCACTTGGCGAAATAGGTCAACGGCAGCCGGTCGCGAATCATCTCAACTCAGCAAGTCCGACCAGACGTTATCGCCACAAATGGACTTAACTCGACCGGTAACGATAATGGACAGCCGCGAGTAATGGCTTTGCTGTTATTCGAAGACTAAACAGCCCTTCAGCCGACAACAAAACTTTCTAATGAGTCTATAGGCGCTTTTAGAACTCGACTTTCAGTATCAAAAGCGGCATAACAATGAAGAGTGGACATTCTTCTAAAGCATTAACGCGTATGGACATTAATAATCCTCAAACCGCAGTTTGGAATTTGTAAGCCATGATACAATTTTCAACTCTAGCTTAATATGATAGAGCCGTATTTCAATTGATATATTTTGGATGCTTCTATCGATGCATTAGCCGCTTTTAAAAACTATAGTTCGGCCATTCAGAGAATGCGTTCCTGACACGTCGCGATTGAACTGACGACGTAACTTTGCAATGGCGTTGCAGTTACGATAAAAATATTTTTGCTGGTTGTTTACCGTTTTAACAATTGAGGAGCATTAAAACAACATTATTATATCAATAATCAATGAATGTAGTTACGTCGTCAGTTCAATCGCGACGTGTCAGGAACGCATTCTCTGAATGGCCGAACTATAGTGCAGTTATAACTTATAGCCATGATCGAAATGGCTGAATTATTACAAAGCTTACAGTGACATTTTGATCATGGTTTACATAAAAATATCATAATATATGGTTGTACCTGTTGATATTAAGTCAAGAAAGTAGAAGATAGTGAAGCTGTGTTAGAAAGTGTCATGATCAAGATGAAGACAATTGAACCGTTGATTGGAATTTTAATTACATTGTGTAGATAACTGATTTTCTATTACGATATAGATGAGAGGTAGCAATCTTTTTTAATTAAGTTATATTTATTGATACTATCAGCATTTTACAAACCTAGATTAAATCTAAGAAAGCCTATTTCATTAGTATTTTAATTAAAATATTTTAACTTTTCGTTCGATATCTAGCGATGAAAACGTTACGTTATTATTTTATTTATTTATTTATTATTTCAAAAATGTACAATTTTAAAATAAACATTTTCCCACAAAACCGGTTTAGCGGTTTGACTGTGGGACGTATTAGAAGCATGTAATGAATAAACATACCAGACCTAGTTGGTAAACATGCGATTTCAAATTTTTATACAAATTCAATATCTGAACGACCGATAAGCGTAAATAACCACTGTGTAATAGGAAAAAAGAGGTAAAGATATTCGATGAAAGCAGTCGGAATTCCTGGCGCATACATAATAATCCTTCCAAGGTGTTGAATAAACATAAAAGCACTGACACTGATTATTACGATAGAAAACTGAGGACGGTTCCGTAGGACGCGTGAATGTTTTTAAAAAGTGCTTTATAATAATGCCGGCACGTTGAGGAGCGTCGCGACGTCCGTTCGCGTCGGTCGCTCGTTGCGTACTAAACTACATCGACTGGAGGCCGAGTATAGTGTGGCGCACGCAGCTAGGCGCCGCGATTAGCATTATCGAGTCGATAGATGTAGAAAAATAACGACAAGTGGATTACCACTATAGATGGACTGTACAAATAATAAACGCGACTTTTATTGCACGTGTTAGTGTGACGTAGCGTAACAATAAAACTGATTATGCTATGTACATTATAGTGCATATTCATGACATAAGAATTATAGTATACATATTTCATACACAAAGGCTACGAAGAACAAAGATTCGATGTTTTATTTATGGAAAAACAAACAGCAATGATGAACTTAAAACTTTATAATCCAATTTTCGCCATCTCCAATATTCTTTCCCAGCATTCTTCCGATTCCACAATCAAATTCTAATAAAAGTGAAGTAAAAAAAATACTCGTTTTTCGAGCGATTGCACCGCCCTAAAGTTTTCCAATCGCGTTAGCTGGGGTGGCCACCCCTACCCACGCCCTGCTCACTACAAGCGCACTTGTGCAAGTTACGCGTATGCACTGACGCACACATGCGCAATATGCAGGGTTACCATCAATCGTGATGAATGGACTGATAAATAATTTAGGGAAGCTTTTAATAATACTGATGGCACACTGGAGTTTTTAATTTTTATTAAAATTTATTTTACGGTTAGTCATTTACGTCACGAGTACGGTGTTTTGGGCCGTCAAAATGATGATGCATTAATACTGAAAATAGCCGCTTTCTGACTTTCAAATAAGTTCTGTTATTTCATACAGATTATTTTCTAGAGCGATTACAATTACAGTATACTTAACTATTGTGTGATACGTTTCTTCAGACGTAAACCTTATGAGACAGGATTCAAATTCATCCATCATCACCTCAGTACCAACAGCGATATAATTAATCACGTTTTGATTGAAACGGTCCTCATATCAACCAGCCTGCCTACCGTATCCACTTTATTACCCCAGCCCATTATCCCGAACAGACCATCCATTACCACTAAAACGAAGCTCACTTAAATACATGAAGACAAGACCGGGATGCGGAGACCTTCAAATGAAAAGTTACATAAGCTTTTGCAAGGTCACGAGAATCGATACGCAGACGCCAAAATGTCTGGCAAACAATACAAACGCATAGCTTAGATAAGAACAATGAAATTATACAGCTTATCTTAAAAATGTAGAATAAAATATTGACTTGAGACAGGATTCAGATAATAAGAGGTCAAATAGCGGAAACACGAATGAGAGCTCTCATGTAGTGAAAAACTTGACTGATAAAAGTTGGAGAATAATAATGTAGTCATGAATACTTATCGCTAAAGGTTAGTAAGAAGTTAAACAGCTAAAACCAATTGGAACTTTTAACCTAGACCACGCTGTACAATGGTTTTAACTAAAGCGTTTAACAACGTTAAGCTCAAAGCTAGCGAGGAACTTCGTGACCCCATTTCCTTGAATTACCACTTACTTTAAATCAACTTGCAAGGGGTTTGGAATTTAATCAAAGATTATTGGAATTAATAACGCCTATATTATTTCATCGACAAAATTGAGTCCTTTTAATGGTTAGATAATCTATTTTGCGTGTTCCCTAAGCACCGGAACTTCCTTATTTGTTGCAATAGTATCAACAATGATAACTGACAAATAATCGTTATAAAGTTTCTGAAAACACGTAAATTTAAGGGGCAAATTCATCATGATGCTGTGAATGTTCCTATAAAAGAGCTGCCCTGATATTAATAAAATTGTTTCAGCTAACTAAGCAGGGTACAGGATGGTCACCCTGTGCGGTTGGCAGCACTTGCGTGCATATATTGCAGCATATACTTGTTGTTGGATATTATACCTCCACAAATTTCTACGTAAACTCCGCCGCTTGTTTTGTTGTTTTCTTTTTGCCTAATAATGCTTTATGTGGTACCGTGCTATTTAGACGAGTACACGTGCCTCTTGTATACCAGTATTTTTTGCTTGCTTTAATTTTAACGTTCGTACTTTTTGAACCACCTACGGCTACATATCACAAAGTTACATTTCAGTATCCCTTTAATGAGACTGACCAAATGCCCCTTTCGAATTGGTCAGTCTCATTTTAAAAGATTTAATTAATGCGCAGACAATGTGAAAAGTGGTTTAAATAATGTATGAGATAACACTGGACTGCAGCTCAGTAATAAATAACATTTAAAACGAGGCCCAAACACCTGCCCTTGGGGAACGCCACAAAAAGCATAAAGTAAAAAGATAACTATTTAAATTAGTCATCAGCAAAAAAGCACTTAGCTAGGCAAGAAAAAACCGTTCATATACCCACAGTACACTGACCATGTAGAGCACAAAAATAAAGTTAAAAACTACGTCAAAGAAAGTGTATAATAACGTAGTTGGTTAAATAAAAGTAATTTCGTCTGGTATGCTAGACTTATTCCAAAAGGAATTCGAAACATTGGAACTACAAGAAAACAAAGCAAAGAAATAATTAATTCCTATCGTGACTTACAGGGAAAGAAAATTTTGCTGTAAATATTAACGAAAGCAAATTGAACCTGTAACCCTTGTATCCGGTATTTGCAAATACTAAGCTTGAAAATTCATTCCCGGCCCGGCATCAATTTATTTAAATTAAACACGCTTGGCTGTTTCCTTTTTAGGTCACGAATTTAAGCTCTAATGCTGTCGAATCCTCGTAAATATTTCATTTTCCATAGAAACATTTAGAAGTTTATGCTTACTACAAGATTGTTTTTCGAAATGGTATTTCTGCTTGAGACAAATTAAACAATTCCAGGGCTACTTGAAAAAGTGAAAACCTTTTCAGTTAATCACATTTCTACCTTCCCAATCAAGATACAATCGATATTATACAACGGACAAACAACAAACAAAGCTGTGATACAATTTTAATTAAAATCAAACAATTGATTAAATTCCCACGTTACGAGCCGAAAAACTTTCACACTGACGTAATAGTACCTACTAATGTAAGTAAGGGAAGACAGTTACTTTGTATAGACTAGCCGTATCTGCTGAGTGGGCCGGTTAATTAAATCAGAGTAGATTTTCATTAGCTCAGTTTGCTTTAGATGAGAGTAGAAATTCCCTTTGAATAGTTAACTTCCTCTATCTTAGCTTAAGGAAAAATGAACGTGAGAGTATCGGCCGATTTGTTATCTTATTCAGTGTTACTATATTTATCAAACTTATCAGACTTCCACTATTTAATACAGGAAGTAAACGATATTCATTGCTTTATTGAAATGCGGAACACATTCCAAGCATTGATGACATTTTAACAGTTATTGCAGAATTTAATTGTGTGCAAATAACATTTATACCGTTAGTAAAAACACAATAATGCAACAATCTGACAGTTATTCAGAATGTAACAAAGCTAACACATTTGCGAATACTTTCAATAAACTTCATTGACTCCAATGACTCACTCACTTCACACGCAAGCACTGTTTAAATTAAAGTAAATATGTTTCATAACCAGAATAAGTCATTCACCGACTGATCAAAAGTGATAAAAGTTAAGTGGGTCAGTCATAAACAGTATTTTTATCAAAGCACGTTTTCCTTACGTATTTTAAAGTAACAATCTACACATTTTACACATTCATTGTCATTTTATGATACTCTACAAATAAGCACTTCTAGATGGGATATGTGCAAGCAAATCCAATCAAAGGAGATTCAATATTAATCATATGTCCGAATGGGACGTCAATGCCAGAATTCCCCTAAGACAGATCGTATGTTCACTAAAAGTAATCTACCCAAAGAAATTGCTTTCTCTCTGTACAATACACCAAACGAATGTCGAGCCAATAATGTACAGGAGTACATACAAATCTATTATCTTGTAATAGCTGGGCTAGTAACAAAGGCTAGTGGACTTTTTGCTCCAAGACGATTAGCTTTCCCTTGAGATATTGCCAATTATAACTAGCGTGTTTCGAACCCAATAGGTAATAATAACATTGATTATTATTCAAAGATAGCGAGAGAGCACATTCTTTTACATAAAGATAAAGAGATAACTTTAAAAGATTACTTGCTTTGTAAGAAGTTTGATGAAGTCTATCAAGTTACGTCAAAAGAAACACGATGAAATATTAAGAGTACAAAAATAGCTTGTAGCTTGAACCAACAATCAATATCTGACGATATAATGTAACACAAACAAGGGTTAACTCGTTTAAGACCACGCCAATTTCTTTTGAGAAAAATGAAAACCATTTTGAATATTGCGTTGGACACAAAACTCATTTTTCAATCTAATCATTTAAGACATCAGGATCATAATTTGTCTGTACGTAGATAAAGTTTTGTTATAATCTTTGAGTGGAATGCTCACATCGCGTGCAAGCGCAACATTTTTCCACTGCACTTGTTCAAGTGTGGGTATTGCAGGTTGCTAGACTTGTTAGTCCCGAGCTAAATTTAGCTCAACCTATCTCTCCCCCGGTTGTTACAGGCTTGCTACGACACCTACATATTAAGTGATTTAAACCGAGCGCATGTCCAACGACTTATGATGGCAGTTATAGGAACAATTCTCTGACAAAATGGATAGGTGGTATTTCTTTCATTCATTTTCAAGATTTGTGTCTATTTACTTCTTTACCCTTTATTCGTCGACAGATGGTTTATCTAGCTTCACATGTTCACCTTAATAACATGACCTTCAATAAATACCACATGTTCAGAAAACGCGATCTATCAATTACATTAATGATCTTGGCCGATATTTCTAAACCTTAAGATCCCTGATATGAGATTAAATGCAACATAAATGCAGGGCAAAAACCGATAATATCGGCAAATTGAGACCGCACTAGCTCGCTGATTGCCGGCAGTTACAGCTCTAACTACTTACAGGAAACTAGTGATGGGAGAAACTAGATCGACAGATTGAACCAATCAGGGCTCTCGATTCCCAGGACTTGCAAATTACGGAGGCTCGGGATTAAATGGGACACTAAAATTTCGACGATATTGGGTGCTAGACAAAGGATTATTAGAATCAAAGCAATTTTATTACTGAAATTTAAACAAGATAAAGTAAATTCACACAATAATGTTAGTATTATTTACCAAATTCACGAGTATTCAGCGTTTCACTGGACTGTAACATGCTACATCACTACAAATAAACTTGTTTCCATGCAGCGGTCATAAAGCAAACGTTTATGAAGCTCTAATTTGTGCTGGTGCTGCGTTTAGTCGATTTTAAACCGCGTTAAGTTGTAATGTTACGGCGGGACCGATACTTAGTTGCCTTTTTAATTCTAAAAGCCGCGAGGAGAAGTAATCCGTATGTTATTCCTACCTGGGAATGTAATGACGAACTTTGTTAATAAGACTGAGGAGATTAGAAACTCAGAAAACTAACTTAGTAAAGACGCCACAGCTCTGAAAGTACCATTTGTCTCCTTTGTGACAAACAACGGATTAGCATCAATCCTACAACACGCGAAGTAATCATAACTACAAGCAATTTAGCGTAATTCAAAATAACAGTGTTCTCTAATTAACTGACATCAGATTGATTTATAAAGTAACTTCCATGTCGTGAAAACGGAAATTAATTGTCGTTAAAAATGTAACTTTAGCTTTCAAGCGTCGCATCATGTGGAACGAATTCTGTGCGATTAATCGTGTTCACAGTTTAGGGTCACCATTTGTGTTATCAGATATTCTAAAACCTATTTGAAGAAGTTTATTTTAAATAAAGATTCATTGAAAATGCGATACAAAGCTTAATCGAATCTTAATGTAAAAGAGGACGTCAAAGTATTTCTTGACGCAAAGGCTCTTTACGTCAGAATTCAAGAGTCCTCACTGCTAACTTATTCAAGAATCTTAATTCAAGTTCTTCATGCATTCACAGCCCACACACACTGCAAGACATCAACACCTAAATTTTATCTACCGTTACCGAAACCGTGAAATTTTACACTTGGCAACGTTTGAAGATATCGTGTAAAATCTAGCAACCCTAGGCTATGAGTCATGACGGCGCGGGCTCTGCGTGATCTGAAGCGGTCATGGACATTGTCTGCTGAATACAGTTTGGTATTTATAAACAGCTGGCCGATTGTTCGTTATTGTTTAGAAACCTAAACCAAATACTAACATAACCTTAGATAATCTTTTGTTAGAGCTAAGCTTTGAAGCTTAGTTTCCAACCATCTTTTCAGGTAAAGTAAGGTTCTAACTAAAGAAAAAGACCTATAATTCGGCTGAAAGAATGCAAAAGAATAACGTCAAGTGCCAATAATTGTCAACACTTGGCAAATATTACAGGAACCTCTACATCACACACATATGTATAGGGCGAACGAAAAGTCTGAAGAAGCTAATTACAGATTCAATACATGTTACTGTATCAACTAGAATAAAGAATATAAGTAAGTAGAGCCATTTGTATAAATCTACATGAATACATATAGAAAGCGGAGTCCTACAAGGATACGAACCCATTTTTCTTCTTCCGAAATGATTCACAGACCAGACATGTACTTACCTCATGTCAAACAAATATATATTGCTGGCATTGCAACCCGAGTAAGCTCCGGTGAGTCACTAGATAGAACTATTACCGTCTTACCACAAAAACTTTTTAACGTCAGTTTAAGACTTTTCAAATTATGACGTTGACATAAGGTTCCTTTTGGAGCCACATTTTTTTTAGACAAGTGTAAAACAGTTGTTAAAGTTTTTGTAGTAAGGCCATTAAACTTTATTGATAGGCGCAAGTCAACATCGAAAGCAATAAAGAAAGTATTACAACTCCATAATGAAGTAACGAATATGAGAACAATGAAGAACTTCTGATAGATATCAGATGGGAGAGCTAATGCATCACCATGACTGATTTACGATCAAGGGAAATTGCTGGAGATAATACAATGAGTAATAATGTAGCTATCGGTGTCAATACCGCCATATCTTAATATCTCAATTAGATGAACAATGCTGCAAGAGCGTACGAAAGATTTTTTATCTTAGTTACATAAACGTCAATCTAAATGTTGAGAGTGACGAAGTTGTAGAAAGACTACTCAATGCGAATATCAGAATTCATGCTCTTAGTAAATTTTACCATCCGCGAAGTATCAACCATGTTAAAATTTAAGTAGTATCCTGATCCTGACGTATAAAATAAACATAAACTTACCCTAACTTTGAAAGCAAGAAATTAATATCTCTCACTTATTCATTCACTTGTCTAGACACTAGATGCACTTGACTCAACCGTACAACTTTTACACTACCTTTGAATCACAAAAACGCATAAAAAGATATTTTAAGTGAATCATTACTTACAGTAAACTTGGTAAACAATAGGCCGTGATTCAGAATACTGCAGGTGGCCCAAATGAACGAAATAATTGAATTATGAGCTTACGGAGAAAATTGGGGCACATTTTTAGCCTTTCTATTCCATTTGTACTTATTACTTTCCCTTTCTTAATTCCACTAATCTAGTATTCTTTGTTTTTTAATGCAAACCGTGAATTTTAACACTGAATTAGAAAACGGATTCAAAAGTCGTCATAAATATCTGTCTACCTAAGATCTTGAGCACGCTAAAGAAGTTCTTAAAAACAAAAAGAATATAAAACGGTTGAGCGAGGAAGCTTAATTTGCTAGGTCAGCGAATAGTTCTGTGAACATCGTAAAAATAAAGCACTAGAAAGCATTAAGAACAATGCTGCGGAAGAATTCCAGAACAAAAGGTAGCCATGCATAAAAAGGTGAAGTATTTCATCCATTCCTTGATAAATTTCAGAGGCCGTCGGCGGATTCTTTACAGAAGGTCAAGGTCAAACAGGGAAACCTGAATATAAAAGAACGGAGCTACATTCCATGCAGACGGGGAGGGAATTATCGCAAATGGCTCGGGAATGTCGCATGCGGCAAAAACATGTCTCGTAAAGTATGCTCGAAAATTAAATTTTCTTGGCCATGTTATTGCTATGGGGAATGAGATGTTCATTGCGTACATAATTTAATGTGGCAATCCAATTACTCGTAGATAATAACGAATAACAGGACTATAAATGCAACTACTTCTCCAATGCAAGATTCTTAAGAACCGATTAAAATGCCTATTACCGATCGGTGACCACTATATCGATTCGTAATTGCAGGAAACGATGATCAAGTTTTGCAAACCGTACGTAGAATTACGGAGTCAATTGCCTCTACGGCTCAGCATACCAGACGTCCTTCTTCGCCGATGCATACAATGGCACCAACGATACAATTGCGAATATAAATCGATCCGATAGACTGAAACCGGACGATCCCTCGTCTTCGGAAGACAGGACGGTACTTTCGTAGACAGGAAAAATAAAAAAGCTAACTTAATGGTAGCCGTGAGTTGCATCGTTGCAATAAGTTAGCACAAATTACTGACGGCATTCTAATGGACTTTTTATAGCTTTTACTCATAGACGCATTATCCACACATCTTTGCTATGTAATCAAGATTATCAAGACGCGTCGAACAAATTGATTTTCAAGTAAATTGATCATGTAGTTGCAAGTTTTTATGAGTACTTAATCATTATTTTAATTACATAATTGTTAAAAGTAAAAGTGATGTTCTCGTATTTAAAATAACATTTCATAAGGTATAAAAAGAGGTATGTTACTTCCTACCTGACAATTATTACGAAGAAGTTAATTATAAGACTACATAGGCTCTTGTCTTTAAGTACCACCGTCTCAGTAAGTAGCCTTTTATCGAATATCCTCGATTTACACAGTCGATAAGACTATCATTATCGAATGTGTGAAAACTTCCCAACTTTTTACTAGACACTGAATGCTCGCCATTCGCCCACTTGTCGGCCGACAGGTCTGTCATTGTCGGGCATCGCGCGACCGTGAACTCTGCGCGAGGGCACGCCAGCCCTGCGCAGGCGCCGCCTCGTGTGCATTGTTCCGTCCTACGGATCAATGGACATCGGATACGGCCTGTATCGGTCCGAATACAAGTGTCTTTTGATACTAATGAGGTCTGTGGACCTCGTCAAGTATAGCAACTTGGATTGTAAATTAAAAAATAAATCTGCATGGAGGTTTGTTATATTTTACATAATGCTCGAATAATGTAAGGAACGTTACAAATTTTTATGTATTTATTCTGATTTGTGCATAGAGGTTCTTCTTAGAACAAAGTTAATTGGCGGGCAATACCCGGTATATTCGTATTCACCTTCAGAGTCCCTCAATTATCCACTTGGAGTAACAATGACTGCTATCGAGGATACTACTGTTATAGATATAAATTAATAAACGAGATCTACTCAACTCCATTGACACTTGTTAGTGTTTTATCTTTATCCAGTCAAAGCGGAATGATGCGTTAAAGCGTATCATGTACACTAACATTACGGTAGTTTGTATGTCTGTATGTAATGGTTATCATACCCGCCACTTACATAGAGCTAAAACAAATACCGTCTTACCACAAAAACTTTTTAACGTCAGTTTAAGACTTGTCTAAAAAAATGTCAAATTATGACGTTGACATAAGGTTCATTTTGGAACCACATTTTTTTTAGACAAGTGTAAAACAGTTGTTAAAGTTTTTGTAGTAAGGCCAATATTGTTTTATTAGGAGACCTAGTATTTCCACGTCTACAATATTTCGGGACACAGACCTCGGGTACCGTCGCAGACTGGAATGACTTGTAGCATCACTGCAGACAGAAGTTGATGTACTTAATATCTCAGGAGCAATAAATTTAATAATAATTTCTCCTGCTGGTGGTGAATCACCGCAGTCTAACAACTGTCTGCAGCAGCGAGACGAATTCATACTTAATAGCAGTACGGGAGTTTTTATCCCTTTATTCACGGTTCAACTAGTCTGCATATAAACGGCCTAGCTTGAATATTTTTTTCGAGATCCAGTTAAATATTGAGGGAGACACGTGAAGACGCAGTTACATTGAGTAGTTAAATTACAACATCTTTCCTGTTGTTTTACTCAACATATCTGGAGGGTAATCTTCCCTTGTATTAACCCATTAACCCATATCTAGCTAGACTATGAAAAGTCAGTAGAGTACGGTATCTAAAGTTCTTATAGATTAATGATGTGACATACATAATTGATTTGACATTCTGTTGTGATCTTTATGAAAATGACGATCAGTCTCGAAATGCTAAATTGCTGTCTGGCTAATTATGAGCTCATAATTAGTCTCAGATCGTAATAATCAAGGTATTATTCTAGATTGCAGAACATTAACCTGTTTTTTGTGTCCCCAATATTAAACAAAGTCAAGGCAATATCAAGCATATTTTAAATTCTATTCAACATTAGTTTTAGTATTAGAGTTAGGTAATATGTTGGGTATGACTCAACGACTAACTGAGTTACCAAAAACATTGGCAGTGGTCCAAGCAGGTAGGTTTTATTATCGCAAAACTGTTCCTCTGTCAGTTTATTTCAAAGTTATATTGTGAACGATTTGCCAATTTTTTTTAATAGGTTTATTCACATTGCTGACAAGGTCAATCAGCCTATACAACAAGGTTTTATAGTAGAAAGCTTTGAGGTCTATCTAAATTATTTTACGAGTTTATAAGACTTCCATAAGGGTGAGTGAATTGAACTAAAATATGTGTATAGAAATGTATTTCCTAAGATATATGAGTTTTGTAAACAACTGAGATTAAATAAAATACGAGATCTCTGTTACAACCATGACACGCTTTTTTGGAAGTTGATATTGATAACTTTTATCAATCCATTATCTGTAATTTGTCATACCAACTGCATCCAATTGGCTGAAAAGAAATGAACTATCATAAATTTAAACAGACAGTTTATTGTTAGTACCTACAGTGGCGTAGCGTGGGGGGGGCAAGGGGGGCAAATTCCCCGGGCGGCAGCTTTTAGGGGGCGGCAAAATTTACCCGAATAAAAAAAAATTGTTCGCAACTAGTATCTGCGCCGCTACATAAAACTGTCTAACAATAGCAAAACATTAAACAAGAAAGTTGAAACTTTTTAAACTTAAAATCAATTAATGTTAAAATTTGGTACTTAAAACACTCTTGACACTACATTTTACGTAATTTTGGTTTTGAGTCTTAAATAAAAAATAATTAAAATTTCGCGCTCGCTTCGCTCGCGTATTCAAAAACGATGTGCCCTTATTTTTGCATCTGTCAACAAACAAAAAGTCAAGTACGTTTGGGCTAAATTTTACGTAATATTTGGTTTAAGTCCGATAAAAATTTCGCGCTCGCTTCGCTCGCGCATTTGGGAACTACATACGCAAGTTTTTCTCTATTTGCATTTGCTTACCTACACAACTGCCGACATGCGTTTAGCAGAGTGCTAATTTAGGTAAACCGATGAGGTGGTCCCCGTCAAGACAAACTTTAGTTTAAAGTGGTCCCTCATGACTAAAAGGTTAAGAACCACTGGTTTAGATAAACTTGAATGCTATAAGCAATAGGCCTACCTAGACACAAGCCAAATTTCACGCTTAGGTATAGTTCCATGGAAACTAATTTAAGTGTTAATCCCGTAAATTAAATTAATTTGTTAAATAGTTTAAAGTAGCCCCGCTTTTTAAATTATTTCAATTTCATATATACTTATAGGTACCTACTTCGCTAGCCTGCGTAGGTACCTAAAAGAATTTTAAAACCTTCAAGAAATCAAGTAACAAAGATATAAAAGTCTACTTGAGAACCTCCCCCTTCTGCCGGGGCTGCGGGTTGTTCCGCGGCTCTGGAACATAAAGCCTTCGACGGAACACGACGGTTTTTAGTCAGTAAGAGTCTGACACTCCCTCACCGCTGCTAACTCACAGCGGAAAGGGTCATTTGATGATTTTTAACGTCGATACAAAAAAAAACCGTTTTTTTGAAGTCAGTTAAAAATGACAAACGGCCAGTAACACTTGGTAAAAAAAATACACGGGAAGGGGCGGCAAAATCGACAACTGCCCCGGGCGGCAGATACCCACGCTACGCCACTGAGTACCTATATTATGTTGCGACCACTTCTAAAACTTCATCTGATTTAATAAACAAGAATAAACTAAATAACATCCTACAATAGATACTACTCTTAATTAAATAAACTGGGTCAGTGCAATATATTTTCATCAAAAACTCATTGTGTTGTACCAAAGTAATATATGAAGGGGCAATAAAGAAATCATTATGTATGTTCACAACATTTAAATACAATGAATTTTATTAAAGTAACAGGCTGCAACTGTACCATTTTTAAAGAACTTTTTGTTGTGTTACATATTATATAAATAATGATTTTATAATAGTTCACTAGTTGATAAATGAAAGAAAGTCGTCAGGTCATTTATGATAAGGTTAATTCTAAGAATGAAAGAATTAATGAGCCATTGTTACAAGATCTTGTTGCACAATGTGCCATTGTAAACAATGTCTATGACACTTGAATATTGGAGCTTATAAATGTGTTATGAAATCGGAACACCATTTCCTTTGACCCAGGGACCCCATTGGCATAGCTGACTATAGCTATTAAGTTGGGAGTTGAAGGGTTGTTACCAAAACAAACAAAAATCTATTTCATTGTGTGTTTTGGTTATATGGTTTTTGGCATTCTCATCTCGTCTATGTGTGACATATTTGGCCAATTGGGTCTTTGTTTTAGAGTTGTTATGTGTCAAATATGTCAGTTGCACAGAAAATGTTGTGTTCATGCGAGAAATGGCTGGTTTCCATGTAAAATACACTTTCAATAAATAAGAAATGATAATATGTATAGGTAATTAACTTCTAAACCTCAATGAAATAACAGATTATAGTTCGGCCATTCAGAGAATGCGTTCCTGACACGTCGCGATTGAACTGACGACGTAACTTTGCAATGGCGTTGCAGTTACGATAAAAATATTTTTGCTGGTTGTTTACCGTTTTAACAATTGAGGAGCATTAAAACAACATTATTATATCAATAATCAATGAATGTTATAATTTTGTGCCAAACTGAGTGTCAAATAACTTGGTAAACAATATTTTTCTAAATCTATACTGCGCTATTACAAGGTTATGTCAGCGGTTTATATTTTGTAGTGCTGTGCTAAAAATAACAGGCAAGTATCGTAATCTGTTCTTATACAGTTATAATATAAAATAATACGTTTTGATTTTCTTTTTAAGAATTGGAAAATAATGGACTATAAGACTTAATTATAACTTTTATGAAATATAAAAATAAAACTATGACCAAACCGCATTTTTATACTTAGATTAAAAATGGTAACCCCAAATGGCGTTATGGGCCGCCATTTTGTGACGCTAAAACAGTCGTCCGTTGTCGTTTCGTGCGCATAGACCACGTTTTTCAAGTGTTTTCGATCTGTTTTTATTTGATTACCCGGCTTTTGTTAGACCGAGATATCAGGATTGATTCTGTTATTGATAATAATATAATTATACATGTAGGCGAAGATGATGATGAAGACACCACCTCCTCAAGCAAATCGGAGTCTGATTAATATTCTGTTCGCACATTCAATTCAATGTACTTGTAACAAAGAATAAATAAAACAATTTTATTATATGAATATTACCTTTTTTTGGTTTCCACTTAAATAACTAAAATATAAAACAAATGATTCCGCCAATTTAAAACGAAAATAATCTTAAAATAATGCGGCGGTTCATTTTGAAGGAACGGTAACGAACTCAGTGTTATGTTGTGCCCATCACTAGTCGTGACTAACTGATAGGTGTCAGGAACGCATTCTCTGAACGGCCGAAGTATAATACAATGCACTTCAGTCATGACTAGAAATAAATGCTAGGTCTAGGTCATGAGTGTGAATAATTTACTAAACTGGTTTGTAGTTGCAATAATTATGTTTGAGAGTAAGTACTTTGTTTTTTCTGACACCTCAGAGTTGTGTTTTGTGATGAAACTATGACTTCATTTAAAAATATAGGTATGATTATATATTGTTGCAGATAGCATATCCAGTCCAAAAATAATATCCTGAAAGACTGCATCATTTGTTGATAATAATCATTGTTTGGTTTAAAGTGATATTACTGTTTCATTACAAATCCAAATTAGCTGCTACGATGATAAATCTTAGCACAATATTCTGCATAAACTTAATAGGGTTAATAGATAATGTGTACACAACTTTATAAAGCACTATTGTGACACATGGCACTCCCCATGACATCATATATTTTAATATCATGCTAACATCAGTAGTCTTACACAAAGTATGTGGAAATCATAATGTTATATGGCTAAATGGCCTTTCCCAATATTCTACCGATCAGTTAGTTTTCTTGATAGATTTAGAATTTTGACATTAGCCCCTTACATGCAATGTCAAATTATTATCCCTGGTAAGCAAAACAACTCGTAGATAGAATATAGGAACGGATGTTAGAGTATGTCATAACTAGTTACTGGCCGAATCAAATCAGCCTTAGCCACTAATGCCAGTAACATACTTTTGGCAATTTATGCAACTTTGTCACAATTTTAATCATTTACCTTATGAATAGTTTATTAAGTATAGCTGATATCCAAACTATTGTGGGCAAAAGTAAAGTTTGAATTTATTATTGACAACCATCAGAAAGGGTAGGATTGATACTTTTTAAGCAAGTAAAATAAACCCACATTTTTATTTAATCAATTGTTTATCATTTCTGATTAAAACTACACAATAACCGTGAATACACTTGGAGATAGTAAAGAGCAGGTGTTAAATTTCGCGAGGCCAGGAAAAGGGCGTCCAGGTAGTTGCCCTTTGCGAAAGGGCTGCTTAATGAACAATAATCAATAGTAGGTCAGTTACTTCACAATGTAAACGCAGTCTGGCGTTTAGATGCCCTCGCAAAATTGGACCTTGTTAGCAAAGATTAGTCATCAGAAATGAATAAGTAATCAAAATATTGCAAACTCCAAAAGCATTCCTCATTCAACAACGCACCGAAGAGAAAACTTTTTGTAACACTGACAGAACTAATAAAATCCAATTCCTTAGTCACGGCACCTTATTATAAAAAAATACATTAGAATAGATCTCCGAAGCGGAAAATGGCGTTACAAATTTACGGTTATATCGTTGTTTTGCCCATTGTTAACCGTGATTATTTACCATTTTCTTGTAGCTGAAGAATAAATCTACAAAGAAATGCATAAACAACATGAAATAACTAAGAAATAATTAGGAAAATCACTCACCTTTCTAATTATTGACAGCAATACACAGCACTAGAAAATTCACTGTTGCCAATGCTACCAACATAAATGTCAAAACGATTTTGAAGCCCATCATGCCATGTTGTAATCTTGAATACGTTTAATTATTTGTTAAACATAAAAAATTTCAAGATTTGTGTTAGGCATAAAATTAAAAATATGTTAACTTTATGGCTATCAGTTTTTAAAGTTTCATATTTTGTCCAAACACAAAAATAAACATTCATTTTTAACTTTTACAGAAAGAAAATGAAACGTTATAAAACGTTTCAAATAATCATCTGTTTAAATAAGAGGTGCATTATGCATAATTATTATAATTAAACAGCTACAAGAGAATTTAGCAACAGCGTATATTATATTGTAGTTTTACTCGGCAGAGATGAGGCATGTATTTTTACTCTATTTATATTTTTACAGTACCTAGTAAAGAGTCGTTTTAATGCCGCTAACAGAGGATCATGGAAAGCAGAAGATCACAAGTAGTTTTATTACACTGCAGCTATCTAAAAGCAGGGTCAACATTTAAAAAAACAGTTTGAGTTCGAGTTTTCATGACCTTGACGAAAACTCAATAGTTTCCCAACGCTTGGATTTATTTTTTCATCATTTTTTCAAACGTCATACTGTCAGAGCGCTGTCATTTCATAAATGACAGATCACCGTTGACATGACAACTTTCTTGACATTTGGCCAAACAGTGGCAGCGAGTGGTTGTGGTTTCGTGAAAATTAAAATACATCTCAGGTTTTTATCATTATAATTCACAGAAAACATGATTTAACTGCTTTGTGGGGAGCTGTCATAACTAATCTATATATGTACTGTCTACTGTAACGAGAGTAATTTCACTAACTTTATTGCATGATCATTAAACTATTTTTACTGATTATCGTCTATCCGCTTTGTTTATTGTAACAGAAATGAATAGTTTTGGCGTGGGGTTGTACTTTCTGACGATGCTATGGTGCGTTACTCTGGTTCTCTGCTGGGTTTCGGTGCGTACAGGACACAGCATCGGGAAGGTAGCTCTGATCGTATCTTCTTTGGTTACATTGATTTTGGTGTGTTTGCCAAAAGGCGAGTCGCATAGTACAGACAGTGCCAATTTTTACGACAAGTTGTATGTGCCTCGATATGTAATTCTGGTATTTCTGTGCATCAGTGCGGTTTTTGGCGGTCTATTCGCTTTAGTTCATGTTTGTGTAACGCCCATTGAAACGCGTAAAGTAAGGAGTTTCTAATAGTCTGCTTTGGTAAGTTCCGAGTTTGGTTGCAGTTTATTTTTGTTGTTTTGTTCATTAACATTTTTTATCAATTAATGTTTATTTGTATGTTGATACTGTAGGTAACCTGGTAACTGAATAAAAAAATGGGCCATATTAGCTAAACTTATCCATATTAGACCTTATAGAATAATCGATTTTGAACAAAATAGTTTTATTTCTGTGCAATTCTTCTAAGCTTTATCTATAGGTACTCACATCTAACCCTGAGACAGTTTTCTTATCTCAACTCCATCATTATCAAGTGCACATTAAATAATTCATTATGAACATAGCATAACTTATCATGTTGTACACAATGCCTACCTTTACAGCTTCAAGTACTCATTATCTTAGCTTATTTAAATTAGACCAAGATCATTTGCAAAAAGTATTTATGTAAAATATAATTAAGTTTTAAAACTGGCACTGTATTTAAAAATAAAAACTGCATTCTAATTTTGAATTAACTTTCTTTTTTTGTTGTTGTTTTAGTAAATACTTTTTGTAAGCTAGAAAGAATAGGGCCAAATAAAAGTGAGATAAAAGTTTATGAATACACTTTTCTAAAAATATACCTATAGATAGTTCAACTCAGATTTGCGCGCGGCCCTATGTGTGCGTCGGCTTGTAAATATACAACTTTCATTCGTGTGACAGTGACGTCGTCCGAGCATGACGTGTTCTTATCGCTTTTTGTTATGGGTACAGTCGTTTACGAAAATGTCTAGTTCTTCACGGAGAAAATGTTTAAGGAGTCAGGTAGCGTTTCAAAAAATGAAACAACATTCAAAGCTTTTTATTATTACATTTTACAGTTTTTCATTATTTTCTCATAAGTTTTTTCAAATTGACGTTGACAGTATCTAAGAAATAAATGAGGTGAAATATCTAAGATGAATTAAATACTCCTTACATATTTTCTAGATCTCGGGATACGCGGACAATAAATAAAAGTGTGGACTAAGAATGTAAAAAGACGTATAATCTAGTATAATAATGTAAACAAAATGTGTGGGGAATTTTAAAAAATAATATTGCTTCTCATAATGTCGACCAAAATAAGACGGAAATAATGAAACTCATAAATGAACGTTTAAGTCATATTGATGAAGGGATGTTGGGTAATACTTGTCGACATGTACAAAAGAAAAAAGAAAAATACTATAGACATTTTGACATGGAGTCAAAATTTATAATTTACCTCGGTGAGAGTAGCGAATCCGAAAATTCATCATTCTTCAAGTAGCGATTCAGAATCATTATAAATAAATAAACATTAAATTACGTAATAACTGTTTTTCTTTAAACAGCCGTAACCCCTAAATAACTGTATTTGTACCCGACTGTACCTCTTGTCACGCACACAAAGTCACTGTGTATGTACAAGGGTTACCCACACATAAGGCCGCGCGCAAGACTGAGTTGAACTTACTATACCATTATCAGTAAAAATAAGAATAGTAAACAAATTAATCAATCTACTAAGTTTAAAATATCAAACTTAAGTTGAATGAATCATTGATGATAACATTTGTTTTGACTATGTTCAGTTTCAATCATTTACCTCTCACATGTTTGTTAAAAAAAAGTTGTTCTAAGAAAGTACTGCTATTGAACTTTATCACCTTGGCAATAAGGTTGAAACTTACTATGATTTAGCTGTGTTACTTATTACATACATTTCATATTCATATCTTATGTATTCGATTTTTATTACATCAAAAAATATACATAGTGACTAAAAACCAAGCCTTCATATTTTTGATCTTATAAAATGTATAATAAATTATAATTTAATTGTTAGTAGGTACTAGAAGACAGGTATGGTAAAGCTTTATTTTGCATTCACCTCAGTGCATGATACATTAATCATTAAACCATTAACATAAAACTAATATTTCACTAATTCTGGAATTTACAATATGTTAATTTTTCCTTTAAAATCATAATCTATATAAACCTTTTTGTTTCAGTCAATATGTCCAATGCAATAAGTCAAGGGTTGCGGTCACCCATCAAATGCTTAGCCAGCTTGAGGAGAGCTGTTCCTATATCTACATCACTTGTACACAATGAGACCATACTAGTTAAAAATAATGACGAGTTTGTTAATAAGGTAAGAAATACATGCAACTAATACACAAATTTTATTAAAGTTATACACCAAAAAGGTAAAAGCCATGGTAAGATACCATTTAAACATAATAATTTATTTGTAAAAAAAATACAAATGCCTAAATTTGAACCTCCCCCTTTTTATTGGAAAATAGGTTAAAAATTATATAGGAAGCACCAACTTATCTGTATTTCCTGCTAGGTCTCAGATTACAAAATATTAATTACAGCTACATTTTTGTCTTAGATATCAATAAAAAAATAATCACTTCATAAGCTCTTTATAGAGTATTCCTATAAATAAAAACTATGAAAAAACAAAATAAGTTCACTCTATCTGCTAAACTGGTTTCTATGACAAGGTACAGGAAAATCTTTATGTACACTTTATGTCACACATTCATGACCTCATCTCATGACTGATTTGATGATGTCACAATCTTATGAATCATTCCGAAATTTATTATTATATTTCTTATTTGCCATGCAAAAGTAAATATTTAATGATATTTGATGTCTTAAAAATTGCGGCGTTTTTATCTCTTGTCTAATAGTATTTTTTTGTTTATCTTTGTAGTAAAATTACGTGAGTGATAAGAACTACGTTTTATCTGATAGTATGTATTCATATTAAAGTTTGGGGTTTTCTTCTATAAACGAAATTAACATAATTATCTCTTCATTATCATTATATTAATAAATAAAGTTGGTGGTCTTGTCATCATAGCAACATTTTACTGCCTGTCCAATCTAAATGGCTTGGGCTACAAAAATTACTGAAAAATAGTTTTCCTTATTCTCATCCACAATATAATAAATAAATACTAATATTATAAAGCTGAAGAGTTTGTTTGTTTGTTTGAACGCGCTAATCTCAGGAACTACTGGTCCGATTTGAAAATTTCTTTCAGTGTTAGATAGCCCATTTATCGAGGAAGGCTATAGGCTACTTTTTATCCCGGTACGGGAAGTAGTTCCCACGGGATGCGGGTGAAACCGCTGGCAGAAACTAGTAATAAATATATTAAATATTAAATCAATTAAGTAAGTAAGTCAATTATCTTTTACTACTCAAGTCTATGTAACTCTAGATCCAAACTTCAAACACAGACATCTTAAAGTTATCTTTTCAAACCACGGGCCTATCGCATCTTTTTCATGCCCGGCTGCCACGCACTGGCTATGCGAGTCTATTTCAAAGCCGTTGCCCATCGGAAACGACAGACGCACGGCACGGAAATAAAGCTTAAAAAAAAGACACACACACAAAATTACCTAATATTTTTTTAATATATTTTCTAGGTAATGAACAGTGATAAGCCAGTAATAGTGAACTTCCACGCAGACTGGTGTGAGCCCTGCAAGATTCTGACTCCGAAGCTCAAGGAACTGATTGAACCGCTCAATAACTTAAATCTGGCTGTTGTGGATGTAGAAGATCATGCTGATCTGGTGCACACGTTTGAGGTAAACATAACATCTAATATTCATAATTCATTCGAAAATAATGATATTCTTAGCAAAATAAACGATGGCCCGGTTTTTGCTGTTTAATGAGGCGATTTAATAGAGTTGAGCTGCATGCGAAGTTTGGATTATCGATAGAACTATTATAACAACTTTCTGAAGAAGCCTGGAGTGTCTATTTTTTTGTCGATAATTTGTAGCGTTACGCTCGCGCCTTTGTGAATACTGTTCTTTTCATTCGCTCCATTTCCAATAGTTGATATCAATTTATTTTAAAATATTTCTGCTGAGCGTAAGCAAAGCGAGTGCAGACACTTCACACAACCTTAATTCCTACATAATATATTTTTACTGTATTTTTTATCAAAATTCCAGGTAAAAGCAGTGCCAGCAGTGATAGCAATAAAAAACGGTATAATAGTGGACAAATTCATAGGTTTGGTAGACGCAGACATGATCACAGGGCTCATAGAACGAATGGCTGGTAAGAAACAGGACAGCGCGTAAATGCCACAGACTATATAAATGTTAGAGATGTCAGCCTGTGATTGGTAGGGGATGCTAAAAGGTTTGATAAGTTAAGAGCTCCTTGGTTGGTTTTGTAGCTGGTTTGAATTTAAATGTTTGATTTTGGAATAGTCATGATGTGTAATGAGTATGATGCAGCTAGGATTAATGGTATTAGGTACTCAGAATTCATTTACGGCACTGCTCCATAAAGTTAACATTGGAATTGCGCTTATTACCGGCACAGAGAGACATTTACATTGACATTTCAACCTTATGGACATATTATTAACAGCCATTTTCTTCATCAAAAGTTAAAGCCAAAGTAAAAGTCAAAGTAATGTCTAAAGTAAAAGTAACGGTCAAATTCAATTTTTCTATTAGTTTTGCTGTCACTTTAGCCTTGAAAAAACGAATTTGACCGTTACTTTTACTTTAGACATTACTTTAACTTTAACTTTTGATGAAGAAACTGGCCGGTAGTAATATTTTTACTTGCCACTTCAAAGTAATGTGCTGAGCCGTCAATGGAAATCCAACTTAACGCCTAAATCTTGTCTTAGTGTAGATAAGCTATAGGTATATCAATATAATTGGGTGAAAGCTCTTATTTTTGGGTGATGGAAATATTAGACAGCAGAATAATCACAACACTAAATATAATTGTGTGATTTTTATAAGACTTTTGGCTATAAATAGGTTAGAAAAGAAAGGTTACTATCGAAACACATGCTGACATCTAATATTGTAAATAATAATAAAGGAAATTAGCCAATATCAGTTATTTTTGTAATTATGTTTTAAATGTACAGTCAGCATCAAAATCTTTTTAATTTATCAATTATTATTTTATCAGAGCATCAAAACAATCATTTTTGGATTATTATTTTCAATGAGAGTATTATAATAGAACAATAATAACGCCTGTGATATCGCAATATCTTATTTGTTTATGATGCTAACTGTACTAGTTATAAAATGGCGTTTGAAGCAATACATTTTATTTAGTTGTTACCTATGGTTTTAATCAATCTGTAAGAAGGTGCACCATTATCTCACATTTTGTCTTATGAATTTTCAGTTGTGTGACGAATTAAATTAAGACTTAGTGCATTTTCTTGCAAATTGATAACTTATTGTTCAATAGTTGTATTAGAAAAGAGGATCAAGAACTCGAATGAGATATTAAAAACGTCTGCTGCTATCTAGATGATATTAATAATATTTGACTAGACTTCATCGAGTTCTCGAAAAATCTAGCCTTTTTCAAACATGAACTTTCTTTGTATTCTTATATGTTATGTCTTGGTATTATTTTAATGATTTGACGACTCTCATCATTCTGCATCTATTTCTGAATTAATAACCAATTATAAAATTATTTATGTTTCTAATCTAATATTACAACAAATCTCAAGCTATGTAAGAACTTATTTTTTAATCGATGCATGACTTCATGAGTATTATATAAGTCCGAAAAAGGTTGTCTATAATAACAATACAGATAAGTGAAAGAGGACATATAGGCATCTAGAAAAATCTTTTAAAAATATATTTGTGGTGCATTTTACACCTTGCCTTAGGTTATAACCAATTATAGATAATATTGACATAGTTTAACTGCGGATGTCAATAACCGATTCAATCGTTGTTTTGCGATTAGAGATTGTGACATAATTTATATGAAGCTAGTGTCACAAAAAAAGTCGTGGTGGCCTAGTGGGTAAAGAACCAACCTCTCGAGTATGAGGATGTGGGTTCGATACCAATGCAACTTTTCTAAGTTTGTATATACTTTCTAAGTATATCTTAGACACCAATGACTGAAAAAAGGTGAAGGAAATCATCTTGAGGAAACCTGGACTATATTGGGTGTGTCCTTCATAATCACATTAAATGAAATGCGTTAATATACTGGTTATTATATGTCGATTAGCGCAAAGGAAAAAGAAAAATACGTAAAAATAAAAAAATGCATTTTTCAAACAAAGTAAATAGAATAAAAATGTGCGAAAATTAGAACACCACATAAAAGTCAGTCATTACAAACAATTGAAACTCTCCCTTGAAAACTGACAGTTGTCAACTGATCAAAACATTCGATACTCCTAACTTTATATCTGCTTTACACATGATGTTGTAAATTAGAAAAACTAAAAATGACTCCTGTGGCTAAACCACTGAATGGATTAGCTTATTTTTTTTACAATTCGCCATAGAATATCATAAAGTATATGTGATTAGATTTAATGTGATTGTGAACGACACACCCTGTATATAGTCTGAAATCACCAACCCGCATTGAGCAAGCGTGGTGATTAATGCTCAATCCTTCTCCGTGTGAGAGGAGGCCTGTGCCCAGCAGTGGGATGATAAAAAGGATGTAACAGTAATGTTATAATCCAATCTCAAATTGCAAAACTCTTAATTGATTGGTTATTGAAATCCGCAGAAAATCTTTCTATCTTTATAAGGTACATATTATTGTTCCTATGTTAGTTAATGTATTGTTATATTTATTCAATGTTTATTGAGGTTGGTACACATTGTTACGATTCATTATATTATCTGTGGAAAATAATTATGAACAATTTTTAATGTAATTCACCGTTGCTAAACACAATAAGCGAATAAATAGTTCCATCTTGTGTTGCTTACCTATGCAAAAAGACAATTTTGGTGTTAAAATATTTTAATAACAATAAAATGTGCATCAACCAATTTACAAAAACGTTAAATAATCTTGAATGTATTCAAATAAGAGTTTTATGTTTAAACATCAGTTGCTTATTTGTTTGTTTAAAATAATAGGCCTAGTCTGTCTGTCTGATTTTTTTGTAAGTTTGAAAATATATTTTTCTATGAATTTATTTTTTTAATTTTTCCGCACAATTTTCTACTTTCAGCACTCTGTCTCACTTCGTTCTTCTATGGTATGTGTGTTGTAGTGTATAAATGTGTGTATTTTTTTATGTAGATAGCAATCTATGTGAAACATATCTTGGCTTTTTATACTGAGCCTGCCTTACACTACACTATACTTACACTATACTCCCTAAAGAACACCAAAATCAATTAAACTTTTTCTAAGCTTAGGTACCTATTGACATAGACAAGTGGCCGTACCAGTATGAAAAGTATTGACATAAAGCTAACTAGATGTCACTACTATCTATGGTAATAAAACGATTTTTGGGCCACTTTATAAAAAACTATCTCAAAATAATTGCAATTACCTATTGCCATATTTTTGTTGTACCTATTTTTTTACAAACAAAATATATTCCTGCTTTATATTGACTATATTTTATACAGCAATATTTACCAGAAATCTATTTTTACATAGCACTTTTCACTTTCTACATTTTATAGAATTGCAAATCACTTTATGGAAGTGCTGGGTTCATCTAGAATCCAGACACACTTTTTCAAATAAGTAGACATAGTTCTATCGTGTCATTATCAGAATAAAAAGAATTCTACTCTTCATTAACACAACTACACGTTTCACCAAACCTCAGTAAATCTCAGTAGAAGCATACTTACGCAAATGCTTTCTGCTTCACATAATGCCTTCGCTAGCTAGTATTTTAGATATAATTAGCATACATTTATTGCTAAAACAATATTCTCATATATTATATATAAATTATTAGAATAGGTATAGGTAGGTTTTCGGCTGCAACTGCAAAATATTAGAGATAGAGCCTCTCTTATCATTCTAAAGGTCATGAGACTTATACCTCGTTTCCTCCTCTGTAACAATCAATCTAAAGTGTAAGTGTAATGTGTTGAGTAAGGAATAATACCATTTGACTTCAATAAAAATAGATTTTAACCAAATCTGTGTGTCATAGTTGTAGCCAGTAGGTAATGGTAGAATATTTCTAGGTGCTTTGTAAGTCCATCCTAACAATACAAGCTGTTGATTTGCATCCGTGCCATATTCAAGGACGTAATTATGTTAATGATTCTCGACCCAAATCAACAAAAAAATTGGTATGTATTTTTTTTTTTAATTTCGGAATTCCTTCAATGTCAACCAGCCGTATTTAAACTTGACACGTGTGTTACTGGCCTTAAAACTATGCCCTCTCACAAACGCAAACACAAAGCATACGCAACGATTATTCATAAATTTCATTCATAAAATTGGATTACTTCTGAAATACTATATTACAATGACAAAAAAAGCAGTGCATATTAGCTATTTCCCGTCTACTGTAATTCCAATCGATTATTTACGTATTTTATGCCCTCCTCCTGAAGTATGGCACAAATGCAAATCAGCACCTTGTATATACCCCGTATAATGTACTAATCAATCATACAAAATTGTGTAGATAAACCAATTTCACATAGGTACTATTTTAATAAAGCTAAATTCTGCTCTCGCTCTTAAATATCTGGCATGAAGACTAGCATTTAACTCATAATTTTATTAACCAAAATCTTCCACCTCATAGCATTGGTTCACGTACAGATTGAAAAAAAAAAACTTTGCGAAAATAAAATTGCTCCGGTGAGGCACCTCGCGGCGTTGGGAGCAATGACAATGGTAAACAACGATTTTGTATGATTGTAAACTGAGCTTGTCTATGTATACGCAATTTTTAAGTAGGTAATCAGGCCGGAATTACGTCGGGTAAGTAGCTAACTGCGTACAAAATGAGATGCGTGCTAGACACCAGCGTAGCGTAGTTTCAATGCTGAATAATTTGAAGCCAATCTCACTGATGCCATCTACTAGCATTCTATTTACCCCATGTAAATCCGCCATTATAGTCGAGCTTAGAAATATGTCCTCCTGACCATAATTGGGTCCATTCATAGATTAGTGCGACCATAATTTGCTTAGATTTTAGATAAAAGGGCATGCAATATAATGATGATTCCATGAGGCCCTGCAAAGATCTCTCTCATAATAACTTCCAAGAAAAATAGTAATACATATTAGTAAAATAGTTTTCGGTGACCAACATTTTGCAGTCAAAAATTAATGCATGTTGAGATTTATGGGGTCATCACTAAAAAAGATCATCAAAACCTAATGTTCTGTTACCTACGTGGTGACCCAATGGTCTCAATTCAATGAGTAACACAGAATTAACTAAGTGAATTTTCATCTGGATGAAACAAGTCCCTAGAAATTAAATATTCTAGAGTGGCCCACTTTATTGGTGTCGTCCAAATAGATGTGTGTGTAAGTAGGCGCGATTCTAAATCGCTCATAGACAGACCAAGAATTAGAGCTTTTAAAACATAATTGACTACATCCGTTTGTCGAATGGACCAATCAGGAACAAGTATTGTCTATGAATGTTTAAACTGACCAATGAGAATTGTCGACGAAAACGGTTATAGTCAATTTGGCAACCATTTAAAAAGGTTGTAAATTCGCATAGTCTCACCTTTTAGTATTCTCATTAATTAGAGGTATTCATGAATCAAAAGTATTATTAGATAATAAAATAATAATTATGTAAGTAACTAGAAAACCCCGAACTCGTCCAAACTAATTGTAATGTTTATTTAACTACTAAATAATTATTTACTTTGCTCATAGTTCAAAAGGAATTGAATTTAATTTAAAATATTGTGGAACAATAATACCGAGTTGTGTTTTTACTTAGAAGCAAATATATTTTCTTGGATAATGTTTAAAGGTTATTTTATTTAAGAAACTACATACAGATACCTACTTACATTTTGAGTGGCCTTCACTAGGTATCTTTGAAAAATGAATGAAGAAGCAGCCGTGTCAGGTATTTAGTTTTGCGTAATTACCCTCTAAAACACTTTTTTTACGGTATTTGATGTAGGTATAGGTACCAACATATTTCATATGCAAAGAGTGCATACAAGTAGGGCGAAATAAAACAAGACTGTTTGTACAATATTTGCTTTATTAACAAAATAAAATATTTTAAACGTGAGTATATAAAAATCGACAAGTTAGTGAATATCCTTGCCAGTGCATAATAAATTGAACAGTTCCCTACAATTTACTAGTGCTGTGTGTAACTTGAAGTTGTGGTGGGCTAGTAAAGCACCAGCCCCTCGAGTATGAGTGTGCCACTAATGTAACTTTACTAAGTATATCTTGGACACCAGTGTCTGAATAAAGGGTCAAGGAAAACATCGTGAAAAAACCGCCAATCCTTGAGTACCTACGCATAGTCATTAACGCTCATTCCTTCTCTATGAGAAGAGGTAATCCCATAGAGAGGGACAATAAAAAGGCGGATAATGTGTATAACTTAAAAAAAAAACGCAGTTCGTAGAATATCGTTCGTTGCTCATAATCAAGTGTGGTATTGTTGACTGAGAAATAAGAATGTATGTCCCATCCTTTACGACTTAGGTCTCTTCATACATTTGAATCAGTAACGAAAAGTAGGTCCAAGCTGAGCTCATAATCTGGAAAACAAATGATACACCAAGTATTAAATAAAAAGCTTTTATTAGGTGTACCTGCTTATCCAAATTATAAAAGAGCTTTAACAGTTTATTAGACGCAAATTAAACAAGAACCATTATTTTGTACAAATAATCTTGGCATTTGTCTTACCTTAGAAAATGATTTGAGTGTCAATTGAGAAAATCCAAGGGCTGATAAATAGCTAGGCCGCTGAGCTCTGAAAACAATTGAGAGAACATTTAATTCGTAGGCGAAACTTTTCAATATTTTAACAAAATAATACGTTAAATAGTACGTTGAATTCGATACACGTTATCGGTATTTTGTCATCCGATAACAGATGTAAAATGACCAACATCCTTACCATCTACTTGGTTTCTAAAAAAACAACAGTTTATTAGGTAGTATCTACCTGATAATGATCGACAGTGTTAGCTTCTTCACTTTATGATCACTTTCGTACCAATAACTTTCATAGGCTGCATCTGCTACTTCTGAACTCTGAAAATGTTTTGTTTTTACATCAAACGCAGTTAAGGAAAAACTTATTCAAGCAATTATACAACAGGCTACTTTATCGTTTTTAGGAATCTCTCAGACGCATTAACAACATAGAACACGGTACCTATTCTATTTGAGTATCTTTTGTATGCTCTGTACACAAATCAGCTATCGATTGGTTATAAAAATATGTACGTAAACACTCATTTGCCGCAGTAATTCAGTACAACACATTATATACTTGCCCACACATCACCATTAACCTCTAACTTTATGCCGCCATATTGCGTCAATTGCCGACATATTTCCCGCACCATCCCTACTAATATTATAAATGCGAAAGTAACTCTATCTGTCTGTTACGCTTTCTCACCTAAACCACTGAACTCATTTTAATGAAATTTAGTACTGTTGAAGAGTTCTCTTGGAAATGCGATATAACCGAACACAACGCGGGCGGAAACTAGTATCCTATGTTCTATCTCAAGGTCAACTCTATCTCTGTACCAAATTTTATTAAAATCAGTTCAGTGGTTAAGACGTGAAAGCGTAACAGACAGACAGACCGAGTTACGTTCGCATTTACTTATAATATTAGTAGGGATTAGATCTTACCGTATCACACAAGAATTGACCAGAGAGTGACAAGAGGAAAATAGTGAAAACTGCGTTGAGAACCGTCAGCATATTAGCAATCGTTTCAGCTAGACCGCCATATACCTGAAAAGGACCAATTCAATGGAAATTATATTTCTGGCCTTATAACCGCTAAACAAAAGAACTATGGTATCTAAAGGAATAGCCCAAGATTATAATGATGTCTATAGATACTTACCATGGTCAGAAACCCAAAGAAGCAGATTTCAAGAGCAGCGCACGCAACGTGAATGAATATTACCAAGCCGAAAATACTCGACAGTTGGTCCGCTATCCTGAGAAATTAAATACATCATTTTAAAAGGACTACCTGAAGATGGTAGGAACCGTCAGAAGAGAAACCTTGGACTTTCTTGCCCGTTCTTCTCCATAGGAAGCAACTTTTGGGATGGGTAACTTGAAACTACAACCAATAATGTTTGACATTCATGAGTGCTTCTAGGCCAGTGGTTCTTAACCTTTTTGACATGAGGGACCACTTTAACTAAAGTTTGTCTTGCCGGGGACCACCTCAACCTCGGTTTACCTAAATTAGCACAAATTTCTTTAATATTTATAAAAAAAAATCGGAATTTTTGGGTCAGTTCTACTCAAAGCTAAACGCATGTCGGCAGTTGTGTAGGTAAGCAAATGCAAATAAAGAAAAACTCGCCTATGTAGTTAGAGTATTCCAAATGCGCGAGCGAAGCGAGCGCGAAATTTTTATCCGACTTATACCAAATATTTTTGTTTGTTGACAAATGCCAAAATAAGGGTATATAGTTTCTGAATACGCGAGCGAAGCGAGCCCGAAATTTTCATCGGACTCAACCAAATATTACGTAAAATTTAGCCCAAACGTACTTAACTTTTTGTTTGTTGACAAATACAAAAAAACTTTTTTACAAAAAAATTAAACCGACTTCCCAAAAACACTAAAAAGCAAAAAAAAACTAATTTTAGGTGCATCGGCCTAGAAGTCGGTGTCTAACTAATGGATGTTACTAAGTTAATTTTGCCACCGACTTCTAGGCCGATGCACCTAAAATTAGTTTTTTTTTTTAACATACATTTTCATGAATGGGGGGACTAGGTACGACACACCCGATATACCTACGTACGTCCATGCGAAAACCCCCGCTCGCAATTATAAGTCGATACAAATTAAGTTAGATAACGTATAGCAACGTCGCGGAGCTAAGCTTCGCGGACCACTTGGAATGCCTCCAGGGACCACCAGTGGTTCGCGGACCACCGGTTAAGAACCACTGTTCTAGGCCAACATAAAATATTTTTTTTTACTTCGACTGCCATCGTGTTTTATAAAAACTACACTACGTATTACTTTAATTATCTTGCATGAAACTACAGTACCTACCTATGTTTTACTTTAATTATCTTGCATGAAACTACAGTACCTACCTATGTTTTACTTTAATTATCTTGCATTTTGACTTTACCTTAACAATCGTTGATGTATTTCAATAATTCGTTTCAATTCCTCATAACTCTGAGTGTCAGAAACATTTAAATGACTCTTAGTTTTATGTTGTTCGTCACGCAATTTGATGGCGTTTTTCAAGTCCACTTGTAACAGTCGCAGGAGTGCGCTTACATTGGATGTCATTATTACGATTATTAAGTCAAAAGGCAGGTATAGACACATCTGGCACGGCACCGCTGGAAGAGACAAAAAAGTTCCAGTAAGATAACTCGTTACTATTAATGGAAGATTGCAAAAATATCCTGAATGATGAAGGATGCATTCCACCAAGACCACCTACACATAAACTTAGAATTAACCACATTGGAAGATATAAGAGTGGTTGGTACACAAGATACACACCTTTGGAAGAGTAGGTATTATATTATGGACAAAAATATTGATGAGTAAGTATATAAGATCTTTGCAGCTACAATTTCTGAAGACAAGCTACTTTGAAGAAGAAAAAATCAAGAGGCAACCTTCCACAACCATCATCGCTCTCAGAGATAAGATCGCGCATTATGTTACTGCTTTCATTAAATGTAAAATTGGTGTACCTTAAGTACATATACCTATCTACTCACCCTCTCTCACACGTTAAACAATAACCGTCTTACCACAAAAACTTTTTAACGTCAGTTTAAGACTTGTCTAAAAAAATGTCAAATTATGACGTTGACATAAGGTTCATTTTGGAGCCACATTTTTTTTAGACAAGTGTAAAACAGTTGTTAAAGTTTTTGTAGTAAGGCCATAAGTACTTACTGCCAACCACCTCCCAAACATAGGTGAGTAGGTAAGTGATGATGGAGTCGACTTCCCAGAACTTGGGCAATTGGAAGGGAAACAGGTAAACCTTGTCTCCCTTCAGTAGGTAGAAGCATGATATGAGGAATGGTATTAACTCGAAGAGGCCCAGGTTCATCATTGCGAACATAAAGTATACTGAAAAAGAAGACTTAGGTATAAGCAACGCTTGAAATGGTACTGAGTTATCTATTAGTTAAACTTGCTAGGTATTACCGCGACTACTGGTGAATATTTGCGTTTACTCAATACCTACTCAATTCTTTATTAGTATTCCATGGCTTAAAATCCTACAGCGCTATTCAGAGAAAACTCTACAGATTTAACCTTCTAGGAAAACAAACATCGTTTACCTATTTGAGGTCATAAGAACAAAGCAAGAAAATGTTTTTTTTCTAATGAATAGGTAAGCAAAAAGGCACCTAGCGGTGCTCAGGAAACCTAAGTGACTTTCATGCCAAGTACCTACGTCTGGTACACAAGAAATTGAATGCGCCAAAAATAACAAAATGTACCTTTCCACCTACATCTAATTGACATTTTAAGTCTGACATCAAAATTAACAACTTACAATCAAGAGGAATCTTGATCTTCCTCAGCCAAGCCTTCAGTATCACAGTCTTTTGGTCATCGGGTGCTAGGTTCTTCGGCCACAACTCACCGACTTCCAGGATCATGTCCCTTAAGTCAGCTCTCCTTACGAGAGCTAATATCATTTTCACTATGTCTAAAACACAATATCATAAAATATATTTATTTTTGTTTGAAAATAAAATATTAAACTTGATCAGGTGCACTTACCATGAGCAAACATGATATCAACGGGCAAAACGCGAACACCCTCCAAAAAATTATCAGCTCTTATTTCAGAAAGCAAACTAAACTGCGTAGAAATAAATGGATAAAATGTTATACAGAACAAAAGTAATTTAATTTTATTCCAAGATACATAACTGGTTGAATTGTCAAAGAAATCGAGGCCGATACATTTGAATAAATAAGTGTATCGGCCAAATGTTTGTCTGTAGTCTACCGGGAGATCGGTGTACGACATCGTGACTAAGATAACAGAAACAGAACAGAAATGAACAAAATACTGAAAATTTCTACAACGTAGTGTCAAGTTCAGTCCAATGGTTCCCAAACTTTTATGTTTTCAAATTTTTTAATTGGAAAAACATAAAAGTCTCTCTTTTGAGAAGAAGAAAAGATAAATCAAAATCTTCAATAGGAAAACAGGTCCTGTAATCATGATATAACTTTTAATGGCTTACTTGTTGGAAGAATAATATTTTACGAGGTCGTAGTGTAGGTAGGGAGTTGTCTCACGTAGGTCACCTTATTAGGTACCTACCTATTGAGATTATATTTTTCACCCAAATATCCTAACAATGACTTTCATAAGCATTAATGAAAGACCAATAGGTACACGACTGGTCAATTAGTAAACTCAACACAATCTTGAAGTTGAAAAAACTTGCATCAAAGTTACAAAGTCAAGTTGCCTTGTAAAACTTTGGGAAAGGTAGACTGAAAAAAATAAAAACTAGAAATGTTGCTAATTATCTAGACAAATAACGTCTCCGCCTATTACTTCATTAAATTCGAATTAATTGTGTAAGATTATCATTGATGACTTGAATTAGCGTTGACCCGAACAATTACTTACATTTTATTGCAATTTGTAGACATTATATACGATTTCTATGAATGGACAGTTATCTATATCTTTCGTTTATAATGGGTAAGTAATTTCTTTAATGCGAGCATGCTACGGTAAGGCTTAAATAACGATTATTTTAAGAAATAATTTCATTTTTGTGTTATTTACTTTTTATCATACGTTTAGCCTGTAGGTGACGGGCCCTTAGCTTTGGTTTTTAGCCTTAATTTTACCTCTAAACCAGTCCGGGGGCTCGATTTCCAACAGTGAAGATTTTTAGCCTTAATTTTACCTCTAAACCAGTCCGGGGGCTCGATTTCCAACAGTGAAGATTTTTTGTAATCGGTCCGATAGTTTAGGAGCCTTTATGGTGCAAACAAACAACAAATAATGCTTCCTCTTAATTATATTAGCGGGAGATCTAAACATTGACTCAATGTAAATCAATATTTAATTATTCGTTTTATCTCATATCTTATTTTTACGACTGGCTTGTTTAATAAGCCAGCAATAAATATGAAGGCAATGGCCCTATTGTATTGCTACCAACTCAATTATAGAAATGACTTTCTATACTCTTATTTACATTACATAATCAAAGACTCTTAAATAATAATATCATCACTCCACCGTGCCTGAGGACGTCCTACACTACGTTTGCCGAGGCGTGGTCTCCACTCTAGAACTCGTTTACCCGTTTTGCGCAAGACGGCTGGCAGGAGCTGGATGCGAGAAGCCGAAAATCGAGCTCAGTGGCGTGCACTTGGAGAGGCCTATGTTCAGCAGTGGACTGCGATAGGCTGATGATGATGATTTATTATCTATTTGATTATCTCACATTTCGCTGAACTGATTTTCATGCGGGTATCAGTATAGTATAGTCAGACTAGGGAGAATGTTTTTGGTACGTGTGTTTATTGAAGTCGGCATTCTTTTCTTGTGTCTATTTGAAAGAAAGTTTTTTTGGAGGATATTGCAACAAAATCAATTATTGCATCTTGCTATTGTTTTGCCGATTAGCGAGTACTTTCAGCTACGGAATAAATTACTTTTTACAATAATCGGTTTAGCTGTTTACAATGTCAGTTTACTTGGAAAGTTACCTATTAATTACAAGTTTTTACAATAATCTTTACTATTATCTCGGGAAATTGTAGGCGGTACCGGTTAGCGTTCGTGCTTTTACTCCGACATAAACGTTAATTAGGAATAAATGCGTTATTAGGCTTGATTAATAGTTGCAAATTGCTAAGGTTTATGGTTCTGTCTAGTTCGGTTAAAACTATGGAAGGTTCGGTTTCGTTCCATGAACATTCGTGGAACGAAATAACTTAATTCCTGATTTCAATCATTTAGAAGGCCTACTAGCCTCTTATTATTTTCAAAATTAAGGAGAAAATTTAAATAAAACAATCAAAAATATCCATGTACCATTTTAATTCAGTATTAATCCTGATATTGATAATGTGACACAAATCAACGGCGCGTCGGCGGTTTACATTACGTCAATTCACAAAACAACCACGACTTGTCTGCATATGCTATTCGGCAGTCTTTATTGACATCGACAACAGACGACAAAAATAGGGAAATAAGTAAAAAAAACATTTGATACTTGGTTGCCGATATTTTTTCAGGAATATTCTGGAATGTGTTTTTTTTTCATGTTGAGTCTGGAAGACAAATTATGTAGTAAAGACTCCTTTGTTTAAAATACTGTATGTTCTTGTCGATATCAACAAAGTACAAAATTAAAAACAAAGGAAAATAAGTCGCATATGCAGAAAAAATCACTTGTGGACGGATTGTGCCTTCCTACTGTACAAATACCTACTCTTTTACAATGAAATAGAGTTCAATTTAGACTAACACATAGATTACACCAATCTTCAACACAAATCTACCGATTATGCAAAGTAATAAATATAAATTCGGATTTTTTCATACAGATATTTGTCGTGTATACCATGATAACATAAGAGGTATACTTTTGAAGTTTATTGAATTACGTACAATCACATTATGGCATTTATTTGTGACAAAAACAGTAGGTAAATACAAAAAGATTAAGGATAAATAGTCATCACTCACTTAAACGACTGCTAACACTCGGCAAAAATATGATTTCTATTCAAATATAGGCTTTAAGTAATGTTTTTTAGATATAGTTTACATTGGTAACATGGCAATCTAACAATATAATAGGTATCTAAGGAACAATACTAAGAGCCCATATTTAAAATAATTTCATTCTTTCTGCTGGGTGACAGCAGAGACGTTTACGTAGGTTAAGATTTTTACACAAACACATATTCATTACATTATTCACACACATTCGTTCAGCTACAAATAATTAACTTTAAGCTCATAACACCCTTGTTTAGAAGAGTACAGTTTTCCTTCATTGAGATACGACAAATATCCGTTTTTAGAACGAACGTAAATGAGTAAACCGCCATAACACAAGTTCATAAGTACACTGCGATTAACATTAGAATGATTGAACCGAGCGCAGTTATCTTAACTATCAATATATTCGGCTTGACACACATCACGATTATAAAAAATCAGTCTAAAATATATTAAGGCAACTTGAGAATATAATATATACTCATATATATTAGATGTGGTTCGTTCGCGTTTTTGGGAAATTAACAACTTACAATAATCAATTTAAATGATTAATTCAATAATTTATTTCAGTAAGAATTAATCATGATAATATTTTAATCAATTTATTTTAAAAATTACTTCTTCGTTTATTTTTATTACGACTTTAATCTTTCTACCTTTTAAAATTACACATTATTATGAATTTATTATATGAAAGTAGACCGACCAAAATACTTTGAGTAAATCACAAAAGCGTAAGTAAACGCGAACGTTAGCCACAGGAGACACAATGTGTCAAAGTGCAGAGTGCAATAGAGTCATTTATTATTTTTATACCATCTGCTAATTATTAGAGAATCAATATTCTTATAACATGTAACAAAATGAATACAATCGGAAACCATTATGATGTTTTGCCAGTGATATTTTTTAACGTAAATAAATACTGCTTTCACAATTCATGGTAGGTACCTATGATTAAAAATAGCTTTGATTTCAAAATATTTGAATCGTTACGAAACAGTCCAAGAAATAATGTCTCTTGCTGAGTTAATATTTTATTGATGTATTATTTTAATTCCGTTTTAATATTAGCAGATGACATAAAAACATTGACGATTAAAATTGAACAAATCAGTTATAATTTTTAAATTATCTCAACGCTTAGGGGATTATGTGAATTGTTTTTATTTACGGCCAGTTTCTTCATCAAAAGTAAAAGTCAAAGTAATGTCTAAAGTAAAAGTAACGGTCAAATTCGTTTTTCAAGGCTAAAGTGACAGCAAAACTAATAGAAAAAATGAATTTGACCGTTACTTTTACTTAAGACATTACTTTGACTTTTACTTTTGATGAAGAAACTGGCTGTTAATTATTTTGATTTTATACAGTACTAATGTAGTTATGTTGTAGGTGAATTTTATGTTTTCGAAATAACACCAGTAATCAGATATCCGTAACTGACATAAAGTAAATAGAGAACTATAGACATATTTTTCAAACTTAGGAAACCCTTTCCAAGATATTCTCTTTTTTACGATTCTTCATAAGAATTACATGTTTTAAACCAGCAAAATATAGTTACCTCTTCATTATCATTATTTCAATAACTAATAAAATTTACCATACAACAAAACCTGTAAGTACCATCAACACGAATAATTCACTCCCCTTTAAATTCGCAAAACACAACGTCTTCATTATAATTTATCAATGATTTAGTGAAACAATACATATACAGTGATATACATAAAATGCACTATAAGTATACGTAACAACAGTGAACAGAAAGTTACTGGCTTACTTTATGTGGTAGAATCTACTATTCTTTATGAATAGTGTTTTTATGCAATTGCCAAGCCAGATTCCAATTTGTTTGCGGACAATTGGAAGACGATACTGTCTGTATGTCTATCTGTTCTTTACAAATGCTTAACTGGTAAAAGCATCCGTTCATAAATTGTGTGTTATTAAACAAATTCTACGAATGTTATTTTTTAAAGAAAATACAGTCTGGCAAAGAATATTCGACCTTACCCACAAAGTACACACGCAGTAACTTCCATTAAATTTTATAAATAATTTAAATAGACAATACATTCATTTGGTGTCAGACTAAAGGTTATGCAGCAAAAGGTTTTATACAAAACGAATTTAGACAAAAAAAAATAATAATTACAACACAATAACAAAAATAAAAAAGGTTTCTACTTATGTACTGTAATAAGATGTTCTTTATATATTAAAGAGACGAATATACATTTCTTTCATATGTTTTTTACATTATTTACAAGTATTTACAATGTAAAGCTACCAACACACAACGAAGCTTGTTGCGTCGCAAGTCTGTGTAGACCTTTACTAACGGGATATACAAGAAGTATGGCCAGTTCCACTGATAAAGTCTCTGATAGCCTATCAGGAACTTACCTGAAGGAAAAACTATAACTTTTGGTTTCACACGGTTCGGATAGCAATATCTGGCAAATTTTATAGGCAGCCTTTTCAGCATTTCACTATCAGATAACTAACTGATACTTTGTAGGTAAACAGTGAAACCGGGCCTTTACTTTGTTAATTTATTATCTGATTCTTATAGAGATACGTAACTTTAGAGATGATAAAATGGACCACGATTTAATCTTACACGTAAGAGCTACTTTTTCGATAGTAATATTCAAATATCGAAATTCAAGGTTTACCTTTTCTATCATTGTAAATCGGCCATTCATTTTATTAATTGAAATGAGGCCTTTTCCTCTGAACTTTATTGCAGTGTTACATTTTTCTTCTTCATATTTTTCAGAAATCTGTTTTGCAAAGTATGGCAAGAATTAATCAGCACGTACAATGAACTATATTCTTGACAGTCTAAACATAAAAAGCTCGTATGTAGTCGTAAAAGTCAAACTTGCGCCACAAACAATCATATTCATATACATCACAGTACCCAATTGAACGCAACTTATTTTTTAATAACACGGAATATTTTACAAATTATTTTTAACCAACACATAATGGCGAAGTGCAAAAATAAAGTAAAAAAAAAAGGTTTTCATTAATCCAATTTAAGCCTATGATTAAATTTATGGTAGACAATTTAACTAGCTTCATAATTATAGTTTTTAAGTCAATCAAAACGACTTGTTATTAAGTAAATCCTATTTGACTGGGTAGTCGATTTCCAACCTTATTCTTTAAGACATAGAAACCAATTTCATATAAAATGTTGTGTGTTTTTAAAGTCGGCCGTATTGCTTAAGAAATAAGGTTGAAAATGCTTAGTTATTCAGACCGTTAAGTTTTCTCATTTTAACTTATTCATAGTTGTCATAAGATCTGTACTTGGTATCTTCTTGGTATGTTTGTGACAATATAATCTTTTCATAAATTTTTAAGGCTTGATAGTATCCTGATATTAACGCCTTATTAGGGCTCAGGGACGCATAGGACGATTGAATCGCCCTTAATTTTTACTCAGCGGGCAAAGTCAATACTTAACTCTTTATTGGCATTCCATATGTTAAAAAAGGTGTACGTATTTTTGAGAATTTACCAATTATCAAGTCTTTTTTATCATTTATGTGGTTCCCAATTTATTTCAAGCAACTTTGATTCCATTTGCTTTTGTAAGCCTCTTTTCACATAATGACTGAATATATTTATGTGGAGTGAATTCTGAGTAGAAGGGGACGTATGAATGAGCGGGAAGGAATGTATGAGCTATGAAGAGTGAAAGAGAGTGAATGAAGATTGGGATTACAAGATGGAAGACGTAGACGCTAAGACGCTAAGATTATAAGATTTTTAAAAGAAGTCCAAGAGGGTATTATATCAGTATTTAACTTTATTCGCATTATTTTTTGCCACTAAATCCCACATTTATTTATATCATCTTTATACTGTGACAGAAATTTAATTAGTAAAACTCATAACATGATTAATGACCCGCGAAATTCTGAATCAAAAGTTATTTTTTCTTCATAAGTATTTATCATAAGTGTTAATACCACATAAGAAATTAAAGAAGTCTGACTAACTATTAAATTAGAAAAAAAAAAAACATTTAAGTATGTTCATCAAAATATACTAGAACAGGCATATTTATTTTACCACTAGGTCATTAACCATGCTAAAGCGTAAAAAGGAACTGTTTAATTGAGTTAATAAAACAAATTAACTGTTTTTCATAACACCTTAGTACCATACACATAAGGTTCACAATTCACCACCGAGATCACGCGTACAACGCACGCTACTATCAACTTAATTTTCATACACGTAAAGTCTAATTTCCTTTCACCAATAACCGTTAATAAATTCTCCTACATCCGAGTATTTGATATTACACCTTATTGCTTACAAATAAGGTTCAGACTTATTTAATGGTTTATTATAAAAAGTCTTTACTTGTTCACGCAGATTTCGACCTTGTTGTTAAGGGCGTAAGGTTCATACTTCATCGCCTAAGTCTTGGACGCAGTTTTCGGCGATGGGCACGAATTTATCGTCTATTTGTATTAGGAGAATGCTCTTGTCGACGTGTGACCGGAGTTTGGGATCTCTGTGGTTTGGCGTCCATTTGTGTACCACCTGACAAGGGAATGAGAATTTTAGAAAATCCTTTTTATCACACAAAAAATGATGATATAGTTTCTTGAAGCATTTAAAAATCATTAAAAATGAGTTTTTGTAATATATTAAAACTGAAAATATCCTTGCTTTATTAACAAACTTGGCAAAAATAAGTACAAATAACTGAAATATTTAAGAAAAATAGTCACAACTATTGATAAAATTTATAACTACTGATATTTTTAAGTTTATATAAGTAAACTAAAGGGGGCAAAGACAATAATAACCCCGCGTACAATCGGACATTCTGAAACTATTGACAAAAAACAACTACAAGTCACTAAAAAACTAAAATTCCAAAAACTTACCAGTCCATCCATCCCCGCTAGCGGCACCCAGCTGCCCCAGAAGTTCCTCCCCCCCCTCTCCCTCTCCGCCTCCGAGGGCCACACCACATCTATCCTCCGACCCAAGTTAATACAGTCATACACTCCCAAAGGCTCGATAATCAGCACCTTACTGCCGACAGAAACATTCACTTTCAACTCACTACGACCGGAATCCGACCGTTTAATCTTCGTCTTTATTTCTTTAGCCTTAGAGTCCTTTTTCGCTTCTTTCTTTAGGTTCGATTCTTTATTCGAAAGGTCGGAGTAATGAGTTTCTTTTAACGGTATGGCTTCGGGTTTCTCTATGTACCGGCCAGTAAGTTCGCGGTAACTTTCCCGCTCGTGACGGATCTCCTTGCTGAGTTTTGATAGGTCCTTTGGTGTTATTTCATTGACGTAAAACCTATTTTGTTAAAAATGTAATTAATTAATCGTGTGAGAAATTATAATCGATGGTTTTGTGTGAGTAAGATACAATTTAAGGCAAAATATGAGTATGGTTGAGTGATGTTAATAAAAACGAACATTCACTAATGAGTAGAAGAAAGTATGTGGAGAAGTAAGTTAAAATTAGAATATTTCATTCTCACACCAAAATTAAATTTAAGAAACACCACTAAAAGCTATGATTTTTGGTTAAAAGAAACATAAACATTTAAAAATGACAATGATTAATGGCCACGATAAAACATTCCGTAATTATGACAGTAAAAAAAATGTGTATGATTAATTTGGATGTAGCACGTTTTTCAGATCGCCAAAGGCTTTATAGTGAACAAAAAATATGCATCAATATTAGGTCACATTCCTTTCGAATAGGAATTGAGAGAAGCCTTGGGAAAATACTAGGCAGTTGAGCCTCAAAAGTCAGCCTTGCCGATTATTTTTCCAAATTATTATAAGGCAAATAGCCTATATCTTCTTCCCATCAATAACACATAGCAAGTGGTGAACGATGGGCTCTTTAGGGGTTGTCATTGTGTATTTTTTTGTCGTTCAAAAAGTGCGATTTTTAGTCTAGTTTTAATTTGACTGGAAAGAATTTTCTCGTTCATAATTTTCACAAAAAATACCCGAAAAAAACGTGCCACATCCACTAAAACCTGTAGTCACGAAGACCCAGCATGGCATATGACACATGAGATGTTCGTGCAATACCTTTTAAAGTCTCTCTCTTGCCTGGCGTTCCTGTTGGCGATGATCTTGCAATCAGGCAGGGATAGGTCCAGGCCTGTCGGGGTGAGAGTCAGGTCTTCTAGGGAGGATTCCGCGCTTGGGTTGCCTCGGCTGCTGGACACCTGGACAGAATCGTGATGTTGAGAACACAATGTAAAATAACTATCCGGTAATAAACATTATTTTATTCAATTTTTAGTTTTCAATCGTTTATTAAGGCCCTCGGTTCCTAAGGACAATTAGAAAAACGGTTGATAAATAACTTAAAATAAAGGTGTGTGCTTTAAGTTTGTAAGACTTAAAAATGGATCATTTACGACACCGTTTTCCGGCAGGCGAAAATTGCGATGTCAATTTTAGAAGTTGAGTAGTTGTGAATCATTAATGTACCCAAGAATTGTGAACTTACTGAATCCCATTATAAGGTTTTTGGCAACAGTATTTTATTGCAAACACAAAAATATAACCAATTTACCTTGGCGCTGGCCGCTCTTCGTGGCTGGTCTCGCCACGCACACTCCCAGTTACTGCCTGCCGCACTCTGTCGAAAAACATTATGTTCAGATATATGCTGGAAATCAATATACCCAATAGCCAATATAAACCACAACATAACCAATTATATAAGACACTGCAGCAAAGCTTTGGGTCTTATATTTATTTTAATGTCCCTGCAAGTATGAACAAACGTAAAATCCCCCAAACTTCAAAAGGCATCCTGTATATAAGCTAGAATGGGACAAATACCTGTGTATCATCATTAGGATGTGACGAACACGCCGTGGGTTCGAGCCGCATGTTGTCGGACGCGGCGAGCAGGCGGAACGACGCCGGCGCAGCTCGACGCATACGGCTGCGGTTACACACCTGAAATAATTTATGTTGATGTCAAATGCAAGTCATCATTTGCATAGCTATTTTATTTTAATAGTTAACCAAATAAGTACATTATCAGTTAATAAGGTGTATTTGAATTTATTATTTTGAACAATGGTGCAGTGATTAAGGTAATATTACAACACCATTAAAATTATACGTTTAACAGCTTAAGTGTCACGGAAAGAAGATTTTTACGTTGGAGGTTTTCGAAGCACGTTGAAAATCATGTTTGTCTCCGTGTCTGTTGTCTGACGCTGCATTGTGATCCCTACTGCTACATCCAATGATAGATTACTTATAAAATAGTCAACTCTAATGACAGATTAGAGAAGTAGTATAATATTACTTGTCTAGCCGGTTCCTTGGCAGGCGTCCTGGCGCGGTTGGTCCTGTCGCGGTGCCCCCCCTCACGGGACCGCATCGAGCTCGTGCTGTCCACCAGGGTAGCCCCACCACCACCTGCTGCCGCTGGCCAGGGAGTAATATAAGTTAGAGGTTGAAAATAATACACATTAAAGTATAATTTGAACAGATAAATATATAAAATATCACATTATTTATTACATATAAAATAAATATAGATACGATACGGTTTGTACAGTTATGCAAGTTTGCATTAGAAGTAGTATTGATATACAAACAAGATTTTAAAAGAAAGAAGATATTACTTAAAGACGGATAATTCGAATTTTATATTTGTCAGAAAATACTACATACCATTAGTATCACCAGTTTATCTCTAAGTGCAAAGCATATACACAACTTATATACTACTACTCGCTATATTCACAAACATATATAAAATCTAAATACATAGTGTAACTACAAAAATACATATTTACGACGACTTTTTTTATATAAAACAAATACCACTCACAGTTATATATCTTCAATATATCTAATCCTTTTGTATGAGCATAAATAAATTGGTCATTAATAATTTTGGGTTGTTATACATCCTTATTATAGTTTACTAAAAAAAAATACATAAGTGAAAATCTTGAAAATAGCAAAATATTCGGGATAAATAAAAATAAACCTTTATCAATAAAATAAATGGATACTTTTATGATTTATTAATGTTAAAGCACTGCTATGGATCTCATATAAAAAAAAACCGCAATATAAAAAAAAACTGTCATGACAGCTAGTTACACAATTGATGAAAATGGCCTATTTCCATTTTAGGCAAAGTGTAAACAATAGTGCTAGCCGATTAATGCTTGAAATTGATACTTTATAGGTATTATTCCATACCTTTTCAAAAGTCTAAATAAAAATAAAAAATATGTGTATTTTAATGTTAACTCACCAGTTTCATCATGCGTGGTCCGCTCGTGGGAATGTTCTCGAAGCAGCCCCGCTAACGACGCTAGTGTTGACGACGTGGGTTTGCCTGCCGACGCTAGACTGCCGCGCGTACCCGCTGATAATACATTACAAACATTAGTAAATGAATTTTTTGTATGGGCGTTAAAGCAAAGCATTCTAAGTGGATTAAATTTACAAATAAAAGTCCTGAATTCATTGCATACCCTTTGCTACATTCTGACCCGAATTACTTTAATTTTTGCTTACATTAAAAAATATATATTTAGACACCTTCATACACGATCGGTAAGCTATTGATTAGCTTCAATTAAGAGTGTTTACGTGACTGATAGAGTACATCATGCAACAGATAGATCGCAACGGATAGATATGTTTCATTGCACTTTGAATGTACTTACTAGAGTTGCATATTGTATGATATCTATTGGGTACACTTGACACTTTATTATTTTTAGTGTATTAGTTTCATTTTCATTGTTTAGTACATGTATTAAGTTTTGTAAACGTTAAGATTTAGTTAGTATAAGAAATAAGTTACTACGTTATAGTAATAGATGTTATTTGTAAAAATAGTTGTATATTTGGTGGTGAACAAATAAATAAATAAGTTACCGAGTGAAGTCCTGGAGAGATGCAGCGCGTTGTGCCTGGGCGTGGCGAGCCGCGCCGCGCCCGCCTCCGCCGCGCCCGCCGAGCACGCGCCGCCCGACGAGCAGCCCTCGCCGCAGCGGCGACGGATACTGTCACATTAACCAGTTGTTACTCCCCAAACATGCACACCAAATGTTGGCATTACTTTCAAACAGTGAAATGAAGAATCAAGTTTACGGACAAAGAAAACCAAATCTTAGACGTACAATCAAATTTGGATGTTAACTATACTAATATTATAAAACTGAAGAGTTTGCACGCGCTAATCTCAGAAAAAACTGGTCCGAATTCAAAATTCTTTCAGGATTAGATAGCCCATTCATAGAAGAAGGCTACAGGGTTTTTATCCGGGTTCGAGCAGAGGTTCCCACGGGATGTACGTAAAAAACCACTGGCAGAAGCTAGTTCTGTATATAACTAACCGGCGCCAAGCCTGCGCGATCTTGTCCCGGATGAGTCGCACGGTGAGCGCGGAGCCGAGCAGCTCGCGCAGCTGCGGCGACGTGTCCGCGTACGACGTCGTCAGCGGCGACACGTAGATCGGGTACCCGATCGGCTGGTCGCACGACGAGTTTATTATGTTGCGGAGAGCCTGACAAAGAGAAAAACAAGATAGTATTAATAGCGGAACACCAGTGACGAAGGGTGGTTTAAAGATGTAGGGAAGCCGCAACTGACTTTTTCGCTTAGATCGCGAAAAATTTAGCTGAAAAGTTCTCCCCCAGCTCACCCATCAAAGGCTCTGGACGCTGCTCCGGTGAACTTCTTTTACAAACAGACGAAACGGAGATCGACAAACTGATTTCTGGGATGCGATCGGATGCCGCAATGGGCTGGGACAGAATACCTCCACGACTTATAAAATCGTGCTCAAAACTTCGCCACTGATAGCTACATTTATACATATTATAACACCCAGACCACGGCCAACAAGAATACTCATCACGCAAATGTCGACCGAACCGGGAAAAGAATCCAGAGTACAAGTCTGCGCACGTGTGCCACCGCCGCTCACTGATACAGTCTGGCCGGCTCGTTACTGACAGTCTGTAGTTCAACGCGGGACGCGGGACGTGGTATAACTTGCAACGGGGTTGATTTCAATGGCGCGCGGGACGGTGGCAGGCAAAAGACAGGACTGTCAGTTACAAGCTAGCTATTCTGTAGTATAAACGGCTGACAGGCCGTAGATTCAATTTTATCCACTTACTACGAGTTACAATAAACGATCTACCTATCAGTTGTGCTACGATTGGAGATAGAATTTTGAAATTAACTTCATTTAAATTATGTCTAACGATCTCTTATTTTTCAAATGACGCTGAAAATCGACACATTTTAAACATCAGTTTCAATAACATAATATCTGACCTGCTTAGCGTTCTGTATGGACCCTCGCTCGGGGTTCCTGTTCCTCAGGTAGACCAGCTCCTGCTGCTGGCCAGCCCACAGGCCGCGGACACACTCGCGGTTCAGCTTGATCACGCGGAAGCCCAGGTGACGCTTGTTCAGCATTATTATCTTGTAGTCGTCGTTGCCTTCGTCCATTACATGCCTGAGAAATATGTAAATATTTATTGATTGTTCTTAATTGTATTAGGTTCGGGTTTTGACGTCGCGTCGTCCCAAGACATTTCTAGGGACGACGTACTTTTCATACTCTGACTCGGACGCAAGGACTGTACAATGAGCCAGGAAAGTTTGTAAGTTTCAACAAATTTTCACATTTTTTCATCACAACACACAAGCGGCACTAAACTGCCGAACATCATTCCGGTTGTCACAGTCACATAGCACGAACTGATGCCGACAAGCCGCGCAACCCCGCCAGCCTGACCGACGGCTCCTTTATGCGGCAAAGCCAGCGGCTTTGTATGCCGCCGGGTGCACGGCGGCCCTGTCTGTATGTAGCACTATGCCTGTAGTAGTATGCCTGGCATTGTATGTAGGAGCCTTTAGGTTCACTTTCTAACGGAGCGTAAAGGAAAATCGAAATCTTGTTGTTATAGAGATAGGCTTAGACTCATTTACACGAAAACAAGTTTCTTAAAGAGACATACTTATTTTGATTTACCTTAAAGCCAACAGATGTGGAGCCCCGCGCAGCACGTTGTACCGCCAGGCGGGCGCCGCCTCGTGGCAGATGACGAGCCGCTCCGCGTGCGACGCTATAGCGCAGTACAGCGCAGAGCTGCTGCAGTACTCCTCGGGGAACATGAAGTGGTCCTGGGGAAGATAATAGGACAATTACAAGTGTTTTGGGTCCAAATCGAGCTTTAAGAGAATTATGAGTAACAAAAACATGTATTTTTAGACAAAATTGAGCTCAAAAAGAATTTGAAATATAAATTGGCTACGAATATTTTACTGTTTGATGGGTCACACAATATTGTTATTTAATTGAATTTTTCAATGTTATGTAATGAATGAATGGTTTTAAAAGTCATGTTTCGTGTTAAGGTTACAACTTTTCAGCCATCGTACGTTACTATCTGAATTATTAAAATAGTGCAAAAACATGACATAAAGTCGTTACTAAATAGACCAGTGTTTCCCAAAGTGGTCGATAACGCCCCCTTGTGGGCGCTGCAGGTCTCAAGGGGGGCGGTAAGAGACCCAGAAAGAAAATAGGGGCGTTGTGTAGAGGCCTGGGGGGTGATTTGTAATTTTATTTAGCTAGGAGGCCTTAGGAATTTTATTTAGCGAGGGAGTTTATTTGTCTAAGAGACAACGACTTGTGAACATCAACTAATATGAATTACAAGATTGCTCAGACTCGGTTCTATATTTCTCTCCACGTAGTTCATATATCTGTCCTATTTTACTGAATATAGAAAAAATTAAAATCATGTCAATGTCAATCGGTCGCTCCGTTTCGTAATTAAAGTAGACACAAACAAACAAATAAAAAGGCAACAGACACACTTTCGCATTTTGATAGTTATTAGTACTCGTAGATATCTATCATGTTTTAACAAGTTTTTGTTAAATAACCCGAATTGTGAATTCCTGTATCAGTCGGCTGGTTCAAGTTGTACGACCAGGATGGCACGGGCAGAAGAGACAAGTCACTGAGGGTGCCATTCTAATCTGCAAAGCCTAGATTCACTTCATTATTCAAATTTTAAACAAAACTACAACAGTGCATGCGCAAACAAGGCTTGACGTCGAGGCGGCACTGGAGGGGTGCCAGTCCGGCTGTCACCCCTCTCTTTCTCGTTTATTTATGTTTTTTCCCGGTTTACTTAAATTAATTCCTCAAAGTTATAAAAAAAGCGGTTTTTTCAACATTTCTGGTTTATTCTGCGCCCTTTGAGTCAGTCAAAAAATTTTGCGCTCGCTGCACTCGCGCCTTCCACTTAACAGTGACTATTTTCTAATTTCTTTAGGTATCATTGCGTCACAAAAATCAAAAAATTTGCGCTCGCGGCTTCTTCTCTTTGCAGTGTTTTTTTTCCACACTTGTTGAGGTACTTTTGTGCCCCAAAACTTAACAATTTGCGCGGTTTTTTTTTAACTTGTTTTGGTACTTTACTCTTCCAAAACTCAAAAATTTCGCGCTCGCGGCTTTTTCACTTGTGACTGGTTTTTGTAAAACATGTTTGGGTTCTATTATGTCCAAAAACTCAAAAATTACGGGCTCGCTTCGCTAGCGCTTCAAAAGTTTGCAGTGATCTGTCTCCGGTTTCTTTATGAGGCAAAAAGCACCATGAATGACCATATTGCACCATATTTTTTTTATTTATTCTCAAAGTGGGCAGTAGACAAAATAAGTTTGGGAACCACTGAGACTGTTCCCGATTTACCTCTTTCCTATCATTGATTTTATTTTTATTTTTCTTCAATTTCAACAAAAGAAATCCTAAACCCATTAAATATAAAACTTTAGCAATACTAGTACATTTTTTCCACATACCTGATGCAGTTTAAGCGCCATACGTATAGCTGGTGCTAGGACTGAGTGTAGTAATGACATGTCGGTGAACACCCACTCGTCGCGGGCGCAGGTGATGCGGAAGTCGCCTTTGAACAGCGAGTGTAAGCCGTACAGGAAGAATTCCACGCTAGAAAAATAGGGGAAAATAGTTTATTCTTGCTGGGGCTGTGGGATTGTTCGAAATTGTTACTAAGGTCCTGGTATGTAAAGGGTTTAAAAAGGAACACGGTGCGTTTTAGTCGGCAAGAGTCTGACACCTCCTTACTGCTCCTTATTGCGCTTATAGCGGGATGATGTCGATTTACAGCCAGTTTCTTCATCAAAAGTTAAAGCCAAAGTAAAAGTCAAAGTAATGACTAAAGTTAAAGTAACGGTTAAATTCAATTTTTCTATGAATTTTGCTGTCACTTTAGCGTTGAAAAAACGAATTTGACCGTTACTTTAACTTTAGACAATACTTTACCTTTAACTTTTGATGAAAAAACTGGCCGTTAATGATTTCTAAAAAAGTGTTACTTAACTTTTAATTGGATGTGTGTTATTCAATTTTATGAAGGTAAAAATTAACTACGAAAAATTGTTTTAAAATTTTATATTTAAATATTTTTCAAATCTAAAATAATTTTGAAAAAACCACAGATTTATCCCAACCAGTGAATGCAGCTCTAGATTCCCTAGAGGTGGCTGTCTGATTAGGACTAAAAGCCAATAAAATTTTAGGAACAGACTTCATTTTGTCATAATTTGACTGCACTTCAAAAAGATTCATAATAGGGTATTGCATGCATTTTTGAAATATATCTTAAATAAATTCTTTAGTCTTAATATATCTCTAAAAAATTAAAAATATTTTTTTTTCTCACGTTATGTACGAATATAAATTAATTGTTTTATCATAATTTCAAATTTCGCGCGTATTTCGCGAAAACGCGGCACACAACGGACGCCATGATTGTTTTTTGGTCATGACGTCATTACGTTAGTAAACAAACTACAGCTGTCAGTAATACATATTTTGATATGTATTGAAAATTTTAATAATGAGTAATTATGCTCCGTATCGTTGGTGTGTTGTTTCTGAATGTGAGAACACTAGTGTAAAAACACCAGACAAATTATGGATTCAAGTACCAGTGGATATAAATATGAGAAACACTTGGTTAAAAGTTGCGAGACGAGATCCCGGACTGTTATCAGATAAATCTCGTTTATACTTTTGTGAAGATCACTTTGATGTAAGTAACTGTATTAACATTACCTATCTAATGAAATATACTCTTTAATGATAGGTTAACTACTTCAAGAATCAATACTTTGGGAAATGTGGATAATATTTAGAGGTTATACACTTTTGTTTACTACCGTAATGACGTCATTAGCATGGCGGCGACATTTCGTAGTGTTCAAAGACAGATAAAAAAACCTAAAAACTTTAAACTGCAATAAAAAATATATTTATGTACCTTACGAAGTGAAACTAACATTTCCCGATTGCTTTTCCTCTAAACAATCATTGTAATACACTTTTAATTTTTTTCTCATCTAGACTAAAATACCCTATTAAGAATTATGTGAATGAATCGTATATAACCTGTCACACTATATTAAACTAACCTAGAAGCAGACAAATGCTGTGCAGCAGCTAAAGCCCGTCTTCCCAGCAGACTTAGCGCGAAGCACAGCGTGGTGAGCGGCGAGTGCGCGTGCTGCGCGCGGCGGCGCCACGCGGCCCCGCGCCGCGCGCCGCAGTGCGCTATCCACTCGCCGTATACCGCGCAGAAACGGGACCTGAGGGGGGGGGGGGTGGAAATGGGGGTAATTATTTTATTGGTTTATTGGTGATGCATTACGGCCGGTTCACACATGTCTCCGTTTCACTGTTTCGTTTTATCGTGTACGTTTTTTTTTTCGTCGATGGCGTATGTAGTTGTATGAGTGAGTGAGTTGTATGAGTCACACATGGCACAATATTCTGTATACAACTACATACGCCATCGACGAAAAAAAAATGTACACGATAAAACGGAACAGTAAAACGGAGACATGTGTGAACCGGCCGTTACAATGCAATATCCATTTTCGAAGAAAAAACACTACTTGACGAAAAAAGTCTTTTTTTTTGCGGATAAAAGTATTTTACCGATAAAGTTAAGCATAGATTTCCTCTTTCTGATTATAAAGACTTGCACTGTATAAAACTTATATAATTTCACAAAATGATTCTTTTCGTTGTAAACCAACAATTTTGTTGACTGCTAGGGTTAGATATTTTTTTTTAATATTCTCACTTATATGCACATTTATAAATTCATTACAAAAATAACTAACACCAATTAAGATTGAAAATTACTTATTTTGCAAAAAAAAACATACCTAACATATAGAAAATAAATGATTTCGCAACAAGAATTTACCTGGTAATTCCCGAAGCTCTAAAGTCATAATCCTCATCGAGATTAACGTTGAATATGGGGTCTAAATCCACGAAGTTCCTCTCGTTCATCGGCTTCAGAGCATCAGCTATCATGGAGGAAGCTAGCCATTCTTCTAGCTTAGCCGATTGGATGGTGTAGTAGATTATACTCTGTTGGGTGAATGTGGAAAAGAGTAATATAATTAGGTTTAATGAATTTTGTAACATACACACAGGCTACGTCAACCCCAAATAAAATTGGGATAAGGGCAGGTTAATGATGATGAAAATGATAATGAATTATTTTTTGCAACTTTAATGAAGACACAAGTCATGTAACAAAATACATTACGTATTCGTGTTAAGGATCAATCAATAGGCTATAAGAACGATAAAATCTATGTTCATAAGACATTTATAGGAAGAATTTTATACACTTAAAAAAATAATTTCAATAGTTGTTATTATAAATTAATTAATTCAAAACAACATAGTCTTTCTCTAAAACTCTACCTTAAACTGAAATAAGTTTTCAAATTCTAACAAGTACCAAATAAATGTTTAGTTACAAAATCCTCTTGATTATCATAATTTTCGGAATTACAATATGCTTTAATCTGTATTCCCTTAAATGCTCTAAATGAATAAAGATCATTATTATAAAATATTAGTTTCTCACCTTAACATAATAAGTAAGCAGCACTTTCCTAAAATCAAACACTTGTAGCATAGACACGGCACTATTGTCGGACACGGAGTACCCCTCCAGCACGTATCTGGCGGCGACGAGCTGCCACGCCAGCCAGCGCAGCGCCCAGGCCGCGCCCAGCGACAGCGCGCGGCCCCCGCACCACCACGCGCCCGTGCACACGCCCTCTGTGCACACACACAGGTTCAAATCAATTATCCCATTAAGGCAGAAAAAAATACTTAGAAATAGATAGTTACTGTCTCAATTATTTTTCTTGACATCAACGAAGTGCTTAAGATGTGCAATTTTGCGCCAAGGTATTGATAACTGTCGGTAGAGGGCGACATAAGTGCGAAATCGAGGACATATAGCTCGAAAACTCTTTAAAACTTTGATGGAGTCTTAAGTATACCTTGCGAGTGGAATTTTAATTTATTATCTTTTTAATACTGATTACAGCAGACATAGTTAAATAAAAGACTTAGGGGGAAGCTTTTTCAGTCGAACAATATTGGCTTAAGAAAAAGGACTTCTTGAACTATTAGAGAAAAATAATATATTTTTTTATCATTACATCGACATCGCAATTTTATTGAACAATAAATAATTGAAATGAACATAATACTCACCACTGCTCTCCTCAGGCCCCTCAGATATAGCCTCCACCTCTCTCTGCTGGCAGTACGTGCCTCTGAACTCGAGGCCTCGCAGTTGGAAGGACACGAGGCCGTTACCCATCTCTACTATGTGCACTAAGCAGTTTAGGTAGTCCGATGCCAGTACTGCAAACAAAATCATTCAATTACTGTAAAATTAGATTTGAATAAGCTGCATATTTAAACTGATACATTTTGACAGTTGCTAAAGTACCTAAAAACATGTTGATTGATGCTTTATCAAATCATAAGCCACCTTTTAAATGCTTTATCAAATCATAAGTCACCTTTTCAATTTTCTTTTTCTTATTTGTGTACAAAAGTAAATGATTTTTCATACTTTCTAAAATCTACAGTCCGAGCAATGAGCGTCCGTTGCGTAACATCAATCAGAGTTGATTTAGCGTTTAGGATTATTTTAAGTTTAGAAATAGTGAAAGTGTATGACATTTTTTTTCATGAATCCTAATTTGACATTGTCTACATTGAAATATTACATAATTATATTGATGTAAACTTACCAAAACAATCGCCCTGTTGCACCTGCCCCCATCGTCCGAGCATGAGATCACCACATAGGTAGTGCTGCAGCGACCGCGTTAAGTGCTCGTAGAATATCGAGTTCAGATTGTTGTCATCTGTACACAAAATTGAAGTTAAATTTCTGTTTTGAACTTGAAAGTGTGGTAAAAGAAGGGAGTTTCGAGTGTAGGAAAATACCATGTGGGCCGTATAAAAATAAATTAAACAAAAAAAAATATAGCAACTCATAGAAAACTCTTTTCGAAAAATTTTATCCAAAATAATTATAGTTCTTGCCAAACTCGATGGCGGTTCGCAGCTAAATTCCGAGTATTTGCATGTGGCCGCTGATATCTAAAAATGGTTTCTACGCGATGTTCCATGTCGATAAAAAGTTTAGCGAAAACTATACCTAATAGGTTAGAATGTATAGTTAGGATAGTTTTAGTCAAGAACATTAGAATAAACTCACCAGCTCCAAGATTTCGTTCCAGCTGTGAAGACAGTCTAGTATTGCTCTGATCTACTCTCTTAGTGTTGTAATCCCTTTCCCAGAACTTCACCGGTCTCACGTAGGATGTCATGAATATTGCGCTACCTACAAACAAGAAGTAATTAAGTATTTCAAGGATTCAATTCAATTCAATTCAATGTATTTATTTGTGAGCATAGGTATACAGATAGGTCTTAAAATTAAACATGTTAGAGCTCTATGTTCTACCAAATGGAATTGGTGTACAAATAATTTTAATCCTATTGAGTTTATATAAAATCATAGTATTTCTATTTTATCATTTAGAAATATTCCAACTGAGTAATATGCCTTATCTATTAGAAATGTACTTAATCTACGTTTAAAAATACTAATATTCTGTTCAGTTCTTATACTTTTTGGAAGTTTGTTATAAATTTTTGGAGCCATTGCAAAAATACTGTTTTTATAAAATGTAGTCTTAGACCTTATTACATGTAACTGATCACAACGACGTTGACTGGTTACTTGGTCAAATTTATTTAAATTATTTTTTACAAACATGCTTGTTTCGTAAATGTATAGTGAGGGCATTGTTAATATTTTTAAATTCTTAAAATGCATGTAGCAACTGTCGGTAGATTTTAGATTGCAGATAGCTCTAATGCACCTTTTTTGACACTTGAACACCATTTCTTTACCCGTTGCGTTTCCCCAAAACATAATTCCGTACCTCAACGTCGACGCTACTAAACCGTGATACGCCATTAATACTGTTTTTCGGTTTGCCGTTTTATTTAACATATGCAGAGCATAAGAGTATTGGTTTAGTTTATTGCATACTTTGTCTATATGTATATTCCATTTTAGCGTATTTTCTATATTTAGTCCTAAAAACTTAGTAACATTAGTCTCATTAATAATTTTGTCATTGTATTTAATATTTAAATTTAATTTATTATTTAGTCGTTAGGAAAAACAAAATTAAACAGTCGAATTCACAAACTCAAGTCAGTTCAAAACTATTTCGATGATGATGATGATAGGAGGACCCTAGCCGATTATCGGTTACAACGGCGGCTGTTCTCATATAAGAAGATCAGCCAACTGCGCAGGACATATTATAGTGCACGAGCACTTGCGCAGACACAGGTGTACTTCCCTATTCCTTCACTCTCTGCTTGCGATGGGACGGCAATCCGACACCACCGGAGAGAGATCAGGCGCAGGACCGACATTTACGTGCTCTCCAATGCACGGGTGTATCAATCACCAAATTCCAGGCTCCGGGCTTCTTTGTCTGAGTCTTCTAAAACCCACAAAGCGATTTCAGCCCGACTCGGGAATCGAACCCGAGACCTCGTGCTCAGCAGCCGCACTTGCGACAACTAGACCAACGAGGAAAAAAGTTTACATAGTGGACAATAAGAGGCTAATTTAATGTCACCATTCCAGGTCAGGCAAGTACCAATGCAAATTTTGTAAGTTTGTATGTACTTTCTAAGTATATCTTAGACACCAATGACTGTGTTGCGGAGGTCAGATAGGGCAGTCGCTTCTTGTAAAGCACTGGTACTCAACCCAACTGGGAAAATGCTCGGGGGAGAATGATTACCTAACGCAGGCGTGAGTGGCGAGGACAGTAGCGCAGAGACTAAGGCCTGCAGGAACAGCATGGCGGAGTGGGGCACGCTGAAGGGCTGCGCGAACGCGTGGAAGGCGCTGCCCCACGTGATCTGCCACGGCGCTATGTATGTCACCACGAATTGTACCTGCGGGAGACAATATCGTGTTTGAGAGTAGACCAACATCCTGATACCATGGAGCAAGGATAGATAAACGGAGATGCCAGAGCCAGTATTTTTGCGCGCTACTTTCTAGGGAGGTTTTTACATTATGACATCTCCCTTCATCATTTTGTTGTCCATGCCTGAGATACAGCTAAATAAAACAATATATGAACAAAACACTATTATGCAGGCGTGAAGGATCAAATGAGTAATTTCAAAGTTATTTGGCACAAAAATACAATGCAAAGCTAACATTCAAACACAACTATTTGATTATTTTTGTAATTGATCTTAAAGTTCCAAACATTATTGTATTTTTCAATTTTATCTGAATATAAAGTAGTAAGAAAGAATGATTTGCCAAACATATAAAACTATATAGATACAACGGTTTTTTAAGTCTTTTCATTTAATATCCTAGCTAAAAATTCTAACAAAAATAAAAGAACATACCTTCAACAAAAACTCGTAAACCTTGCTGAATATGATCGCAGTAATGAAGTAGTCCACCAGAAAGGTCTCCGATATCTTCTGACTGCTCAAGTCTCGTTGAAACAGTAATACAGCGAACACTAGGATCAGGTACTGGGAGTCCGGTTCTGAATACGCGTTTCGAAGACCTGAAGATAATTTAAAATAGTATAAATTATAAATCAATACATGGAAATGGTTCTGGTAATTTTAGTCTGTTTTAGTGACACGGTCAGCGTTAAAATTAGTTGAACAAATCAACATTGTCAAAAGTGAATAACAAAGTAAAGGGTCATAATTTTTAATATCAAAAAGGCATAAAATTTAGTTAATATACTAAGCTTCAAAAGAGGAAGACTAATATTCTGGTGTTATCGGCGACACGGTGTTTACCAGTTATGCCAACTTAGATTTGTTTAGCTACTTTTGAAGCTGACAGTATTATTAAATACCTTCTTATCAGACGTTCACAAAGTGCTTTACTTACTTAGAATTCTACAAAATTAATAGTTTTGAATAAGTAGACTAGGCGTAGGAATCTGTCGTTTTGGGTTTTTATTAAAAAAACAAATCAAGTTGAAGTATATACTGTATTTAATTCTGTATTATAATATGTAAGTTTTTAAGGTAATTCTTTTATGTTTTAGGTAATTTTGCGACTGAGTGACAAATCTAGGGGCCACTGTAGAATGAAAACAAACGTATTTTATTTGATTTGACAAAGGATATGTATAACAATAACTTACATTTCAAAGCGCAGACGCAAATAATAAGCGCGCCAATAGCGTCGCCAAATTTGGCGGCAATGGCGGGCGCGTCCTGCGTCGTGGCCGCGATCACCACGCCCGGGTACAGCACGTTACGTTCCAGGAAACATAGGTACACGAACATCTACGGAATTAGAATAACGATTTATGTATAAATATTATAGAATGAAAAGCTGTAGCAATTGACCAACAAAAAGTATGTTGACGGTAGAGATAAAGATAGTTGATTTGTAAAACACGAATATACAGAACAAAATACATATGTTAACGCAAGTCAGTCAATAGGTCTATCAGGTCCGATAGTGACCGAGATCTCAAAATTATGGAGTTTTGGGAGATTGTAGTGAAATAGAGGTCCTATTGCCATGTCTATTTGAGTGACAATTCTTTATTAGCATTCCATATATGCTATACAGGTGGTACATTTTATATGATGGTAATTTTTAATTGATTGATTTTATATGATGATCATTTTATAATATGGACCCGGTAGGCTACCGCTTAGGCCTCGGCCTCGAATTTTGCGGGCAGCGGGGCGGCAGCGGCGGCGGCGCGGGAGCGGCAGGATCTTACGCGTATAATCAAATGGACCGGCCCTCGAATACAGCGGCGCGGGAGCGGGCAACGAGCGGTGCACTCCAGTCAAGCGGTGACCGCCCGCGCCGCCGCCGCTGCCGCCCCGCTGCCCGCAAAATTCGAGGCCGAGGCCTTATAGATAATGGAGAGCATCACTCTCCAAGTAACACTTCTAAAGCTATAATTATATCGAACATGCTTCTATAAAACAATTTATCACATATTTTTTTTATATACATAAAATAAGTATGTATGTATGTATTTACCTTCTCAAAGCACATGAGCCTAGCTGGCTCGGTGACCTCGAACTGAGCGTGCTCGTGTTGCTTGAGCACCGGCCCGGCCAGGCACAGCCACGGTTGTTGTTTGCGAAGCTGAGGAGTCAGGTAGTGCAGTACCCAGCCCAGGATACCCGCTATTATCCATAGCACCTGGTAAAACAGAACAAGGTATTATGTAAATATTTTAAATAATACCTATAGATAAATAGGTTGACGGACGACTAAGATACGGAAACCCCACCATGTTTAAGACAGATGTTATTCGATTTTATTTTTTTTGGTCAGCAAAGTTATTGTTTTACTATTTTGTAATAAAATTGAAAGACATCCATGGCCCTTAGATAAATACCTTAAAAAGTAACACATATAAGTTATATTCAAAGAAAATATGATACAAGGTTTCAAGTTCATAAATAACAACTCACCGTATTAAGTTGTGGCCTCAGCGTGGTGAACACAGTAGTACAGTGCAGTCCAAACACGAACAGTCCTAGGAAAGTGCACACTATCACGTCATTCTTAAGCCGAGCGTTCACCGTCGCCTGCAGTTTCTTAGGCAAAGGATCCTCCATATCCTCATCCGGTTTGTCAGGGTCCTGCTTAGCATTCGAAGTATTTGTCTCCTGAGTTTTATCTTCCTCAGTAGGAGGATCCACCTTCAAAGAAGTAGTAGAGTTCATTGTGTCCCCCCCTCTAGGATCCATCTTCAAAGAACTTACGCTAGAAGTCTGAGATCGCTTCTGCTTAGCTATGTTCGTCTCCGAACTAAAATTGATCTTCGACGCAGAACTTCCTATGGAATTCTGTTTGGATATGTTACTTTCTGAATTGTTCTTCTTGTCGTCACTTAGTGTGTTCGGATCCCCTTTCTCGAGCTCCGGAGAACATTCTGGATTGTGTATGACGTATAACTCCGGTGGTAACAAATGTTTTTTAATCAAGTTCCAGATTAGGGTGTAATCGCTCGCACTGCGGCTTAAATGGTAAGCGATTGGCACGAGAAGGCCACAGAATATTGAAAAGAGTATGTTGTGTTTCTGATGCTGCGATTTCTTGCCTTCTACTAGGCCACTGTAAGCGAACCCGTAGAGTACTCCAATGGCTGCTATTGATCGCACTACGCAATATACTGCAGCGCTTAAGCTGCTGGTAGCGTTTCCACCAAACACATGCATATCAATCTGTTCCAATAAGTACATGAGAAACGTATTCACCTGAGGAAATAACCCCAAGCTGAACGCTAAAGGAAAAAATAACAGGAACTTCGATAGTATTTCCTGAATGACTTGTAAAAAATCTCTTTCGTTCATCTCGAAGCCGTAAATAGTTAAAGGTTTCATTTCATCGAAACTTCTTTTCCGTCTTGTATGCACTTCGTCTGTTAAAGGTGCTGTTTGTTCCAAGTAACTGTGCACCCCGCACAATAGTGCCGTGCATATGCAGAAGTATACGGGCCGAGAAAACACAACCATCTTGTTAAAACCGTGAACTGGGGACGCAGAATCCGGCTGAACACTTTTCAGCAGGGAATACTGACTCCCCGCCATGATGAAGCAGAACCAAAACGCGTAAATGTCCCTGTAGAAGCCGAGGTTCAACACCATGGAGCCCAATACAGCCACCATCACAGCCAGGAATATCGTGACAAATGTCTCTTTAAACGTCAAGTTCCTATCAAACAACGCCATCAGCTGCAGTCTGTCCATCGTCACTTTTAGTTCGAAACACTTCGACAATTTGAACTTGTAGTAACTCTTTGGTTTCGGCTGGTTCGCCTTCTCCATTTCGTCCATAATTTTTGAGAATTTGCTCCTAAGATTTATTTCACTTTCTTCACCTATCGAAGGCATTAAACTTGGTATATTAGCGTAAGTGTTTTCAGTTTGTTGCTGGGCTAATTGCTGCGCCCTTTGCTGGTTCATTAAAAAGTTTATATGCATACTGGGTAGTCCCATGCGGGACTGTCTTTCAGCCTCTATTTGTTCTAGTAAACTATCAGTCACGTAGGCTACAGGCGAGCGCGGCTGGTCGGCGTGGGTGCCGGTCCCGCCGTCGAACACGTAGAAACGTTTGTTGGCGTTATTAGTGTTAATAGGAACGACTGCCGACACGTTGTTGTTGCTCGACAGGAGGGGGTTGTTACTGCCCTGGTTGGAGGAACTTTGGTCGATGCTGTCTCCGCGCTTCGTTTTGGGTATACTTTCACTGTTGCCAGCTTCGGATTCTAAAGAACCGCAGCTGCCCTCGCCAGCAGTCTCTTGCGAGTTATCCGGGTTGTCGATTGGTTTGACCCGGTTGATCCTCATGCCGTCCTCTTTCTCTGGCAAGGGTATGGGCTGTGCCTGAGCGCGCCCCGAACTGTTCTTGTCAAAGGTGTAGGACATCCAGTTGCCGTATTCATCTATGAAGCAATGTATCGCGCCGTCCGTCGTGTCGTCGAACGACGTCGCGAAGTGAACGTTAGTGGAGTTATTTGAGTTATCAGGAGCGGGCGGCTTGTCCTTCTTTTCTGTATTGTTCTGCTGAGAAGGATTATTTCGTTGGCGAGTTGAACGCTTTATTTTCCTAACGCGATTTCTATGGTTTCTGTCCATCAGTGGTCTAAGTCTGGGCCCCTCTTCAGTCGCTTGCGCGTTTTGTGGCGCAGCGTTCTCAGTAGCGTTGGCCACGTAGGAAGGTACGCAACAAGGTCCGAAGTCTACCCGGGAGTTGAGGAAGGCTGCCAGTAGCGGCATGGAAGTGGGGAGGAGGGTGTTGGTGGACGTTTGTGCTACTTCTTCAATGGACCGTTTCCTGGTTTTGTGCGAGTTCTCTCTGTCGCCGCGGATGCTCTGGCGGTGCGCGCGTGGCCGCTCGTCGCGACTCGGCGGCGGCATCACCACCGTGTTGGCGTTGGTCGCCGCGAACAAACATTCCAGCCCTTGTACCAAAGCAGCCTGAGCTTCCACCGCATCGAACATTATTACTTCTTCATTCTGATTTTCATCTTTTTCCTTCTTAGAATCTCTCTTCTTGTTCTCCTTCTGCGAGGAAGCTCGCGAACGCGCTAAGTTTTTTATCTGCTTTGGTATAGCACCCAAGTTTTTTGGGACGTTGGAAGACGATTCGCCAAGTGCATTGGCTAGTTTTTGGCAAAGGACCTCTTCCGGGAGCGCGCAGGCTCCCGCCTCCTTACAACAGCCGGCTTTAGGCTGCTCCGACTCCTCGAACAGCCAGTCTAAGCTGTACACGCTTCTCTCATCAGCACTCTTGCTGTCACACGTCAGTTGGGACTCTTCAGTTTCGGGAGCCACGCAGAGCTTTTCGTTTTTAAAATGTTTCGGCGGTCCGTCCATATAAGTATCACTACTACTGCTAGAATTACATATGTCATGGTCCCACAGTTTCTTCTCGACGACCTTCTTCTCTTCAGGCTGCTTCTCTGGCTGTTCCTGATTTTCATTAGATTCTAAACTGGACTTTTCTATTAGCAAATCTTTGGAACTCGCGCTGGCTTTTTCAAAATAATCTACGCTTGCGTTGATGGCAGTTTTACATTCGCAACAGGGCGCTGGTCTGTCGGGCCGTTTGGCTTCATACTGTGGCTCATGCTTCGGAAGCTTTTTCAGTCTTACGGGTTTGCCTTTATCGTTGGGGCAGTCTAAGTTATGTTTGTTTGTATGTCGTTCACAGCAGTGCTTCTTGCTGTCCGCGTGGGTTTTACTACGCACTACGCGGACATCCGAGGGTCTATCAAGAAGCGGTGACCTGGAGCCGTTATTCTCGTAGTCGGAGTCACTGGACCGCATCGCTGGTGACTGTTCTGCGTCCCAGTCAAACCCACGAAATTGTTTCTCATCATCATAGTCACTATAACTCTCTCCACTTGAATCTAGATCAGTTTCTTTCTGCGAAGTTTGCATCTCATCGGATATTTCAGCTATCGGGTAAACGATTTCTGAACCGTAAGTTAAGTAGGGATAGCTACACCCCTCCCCTGACTCGTTTTTTGGATATAAGTTCAAATGAGGCCCGCGCGTTAAACTTTTGCTAGGAGGTGGAATCACTGCATTTTTAGGGTTCTTTAGCATCTGACCACCAATAGTCTCTGCACTATTTGGATGTGGTGATAGATTTGAAACACTAGGGGGTGGACATCCGATTTCTAACGCGGCACTCTTTATTCTTCTGAACCCTGAACTCTTCCCTTTACTTTTCTCAGTTTCGCCGACTGGTTGTTCGGCTTTCACCATCATGTACTCACCAAGCTCTACGCTGGCGAAGAACCCAGTATCCGCATTGTTCGAGTGCCGCCTCATGTGTGACACGAGTTGCGCAGTCGAATTCAAAAGTGGTAACTGTATGGTGGACATGGTCGAATTGGAGTTCCTCCGCATATTGGACGACTGTTGTGTGGCCAGCGCCATGGCGGACTTGGTACAACTCTCGTCCGGATAGTTGGCGTACCTTCGTCGATGTGCTATCCGCTTTTTCGGAGAAGGAGGTCCAACACTAGGTTCGGAGTTGTCCCTAGAGTCAGAACTAAGTTGTCGCGCGAATTTAGACTGGTAAGGTTCACCAGCAGCCTCACTGCCGTCGAGATAAAGCCACTCTTTGAAAAAGTCCTTATTGCTGGAGCCACGTCTGTGCGGACACTCGTGGTAGCGTCTACTGACTTTAGCGAAGGGGCCTTCATCGACTAACATGTGAACTGGTAGGTTATTTTCCGCTCTGGCGCTTCTAGAAGCTTCTCCTATGAGTTCATCGATTCTAGTGCCGTGGGTCCTTCGCTTGGAAGTCCTGTGTTCTCTCCTGTGGCCGGACTTGGAGCGGCTCCGGCTGGCTGGACGGGGTTTGGAAGGGCCGGCCACCTCGGCGGCCTGCGCCACGCACAGGTCTGACTTGGTAGCCGCCACTACCTCTGTCTGCTTAGCAGACATTGCACTGTCCTCTATGCTCGACTCCGAACTGTTTTTGCGGTGGACATCTACTTTTAAATCTGTAACAAGATTAACAAATCTATATTGTATACATCCTTCAGAGGAGAGATTGTTGGTGAGAATTTTATTATGCTCCTTTACTTTCATATTGACTTCAATGATTCACATTCAAAAATAACTTTTTTTTATTACTTGTTTCAGAGCACCAATTATTTTTTTTATTCATATTGATGTAATTACAACGGCTAACTGAAGAGGAACCGACAATAACCTACATGATACTGTTAAAATAGTCTACTTGTCTATTTACCTATAGTGCTGTTGTTAGGCTTATGGTACTCCAAAGAGGTGATGGACTCGTTGTCGCTGCCCGCCGCCGCCATGCCGCCCAGCTTCAGCATCTGCATCTCCATGCCCTCTTCAGGTCTGCACAGGGAATAAGAAAGGGATTGTAAATATATAATGTGCAAAGTTATTCTTCACAGTTTCATGATTATATATGGCACAGGAAAGATGCATAAGAATGCATGGAACTAGAATTTAACAGTCATGATAATTTTAATGTTTACTTTGTTTCCATTACTTTATGTTGCATTGACGCAGAGGTAATTTTAGTTGCCTTTGGTCGCAATTTAGATGTTGTTTGGTCGATATTATGTACGTTGTATATACATATAACAGTTTTATAGAGTTCTCGCAAGATACTAAATTCTGAGCACATGCGCCATATGGCTGACACAATTATGGTAAACATCTGTAGAAGCAACTCACGCAGTATTCTCAGTAGCGTTGGGGTCAGTGGGGGGCTGCACTCGGATGCACTCGGTGGTGTCGTACATGTGATGGAGCCCGTGGTTCAGCAGCTTCAGCCCGGCAAACAGCAGCGCTACCAGCGCGCAGTATATTATCCAACCGAGGCTTGCGGGCGGGAAGTACTGGTGGAAGAAGTATAAGTAGGTATAATAACACATAGAAAGTAGAGGAGGTTGCACGTTTTGCGGACTGTCTTTGTGTTATTTTGACGTACAAAAAGTGCCGATTTTCAGCCTAATTTGATAAAATGATTTTTTTTTATCCAGAACGATTATTTTACATGTAAAATAATTAAGCATTCAGCTTTCTTTGTAGAAGTTTAAAGCACAAGAGGCCTTTGCTTCTCCTGAATATATGTAGGATTGCTTTCTGAGTACATTTATTGGTAGTTATTGGAGGCAATGTGGACAAAAATGCTCTGGTACTGGTCATTAGTGATTCACCTAACATATATTATAAAAATTACCTACATGAAAGGCTTTTTACTAAAGAAAACAATATCAACTTTAAATCTGGCAGAATAATGAAATCACCTACTAAGTAAGTAGTAAGTTTACATAGGGAAACTTAGTCATGGGATTACCATACATAGATGGGAAACTCATATAGTTCGGCCATTCAGAGAATGCGTTCCTGACACGTCGCGATTGAACTGACGACGTAACTTTGCAATGGCGTTGCAGTTACGATAAAAATATTTTTGCTGGTTGTTTACCGTTTTAACAATTGAGGAGCATTAAAACAACATTATTATATCAATAATCAATGAATGTAGTTACGTCGTCAGTTCAATCGCGACGTGTCAGGAACGCATTCTCTGAATGGCCGAACTATAGTGACATGCAGCTATTCAGAATAATTATCAGGCCAGAGTTGTGTAGCTTTCTCAGTCCATCAAAACATACTCAAGGGAAATAATAATTAATGACTGGTTTTCTAATTAACTAATTTGTTTATTAGCTTACATGCCTAATTAGTTTGGAGGTAAACTTATGCCAAATTAGTGATAATTAAACTTGAAAATTGATAATGTCTGAAACTTCTAAAGGCAATTCTTAGGTACAGTGAATCAGCATCTACAGATAGAATTAAATTCTTTACTCGCACTTTAATCATACACATTTAACACACACAGTCAGTACAATATTTTATTTAATGACATTGAAATATAATGAATACAATAGGTAAATAAATATACACAACTTCATATCAACTCTTAGTTTGCTATGCAACAGTATTATGTATAATTGATTTACAAGCAAGCAAATCAATTTCATGAAATAAACTGCAGTAACAGTAGATGACAACATGGTTTTACCATTTTAACTCATTTATGGTACAAAAAGTCTGACAACCAGTCATGCGAAAAACTTTTTGGTTTGACCAGGTAACCAACTTCAAGAGTTAGGCAGTATATCCATGTAAAACATTAGTCAGCTGCATCCGGCTAGACTGGAAACCGAACCCAAGATTGTCAGGAAAAGGCTAGACAGATGGTACATTATTGTTACATAGCAACAAACCTACTCTTTATTACCTACTTATTCTTATAAGACAATCGTATAAAAACACCATAGTGTTTACTTAATTTGCTTAAGTGATTTTAATATGCGTTTTCATCAAGCTAAAGGTGAACATTTATAGTGAGTTACATCTTGATCTTTACACAGATGCAAATAGTTTTAGTGTGTTTAGTCCAAGGAGCAAGTATTTCTGTATTATGTATGAGAAATATTTATTATTATTCTGTTTTAGATATTACACCTACAAACTATGGTAGCTAGACTTGTGAGATGGTGAAATAAAAACAAGAGCATTTATTTGGTGTGCTTAGATCAGATCTTGTAAATGCCTAAATTAGACCTGAATTTGATATTTACAAAGATAATGTAAAGTTAAATTAAATTAATACATAGTAAGAATTATGTTTTGTTATTTTTCAATAATTTCATTCATCAATGTCTAGTGTTCACTTCATGAAGTAGGGTAAATACGCTAAATGTCGGCCCCCTTAGCGATTTTCTGATTGCGGTTCGCTATAGCACCGTCAGTTTCCAACGAAAGATAGTTTCTGATGCGGTTTTGGATAGTTTGATTAATCTATGTCATGTTTATAGGCATAAGATTGACATTTCTACGAAAAGAAAAAAGTAATAAGGCTTAGAAGCGTCGAGAACAGAAAAACCCTAAAGTCGGCCATTCACGGCCCAAGGTCGGTCGCGTTTTTTCCAAATGTCGGCCGGGTATAGGCTGTTTTAAATTAAGGCAGTGACAAATATTATTAACATGATTTATTTTAGCAGAATTATAATATAATACTAAGTATACATTTGTAATTGTATTTGTTTAATTTATAGTAAAATTTTTTTGTTTCCCCTAAACAAAAAAAGTCGTATTCACGACCAACCATTTATATTTTTTAAGCTAATAAGAACGGTTTAATAGATAGCAAGTATCAAACTATAAAGCTACCATAAACATGCCTACAATACTGTCAACTCCTACATTTAAACTTAACTCCTATACGATATAATGAATTATAATAAATAAATTATTTCATTTTGAGAAAATGAAAAAATATAAAAGTATTTTTTCATCAGCCTGTATAGTGGCGCTTGAGTTCGAGGCTGGTCGACATTACGATTATTTACGATTCTAATGTCGGCCCCTATTTCTTGTACCTTATTTCTCGAGATTCAACTAATATCACCCCGGCCGTTATTTGGCTATTAAACGTAAAATAGATCTATTTGCCTATAAGCTTTGCAAATTCTCTTGTTAAGCCAACGGAATTAGTACAATAGAAATTTATAAAATAGACTGCATTTGCTTTAAGTCGGCCACGGCCGAGACTCCGGTTTTAAGTCAAAACTGTTGTCCTAATGGCGGCCTCCTATTTTTCCTTGAAAAATATACGCAAAACGCTGAAAAAACTATCTTAAAATATAGTAAAAATAACCCATTAGTGATAATCAAGCTTAAAACAAAAATAAATAAATGTTTTATCGTTCTAATATTAATCCCCAAAATGTGAGTATTCACTTCGAGTAAGCTACTTTACGTGCGAATTTGATGTTTCAACGGCGCAATCGCTACTGACGCTCAGTATGAGAAGAGTAAGTGACAGAATCGGATAGTAACGATTTGTACGTATAGAGTATAAACCAAGGTTGCAATTCGAGGAGCAAAACTAACACTTAATTACCTTTTGAATGAATGCAAGCTGAAAATGTACAGACGGCCGAAGTTTGGGGGGAGGCCGACATTTGGCGTATTTACCCTATGGGAAAAACATATCAAATGTTTTTGGACTCAAAAGAATTCATGATTAAATTCACCTTTTCAATCAGTGCAAGGTTACCATAAAACTGATTGCTAAGTAGCAAATCAAACTTGTAACAACCGGTCTAAAACAATATGACAGTTTTAAATTGAGTGTGTCAACTTTCAATAAAGCAATTGATGACTATTTAAATGCAGACAAGTTTGCAGACATCACCACATTGGTGTAAATTCAATCTGTCATCATTATTCTGTGTACAATTACTTTTTCTGTCTCAGAGAACAATCTGAGAATTTTGTCTCAATATAGGAGCTGCTGGTTAAATTTATTGGGAAGGCTATTAGCTAATATTTATCCAGATTTGAGAAGGATGCTTCTCAGAGTACTCTTGAAACTATGGATAGAAGATAATTATGGTGATATGACAGTAGGAATAAAGGTATAATAGAATAAATGTACACATTCATATTTCGAGTAGGTACAGAATCACAATGGAACTTACAATGAGCTTGTGCAATCATAAACAAGCAAAACAGACATATTCAACTTTTGAACTGTGAATTATATATAGTTTATTTTACATAGTCATTGTGAGTCACTTTGAAAATCCCAACACATTTAGAAATAAATTAATTTCATACCAAAGAGAATTTAAGTAATATTATGAATTAATAATTAAAGAAAAAGTTTCTGTAGCAAGTATACATAATCATCTGCCTAGCCTTTTCCCAACTTTGTTGTGTTGGCTTCCAGTCTAACTGGATGCAGCTGAGTATACATAATATAGTGCAAATAAAAAGGTTTTAAAAGTCTACTTATTTTAATTTCATCATAATGATCATCTCAGCCACTGTTCATTTGCAGAATATAGGCTTACCCATTGATTTCAAAAGGACAGACTGTGTCAGTGGGTTGTCTTAAGTGTTTTTAATTTTAATTAAACTAAATAATACATGTATGAATTACCCTTTACTTATTTAGATTTGAGAATATAAACATTTCTGTGAATTCTATGGGAGTGCATTTACTATTTTTGGATTTGAGGATCATTGGAGTAAATTACCAATAAATAACATTGGAGTAAAACCAACACTGCCATAAACAATGTAGGAAATATGTGTAGAGGCTAAAAATACTATTTCCTTGAAGGCTAGGTCGGATATATTTTTAACTCAGTTATAAATAAAACCGTTTTGTTAGTAATACAGACATGCAGTAAGTAAATGAGTACTAATGAGCAACCTTTTAAAGATAAACTAAAATACTGAATGACAAAATATAAATGTGACTTAAGATCATTGTTTACATTACAAAATGTAACCTTAAAAATAATTACATTGTTAAATAATTACGTTTAATTAAGTCGCAATATCACAGTTAGGTAAACAATAAGATCTAGCACAAGTAACACTGGCCCACTTATTTCTAGAAAAAAAATCGCCTTGAAGGTGCAAATCGTTCATCAGATTAAGTCTTAACAATAGCTAAGGCTTCTTAAGGGCATTGACCAGCGTGACTCAAGACACACTGATGAATAACAATGATTTCAACCAATCTGTGCCCTGACCTGCTTTTGATAACAAACACCTTACTGCCACTTAAACTCAAACTATGAATGTACTATCGTAACACTACTCACCAGGTAGATAGAAAACGGCAAACATAGCAGGAACAACCACACATACAGGTGCACAGTGTTGCAAAACAAATTCTGATGAGGATCATAAAACCATCCCCCAGTTAACGATGCCCAAACACCTTGGCGCAATATCTCTAGTGTCTGGGAACCCATTTTACACTTTATGTCCACATTTCCGCGTTTAATTCACCATCCACCCACACCGACACTGTTTATAATTCACCAAATCATTTTTCACATCTGCGAATTGTTAATACCACTGCCATTTTGAATGATAGATTCCACGCGAAAATGGACTCTAAAGACATCGATTGTTTGTTAACTGCACGCCTCTTTCCACATTAGCAGCGAGTCCTTAACTTAATAAACATTTGTAAATAACATTAAGGCTAGCCTAATTAAAATATGGACAAACAAATTCATAAATTTGAGCTAAGATACATGGATGAAATCAGCGAAACAACACTTTCCATCGGGACTTATTGACAGCTAACAGCTGGGTTGCCATTTTACATTAATTTAGTGATGGGCGATTTAAGCGCATTTAATGCGAATTATTACGATTAAAAAACCGTCTAAAGTCATCAGTTTTGACAATGGTATCACTGCTAATAACAATAAATAATTCATCTGTCATCCGACACCTGATTATTTATTTTTGAGACGAACTCGGCGTAAGGTCGATGTAGTTGTTATTTGTATTAAACTTTGCAGTTTAGCTGTCTTATTTTATTAACGTAGAGTGGTGGTGTAGTGTTTATCAAAATGAGTGACATGGAGAGGATATTTAAGCAAGCTGCGATGCAGATAGGTGCTGGCGGCAGTGCCGGCTTCGTAGAAGTCCTGATCATGCAGCCCCTTGACTTAGTGAAGACGAGACTGCAGCTCCAAGCCACAAAATCCACGTTATCAAGATCTGACCCTCATTACTACACTGGGATAGCGGATTGTATGAAGAAAATGTACAAATATGAAGGAATCACTTCATTCTGGAAGGGTATTTTACCTCCTATATTGGCTGAAACTCCTAAGCGAGCTGTGAAGTTCGCTACCTTTGAACAGTATAAAAAGATTTTTATGTTTGGTTCCAGTTCACCAACACCTTTAGTGAGGATGTTTTATTTATTTTTATTTATTCCTTACAGACATTATCACCTTTAACATTATTATTTGTTCCTAACTTCAGTTAAATTTGCATTCCTAACATTTATGAATATCTGAATAATATACAAATAGGTACTAACCAATAGACCTTATTCATTATCAGGAACCTAAAATAAACAAAGTGACTGATAAGAGACACAAGACTCGTAAGCTAGAGTTGAATTCTTATCAGATAGTTTATTGTAAACACCAAAACATCACCAAATAATAGATAAGGGGAGAAACAGTTACATAACTTTATGGTAAACTTAAGGGGCAATGTATGAATAAATTATAAAAATGTAAAATAACAAGTCTTCTTTCCTCTTTCATGTTTTCTTAAACATTTTAAAATTATACAGAAATCAAACAAACTTAAAAATCATCATAATAATATAAATCATTCTAAGTTTGTATGTACTTTCTAAGTATACCTTAGACACCAATGACTGTGTTTCGGATGGCACGTTAAACTGTAGGTCCCGGCTGTCATTGAACATCCTTGGCAGTCGTTACGGGTAGTCAGAAGCCAGTAAGTCTGACACCAGTCTAACCAAGGGGTATTGGGTTGCCCGGGTAACTGGGTTGAGGAGGTCAGATAGTCAGTCGCTTCTTGTAAAGCACTGGTACTCAGCTGAATCCGGTTAGACTGGAAGCCGACCCCAACATAGTTGGGAAAAGGCTCGGAGGATGATGATGAATAATATAAATCATTCATCTCATTTTTTAATTTTATGTTTTTGTTTTAAAACAAATATTAAATAATAATTGCTAAAAAAACAAACAAAAATAATTATCAAAATTTTAATTAACATAAATCCTTCTTTTTCAGACCTTCTCACTAGCGGGACTAGGGGCAGGTATAACAGAGGCCATTCTTGTTAATCCCTTCGAGGTAGTTAAAGTGACCTTACAGTCCAACAAGGCTAAAGTGAAAGAACTGCCCAGCACATGGTCGGTGACCAGGCAAATTGTTAGGGAACATGGTTTGGGCTCCAGAGGACTTAATAAGGGCCTTACAGCAACGATAGCAAGAAATGGCGTCTTTAATATGGTGTATTTTGGATTCTATCACAGTGTTAAAGGTGTTGTGCCGGAATATGAGGTCAGTCAATAATATTTTTTTACTTAATTTATATTATGTTATACCTTACGTTAAAATCTTACTTGATTCTTATTTGAATAATTTAAGTAATAAGAAAAAAATATAACAGTTGCTTTGAAATTTTTAAATAAAAAAATCACGTCTTTGAAAGAGTAGATCACTACGAAAGCAAGTACATAATATTGAAGCCTTACTCAGTCCAAAGATTTCCAATCTACAAACTCAATATTATCCATTACACATATGTCCAATGCAAAAAACACTCTGAAAATATTGGTAAATTAAAAAAAAAACTTTTTTACAGGATCCAGTACTAGAATTCATCAGAAAACTAGCCATCGGTTTCACATCAGGAGTTCTCGGGTCCTGCATCAACATACCGTTCGACGTGGCCAAGAGTCGCATCCAAGGCCCGCAGCCGACGCCGGGCGTCATCAAGTACAGTTCCACTACTGGAGCCATTATACTTGTGTATAAGGAGGAAGGGTAAGCTAAAATACATACAATTTGTGCTATTGATTTTTAATACTAAAGAGAGTAGAGAAGTAAACCTGACTTAAAGCAAAATTTTTTCATAAGGCCTTCAGAAATTATCTCGGAAAACGGAAAACTCTACTACATTTATTTTGCCTTTTGCAGAACAAGTAGGTACATTTATTTTAACTTCTGTGTTATTTGCTATGGATCTATATGTAGGTATGTTCACTTGAACATATAATTACAATTTCAGTAATTTTCCCCGAATTCCGTGAATAAAAAGTCTATAAGTAATAAGTATAAGTATAAGTAATAAGTCCGCATGTACTTTCTGCATACTGTCTCGGTGCGAGCACACTGGGCAAAAGGCCAAGGAAACTTTCTCAACAAACTGTGACAAAGAAACCTCATACTCATTAGGTTTCTTTGAAAATTATGTTTGTCATTACTTATAGTTCGACGCTCTATCATTTGCTTAAAATAAACTGTGTTTAATCACCCTCACTGTGTTTATGTGAGATGTTTTCTTCGATTAAATGATATCTTCATAGTACGACAAAAACAAGCATCAGCCCTTGTCCCATATTTATTCCAACTTCCTTCATTCCTTTATCCATTTAAATATAAAAGTTATTTTTCCCGCACTTCGGCCGCCAGTATCGAGTAATTGGAAAAACCAAACAATATTTTCCGGTTACACTAAATAAATAATAGCTATTGTCCTGCAATGATGCTTGCTATATGTGGTGTTCCACATAGCATATGTATAATACCTATTTTTTATCGCAGTTTCAATTAGAATTTCAGTTACCTAGAAATCAAAAATTATTATAAGGACAAGCTGTTGATGCGGTCGTATGTTGCACTCGTAACGCAATGTTGACATGGCCTATTTAAACTACTAACATGCATTCGTTACGACTTGCTGTACAACTTGGTAAATTAATGATTCATTCAGTGTCAGCAGCGCAACTGTGTAGTCTTATCAGGATTCAAAACTGAAAAAAAAAACAGAGACGTGAAATTAAAAAAATATAAATACCTAAAGTCTCCGAAACTACTGAGCTGATTAGCAAAATTATTTCACTGTTGGATAACTAAACTAGGGTAGTAGGTAGTTCCCATGGAACGCGGGTGCAACCACGGGTAAACCAGTTATTCATAAATTAATTCCTAATATTCCATTTTTGCTCTTCGATATCTGTTTATAAATTCCCTGAATGAAACCCCATTTAACTTTAGCTGAGACTCTGAGAGTGTTTATCGCGAAATCTTAATTTGTAACAAGCTGGCTTAACTCCAAGTCCTGGTTTCTGAATTATTTAGTAATGTACTACAAAAGATTATTCAGATGCGATTACATGTGCAACAATGCATTTTTTTTTTTGTAACATTGTTGGAATATTTTTGTGTATTTCATAAAAGCTGGTTCACGATTTTTTATCGTTTTCTTTAAAACATTATATAGCTATGTTTGTGAGTTATGTACGAGAACCTACTTCATTCGTAAATCGATGTCAATAGCGTACGTTCACATAACAGTTCCCGTTTTATTTTTAGATTTATGATTAGCAATTTAAAATAAGTTATGAATGAGTTCGTACACGAAGGCCGTTGGTAGGTATAAATTACGATGTATTTTAACTAGACTTTGACCGGATAAGATAAGAGGAGAGTTGGAAAAATGTTTAGGTACATTTTCAGGAAATAGTTTAGGAAAGCTAGATTTTTCATATTCCAATGAAAAAATTAGTACGTTTCTCAAATAAAATTACAGAAGTCTTACACTAGCTGATTTTACACGCTGTCTTAATAACAAATGTTTCTTTTCAGATTCCGCGCCTTATACAAAGGTCTGTTACCCAAAGTGCTTCGACTGGGTCCCGGAGGGGCGATTATGTTGGTTGTTTACGATTACGTATATCACTTCCTAGAGGAAAAGTTTAAGTAAATAATACATACATATCCAATAGTAAATAGATGCACAAACAGTTACCGTACAATGTACAGCACAAACAATCTTCGTTTAAAATAACTTAAGTACTGGCTGATAAGATTTGAAAAGCATTTATTGTGACACGGTTCCAAATTATTTAAGGTGTTTTCATTAACCAGTTTTTTGATATGTATAGTTTTAATATACATTATACATATAATATTTTTGTAAACGTGAAAGAAAAATTATAAATACTTAGTTGTCGTAAGCTTATTTCGATTTTAATAAATGGACCACACAATAAGAATTTTAAACCGTAGATAATAAGCCCTTGGCAAGTTCTTTTGTATAGAATTTATGGAAAAACAATCGCATTTATAAAGTTGATTAAAAAATAATATGTCATGGGTGTGGGCAATAATTTGGGTAACAATAATGTTAACTGATTTTCAAATTGTTATTATTCTTTTATTGTTGAAAAAATGTTTGTGATAATGGTGCCTTTAATAGTTACTCAAAGCAAAAGCAAATGTAAATGCAGACACATAAGAAGTTATATAATTAATAAATATTTTTATAATACCTATTGCATATACTGTTACGATTGACGCATTGTTATAAGATAAGAATTTTATATAGGGGTAAAAGCATTTATTTATCGAATAGTCACAAGTCGCAGTACCTAAACTTAGGTACTTTCGAATAATTTTGATAGATGTTATAAAATTAACAAAATATTGTTACGTAGGTAAGTTGAAATGTTATTTTTGTTACGACTCTTGAATAAATTGTGTTTGATAAAAAATGATTTTATTTTAAATAACCATGTTAATTAGATTAAGAGGTACCGAATGTTTTGTGCAGTTGACTTATCCTAATTAGATTTGCGGTCGGCTCAGCACGGTTCATTATCTCCATACCATTCTAACTGCCATTTATTCTCTATATAAAAAAAACCTTTTTCAAAAAAAAAAAACAGGGAAAATTTAACTTAGGGACATCCATTAGACACCGACTAGGAAGATTGACCTAAAATTAGTTTTTTTCGCTATTTAGTGTTTTCGGAAGTTGGTTTTATTTTTTTTGTAAAAAGTTTTTTATTTTCAGCTTTTCAGTGATATAGGTAAATAGTTGTCACTATCCGCATGACTGGAGAGTTCTCATCAATACTCATAAGTTCTCATAATATAAGCCATAAGACCAAACACGAGGTAGTTTACATATTCAGTTGGCGAGTTCCCTCGACTTTCTCTGGTCTCAGGTCTGGTCAGCTCAGGTCCTTATCAGGTCAGCTCAAAACCTTCACTGTTGAATAGTGCTATCAGGCAAACACCTCAGTGTCAAGTTTGTACCCTATGTATTCCTACAACTTTCGAAAGTTGCCCTCGATTCCTCAGGGTTTCCATCATCAGATCCTGACCTGATGAAAATGGAACCACCTCGGAAGTGTACGATATCAAACAAAAAAAGAATCATCAAAATCTATTAATAAATGGCGGACGAATCGCGTAACAAACATATAAAAAAAAACGGTCGAATTGAGAACCTCCGCTTTTTGGGAAGTCGGTTAAAAAGACTATCTATGGGCCAATAATCTCAACCAGAGATTGACGGCCACGTCGACTGCTCTCTCCAAGGAGGTTACCAGTTGCGCAGGAACACGCAGGAATTATGTACAAGCATTTACAGACAGGTACATTTTCTGTTCCCTCCCTCTCATAGCCCGATGAGACAGAAATCCGACACGACTAAAGAAGGTATAATAAGGCGAAGACGAAAAGTAATAAGAATTATTTATAAGTAAATTCGTGAATCGAATGTTGAAAAGCGATTTTTAATTCCAATTGATTTTAATCAAGGAAGTTAGCTGTTTTGGGGTATTTAAATAAAAACCGTAAAATGAAATTATCAGGTTCCCAACGGTTAGACAACACTAGTGACACTTTCGTGCGTTCCAGTTCTATTCGAAACAATCTATATCTTTATCATAGTCGATGTTCTGTCCTTATTTCTCTTTGTTGAACGAAAAGAGAAAGAATGCCATTGTTGACAGGAAACGATCAGACGCTATTCTTGATGTGCCGAAGTTGTATCAGGGTCATTGAATTCATCCATGTTGTCTTGTTTACCTGAAATAAGATGGAACTCTGGCACATTTAATCAAAACTTTGTTGGAACTGGAAAACTCCTGAAACGTTGCCGCTAAATATCATCTGAATTTGTGTGTGAGTATGTGTTTATTTTTATTTCTGGCTAAGCGTCATACATACGAGCAAATATCTTTTTCGGCCATATAAATATTGTTTTTTTTTTCTTTATATCCAGATCAGTAGACTCAGTAAAAATAATGTTTTGTCTGCAACTATACGATGATATTACGGTTTCTTTACAAATAAAAGAATTGCATCCTAAACTATATTATAAAGAATTGTGTTATACATTCAAAATATTTCTCAACAGTTTACTGAACAATAAGTAGGTATCTGCTAAGAAAAATAATTAACATTTTCAGGTGTAAACAATGGAACAACTACAGCAACCACAAGGCATACCACACTTAGTGCAAGTTTACCAGCCATCTGTATCCAACACAAAGTTATCAAACCCTCAGATCATACACATCTCCCACCCATCATTACCAACGTCACAAGGAAAAGTCACATTCCAGCAAACAATAACATCAGAATCAATTCATATACCGGTAACATCTCACCATGTCACTGAAATACAGAGCCAGATACAAATGTCACAGAACCAGATTGTCATGTCATGTCAGCAAGGTCTGCAGAGTATCCAGACTCTGCAGGGTCCAGTCCAGTCTCATGTACTGCAGAGCGACATGACCCAGTCTCTGCAGATTGCTTCGCATATGATTCTGCCACAGCACATGTTGGCTGGTGTGCAGTCGTATTACAGGCATTATGAGTACCCTAAAGAACAGTGTGTACTTGCTAAGCTGGAACCTGAGATGCAAATACCTGAGAAGGAGAATGAGTAAGTATATTGCTATTAATTAATATAAGAAATAAAAATAGAGCCTAGTATTCTTACAACTGTAAAATGCATAGTAGCTGGAATGATCACACCTAATCTATTAAGGAACAGAAAACATAGTGATAATAGTGAGTGTTAAAAAACTAGTTTAAAAACAAACATGAAATAACTGTTCTTATGCATGAGTAACTTTAATTTTGTAATTATAATTTTCCAGGTGTGAGACAGATCCATCTCAAATTGAACCTGAGCCTCAAAAGAAGAGGTCTCGCAGCCAAATCCCAGATCCCACAACATGGGCCTGTAATGTTCGTAAGCTAAAGCACCAACGCGGTGAGGCCTACATTAGCAGACGAGGCAAGTTTGTGCCTGAGAGACAAATACGTAACACAAAAGACTGTGTCAAAAACTGCAAATTCAAATGCAATGAAAAAGTGTCAGATGATGATCGGGAACACATCTTCAAAGCATTCTACTCCCTTAATGCTAATGAAAAGAAATATTTTCTACTAAACACTACTGAAAGATCTTACATCAAACACAATAAAATGGTGAATAACCATAAACGGAAATATACTTTCAAATATTTCTTTCATGTAAAGTCTGATAGGCATACGGTTTGCAAGAATTTTTATTTAGGAACTCTAGCTATATCACAGAAGCCTGTTTATAATGTTCATATGGGTAAAACGGACTTGAATATGCCAAAGCCTGATGGTAGAGGGCATTCTAAAGCCAGCACTCATTCTCTCCCTTCAGAGTCCAAAGACAGAGTAAGAAAGCACATACAGTCTTACACAACTATTGAATCAAAACCGGTTATACATTTCTCAAAGAAAAAGCAGTACTTAGATCCTAGTTTAAGCGTCAAACACATGTACAATATATATTTTAGTGAATGTAATAAAGAGAATATAGTGCCTGTAAAGGAATCTATGTACAGGAAAATATTTCGGCAAGAGTTTAACTTACATTTTAGGAAGATTAAGACTGAACAGACGTTGTGTGGTCGATGTAAGAGTACTATTAAGAAAAAATGATGGAGAATAGGAATCATCATTCAATGGAAAAGACTGTCTAGCTCAAGCCAGATTTGGAAGAATGTTAAATGAGTGTGGTCAGTCTAATTGGTGATCACAGTTACGATGTGGCAGATGAGAAAACAATAATGCAGATGCAAATAATTTTAATAAGTTAAAAGTAACTTATTTACGTCATTTTTGTTGGCCAATCCTGGCAGCTTGTCATGACAGCAAACAGCTTACAGCTTGCCGACGCCGACAGACTGAAAAAGATGTGGCAAAGTTGGAGATAAAGACGAGAGTTAAGGAAGAAGTAAATAAAAGTTTGGAAGAACGAAATGATCAACTGTGCAAAAATCAAGGATTTTTTAAAATAATTCTATTTAGTCGGCTTTCTTGAGTCTTTAAAATTTCGCGATTTATACACATATTTAAAAAAACCTGTACTGAAACGCGATACTTTCCCAACTACTTTTTTCAGATGTTTTATTTTCACAACGTTGTAGTCGGATTGCACCAACCGTGGTCACTCTCTCTTCTGGAGATGGTTCTGCACCAATAGTGAGTGAGAAAGGGTATTTGGATGAGAGTTCATTTTTCCTTGTATCTGTTCAGGTACTGCTTCGTTTCTTCAAGGATAGTTGGGATTTCCAGGTATTCATGGATTTCTGAGTTCTTTATAGGAGATCTTGATATGTTCCTCATGCATGGAACAGTTTTCCTGATTAAACAGCTTCTATTACTAAAGGGTAGGCTGGATAGTCAGTATTTTTTTTGTTCGATGTTCTTAGTGAAAAGACAACAATTGGCCTAACTTTGTTTAAATCCCATGTCTATCAGTATGCCTTTGACTTCTGTTAACTTTCCATTTAGGAATGCAACCGCAACATCAAATTGTAGAAGATGTAGCTTTTCCTGAACACTAACACTTAAAAGTGCACGTATTGTAGAAAGTCTTGCTACGGGGCTAAAAGTCTGGTCCTAATCCAGCTCTTAAGCTTTAAGCCTTTCACAACTAACCTCGCCCTATATTTGTCACTAGAACCATACGGATTTTATTAGATCCTAAATATCCATATGCAGGGTAGTGTCTTTCTATTGGGCGGTAGTTCGTAAAGACTCCATACTTTATTTTCCTGAAGCAAATTCACTTGTTACTCTTCCCAAGGCTATTTAGAACGTGGAAGTAACATTCTTCCTCTTCTGAACAAGAGTAAATCATCAGCGTTGTTTTGTAGTTGCTGGACTGACGTAGTCTGTGTAGGTTTCTTTTTCACTGCTTGCAGTTTTTAATGCAGTGTCTTTTTTCGGAGCAGTACCTAAATTTCAAGTTCTCGTCTCTACATTTAAATTTAAGGTGCACCTTAGATATAGAGGCGAGTACTTCTTCGGTCTCCTCATTATGACCACCTAGTGCCCTCACGCACTCATACGGCTGTACCTCTCTTGTTTGCTTAACAGCATCTGGATTGATTTGATTGATTTGTTTTCTCATTGAGAGAATCTAAAATTTTGCAGATGAAGAACATTCTGGCAACTTCATGTTAGGGTAAGTTTTCAAATGCATTTTTCATTTTCCGTTTTCCTTTCACCATTGAAATGTTTTTTCAAGTTTGATATCATACTGCATGCACATGCATTGCACATACTGCCAAAGAATGGCATGCATAGTGTGTTTGTATGCTCTGTCTACGGACTGACTATCAAACAGTCGATGAAGTTCTTTCCATACTTCATGTGCTGTTTCAAAATGACTTTCGTAAGTCTCTTCAGTCATATTGCTCGTTATTATAAGTAGGGCGTTACTGTCTGCCTTCCTATTCTACGTTATAGGCCATAAAGTGCACCATCGCTTTTCCTAAAATTGGTTTACGAAGTTTTCCTTTTGTTTTGGCGCCTTTTACGTCGCGTAGCGTGATGGAAACTTTATATTTCCATGTAGCCCTTTTACAAGCCATTTTTTTCAAATTTTTGCTTCTTTTGAGCGTACCGATCTGAATCGGTAAAATTTTCCATCTTGACGGGAAAGATTTGATTTGAAAGATTGATTGAAGAAAATGCCTGACGCATACACACCGCCGCGGGGAGACGGTGAGGTTATGTGGGGCTTGCACCCACTAAAAACCTCAGCTTTTGTGCCTTCTTCTGTCTTTTAGAGAGGGGCCACGAGGACCCCTCGGCAGTGGCTGGTCGCTTCCATCTACTGGCGATCCATCTCAGCAGCAGCTCGTGCAATGCAGGTAGCAGGAGTTCCCCGGTCTGCTACCCACTGGCTGCTGCTAGGGCGGCATCTGACCGGCGTAACGCGTCCGACGCCTGCCCACCCTCCGGCGACGAATTGGGTCCGCAAGAGCGTCTGTCTCACGGACCCGCTCCGCCGCCTCCTTCTGCGATATAACTTGTTCACAGAAGGTATCTACGGCTTTCCAGCCGGCCTCGCTGCCGATCATCACCTTCACCAAATTCGTCAACGAGAAATCCTGCCCAGTATATGCCGCCAACGCATTGCGCTGCTCGTCCCAGGCGGGACACAGCTCAATGGTGTGCTGCGCTGTATCTGTGCTACTACCGCACTGGTGGCACACGGGAGTAGGTTCCCGTCTAGCAACTTTATGCAGGTAGTAGCTGAAGCACCCATGGTTTGTCAGAATTTATGTGGTGCGGAAAGACAGCACTCCGTATCTTCTTCCCACCCACTCTTCCAGAATTGGCCCTATTGCCGCCGCAGTCCAATGGCCAGCAGTAGGCGCCGCCAGTCTCTCCTTCCACTCGGAAAGGACATCCTCCTGTGCCTGCTCGCGCCATCTTCTGACAAGCTCGGGCGAAGGACGGTCGCCGCTCGAGCGAGCATTAGCTCTCCGGAAATAAATCTCAGCGAACACTTATGCCTCTAGATCCCACGGTGGGGTTCCAGCCAGGGCGCATGCGGCCTCTGCAGAAACGGTCTTATATCCGACTTTTCTTTAGCCTTAAACAACCTCGCCTTATATTTGTCACTAGAACCACATGGATTCCGTTTGATCCTAAATATCCATTTGCACGGTAGTGTCTTTCTTTCGGCCGTAGTTCGCAAAGACTCCATACTTTATTTTCCTGAAGTGAATTCATTTCAGTATTTAACGCTTCAACTACTCTTCCCAAGGCTGTTTGGATTGTGGAAATAACATTCTTACTCTCTTCTGAACAAGAGTAAATCATCAGCGTTATGATTTGTACTTGCTGCTTAGAGGAAGTCTGTGTAGGTTTCCTTGGTCTGCGATCTTTGATCCATTGCTTGTTGATCAGTTGTGCGGTCAGTGATTCAATGGTTCTCTCTTGTCTGCTTAACAGCATCTGGATTGATTTGATTGATTTGTTTTCTCATTGAGAGAATCTAAAATTTTGAGGATGAAGAACCTTTCTGGCAAATTTATGCCAGGGCAAGTCTTCAAAAGCGTTTTTCATTTTCCTTTTCACCATTTAAATGTTTTTTCAAGTTGCTGTCATCATAGTTGATGCTTCTGAACTGTTTTTAAAGCTGAAGAATTGCATGCATGGTGTGTCTTCGGACTGACCGTCGAACAGTCGATGAAGTTCGTTCCATACGTCATGTGCTGTTTCAAAACGCATGACTTTCGTAAGTCTCTTCAGTCATATTGCTCGTTATTATAAGTAGGGCGTTACTGTCTGCCTTCTATGCTACGTTATAGGCCATAAGTGCACCATCGCTTTTCCTAAAATTGGTTTACGAAGTTTTCCTCCAGTTATAGCGCCTTTTATGCCGCGCAGCATAATGGAAACTTTATTTCCATGTAGCCCTTTTCCAATCCATTTTTCTCATTTTCGCTTCTTTTGAGCTGACCGACCTGAAATTTTCCATCTTGACGGAAAAGATTTCTCTCCGGCCTGATGCAGATGCGTCAATTGTGGAATAAAGATCCTCAGCAGTCAGATAGATAATAACAAGAGAGAGCTCAATAAATTTTATTTTATATTTTCTTCACATGCCTTTTTTTAGGGGGTTAGGGGGGACTCCTCATGGACTTCCTCCGCCTGAGGAGAGGCGGAGGGGTGTGCCGGAGTCTTACCGGCTAAAACCTCCCTGTGCCCTCCTTGCACGTGGGCCCGGGGTCGCGGGTATCCAAATTCTTCCGCAGTCACATGACATATCTGACACAACAATCAGTCACGTATTTAGATTCAACGTTTTTTTTCTTCTACGAATTTTCGTCTATCAACAGACCAATCGAACATTAACCTTCCGCTGTTGTGATAAGGATGAAAATCATAGATTGAGGTAGGTTGATGTGCTGTCGTCTGTACCTAATCTAAAGAATTTGAACAATAATAATTCAAGCAATGTGAAATAATACTACAAGCTGTTGATTTGCATCTGCGCCATATTCAAAGACGTGATTATGCTAATGATTCTCGACGTAAATCAACAAAATAATTGGTACGTATTTTTTTTTTCGGAATTCCGTCAATGTCATCTAGCCGTATTTAAACTTGGCGCGTGTGTTACTGGCCTTAAAACCATAGATTTAAAATAGGTTCGCGCCCTGCGCTTAGAAGATACATGAAGCGTGGGTGGGAGCGAGAGACTAATCAAGTGCAAATCACCCAAGAGAAAAAGAGACAGAAAATGAAGTACCAATATGTCAACATTTTCGCGAGTAAGAGGCATAGAGTATAGTAAATAGATTGGGAATAGAGAACCCACTTCGATTTTTTTCTGCAACCTTCAAACGATTTTTGAAGCGCCATCTGGTATCGTCTGCCGAAACAAATTGTTTATGTGTGCGTACATCCCATTTCACACACATGTATACATCAGTATTGTCTACAGGTTATTCGTCATCTCGACAGACTAAACTCACCATTAAAGTGTCGAGTTGGTGAAACTCGAAATTTGTACATTTATCATGTCGTCAACTCGCCACTCAAGATTTTCATTCGTGTCCAGTTAGTGAAACTTAGATTTTATCACTTTTATGTTTTCGCCAACTGGATACATTGTGTCACAAACATCATCGGCCACTGAACGTCCATTTTGCAAACGTTTGAAACGCGAAAAGTTGATTCCCAAACTTGGCGAAAACATAAAAGTGATAAAATCTAAGTTTCACTAACTGGACACGAATTAAAATCTTGACGTGGCGAGTTGACGACATGATAAATGTACAAATTTTGAGTTTCACCAACTCGACACATTCGTGGTGAGTTTAGTGTGTCGAGATGACGAATAACCGTCTATAGATATTCTAGGGGAATTTGTTCATACGTACGTACTTACAAAATATAGCCACAGAATGTAGAAAATAGTTATTTATTGAAATATGGAAATACAACACAGATTACTACAACTCAACAGAACAACGTTATGTAGGAACATTTAGAAAGTACTTAGTAGGCGACCTGGAATTAAATAAAAATCATATTTACTTATGTTTATGTTTATTGTAATAAATTTGTGCTGAAAGTTTAGTTTCATCATCCTCATCACGATATTGGATTTTACCTGATAAAATTCGATTAATTGAGCGGCACCAACTATATACCAAAATATTTATTGTAATGTTTTCAAAAACATTTCTTAATTCTATCTTGTGGATATCGCAGGTGAAAGGATAATCCACAAATATGTCTAAAAACATTTTTATCTTTTCTTTTAATTTAGTTTTTGGCACATTCTTTTTCAAAATTTCTACTACAATATTTTGTATGTCTTTAAAAACTTTTTCCGCCACTATATTGGGATACAACAGACAATGTTTTCCTTTTGTATATTCTTTTGCCCTTATATAACTATTTGATTTTAATTGACTGTCGCCAGTTAGTTCAGTTTTGCAGTGCCTGCATGATTTAGCAACTTTTTTAAAACATTTAGCCAGCACCCACCCACATACATAATTGGCCTGACCAGCATCAGCAGGCTCAGAATTTAAATTTATAAAAGGCACCTCAATTTCGTCATTTTCTTCTTGCTGAAATGGTAGAACCTCATTACTGGGAACATTAGAAGTGTTTTCTAAAAGTTTGTCTTCCAAAAAGAAACTCAATGTCTGAAGACAATCATTGTCATCATTTTCACAGTTAGCGTTAAGTGAATGGGGTGAGTTATAATTATTTAAAAGAAGTGATTTATAGGCACCTTCAAAGCTAATTGTGTTGGGTGCCGTATTCCTCACCCCAAAACTTCTAATGTTCCCAAAAAAATTTTCCAGTGGGTCCTGGTTAAAGTTTCTGGTCATCATTGTATCAAATAAATATTTTTGGGATAATATTTTCCACAACTGTTGCATGCCCTCAATAGTACGTATAAAATTTTTTATTGAAGGTACCGAACTCGTTTCAATTAATCTTATTTTATTTTCCTTTTCTTTTTTAACTTTAATAAATTTTATTGATTTTAATACCTTTTTGGCATTTTCCCATAATTCATGATGAGGAGAATTGTTTCTAACACCACATTTATACATTTTTCCATGTATCATATTAAATGAGCTTGAATTTAAGGAATCAAATAAATTGTCCATCATTTTGGTAAATGTAATTACTTGGCGGCACTCATTAGATAAATCGCCCCTAGCAGATAAATGTTCTGCAGCTGTAGCAACACTGCGGCTAAAAATTTGGGTTGCGTGTTTGACCTTCATTTTTTTTATTTTCTCCACATAAATATGTTCATCAGTTAGTTTCTGACATATTTTTAATTCACCATGTAATTTGTCCGCTTCATAAATTTTCTGGTAATATTCCCATTTTATCGTCTTTTCAACCTTTTCTTCGAAGTCGAAATATTTTAAGTCCTTCGTAAGTAAATTGTTTCTTACCCCTTTCAATAAATGAGGGACATCAAATAATGGGATAATTTTAGATTTCCCTACTTCCATTACATCATGTCTCCATTCCTTATTTTCTTTTATGAATTTTATTCTACTATCTTCAATAATTTCATTCACTACACTGACATTTACTGTGCTTTGGTCGCACACTGTGCACAAAATATTAAGCCCTGTACCCTGAACATATTTAATGACTTTTATAGTCAAGGCTTTTAATTCTGCTTTGTTAACAGAATTTGTAAAAAAGTATGCAACAGGCTGTTTAAATTTTTTCTTTAATCCTTTGACCATGTAAACTAAAACATGGTCAGCAATTTTTTTACTACGCCAAGCGAATCCCTTTAATTTATCCTTAGATCCGTCGTAATGGATCTGCGGCGATATTGACATCTCGTCAAAAATAAGACAGCAGAGGCGATCTTCTGGACTTAATTCCTTCACAGTCTTTCTCATTTTTATGAATAAAAACTTATTTAGCCCCGACTCTATTTCAATTTTCGCAAGAAGCCTTTTTAATGATTTTATAGAGGGCAATGTAAAGTATTTATATAAAAGAGTATAACTCTTGGGACTCTTTTTGTACATGGAGAGAGACAAAACTTTTTCCTTTAAAGTAAACCTCCGCCCACGAGCTCTCTTGTGAGTTTGGGTGTACTGCATGTTTGTGAATATTTTTGCTGCAGTTGTCATATTTCTCGTTATTTTTTTTAAACAATTTGTATTGCTAATTTTATCAACGCTGGCTAATCTTTCTTTCAAACTACTACTCCGTTTACGTAACCGAATAATTTCGGTTTTTAAATTCTTCATTTGGAATCTTGAAATCTTTAATTCATTCTCCAGCGATGAAGTTGATTTCAGTTTTTCTGCAAAAAAAAAAAAACTTTTACTTTACTACTTTCCACACCCAGATAAAAAGTAGCCTATGTATAAACATTTTTTTTGGATATCTTATGGTATAAACTACATTGGCACTTACTTTTGTCTCCTTTAAGTTTCCGTCTTTGTTGTATACCATGTTTACTGCAATAATTATGTTCTGCTGCTATAACACACGCATTGGGAGGTGCAGCTGAAAATAAAATAATAATAATTCACCATTGTCATTGTAAACATCAAAATTACTAGTGTGAGTTACATGAGGATTATTAACCTAAATTGTCATTACAATAAATCAAGTTGAAGTGTGTTTGTAATGACTACACAACAGTTACATATTACTTAATGCAGTAATTAATTATGGTAGCTAGTTAAACATAATTTGAGAATGTAGGTAGCCAAGCGTTTACATACCAGTGATTATTTGCTTTGATGTAGAAGGCAGATCCCATATATTATGTTCAGGCATAGGAAGTTCAGTTGGTATATGTGGAGTTGCAGGAGGCATATGAGCATCTTGTGATGGAGCACCTGGAAATAGTAAAAACAAGTCTAAGATCCCACTAAACAACAACCTTCACCGAGTTGGTTAAGGGGTGAATGAACAGTATTTTATATCCAATTAAATATTACTATACTGCAAACAGGTGGCCTTAAAGGTATCTATGAAAAAAATGAAATTTAAAAAGCGTCGCCCCCACCCAGAATACAAAGGGGGCGGGATTCTCCATCGCGATTAGCTCCGGTACCCGCCTGGGGTATTATTACTCTATTTCGTAGTCGCATTAAATTATATTAGGAGCAATGTTTTAAAACTTAAGAAAAAGAAAAGTTAAGAGGTGAAAGAGAGAAGGTGACTGCAGAGTACATATTTTAAAGTAATAAGATATATATTTTATCAGACACTGAAGAGAAGGTAAAGGGAAAGGGAAGGTTAGTTGGGAAGTTGGGACCGTTAGTTGGAAAGGGTTAGCCGAGGTGTTATGACTATATTTTCTGATGGTACCTCATGTTTACCAATTGGCACAGGGTCGTCTAGTTCTTACTGACTTCTTTAAGCGTTCATGCCTTCCCCCATCACGTCAAGGTGGCCCCATGGGGGGGGGGATTATTATTATAAAAAAAATGCAGTATTTAATTATGGCAGCTAGTTAAACATAATTTGAGAATGTAGGTAGCCAAGCATTTACGTACCAGTGACTATTTGCTTTGATGTAGAAGGCAGATTCCATATATTATGTTCAGGCATAGGAAGTTCAGTTGGTATATGTGGAGTTGCAGGAGGCATATGAGCATCTTGTGATGGAGCACCTGGAAATAGTAAAAACAAGTCTAAGATCCCACTAAACAACAACCTTCACCGAGTTGGTTAAGGGGTGAATGAACTGCATTTTATATCCAATTAAATATTAATATACTGCAAACAGGTGGCCTAAAAGATTTCAGTTCAGTTTAATTGTGAATAATTAAGAATTTTGTTTTCTTAATGGCAATTTTAACTCAGTAGGTGGCATTGCGATCTAGTTCAAGAATAAAGATCTAAATCTTACCCTGAAGATGGAGAGTAGGAACAGCTATGTTATTTAAACGGTTGTTGCGATTCTTAAACTTGTCTGCAAAATGTATGTCACAGATGACTCGCTTTCTGTAAAATTTGATATCATCTGCAGTCTCCAGTTTTCCACCAACTATATTAACCCAGGCTTTGAATAACTCAGGATTCTTTTCTGGGTGTGGAAATTGATGTTGTGTCACACCTGAAAAATAAATTACAAAAATATGAAGTTTGTATGCTGATATTGTATAGTGTATGTATGAATGAATACCTATTACCTATGTATGTGTGCGCGTGTCTATCTATGTATGTCTATCTTATTAAATCATGTATCATTTCATATGGGATTCAGTAATAAATGGTTACTCGTAAGGAACTGTGTTTCTCTAAACGCCCAACCTTATAATTGACTGAGTTGGTATCTCCCGTGATGACAAGTTTATCCGGATGACTAGGAGCTTTCAGGAGCACGATTCTGGGGCCCGATTCTGTTAAGTTAATAATGTCAAAATTGAATAGAAATTGCATCGCAACAGCTTTTTTAACCATATCGGGCATTCTGTTACTAATATAAGACCAATCGTATTCCAACGACATTCGATTGGTTTGCGATTGGTCTGCCATTTTGGTCTATATTACCATAATATTCTTAGTCTATATTGCCATATTGCAATCGTAAATCATTTGCAGACAAAATGATTCATTATTGAATGACAGAAAAGGATAAAAACGTTTATTTCAAAGAAAAAATTGCGCAGAATCCTGCCCCTGCTAATTTTACTTTAGCGACATGCGATTCACATCCGACTGAGATCCAATCACGACTCAATTACGATTGAAGCGTATGTGGCATTCCACTATTTTTTCTTTTAAATAAACGTGTTTATCCTTTTCTGTGATTCAATAATGAATCATATTGTCTGCAAACGATTTACGATTGCAATATGGCAATATCATCATCCTCCGAGCCTTTTCCCAACTATGTTGGGGTCGGCTTCCAGTCTAACCGGATTCGAATTATTCCCAACTAGCGACCCGCCCCGGCTTCGCACGGGTAACAGTATTTCTCCATTATTTAATAGATGTTATTATACATAAAAACCTTCTCATGAGTTACTCTATCTATTAAAAAAAACCGCATCAAAATCCGTTGCGTAGTTTTAAAGATTTGAGCGTTCATAGGGACATACAACATGACACATGACAGAAAAAGCGACTTTGTTTTATACTATGTAGTAATAGTCCCCTCTAGCGCTGTCCTCCGGGGTGATAGCCGGGAATTGTCTTCCCAGTTATCACCGGGGTGACAATTTGTGCCGACTGTTCCCTTTGAAAACTGACTAGAGGGGACAAATGGGAAGTCTATTTCTCAGTTGTCACCGGGGGGGTGACATTTGCTACGGTTCCTTCTTCCTTCCAAAGAAAAAAAAATGTAATTACCATAGATTTCAGGTTTTTTATTTATTATGCTACATAGAATCTTCCAAAGAAAAAAAAATGTAATTATCATAGATTTCAGGTTTTTATTTCTTATAACAAACAACATTGTGTTTCCTTTAATAGGTACATCACATATTATTAATTTCTATTAACACCAATCGTTTTCTTAATTTTATTTAATTTAACAAGATTACAAACTGTGTTACAAATAAGCATGCGACTAATAAGCACTTTTAACTTAACCATTAGTGATTATCTGTGATTAGTATTAATTAAAGTTATCTGTGATTGTGCCTATTATAGGAAACATAATGTTGTTTTTGTTTTTTATAGTAGTATTAACTACTATAAAAAAATCGATTTTTGTAAGCCTGTTGACATTGTGTTAGTTAAAATAATAATATATATATTTTTTTATGTGATTCTATGTAACATAATAAATAAAAAACCTGAAATCTATGGTAATTACATTTTTTTTTCTTAGGAAGGAAGAAGGAACCGTAGCAAATGTCACCCCCCCGGTGACAACTGAGAAATAGACTTCCCATTTGTCCCCTCTAGTCAGTTTTCAAAGGGAACAGTCGGCACAAATTGTCACCCCGGTGATAACTGGGAAGACAATTCCCGGCTGTCACCCCGGAGGACAGCGCTAGAGGGGACTATTGGGAATAATTCCCGGATTCAGCTGAGTACCAGTGCTGTACAAGGAGCGACTGCCTATCTGACCTCCTCAACCCAGCTACCCGGGCAACCCGATACCCCTTGGTTAGACTGGTGTCAGACTTACTGGCTTCTGACTACCCGTAACGACTGCCAAGGATGTTAAATGATAGCCGGGACCTACAGTTTAACGTGCCATCCGAAACACAGTCATTGGTTTCTAAGATATACTTAGAAAGTACATACAAACTTAGAAAAGTTGCATGGGTACTTGCCTGACCTGGAATCGAACCCACGCCCTCATACTTGTGAGGTTGGCTCTTTACCCACTAGGCCACCACGACTTTGAGGCAATATGGCAATATAGACTAAGAATAATATGGTAATATGTACCTATAAACCAAAACGGCAGACCAATAGCAACCAATCGAATGTCGTTGGAATACGATTGGTCTTATAAATATTAGTAGCAGAATGCCCGAAATGGTTAAAACTGATATTGCGATTTAATTTCTATTCAATTTTGATATTAATAACTTAATGATACTATTAACAGAATCGGGCCCTAGGTACTATGAACTTGATAAAGAAAGCACTTACCCGGGTTGTGTGAACATCCCAATTCGCACCGCCTCGGCATGATTATATGCACTCAAACAAGCGTCTCTAATCGCTAATAACACAATAACAGTGTCTATTTCACAAATATCACAAAAAAGGCGTCTTTATCGCAAATAATACTAAACACTAATGGCGTCTTTTCGCAAGTTATGTGAAACAATGAAACAGAGGAGCACAGCTCAACTCACTCACTAATTCACCGAAAACACAGCGGATGAGTAAAACTCAAATCAACGCAAGTCAACAGCAGAAAACACTTAAATGGACGAAAACTTAACACACAAATTGTATGTACTGTACTCGCCATTAAAATTCAAATTCTAACTTCAGCATTGGCAGTTGGCACGGTTTATTGCCAACCAAAAAAATAATTATAGAAAAATAATTTATGTATATAAAATAGTGTACAGATTTAATAAAAATAATTGATAGATTTCCTACGTAATACTAATATATAAAATAATTTTTAGATTTCAATAATTTTAGTGATATTTTATGGAAGTTAATTTTTGATTAAAGAGCCATCTATTATCACTTGAAGATATTAAATACTTTAGGAAGAGGATTGCAGATGGCGCTTTTCTAAATTTTTTACCGAAATCTAGTCAAGTACGGCAGTGACCAGCCCCTGGTAAGAGGTCATAGCGTCCCGGCGTTTCGTACGTGGCAATGCAATTTGTGTATTTTTATGCTCATTCTTCGATTGTTATTGAGAATATTACGATTTACAATTATGGTGTCGTGTTCTGTACATGGATGCAAAGTTACAAGGCAAAATAATCGGAATCAATACGCTTTTCACATATAAATACGATTTTGTCAATGGATTTTTTCGAACCATATTTCGCTTAATTTCGGCTAGTAATTGGCTCAGAATAAGATGTTTTCAATACTATTTTATTTCCCATGTATATATTTGAATACATTTTGTGACTTTAGGCTTAATTCGCGAAAAAAATGTGTAAGAAAGCAAATCATTTCATTACGCTAGTGCTTGACATAGATGTGTGGTCATGAGTATCGATAAACACTTGAATCTTTTTTACTTGATAGTATGACATAGACAAGACACCTCTTAAATATTATTGGACGGAGGTATCCTTGGAGGACACTATTTAGGGGGCGTCAAGAGGATTACTTTATATATTTTTTTTAATACCCTTAATTTTGGGCCTTTGAAAATTTTTGATGCAATATTTACTGGCATACATTATTAGAAAGTGTCGTTCTTGACCAACACGATGCAATAAAAAAATCGGGGACACGATACCTACCTCAAAAAATAAATTTCGTCAGTTTTGCCCACTGAGAAATAATCGATAATAAAAAGTTTTATCGCGGACAACACTATTTTGCACTCACACATAGACATGCACCCACACCTGCACACATCATTTTTGTTGTTGTTTCGACATGTCTCTAAGCCGCCTTTGTGTAACTTGTACATCCTATATTTATGCTTAAAACCGTGCTGCGCCCTCACACAAAGCATACGCAACAATCATTCATAAAATTGGATTACTTCTGAAATACTACGACATTACAAGGACAAAAAGCAGTGCATATTAGCTATTTCCCGTCTACTGTCATTCCAATCGATTATTTACGTATTTTATGTCCTCCTCCTGAAATATGGCACAAATGCAAATCAACATCTTGTATAATGTACACCTGTCGGCCAAATTAAAACAGCTCAATAAATCATTGTAACGACTGATTGTATTTAAATAATTGATACATTTTAGTGGTCTAATGATGCTATTAAAGTGTTCAACACGTATACTTTGATAGGTCATTGTACAGGTAACTTCAGGTCAGTGGTAACAGTTTTATAGGAAAATCGTACTTATTACTATTGAGTTAAGGTGCATGACAGTTACCACTGATGTGCAGTCTACCGTACCTTCAATAAGGTTTTCTTCCTCTTAAAAATTTTTATCAATTGGATCAGCAATTTTTGAATTGTGCGCTTCTATTGGTTTTTTTTAAGCAAAACGCTAGTCAACATTGTATACTACGACTGATATATTTTTTTGTTAGTATATGCTAAGAAATTATATTTTTGTACCTACTAAAAGTATTAAAGAAATACCTATTGCTTTAAAAATATTTTTTATTAATTATTCATGTCTCTTCTTTCTTTCTTTCCCTCTGAATTCTTGAATCTCGTGAGTTGTACTCCAATACCCTAACTTTTCGGGACAGTTCTCGAGAATATTTGTTCTGGTTGATATTTCAATGGGTTAAAATAAAACTCCAGTATCTACACAATATTATTATGTATTTATAATGTACAAAACCACAATCCTTAACCTATATTTAGTGGAAAACAATTTATTATAAATTAAGGAAATCTCATACACAGTGATGTAGACAGGTTTCAATGTTAAAGCCTGTTCCCACTAGCATTAGTTACATAAAATATACTTAAATTGGCTCATGGAAACAGGCCTTTACACGTGGAAGGAATTGTATGAACAGAATATTAAAAAAAGTAAAAACAATTCAGCAACTTATTTCGAGCAATTTATACATATTTGTCATTTTAACACAGCCTTAATTTAAGCCCGGCTATAAAAAAGAAAATAAAATAAACTTCGGCAAAAGAATAATGTTGCTTACCCTAAAAAGGCTTAAAATTAATTTGAGTGTTACCTACATCAAAAATATTCAAATCTCTTTTACATAATAATCTTTTGCTCTACAAGTAGATAGTAAAAAAGAATTAAGTATTTAGAAGTAAGTAAATTATGCTTCATTCCTATGCCTATGCCTATTTGCCCATATGCCTGGGGTTACCACTCTCATAAGTTGAAGAATCTAGAGTTCTAATACAAGATTTTCAGTCAGCCTGTCATTGGTTTTTTTAAGATTGGTTTATCCACCAATCATAACGTAATCGATAAAAAGGTTATATTTTAAACTTAGGCCAGTAGCTCTTGAGTTTAGCCCGTATGAAGCAAAATCTCCAAACTCATTTGTTTTTTTTACATAGGTAGGTAAGGTTTGCTAACATTTCGGATTCCATAGAGAGCATAAGGGGTTACCAGCCCCGAAGTTTGGAGCCACTGGCCGAAGTTCTAGTAAGACATAGGAATCTAGCATGGAGGTCTTATTGTATCTTGGCGGCTATGAGAATACAGACGAGGTCTTCATCATTTTCGTCCTTGAGCTCCCACTTGACATCGACCTTGACCCTGGGGTAAGATTTGAGGATGGGCATTGTCGTGTGGTAGCTTGATGATTGCTCCTCCTGGATACAAAAATATAAAGGTAAGTTTCTATGAAGATAGTTAGTCTTGAACAAAATGCTAAAACAAAATATTGTCAAACAATCTTACATATGTCGAAATTCCATATTTAGTAGGTAAGTAAGAGAATTTAGGCGTTAGGTACTTAATGGCGCTACGCAATGAGACTACTCGCGCAACTTTCCGTGTCGACAAAAAGTTTGGCGGGAACTGTACCACAAATTAATATCATACGGGGAATCTTGTCTTAAAGAAATGCTGCATTGCGGTTTGGATTGCGAGTGGAGCAATAGGTTCATGCATCCCAGTAGCTACGGCCACATTAATCTAAAAAATTCAGGCATATTTTCTCATCTCTTGCCAAAGAAAAGGCATCTACCTTTTCTAAGTAAGCTTACCTAGATGCGAAGCTTACCTAGATGCGTAGAAAAAGATAAAGGGCTTATTACAATTGACTAAATTCAGTCACTAAATTCAGACAAATGTAATCGCATTTAGGAAGGTAGGTTTCATTAAATAATTTAGAAACCTAATTAGAAGACTGAATTTTGGCAAGTGTAACAAGCCCTTAAGGCTTAAAAAGGCAGGTCGATAACATATTGTGGTTACCCTGAGAGGGCAGGTCAGGCCGCTGTCCTTGCAGGCATCTGGCTGCGGCAGAGGGAAGGGCACCGGCAGGTTCATGATGACGCCATGCACAATTGTTACTACCTCTTTGGTTTCTTTGTCTGAAAATAATAGGTAACAATATGCTCTCACTAAGTCTTTCAAGCTTTCGTCACATCAGAAAAATCCTGAAAAATAAGGGGAAACTTTTATTTTCATATCAATATTTAATAATGTAAAACAAAAGAATATCCAAACGAATCTAGGTCGGTTTGATTCGAAATTAGTAAAACAAATCATAAATCTTGACTTCTGAACTTTTCGACAACTAATCAAAAGTTTCGAGTGGGGTGTAATCGTCACGACATGCGTAAAAGATAAGAAATGAATTATTTTATTGAAACTATAGTTTGAAGATTAAAACGCAATGTTGATTGATGTGTCATACATACTATTACATAGGTACATTAAGACTTCAATTATCTACATATTTTCGGAGTACTGAGTCCAGATTACTTTTTATCACACGTTCTTCTGCTGACGTGAAAATTAGGTCATGCCTTTTAATCTGTTTTAAATAAGTCAGTAACGTCATCATCATTCAATTTATTATTTGGGGTCGGCGCAGCATGTTTCTATACCCTCGAATCTGACATCATCTTACAAGTAAGTAACACTTCACTCAGTCTAACTAGGTACTTTATCCAGCAACAGGAATTTCTCAATTAGACAGTTTTTTATTTAATCGAAGCGTATGTAGTACCAATTTCAATTAACTAGTTCCAAGTTATCAGAGGTGGAACGGATCCGGGCCATGTCATATAAAATGCGTGTAATTAGACCAGGTGGGGTACTCACATGGTGTGAAGTCAATGCTGAATGTGGCGTTGGTATTCCTCCTCAGTACGCACTCCGCGTTCTTCGCGTCACAACCGCTCACCTCCACTTTTTGTACTGTCGCTAGTTTTGAACCTGCAAACAATGTAAGATGGAAATTAGTGATACATCAATCAATCAATTATATTTATTTCTTATCGTCAGATACAATTTGGTAGTTACAAATTGCATTAAACATAGAGACTGGTGTCTGATGTAGGTTATTCCTTGTACTTATTACAGAACACCAGGCGTACCCTCCGCCTACACAAAAATCTTAAAACTATTGAGATCAATAAAATTATTGATCATCATTGAAATATGTTATGTTATTCTTCAGTCATCATGAAGCTCTGCCTCCTGAATTAGGCAGTACCTGGAGGCATTTAGTTGGAGCTTAGCCATAGCCACATATTAATACTTTATAGCACAGATTACTTAATAGTTACTATGTAGGTAACTTATAGCTTTCTTGTACGTTTAACTTTGTGCTAAAACTCCTAACGGACCCTTTTCGATTGAAGATTTCTGTAACAATTTTTATGTGCAGATGCTTGTTGGCTTACTTATGGGTGAAGCCATAATGGCTTCATACAAAATTCAGGGCAGGGAATTTTCAGGGCATTTAAAAAGATCAACAGTATATTATTATGATGGAAATAATAACTGCAGCGTGCAATTATCTACATTCATTATATAAGACTTTATCGCATTTTGTAGTACCTATCTACCTATCTACATTGTTGTAACGTCCAATTATTTTTGTAGCTGTAAAATAAAGCATATTTAAGCCTATCACATCGGCTAAGTTGCTATCATAAGAATGTGAATACTTGGCTTTCTTTTAACCGATTGTCTACAAAATTCAGTTACCCACAAAGTTTTTAACACGTGTTTAACAAACTGCTTAGATAAGTACTTCGCTTACTTAGCATCTAATTGGCAGGTACGAAATCAATAACCGTTGTTATATTTTTTACTAATCAATACAATTCAATACATATTTTTATCTCTAGAAAATCTTTCGAAAACCATAGGTGGTAGACAGGCATACCATAGTTTATTTTTATATAGTCGTTGTAGTTAGGTATCTACCAACCTGTAAATGTCTATCTATTTGTAAACATCAATGAGTAAACTACGTAGTACGAGTACCTATGACATACAACGCGATGCAATTATTGCAGGATTCAGTCAGCTCTTAACATTTTCCAGAAATAGCTACAGTTGACGTCAAATGGTAATTCGTTTAATGATCTTAATAAGGTAACCGGGACTGAAATAACGTCGCATCTCTGCGCACCAAATTAAGAAAGACGTTGGTACCTGCCAATTTGTAAAGCTCGTGAATATTTTTACAGCCATTTTATCCATTGGCCATTCTGTTTAAAGTTATAACTACTTCACTTCTTGTCCATGTTTTATCATTGCTATCTCCACACTAAATCTAAAACATACACATAGATTTTTATTTAGATGACGTATCTAAATAAAAATCTCCAAGAATGTTGAAACTGGGGTGGTTACATACATTGGTAAATGATTGTTTTGGTAATTTTGCGGCAATCATTTACGCTGTAAGTACATAATACGCCACCTGATTGAACCATTGATTGAATTACGGCTGCACAGTCTACCCAAAAATAACTAAATAAATGAAATATAGCAAACTGTGTACCTAATTGAAAAATAGCAAATTAATTACCTTTCAGACTGTATCATGATTTATTGGATATACATAAACCTAATATCATAATAAGTAGGTATATGACATCACTCATTTACAGCTGGGTACATTTTTCTAGTAATACCTAAACGATTCAATGATTATATCATTTTGCATTGTAATTCTATTACCGTTTGTGCTCATTACTATTAAATAAACATTATGTGATAAGCAGTATTGTTGTATATTTGTTTTTTTTGCAGAACATAATAGCCCTGTTTGTCGTAATGTTATTCAGTTATTAGTGATTTTATCGTGATTGTTATTTTCGTTATTTTCAGCGATTCAGGATTTTTTATACTGAACAAATGAGCTATGATAGGTAAATGGCATGATCTCAATGTTGATTGTACATACTAAGTATTGGGTCGTAGTGTAGATAAATTAATTTAAAAAAAAATGTGTCTTTGAAGAATTTGATCGTCGTTTATATATTCTTTACATTAAAATCAGTAATTTGCTATAAATCAAAGGACAATTAGGGCCCATTTTCCTGATCATGCTATTATTTATCATTATTGGCATTACCTACATATGTAAATTCAGTTTACAATTAACTTCGTATTTATGATCTTTTTAATTGTTTATCAGTACTTACCGTCATTTTATAAATTAGTTTACTTGACTTGGTTTTAATTCTGCAGTACATACCTATATGTATAAAGTAAATTACTATATATTTTCTCTTATTTAAAAATGTACGAGTTTTTCATTGCTTAATTTGGTGTCCATAGGATTTTCTCCCCTTCATAAAACAAGCCAACATATCGTTTTGCGCAGTTAATCATTGTACCTATATACTTACTAAGACAATACTACGTGGTGACATACTGATTGGTATCATTTAGTATACTATGTGGTTGGTAGACTTGAATGGGCATAGGTACGTAGTAACTATTTAGTAATCTGTGATAGGTATGTGAAATGGTTACGTGCTAGTCTATATTGTATAAGATAAATACAGTAAAAAGTAGCAGATAAAAACAAAAATTTCGAAACTGCTAAACTTAACAGAGTATCCATTCTACTTTTTTTAAGGAGTAGGTATTCATATACTTTTTAAGTAAAGGATGTTAAGTCAATATCGGCATTCGCGTTGGTCAGAAATTATGTCCCTTTACGTTGTAAGGTACCTACTTGAAAATGTTCATTTTTTTCACCTAATTTCACGTTGACCGTACCTACGTCTTCACGTGTTAATGTGGCCGTGAAATTGCAAACACACTAATTTTTTTGAATTTTATTCACGTGTTCGTAAGACGAATGTGGTTTAATGAAGTCATGTCGAAGTCACGTCAGCTTTTATTAGATTTTTGTAAAATTGTTGGCCTTTTTTCACGGCTTGGTTTGCGAAAGCCAGATTGGGGGAGTCCGACTCGCACTAGTCGGTTTTTATATTTTAAAAGATATAGGCATAGGCCTATTGCCTGCTTTTTCGTTACATTTAAACATTTTTGCTTATCACTAGATATTTTATATTTCAATTTAAAAATCTTTTCTTAAAATATGGAATCAGGTGTTTCTTTCAGGAAATTCATGACATCAAAAAAAATGAAACGTTAATTTCCGTGAGACAGTCCGCGAGATAGCTCTAAGAAAAGAAGTTAGTAGGTTTTTATGTAGAAAACATTAATTTTACGACATTATTTCTGAAGTGCTTTGAAAATTGCCACTTTTGAAATTAATCCAACACTTCTAGATAAATGGGCAATGATTATGCATATTATTTTAATGAGAGCCAATCATTTGACCCACGTTGAAGTGGAAAATATAATAAAATGCACTTTGAATATGATGATGATGAATAACAGAAGATTGCAGGAAGGTAACACTCGAGGAATGAGCATTGATCTTAATTGTGGCTTGTGGAGAGTTGACATACCTACTGAAATAAGTAGACTTAGCTGTACAGTGCGCGACATTAAACCTGAACATAGCCATTTGACAGTTGGTTCCTCTATTTAACAGATATTTTCAAAAAGCTTAGCTTGTCCAAAGTCTACATTAATTTCACAATAGTCAATAAACGTATTAACAAACCACTTGACACGTCCCTTTTGGTGGGCATTATCAAAGGATCGAGAGGTGTGGAGACAAAATGGGGAGGCCTTTGCCCAACAGTGGGACAGATCGGGCCAAAAAAGTAAAAAAAAAAACTAGCACTACAGTCTTACCTAGGGGTATTGGGCTGCCCAGGTAACTGGGTTGAGGAGGTCAGACAGAATGCCAACCCCAACACAGTTGGTAAAAGGCTAGGCAGATGATGACTTCAGCGTATGTGAGGTAGCGTATGTGTGAGGCGTCAAATAGCTAATTTGGAAAATACAAAGTTTATTGGCGCGAAAATCTAATAGTTGTTAATGGCAGGAATTGTAAACAAAATAAGTCCTTCCTCCTTGGTAAGATTGCCTTGATGGCAGTACGAATAACGACCCAGAATAACTAATAATATGAAAGAAATACCTACATATGAAGATGACCTATAAATTGAAAGTGAAACTGATATGGTTCAGAGGTGAATATCAATTTGTCACTTGATATCAAAGGACATTGACCCCGAGTCACATATAATAAGCAGCTGATGTTTCTATCGCCTTCTCTCTGTTATCTCTTCATTAAACAAACATTTATACGTTATTGTAGAGTTCAATGCTATTCAATAGAATAAATAGCAATTTAGTTTCAAAATGGGGCTTTTATAAATTGACCGGGGTTTCATTGATAAAAAAAATGACATGACAACTAAATTAATGATTAAAAGGTTTCATCAAATTATATAAAGAACTTCGTAAATATTTGGTTAGATAGATACTCTGTTTTCTCTAAACATAGTTGTTAGTTTTATTGTTTGTTACTTATAGAATCTAAATTATATTATCGATACGCTCTTTGCAAAGATTAAGCACAACTGTACCTTAATCAATCAATCAGTCTTTCTTCTGATATAAACATAATATTAATCCACAATAACTAAGTATTTGATATAATACACGTTTACTATCACAATACTCATTACTGTTACCCACAGATTTACAAACAAAGTAGCGTTTGCTTTGTCATTATTTTTGATGACAGCTCACATGATGCTACAGTCATCTGTGTTTACAATAAAACAAAGTGCTTATATCTACAGATATTTATCGCGAAAATGTTGTAATAATAGCGCGTAATTGCCAGGTAGAATGGATACTTTTGGCACCGTTTAACCTTTTTTGTAACGAGTTTTTTTTTTAGATTATGTTTGTTTAATTTGATGTCACACTAATCTGGTAATCTTTTTCGTGTGGTTTTTGTAAGTTTTTTGGGCTTTTCAGTTTGAAACACAATTGTGAAAGTCCACAGTCAAGTTGTTTTCTCAAATTTTAACTAATGCAATATTTTTTTTGCGTAATCCTTGCATGTTTTCAGGATTTCATTTTTTTAGTTTGAGCATAACGCTAAAAGAACCCTAAGACGACCCTCTGACCGAAATAATTGTTAAGTTCCGATTAAAGCAGTGATAATAGTAGACTACGTCAGGCTATATTATATTGTAACTTGTGAGTTACGTTAAATAATATTAATATTTAGTCCAATTTCAGAACAGAGCAGACTTTAGAACATGAGCAAATAAGTATGAATTAAAACATCACATGGGATGATTGATGCGCTTTTAAGCAACAAACAACGTTTAACAACGTCTAAGCACTCGATGGAATGTTGAGCGGGTACTCGATAAAATTTAACTGTCGCCCTGTTAGGTAAGTGCTTGAACCTGGGTTTGATTTATATAGGTTTAATTCTTATACATAGCATTTTTATATGAAAGCAGAGATTCTTCAATCCTATGCGGTTTGAAAATTATAGGTATGTGACTTATGAAAATACTATCAATTAGTTTTTGCTAATCTCGTAAAAGATTAGGGGGTAGTTTCGATATTTCTAAAATGATTGGGAGATATGAAAAATGCTTGCATTTCTATTACAACTTAAGAACAGATAAAATAAAGGTATATACGCCTATTGGGGTAATATTATGCTTCTTACATCGGATCATAAGCAGAACGTGTACGACGATAATACTTTGCGTTTGTTTTGCCCATATTGGTGAGATTAGAGTGATTAGCCGCGCCAAGACTAGAGGCCACTTTGCTACAATAACACCTGCACAAGTGCACACCCATCCATACAAGTATTACGCCACTTCATACACTAACAGCTCAAAACCCGCACACAATGTACGCAATTTACTAATAAAACATAAACGCCTGTATCAAACGCAGGAACTCGACCAAAAATTGCATTCAAACTAAAAATATTATTAAAAAAAATAATTACCGCAATCCGTGTAGTATTTGGCATTTGCACTAGCTACCAGCACTGTAACTATTATGAAAAACAACATTTTGAATAATTTATTATTGAAAAATCGCGCGCTAACGTGTGTTCGACTCGCACGATCGATGCTGACTGACTGTGTGGAACGGATGAGCCGTTGTAACCGACCTTTGTTGCTTTATAAAATGCGCCGGCGCCGGTCAAAGAGTAAGGGACTAGGAGTGGGGACAAATGATTCACGGTTTAATAAGTAAGGTCCTAGTGATTGTCGTTGTGTTTCCAAGATAATGTAACAATTGATTTAGATTTGAATTAAGATGTTGACATTTTTGATAAATAACCAGCTTCACTTTGGTTGCTTTTGAATTTTAACTAAACCTTATTTCAACCTACAACCCAGAAGTTGCAGTACTCGTATATCGATTTTATTTCATAATCAACTTGGTTGTTTCGCTGAAAAAAGTAAAAGTCCTGCAATTTTATTTTTGCAATTCATTGTATTTATTTTCTATATGTGTGTATAATCTATTTTTCTATCTTCCTGATATTTTGATGATAACAAAGACGTTCCTCTCCTATCTCATACACGCATTGTTTTATAGGTATGCATTCCGCTTAATCGATAATCTAAGGTTAATCTATATATATCTATAAGCTGCAAGACAACACTGTTTCGTTATATAGGTATGGTACAAAATATATTGAAAGCATTTTAATGTTTCATTAAACACTTTATGTAAAAAGGTGTTCAGACTTATTTTCATCTTCTACTTTTCACTGAAACATCCTTCCGCATCATCTTACAGTTTGTTCTACATTATCTGTCTGTCTATCATAGAAAAAAAACGCGTTCCTTTTCCCCTCTAATTGTGTATTCTTTGCGCATGACCGGAAGAGCGGCGAGCCACTCGCGTGCATGTTTCAGGAAAACCTGCGCGTGCGCATGTGTGCGTGCGCGCGCCTGTGTGCGTGGCGTAGTAAACAAAGGCATAGTTGGAATCACTTCACTACGGTCCGTACTGCACTGGCTAGTATGCCCATAGTTCTGCTGATTGCAATGAATAATTAGCATTGTTGACCATTGATGTTTATGTCTTCACAAGTGATTAATTAGCTTGGCGTTAATGTTATGTCTGAGTTATTTGAAGTTATGGAAAGTCTTTTTCTTTTTATTGTCAACATACTAGAACTCCCTTCTTATCATAATAAAAAATGAATATTGCGCTGTCCAGTTAAGTATTCCTTATCTGTGCGTCCAAACTAGTCGAGGTATCTAGCCTGGCCACGTTCAAGATTACCCTAAGATTCCTAAAAATTCAGTACTAACAAATCAATGGACCAAATGCAAAGATCTGCTATGCACCAAATAAGATCATAATAAAATGTGTCACACTCAATTGCGATGTAGCACAAAAATCTACCTGACATTGGTTTTCTCTGGCCCGTTTCATGGTAATAAAATAAATGTGTAATTTCCTTATTACTGTAATATTTCTTTGAAGAATACTCATCGTGTGTGTGTGACCCTATTAGGAACAATTATAAGGGAAGTGCAATGTAGATGATATCGGGCTAAGAGAGTGAAGTAAAATTTTGTTGGAACTTGAGATTATAGCACGTGGGCAGACACGCGGTCGCTCTACGACGATGGTGTAAGGTAGAAGAGGTAGCGGGAAATTCATGAAGAAAATATCATACACAAAATTAAGAACATCAACTTTTTAGTCCAAGTGATACGTTTTAGATGTTTCCTAAGAAAAGTGTTTCATAGAAGTAATTGCAATGAATATTGCAAAATGAAATTAGCTTCTGCAGTCGCAGTCTATTAAGACTGCAACTTATATATTATGTTAACTCATTTAGCAGGAAGATAAGCTGTATTGTAAAGTAATCATAAATGGCATGCCAGCTGATAGACTAGATAGACAATAGTAACCAAAAATACCTTAAAGAAATGCACCCCGCTGCACCCCGCACATTTTTCTGCCGCGCTTTCAATAACATATTTTTCATTTATCTTTTATCCGCTCTCCAATCTTAAGTTATACCAGCTAACATCGAAGGAAGCGAGCGTTTAGCAGTCATCCGGCGACAATGCGACAATTGGTGTTCTTGAGAAACCGTCGCGCGATGCTTTGGTGGCGTGCCTTCGCGCTGTGTCACTAGGGGGCGAGCCAGAACGGGCTACGTTTGTTTGCTTAACATTAGAAACTGTGGAGGTACTTACGGCAATGTAGGAAATGGAAAGAAGGAGACAGTCGATTAGATTGTGAGTTAGAATTGGAACACAATACATATATTATATCCAATCTCGGATGGATGTCTTATTTACGCCTTAAAATGCAACAGGCTGCTTTGAAATAAGAAATGGCTTTACAAATAGGTGATAACAATAAATTGTAAAAAAATAATAGATAGGCCGTGTAGTGGTCAAAGGGAACGCCGAACGAAGAATTTACCAATGAAACTACTAATATCTAGACAGGTTGATGAAGAGCAAAGACGTTTGACCTAGTTTCACTGAATATTTTCCTAGGAATTTCATGACTATAAGAAGGATGATTGTTATAAATGCTTCTTTGAGTCACTGATTGAGGTTTGGTCACGCCACTATTACTTGGTTGGGTTTGTCACATTCGTATCAAAAAGTTCATATTCATAAGTTTATCGCGTAATTCTTTACGATATTTACATTTACTCATTTGGAGTGAGTCAACAATGTGTGATTTAAACCAATTTAGAAGTAACAAACAAATATGAGCAATACCTACTAGATAGATATAGTCATCATAATTTTGAAACATTTAATAGGACATGCTTTATTTGTTTGCATCAGTTCATTCTCAATGAATGAAGGTTTAACATTGTCCTACATTACCAAATTGTCTATCAGATCATTCCGAAATCCTATGGTGTCAACCCATGGGCCTCATGATGTCCGGTACATAATCTGTACTGGGATTCTATAAAACTCGATCAACAACTCGCATTTCACTTCGATTCGTAATGTCATTTCATAGGGGAGGTAGGGGAGGGATGGGCACTTTTTCACAATTTATTGCATAAAAAATCAGATTTTACAGATCATTATCAACTTTTATTGCCATTTCTTATATTCGGCTAGATATAATGAAAGAGCTTTCCTAAAAATTACAATCAGTTTCAACATTACGAGATATTTAAACGGTTTTATTTAGCTCACCCCGTTTGTTTTATTATTTATTCTTGGATCAAATTTAGTAATTCAAATTTCACCCTCTTCCTGTCAACCGATTGGTCTGAAATTTTGTATACACCTTTAATTAAATCCAATATGGCCGCCGGCACAAAATGGCACAGCCCCCTCAATATGGGTATCAAATGAAAGGGCTACACAAGTAGAATACTGTCAGCAACCCCAGCGGGGCGCAACAGGGCCAAGGCCTGCCTGCACGTCGATTCTATAAAATTCGAACAACAACTCGCATTTCACTTCGCTATTCACTCTCACTTCGCATTCGATTCAGAACGACCTTGATTTTGCATTCTGTAAACATCACCTAATCACTTGCGAAGTGAAGTGAGCTCGACATCGACCAATGCTGTGCTAGTGACTTCCCCACTCGACAAAATGTCAAAACAAAATATTTAAGTACTTTTACGAGTGTTTGTTCTTGACAACTCACAGAAATGACAGATAGTCTATGGATGAACACCGTTACCAGTCGGTAACGTAAACTACCCAATTAAAAAAAAACAAAACTATGATCAGAAATCAGAATAAAAGGACCCCCCTTTTATTCTGATTTGATCATGTCTCCCAACTGCCCATCTCTCCCCTACCTCCCCTATAGATAGACAGATTTTGACAAATCTGTCAAAATCTCGACTTTGATTTAGTTCAACTTGTCAACACGCTCGATAGTGAAGCGCTAGTGTAGTTTGACAATGTCAATCACGAAACTTTAAGGTAGAATTCCGTGGGTCGCGATTGTCGCAGCCGCGCGCGACAAAAGTCAACCTATGAAAATGTATGGCACCGCTGCCGAGGGCTGCGACAGTCGCGCGCGGACGACGAATTTCGTGAGCCGCTCGCGGCCGTACGCTTCTCAACATGGTCTAGCGCTTAATAACATCTATAGAATTTTAGTAAAACCAGAATTAAATTTTTGACAATGCCGCGAGCAGCTTACGAAATTCGTCGGCCGCGCGCGACTGTCACGGGCCTCGACAACGGTGCCATACATTTTCAAAGGTTGACTATTGTCGCGTCCACGGAATTCTACCTTTAGATCGAAGTCGAAGTGAGAGTGATGTCGAAGTGAGTTGTGATATTTTATAGAATCGACATGCTGTTGTCAATGGAAATTGATGTTTATTAGTTCTGTTATTATAGTTTCGACACCCACTTACAAAAGGTCGATCTACGCTGTCCAATGCGATTGTGAAAATGAGAATGATTTGCGGGAAAAATTTGATTACCTATTGATAGCTCTGTTTGCACCTACTTGCTTTGATTTGGTAAAAAAGGAAATGTTTTGGTATTATGGGAAAATTGTTATTTATAACTATTCAAACTTGGTATGCTGATATAGATACGGAAGTCCGGAGACGTTGATGGATGATCCTTTTTATCCAAGTGCATGAACTAATTCCTTCTGTTGTCAGATGAAATTGTGCAAAGCAGCTAGTTTCAAAGCCAGCTAATTAATTGAGACAAAACACTGTTTTTAGCGAACACGTGCATTATCGTTGTTACGTATATTAAAATAACGTGCTAACTTTAATTATATGTTGTTTTCCTGTATTTGTGTTGTTAATGCTGGTAAGGTCAGCTTGTACTTACTCTAAAATAATATACTTACAAAAACAGCTATAGGCACAAATGGCCATTCTAAGTTAACATAAAGCCTAAAAGACGATAAGATTTCCTCACGGATGGATGAAGTTAGGGAAAAATACAAATGAAAAAAAAAACTAAACAAATTTTTTTTTTTTTTTTAGGTTAGACAAAGTATTTTTTTTGTGTGGTTACAACTATCCTAGTAGTACTCAGTTTTGACATGAGTTTGGTACATTGTTACGTCTAAATTACACCGATCACATGAGCACCATTGTTGCGAGGAAAGGTTTTTCCAAACATTTTCTTAGTGTAGATAATAAGTCTAATTGGCAGTTGGAAATATGTGAGTACACATAAACTATCATACCTTCAGGAGACGTTTATCCATATACCTCCCTACAATATATAGTAAGTTCTATTTTAAGCCAAGCATCATACCGGCCCGAAAATAGGGTCGTCCACACACTCATAATTCAATTATCATGTTATATCCTGCATTACAGAAAGGTACAAGTACCTAGTGTGGTACACTTGGTACAGATGAAGGTGGTGTCCTAAGACAACAGCCAGCTTGCTTTATTACCGCGTAAGCGATATTTGGCCAGGTTATTTGGGCGCGTGGGGTGACCGTCAGTTGAGATAAGATGGAGGATTTTTTTTTCGTGAAAATTAAAATAAAGTTTCCATTGTTTTTCAATTAAGGACTACCTTGATGAGGAATTTGCTTCTGTACTTCAGAAAGTTAATTTGATAACCCACTTTAGTTCTTAAAGATTTTAGTGTTGATAGTCGTAAACAAAGCATAAAATCACTTGAAAATTAATTCGTTTGTCTTTCCAAAGAATATTGTCTTAGTGTTTAAACGAAAAGTAATGAGTTTTTATAAATTAATCAGTGCGCAATTATGTAACGCAAACGATGGTCTTTGTGTAAAATTGAAGTTTAATTGAAATTACGTAGATTATCATTTTTTTTGAAAAACTTATTAATGTTGTTGTCTTTCAATGTCAATGTCTTTACGCAGTTAAAAAAGATGAATTATTTGGTAATTAAGTTGTGAAAATATAAAAGTCGTGATAAACTATTGCTTGAAAACTTTATATCACAAATACCTAGCCTTTACATGGGTAGATATGACATAAGCTTCTATACCTACTTCTTCTATGTGTCTGACTTGCCCTGTCACCCATAGACCTAAGTTCTCTCTGTCAATATTAGGTAAAGCACAGTAGATATATATTTTAATCCAATATAACATACGTGTTGGAATTAACGTGTTGGCTGCATGGTGAGATATCTGTGCCTCCATAGAGACCCTAAGTCTGTTTAGCGGCTATGAATGGCATCTTGGATACTAATCCTGTACTTACCCTACTTATGTAATGTGCCATGTAACCTATGCATATAGTGATGAATTGAGGAATATGGTGACTATTGCTCGTAGAAAAGTTGATACTTAAGTATTATACAGAGAATTTAAAGACTATAATTCTATTCTTTAAATAATTTAGGTATTATTGTTTTGAGAATGTACTTATTTTGTAATAAACATATATTAACTTTGTAACTACCACATTTTTAATCAATTTTTTTGCTAAAAATAATCATTTTATTAGTCCCGAAAAAATTACATAAAAAGATAAGTAACATGGACACCCTAAAAAACAAGACACCTTTTATCACATCACGCAAAATTATGAGCATAAATATTATATACCTTGTTACTGGGTTAATAAACCCTGTGTACCACTAGAGTGGATTACAACTACCCTCCAAATGACGCGTAAAGAATCTCTAGTGACGTCTGAGTGACCGCCCACATAAACACAGGACTACACAGATTTCGTTAAATGAATTACATTGAATAATTTATACATAAGAAAAGCCCGCGGTTTTACTCGGGCTGAAACTCATCCTTCGATCTTGTTTTCAGCTACACTTACTTAGTTTTCGTTCATAAAGTGAGTTTAAAGGAGCAATAAACAAAACTTTCAGCATTTATTTAAGCTGATTATACCAACTCAACTTAGTTGTACCTTTTAAAAACAACATAATTTAAGTCACTAAATCATGTTAGTGTGATTGGTCACCACTCATCACGGTATTTTTAAGAAAAATATATCTTAATAACCTAAATTTTGAGGAATATTTTTCAATAATTATATTGATTGGTCACTAAAGGGATAAATTATAACTTTTTATTTTAGGTAGATATGTAAGTATTAGGTTAAACTTAACTCATACCACGACCTCCTCGAGCTTTAAGGTACGGAGTGAAGAAAGGGTAGTGTTTTCAATCATCAATTAATTTTGTAACCTATTTGTATACCTAAACCTATAAAACTGTGTTTTTTCCAAAGTTAAATAAAATTGGCGAATTCAAGCACTTTACACACCTCGTCGTTATGAAAGTTTTGCTTTACATACCTACTACAAGTAAAAATTTCAGTTTTTCATCAGATTCTTTTAGAGATTCAGAGAAATTCTGATTCTTTTATTATTTTAATGAAAAAAACAATAGTACTATAACCTATTGTTATGTATATATAATAGCATATTGGTATTTATAATAACATGTCATGTTACATGGTAGTTTTATACTTTTGTACACGGTTCTTCAAACCATACAGACAGAATTGTGTTGCTGGGGAGTTTGTTCCACCACTTCTTCTTCCCAGCAAAAACACATATAGTCCCCAGGCCGGCGAACAAATTTTTTTTTATACATATACATTTAAGATTTTGTGAGTGCCTTCCTTACGATGAGTCCGACAAACTTTTCGAATGCGCAAATTTTGGTGGACTCCTGGAATTGTCGATATGACGTCACTATGACTCTTCGTACATACCTGTTTCATTTTTTGAGATTCGTTTAATAAAGTTAACTAGAAAATGGTGGTCAACCTGTCCGATAAAGATCGTGCTGCGTTTGGAGTGTCCACCATCCTGAAAATGTCGATATGACGTCACTATGACTCTTCGTACATACCTGTTTCATTTTTTGAGATTCGTTTAATAAAGGTAACTAGAAAATGGTGGTCAACTTGTCCGATAAAGATCGTGCTGCGTTTGGAGTGTCCACCATCCTGAAAATATCGGTATGACGTCACTACGACTCTTCGTACATACAAGTTTCATTTTTTGAGATTTGTTTAATAAAGTTAACTAGAAAATTGTGGTAAGCTTGTCCGACAAAGATCATGCTGCATATGGAGTGTCCACCGTCCGGAAAATATCTATATTTTCCGGACGGTGGACATATCTATACATCTATAGATATATTTTAAGATTTGGTATAAAGTACTGACAATTGGTGTGAAGTATGTTAATAGTAAATATTGCATTTAGAAAGTCGTTTCGAATGATATATGTATCATTACTACAGGAGGGATTTATTAACTCGAAAACACCTATCGATAAAATAATCTTATATAAGCTGTAGCTTCTGAAATACTAACAATTCGCCGAAGTTTTTTTAATATGAAATGTTGCATTTAAAAACGTCTTTTGAATTATGTATAACTCATTACTAGAGATGGGATTTATTTAATTGAAAACATCTATCAATAATTATAATTTTAAATAAGCTCTAGCTTCTAAACTACTAACAATTTGTCGGAAGTATGTTAACACGAAATGTTTCATTTGGAAAGGTTTTTCAAATAATATATAATTTGTTACTAAAGAAGTAATGGATTAGTTTGACAGAACCTACCGATAATATAATCTTAGAAAAGCTCTAGCTTTTAAAGTACTAACAATTTGTCGGAGTTATGCTAATACAACCTTGCGCTTAAAAAGATCTTTTGATTGAAGTATGGCTCATAACTTCAAGTGAGATGTTATTTCTTAACACAATGTAAAGTATCAATAGTATGCCTTAGGTCAGTTATATCTTCCAAAATACTAAGAATCGGTAAGTGGTATGTTAAGTTGGAATATAGCGCTTAAAAAGATCTTTCGATTGACATATGGTTCATACCTAGAGGTGGGACATTATTCCCTAACATAGTAAAACCTATCGATAATACACCTTATTTGGGCTATATCTTCTAAAATACTAAGAATTGATAAGTGGTATGTTGAGACAAAATGTTGCGCTTAAAAAGACCTTTTGATTGATATATCGCTGTCCCCACCGAATAATATCGTAATCGTTTATTACGATAGAAGTGCTTTTATGGGGAATTATTGTTCTAGAGGTGCGACTACACCTTGTGAATTTTTTTCACGTGATTCGTGCTATTACTTTTTGAGTTAGACATTTTGTAATGAATTTACCAATAGTATTCTACTCTACATACATTGTTTTTAACGTGACGAATATCATCACAATGGATTAATACTGACTCTTCAAAAACTTAATTTTCCCAGTAAACCGTAATTACAAACTTATTCAAGTAGAAAAAATAAAACTGATTTCGGTAAAGTATATTACCATATTATTCGCGTAAAACTGGTTTAAAAACCAAAACTATTCAGCAGAAAACTTAGGTACAAAGCGGCAGTATGAAACAATTTTCAATACAGAGTTCAACTTTTCTTTTTTTAAACCTAAAAAGGATTTATGCCCAATTTGTTCAAAGTCAAAGTCAAATCATTTATTTCATTTAGGCCTTCACAAGCACTTATGAACGTCAAAAAATATAAATAAAGTTGATTCTAGTTGCCCATTCCAAAAGTAGCTTCCTATGGAGACACTACTACGGGCAAGAAACTCCATGGTTACTCCTTTAAAAATAATAGGTATTACAGTATGTATGTATTGATACATACTATAATAACATGCGAAGATCATGTACAATCACAATAGACGAAGAATATAAGATTAAAAAAAAGGTTAAAATGCTACATGGTATTCACATTTACAAATGTTTATATTTTTGTACAAAGTTACAAACAAACAATCAATACTACACTAATACAATCAAACAATAAAAGTTCCTTATATGAACAAGCTGATGATACAAAAAAAAATGATTTAGAAGAAAACTATAGAGCACACCTTGAGCGTAAAAATCATCATCATCATCATCTCAGCCATAGGACGTCCAATGCTGAGCATAGGCCTCCCCTTTAGATCTCCACAGATACCTGTTGGAGGCAACCTGCATCCAGCGTCTTCCGGCGACCTTTATAAGGTCGTCTGTCCACCTTGTTGGTGGACGTCCTACGCTGCGCTTGCTAGTCCGCGGTCTCCACTCCAGCACTTTTCGGCCCCATCGGCCATCTGCTCTGCGAGCAATATAGCCTGCCCATTGCCACTTCAACTTGCTAATCTAGTGGGCTGTATCGGTGACTTTGGTTCGTCTACGGATCTCCTCGTTTCGGATTCGATCACGTAGAGAAACGCCGAGCATAGCCCTCTCCATAGCTCGTTGAGCAACTTTGAGCTTTGAGATGAGGCTGATAGTGAGAGACCACGTTTCGGTGCCATAAGTCATCACTGGTAACACATTGGTTGTAGACTTTCGTCTTGAGGCATTGAGGTATGTCGGACGAAAAGATATTGTTTAGTAGTTTGTAGTGTAGTTTCCCGAACGCTGCCCAGCCCAGTTGGATTCGGCGGTTGACCTCTTTCTCGAAGTTGGACCTGCCTGATTGGACTACTTGTCCTAGGTAGATATATGAGTCAACAACTTCGAGTTATAAGTTATAAGCTATACCCAAACATTTGCTGATTTTTACAAATCTCTTGTAAGCTGTGGGAACCCAGAACCGCAAAACTTAGATGAGGTCGCTGAATCCGACCAAACTGATAACGAAATATAATTAATCTATGCTTATAATAAATCTGTTGAGAGGTCAATTCTGTACATTCAATGTATTCCCAAAATAACTATCAGGGAGTGATTAGTGATCGATACTGATGCCAAAAATGCAATCAGTAAAATTTTTGTCTGTCTGTCTGTATGTTCATTATGGAAACAAAAACTACTTGACGGATTTTAATGAAACACAGGTACAATTATTCTTCATACTCCTGGGCAGGTTATAGCATACTTTTCATCACGCTACGATCAATAGGAGCAGAGCAGTGAAGGGAAATGTTGGGAAAACGGGAGAAGTTACTCCATTTTTTAAGCTTCCGTCGCGTGTGCAATAGATTTTTACAATAGCGACACGTGTTCTTTTTGCTATGGAATATTAACGTAACTCAATTTACTGTTACCATAATAGATTGTTTTGAGCAGTGAATACTATGACAATAATAAGTTACCATTATAATGAACATCGCTACTTTACAGTCAAGACAATCGCAATGGACTATTGCTGTGTAGGTCATTGTCAACAATTTACATTAATAAAATCGTATTGTGCATTATGGTTCAAAATTGTGTTCCATTTCTGGTAATATACATTTTTAGCTATAACTTAATGAGAACAAATCCAATATTTATTCATATGGCAAATAAATATTTAAGAAAAAAAATGTCATTTTTTGATATACCAACGATGTTGCTATGTAAACCTGTTAAGAAGTTATAACCAAAAAACGGTTTTTTTATTTTCCTGTAAAATTTTAAGTTTTTGGTTACGATATTATTCGGTGGGGACAGCGATATAGTCCATTAATAGATGTGGGATATTATTCCTTAACATAATATAAACTATCAACAATACGTCTTAGTCAGGCTACTTTTTCTAAAATAGTAATTAAAATTGGTAAGTAGTATGCCAATTTAATATACTTAAATAATGCACGTGAATATTTAAGCCAGAAATTGACAAAAAGAATAAACTTCTTCCAATTGAAATATTTTTTTCTCATTTTCTTGTCGAACTGACTATTTAACTCAATGTATTTCAAAGTCAAAGTCAAAATCATTTATTAAAATAGGCTAATACGATTAGCACTTTTTAACGTCAAGATTTTACAAGAATGACAGCACCCCCAAAACGCCCCCCTTTCACCACTTCCTAGTGTTATGGCTGGAAAGAAGAAGCGGTGAAGAACAAACTTCCCAGCAACACAGCCGTCTATACAATTTAATTATTATTAATTTATTTTACAATTATACAATTCAATTTTATCAATTATTAATTTAAAACACCGAAAAATACAAAATAAAATAAAGCACTTTTGTTCCACTTCAGAGCTGCCATCTGCGTTTATCTGTGAAATAATCATTAACATTATAATATGCCTTTTTAACAAGAATTTCTTTGATTTTGTTTTTAAAAGAACTGTCCGTTAATTCCAACAGATGAACCGGAATTCTGTTATAAATGCGTACACAAAGCCCCACAAATGAACCGTGCACCTTATGTAGACGATAATTAGGTGCGGTTAACTTATGTTTATTTCTAGTATTAAAATGATGTACGTCGCTGTTTTTACTATATGAATCTAGGTTTTGCCTTACGTATATTATATTGGCATAAATGAGACGCCACAGTCAGAATACCAATATCCTTAAAGCTTTCCCTAAGGGAGACTCTAGCACCAAGTTTGTATATAGCACGGACAGCGCGCTTCTGTAGTACGAAAACATTCTCGATATCGGCAGCATTTGTCGGACAAGTCCATATTTGCATTTAGAATAATGTTATCTATCATTGTTATTCTTGTCCGACATGTATGTATGGGGAGACACAGTGTAGTTAACTTTATTAAACAATTCTCAAAAAATGAACGAAGAGTCATAGTGACGTCATATCGACATTTTCAGGATGGTGGACACTCCAAACGCAGCACGATCTTTATCGGACAGGTTGACCACCATTTTCTAGTTAACTTTATTAAACGAATCTCAAAAAATGAAACAGGTATGTACGAAGAGTCATAGTGACGTCATATCGACAATTCCAGGAGTCAAGCATTAAAAAACGCAGCGGCACCAAAATTTGCGCATTCGAAAAGTTTGTCGGACTCATCGTAAGGAAGGCACTCACAAAGTCTTAAATGTATATGTATCAAAAAATTTGTTCGCCGGCCTGGGGACTAATAGGAAGTGGTGAAGGGCGGGCGTTTTGGGGGCTGTCTTTTGTAGATTTGACGTTCAAAAAGTGCTGATTTTCAGCCTACTTTGAATAAATGACTTTTGATTTTGATTTTATATGGAGGCGGAAATTCTATAATTTTTCAATATAATATCGTCTTTCACCTACGGGCGATCTGCGTCTTGTATTAATTTATCCTTCCAATAGTAATTAATAGGTATAATTGCAAGTGTCTTGGCATTCCCATAGGCCGATTAAGTACTTGGCTTACAACTCCGTGAAATTATCGCTTCCAATCCTCTATGTTCGGTCAAGTTATCTTAGTAGCTAATATTCTTCGACATGGTGTTGAAAAAAAAATGGATAGGTACTAAATATGTAGACGACTCTTGCTGTATGGAATGTTTTGATGGTACTACTTTGAATGACTTTCATTTTTCTGTAATTTCATCTGAGAAGGAAAAAAGTCACGCATTTGACTGTGAAGAAATGTTGATATTGTTTATCTTCAACTCCTTTAAAACAATAATTCTTTTCGAATTATTGACTAGGAATAAAATCCTTTGTTTGCGAAAATAATGTTAAATATTCACTTATAATACCACAAGAGCTTCAAAATTATCGGGTATTTGATTTTTCCTGAAAAACTTGACGACTTTATTTGTTTGCAGGGAACCTTGAGGGAAATGCCAGATAATTATGAAGCTCGTGTGGTATTCGGGAGATTATTTTTCCGTCCCAAATGTCGGCCACAACCTGTCAGTTTGACGTAGCAACGACCAGAGAAAATATTCAAAAAATTTTCAGTATAATACCATGTAGGTTGTACCACGTGACGTCGAATGGTGCAATTCTATTGGTCGATATTTGGGTCGGAAAAATAATCGTGGATATCGGTGTCAATGAATGAATAAGTCATCTCACACTTCTGCACATACCCTAAAAGCAAGTTGCAACTGCAACTAACTAAATCCCAATGCTAATTCCAGCAATACAATAATCAATTAACCATTTAGTTCAATGACTCCTCATTGACAAAATAACATCGCGTGGGTGCGTTACCCATTACCAAACCTAGCTAGATGGAATAATGTGACCGAGTCGATCACTTGAGCTATTCGAGTTCTAGCAAACTGTAGACTAAATAGTTGGCCGACAGTTGACCTCACAGTTACCAATTTTTTTTAACAAATATCTGATTCCAATCAAAGTTTTCAGTCGGTCTCATCATCTCCCGAGCCTTTTCCCAACTATGTTGGAGTCGGCTTTCAGTCTCACCGGATGCAGCTAAGTACCAGTGCTTTACAAGAAGCGACTGCCTGCCTGACCCGCTCAACCCAGTTACCCGGGCAACCCAGTAACCTTGGTAAGACTTTTGTCAGACTTCTGACTACCCGTAACGACTGCCAAGGACCTACAGTAACGTTCCTCCGTTTTCAGTCGGTCTGATACCGACTGAATATCAGAACTTTGTGATGTGCGTACCATTCATCTTCACACTGATTTATGAGCCCGACAAACTATCGGCCGACTAAAAGTCTTCAGTGTGTGGGTAATCTTACGATGATTGTATGACAATGAGGAAGTGTTTCGTGGTTCGTCGGCAATTGGTTACAGCTACCGACGTCTCATCTTGACTGGAATGATGATGGTTGGATGTACCATAAAAACAGTTGTCCAGTGTACCATAAATCCGTATGGCTAGCTGTATCTTGGCATGGTAGTTGAGGCTTCGTATATGGGAAGAATCCGCTATACATACTTAGAAGTTTTAAGACTTGGAGTTTTCAATATTTTAAATTTAAGAAACACTCGGGTTTTCTAGTTTGTTATTCATTTATGACCCTTTACCGGCCTTTAATTTTTCACTGAGTTAAATAGGTAACTACACAATATCTACAGGATTTAAAAAAAAAAAATATTCCTTCCAAGAAGTCCTAAGCTTTTTCTTTAGTAAGAGTTTTTAAAATGTAAAATAGGTTCAGCAAAAATTCTTTCAGAAGTTTGGTACTCTTCGTAAGAGTAACATAGGTAGGCACTTATGTACCTTCTACAAAATATGAATTAAAATTCCATCCTCCTCATGAGTGTGATACAGGACAATAACCTTAACCTGTATCCATTCCGGTATGATTTCCTAGGAACCAATTTCGGAAGAAGCATCAGCTAATGTTGTGGATTTTTAGGGATTTATCATTAAAGTAAATGAAACACATCAGCAATGTAATATATCATTAATTTCATAAACATATCGCACAATTAAATACTTAAAAGCTAAATATTTCTATAATAATAATTTATCCATTTAATGATAAAACAATCATAATTTAAATGCAATAAAGACAAATATTGTATTTACATTAAATATTTAGTAAAACATTTATTTCATTTGTATGTAAACTAACATTAGATATGATAATTATTAGGTATCGTAATTGTACTACAAAGTAAAGTTATGAGAAACTGAAACTAATACCTACTGTTTCATCAAAAATTATTGAATTTCTTGCTACAAAATAATACACAAATTAAAATATCTTTTCAAATAAGACATAATGTTAGTTTCCATACATACATACCTACTCTCTTAATTGTCTACAGTAATTTTTTAAAATTTTCATTCCGTAAAATTGTAGATATTTATTCAATAACATTTTAAGTATTTTCAACCAGATTTAAGAAGTTGATCGTACAATTTACAAATTGTAAGTAGATATTACTATTTAATTAAATGCAATATTCATATGTTTCAAAGATTTTTTTTATATTTATATTATACCAGGGTAAATGAGTCAGGTTTTGAAAAGGTTACTTTGGCCTTTGAAAACCGTAACTTTTTTCTGTCTATGTTGGATAATTACGAAATATGACTTGTAAAGCAGAAAATATCTGCGTGCCACACATTTGGAGCTCTTTGTAACCAAATCGGCTTATTTTCTCACTTGTAAAGACGTCAAACGTACAGTGAAAAAGTAATTCTTTTATTACATAATTTCTAAAGAGTCTGGAGTAAACTTTTTTATCAAATAGCATTTAAAATACTGTTTTTGGAAATATTAACATTTTGTATTTCGAAATAGTAATCTAAGTAGTTTTAAACTTGGATCTTTATAGTACCTACGTTAGATAACAAGACTTAACATTATGGAAATTGGAGGCTAAATCTTAAACTAGTCACAAGGGATATAAAGGACTCGGCTATCAGACATTAATAGTAAAAGGTCCGATGTAACTGAACATTCCTGAAATACGCGACTCTTAGCTAGAAAAATACAGCCACATTTAAATTATCTCTCTGATAAAATGCGAATATTTTTCATTTTTATCAAAGTAACAGTTATAGCTAGTTATGATAAGTTAATTAGAACTCTGAATATAATGCAAAACTAAAAAATATAACGAATTGTTTCTCAGTATTTTTATTAGATGTGAATTTAAAATTGTTAGCGGGTTCATTGCTCTCAAATGTGTTCAATAGAGACTACTCTGGTCACTAAGGAATGTACAGTTCAAAAGGACCTGAAATTGACTAGATCAGATATCGAAGTAACATACGAATCATAACAATATTTCACAGATAGCAGTATTCTTGCAAGGCTAAAATAATCTCTGGTATCGATACACCGCTTACATCTAAATAATTAGGTTTCAAATGCGTCAAACTCGGCGGTTTACGCGGGAATACGTGACTCATTCTGATACGGTCGTTGAGTGCGTATTGTGAGTTACTGATATGTGGGTGAGTGTCCGAGTGTGTGTGTGAGTGAGTGTCGGCGAGTGTGAGTGAGTGGTCGTGTGAGTGAGTGGGTCGTCTACCGGCCGAGTCCGGTCCACAGCAGGCCAGGGTCGTGATGGTTGGCACCCGGGTACCCGCCGTCCGCCTCCACGAGAGATCTGCGGTTGTAAGATCTACGTACAACGATATTTAAAACTTAATTTTAGTAATGCAGATATGAGCGTATGGTGGTAGGAGTAAAATAACAAAAATAAATGCAAGACATATAAAGTGACCAATGGAAACATGACCATTTTGCAAAGGTATTTAGATGTGATTGACCAAATATTTCATTGGTTTTCAATTCTTGACTGGAGTGCTGAAGACACGATGCAAAAAGAAAAACCATGAGAAAAATAATACGAATCCCCACCTGATGTTGCCAGTGGGTCTCAGAGGTCGAAGAGCGTACAACTTCCTGATGCCGCTGCCGCCGCCACCAGTGTCTAAGAGAAAATACCAACTTTTAAGTAATCATTACATTATTTTACATATTGGCAGTTAAGTAAAAGAGATTGGTAAACCAAGTGCGTTATTTAGCTTGGCTTTTAGAGTTAAATGGAAAACCTATAGGAACTTGGGTGCTTTGAAATTGCCAGAATCGATAGCGATCGACCGCAATGTTCTTGCATTGTTTATTGCTTCAAACACTTCAAAACGAATTGTAATTTCATCCCGGATTCTCAGGAATTATTGAGTAAATTTGAATAGGTGGATCCTTTATGAATCATTCATCGAATTGTGAATTTAAACAGCACCGTACTTTTCAGGAGATTTATAAAGCTAAGTAGCACAAAACTTGTCGTTTCCACAATGTTCTACTTAGTTCTCAAAGTGAAACATTTCTCGGAATTTATGTTATTCAAAGTCTTTAGAGAAATACGGCACCTCTGTGAAGGCTCTTATTACTTCAGGGCACAAAAGGTTTGTATGCAACTCGTACAATTGAGACCCTACGTACGACACTCAAAGAAATATGTATTTTCTGTTTTCCGGGGTATTGTTCCAGAAATATGACATCGTGGAACATTTTAAACTTTGTTTAGATATATATAAATCACTTTATGCGTCGTAAACTTATGACGACAAATTGAATATACCTATATTTTGTTTGAAAGTTTATATGGTTGAAAAGGGGGTACAAAAACAGTCATGGAAGAAAATTACATATTACGTTGATAAAAAGGCCTGGTACTTGAACATAATGATGCTGATTAGATTATACGCGAAAATTTTCATATTTTTATAGGACAAAATATTGTATAATTAATAAGGGTACACCAACATAATTTGACACCAAATTGGGGTCTTCTATCAAATTTTTTCACCGCTTTGTCATTCGAGCTGCTTGTGATAATCTTTCCGGGAGTTTTGATGTTGTTACGGAATTTTGTTTAAGGCCACAAACAAGGGATTTTCACAGAAATCTGCGCAATGTTTAATGGGTTTTCTGGTAAATATTGGTTTTAAAGGTGTTGGCATAGTAAATGTGTTGATAACAGACGCTCAAAGTTGCTTAAAAGCCTTTGATATTTTATAATATATTTATTATTAATATATTATAATATATTTTTATTTGCTCATGGATTTTTAAACAATTAACAACATTTTGTTAAATATTTTAAAGTCATTCTGTTAGTGCCTTTTTGTAAGTTCCTATATCAAGCACTAAGCAAGTACCAATGATTTTCACTGCATCTTATAATTAAATTCTACATACTAGACGACAGACAAGTAAAACATCTAAAACGTAGGCGTTTAAAACGGAAGCTACAATCGCTCAAGATTCGTCCATAAACGAGAAGGTAACTTCCCGTTGCAATTTGATAGACATCGTTATTGACAGCCGGCACGCCGCCATTTTCCTGCTTCCCCGGTATCTGACGGAGATGCCGTCAGTATCCTCAAGTGATGCTCATTGACATACCGGACTGGTACTCTCAATGGTGACGGATGAGGTCGGGGCTAGCGTTCACTGAATTATGATGTGTGGAACTAGGTACTTAAAGCATGAGATTTTATATGGTGTAAGGCACAGTGAATTAAAAGACTGAATTGAAATTTGTCAGACACGCATTGATTGAAAGATTTGCTGCAAATGGTAAACATTGTTTTGCTGAGGGAGACTACGCCTACCCAGCATAGTAATTTCGGATAAAGGCATATGGTTGATTAAGACTAAGTTACTTTGAGAACATTTTCATTGTCATTCCTGAAAAATTGTGAATAGAAAACCACTAGGATTGGTAGATATCTAAACGCGAAAATCGTTTTGCAAAAAAACAGACGGTGAATTCCCGTGTTAAAGATTGTAATTTACATAAACATAATCTTCTCTATTTTGAAGGACATACACTAACGATTACCTAGGTACATGATTTGAAAAATATTTGAATGTTACGTAAAAAATGTGTCGATTGCAAAATGATTGATGTCCGCGTTTTCAAAGCTATCAAATGACAATTAGGTTTTGTGTAGCTCTATTATTTTTTTATTTATAAACAATGTATTTATAATATTTTGCTAATATATTGGCTAACGACTATATTGTGTCGTTAATCATATCATCTGAACAGCTCCTATTACATATTCGCAGAAACCTAATCAATTCTGAAAATAAAAATGTGACACTGCCTGAAAATAAAATTTATTTTAACCCCCGAGGCGTCTTATAAGTTTGATCACTGTGTGTTTGTCTGCAACATAGGTCTCATTTTGTTTGAATTTGGTATGTCTTTTGCGTATTAATTGCATCGCAAACGAGCTGAAAAGTTGATACAAAAAAATCGTAGGAGTAACAAGCGCAAGTTACACCATCTTTATACCCAAAAATATCTTACGAATTTTCGTATTCACGCCCACCTTGACTGCAACTTTTCTAATCGCGAAGTTTTTGTATGACGTCATACTTAGGTGACATACTTGTTATGAATATAGGGCGGTATTACGGGAAACGTATGACCCATTCATATTTAACATGGTGGCATAGTACAGGCCTGTTCTAGTGAAATGCGTGACACACGATAATGACGTCCATTTGTTTTGTGTCAATAACTACAGAATTAAAAGGTTGTGTAAACGCGCGGTGTAACAAAGAAATTGAAATGGTGTTAAAAGGTGAATTAAGTTTTGACTAGTAAATTTTGGGTGAATTTAGTAAGATTAGAGAATTAGGATTTGCTAAGGAAATAGATTCCTATGTTAGTCATTATAATGCATTATGCATTGATCCTTGGCTACTTGTTTGATAATTTGAGATCCTTTTTTTCAGGAGCGTAAATGAAAATACTAGAGAAAAATATGATATATTTTACATATGCAAATCAAAACGTAACGTCTATATACGTATTATACGTATATAGACAATAGTAATCGTCTCTCCTGGATCCTACTTATACGTTAGAGTAAGTTTCAAGTTGAAAATAGTAAGTCTGATATCAAAGTTTAATTAGTTCGTGCATCTACTTATTCCCAAGAGGAAATCGTATCAAAGAATCTATTAATAAAGTAAGCATTATCGAAAGATTTTTTTAGCTCTCAAGTATTTTTTTTTCTTTTATTTCTGTACCTATCATTTTCTTTTTAGTCATATTATTTTTTCAATGTTGAACAAGGTCATTAAAAATTACGTCACAGCAAAGATCAATTCTTTTAAATTTTTAATTATTTAAAATCTTTAAAATTCATTCGATATAATATTTATTTGATCAGTTAAAGTAACGCGGAATCTGGAGAGAGTAACTTTAAACTTTTGGAACTAGAACGAATTAAGCTGAATTTAGTATAGTAATTGAATTAAGATTCCTCCACCTGTTTTGCGTAACATCCCAAAAACACTACTAATATGCAGTACAAAGTTTAATTAGCTAGGCTAGTACTGCACTTTACCTGCATCCCGTGAGAGTGCATTGTGCACTATCTACTACACGAGTTACTGCGAAACTTTGCTTTTTTAAATAAAATAATATGAATAGAACGTTTTTGTATGTTCCCTTGTTAGATTAGATATGTCTGCGTGTGGTAGTGGAATAAAAGTTAAATGAGATTTTTTTAAAGATATATATGGAATTGTATTAGTGAGTTGTTATTGGTTAATGTTGATTTATACTGCGTAGGACGTAGAAGGCGTAGAAAAGAGTTAGTGGAAAGTCACCAAGCCAATTCTCAATACTCTAGGTATGACTCTAGGAATTGTTTGTGATAAATACTTTAGGAAAGTTAAATCCCCATTGTTCTTTTAAACTTAGTGATTCCCACGGTATTATTGCCGTATATAAGTAGTTATCATAAAAAAAAAACTTTAAATGATCTTATAATTAAACGGCATTTGCCAAAGGAAATAACCGATGTGATTTTCCTAATTCTAAACTTAAATTAACCTAACTTTATCATTTACCGTTTCGCACTTCTCTCCCAGTTATTCAAGAAAATTTTCCCTCTTATAAAACTGTATAGAAATTAAAACTTACTAGAAGCCGGTGCTGGCACCACGGAAGGCGGATCCTGGAACAGGGTGGAGCGCTCCTGGGGCGACAGGGAGACCAGCGTCTCCAGATTGTCTCGCAGCGAGTCGAAGAATGAGCCCATGTCGTTTAGCACTCCTGTAATGTCGTGTGTGTATTGGTAAAGTGGTATTTAGCTTTATTAATTGGATCAATCAGCACATTGAATAACATTTAACACGGAAGAAAAACATTAAGGTGTTGTTGCTAAATATAAGGGCCAAAGCACTTGAAGGGAAAATAAGTACCAATTATGATAAAATTTGAAGATATTTTGACTATATACAAAAAACATAGCAAACGGTCTGCGCACTGTTATGCTATCCATATTTCTGTAGGAATTTGTAACGTAACGTGCTCGAAAACGAAAAGATATTAGTTTTGTCTTTATTAACTTAGTTGTGCCACAGATTACTTAATAGTTATTGTTCTACTAGGCTTTACGACTTAATTAGCACAGTACTTTCATGTTAGTATTCTTCTTTATTACTTCTTTGTAATATAAGCTTTTATATGCGCGCATCATAATAGATTGTGTTTAGCGGAATTTAGCTTAACCGGGGTGTGGTGAAAACTTTGTCACCTATTTCATAAAAAAGTGACAGTCATGATTCCAGTTTACTATTCCACTAAACACGATCTAGAATGTAGAATTATTTACATCAATAGCACACGTCTCATCATAAGGTCGGATGTCTATTAAAAACTTTAGATACATCGTCCGACCTAATGACTTAGCTGTCGATAAATATTCAGGTACATAGAACTAAAGTCCATTTCACGAAAGAAGTTCCGCGGAAAATTGTGGAACTATATATTTTTGTACGTATTTACTGAGCTGTCGCATACACACTAGCGCTGCATCTGCCGGACTTCTTTAGTGAAATGGACTTGTCAGTTATTTTTTCAGAATGTGATATGCCAAGTTTTAACTATTAACAGTTGCAGCGTATTCACACTAACAGATTTTCCGCGTAATACCGCCTGTAGGACCGGAAAATCCGCCAATGTGAAAAGGCTGTTACATAACACGCATTTTGAACGCTTCAAACATAAGCTGTCTCCTTCAGGAGCACAGTACCACCGACAAGCTGTAGGAGTGACAGATACACAACATCGACGGTATATAGCGGTGCGACCGGCTGCTTACCGACGCCGACATACGGCGTGACTGCCTTACCGAGCGCCGGCGTCGGCTGCCGTCTCCGGCGCCCCGAGTTCAGCACTGTCGCCACCGCTGACCGCTTCTCTGAGCCGCCCCTGCAAGTTACAAGGAGTTAGAACTTCATAATTATCAGCTTCATTCATATACATACATAGGTATAGCTACCTACGGCTTTATACTTGTCTACTTACTACTTACTTTATGCCTGCGCCTTTTAGAATACTTTCCGGTATCATAATGAAAGGAATTGTAGTCTAGAGAATGGTAGGGGTCAAAATATTGGCATACATGGTGGATGTGACTGATAGAGTTAACCAGTAGTAAGTAATACAATACCCCTCTTTGTTGCAAGTTTTCGTAAAGAAAATACTTGTAGATAATTTTCTTAGGATTGTGAAGGAAGACATTTGAGATGTAGATAATTGCAAGGAGCTTACTTAGTCACAAATAAATCATACAAATCGGTCACTGGGTCTCCTTAGGTGTCTATGAAAAACTTACCTGATTTCATCATCAAGATAGTTCCTATCGTCAGAGACTTGTATCGGTGGGAGGCGAGGTCCTATACCGGTGTTGCCCAAATCCATGTCGATGCGAGGTGCCCTATCCCAGCGGTTGTGAGGGCCTAGGCCGATCCATGGCTTATCGGCCAGCAAGCGGAGGAGGTCCAGACTTTGACCTCTGCTGTCCCTCAGCTGGGCCTCACTGGCACCTGTCAAAAGGACCAAATCCTAATTATTGAAAGTAATTCTTTACTAAACTGATCCTAAAATTCTAATTATTAAAATTTCATTACTTCAGTTGGCAGAGTAGTGTCTCAAGTCTTATTAAATTGACTTGCAAAGTCTGGTCTAGGTAATCAATTTTTTTTTTATAAAATATGTACAAAGAACTAATGCTTTGTATTCAATGACACAAGTTGTTGGCCTATGCTTAATTGAAGTAGAGATTTCGAATTAAAAGTCTGAAGTGAAACTCTGATCGAATTGATAAGGAAAGAAACTCGTTCAAAAAGATAACATTATAGAAAGATATTTATTTCAAAGAGACATTTCATTATGAAATTGTAACTCATTACTTTTCCGTCAGTATCCTAACATTAAATAATATAAATAAATAAAGATGGGACATCAAATTATAATAAGTCGAGTTATCCTTGTCGAACACAGACAAGAGAATCAAGTGAAGCCTTTCTGAAATTCAATCAAGAATATCACGAACTTTGTTCAGGAAACGATTGGACAGCTTCATTTTCGGTTTATTTATTCTTTTTCTTTATATCTATAGCTATTTTTGTGTTTGAAAAACGTAAAATAATAGATTATTTTATCTATTAAATGGACTAATACAATTAAACCTACTGAAAAAAAAATATGATTAATACACCACTGTTTCACAATTTAACAGATATTTATTTGGAGTGAACTGGCTATAAATAAAAATAAGTACTTGAATAAAATGCTTTAGATTGCTTTGACATTTGCGCAGCTCTTATTAACTTGATTAAATGTGGAAATGTCAGAAACAATAGTGGCCATACCTACAGTTCTATGAACTTTCATTTAAGTACTTACATTTGATTGATATTATTGTCACCATTAAACTTTTAATGTAAGTATATAAACCTGTAAAGCGAAAAAAGTGATGTAGATACACTTCAACTGTAAACGTCAGTAGTATGGACTGAGCAACCTTGGAGTCAAAGCTAATCTTGTAAGATTGGGAGGATACTGTTGCAGCTTTCGGAAAATAGAATGCTGTAAAAAGTTGAAATAAATGAAAGCATTTATACAAACTTAACCCTTTCAGCCTGTAAGAAAAACCGGCGGAGTCAGTAGAAACTGACTCTTACGAAAGTTTGTTTAATGAAAGCCGTCTATAAGTTATAATTACCGCAGCCGAAGCGGTACCAATACAGTTAGACTCGAAAACTTTATTAAAGTTTTAATTATTGCTAGACGATACACTTCATGTTTTCATTTTTGTGAATGCATTAAAAATTGAATATTTCGGTATCTAGGGGTTATGTGTTAATCTGCGAGTGCTTTAAAAATGTTCCAACTTTTCGTGGGTTTCGTAAATCCTACCGACACTGTCAATTAAACTCAAGTTCAGTAGTATCATAGTTCTAAACTAAACGTAAAAACAAAACAGGTTACTCCAATTCGGTAAACTCTGTCATTAAAATGATTAATCATCATAACAGTCACACATGTCAGGTCATTACCCCGGCTTTCCTAATTGGCGTGACACTATGAAATAAGTTCCACAGACGCATTGACACCTACCTCTCTCTAGAGACGAGTAAAAACGGTCAGTCGCATCAAGATTCCTTCTAATTTGTACCTAAAAGCTTTCTGTCCTTTGGGAAATAATACAAAACACTGATATAGGTACATTTTTACGAATTTTACTTGGAGCTTTTGGTTTCTAGGCCATTAAATGGTAATCTTTTAGAGGCGTGAAGTAATCGCTATGTGTTATTACGAGTCATTAACGAATTTATTCATAAATATGATTAAAAAATATTTAGGGACTTAAATGGATTGACAGTAGTAGTATTACTAACACTAATTATTCATTTTTCGTATTGTTAGTTAACACACGGAATACGGAGGCACGCCATCATATGTTTTAGTCTCTAACTAAACTATGTACTTCTGAACGCAAATAAGTTGCAGCAAACGCTTTTTTAAAGCCTATAAAACTTATGTCGACGATTATACCGATAACATTAAGTACTAAAATCCCATTTGGAACACAAAAAACACTGGCCTACAAATTATACCAAGCGTAAACAGGCGTCCATCGATTACGTGATTAATTCTGTGTAATTGTCCTCGAATGTACACAACGATTAATTTTATATGTCGGGAATATGATTTCGGTAATTGTTCCTACGTTGTTATTTCTCTTAATTATAAAATGTTTACTCATAATTTTCATGGTTACTAAGATTTACTGTCGTAACCTTAATTACTAAGATTTTTCATTAGCTAGTTGTAAACGAATTCTAACAGGACTTTATAGTTATAAAAGAGGTTTATAAGGAAATTAAAATTGCCTTTTCACTCAGCTGTTCCAGTAAGTGTGTAAAGAAGATGATTGTTTTCATTATTATAAAAGTTTTATTGAAGTTATGCCAAAGATTAAGGATAAACTAATCTAAACAATAATACACTTCCAACTTTCGTGGATTAGGTTGATCAAATATAAATATTCCGTTTTAAATTCTTGTTGGTTTTGACGAAGAAAATTGGTAGAGTTTCAAATTGTCTGCCTACGTCGTTTTGACTTTATTATGGTGATGACAAAGATATCAAAGAACTCACTATTTCTTTCGAATCAGTTACCTGTCTTATCAGAATTGGGTCGGATACCTAATACAGAACATTTGAATTATGTTTCAATGTATTACAATATAAAATATTCCAGAAATAACTATACCTGCTCTTCTTTTGTCTCAAAAAATTTAGTTTGAATATTCAACTTCAAAATCTTCAGAATATTTCCAAATACAAGCTATAAAATAAATATTTGCAATTGTGGCTGGGGTGCTTGTTAGCCACTGATTAACAACAAGAAAAGCAAGACTATCAGGTATCGTATGTCCAATGTATATAAAAACAAAACGGTGCAGTTTCCGAGTTCACAACGCGCAGAAGTTTTTTATCGTATTGCCACGTGGACTGATGGAAGATTGATGGTGTCCCATGGTATTTATCTTATGTCTGTACTATTGTGTACTTGTGTTAGATACTAGTTTGTGGACAGTTGTAAAAAGAGAAGTACTTTCTGTGATGCTAGAAATTGAAAGAATAGTGTGGTTTCATATGATGATGGAATGTTAGGTGTTTTTATAATAAGCGTTACCCTTAATAATTAATATGCCGTGACAGTCAGTATTTCGTGTAGGTAATTAATAATTACACAAGTGATCAAAGGTTCTTAATTTTGCCAGAGGTCAAGGCACCAAGAATGTGGCTCAATTATTCCTAATTCTCCCTTGTTTCTTCCCTGCATTTATCCGAAATGAACTGTTATTGACACTCGTAAGAGGAAAACATTATTGGTATTTCACAAACAATATATTATTAAGCACCTACACACATTTCTATGTACGTATTTATTTTCAAGAAAGACAAGATAATCACAGTGAGTTTGCAGACATAATTTCGTCAATATCGTAAATATTGACTAAAGGGAAAGGTTATGGCAGTATTAATAGTAGCTCGTTGATGAGATGACAACCTGTCAGTACAGGGCACAGTTTTATCGACCTTTAACCCTCCGCCCACAGTTTTGTTTATACCTGGTCGTCAAATTGTGGCTTGTTTGACAAGCAAGGTGTTAAAAACTAATGAAAGTCCCTATCTGGCGAATGTATCTACACATTTGTTCACGTAATTAGAATAACGTAACCGAGATCTGTAACTAGGTCTGATTTGTGGCTGTTGTTGTAAGATGGGATGTCCCGATAGAATATTCTGAAAGTCTAATTAATTACGAATTTTAGACCTAAAATTTATGTAAGTGCCCTAGACTTGAATTTCAAGTTTTTAAATTAAAAGTTCTTTTTCAAAACATTGGTTTAAGTGTAATGAAATTATAGTTATTTGTCTGCTAACATATATAATAACAAAAAGAGGCTTTTAAAATGGCTTTTCAATTTCTATAATGAAAATATTAGTTTTACAGCTCGAATTACTTTTGCGACAGCCAAAAAATACTTTAAAAAGATAAATGAGATGCGTTCAAATATTGTCTATTGGCACATTAAATAGATTTAACTTGTATTCATAGTTCGACGAACTACGAGTCTCAAATGAAAATGCCATACCTTCTTAGGTACATCAAAATCTCAAAACATCTAAATACAGTAGAGATACAGACGCCTACTGCACTTTCCGTATACACTTTGGCAGCACCAGTCAGAATGGCTGAATATTCATTTGGCCTAGAGCTAGCTTCAGATATTCATGGTATTCACGTAGGATACAGCATCAAGAATTCCATGATGGCGAAGAAATACACTACTCATTTTCATCTCGAAAAGTATCAAGACTATGTTTTCGGTTAGCAACACACATTCTTTTTCAGCTATTGACAGTCTATCTAGTTAGTCTGACTTTTGAAATAAGAACGCGTGCCTTATAGGGCATGTGTAACAATTCTAGGGAAAATCTGCAAATAAAAACCATTAATATATAAACGATTACCCGAACAGAGACAAACACAATGAACGACAGTTTCCTAAAAGGGTTGATATTTTTTCGTCGAAAACCCGTCTAACTTTTTGGAATATTAATAAAGAAAAAATCCTGAATAAAATATGCCTGTGAAATAGATCCCCTCATTATAAATGAAAGAGGGTAATTTCTAGACCCGTGTCAAACGCTAAAGGATGACAAAAAGATATCGATAGAATGCTTTATCGATATACTGTTGACAAGTTACACGGAGCCCTTCACTTGAATGATTCGACGGCATCCGGTGACGATATGAATCTATCGTACCGAGGTAAAAAGAGACTGATTAAATTACGATATAGAAAGGCTATGTATTGTTCGGAAAGGTTGACCTTTTGCAACCTGGATGTTAAGGGTAAACCTGGTGTAAGGGTTGGGGATAATTTTGATGGGAATTATTAGGACCTCAGACCCATTGTGCAAATATATACTGATATTGCTACAAAAGAAGAATGGACATATTGGACATATTCCAACAAAGTCTTCCACGAAACGAAATAAGTATCATATAGTATAGAACATACAACTATTAAAACTGAACTGGGGTGCGATTCTCCTAATTTTACTTAAGCGACATACGATTCAAGTTCGACTCGATTCGACTGAGATCCGATTCCGACTCGATTACGATTCAAGCGTATGTGGCATTCCGCTATTTTTTCTTTGAAATAAACGTTTTTATCCTTTTCTGTCATTCAATAATGAATCATTTTGTCTGCAAATGATTTACGATTGCAAAATGATTGGACAGCAAACTACCGTATAGACCAAAATTACCAAAATAGCAGACCAATCGCACACCAATCAAATGTCAATCGAATACGATTGGTCTTTTATTAGTAGCAGAATGCCCGATATGGTTAAAACTGCTATTGCGATCATATTGCGATCCGATTTCTATTCGATTTTGACATTATTAACTTAGGAGAATCGGGCCCCTGGACTCATGATATTGTGTAACATGGAATGTAATACAAATAGTTGAGATTTCCCTGCAACCCGTACTAAGTTTGCAAAGGCGCCTCGTCATTATACAGTGGGTTTGCAGCACCCTGATGTGGCGGAGTAACTCCGAGATTAATATCCAGACCATTATAGTTTGTGACTATTTACGAGTTTACAGGTGTATTGCTGCCTTTGAATTCTATAGTTGTTACTTATTGTAGAATATATCGGTACCAAACAGTTGAGAGTGAGAATGCCATGACTTTGTGAAGATGAGCTCGTAAAACAGCCGCACGGGTCGATCGATCATCACGGGTTAAGCAACGTTTCAGGTTCAGCGTTAGATGGGTAATCATTATGTGATAACGACTTCTAACGTGTTTCGAAAGGTTGATTATGCAAATTTTTGATTGGAAACCATATTTTTTTCATAAAAAAAAAATAGGCATTTTCGTACCAATTAGGTACAAAAGTGTTGTGTAAGATAGATAGATACCTATTTCTTATAACTCGCTTCTTAAAGGTGTGCGTGGTGGAAACCCGCAACAATTCTTATAGCTGTTTCCCAGGATTTCATATTCATCCTTTGGGAAATACTCCAGGTAGCTCCCTAGGTTTCAATCTACGCCCGTGATAAATTTCATATATAATTAGAGGTTTGTGTGCCACGGAATTTGTTGACCATGATAGGATAGTGAGTATCTACCAAGTTTTTCTGCTCGATTTTAATTAAAAGCGAAAGGACGGCTCGATTGTGGAATCAATTGTTTACACTAAACTTGTTTACGTATACAAGGAACTTACATAAGTAATTAGACTGGCATTAGGGGTTGAGAAAAACAATTGAATACGAAACATATACCTAGGTATGTATTAAGCCCAGAAAAGTAGAATTTAAAACCAGACAGGTGCAGGTATAGATGTAAATAACTGCTCAACAAATTGTCTCCGTAAACTATCGTAAAAATTAACTTGTTTTTATTTTTGTTCTGGGCCATGAAACCTTATAGGTGAGGGTTCCATTTTCCGTTTGAAGTAACCCTAAAATAAAAATAAAATGACCCCATTCGTGAAATAAATATCAAGTTTCTTTTTTACTTAATGTCGACATTTCGATAATTGCATCAAATGGAACTTCTCATTAATGAATTGAACTCCGTAGCCTTGAGTTATTCTCTCTGAATTCTACTTCACGGGTGATTAATTTGCTATCGTATCAAAAGTCCTAAAGAGAATTTTGATAATATTTTCCTCACACCGTTGGAAATGGCAATCCTTATTATTACCTGATCACCAAGGGAAATCGGGAAAAAGTTTAAGGAATTTCCACATATCATATAGGTATGTAGATTTAGAATTATGCTTTGTAGAGTGTCTTAGTGTATCATCACAATTTAGGAGTTTAAAATCGCTGTCTACCCGTTTAAATGTGTCTGTAATTAGGTAGACAAAAAATAATTAGGAGTACCTATAGTTTAGTGATATAACTTTGGATAGGATCAACAACCCATATTTACAAGGAACTGAATACACAGTTTTATTTCAATAAACTTCAATGTCGTTCCATCGCTATGATGCATGGTGTAAGCATATCAATTAGTATAACACAGCCTGCTAAGAGCACCTTTGTACATAATGCGCTTAACGTCGTAAGCAGATCCGTATTGATCTACTGAGTGCTTTTCTATCGCGGTCCCGATGCATCCTTTAATAGCTTTTATGAAGGATTCTATCGCAAGGATATCGCTAATGAGTTGTATGCAGTCTCTTACACTGAGTCAATTTATAAATATGTTGAGGTCGGCTTCCAGTCTAACTAAATGCACTTTTACCATAAGTATTAAATCGTGCGTTCGTCCCAAACTTGGCAAACCTTATTTCTGTTTTTTTTATTGACTGTCATCAGCCTTACTTTCGGTGAAAAAATCGTAAGAGTTTCAGTTTGACTTACGTATGTAGGTGACCCAATCTCAATTTGATTACAGGCAAGGACAGCCTAACATTAAACGATCTTTCTATGTATTGAGTTTTTAATGTTCCTCGTGTTTAAATCCTAAAGTACATGAAATAAAATCGTCAAGGAAGCGAAATTCGAGCGGACATTATGGAGTATAATCGTATATTTGAATACACCTTTAAACCAACTTGACACCTTTATTGACTCAAACGGCTAACATGATGAGTCTTTATAGAAAATAATGGCGCAGATTATGCCATAAAGGCAATCTCCTAAAACGAGATTATCTAGTTTCCTTATATTGGCAATTTAGGCACGTGTTAGCAGTTTGTTGCTTGATACTTCACTGACAAACATGGCTACAGTAATTCATCAATTATCTACGTAGTTACAAAAATGCTACTAATTATAAACCATACACAGGTAGGCCGAATGGTTTGGAATAGCATCTACTCTTTCTATGCTATGCTACAGGATAAATAAACCAGATACTTGTATCCAGCAGTTTCTCCTAATTACTGAGGAAACCTCTTGACGGAGACAGATAAAAATCCTGATATATTTTCAATCTTCTTCCATATCAACTGGAATTGCCATCAGACGACATCAGATTGCTAGACAGACCGACAGAGTTGCAAGATGAGCGAGGATCAACAAAATTAAAAAGCTATAATAATAGCAAACATTGTGGTAGATAATGTAAGATAATAAAAAGCTTTAGTATCGCTTATTAACAATAACCTAACCGCGGGAGTCTAGCTATTGATGTAATAAAACTACATTATGAACTGTTAAAAACTTGCACCGTTTTAACATCAGATACCTAATCCTTCGAACGTTGCATTTTCTACTTACTAAAGATAATATTTCTCAGAATTATTTAAATAGAGTCTTAGTCTGTATCTCAAGTAATTTTAATTATAATAAAACATTCACCTGAATGTAGTCCAATTCAAATTTATAGTTCGGCCATTCAGAGAATGCGTTCCTGACACGTCGCGATTGAACTGACGACGTAACTTTGCAATGGCGTTGCAGTTACGATAAAAATATTTTTGCTGGTTGTTTACCGTTTTAACAATTGAGGAGCATTAAAACAACATTATTATATCAATAATCAATGAATGTTATAATTTTGTGGCAAACTGAGTGTCAAATAACTTGGTAAACAATATTTTTCTAAATCTATACTGCGCTATTACAAGGTTATGTCAGCGGTTTATATTTTGTAGTGCTGTGCTAAAAATAACAGGCAAGTATCGTAATCTGTTCTTATACAGTTATAATATAAAATAATACGTTTTGATTTTCTTTTTAAGAATTGGAAAATAATGGACTATAAGACTTAATTATAACTTTTATGAAATATAAAAATAAAACTATGACCAAACTGCATTTTTATACTTAGATTAAAAATGGTAACCCCAAATGGCGTTATGGGCCGCCATTTTGTGACGCTAAAACAGTCGTCCGTTGTCGTTTCGTGCGCATAGACCACGTTTTTCAAGTGTTTTCGATCTGTTTTTATTTGATTACCCGGCTTTTGTTAGACCGAGATATCAGGATTGATTCTGTTATTGATAATAATATAATTATACATGTAGGCGAAGATGATGATGAAGACACCACCTCCTCAAGCAAATCGGAGTCTGATTAATATTCTGTTCGCACATTCAATTCAATGTACTTGTAACAAAGAATAAATAAAACAATTTTATTATATGAATATTACCTTTTTTTGGTTTCCACTTAAATAACTAAAATATAAAACAAATGATTCCGCCAATTTAAAACGAAAATAATCTTAAAATAATGCGGCGGTTCATTTTGAAGGAACGGTAACGAACTCAGTGTTATGTTGTGCCCATCACTAGTCGTGACTAACTGATAGGTGTCAGGAACGCATTCTCTGAACGGCCGAAGTATAATTGTGGCTCTTGAGTAAGTTTCGAGCTACGTAGTACTAGGTACCTGAGAATAAAATATTATTTCGGCTAAAATTTTAATACGTAGGTACAGTTCCCTGTTCCTAGGCTTATACACAAGTTGCTACCTAGTAGTATTACAAGAAATATTTTACGTAGTTTTAAAACTAGACTAGCTTTTAGAAACGAAACTCCAAACCAAATAAATCAACAACAGAGCATTAATTAACAGAGTAACTATAATTGAAAAGGAACTGAAAATGGATCAGGTTCTTAGAACAGTGTAATGTTCGGATAAAATCTTGTTTAGCTAGTTGAGATAAACTATTCCTAACAAACTCTTTTATAGCAACTGTAATTTCATCAAATTAACTCTATTCAACGAAGGCTTTATCCTTATCAAGAAATAACAACAATTTAGAAAAATCAAGTGCCTTTGATGCTGTGTAAGTAATGAATACCTACCTCTATTAACTATCTTGTTTGTAGTTTGTCTTTAGATGACAGTACACTTTCCTTATATGTATACATGTAGAATGTATTTTCAGTATCGTCCTACAATGATCTGGTAGTGAAAATTAATAGACAGCTTCATAAGAAGCTGAAAACTTCGCTTGCAACAACGGATACCGGATTTTCCGGGCATGAAAGCACAGATTTGACTTTTTTTTTGCTTATTTAGAACGGCTGCGGCTGTAGACCAATTACACTAAGGACTTATTATGTATTTATTTTCTCAATAGAAATGCTGTCTAGTTTGGTATTTGGATTCATTCCCAGCGGGGGTATCATACTACGGAAACGTAACTAACAAAATAGATTTATTAATAGTAAGATGCCCATTGCCCTTGGTACACCATATGCCTTACTCTTGGGAAACAGCAGTGATGGATGATGAGGAAGGAAGTTACCTTGGAAATATCCACGCATGATATAATAATTAGTCTTCCAATAGTTAAATATTGTGATAACAAAGGGAAACTGTGTAGGTACTGCGTAGACGAAAAAGTAAGTATAACCACATATTACTATAATAGTTACTTTGGTATAACTTATACGTGGTGGGGAAATTCCATATTATACTGAAAGTCGATAAATCTAAAACCGTTTTGCCTCAAACCACAGCACGGTCCGTATATTTCAGCAATCACTTGATAAAAACAATAAAACCCCGTATCTCCTCTAATGCAAATAAACCGTCCTTTCTAAACGAAGAAAAAAAGCACTTTCAGCCCTTTACGATATTCTGCTGAATTTTTAACAGCGACAATTTGCCCACAATTATTTTAATCGGCTACTTGTGGCCTTGTGGCGGGGTTACCACCATTAAACAAATTACATTAATACCTCCATATTGTTTTAAGAGATTTTTAGGCTAGCAACCCTTTTTGAAGTTATTTACGAGATTTGTTTTGGATTGTTGAATCTTCGTTAATGTATTGTGACCCACCATTGGAAATGGGGGTTCTTATTTTCTTAGAAAGTATATTAAGCTCTACCCACATACCCATGCTGAAAAGTGTAGAGGTTTTAAAACTGAAAAAAAAAATAAAACAAAATTAAACCTGATATTGGAATCACATCTACCGTTTAAGGCTTCAATAAACAAACAGGGCGAAATTCTTAGACTTTGCGTTAATTGTTTTGAGAAAAATAAAAGTCAACAAAAGTTAAAGTGATTAACTTTCTGAAAAACAATATTTTAAATTGCAATGACACTGAAAGTCAGACGACTGATTATATGCTCACGGCTAATCAGTTTTCCATCAAAATATAAACCGAATTATAACTTGCACGACAACTAACAACGGCGCGTGATGGATCTTTTAAGTAGGTAACTTTGTATTTTTATTTAATCGACGACACAATAAAGATTATTTAGATTTGGGATGTAAGTACCTAATTGATTCTTGGAAAATTATTATATCCTCGATATTGCAATCTATAGGCGTACGAAAGTATATTCCACGAAACGATATTTAGTGGGAAGAATTTTGAAAGACATGTCATCAAAAATACAATTGACATACATGCATATTAATGATTATTTTTCCGACCCAAATATCGACCAATAGAATTGCACCATTCGACGTCACGTGGTACAACCTACATGGTATTATACTGAAAATTTTTTGAATATTTTCTCTGGTCGTTGCTACGTCAAACTGACAGGTTGTGGCCGACATTTGGGACGGAAAAATAATCTCCCGAATACCACACGAGCTTCATAATTATCTGGCATTTCCCTCAAGGTTCCCTGCAAACAAATAAAGTCGTCAAGTTTTTCAGGAAAAATCACTCGCGCTTCGCGCTCGTTATTTTTTAACCTGAAAAACTTGACTCCTTCATTTGTTTGCAACGAACCTATCGGAAAATACCCGAAAATTTTGAAGCTCTTGTGGTATTATAAGTGAATATTTACAAGAGAATAAAGGTCTACCAGAAATAATAAACTTAATTTGCCAATTTTACACTGCTTGATGATCTCTGGCATTTTTGCGAAAACTGAGACACAAAATTTCATTTCAGCTTTTGGTCTATTAACTAGGACCCAGAACTCCCGCAGTGCCGGGAACCCGGTTGGCATGTAAAGAAGAGAGATACGCAAAACTAAATGAACAATTTCGAAACTGCATACCAGTACTAGTCAGTTGCATTCATACGCTTTACAATTATTATTGTAAAGCCTTTTGTGGCTACCCAGAGTTTTGACAAAGGTAGCTTTGTGCCTAATAGGTCCCGAAAATGTTTGCTACAGTTTAATTTCTAAATGTTTTACGTTCGTTCAAATGCATTCACTGGGTCACGTAATTCATTGTTTAAAACTGTAGCCCTAATAATTTTACCATGAATTGAAAATATTATAGAAGCGTGCTTTAATTTTACTATTCAACTGATAAATTCCAATTCAAATAGGTATCTATAGACCAATGAAATGGCTGAAATCCTAAGGAATCAAACGTCTCGATCTAATCTTACAATTGAGAGCATCTTAAAGCGTCGTAAGCCTCTGATCCGAAATCGAAGGATTTAATTGTCACTTCAGTAATACCGACTAAGAATAGTTTCATGAATAAGACTATGAGCTCAGTTTAGCCTCAAATAAGTTTCGGATTATAAATTGATGGTTATTTACATTGGTATTTATGCAAAAGCTTAAAATCTTAAGTTAACTTTAGCAGTACCTAACTACTAAATATTTTCACACCATGCTTTTGGAAATGTGTGAAAAACACATCAGGTTATATTCCCTGAGGGTTCGGGAACCTTTAAACCTTTTCAAGGGTGCCCAAAACCTGGTATATTTAGTTAGGGTGTCATGGAATAACAAGTCTCAAGTCACACTTCGGTTAACTACTGAGAAATTACCGTTGGAAAAATAAATGTTTCTTCTCAAATTGGGATGTTCCTAGATCCTCCACGTCCATATAAATGATCAACAACTGTAGGTACTTTAGTACAGAACATGATACCTTGTCGAATTACCTTAAAATAGAACGGTTGTCCGGCTAATGTCTAATTTATAGATACCAGATTTACCAATTAATAAACCATGTATGTGGTTTTCCTGTGGTTTTCCATGGTCGAGACGGGATTTACTTCACGTATGCAGAATACGTGAGTGTGTCCGTTTTTACCTGTGTCTATTATTAAATTGATGTAGATACAGGCTAATTTATTTATTATGTTTATTTAGTTTGGTAATTTGTGATATTGTTACCTAATTGGTCAAGTAATGTTAAGTATATTTTGAATGAAATTAAATTCAATGAAAGCCAAAATCAAATGTAATGATGCCAGTCTGTAGGCGTATAATGCGTACGTAACTTGTATGGAAGGCAAGCCGGCCATTAGGCAATTTTACGAGTGTATAGAGCAAGCTTATTCCCAGAAGTAGTACAATCTAATGAATGGTGTTGATTGCGGGGTAAAATTGGACGTAAATAATTAAAGACTAGAACACCATTCTGCGTAGACTTACGTCACGGCATGGCGTAAAAAGGCATGCAGGAAAAATGACATGCTATTTCGCACCATAGGATTAGTTTGCGCGACGTATTGCAAGAACTTGCGGTCTTTTATCACACTTGTTGACTATGCAACGAAGTGAAGGGGATATGTTTTACCAAAAAACAAAAAACAAAAAAGTTTTATCAAGAAGAAGAAAAAAGTTTCTTATGTATGTTCTTCATTGTCATTGCTTTATTGCTCGAAAATAGATATATGTAAATAAATGATTTACCGTGCATTGAATTCATGTAGATTATGGATAACATGCTGAAAATATTTTGTCGGAAAAGTTACAAGCAACGGGAAACTTCAAAATCAATAAGGCATGTTTGTTATTTTCAGAAGATTTTACTTCGTTATATAACATTACATTTCAATACACTTATGAGTATTTTCTGTAATTGAATAAACTGTTACAATATGTGCAACATTTAAAATAGACTGCCTTCGGAAATCCGTGGCGAATAGGTGTGTTCTAGTCATGTAGTATCCTCAAGTATGTAGGTCAATTAAGTACTTGGATACTTTCAATGTTTACTGAAATGGAATGAGAAATAGTCGTATACATTATATTGTACTAATTGTGTATGTGTATTATTAATAGATATATTTGAACGACTGCATTTATTTAAAGTTAATTAGAGAGCATTTATACTATCTATCTAAAATATTGTAAATAGTTCACCCAATAGTAGTTTCTTGTTGCATTATCTTGGCTTTCTAAAACTTGTCACTTCTCTATTGTCTGCACAGATTGTTATATAATGATGGATGATTGAACTTTTATAAAGATAACGTTTTAGCTGCCTTAAAAGAAAATAGTACAAAAAAGGTCGCGTCATGGTGTAATTTGAGATAAAATATGGCGTCTCTTGCAGAATCATAACGATGAGTATGTGTTGGTGTTACAATAAATATGTTTGTTTTATAGCTGTCCAGTTTGTTCAGATTAGCGTGAACAAGAAAAGCAAGGACCATAGTTCTTGGTTATCAGAAAAAATGTAGGTCAAGTGTAATAAATAATTCTTATTACCTACACTCGTATAAAGAGCGCTTTCACACTCGGATTTTCCGCGCGGCAACGGCATAGTGTGGATATAGTAAAGGCGGTATCGCGCGTATACGAGCGACAACAAACTATTTACAACTAGGTACCCTTACAAACGTTGACACCTGAAAACACGAAGCATGTTTTTGTCACGCGGAATATTTCGCGCATAGAAAACAATGGCTTAGATTTGATTTTAAATGTTTTTAGAACGTACGGTTTTATATTTTTTACAGCAACGCCACAGTGGAACATTTAACTATATTTTTGAAACATCTATATGTGCATAAATTCTACGGTGAACAAACACATTAACATTCAATTGTTTTATTGGAATTGGAAGTGACTGTATTTGTAGGCAAAGTTTTTTTTACTTTTGATGAAAATGTTACTTCGTGATTACTTCTCTGACGTATTAAATTAATTGAGTGATATTCGGGTTGAATTACCGGAATACTTCTGGATTAGTGAATATATTTAAACAGAAAATATTGATGTTCCTACTTACATATTAATTGGCCAAAGAGAAAATAATGAAAATAGCTGGGGCGGGTTAAAAATTAAGGGCGTATTGGCGGAATTGGCATCCTCAGACGTACTCGGAAACAACCAAAAGGTCAGTTTTTCCTTTTACCCCAGTCGTCATAAAATATTTTCCCAAAAATAACAGAAACCAGAGGTCCATCTCTCTATCTTTATTCTACCCACTTGAATTGGGTCAGAACTATTTTAAAAATATCCCGGCTAAAAAATCTTAAAATAAATTAATATTAAGTCAACAAAATTCGTCTAAAGGTTGTCCGATTTTTAAAAAAGATTTAACTTAGTAATTTGTTAGTGCATTTTGAGAGAAAATGTAGATCTGTTTTCTCTCCACAGTGCAGCAGACAGGTTTATTTGGTGCATTAAGTACTGGGTTTTGTCATACCTGAATATCTTTTGTAGTTTGTTAAATAGTAATGTTATAGCCGTGGCTATTAGCTTTTTATTCGTTTGCAGGTGCAATTTACAGCACATAGTAGTCTGTAGTGTTGTGTGTTTATGGGCTCTGGTGGTCGTAAAACATTTGTTTTAATATCGCCACAGATGTCAATATAATGGTTATAGTAAGATAGTTTTACTGACGGAACAAATTACGAAATAGGCCACCAACATATTTATTATTATTTATATTTGCGTGAAAACGTTTTTGTGCAAAATGGACTTATAAGGATTATTTAGAATCCTTTTTGAACAGAAGCTTTTTTGAACGTCAAAAACAACAGTAGATATAAAAACATTGTAACTGTAGAAGAATAATCCAGTCTTGTAAAATGAAATAACCACAGTAAGAAACTACTTCAATTAGGTTTAGGTCTGGGTCATCACTGTCACAAGTAATTAGGAAAGAGTTAAATCTTTGTCCGAACTTAAGATGCAACAAAAGTAAGTTATTTAAATAATACATTCAATTTATTTCAAAAAAGACGCGCCATAAACGAAGTTAACGTCAAGTTTTAACAGTTTTCCGTGTTCAGGAAAAAGAATTTTGTTCTTTACAGAAATTAATTATACTTTATATAATGTCGCACCAGATGGATTTTGATGAATTTTGACAGTAATTTTACCTTATACCCTATGAGTTTCATCTATGCGCATTTAGTAGTTCTTTCAGGACGCGGGTGAAACCGCGGGCGGAAGCTTTACATATAACTCACCTATTTGCCGACTTACTGAACAAATGAATCTCGTCTTACAAATAAAAATATTCCAGCTGTATTTTTACAGAAAAAGCAGTCTTAATAAAAATGTGAGAGGGCAAAATACAAGCGTATAGGATTGCAAGACGAAGTAAGAGGGTTCAATAATACTTTCTGGGATTTCACTAGACGACGGGATTTTAATATTATGTGCCCACGTTCTATAGTACCTACGTATGATAAAGATTAATTTAATCTGCCTAGTAAGGAATACGGGGTCCGGTGACTGTGATTACTCTTTGGGTTATTATGAGGTACAAAATAGTAAGCTTGATGAGTACCTACTACCCATAAAAAGTAGGCCCGTTGTTCGGGTGTGTATCTGAAAAAAAAAAATGAAAAAAAAAAAATGAAAAATATTTATTAGAAGTAACAAAGTGTAATGTACAAGAATTGTGTTTGGAGCCTCCTTTTAGACAAACAATGCCTGTGTTAGGAGACTCCGCTCTTCCATATCATAGATAAGGTTACATCATGTTACTTAAAAAAAAAAAAAACAATAAAATAAGAATAAGTACATGCATGTTTTGAAGAAACTTGATGTATTGTTTTGGTTTGTATGTACGGTATGTGTGTGAAATGTAGTGTGGTTCAATATGATAAGATAAGATAATGTGTGGTGTGACGAGTGGAGTGTTGTGATGTGGTGTGGTGTTATGTAGTGTGAAGAGTGGTGTGGTGTTATGTGGTGTGACGAGTGGAGTGTTGTGATGTGGTGTGGTGTTATGTAGTGTGAGGAGTGGTGTGGTGTTATGTGGTGTGACGAGTCTCTAACCAATAAAAAACCAATAAACCTAACCAATAAAATCTAACCAATTATTTCATAGTTTCAGAACCGAACATCAAGTTTCGATATTGCAACTTAAGTGTACAGTATTTCACTTATACATTATTTTTATTTCATCAAAATAGCTGTCTATATTTACAAATATGGAGGGGGATAAATTATTGTTTTATATCATGCTTTGTATTGAAATGATATTTTTATTTGATAGCACCCAAATCGGGTTGCCGGCTGTTATTTTACAATTTCCCCGATTCCGATCAGTATAAAAACGGGAATAAATTAATTCGCGTATAGCTTGGTACGTCAGTAAAGGGTTATTTGTCGTTATAAACATTCATTACGTTAAAACAGCGTACCTATGTTAAATAAAACATGAGTAGGTATGTATTTCAGCCATTATTGTGCGCTCTTAAAACGGCTTACTTTTTAATTAGCCACCGCTAGTAAAATGACCTATTTTACTAAGTAACTCTTACAAATTGCGCGGAAACTTGTACTTATAGGTTTATGTATCATGACTCATTTTTAGAATATTTCTAGAAATTCGGTGAATAAGTCTCTTAGAACTGAATGGAACGAAAACTATACTGCTAAAAACAGCCCCCATTATTCAGGCTATTTTGTAGTTTTCATGCAGTAATACGAGTAAGTATGTTCCTAGTTGACTTTAAATTCTATGAATTTATACTTTCAGTAATTAAAGTTGGCGAATGTTTAGATACTATTTCCACCTCATTGTACACGAGTAGGAGGGTTGTAATTATCTTAATTAGAACAACTGATCGAGTGGTGTCATAAAACTAACATAGTTATTGGACATGCACATATTTTAGAGACTATTATTTACTGGAGTCATAGGTATTAAAGCTATCAAATAAGATCGCTAAAGAAGCCCAGCGTTTGGCTCGACTCGTCGCCAAAGCTGGAATGTTTTCATAAGCCTAGTAATTGCATCGGCACCTGTTATGCACTTCGATCGTAGGTGCCGATGAACGTCAAACATGTACGATGACAGTAACAACATGATACGCCAAACAAGTCTCGTTCGTTAGGATTTCCAGAACGAAAGTAAAAAGTATGATACAGATTTGTGATTGAAATCACAGAACTGTATCTCAGTTTGGAGAGGAACATAAACTTAGAGACAGTTTTAATATCCATCAATATAAATATTTGTGTATGTATATTTTATAGTTTTCAAGTGTAAGTAAAGTAATTGCATAAACTGTTAGGCTGAGATGTAACGTGAATTTACAGTTCAACCCGGGCAAGCGAACATAAGACGTTACATCCTGGGTATAATTCACATTTTATGACAACTAGACCAAAGATTTAGCACATAACACTTAAGTTATTTTTATCCAAACCAAAAATAAAATGCTGAAAGTATTTCAAAGTTACATTAATCATAAGTTCTAGCTTTAAGTAAATAAGTTAACAGGTGGTTAGGAACATTTGTTTTGCCTTCCATCTGATATTCGGGCATTATTTGGCTAAGTACCTATTAATTAGTTGATTGAACGTATTAATTGACACACAATCTAATTACAGACTCGACTTGATGGCAGTTTTGGATAAACACTGATCGGGTGTATGTGGTGTTAGGGGTGTACAAGTTTGAACCTGTTTAATTTGAGGCTAGCGAGCATGCTCAGTAATTAAAAGCTTAGGTGACTTATGGTCACCACATGACTTATGGTCACCACATGACTTATGGCATGGTTCAATCTGAGCACCGGTAGTTATTTCTATTGGCATAAATAATATAGTTTGTATTTCAACCAACCTAAGAGCGTATCAGCCGGTAGGTACCTATAGACTTGTTTTTCAGCTTAAGTTAGATATAAAATTGTAGGGACACATGTAAGTATGTATGGCAGAGTGCAAGGTAAAATTCACAAACCCTCTAGTTATTCTTAGACCAAAAAGAATAACTCATATATTTTCGTATGCTATGATTGCTAACCATGAGACACACTTTCATCCCTTACGAGTGTTTGCAGGTCAGATTGTGTAAGTAACAGATCTTTACTCAATATGCGGATAGCACGTTCAAAATCCCACACACAAAATATTTATGTAAAAAGTAAACACTGTGTGTGAATGGTCTAAAATAGTTGAAAGTTTCAATGTTAGTTATAATTTCTCGTTTACCTAATAGGCCTATGGAGCTAATTGTTTTATTCAATAGTAATATTTCCTAACTTAATTTTTGACTCGTCAGAAGGGACGGATATAATTTGAAAGCAATTTTTTAAAATATATTACCTAATTGAAAATTGTGGTATGAAGAACACATGTACCCACACTCTAAAATAATTCAGAAATAATGTTTACCTTTTTTTTGGGAAGTGGATTAAATTAAACAGTCTAAAAGTTCTTTGTGAGAAGAGGCCAACTTATTCATGATTTTGAGCGTTTTAAAAAAATACCACAGAATGGATAGATTGGCCGTAGTTTTTTTCTACTCTTGTCTTTCCTCTTTGAGAGCTAAATTTAGCTGTATACATTTCCTACAGTTTCTGTAGGAACTGTATAGCAATATTTGAAACTAATGATCTACAGAGATTAGTTTGCAATCAATGGATGCAAAGTTGTGGAGCGTCTAACTTTAGAGTTCAACTTTAATTAAAATTGCGATTCGAATCTAGACTGAGCTAGTTCATTGTTAGACTCATGGCTAGTTTACCACCTAGATATGAGAATTTGTTAAAATGATTGGTCAAACAATTTTGCAAATATGAATGAATTTTGTAGAACCTTTGATAGAGACTTGAATTACAACTGAAAAGTGGTAAAAGCGCGTTGATGGTACTTTTACATACCTATTATGTATGAAAATAATTTCAGGTAAATAAAAAAATTACCAGCGGTAACCAAGTAAAGTATCAAATGTGCAAAACTATAAAAATTACAACTATTGAAAACTTTAGTACATACCATGAAACAGTCAATATTCCTACTTATGACACAGTGGTAATTTTAAATATTCGATTACATAGTTCCATAAAAATTAAAATGGAAAAAAGTTGAGGTTTTGCAGTTCCGGTGATTTACGTGGGGACCGTCGAATTTGAAAACGGTTTTAGACAACTATCCTATAGACTATATTAATAAATAGTATGTCATGTGTTTTGTAAAGAATCATTGTTTTCAGTACAATCAACGCGGATAATGATTTTAATTTCCTACAAACATAATTAGCAATAGTTAGGCAGACATATTTATGTCATAATTTACGTTATAATATAACCATATTTATACATGAAATAGATTATTGTGCTTATTTTCAAATTAATAAGGAAAACAAATATATTGTACAAATTATTCGTTTAACCGATTATTTCAAAATTAAGTTAAATTTAAGTTCAGGACATTTTCTACAACATAGGTACTCTACCTCTCGTTTATTCATTGAAACACTACAAAACGTGATAGGTAAGCACCAAAAGTGGTTTATTGAAATCACAGAATAAACTAATACAAATAAGTGCAAACGTCAATTTCAATTTTATAAAACTTTTAACTAAATTGGACGTCAGCGATCGTAAACATATCATAGTGAATTCCACAGTTACCTATGTATTTCGGACGTACAAAGTACCCGAGAGGATAATTTTATGAAAACCGAGAAAAATTGTTCCAACGTCTACATAGTAAAGTTTGCTATCGACGTAAGTTGATCCGGCAACAAAGTCTTTAGGTATATAAACTTTATGACTTACCAATCAGCTCCGTTCTTATTATTAACACACTTATAACAATATTAAAACAATTCTTAAACTATTATAAATTAAAATTAATTAAGTAAACATAACACGGAGAAAAAATACAGAACTAAAAGGAATTGATGTAACTTTTTAAACAAAAGAAAACTTTTTAAGAGCTTCCTTCTAAATTCAAAAGATGTTCAGCCAGCTAAATATGTTCGTGGCCTGTTTCGAATCGATTATGAAATAAAAGTTCTTAATAAAAAAATAAATCCATTGAAAATGGAATAGACGTCATTGTTCAACTTTTTTTGTGAACATGATAACTTTTTGGTACTGTTTTGTGTTGTGACAAGAAGTTTAATTATTTTTAAAGCGAATAAAAGGTTAAGTAAAAGTTAGTTTTAATTGAAAATATAACTAAGAGAGATAAATAACTTGTTGAACTAACCGGCCAGCAGCAAGGCAAGCACAGCGGTCGTGCAGGCTGCGGATGGTTTCATCGTTGCGTTACGAATGCCGAGCCGAGTTCGCGAGCGCGCCTTATAACTTTGGGGCAGAGCCGCCCTCATGATATAGTACGTAACTATACTACGGCATCTCACGTAGGTGTCTTACGTTTAGTTTTTGTGGAATCTGAGCTTACATTAATGTGACCTTTGGGGTCTAAAATTAAGGAACAAGTTTTTTTCGAAGAAAGTTGTTCTTGAATAGGTGTTATTGAAAATGAGGTAGGCAAATTGATTTGTAAGAAGATTTTGAAACCGTGATATATAGGACTCTATCACCTATATTTAACATATAGTAGACAAATGTCTTGCATGAATAAAATTGATGTAAAGTACATCAATAGTATAATTGTAAATATATTTTGTTATTTTTGAAGATTTTTTTTACCCGTTCTGTCTAATTTGAACATTTTGTAAAGGCTGTATCAAACTATCACATTTATTCTAGCTTGTAAAGTTGTTCTACTATTGATAAGATAGGCACCTAATTTCTCTTTGTTTAACCAATGTTACATATACTAAATATAATGTTAGCTAGCACATAATATTCAAACATAATTTAGTGGAGGAACATGAAATAGGAAATATTGCAATAAACATGAGAAACAATGATCATTATGATCCAATTTTGTCAATGGTAAAAGTCCGTAAAGTTTTCCTCGTCTATTTATATTAACAGTGTTATTACGTGATTGTAAATTCCAGTCTTATGTAATATACTCGGATACGTATTTATTCATATTTACTTAGTAGATATAATTATTCTAAAAATAACAGGTTCAAATCGGAGATTAGTACTTTCAAACAATAAATCAAACTCCTTTTCTTCCACTTAATTAATAAATATATAGGTAAGTATACGCAGATTTATGAAACAATAGTCAGAATATGTAGAATGGTCATCTCCTTGGTTTCAACTGCTGACCTTAAGTGCTGGGTTTGGGTACCAGAACAGGTACCTGACAATTGTATATTTGTCAGGACAATTGTGTGTATCCGTTGGTGAATTTATCTCCGTTACACAAAAATAACGTGGAAAATAATAAAAATGTCGAAACTGACATATGTGACTCATACTCTGACCAAATGTTTCAATATCTATGATCGTAGAATTAATAATTACTTTTTATGATTTAAAACCTATTGGTAACTGTTAGGCAGACGTTTTCAATGTTTTCACAAATCCTTTTTTGAGTCGAACTTCGTAACGCAATGTAGATTTTTCGGTCAAGGAAATAAGTGGTCGAATATTTTTCCAAATGTTATTGGAATACCGGGGCGGCAACCAAATATTTACAGACATTTCCTATTTTTCTTTTATGTTATTTTAATTTATGCCCTTTTGTTTTATCTTGTTAAGAATTTCATCAAATCTATTTCGTATACTGGTGTATTATTTAACAAGATATAATCGTACATACCCACTGTGTTAGCCAGAGTGTCGGTCCATATAAACCACTGGCAAATGGACATCTATCTGGTTAGATTGGCGGCAACCCTAACATAGTTCGGAAAAAGCTAAGCAGGGGATGATGTTTAAGCTGGACTGAAAAAAGTCCCTAGATTTTGGATATAAACACTATCGAAACAACATGATTCATTCATTCATAGTGTAAAAATTCGCGATAACAATTATAATCCTACACACTGACCTATTTCATTCATCGCTTACCACGTTACACAAAAACTAACCACTAATTAGTAAAAGTAGACAAAGGCCAAAGGACCCATTTTACAGCAGAATACAAACTGTAACCCTCATATATTTCGTGATAATTCTAATTTATTAAAAGTATTGAACGGTGACGTCACAATTTACGTTGTTTACACGCCCAGTATTGGCGCGAAGAAAAACAAAACGCAACGACCTTTATTTATGAGTAATAATGGCGATTTGTCTCATCTCTAATAAATTACACGCATCGGTATCGAGTTTAATCGAAATGCAATATGTCCCCCCTCTATAATACCGAAGAAATTGATATTGGCAACATTTTTTCTGAATAAAACCTTATATTTATGGCGACTATCTATGCTTTTATTTGCATTTCGGAATTGATTAAAATGTTTTGTTACTAAGAATTTCTGTTGAAGTATTAAAATATTTGCCCGAGGTGATTAAAGGATTTCCACGCTTAAATCGAAATAACATTTAATAAGTAATTAATTTGCGAAAACCCCGTTGGGCATTTTCCTGCAAAAGTCAGATAACATATAAACATACAGTTTGTGAACCAAGACGTATATTTTAATGTTCTCACTTGATTAGAGGGCACGATGAACCCCTGAGACAGTGGGTGTATATTACGTATTAAATGAACACACTAAATACTAATAAATCAAGGTGTTTGAATTACCTGCCGATTCGAATATATTTGTGTATAGAAAGCCTACGTTGTAACCGAACTTTATTGAGCTAGATTAAGAATTATTCAAGTAACGTGACCGTCAAAGCACTGATTGTCTTAGTACCTACAAGTAACAAGTACCATGCCAGTCTTCGCCTTACAAAGTTAGTTGATGAATCAGAGATGGAATTTCCGTAGACATCTCTCGTGTCTGTTATTATTGCTGCATAGTTCTGCACCGTCCAAAGTATCCACCGTACTTATTTAATTAAATAGGTGTGATTCAATTCCGGTAAAAGTACATAGCAGTACTGGGATTCTATAAAACTCGATCAACAACTCGCATTTCACTTCGATTCGTAATGTCATTTCATACTTTAGGGGAGGTAGGGGAGGGATGGGCACTTTTTCACAATTTATTGCATAAAAAATCAGATTTTACAGATCATTATCAACTTTTATTGCCATTTCTTATATTCGGCTAGATATAATGAAAGAGCTTTCCTAAAAATTACAATCAGTTTCAACATTACGAGATATTTAAACGGTTTTATTTAGCTCACCCCGTTTGTTTTATTATTTATTCTTGGATCAAATTTAGTAATTCAAATTTCACCCTCTTCCTGTCAACCGATTGGTCTGAAATTTTGTATACACCTTTAATTAAATCCAATATGGCCGCCGGCACAAAATGGCACAGCCCCCTCAATATGGGTATCAAATGAAAGGGCTACACAAGTAGAATACTGTCAGCAACCCCAGCGGGGCGCAACAGGGCCAAGGCCTGCCTGCACGTCGATTCTATAAAATTCGAACAACAACTCGCATTTCACTTCGCTATTCACTCTCACTTCGCATTCGATTCAGAACGACCTTGATTTTGCATTCTGTAAACATCACCTAATCACTTGCGAAGTGAAGTGAGCTCGACATCGACCAATGCTGTGCTAGTGACTTCCCCACTCGACAAAATGTCAACCGAGATTAATCAGTTTTTAATTTTATCAGTTTTGACACAGAATTTTAGCTAAATATGATGTTTTAGTTATAATTTGTTATTGTAAGGAATTTGAGGCAGCTTTTAAGTATAAAATAAACAGAAATCTCTAAATTCGTGCTGTGAATATAATCTATGCTTACCCTACGAAAAAAAATACTGACAGCGCCAATACCATTATTAATCTGTGGACAATATTTTCTTCTCTTCTGTCATAGAGGAAAGTAATATATCGGGTATCTTCTGTCTTCATATTGTGTTTAAGCTTGTTTGTTTTCGCCGGTTTTCGCCGTAATTGTGATAAAATCATGAAGTAATTTTATATTTCTTGTTATAAAGTTAAAAATAATATTAATTAAAGAAGTGTTTATTTTATTAATCCAACAATAATTTCAGTCCAAATGACAGGTCGTCTCACCCTTCGTCGGCTCAGGTTGAAACTCTGGTTGAGTTTATGGAGCAAAACCCTGGCCTGGCGAAGGGTTTCGTGAGAACGCAAAATGCCAGAGAGCGAAGTCGAAGCCAGTGGGAGGAATTAGCCGTGCGCTTAAACAGTATAGGTGGCACCATCAAAACCCACAAACAGTGGACCAAGGTTAGCAGTATTTTTTTTTGCAGCAGTATGTTAGAACCACTTCACATTCCTTAAAGCAAACCACTTATGCGATAGCCGATAGTCTTGGTTTCAAATGTGTTCCTTGAATTCATAAATATTTTATTTTGATTTTATGTAATCTTTTTCAATTTTTGACCAAGAATATTGTGGAAATGGAGACAACTAATTTTCTTTTTAATTTTAAATAAATGTTTGATTGTAGTATTGGACTGACAAAAAAAGCGCCATTAAAAAAAAAGTTGCAGCACGCTCTGCTGCTAGGCGTAGGACTGGTGGTGGGGTGGAGGACGAAATGATGCTAACTGAGGTTGAGGAAAGGATTGTAAATATATTAAATATATATTGAACTATTTTAAATATAATAGTCTCTAGATCAAGTTGGCAACGGTACCTGAAACAAGATTCTATAAAGGATTTTTCGCGCAGATTTATAACCTCACAAATTTTCACTGACGAAGAAAAGCCTCCCTATCATAGAGAGCATTGGACACTTTTGACTTAGTTTATGAAAAAAAAAATCGGTAAAAAAACTTTTAAGTTAAACGGTTTTATCTTATGTGCACTGAAAACTAGAAAATAAAAAATAGTTACTTACCTGTCAACCTACGTAGGTGGTCCCGGTCATATTAGACTAAAATAAAAACGTGGGGCCCATTAACTATTGCTGTAGTACTCTCTTCTAAAGGTATAATAGGTGTGGATTGCATCGACTTACTATAATTGTAACTGGAGATTTTGACAATCAATAATTAATAATAGAAAATACACATACCTTTCATTAGTTTTCTCTTTATAACGATCCAAAACCGCAACAAAATATTTAAGTACTTTTACGAGTGTTTGTTCTTGACAACTCACAGAAATGACAGATAGTCTATGGATGAACACCGTTACCAGTCGGTAACGTAAACTACCCAATTAAAAAAAAAACAAAACTATGATCAGAAATCAGAATAAAAGGACCCCCCTTTTATTCTGATTTGATCATGTCTCCCAACTGCCCATCTCTCCCCTACCTCCCCTATAGATAGACAGATTTTGACAAATCTGTCAAAATCTCGACTTTGATTTAGTTCAACTTGTCAACACGCTCGATAGTGAAGCGCTAGTGTAGTTTGACAATGTCAATCACGAAACTTTAAGGTAGAATTCCGTGGGTCGCGATTGTCGCAGCCGCGCGCGACAAAAGTCAACCTATGAAAATGTATGGCACCGCTGCCGAGGGCTGCGACAGTCGCGCGCGGACGACGAATTTCGTGAGCCGCTCGCGGCCGTACGCTTCTCAACATGGTCTAGCGCTTAATAACATCTATAGAATTTTAGTAAAACCAGAATTAAATTTTTGACAATGCCGCGAGCAGCTTACGAAATTCGTCGGCCGCGCGCGACTGTCACGGGCCTCGACAACGGTGCCATACATTTTCAAAGGTTGACTATTGTCGCGTCCACGGAATTCTACCTTTAGATCGAAGTCGAACTGAGAGTGATGTCGAAGTGAGTTGTGATATTTTATAGAATCGACATGCAGGATTCAAAAGGAAACTGGACAATTAAAACGGATGAGCAATACTTATGTGTTTACCTATTGTGACTGTCGTCACCTAGCCCTAAATATTATCAAATAATATTAATTTATTTTACAAGGCGCCACGATGACGGGCCTCTTAAGAACACATTAACTTTCTATTTTATGGATAGGGATATTTGACGGCTGACATGGAGTGCAATAAATACTTAACAAAATATTTTAAGTGTCTAAAAGTTTCTCACAGCAAAGCAATCAAACATCTGCTAAGCAGGACTTACAAGCCGTTGCCAACCGTTAAGGCAATTAGGACCTTGAGACAAAGGACTCAATATTGAATAGAAGTGCACATGTGCCAAATCCCAAACGGACCCCGACAGCGATGCTTAGAACAATTGAGAATATGTACAAAAAGACTAATAAATCTATCTTATAACAAATAGACGAATACGCGAAACAGGACCTTAAGAATAGGGTGGAGTCAGCGCTGAAGGTGGGACTTGCGAGGATGTAGGAAGGGATAGCAGGCCACAAGGGTTTGCAGGGAACTGAAGCAGGGACAGTTGGTCCTAGGTCGCGCAGTAGGCTAGTACTCTGACCGAAATTAGGAGACGCCTCATGGAGGCTAGAGCTAAGTTGTGAAGTAATAGTGAGTCATGAAAGCCAAGTGAATCTGGGGAGGCGAAGGTGCATGGTCGAAGTGATCTGCGCGAGAGTGTGGTATTGTGGTGGTAACTAAGTCGTAGGAGCGTATACCTAACACCCACGGCCGGTCATCCGGAGGAAGAAGGGAAACGTTCTTCGGGCAAGCGACAAGGAGGACTCGCGTGAGTAAGTCGAATAGGTCCGGGTGCAGGATATTGATCGGTGAGTGGTTTATATCGATGTTATGGGTTTTACATCATTATTGTCTTTTATTTTAGTGTGCTTCATGCACTGCGTAGGGAATCGAGTAGTGCCCTGGTTCGGGATTACCACGGCGACTGCGTGACCACAGTTGTGGGACCTTAATTATGTAATTCGGCTGTGATCAACACCCCTAGGCTGTACTTTCTAGCTGCTCTGGTATTTAAACATAAACGTATTGCAAAGCGTGAGACGAGACTTGGCAATAGCGTAATGGTACTGTGCACTTTCGTAAGCGTAAGAATACTGAGCTTTGTTTTATGTAACGCGCTTCTATCTATGTATATATCTGGCATGTTCTCTCCCGACTACACTGAGGTATCCCAGACTCGCGTTTGGTTATAGGGAAACGGAGAAGGCCTTCTACTACACTTACAATAATGACACAGTTACACACCCATACCCTTGCCGTGGACTAGGGCTCCCACAAATCGAATACACAATTGGAGGGCAGAACCGTATTGACTGACCGCGGTTCATTATTACATAACGGCTCATGGCCGTATGATTTATGTTACGTCATTAAGAATACACGTTATCCCATAACAGGATACAATTAAACCAAACGCTAGTTACAGTTACTTCTTATGGACTGACAAACCGGCAGCTTCTTCTGTCTTGCATTTGTTGTACGCACTCTTCCAGGGAGCGGGGGTAGGCTTCACATACTTCCCCTAACAAAACTAAACCATAGACCCGTCCTGATGGACGCTAGGGACCGTGTCTTGCCATCACGCATACGGCTTCATGAGTCGATCAATGATTTTGTGTTGATGGTGAAACACGCAGACTGGACTAGGCTAGAACGGGGAGATTAAGGAAGAGGAAGTGACGAATTACCACTTCGGTGTATACCAGGTGTATTCATAGAGAAAGCTACCACCGACTGACCATACACTGCGCTTGCGCTAGTTTGATCTTTGTAAGGGTAAATCGGTCCGTAACGGGAATCCATCAATTGTACGCGTTCATTCTAACTGGAGACTTATCTTACCCAATGGCAGTAGTACTTCGCAGTACTCTGTCTTAGGATTGGGTGCGATATTTTATATATAGGGAACGTGACGGCTAGAACCTTCTATGTTAGCCCTAGACGTTCACGTGCGGAGTGTCAGCCACTCTAGGGTGGCTACACGTCACTAAACTGGGGATTGTAGCATTAGAGCAGTATATTATTATAACTTAAAGCGCAAGCTCTATGTATTTCTTCTGTTAGGTTTCGTTAGGTAGGTTTGCTATCCCTCTCACTCTCTAATAGTTTCTATAATTCAATTTGTACCCTGCATGTTAAGTCTGATTTGATTTGCTGACGTCTCGTCTACCCCTGCCCTTAGTTTTTATTAGACGGGACTAATGGTAAAGTTAATGCATGGTCCTCTAAGGTGGAAGAGCGTCCAGTAAGGTGACGAGCTCTACAGGGTTGCGCGGATGGCGGGGCGCAACCTCTTCCCCTTCGGGGGAAGCCTGCGGTATTTATATGTTAGGAAAAGCGAAAAATTTTACAGCCTAGGGGTTGTCGTGGAACGGTTACATTTGGCGCTGCGTGACCAGGATTCTCGTCATTAAATGTACTGATTCACATCAGTGCAACGAGAATAAAAGATCTAAATCGGTTACTACACAAAAACACAACGTAGATTTGATTTCATGCTTATGGTCCTAGACGAGACATTATGGCAATAAAACAGCATTGGGTTCGATTCCCTGTGATTTTTATACAACGTGATGAACTGTGAGTTCATATGGCGATGATTACGGTTACGGGTTCGACTCCCTAACTGAAGTGTTGTATAAAACGAGTCATAATTACGACGGATTCTAGTTATGGGTTCGATTCCCTAACGAAGACCTAGACTCTGGCTAGAGGTGAAAGATGATGCAAGAATTAAGAGTTAACTACGGTTATGATTTACGGTAATGGGTTCGATTCCCATATGTTACCAAGGGCGTGAACTGCATATCCTTATGGATGGATTAATACAGTTGGAAATACAGTTGTGGGTTCGAGTCCCTAACAAAAGTGTGCAGCCTAGAGGTATTTATGTATGTGGTTTTAAGTATGAAAGAAATGAATATGTGAAATACTAAGATAGAAGAAATGGGCAGATGGCTAGAGGTAGGATGTTGGTTCTGAAATTTTGCTATAAGCGTAAAACTGTATAATGGCAATAAGCGTATTTGCATAAGCGTAAGGATAGAATTAGTGTAAGAATACTGAGCGTACTTTAAAGAAAATAAACGTCATGGCTGTAAACCCCGCTTCTATATAAGTATATAACGACGTATATTTTCCCGATTACATTGCGGAGAAGGCCTTCTAGAAATTACACTGGAGTAGGTAATAATACAGTTACACACCCACAAATTTGCCGTGGACTAGGGGCATGCGCTTATAAAATACACATCTGGAAGGCAGAACCGCATTGATAAATCATTGCGATATCATTTTGTCACAACCTTAGCACTTTGCTTCGGTCTGTGTGGTTAATACACTAATCTATATTTTTACACGAGTTCATAAAAATATAATTATAATTACTTTTAGTTTAACTGACGAACCGACAACTTCCTCTAGGTTGTATTTACGTGTGATTTAAATATTCATCTTTGAAATTTCTTCACACATAGGAATCAATATATTGTGTGGCTATTTGTAAAGCCTCTGTCTTCTGTAAATAGATACTTGGCTGGTTTTGTTTTAAATTCCAGGACACTAACAGACTTCATGTACGAGCCTACACAGTTTCGACATCATTTTTCTGCGTCGCTTGGGTTCAAAGTTTCATCAAAATCGTCGTGCGCGTACGTCGGCTGATGTACCTACGTACTAGCAGCCCTAGTGTGGATGCGGTTGCGAAGCTAAGTTGCCAAATTATTTAAGTTAATCGATAGTGCTTAATCATATTCCAGCTCGTGATGATTGAATCAATGTGGATATGAGCTATCACGGCTGTGTGGAATGCACAGTGTATCCTTTAATGACAGACTTATATTGGCATTTCCATTTAAATCGGTTAAAAAAAAAAAAAAAAGGGAACTGAATTAATGTTTGTTCAATGTTCTGTCTTATTAGTTGATTTACAACCGGCTCTATCCTCTTAGAATCGGAGGGGGGTAAACCCAGTTGGGACGAATTTTTACATTCTTATAAATAAATTATACAACTATCATTGGATTAACTTCCAATTAGAATCAACTTCTAATTAGTACATGTGCGAACTATTCCAGGATAAAAATGCTGCAATAATTATCACGACGCAACGGAGAGGCCTAAGTTCAGCAGCTGTAGTAGGCTGAGTTGATAAGGGAAGGTAACGCGGTGCCATAATGAAAAGCTCTAGTAGAAGAAACTCTGGTATGTATATTCAACTTATAAGCATGCGCAGATTCTTCTACTAGACCGAAACCAGAGTGATTTCATCAAAACGTTGTTTCATCTAGTTCTAGTACGAATCTTATTGGTGGAAATATTCCGTTAGACAAGCCTTATGTTTTAACTGACTGATGCTAGGAGCTCTCCGGCCTATTGTGAAATCTCATACGCTGTACTGCGTCACGCGTCTGATTTTCAGAGGGGGGAATGTGACTGTCGTCACCTAGCCCTAAATATTATCAAATAATATTAATTTATTTTACAAGGCGCCACGATGACGGGCCTCTTAAGAACACATTAACTTTCTATTTTATGGATAGGGATATTTGACGGCTGACATGGAGTGCAATAAATACTTAACAAAATATTTTAAGTGTCTAAAAGTTTCTCACAGCAAAGCAATCAAACATCTGCTAAGCAGGACTTACAAGCCGTTGCCAACCGTTAAGGCAATTAGGACCTTGAGACAAAGGACTCAATATTGAATAGAAGTGCACATGTGCCAAATCCCAAACGGACCCCGACAGCGATGCTTAGAACAATTGAGAATATGTACAAAAAGACTAATAAATCTATCTTATAACAAATAGACGAATACGCGAAACAGGACCTTAAGAATAGGGTGGAGTCAGCGCTGAAGGTGGGACTTGCGAGGATGTAGGAAGGGATAGCAGGCCACAAGGGTTTGCAGGGAACTGAAGCAGGGACAGTTGGTCCTAGGTCGCGCAGTAGGCTAGTACTCTGACCGAAATTAGGAGACGCCTCATGGAGGCTAGAGCTAAGTTGTGAAGTAATAGTGAGTCATGAAAGCCAAGTGAATCTGGGGAGGCGAAGGTGCATGGTCGAAGTGATCTGCGCGAGAGTGTGGTATTGTGGTGGTAACTAAGTCGTAGGAGCGTATACCTAACACCCACGGCCGGTCATCCGGAGGAAGAAGGGAAACGTTCTTCGGGCAAGCGACAAGGAGGACTCGCGTGAGTAAGTCGAATAGGTCCGGGTGCAGGATATTGATCGGTGAGTGGTTTATATCGATGTTATGGGTTTTACATCATTATTGTCTTTTATTTTAGTGTGCTTCATGCACTGCGTAGGGAATCGAGTAGTGCCCTGGTTCGGGATTACCACGGCGACTGCGTGACCACAGTTGTGGGACCTTAATTATGTAATTCGGCTGTGATCAACACCCCTAGGCTGTACTTTCTAGCTGCTCTGGTATTTAAACATAAACGTATTGCAAAGCGTGAGACGAGACTTGGCAATAGCGTAATGGTACTGTGCACTTTCGTAAGCGTAAGAATACTGAGCTTTGTTTTATGTAACGCGCTTCTATCTATGTATATATCTGGCATGTTCTCTCCCGACTACACTGAGGTATCCCAGACTCGCGTTTGGTTATAGGGAAACGGAGAAGGCCTTCTACTACACTTACAATAATGACACAGTTACACACCCATACCCTTGCCGTGGACTAGGGCTCCCACAAATCGAATACACAATTGGAGGGCAGAACCGTATTGACTGACCGCGGTTCATTATTACATAACGGCTCATGGCCGTATGATTTATGTTACGTCATTAAGAATACACGTTATCCCATAACAGGATACAATTAAACCAAACGCTAGTTACAGTTACTTCTTATGGACTGACAAACCGGCAGCTTCTTCTGTCTTGCATTTGTTGTACGCACTCTTCCAGGGAGCGGGGGTAGGCTTCACATACTTCCCCTAACAAAACTAAACCATAGACCCGTCCTGATGGACGCTAGGGACCGTGTCTTGCCATCACGCATACGGCTTCATGAGTCGATCAATGATTTTGTGTTGATGGTGAAACACGCAGACTGGACTAGGCTAGAACGGGGAGATTAAGGAAGAGGAAGTGACGAATTACCACTTCGGTGTATACCAGGTGTATTCATAGAGAAAGCTACCACCGACTGACCATACACTGCGCTTGCGCTAGTTTGATCTTTGTAAGGGTAAATCGGTCCGTAACGGGAATCCATCAATTGTACGCGTTCATTCTAACTGGAGACTTATCTTACCCAATGGCAGTAGTACTTCGCAGTACTCTGTCTTAGGATTGGGTGCGATATTTTATATATAGGGAACGTGACGGCTAGAACCTTCTATGTTAGCCCTAGACGTTCACGTGCGGAGTGTCAGCCACTCTAGGGTGGCTACACGTCACTAAACTGGGGATTGTAGCATTAGAGCAGTATATTATTATAACCTAAAGCGCAAGCTCTATGTATTTCTTCTGTTAGGTTTCGTTAGGTAGGTTTGCTATCCCTCTCACTCTCTAATAGTTTCTATAATTCAATTTGTACCCTGCATGTTAAGTCTGATTTGATTTGCTGACGTCTCGTCTACCCCTGCCCTTAGTTTTTATTAGACGGGACTAATGGTAAAGTTAATGCATGGTCCTCTAAGGTGGAAGAGCGTCCAGTAAGGTGACGAGCTCTACAGGGTTGCGCGGATGGCGGGGCGCAACCTCTTCCCCTTCGGGGGAAGCCTGCGGTATTTATATGTTAGGAAAAGCGAAAAATTTTACAGCCTAGGGGTTGTCGTGGAACGGTTACACTATGTAAAGATCAAATCAAATCAAATCAACTCTATGAATTGACCAATGCCTAATACTGAGCGCTCACGACCTTACGCATACATGTTACACATACAAGAAGGTACGTTTCACCCGCTTTCCTGAAAAAAAAAAACAGTATTTCTTAGCAATGTACCCGTAGATAAATATCAAAAATTGTCGATTGACAAATGCTACCATGGAGGGCGCTATGACAAAGTACCAATATTTCAGTAGTCGAAGCATATTTTGTGTCATAGTTCAGGGAGTATATAGGTTACATTTAGGCTTCCCCGGAAGTGTAATATTGTGAATGCTTTACGGCTTGGAAAAAAGGAAGCAAGACTGTGTAAGTGTGTGTGGGTGAGAATGAAAGACAAGAAAAATATGAATCTATACGTCATTAAAGTATGTACTTAACTAAACATAAACTATATTGAAATGGATTTCTATTAAAAAGCTTAAAATGTGGCTAATAATGTATCTAAATACGAATAAAAATAACAATTACTGAGTCATTATTTTAAGCAGTTGTTTTTTGTTTAGTTCGTATTTCTCAATCTAGAGAGAAGCAAAAGATATATGCTATCTGTATCACACGACTATCTAGTATTAGTAATATAATCACTTTACACTTAGGCATTTAAGTATATGATTGATTTTCCCAGTAACTTAAACACAATAATACTCCTATATATGTATACACCAGCATTTACCTAGAATTTCAATAATTTCCTTGTATTGGTATCTAGTTACCTAAGCATATGAGCCTACGGTACAGAATTCGAGAAATCTAGACAAACTAAGTTTATACATAGTTGGACAGTCCGACAGTTTGTAACCCAAACGTTATTTGCCCCAGTTGCATTGGGCTATACCTACATATTTGTTCAGATTTACTAAGTTGATGTATCATACTCATGCAGATGCCTATAGTTAGTTATACAGATAATATAAAACTGAACAATTGGTTTGTTTGGTTGATCGCGCTTTTATATCAGGAATCACTGGATCGATTGAAAAAATATCAAAATTATTTGAATTTTAGCTGAAAATCAACACTTTTTGAACGTCAAAAAATACAGCCCACTAAACGCTCGCCTTTCACCACTTCCTATTTGTTATTGGGAAGAAGAAGCGGCGCATTAAACTCTCCAGCAACCAGTGTCTCCAATGTATCAAAGTATTAAATAGCAATTTTTTACCATAGGCTAGTTTTTATCCAGGTGCGCGTAGTAATCCTTACCAATATTTTCAACGCAGCGATTCTCGCAATATATCGTGACGTAAAAAGTTTGGCGTGAACTTCACAACTACATACATCCTACTTATATCCTGGTATTTGGATGACGGGACCCTAGGAGGAGATAGAGAAACTGTTTACCAAGACCTCATATTCCTAAAAGAAAAATTTCATTCGATTGGACTGGATCTAAATTTATCAAAATGTGAAATTTTTGTTCCTGACATCCCGGACAGACAGACAGTCATATCAAAATTTAATGTCATAGCACCTCAAATTAAAATTCTGGACGAAACATCATTGCACCTCCTAGGTTCACCTATTTTGGAAGAAAGTTTCACAACATTCATAGATAACAAAATTTCAAATTTTAATGACATTTCGGATAGACTTTTTAAAATTAATCTTCATTCGGCTTTTACCTTAGTAAAATACTGTTGTTTTGGCCCAAAATTTATATACAACCTTCGCTCCTCTCCCTTATGGAAGCAGCCACATCTTTTAGACAGAATTGACCAAATTATCCGTTCTACTTTTACATCTGTTTTTAATTTGGCCTTGGACGACCGAGCGTGGCTTCAAGCCACCCTTCCGATCAGATTCGGTGGCCTCGGTGTCCGCAAAATTTCCAGTTTAAGTCTACCGTCGTTCCTATCCTCGGTCTGCGGCACTAAGGAGTTGACCAGAAAAATTTTAGCCCCTTCACTGGTCGATTCTGAGGTGCCGTGTCTGACTGATGGCATGAACGCCTGGAAAGTGGCTTGCCCAAACACAGCCTTCCCTGACAACCCGGCTTCCCAGAGACAGTGGGACGAGCCGCTCTGCAGATTGACGAGAAATAAACTAATTGAAACATCTGTCAATACTGCTGAGCGTGCCCGCCTACTGGCTGTGGGAGAGTGGGAGTCAGGGTTATGGCTTCACGCACTGCCGTCACCCAGCGTTGGGACCATGCTGGGTGACACTACATTCCGGCTCGCTACATGCCTACGCCTCGGCGCTCCCACTGCGGCTCCGCATCGCTGCCAGTGCGGTGAATCTGTGGACCGCCTTGGGCACCATGGTCTTTCCTGTAGCAAAAGTGCTGGTCGCATGGCACGATACGCCAGCATAAATGACATTATCCGTCGTGCTCTTGTCCTTGCCAAAGCGTTTGACACCATTTCTTGTTCCCTATTATTGCACAAACTGGAAAAAATGGGGGTAAGAGGAGCACAATTAAAATTATTTTCTGACTATCTCAGTGATCGTCACCAATGTGTAAAAATTGGTCAGTACAAAAGTTCTGACCAAAAAAATAGTGGTTTCGGGATCCCTCAAGGCAGTATTTTAGGCCCCACCCTTTTCTTAATTTACATAAATGAATTAAGCAGCTTGTCACTTGCAAATGGTGTCATTATGTCATATGCTGACGACACAGCTCTTGTGTTCTCAGGCAAATCTATAGATGAGGTTTATGAACTTGCCCAAAATGGTTTTAATATAGTGTCAAATTGGCTTCAAAATAACCTACTGACATTAAATTCAGATAAAACCAAGTACATTTTATTTACTATAAGAAATAATAACAATTCAAACACTAACCTACACATTTATGCACACAATTGTCATATGAGTACATCCGCTGACACAGCATGCGCTTGCCCTACATTAGTAAAAACTGACCATATAAAATATCTAGGTGTCACGATTGACGCCCAGCTTAACTTCCGGAAACATATTGACTCATTATGCACTCGAGTTCGTAAATTGATATTCGTTTTTAAAAAACTTGCGTTACATAGCAGACTTCACTTTAATTCGGCAGGTGTATATGGCCTTATGTCAGTCTATTCTTGCCTACTGTATCAGCTCCTGGGGTGGCGCCCCTAAAACTATCCTCTTGCCCTTGGAACGTGCCCAAAGAGCAATCCTGAAGGTCGCAAGCTTTCGTCCATTCAGATTCCCCACCCACCAGCTTTACAGGGAATGCAAAGTGCTAACAGTACGCCAGCTATTTATTTTGAATATAGTACTACTCCAGCATGTAGAACTTGGTTTCAAGCCTGTACCTTCTGGCAAAAGAAGAAAGGATTTAGTTTGCACTAACTCTCGGACTAAACATGCTTTCACTAACAGGTTTTATTTATTTCTAGGGCCTTATTTGTATAACAAACTTAACAGATTGCTAAATGTTTATAGTGTTAATTTAAATAAGTGTAATATAGTACTAACAGAATATTTACAGTCCCTCAATTACTCAGACACGGAAAAATTGCTAGAAGTGTTAAAATAAATTGCTGATCTTAGTAAATTATGTATAATTAGAATGTTATAATTAAGGAAACTTTGCCCCTGCTTAGTCTAATAATTAAATAATTATGTAATATGTTTATGTTGTTAAAATTATATCCGACAATACTTCTGAGCCTTGATGGCCTGAAACACAGGTTTAAATAAACCTAGTTCGGGTAGTCCCTATGTTTAGAATTAGAACTGTTTTTATTTTATTATTGCCTGTATGTAGATATTAGCCTAGATTAACTTAGTTTATCCGAATGTTATTATTAAGACAGTTTGTTTTACCTCAACATCTGAGACATTTAAATTACAAATTCATGTGATCTATGTTTTATTAAATAAATTTTTATTTTTTTTATTTATTTTTTTTTTTTTCTTGTCACCGCCGGAGTGCCAGCCATTTTAGAACCCAGAGGCTTGGCGCGCGACGATGGCAAGAGACCAGACGGGATGTCTATAATGCCTTGGAAGATGGGAAGGTCTTTGGTGTGGGACGCAACCTGCGTCGACACCCTTGCACCTTCCCACCTTCCCAGTACGGCGAGCTGTGTCGGGGCAGCTGCTGCAGCCGCGGAAAACCTCAAGCGGCACAAATATGTAAACCTCACCGGCAATTGCATTTTTGAGCCGTTTGGGGTTGAAACCCTGGGACCATGGGGCCCAAGTGCCCACAGACTCTTTCGAGAAATTAGTAAGCGATTAGTGGAGTCCACTCGTGACCAAAGGGCTGGCCTATACTTCGGTCAAAGGATATGCATTGCCATCCAGCGTGGCAATGCAGCCAGCCTTTTGGGCACGATCCCAGCTGACAGCGATGCGGATGAATATTTTGATACTTAGTTTCCCTATAATAAGATCATTTTGTAAAACTATTGAATAAAACATTTTTAAAACTGAGTTTTTGCATAAATAAATCCTACTTATATTATAAATGTGAAAGTTTGTGAGAATGTATGGATGTATGTTTGTTATTCAATCACGCAAAAACGGCTGGACCGATTTGATTGAAATTTGAAATGTAGACAGGTGATACCCTGGATTAACACATAGGCTACTTTTTATCTCCACACCACGCGGGCGAAGCCGCTGGCGGAAGCTAGTAGGTCCATAAAAATACTTGTAATAATAGAATCAAGCGATCACTTCATTTGAAACACAAAACCTCAGGTAACTCTCCGGGACTTTTAAGGTCGGTTCATATTTGCAGGAAAATGCGTCGAACATATCGTAAATGTATGATTGACGCAATGACGGATCGTCTGAGGTACGAATGATTGAATGTTTTATCATATATTTGTCTGTTTTAGCGTTACGAGACGCATGTTTCGTCAGATGAACCTTCCCTTACCCCTTCACTAGAAACAGTTTGTAACAAACTTGGAGCTAATTGCTTTTCAATTGTTGTGTTACCTTCCTATGGGAAATATTAACTGTGGTTTTAGTAGACTGTTGTGGCTTATTCCACGTTGGCTTCCGCCCGTGCACGTGGCTCCAGGAAACTTTTCCAGAACTTGGATATAAGATGACAATGTTTAGGATAAAAAGCCTTGTTCTGAATAGGCTATGTAACAATGAACGATTTTCTCAAATCGGACCAGAATTTTTTGAGCCAAAATTCGAGTAAAAAAGCAAATATTAGATTGTTGATATTTAAGCTTTTTTTATTGGAAATGTGGTAAAAAAATGTAGATTGTAGTAGAAATACGTTGTTTAAATAACGATGTTATTACGCATGTTGCTATTATGTAGCAATACGTGTATAGGTATATTTTCATCGTTTCATGTCTCAATGATTTTTAGTACCTAACATCCTTGTTTTTATTCGTCGCCTACGATCAGAATATCATGCAAATGTTTGCAAAAACACGATAGCTCAACGTGGGATCATTTGAAGAGATTTTATTAATAGCACTAATGAACTTTTTAGACCAGTAGGCGGCATGACTAGGGGAAATTTTTGCATCTTTGTGAAGTAAATAGACCCTATATTAAAAAAAAAAATCCCAAATGATTTTTTCGAAAATAATGAAAACTAACTTTATCAATCTGACTTCAACTTCTTCTGTTATACCAGATTTAAAATTAGTGAAAATACTTAAGGGGCGGCGATAATTTAATTTACTGAAATATATTGTCGTGGCCATGCTACGGCGTAGGCCGATATTGTTCTACATAAAGCCACCGGTTCTAAGTCACCATTTGCTTTTGACTGATATTCCTTCACTACAAAATTTATCCACGCATTAATAAACGTCGTTTACCTATTGTGTTGTTCAAAACTGTCTGGCGTAGCCGCGTAGCACTGACTACAGCGTAGGCCGAAGATGCTCCAATTCAAAACAGCGTTGGTGGCTTCTTTATTTTGGTTGACGCTTAAATGTTTATAAATAGAATTTAATATTATATAGTTCGTTTTTTAAAAAAGCAAAAAACCAAAGGCTAAAAATGGTAGAATTTTTAATTTAAATAGTTTCAGTGTTTTCGTTCTGACTACAAAAATCAGAAAACATGTGTACCTACATATGTTACTTATGACAAAACAAATCTATTTCAGGAAAGAAATCCGGAAATAAAAACCACAGGGTGACCAAGGGTAGAATTCCAAGGTGACGTGACGGTGATAGGGTGTTTTTTTCCCTTTTTAGAAGATCCTTTGCCTCAAAACACAAATAGCAATAAACATGTGGTACATGGAATCTTGAGGAAACCTGGACTATATAAGGTAAACGTACCAATAGTCGTCGGATTTGGGAAATCACTGACTTTGAAGCGTTACTGTGTGTTAAATATTCAATAGAAAATGAAAATTTTTGCATGACGTGATAGAGTATTTATTCGTTATTCTAAGTAACTAATGTTTTTTTAATCATTTTGATGGGTTTATATACTTATTAAGACAGAAGTAAAAAAAAAGGCGATTTGTACCAGTAGTCGTCTGATTTGTACGGATACTCGTCAAATATTCCCAGTACTCGTCAACTTTTAATGCTAATGTAAACTCTCTGCTCTTGAACATAAAGTTCAAGTTCATGTACATTTTTTTTTGTGCTTGAATTTGTGAAGCATACTTGTGCTTTTGAAACATTGGGTAGGTAGATAGATAAAAAACCAAATCCCTATTTAGAATAGCAGGTCATAATCTGTTTTCTGCATTTTAATTTATATTCCTATCTATGAAACGCTTGGAATCACAACATCAGTATGTTATATTTCTTAATCAAAATAAAAATGCATTCATGTGCATATGTAGCACGAGTAAAATAATTAGTATTCACAAAAAATAAAAGCCACATTCATTTATATAGCTTTCCGCGAAATAATTACTAACATTCATAAATATGTAGGTAAGGTCGGTGTCATTGGTAGGTAAGGTGGGTGTCATTCATCAAAATTCTGAACTGCTTAGCGCAAGCTAAGTACGATTTGCAAAAATCTCTATAGACAGTTCAAACTGTCTACTGTCTTAAAGGTATCAATCAAAAAATAAAATATGATTAGGTACAACTAAGCGTTCAAACCCATTAATAGGATGACGGGGAATAGCGACCCCGCGGTGCTATACATCCGAGTGCTCCACGGAGAGTATACTGTCTCCCATCTCCGGCCTGCCGGAGTGAAGCATGACGGGGGATAGGTCTCCCGCCTCTTGGCTTGCCTTCATTGGCCGACCAGAGTGGAGTAGCTAGAGCAGGGTTAGCAGCCCTCGGAGGGTAGGTGCCTCGTGGTAAGTGGCGAGTGGGTCGGTGATGCTGGACCCACAGGGAGCGCGTGATCTGCGTTTAAAGTCCGCCGAGGTATCCTCACCCTTCAGCCGCTCATGTACCTGTTGCCCCCTTGTTGCGATTTAGCGACTGATTCCCGTGGGCCCAGTAAGTGAGGTGGCGAGTCTCCACCTGCCATTTTTATTTATTATTTAATACTTCTTGCACATATAGTACAATGGCGGACATAACGCCTAAGGCGTCCTCTACCAGTCTACCTTTGGGTGGCGGAGAGAAAGTGTTGGTAGGTGCAAACAAAACCGAAAAACTAGTATGAGACATAAACCTACATATATAAAAATAAAAATTTTTACATGTATCTAATACATTGTCATCGGCAGGTGCCATAGTTCCCGTAGTTTCCCCATTCCTAGTCCATTAGCATCCCATCACAATAGCCCAAGTAGTTTTCATCCATAGTTAGCAATAGTTTTGCACAGAACCGCGGACTGTCTTTGGGTACAATTCTATAGTGTATACAGGAAAAATCGTCGGTTTTGTGTCACCATTTCATTAAAGTTGTATCAGAAAGGCTTCAGCGTGTTGGCTTCGGCTCCACGTTCACCTCCCAAAAATCCGGAACTCTATAGTCCCGAGGTCTGGTAGAGACATACAAAATATCTAATAATTAATCACTTCAATAATAAAATTGTAGAGTTCAATGCGTCCGTATCTTGGCTACGCTTCCGTGATCTATTTGGAAAAACCGAAGAATTTGTATGTGCAATTATGGACGAAGTTATCCTGACGAATAACTACCGGAGTTATATTATGAAAGACGGGACGGTTGACATATGTTGTGACGGTTGTTGTCACCATCCGGGTGAGTCTATCAGGCATATTATATCTGGTTATATCTGGTTGTTCTCGTTTGGCTAACGGTGAATATTTGCACAGACAACCAAGTGGCCAAGATCATCCACCAGCAGCTTGCTCTTCAATACAAACTTGTAGATCTTGAGGTACCGTACTACCTTCATTTGTCTTCATTGGCCGACCAGAGTGGAGTAGCTAGAGCAGGGTTAGCAGCCCTGCTCGGAGGGTAGGTGCCTCGTGGTAAGTGGCGAGTGGGTCGGTGATGCTGGACCCACAGGGAGCGCGTGATCTGCGTTTAGAGTCCGCCGAGGTATCCTCACCCTTCAGCCGCTCATGTCCCTATTGCCCTCTTGTAGCTATTCAGTGACTGATTCCCGGGGCCCAGTAAGGTAGCTGGCGAGCCCCACCTGCCATCTTAACATGATTTTATACATCGTCATCGGCAGGTGCCATAGTTCCTCATCATCATCATCCTCCGAGCCTTTTTTCCCAACTATGTTGGGGTCGGCTTCGAGTTTAACCGGATTCAGCTGAGTACCAGTGCTTTACAAGATGCGACTGCCTATCTGACCTCCTCAACCCAGTTACCCGGGCAACCCAATACCCCTTGGTTAGGCTGGTGTCAGACTTACTGGCTTCTGACTACCCGTAACGACTGCCAAGGATGTTCAATGACAGCCGGGACCTACAGTTTAACGTGCCATCCGAAACACAGTCATTTGTGTCATTGGAGGATATACTTAGAAAGTACATACAAACTTAGAAAAGTAGCATTGGTACTTGCCGGATCTGGACGCGAACCCGCGCCCTCATACTTGAGAGGTTGTTTCTTTGCCCACCAGGCCACCACAACTTTTTTTCCAGATGCCATAGTTCCTATAGTTTCCTATATCCTAATCCACTAGCATCCCAAAGCAATAGCCCAAATAGTTTTCCTCCATAGTTAGCAATAGTTTAGCACAGAACCGGGGATTGTCCTTGGAATCATTTCTATAGTATATATATACAGGGATAATTGTCGGTTTTGTGTCACCATTTCATTAAAGTTGTCTCAAAAGGGCGTTTTAAATTTTCTTGCTGTATCTGATGTTGTGTGTGGCCCCTTGATTTACAGCTTTTATGACTTTTAAAAGGCCCTCTTGCTTGTAGTTTCTTTCAGTCATGATCTGCTATTAAAATTACGATCATGCAATCACTAAATGCAGACAATTTTAAATAAAAAAATCTTACTTAAGATTACTCTTTACCCATCAATATCGAATACGACAAGCAAAGAAGTGACAGAGATGGAAGCTATGTCATCTTAGTTTTAAAACTGATTTTAATATTTTTTGCGTCAAAACTAGTTGAATGACATAATTTTTATACAGGCGCTATTAAGGCACGTTAGGTATACAAAGCACATGCAGTTATTTCGAACAAAAAGAAGTAGTGTAAGAACAGTCAATTTTTGCTTGCCACAAATTGTAATCCAAGCGTAGTAGAAACAAAGGCTAGTGCTAGACCTACTTGTACCCAAAGCGGTAGATCTTAATCGAATGGCGGGGGCCTGCAGCGGCCAATATATACCTAAAAAAAACACTCGTAGAAAGTGCATACTTATAGAAAACAGGGGATTTAACCATTAAGAAACATATAAATTGAATCGAATAACATGACTGTGTACGTGCATAGATCTAGAACCAGCAGAGTAAAATTTACCCCTAAGAAAAAGCTTAAAAGAAACGCAGTTTTATGAACAAATGTAGTCTAAACCTTAAATATGTTTGTTCTAGACAGTTATCAATTTTGTAGAAGTCCCGATATTAGCTATTTATTCGCATTTTATACTATAAAACACAAAATATCCTCAATATGACGAGTTTAGGTGCAACTTTTGAGAATGTCCCAGTAGTCGTCATAATAATTGTTAAATTGACGGGTTTTGGGTCAAATGGGAGTTTTAAAGTACCAATAGATGTCACATTAAAAAAATATATCTTCTATGTTAAAAGTATTCCAAATTGCATATTAAATCGTTAGCAAATAAACTTAACTATCTAATTAAACAAAGAAACATACCACAGACCCTACTGGAGTTATGTAAATCAAAATACAAAACCACGTGCTGAGTTTCACTTTTGACAGCTGAACTTCACGAAAAAACGATTTTGTTAGAGCACACACGTTTCAAATAACATATCTTAAAAGCCGTGACTGTTAAAACCCCGTATTATTATTTCAATTGTGCAATATACATATAAACCGGCCCATTTTAAGTTCAGTAGAAAAAAATAATAAAAGTTTTAAGATTAATTGACGACTATTGGGGCATGACGACTTCACCCGCGTTTACCTTAGTCTGAAATCACCAACCCGCATTGAGCAAGCGTGGTGATTAATGCTCAATCCTTCTCCGTGTGAGAGGAGGCCTGTGCCCAGCAGTGGGACGATAAAAAGGCTGTAACAGAACATGGAATCTCGGTAAACAAGGTCACGGGTAGCTCTGGGTGCAGGCTCTCAACAGGTTCATTTGGAAATCAATGGGGTTGGGAGAGGCCTATGTTCAAGGGTGAACGTCCTGTGGCTGAAATGATGATGATGAATCCAAAATTTAAAGTTGTTATCATGTAACATAAATGTAATTCCGTAACAACAATGTAGATAACCCTTCAATACGTATATCGCCATATTGACAGAATAATGTACTTAAATTCTGTTTCTAAAACGGGTGTCCGATTCACAAAGATGTCATGCAAGCTTTATTTATTTCTGGTTTTACACGAGCGAGTAATATTTGTATTAGTAATACGTACGTAAATACTACACCACACAATATTTAACCCTCCAAAAGTCAAGGCATAATATTTACCCACCCGTAAATAGGGCAACAGGTTCAGTTGCCGTCAATGAAATAATGCCTGTGACAAATCACACGTTTTCACGCGCCCCGCGTTAATAATACAAACAAAACTATTAATAGTAAGCGGTATTTCACTATTATTTTGAGAATAATAATGAGCTGAGAACGTATTTATGACGAAACGCTTTTGAAAGGAACTCGTTCAATATAGGTAGGTACTAACTTATAAAGTTGTAGAGTATGTTTGGTAAAACTTGCTAATCTTAGAAAGTATTGGAGTAACGATTAAGTAATCCGTCTACTTTGAGAAATTCTTTTACTGTCAGATAGCCCTTTCATCGAGGAAGGCTATATGTTACTTTTTTCTAGGTTTTTAGAGGTAGTTCCCACGAGATGCGGATGAAACCGCTAGCTACAACTGTTTTCTTATTTAACTAGAAAACTTAGAAGGAATCATCTATTATTTGACCAGTCGACCTATGTAAATGCAACATGAAACTATGTCAATAAGTAAATTCGAGTAAACAGAAATAAAATACTAGTTACAGACGGTAAAATTTTAGTATGTGTATAAAATCATTTACTAATTGAAGTGTTCGCGGGCGTGTTTATTACTGTCATATTTGTCGCGGGTGTAGTTCAGCCTTTCTCGATAAATGGACTCACTAAGATGTAATTCTATAAATCAAACCAGAAGTATCTTACATTACCGAGCAAACATACAAACTAACTCTTCAGCTTTGAAATATTAGTACCTTTATCAATAAGATCAGGAAATCTATTCAATAGCTAATATTGATAAAATTTTCTCCGGGATATGGTTTTCTTTTATATGCCCATTATATTCTAGTAGGTAAACATTTTAATTAATTATGATTCGCCATATATTGAAGGTACTTATATTTCTTTGCTTTGATGTGTTGCTCTCTAGAGGTAGTAAATAGTTTCACGTACATGTGGGTGTAGATACTAAAAGTTGAATTATTTGTAAGGAGTTGCTTCCGCATGAAATCTTTCATGATTTGGTGCCCAAAGTTTAGGCATGACCAAGTAGTTTGGTCTTCTTGTGACATCTTTTCTATAACAACTATGTAGGTAGGTAAATGTTTTTTTAATCAGTCGTTGTGGATTCAGATTCATTCCCGGATATGTAATAACGCATTATTTGATCACAAAATCAATAAAAATCCGTCCTATTTTTATAAATGCAAAAGCAATTCTGTCTGTCGTGCTTTCAGGCAAAAAAATATAAGTGTACTATATGACAACTAAAATGTAAATTATTTCCGTTGCCAAAATAATACAACATCGTAGTTAGGTAAGTATAATAAAGCAAAGATGACATAAATAGGTAGACAGGTATAATGTTACAACTATCCTTTATCAGCTCTCATAAATTATCAAATTTTCCTCCCACAGTTTAGGCAGTTTATCATAATAATATGTGCTGCCCTTTTTATTTCGCTGCGTCTTTTTAAAACAGTTTTATGTATGATAAAATACAATATTATAAATCTTAAAATTATTATACTATTATAATGTTTTTTTCATGTTGCCCGTAGCGTCGTAGGCGAAACCACAAAGCTACAAATGTTACGTGTCGCACATGCTACGAGAACAGAAAAAATGTACGAAACTTGTTAACTCTGATTGGTTAGTGCCTTCCAACTATTCTTTAAAGAATAGTTGGAAGGTACTTTAAAATGTCGTGCGTGTATACCTGACCTTTTAAATTATTTTACAGTGCACTATGTTTATATAAATATGATATGTCTTTGAGCGTAGCTGCTTACGTAGGACGCTTAATTGAATTGAATTTTATGTCACAATTTTCGCATATTTTTTTACCCTCCCCATCTCCCATAAAAAAGTCGAATGATAATGCAAATTATGTAAAGTACATTGCCAAAAAGGCGGCGTAAACTCCCGATAAATGGGGGAATTCTCCCCTTATTACCGATTTAGTTCGTTTGACAGCTGATCCGTCATAAATGGCGTAACAGGTGCTGTATTGATTCAGCTTTGTGTTACAACCTGCGTGGGACAAACTCGCGTTATACAAAACCGTGAAGGACGTCGACCTACACTTATTATTAGAACGATAGCAATATTAATATGCTTCATTTTTGGAGAATTTTGACGAAGACGCCTTAAAAAACATTTCACTATGTAAATACTTTTTTTTCGCTTGGCACGTCATCGTTGGCGTGCCGCGAAAAATGGCGCCAAAAAAAATGTATATAGGTAATGCCTTTTTCTATGTGCGTTATTTTGGCGGCTATAAAGAGTGTTCGTGTAAACTCGGCATTACCTACGCTGAATTCTAGAACTTAAAAAAAAAAAAAAACTGTAGTGTAGAAAATATTCGTTTCGTTGGAACTTACTGAAAATTTGGGCGACTTTAAAACCCGTAGCGATGAAAAAGCGTTGGCATTTTGGCAAACTAAAGAAATGTGTGAGTGAGTGACTGATACGAAAACGATAGTGAATCACTCGGCGATCGTACCACGATTTCTGAAAAGCTGAACAAACCCCCAGATTGCTATCTGTTAAATTGTACTTTACTAATTATTCAAGCGATCGGCGGAATCGTTTGTGTTCTAGGAATTTGAACGCTTGCGTAATTTTTTAGTGTTCAGTCTTATAAGTTTAAGAATTTCTGAATGTGAAAGTTTTGTCATACTGTTTGTTAACTCGAATGCTTTTGTTTATTGAATTTCTCAAATGAGAGTATTTGAGAATTTTTCATAGTTTCTAGGTTACCTAAGTTTTACCTACTTTACATAGTACCTAGTAGCGCGGCGGTCACCGCCAGCGCCGGACGTGTGCGCCAGCAGGCTCTCCACAGTACCTGGCGTGTCCGCTGGAGGGCGCCACAGTGTCGTGCACAGTGTCGCACGGCGGCGAGCGCCGTCAGTAGCGCGGCGGCTACCGTCGGCGCCGGCGCTTGGTAACAACATCTCCCAAGCCTGATCGGAAATCCCCCGAAATTGTGTCTTGGCTAAATAGCAGACCACCACTGGTGGCAAGACACCGAGGCATCGCAGGAAGGCCTAGAGGCAGCGATAGGGATCGTGTTATCGTATGTCAAACTGCTGCATCTAACATCTCTCCGATCGTAGCGGTTCACCGTTCCATCGGATGAAGGGATGTTAGACGAGAGAGTGCTCTTGCGTTTGCGCGTATGTTTGAGCACTGTAATATATCCTGCGCATCTGACTGCTTCCGTATAATGGACCCCGATTTGGCGAAGACTAGTGGCGATAGGTTGAGGTAGAGAGGTTCGGGCTGATGCAACCTGAGCTTTGTCTGAGACCTGCACACTAGCGGCTCTGGGGGTGTGAGTACATGCCGTGGTCGTTTTCTCTTTGAGCTGGGGGGACAGAGGGAATCCGGCAGCACCCAGAGCGACAAAGCAGCCCTTTTTAGGGGAGCACTGCTTTCCTTGCTCAGCCTGGGAGGGGGCTAGAAAAGGTGCCCTAAAAAAATGCTCACCCCAAACACTCTTTGGATAGCAGTAACCACGGCTGCTTCCGCATCTTTTTATTCGTGGTCGACACAACAACAGTAATAAACGTAAAACACCTTTACTGACTTTTGGTGCATGGAATGTTCGCACCCTTCTCGACCGCGAGACAAACGCCTGCCCAGAACGGAAAACAGCCATAGTTGCTCGAGAACTCCGCCGCTACAACATTGATATAGCTGCTGTAAGCGAAACCCACCTTGCCGATGAGGGCGAGCTAGTCGAGCATGGCGGTGGCTACACTTTCTACTGGAAGGGCACTGCTGCAACAGAACCAAGAAGGTCGGGAGTTGGTTTTGTGATCAAGAATAATCTTGTGAAGACACTTCAAGAATGTCCAATCCACATCTCGGACCGTATAACCACATTGCGCCTTCACTTAGACGGTGACAATTTCCTTAATGTTATCAGTGTCTATGCACCAACGCTAGGTAGTTCTGACGACATCAAGGATAAATTTTATGAAGAACTTACACAATGTCTCCATAAAATACCGAACAGAGAAAAGATTCTCTTGTTAGGGGACTTCAATGCTAGAGTTGGTCAAGATTATGAAGCGTGGCCTAAAGTTTTGGGTAGACATGGGGTAGGCAACATCAACTCTAATGGCCAGTTGCTGCTTAGTTTATGTGCTCAATTCCAACTTGCAATCACAAACACCATGTTTCGCCTTGCTGCTAAGCACAAAACTACGTGGATGCACCCACGTTCTAAGCACTGGCACCTCATTGACTATGCCATCACGAGGCAGCGAGACATCTCTCAGGTCCTAGTCACTCGTGTTATGCGCGGTGCTCATTGCTGGACGGACCATAGACTAATTGTCACCAAACTGCGTCTTTGCCTTCGGCGACCATTCAGGGCTAGCAGGAAAAAGCCTCAGAACATAAACATTGAGAAACTCAAACATCCGGGACCCCGAAGCAAATACGCTGAAACGCTGGCATGTGATATACACTCTCATCAAAATACCGGTGATATTGATGCAGACTGGAACGCTTTATCGTCGTCCATTCTTGACGTAGCCATTAACACCATAGGGCTAAAAAATAAACGCAAGCAAGACTGGTTTGATGAGAACGACGAAGTTCTTTCTAAAGCTATTACCAAACACCGAGACCTTCTCAGGCGCAGTAATAACAGCGCACTTATAAGAGAGAGTGACCGTGAGTTGCGTAAACTCACGAGACACACTAAAGATAAATGGTGGCAAGACAAGGCTCAATACATCCAGTCGCTTGCTGATAGTAATCAGCTCGGTGATTTCTATAGCGAAATTCGCAATCTCCTGGGTACCACCAACTTCATAAAGGTACCACTGAAGTCGCTGGATGGTAAAAGTCTGCTGAAAAGCAAAAATGAAGTGTTAGATCGTTGGGCAGAACACTTCAATAATCTACTTAATGTAGATCGAACAGCCGATCTACACTACATAGACAGTTTGCCTCAACTTCAAATAGCAGAAGAATTGGATAATGCCTTGTCTAAACATGAGGTGCTTTGTGCCATCAAACAACAGCAAAATCAGCGTGCGGTTGGCCTAGACCTTATACCAGGTGAGCTTCTGAAGTACGGCGGCGAGGAACTGCATTCGCGCGTCTGGGAAATGTTTGTGCTTATGTGGGAGAAAGAACAAGTTCCTGAAACTTTTAAGTTATCACGCGTCAGGGCTCTCTATAAGAACAAAGGCGACCGGTCGGAATGTGGTTCTTACCGCGGTATTTCACTGCTCTCTGTCTCTGGAAAAGTCTTCGCCAGAGTACTTCTAAACCGCCTCAGGAACCTCTCTGAAAAGATTCTGCCGGAAACCTAATTTGGTTTCAGACCAGACTTGTGAGGCAATATTCGCAGTCCGTCAACTCCAGGAAAAAAGTAGAGAGCAGGGACAGCACTTGTATCTCTGCTTTATTGATCTGGAAAAAGCCTTTGACTGCGTCCCTCGCGAGGCCCTCTGGAAGGTACTGAGAAAGTTGGGGTGTACAGAGAAGTTCATAAGACTCCTGCGACTCCTGCACGATGACATGCAATGTTGTGTAGCGGTTGAAGATGACCAATCGAGCTTCTTCTCCGTCACCTGTGGAGTGAAGCAAGGTTGTGTCCTGGCTCCCACATTGTTTGCATTATATTTCGCAGTTGTAGTCCGGGAAGTATTGAATTCTTCTCCTGAAGGAGTTCGTATTCGTTATCGGACTGACAAAGGTGTCCTATGCACATATACAGGACATTATGTATGCAGATGACCTCTGTTTCGTGGCTGAATCCCCTGAAGTCCTGCAACAGCTAGTCACGAACCTTCACAAGCAGTGCTGTACATTTGGTCTAAAAATCAGCATCAAAAAGACAGAAGTAATGTCTTCAGATAATCACGGACGTCAAGAACTGACCATTATGCTTGGTGAAGATGTCCTGAAGCAGGTCGATAAATTTCGATATTTGGGGAGCACTATAACAGCAAAGTGCGACCTTGACGCCGAAATCAATAGCAGAATTGGTGCTGCAGCCGCTGCTTTCGGCAAATTCGACAAGAAGGTCTTCAGCTCCCATGACCTAAAGATATCCACAAAGGTTTCTGTGTATATGGCAGTTGTGTTGCCTTGTATACTCTACTCAGCGGAAACATGGACACCGTACCGACGCCACATCAAGCAACTAGACCGCTTCCACCTCAAATGTCTGCGCAAAATATTAAATATCTGTTGGTTTGATCGTGTGCGTAACACAGAAGTGTTGAGGAAAGCCAATGTAGGTGGCATTGAAGCATACCTCATGAGGAGACAGCTTCGTTGGTGCGGGCATGTACTGCGCATGCGGGATACTAGAGTGGCCAAGCGCATCCTCTACTCCGAGTTGCAGGAGGGCAAGCGGAAACGTGGCGGACAGCTGCTGCGATACAAGGATGTGCTGAAGCGTCACATGAAAAGCTGTTCCATTGACCCGTCTCAGTGGGAGAATCTGGCATCCAACCGCAGAGACTGGAGAAGCCGCGTTAAAGCCAAAGTCTTTGACTTTGAAGCACGCCGACTTTCTGAGTTGGATGCCAAACGAGATGAGTTGAAAGCTCGACCACCTGTAGCTATCAACTACAACTTTGTGGCTGGTACCCTGACATGTCCGCAGTGTGCGCAGACTTTCACGCACAAAATTGGATACTCCAGCCACATGAGAGCACACGCACGCCATTAGGGTCGAAGTGGTCGCCGTTGCCGAAATCGGCGTGGAAGATTATTATTAGTACCTACGAGTAATAAATGGCATTCTTAGGGGTACCTATGCCTGCCTTCAGCAGTGCACAGCAATCGGCATATTATGATGACGACGATCAAGTTATGAATGTTTTTATTTCGTTTTAATTCACATATTAACAAAACTAATAAACATGGAAGGATAACAGGAACGCGAAACGATATTGTCAAGGAAAATTCGCGAAAATTCCCGATAGGTGTGGGGGCAGAACTATGTACCTATTTACCTACTAAAATTACGCGTGAACCGTGTCACGTTAACTCTCACGTTTAAATTATAATTTAATAAGGCATTTTAATTGGTTGTTTACCTCAGTTCCACCACGGATTACTTAAAAGTTACTGCGATTTCACCCACGTCCGGGACGCCTAAAAATTCTCTTCAGTGTTTTTTTTTTACAAAATATCAAGTTTAGGCCTTGCACCCGTTATATATTCTATTTTACTGAAACGTTCGTTGGTTGGTAGGTCCTTTACCAGAATTATTATTGTCATAATATTGGCGTTAGTTAGTACCTTAATGCGCACAAGTCCCAATTAATCCTGGATTCAACGCTTAGTTGCTAATCTTATTTTGATAATTTAATAGGTATTTTAATACAAGCCTTCGTTCCCGGCGGATTTAAGTTTCTTAGAGCAGATTTTAGTTTGGTTGTTCGCCTTATGCAGAAAATAGATGGGTGGTTACAGTTTTATAGCAGATTTTAGGTTGTATGTTCGCCTTCTGCAGAAAATAGGTGGGTTTCTTGAAAAACCAATTACTTACGTAAAGTACCTTATGGTTAAATTAGTGTCGATTTCCCCGATTACCGATTAATGGAAAATGAGCATACCTACTTAGATACACGTCCCGCCACATAAATTCTTTTATCTTACGTAAATATTCTGGTTGGTTTTTCCGCTCAATGCCTAATAACTTTGGTTTAATTCGCAATATCTATTTTTGCTTGCGTTAAACCCCTAAAAATGGGTATTTAATACGATTTTTCAAGCCCCTAAGCTTAGATAGGTGAATCCTTAGTTATATGGACCTGGAATGTAGGTACATAAAAATGTCTGTTATATTAATGGAATGCATGTTGATGCTATCACGCGTTTGCTATAAAATTTTATTACAATTTGTAAACAGCCACATATACATACGCTGTAAATACCTTCGCTTATATACCTACATTGAACGCTAGGTAAACAGTGGTGGATAATTTTGGAAGTGGTGATTAGTTTAAGAAGTGTCCACAGGAGAGAAGAAATTGTAATTATACCTTATGCCTGTCCATTGCATGCCTAGCAATTCCATTGCAGGATATATTTATTTTAATTTTAAAAAAAATTGGTAAAAGACGTAAGTTACGTAAATAAGCCTAAGCAGCATACCAGGGAAAAGGTACCTTTTCATTGTAAGTAAATTGAAGTCAAAAACTTTGTGTGTAACATGTTTTAAGAGCAAGAGATAAACCGAACAATGCTAGCGGATACCTAAACGTGACCATGCTCCGATATTAGGTACCTACCTACTTACATCATAAAAATATTAAAATATAATTTACGATACCGTAAACATTCTTTATGAAGCTCCTGTGGTACGTAAATTACTTCTACACAGCGATCTCTTGCAAAGAGCGAGTAAGGATAACTTGTTGCTTTTTTATGATGGGTGGTATATGGTTGGGAAAAAGGCTCGGAGGATGATGATGGATGGTATCCATCGTGGTTGATGGATACCACCCATCATAAAAAAGCAACAAGTTATCCTTCAATTTTAGTTATCCTTAATTTCCTAACAGCTGCACGGCTCGATCGATCATAAGCTTAAGCAATGCTTGGCGTGGTTGGACCCAGTATAGCTGAACATCCTTGCTATAAGAATGCCCTCCGTGTTTCGGAAAGCACGTTAAGTTAGTGGGTCCCCGTCATTTCACTATCTTTGGCAGTCAATAGGAAACCAGAAAGCCCGACAACCAGTCGAAGGTGAAATCAAAATTAAGGACCAAGGTTTTATCTATTTGATTGGGGCTTGGGCCATAAATCTCACGAGCACAAATATTCAGGCCCGAAACAATCAAATATAGGTAGAAGCAATATTATCTTTATAAGGTCGAGAGAAAATACAAACATTTGTTCCGGGGTATCCACGTGTAACCAATGGTGTTGCTGATTACTTAAGAAATTATGGGTAGATAGGTACAACCGATTTGGCAAAAAAAGGTCTACGGGAGGAAAAGAATAAGCTATTGCTTTGTTTTAACTGAATAAACATAGTATCGAGCTCCTCTTAAAGATGATCTCTGGAATAATCACCTATTAATTAAAAAATAGTCGGTTCATCCATCAGGGAGCTACAGTTTCTCATACACACCCAGACATGTAAAACTTATTATACTTTGCATCGTTTTGCATCGGGAATTAATGAGAACCAACCTCCTTCGATTTAAGGCACGCGTTAGACCAGACGGAATCTGTTTTTCCCGAGTCTTGGGCGCCTATAAGATGTAACGCTGACCTCAGATAAAGACCATCTGATCTTGATGAGGATATCCCCCAATCATATAAAATGCTAGCTATCGGTCGGTGACTAATCGCTAATCAACGGATAGATCGGTTATTGTAATCCAACTTTAGTCTTTACTCATCAGTCCCTTGTAGGTCAATGTAGTAAAAATCCCATATTTCAACCTAACGACCACACGAAACAAGTACAAACAAAAAGCATTATTCGAAACAGTTCGCGTTCAATTCACGGAATTGTCCGGCAATCAAAAGTTTTCGGCTGGTTACGCGGAATTCGAAAATGTAAGGGGTGAGTTAGAAGTCGACAGCAAATGGGGGAATTGAATAAAATACAGTAAGTTCTATACTTACTTTACCTATATGTCGCGTATAAATGTAAATTCATTTATGAACACACTAGCTTCTGCCAGCGGTTTCACTCGCATCCCGTGAAAAATTCTGCATGAGCCCGGAAAAAAGTAGGCTATAGCCTTCCTCGATAAATGGGCTATCTGACACTGAAATCATTTTTCAAATCGGAGTAGTAGGTAGTTCCCGAGATTAGCGCATTCAAGCAAACAAACTCTTCCGCTTTATAATATTAGTATAGATGTAGGTTTAATTCTGTTTTAATCTAGATTAGTTTGCGAATTAAATATTACGAAAAAAGCGAATTAAAGGTAAATATTACAAAGCCATTTTTGTATAAATACTGAATGAGAAGTAACCGAACAAATAAAAGTTCAAAATCAGGTTTTCATCAATTTTATTATTGAAATCCTAAATTAGTAACAATATTTGCTTATACAGATACAGTACGTAAATAGATTGTATTGTACAAAATATAATTTATATTCATAGATACATTATATAATATGAAAATTATATTATTATCTTACAGCTACGATACTATGACATCTAGGTGACAACACAGGATCAAACAACTTAACCAAGTATACATTATCAAAACCATTTTCGAACAAAAACATTAATCTATCTAACAATATCAAACTTTCAACTACTTGAGCTAAGCATAACCTTAATAAATAAAACAACACGAGTTTTTTCCACTGGCAATCCATATTTTTATGCATATCTGTGAAGAAACTGTCCGGTAAACTGTCATAGAGTTCTAATTTTAAAATCTCGTCGGCCATTTTGAAATACTGTTGGAATGTTTGACATTTTGGTGTTATTCTCTTGAGTTTGCCTTCAGATATTTTGTGGTTTGGCAGTCGCTCTTGAATTATTGCCTGTGAATAAAAGTTAAGTACATTATGTATTCGCTTCAGATATTTATCTTCTTAGTGTCTTAATAAGTAACCTTGGTGGGTACTCCTAGTAGACTGGTATTGACTTAGGGCCCATTTTTCTATCACTGATAACTCTGAGGAATATGTTTGACGTTTTCACTGCATTTATAAAGAATCTATGCCAAACTGTCATATTTATTCCTATGATAGAAGTTAACAAAATGATTGAAAAATGAGCCCTCAGAAGCATTAATTTTGCATAACAATGAACAGTAGGTCTTACCTGTAACAGAGCTCTGTATAACAAACTGGAAGAGGGCAGTTGACGTTGTCTGACAACCCTGTGTATAGATTGAGCTGCTAACATCCTCCCGTTTCTGCCTATGTTGTACCCTGGAACAGTCAAAAATGTGAGAATACCACATGCGAGGTCAGGGGTACAAAGCACAGTAAGAGACTTTGGTATAGATACAGTAAAAAAATGTGCTTCGAAACATCGTTTAAGATGACTCATGGCCAGGTTTAGAGTACCATTATCGGTGGTCTATCTACTAAATGGGAATAAAGAATCGTGCCAACTCTATATCTGAAACGTTAACACATAATTGAGTTTGCAAAATACCAGACGTTTTATTACCTATTCTTTACCCAGAAGAAAGTCAAATTCTCACCTCTCAAATACTCCGACATCGGGAACCCTTGACTACTCTCCTCACTTCTATAATCCTTTTGGAAGACATCGAACATATCCCCCTCAACAGTTTCAGTCAGCAGATGGTAACAGCACGGCACGTTGAACACGGCGCCAGTAGTGGGCTGTGACGCGAAGATACGCAGACTGTCCGGGCCTAGGTTACCGCATGTGTGCAGACCTAAAGATAAAGTCAAAAGTCATTTATTCAAAGTAGGCTGAAAATCAGCACTTTTTGAAGGTCAAATTTACAAAAGACAGCCCCAAAAACCCCCGCCTTTCATGAGACATGTGTTGCTGTGGAGTTTGTTCTTCTAACCTATAGGTTAGAAGAACTTTTTAACATTGTTTGATATATTTTGTATACAATGCATGGAGTAGATATTTAGATATGCTTAAGATATCCACTATAAAGGATGTTGACGAGTTCCTTCCATGTTTCGGGAACTACTCTAAATTGGTGAATCCCGGCTATCATTTAACATCTTTGGGAGACGTTACGGACGTTAGATTAAGGGCATAAAGTCTGACACCCAGTCTTAACAATGGGTATTAATTTATCATTTTGCATACATACCAGTAAGAAGTAGCTTAACATCTTGTTCAGCGAATTCCGGGAACTTTTCCTTAACAATGCCGGCCAAATCCGTGTGTTCCGTAATGAAGGCAGCGGCGAATCTATGCAAGTTCTTGTCAATACTGTCACTCATGCGTTCCTCGTTGCCGTCCTTTATGCGTTTGGCTATGGCGTGCCATTGTTTCTGTAACATGATATAAACAAATATTTTTTTATTTAGGTACTAGTGTTCAACGCGTCCCGGGAAATCTTCCTCCCGAGCCCGGATAAAACATAGCCTATGTTCAGCGCAGAGAATGTAGCTTCCTAACAGTGGAAGAATAGGCATGATGACAAATTTTTAAATTCCTTTGTATGATGTAGGTATACGTCTATTTTATATGAAAAATTATTAATTTTAAGAAAATGCGAAGTTTTTTTAATCAAATAATTGCATTTTTCTCTGTCCACTTTGAATCCGGCGCGAAAACGCTTGTCAGTATCATGTCGTCACTTGTGACGTCACGACTGAAATTACGCAAGTAAACAACGCTCGTGCAATAATTAAGTTTTTTTGTGTTATTAAATATGAATTCGAAAGTGCATAGGTGTTGTGGGGTCCCCCAGTGTAAGAACACATCCAAAACAACTCCTGATAAGTTATTTGTGTACGTTCCTCACAATAAATACGAAACAAGTGGCTTAAACTTGCAAGGCGAGATTCAAAAGCAATATTGCCCAGGGTACAACTTTATTTTTGTGAAGATCACTTTGATGTAAGTTTTTACTTAGTTCTCTAGATTCTAGCATAGTTTATAATGTAAATAACTATTTCGAGGTTAGGTTTCATCTCTCATTGTTTTTTAATTAAACTAGTATACTTACATGGAAGTTTTAACATTTCTAAATTCAGCTGAACAAAAATCTTTATTTGATGCCAAAAACTTTCCCAGCATTATGATATCAATTCTAGGCAAATTAGCGCTGTTTGCCTTGATAAATCCGGGCTCCATAACTCGTGTTATAAACAATTAATTAATTAAAAACAAAGATCGCAGTGGAAGTTCACAATAACGAAATGTGACGTTCGCGCGCTTTCGCGCGAGTTGTTTTGAGAGATGACGTCACGAGCTCTGATTGGTGTTCAAGATATCATGGCGGATTGCCTTATTTCGTAATTTTATTTTATAAAAATACATATTAATCACATTATTAATAAAGAAAACAATGCGCGTTTTATATTCCAAGCTTCAAGTTTAATTTAATAAATATATTATTTTAATGATTTTTGATTACTGTCATCATGCCTATTATTCGAATCGGTTCAGTAGATCCGGAGCCTATTGGCCGCAAACAAACAATCAAATCTTTGTCGGAGTGTAGCTAAGGGTATGAAATCTTTAAAATGAATGCTGACTAAATATAATTTTCTCGCAAAGCGTGTAAAAATACGGATGGAAGTAATACCTGTATAATCCGTATCCTGCTTGGAGCAGCGGCCACGGCAGCAGCATCGCAGTCTACAGTGAGGCTGGGTATGCCGTACCCGAGACACAGCGCCACCGGCAAGTTGCCGCGGCCGCCGCCCGCTTCCACACAACACGTGGCATTGCTAGCTGAGTGCAGTGATGCTACCAGACGGGACATTGTTTGTACCTGGAAATGTACCTACATTAGGATAATAATGTACATCATAGATAATTTTATTTGGTAGAAAAGAGGAAGAGAAAATTGCTGGGGAGTTTGCCAAGCCATTTATGTTCTGCAAAATGACTTCTTAATTTTTTATTAAAAATATTTTGTTTGCAGTTTTGATGTACCAAGGGCTACTAGATTTCAGCAAAATGTAATTGCATAAGTTTCTAATAAAGCCTTTGTAGGCTCACATGAAAAGCCACAAAGTCAGTCAGTTAGTTACAGAGTTTCAGATCCTAGGTAAGTCAAGTATATTCTATACATATAGTGTATAGTATAAACCTATTTAGTAGATACATTTTGGCCATTTAATGATTACATATTTATTTACTATGCAAATAAACTTGCTTTGCTAAGCAGCAATGTTGTACAACATATTGTTTAAATGTCATGTTTGAATTTGGTATACGACTGACTATTACCATAACTATATCACAGTTAATTTACCTCATAACTCTTCTTGCTGGTCATAAACTCTTTCACACGTATCTCAGGCTTGATATCTCCGCCCCACGTCCTGATACGCTCCTGCAGTTGTTCAGCTGATATGCAGTAGTCATTGTTAATGGCTACGCAGTGGGCACGGGCTGTGGTGATCCAATCAGAGAGGGAGGTGGCTGGAATTAGAAGACAAGATTTGTTTGTGATGGAAAATATTTTGTCGATGTAGTTTGGTGAGTTATGGTAGTGGTATTATTATAATTCTCTAGATGTTCCCCGCTGTCCTATCTGTATCCCAGGGAACCTTTTTAGTCCCCAGGCCGGCGAACAAATTTTTTTTTGATACATATACATTTAAGACTTTGTGAGTGCCTTCCTTACGATGAGTCCGACAAACTTTTACTGATGATATATTTGGTGATGGAATTGGATCACCACAGCCCGTGCCCACTGCGTAGCCATTAACAATGACTACTGCATATCAGCTGAACAACTGCAGGAGCGTATCAGGACGTGGGGCGGAGATATCAGGCCTGAGATACGTGGAAAAATTTGTTCGCCGGCCTGGGGACTATTTTCTTGTACCAGAATAAAGTATAGTGTGTTACACAAAGACAGTGTAGCTTCTCAAGTTCTCTAGTTCAGCATTCAGCAACATTTTTTAGTTGTTCTTTGTAATACATATTAGTATAGATGGTAAATAAGAATATTTCAAGCTACCTTTAGTTTTCTGACCACTAGCAGTAGTCCAGAATTCCTCCAGTGCTTGATTTAACTCCAAACCTTCAAGGGTTTTCCTCAAAGGGCTCGGTAAAAGTTTCTCCCAATGGTTTTGAGTGAGGAACTCCACCATATGACAGTTGGCAATAGGTAATAGTGGTGCCAAGTATTTGGTGATGGAATTAATATGATGTTGAAGTCTGCTGATTTTGGATGTCATTGGTGATTCTGTAATGTAAATAATATTGATGAGAAGTTAGTTTTGAATGCAGTTTTCACTGACAACTAGACTTTTTTTTTTAAATTAATGGTAAAACTAAATGGTACATGGATCCAAAAAAAATTATCATCATCATCCTCCGAGCCTTTTCCCAATCATGTTGGGGTCGGCTTCCAGTCTAACCGGATTCAGCTGAGTATCAGTGCTTTACAAGAAGTGACTGCCTATCTGACTTCCTCAACCCAGTTACCCGGGCAACCCGATACCCCTTGGTTAGACTGGTGTCAGACTTACTGGCTTCTGACTACCCGTAACGACTGCCAAGGATGTTCAATAACAGCCGGGACCTACAGTTTAACGTGCCATCCGAAATACAGTCAGTGGTGCCTAAGATATACTTAGAAAGTACATACAAATTTAGAAAAGTTGCATTGGTACTTGCCCGACCTGGGATCGAACCAGCGCCCTCTTACTTGAGAGGTTGGTCCTTTACCCACTAGGCCACCACAACCAAAAAAAAATATCCAAAAAAATTGTGTATTTACAATTAATTTGCAAAATATGCAATTAAATTGAGAACCTTCTTTTTAGTAAGTTGGTTAAAATACATAAGAAACTACAGCAAAATTGAGCACATCATAAAGTTACATAGTGTATGTAGGTATCATACCAGAATCCTCAGAACGAGACCCCTGCATCATAAGGATTGGCTGAAGATATCTTCAACAATGCACAAGCCTTCTTATATTGAGCTCTGATTGTCTCTGCCATACCCAGTATATCATGCTCTTCAGAATTTGTTCTTGGAAAACTATCAATGAGTTCTTTAACTTTGGTCAGCTGTGTTATAGTTTTGTCTGTGTATTTTGTGCTAGATTCTGAGTTTAGGTTGATGTGGTGAGTTACTATACCTAGATAAAAGCCTGAAAAGTTTAATAATGTGGTTTAATAATTGTGTTTAGCTTGCTAAGCTAATTGAAACCTGCAGGTTGAAATACTTTCTTTCTTACCCAGTTCCCGCCCTAACTCAGCTCCTCTATGGTATCCTAGATGATAACCTTCGGGGTTTCCAGCTTCGCTTCCAATTTTAAAACCTTGATCATAACTTTCCTTGTGTGCTATCTCTTCACCAAGAAAAATGTCGTCTAATGCATCGTTGAAATCCTTCTCTTCAGCCATTAGCAGGTTTTCCTCTTATTGGTTATATTCATATTACAACAAAGTTGCTTAAAGGAACGGAATCAGGTTTATCTGATGTTTTTTAGCAAAACATGTAAGTTAGCAAGAAGAATCATGCAATTATTTTGAGGTTATGTTTACGTTTTCATTGACAATTGACATATGGATTCTGGCGAAATGCAAAAATAAAACGTAAGAGTTTGAAAATACGTATCATGTTTTGTAAATTTTTATAGCAATAAGACTAAATTATCTGATTTATGAATGTTTGTAATGTATGTGAATGCATTTTAATCAGATATAATTTAAATTCATCATTTTTGTTTAGTGTAGATGCGTTCATCAAACAAAACGCGTTCGGTCGCTGGCGTCGGATTGGTTGAAATTTTTACAGCACTAATAACAGCTGCGACACTGTCATATTGACAGATATGCAACATTATTTTTTCCAGTCAAGGGCTAACAACCTTGACCACCGTTCGGTCCAATTTGTTTCGTAAATTTCAAATAGAAAGTACACAATCACAACTCTAATATGTCTGACAAAAAAGATAAATCAGATAGACTTATAACGGCAGACGAAGTTAAAAGGCACAATACCAGAAAAAGCGTGTGGATGGTCATCCGAAATGACGTTTACGATGTTACTTCCTACATCGAAGAGGTAAGGCCTTTTCTTGAACTGCTGACCTACGCTAACTAGGTATATTATTTAGTGAATTAAAGGTTCAATTTATTTCAATAAGCTATGACCTTCATATGATATTGATTGATACTAAGTAATGTTCTGGTGAATTTTATGTAAACAGCACCTGTTGAATATTTATGTTTTTGAAGACTTAACTATGAATAAAGATTTATTAGTTGCGGCTAACGCATTATCAGTACCACTGGAAGATTCTTGATCGCTTCTATCACTCTGACCCCTAAGGATATCAACTGATTCTGTTTTCTTCATTTATATTTGTCTTTGAACCCTTCTACCCAATTTTATCTTATTTTATTATTCTTAGTTTTTTTCACTACTTATTTATACTTAAAATCATGGTATTGCATCAGATGGCCTTGAGTAGATAATTTCTGTCTGACATAACATTGTAAATACGCAGTGTAAATAACACAAATATTAAATATTAGCCATCAAGTAATCATACTAATATTTTATGTTATCAATTATGATGTGTTATATTTTATGTCCATATCCTGCTATTTGTCATAAAGTTCTACCCAGATACTGGAGACCATGTGCATAGGTAGCTATCTTAATGGGCTTATGTGATGGCCAATTAAAAGATGTCAGTGTGGTCATATTTCCACATTATTTACTGCAATCATTCAACAATGTTATAATTTAGTATTTTTCATAGAGTACCCAATAATCACGTTTGTTGTTTTACAATAACTGGTTAGCTATCATAGGTCCTGGGACAGCCTGGTGGCAGGCAGGTGGACAGCAAAGTCTTAGCTATAGGTCCCATTTTACCCTTTGCATACGGAACTCTAATAGCTAGTTTTATTTTCTGATTAATTAATGTACTTCCTCTCACACAGCACCCTGGCGGAGAAGACCCATTACTGGAGGCTGCGGGACAAGATGCCACAATCGCTTTTGAGGATATTGGTCACAGTGAAGATGCCAGGTAATTCATATTTCATCCTTTGATTTTGTGGTGACTTATAATGTAACCCCTCCCCCCCCCCGACATTTAATGATTACTTAAGTCACTCCTTACTGACGGTGAGTTGAGTGGCTTGAGTAACCATTAAATGTTTCTGAGTGCGGGGGTAAGTAACCCAAAGTTGTACAGAAATTATTTACATAAGAATCATGGAGCATAAGAATTAAGCTGGTTTCTACTGTGTTCATCAGAGCCTGACTGACTATCTATTTATTCTCAGTAATATTTTTTAAGTTCTTATGATTTGATGAGTCATTCTTATAAAAAAAACATACTTCAAGCTGTAATATAGCATTGTTTTAACAAACAAGTTATTTTTCTAGCCTGTCCCATTTTGTCTTCAAGTGAATTTTAATATTTTATTCTCTTTTTTCAGAACAATAATGAAAAAATATAAAATTGGTAGACTAGCACCAGGTGAAAGCTGGTAAGTACAAACTTGTATTTTTCAAATAAAATAAAGATAACGTAAAAAAATCGAATTCTAAAATTATCTCGGAAAATGTTTGGTTTACCCATAGATACACAAAGTGAAACAAGCAAAAAAGTGTAAAAACTAAAATTTTATAAAAAATAGTAAAAATGAAAGGAAATCCCGAAAAGTAATGATTATAACGGCTATATAAAATAATGTAAATTGTTTGCAGTTGTAAAATGAGAGCTAAAGTATGGAGGCCAAGGTGATTGTTTGTATTTTTTTTTATTACCACGTTACATAACTTATTTTTCACTTAGCAACTTTTTAAGGCATTTTAGTTCTTGTTACTTAGTTATATGGTTCAAATTCGCGTGTTATTATAATCTACTTATTCATTTATCATATTGTAGGTACTAGCACATAGGTACTAGTGGTTGGTACTTGTGATTTACATCAGTGGTATTGATGTGTTATATGATAAGTATTTATAAATAGATTTATCTTGTTTTGACTGAGTTAATTTCATTTCTAGATAAAAATGAAGGTCAGTCTGCCAAAAAATAAGTAGTACCTAACTAATTCTAAGAGTTGTATTGTAGTTTGTAAGACACTTAAATTTTGAAAGACCTGAGACTTTGGAAAACCTACACAGCACGTTGTCATGTGTATGTTTAACTCTTTTATCTCAGTATTCTACTCAGCACTTACCATTTTATTGTTTAATCCAGTAGTTACTAAATTAACTGTCCTTAACTTTAGACATTCCATAAGACATATACGTATCTACGACGCTATCGGCGTTACTACAAAAACTTAAACATCTGTTGAACACTTGTCTAAAAAAAGTGTGGCTGCAGAACCGATCTTATTTCAATGTCATAATATGACTTTTTTTAGACAAGTGTTCAACAGAGGTTTAATAGCTTTTGTGGTACGACGGTATTAATTCGTTATTCATAACAGAAAGTATTTAGCAGACATGCATTTAACAAAGTAATGGCAGAATAAAATAGAAAACTTATAATATATTTTTTTGCAATCTCTACAGTTCAGTATATCACCGAAACTGCACGGAATGTGAAGCCAGCAGGTCAATTCTTATTTATTTTTTGTAGATTTGTTAGTTTTCTGTATATTTTGTCAGTAATCAACGATAGGGTTATTCAGAAAATTATATACCATGTTACAAGCTCTGAGTGCAACGTGATCTTGAAAAATTCCCACTAGTCATGAAAGAGCCTAAAAATAAAGTTGACTACAAAACAGATCTCTTCCAAAAATAGTTTTTAAACGCAAACATTTAGAAGTTTGTTGATTTCCCCTAGAACTTGTTATTGAACAATGTTTCGATAGGTATCGGTTTGTTTACCATTTATTTTGGCGCCAATTACCGTGCTCATGCACTGATGTGGGCTAACAAACTATCGGATTTTTTAAGAAAAAAAATCTGTTCTTACACAACAGTAACTGGTTTCTCTGGAATTCTTTCTAAACCGTGAAATAATCTTCATAATTTTATGAATTAATGTATTTAGTGAAGTCTAGTTTCTAACCTAATTTGTCAAATAGTTGTCCAAATATTATCAAACCTGGTACAAGCGATGACAAGTCGTGGCGAACGTTTGATGGTGCTCCTATCAGGTATTTCAAGATAAAATTTCTTGTCTTAAGGTGTGTTTATTAATTGAAGTGTGGAAGGAATATTATGAAACCCGAAGTTTCGAACAAATTATATCATTAAAATGGGTTCCTACCGAATATATTAAATCGATATTTTAAAATCCAGCATTTAGACATCACCTAGAGTTCTGATAGTAGATTTTTAAAAGATTTAGTTGGCTTATTGATATCAGAAGTTTGTAGAATTTTGGTAACGACTTAGTTGAACATAAATCATAGGTTTACTGTATTAATGATTGGTTCTGTAACAGCCGAAAGTCGTCACACAAATGTGCTTATAAGGCTCCCATCCAGCCTAGAGTGGAAAGAAGAATTCAACATATTGTGGTGCCGCGCGAAAGGTCTTCTATTTTTATCCTCGTTATAAACCTATGAATATTTTCTTTCCTGATCGTATACATATTTTACTGAAACATATAAAGGACGATGGGCGTTTTGGTACCCTGTCCAACAGTGTTGATTCTAGTACCATTGCGTAGGTCTTGGCAAGCCAAAAAATGTTTACTATGACGACTAGTCCCAATTCCTTGTCCATTTCGCGTGACATCGACTAATAGAATGTATAATGTTCATAAATCATCAACGTAGATGTAGTTCTTAAATCCAACTGTATTGAATAAAAACTGGTAAAGTAACAAAAAAACAAGAATTTGGCCTTCTTAGAATGTTTGCCTGCCCACTGCTTAAAAAAAAAGTCTGTGCGCAAACCTTAGCAGTTCACGCAGAATATAGCTTATGTATTTGATGAAAGTCTTTCAGTATTTACAATCAATTATTACCGTCTTACCACAAAAACTTTTAAATGTCAGTTTATGCCTTGTCTAAAAATATGTCAAATTATGACGTTGACATATGGTTCATTTTGCAGCCAAAATTTTATTAGACAAGTGTAAAACAGGGTTTAAAGTTTTTGTAGTAAGGCCCTTAATGTTTAATGATTATCGTGTTTTAATAACAGTTTTTTTTTATTTCATATAATGTGTAGGTACATGGAAGCCAGTATGTTTAAAGATAGTATGTAACTAAAATGATTAGTTGTGTTTTCAGAAATGTTTTGAACTTTTGTCAAATCAGATGACGATTGTGTTTCCGTAGTATGACTCCATAGACTATTACAACCTTTAGATTATAATAGAGTGTATCTCAAACAATTTAAGATGTCTATTAACTGAGTTTAAAATTATTATACTGACGACATATGCCTCTTAATGAATTTGCATATATGGATGACATACTTGTTTCTATGTCGATTTAATTTTTATCGTTACTCGGATCGGACAGCTAATTGAGGCAAGCCCCATAGTTTTTATTATTGTTCACGTAAATACCTTTCTAATGATATATCATACGTTACTGTTGGAGCGGGTACCAAATCCCATACAAAGTGCCCATTGTCCTTTGTTCTTGATTTGACTTTTACACATCTTCCAGTCTTCAACTCTTTCCAAATTTTAAATTCTCAATTCTCTAGAGTGAACTGTCTAACCATAGAATCAGAAATTAATATCTTTTAATTTTTTCAAGACGACCCCGAGGTCCACCCTGTGGAGAAAGGTTCCTATGATTATGAATTTTCATTAATTTAAGTAAATTAGAAGAAGTAGGAAACCATAGTTAAATTTGAGAGTAGATAAGTAGTAGAGCTGTATATTTCTTCACGCTCGTAATTTTCTTGCGGTAGCTTGCAGAACTCTACGTGACATTTTTTGAATGGCACCTAATATTTTCTTGAATTAAAAAAACAACATCGAAATAATGAAACTAAATATTATTTTATAGTTTTAATAAAGCTCAATCTTGAAATCACACATCTGGTTCGCCACTACTTTTCATTGTTGGATACTTACTAAAATAGGGATTCTATAGTGTTTGATGCTACATGGCATGAAATACCTTTCATAATTACATACCTACTTGTTATAAAATAATCGCTAGGTAATACTAAAAGGTGTGCTTTTTTCCCGGAGATCTGCAGTTCCTGTAAGACTACGAGCTTGGAGATTTGTATAATGTTGAGTTTGTTTGTGTTTAAAGGCGTGGCAAGCCTTGTAGGCCAACGCCGCCGCCACCGCCGCCCCCAGATAACCGGGGGTAACTCCAAATTATTGTATTTCTCTGAGACCCATATTCACCGAGAAAATAAACGCTAGTTTTCTATAACCCGTTGTATGTATGTCAGAGCCCTGATATACGCGAGTCGCAATCGATTTTCAATTGGTTTATTATTACCTAGCCACAGAAGCAGTTAAACGGCTGTTTTCTAAAAATTGACACTTCCAAGTTTCAAATTAAACAGTAGTTTTAAGAAAAAAACGGGCGTTTATGTTGTCGGTGTAAATGGGCCTGAGTAGATGTAAAAATAATTATTGTTAGCTGGTTTACAATTGTATTGTATTCAACTTATTGTTGTATCTAAGAATAGGAGAATTGCGAATATAAGTAGCTAATTGTAAGTGTAACTTTAAGTAGATCAAAGAGGTTGTTTATGTAAAAAATATATGTTAAGTATTATTTTGTAGGTAGGTACATAATAGAAATTTTCTTGTATCTAATGAGTTCATAGAAAATGTATTTATATGAAAGTAAGAAAAAACACTAAAGGATATTGGGCATTTCTGTACTAAACTAAAAAAAACTTCATACTTACTACTTTTTAATTCACCTATTCGATGCATTGGTTAGCCCTTAGCCCAAAATCCTTTAAAAATAAGCTTAAAATAAATTAAATTTCACTTATTATTTTCAGTTCACGGCTGAAATGGGCGTTACTGGCTTTGGGGGCTGCTATACTCATCGGAATTGCGTACAAAAAATACGCAACATAAACTAGAAGAAAAAACACACAGTTGGGGTCCAATAAAACTGGTGAAACCAGTTGAGGCCTAGTGTAAGCCTAACTTTGTAGGTACACTCGACAATGACCATTGTTAATCAATTTTAAACCATATTACTGTAATGATAAGGTTAAAAATTGATCAATTATGATTATTTTCGAGTGTACCTTGGACAAGAAATTACTTCTGAGGAATATTCGTTATAGTATGTTTCTTTAGTCTTAGCTCAATTTTTTTTCACATATAATTGATTTTTAGTACAGTTATAAGGTAACTGTATGTAGAGTTATATTCCAATGTTTCAAATCGCGCTGTCCAGGTTTATTTAATATTATGTGCATTTATTATTCGTCTAACTTCTGTGATTCTTGTCTGTTGTTCTTTAGAACAGTTATTTAATACCCGTTCTTTAAAATGGTGCTTAATTTTAACCATAACGTTCCATTGATATTTTGGTGAGTTTTATTAAATTGTCACGTGATATGAAATTCTTATTAAAATTTACGAATAAGAGGAATATAAAATATGTAAAAATCCGTTTTTATCGCTTACATTACCAAAGGAATAATAATTCTGTAATCAGCGTGAAAGTATAATTTATTTATTTGAAACTGTTTTGCATTTTGAATTGTTCAACTATACTGTCGCGTTTATTTTGTGATAACCATGTTTTGTACAAATCTTTTTATATAACTGTTACAATTTTCTGATTTTATTATGACATGATGCAATAAAGTAGTAAATAGTGAAATACCTTTTTATTTTGATGCTCGATCTTTGGTATTCAAACATGCAAATTTTTCTTTAAATGCATTATTTTGGTATCAACACAGTATTTTCATTTTATACAAAATGCAATTATAAAAGTAAAAACAAGTACAAAATTGATATCTTTCTGAAAACATTTAAACTTAAAAGTAAACATTGATCATAATAATACAAACTTAATACTTCAAACAAATACTTTGAGACCAAAAACCCTCAAAGATTTCGTCGTCGATTGTACCTAAGATTTGACTACATCACTTTAAAAAGTCACAGCAATAGTATAGTTATGATAGTGATGATGCTAAGTTGCCATATGTTCGCAAATACCGTAGCTGTTCCACTGGAATACTCGCCGATCTTCGCCGCGTACGATATCGCGTGGAACACATAATGTTGTTCATGTACGTTGTGGAACAGGTGAGAGTACGGGCCTGGAACAGTGAAAAGGAACAGGTTGAAAATAACTGGCTATAAAATTATTGGTAAGTCAAACCCTATTAAATGCGTCCTTGCCATTGAAAGGTAATTTTATCTGCAGTAGGTGAGTTATGAATCAATTTAGTTAATTTGGGGACGGCCCCGACCTATATCTGTTATCTAGTTGAATGGATAGGTGTCTGATGTCCATCAATAACGTTGAGAGGGCTGTATCAAGTGTAAGAATATATGGTAGCTTAGAAATTTAATCCAATACGTCTTGTATCGGGTTCTATTGAGCGCCAAGCATATTATTTTTAATTTATAGAGACACATCTTCAGTTCGAGTATCAAATTAGTTTTCACTGTTAGAAAAAATGAGAAACCGCTGTCTGATATTTTTAACTTCGAGTATGAAGGGATATAAAGGGATTTCGGATAAATTATTCAGTAATCTCATCTTCCGGGGCTATGGGATTGTTCGAAAGAGTTATCACGACACGGGTAAGTACATAAAGGGCTTAAGCAAGAACATGTTGGGATTTAGTCAGTTAGAGTCTGACACTCCCTCGCGCTGCACCCACATCTTTAGGGATCCTTCATTTGATGATTTACCTCTAGCATAAATGGCCACATCGCCACCTCCATGGTAGTTCTCAATCAGCTGTATTCCCGCTATTTGCGTGTAGTTATATCTCTCCGTGTCGTCCTCACTGGGGTCTTTTCTTGCAACCTTCTTGGTGCCATCAGCTTCAGTCTTCACGTAGTATTGGAAGGACCCTGGGCCTCCGGTACCGTAGGATAGAGTTGTGTAGTTTACGCCGTCGTAACTGGATGGTTGAGCGATACCTGGAAAGATGTTCCTGAATCAAATTGCAGTTTTGTAGACAAAATATTTTCGGATTCCATTAAGGCCTGGTTACTGATAAAGTGTCAGTTAATTATTTGATAGTTAATGTTATCTGCCAGATAAGGCTGCTTATAATTTCTGTCAGATATTGCTATCTATGTATTTGTTCTCGATAACATGTACCCATATAACATATCGATAACACAAAAACATAACACAAAATATATTGATTTTGGTATGCGAACATGAATTCACTTTCCCTACATAGTCGAGCAACTATCCGCGCAGCCAATGATCTTTTCTTTACATACTTAATCAGTTTTGTATAGGTATGTAATTCATGCTCTACCAAAAGTTTATCTGACCTAGTAAATAAACATACCGAAAATACTAGACCCCCTATCCGGGTATCCATTAATAGAGAGCGAGTGCGTATGGTCACTAGTAACGACGAGCAGGGTATCTCGCTCATCCGTCATATCGGCAGCCACCTTCACAGCTTCCTCCATGGCTGCGGCTTCGTTCACGGCGATCTTGGCCCAGCCACGGTGGTGGGCCATGTCTATGTTACCTCCTTCCACCTGTATTTGTTAAAAAAAATATTGAGTAATTAGAGGGAAGGGAAGGTACTTTAAACTCTGCAGACATAATTTGCTTTAAGGGAAGTCTGTTCAAGTCTCCTCAGACCTGACATATTATCACGTCAGCCATGTAACCTTAAACTCTTATGTATTTTTTTTACTCTTCCTTTAGTTAGACTTTCACTCAGCGAAAAAGAAGAAGTTCAGATGATTACAAATATTTAAACATGCTGTAAGAGTACAAAACTTATAGAAATAATTTAAGAGAGTGAATACTAAGGTCCTTTCACTAACCATAAGGAAGTATCCATTCTTATTCTTCTGCAGCACCTTGATAGCGGCTGTGACCATCTCGGATATTGAGGGCATTCCTTCAGGCGACTTGTTTCTCAAATGCTCGTAGCTCAGGTGCTCGTTCGAGAATATTCCTGGAAACATGAAGTCAGTTGATATAGTCTATTGTCATTGTTTGGTTTTTGCATCAGAAAACAGCTTACCTACGTGTTTGCTGAGCTCTTTGTTTTTTTTTTCAGCAATTTTTTCATAGTGATCAGATTCTATACAAGACACAAGTTTTGAGTCTCTCCTATGTACTTTCTGAACATTTCGATATTTTTTTGTTTATTTAGGTAACATCAAAAATTCAATTATACTTAATTCAATTCTTCATCATCAGATTGTTTACTGTTCCCTCTTACCCAGACCTCTTCTCACACATAGAAAGAAAGAGCTGTACTCACCAAGCAAATAATCAGTTTCATCAAAGTCCACCTCGTTCAGCTCCTTATTATTCATGACAACTTCATGCTTCAGGTTCCTAGTCTTCTTGTCGATCATGTAGGTCTTGATGAGGTTCCGCCCGTCCTGTCTGTAGCATGTCCATGGAGATATGCTGATGGGGTCTATATCGGTGCCTGTGGCGTTGGAGATCAGCTGCTGACGGCCACCTCCCATTATAACCTGGAAGTTGGAAATAATGGGCAATTATTGACTGGGTTACAATGGTAAGTAAGATTCTAATTTTGCAGGATGATTGCGTTAGCACAAGATCGTGGGTCTGGAAATATTTTCCACTGGCTTTGTTATTTTGCTTTATGGTGAATTGTATTAGGTACTAAAAATCTTCAGAATTCAAGAGCTTTCTCGGTTTTTTCAAGGTACTTACTTGAAAGTCCCTTCCAGGCCAGTCTTCTATCAGTTGCCTGGCGATGTCCTTGCAGGAAGTCCCTGCTGGCATGAGGGCCTCACATTCCCACCTACGACTCGCACTGTGCGCATACAAAGGACTGGGGGTCGCGTGAGTCACTCGCATTGTTGTGACGAAACCTGGAGACGATAAGTTTTCATGAAAGAAGGTGCCACTCGAAAAAAATGGTAATTCAGTTGTATAAGATTAGGAACCATTTACGAAAGCCATAACAATGGTCACTTTTGTAATTTCCTATTTTAAAATTGCAGCTCAATGGGTTATCTATAAGTTTCTTGCGGGCAAGAAGTCTCAGTCTCATCAAGAGCATCTGTTTGAAGAACATAATTTCTGCTGGCAATGGCACGTATGTTCCTTGAATTTACCTGTACTTTTCCCAGCTTTCAAAGCCAGAGCAGCAAGCGACTCCAATCTGGCGTGGGGCCTAAGGCTTGTCATGCAGTCCTGGTGCTGCACCGTTGCATCCACACCAACTGTGTCCTGATTGGTCTTTACACCACTGAACATGGCGGTGGCTGTGCAAGCTGAGTCGGGCACCATTTTGTTCGCTGAGTATGTCTGAAAACGTAAAAATCAACACTTTTTATGCCGAGTAAGTTAGTATAGACGTTTTTTTTAAGGAGTAAATAGAGGACAAGTACCGACATGTGTGAAGTGTGAGCAAATAGGTACGTCTAAAATAACGAAACTGGTTTACCACGGAATCAGTTTTTACCTGCTATTATTATTATATATATTTATATATATATATTTGAGGAGAAAAAACAAGACTAAACGCTTTTAAAATTAAACAACACGCATCGGTTTCACACCGTCTAAATCTTTTAAAATGTACAGTTTCCTCATTTAAAAATGATTATAACGTATGTCTTGAACTTACCTTCAAAAGTCCCATATGGGGGAACTTCTCAAACACCAGCCGGTGACTCTCCCCGCCTTTGTGTATCCTCAAGGAGGTGACGGTGTTGGGTCCCATGCCATCTCCTATAAACAGGATCACATTCTTCGCCGGATTGAGGTTCCACTGCATCTTGAGAGCTTCCTCCAGCTCATCGTGGGCGAGGTCATTCCAATATTGCTGGTCTGCAGATGGAAGATATTTTTTGAGCATTTCAGGGACTTAAAAAAAGTTTTCTCCTGTAGGTATTAGATAGGTAAGAAAGTGCGTACCAACTTCGATGTCAAAATACACAATTCGTAAAATATGGGCGTGTTAGGTTGCTTAGTTGATATTTAATGTACCTAACCTAAGCGAAAAAAAGTCCCTTCATGTTTCTAGGTTACTATAATCACGGAATTTGTAAAAATAATCGTAATACTAAAGATAACGATATTAATCATTTGGACTACAACATAGACGTGCGCATTTAATTTGGTGCAGTCTGACCTAGTCTGAAATTCTTTGCGAAGTATTTATGGTACCTATTGAATAATGACTGCAAGGATTAGGTACCTAGGTACCTATGCTGCAAAAGAATTCCGTACTAATTTGAAGATTAAGATAAAAGTCCATAATATCAAAAGATAAAGGTAGAGGTAGTAGGTATTAAAGTAAGTTTGCTTACGACTTATGGACCCACGATTAGGTTTACTGACCAAATAATCAAGACTGATAAATCAAAAATCCAAACATTTGAAAGTAAGATTATCATTGCACTGAGGCACTGGAAATCTTATCGGCTTTTAATATTTGCTATTACTAATTAAACAAAACAATTTAAGTAGGTAAATATGTACTTTCTTACCTGAGAAGTTACAGAAATAACGTTATGGAATAATTTGTGTGTTTATTCTAGACTGAGCGTCTAGAAATACTTAGGTAACGAATGATTGTTTGTAAGCTTTTTGAAACAAAACTATTTTAGATGCATTTGAAAACAAACAGTTTAACTTACTAATTCGTTTTTGTTCACGGAGTATAATGAACGATGTTTGAATAAGATTTTTGTATACTTCAGGTAAAAAGACTGGCGGTCTACTTACCTATAGGTAAGTACCTATTATTATTGCAAAGCACGAACTACTGAAAAAATATTTCAGTGTTATATAGAGCAGTTATCGAACAAGGCTGTATCCGGATGCGTGAAGTAGGTAGTTCCCACAGGACGCGCCGGTACAACCGCCGGTTAAACCTCATATGATACTTTACATGAGGTTTCTAGAAGTTTTTTTTATAAAAAAATAATGCATCAATTTTCATAGATTCCAAAATCGTCAGTTTGTTTTAGTAATACTAAGGTACTTCCCTATAAGATTTAATTATAGGTATCTACTCAGCTACCGTAAAATTCGTAGGTAGATACATCCATTGCTTTAAAACGTCTCCAGAGTTATGCAAAATTGTTTTGTAATTTGGCTTAATGGCATAAATATTTATCCTATTTGCTGAATTCTGGTTGTGATTACACATTTTCCGCCTTTAATTAGATGTCAAATAGTAAAATTTCGTTAAAAACATATGACCTAAGTAACTTCTGGATTAAATTTAAATTTTGTTAACACTAAGCACCGGTATCCAGAAAAAAAAAATATTACTGGAGAACGTTCTAACACCAATTAGATAATAACAATAAATGGATGCATTATGTGTACCTTATCAACACTAACTCATTCAGCCCGACAATAATAAAACAACGGTAAATAGACGCTAACCTTGAAAACATATTCCCCAAATTAAAAACTAACCAACGAAACGACGAAACAGTTTGTCAAACTCAATTGGGTTACATGATTAATATGATATCATTGTTTATTGTTATAATTTGTAGTTTATTTACTGTTTAATAAAGGAAAATAAACATACCGCTTCGTAAGGCAGATCGCGCGACGGCGACGAGCGCGCAGAACGCGAGCACCGTGCGCGAGCGCATGATTACTACTACGTCATTACATCACCGCGGCCACTGTGTAAATATACTGACAGAAAGGAAACTCTGCCATTTTGTATTCTAAGATACAGCTGTGTATGATTAAAGCGTTTTTCTGTATTTTAATCCTAATCCTAATTGGTATTTCATCACTTAGTTTGTTTTATCACGCTGTCAAGGTTAACATCTGAATCGATTGGAACACAATGTGGTAAGATAAGCGGGATTCCGGAAGCAGTTGTAGTCAGCAGCAAAGCATGGGCACAGCGTACCGTGACGTCGGCGAGACCACATCTATGTAGCCATTTTCTATCTTTTCCAAATAACGGCACGGCCCTTCTCGAAATCCTGGAATTGCTTCTTGCAGGGTTTCTAAAGTTGCTTGCTATGTAATGTTTCCTCAATTTTTATGGGCTTGGCAAGGCCAATTAAAACGTGGGGATGTGGATGAAGGACAAAATCGCTGACATCTGGATAGGCCATTGCTTATGAGCTAGGTACCTGTGTACGGGTACGTCGTAGAAGTTCTTTCTGGAGTCTGATAAACACGAGAGACTGCTAGAGGTCTATATTAATATCCTGAATAAGTAAAACTAAGTGGTTGTACAAAGCCTTTTATAATAGTCCATGTTGCTGCATTATATCGTTGTTTAGAGTTGACTTTCTGCTATTAAACATCTATGTGTAACCGGTAGAAGATAATACAGCAAATGATTGGGCCAGACTTGTCCGATTGCAGATAATTCGGGCTTTAAATAAAAATGTTTCGTTTATAATAAATTTAATGGGATTGCTAATCCAGATGATAGGTTGAACATTTTCTCGTTTGGGTCAGTAGGTCAGCATTATGGAATCCATGGATGATTTAGGATTTAGTTTTTCTGCACTATTGCCCTATAATTTAATGTAACCAATACTATTCTTTAATTTGACCAACGAACAATTGGTTACTTAGACTTAAGATCCAACGACCTAGTAGCTGGGCAAGTACCCTATATACTCCATGACTTATTTGTTACTTCATATTCCGATAAATATTAAAAATACAGGCAAATATAATTTTAGAGGCAACCAAGACAGATGTAAACCTTCATGAAGTACAACAGATACTTTCACCAAAAGACAAGATAAAAATCTCTTACGATGCAACTAGAAACTACAGAAAATAGATACTGAAATAAAATTACATGTTAACAGCGTACATATCCACGGAAACCTCATCAGACTCCTTAAACGGCCATTTGACGAAGCCATTGAACGGAGCGAACATTAGGTGGTAAACGCCGAACATTACGAGTGACACACAAACGTACAGGCGTGTATATTGTCAGGATATTGGAAGTAGGGAGGAATGATATCGATCGCCAGTCCCTATCGCACTGCGCAGGGTCCGTACAGCCTCCTTTAAGGCGATGGTCGCTCTGAATATTTCTGAGAGGATATTTTTTAGGAGGTGTAAAGACTGTCGGTATCTATTCTAATATTATAGAGAGGAAAAAAAATATTTTTGTTTGTTTGTTTGTAATGGATAAACCCAAAAACTACTGGATTGCTTTTAAAAAAAAATTCACAATAACAAAACTACACTTCAGTATTCCTCAGTACCTATATGTATACATAGTAGTACATATCGTATAGTAAGTCCTAAATAGTTTCGGATTAATAAGCTTTATCTAAAAAAAAACTTTTGTAAACCTATGTTGAGATTTTTTTGTTATTTTTGTACCTAACTAGCTTCCGCCCGTGGTTTCAACTGTATCCTGAGATAACTGCTTCCCGTAGCTGGATGGTGACAAAATAATATGTCCTTCTCCCGGGTCTAGGTCACTTCCCACACGAAGCGTTGCCATAGAGCCAAAGTTCAGAAAAAAATATATGCCGAGTGTTGTAGATACGTAGGTTCTTATTTAATAGGAATAAATCATGTTTACGTGGACATACTTCAACGACGGAAACTTTTTATTAACAATGTACACGTAGGTTTCCTATGTCAACGATTTATATAGCCTTTTGAATTTCATTTAAGGGGCATTAATGGATGCATCAGTAAGATTGACGTAGACATACAATTAGCTACATTTCTAGAAGAAGAAACTCTACAGGATGCATTTTCCAAATTTTCTTGAATGCAATGTACAAAATTAACTGTAGATTTATTTTCCTTAACAAAGCTTCGCCTTAACCAGCGCGGTGACTTCAATCAGAGCCGCCTTGCAAAGTGAAGTTGTCGCTCACGGAATACTATAGTGATTCTATTAAAATGTTATACCCCTGTGCAAACTCATTGTGAAAGCCAGACGTTCTGTGTTCCAAATCTAACCCGTTATCAGATAATGGTATGTATTATTTGATTATCGATATTCGTGACCGATATTATGTTAATTGAGAAAGATGATTATGTTTTCTTACAATACGTGACATCCTTTATTTTTTAAACAGTGAATGAATAATTACTTAGTTATTTGTGGCTTACAATACATGTTGATTTGAATTCTTTAAGCTTTTTAGTCATTGAAGATTCTTTATCTTACATGAAACACAAAACCTACATGTAAAGGCTAGACTAGACTACTGCAACTACTAAGAAATGAGAACAGTTTTATGCAGTCCTAAAGACCAAAAATTTGATAGTTTTTGTGTCATTGGGGTTGACCTACCAACCTATTTATTAGGGCTATAAATAAGGGAGAAGGCACTAGTCATGGTCACCACCTTTACCTCGTGGATTGTCGATGTTCCGACCTTTAAAGACCAATAGGTTACCTCACGATATTTTTCGTTCATCGTTAGTTAGTTGTGCTCAAGATATCTAAGAACTAAGTAATTATCGAAAGAGCTGTATGTAATATCTTCACTTACAAAGACGCTTACATCTTTTACGACTTTGTTACTACCTTAGTACAAGTATATTATAAGCCCTTGCTTGCCTATATATAATGTATATTTAAGCAACATTTATAACTCTTTAGTAGTTAAGTAGGTACTAAATTATTTTATGTTCTTTCATTTGCATTTGAAATCGAGTGCAAACGTTAATCGCCAGTGAAAAGACAGCGTCTCATGAATATTTAGACTATTTGAATATATATAAATGTATTTTTACTTTACAAGCTTTACTGGGAATAAAAGAAAACAATTAAAAGGTACCTATACATTTTTAACATGAATAACAATAATTACGGGACACAATTCATTTGTCATGGTATACGCCCGTTGTAAGACCCTGTAGTTTGGTCTTCATTTTGGTTTAATTGTAAAATACATCGACATCATACACATACTTAATATTTCTTCCACTGACACGTGTCCCGTGGTTTTTATATCCATGATAACTTACGATTCTTTGAAGACTTCTTATCGTGCTCACAGTTCGCTTTTCATCAACACAATATTACACATTTCCCTTACTTGAGTTCTTATATCATAATTGTACTATCCATTACATTCACACCGTTAAAACGTAGGTTTCCACAGTCATCTTAGAACCACGGATGTCATTAATAGTACCCAATCTAACTCATTCGAAAACATCTTTGAAAAGGCTCCTCTTGCAAATTTATTTTCAATAGCCAATAAATATACTTAGGTACCTAGGCGAAAAAGCATAGATACTAAGGTTCCAATGTAAAATGCCTTAACTATATTTTTCAGGCAAGGATGGAGCTTCCAGTGTTAGACAAGTTCTGTTTCATCTTCGATCTGCGGACAGGATGCATTGTCATGGGGATTATCAATTCCGTAAGTAATTACTTTAGAGTTTAGACAAAGCTATTGTAAGATAGGTAAACTTAATTTGATGGCTGCAAAAGGCTGAATTTGGACGTCATGTTGAGAATTTAGTGATATGGATATTGCATTGGCACAGAGGGGACCTATGCATGTAGCTATGATAATGAAGTCTTAATATTAATAAACACTACACCTGGAATCCTACTAAGGGCTAGTCAGGGTGTGGCTTTTGAATCCCACAAGCTTCCTAGTTTGAGCAACTTAGTTTCCGAACCAATTTTAGGAGATTCCTCTGCATATTTTTCAGTTTTTATTGAAATTTGATAAATTCAAGCTTTTGAAATTCCCTATACATTTCATCCTACATACTAACTCTCCTTATATTTCTCCCCAGATCCTGACGTTCATCCTAGCAGTGCTGCTGATCACGTTCGCAGTAGACATCCGTGACGCGTCAGAGATGAAACGCGACGACATCGACTCGGGCATGTCGTCTGTGGTGTATACCATTGTGGTGCTGCTGGTGGTACTGCTGTTTGTCAAGTTCCTGCTGGATTTGGTGTTCGCGTATGCTGTTTATAAGGTGGGGTGCTTTATTTATCTGTTCTTTCGATTTGTGATGTTAGTTTTACAGTTTTGTTGATAAGGATAAATTGTTGCGTTCAGTGTGTGTCCGATTCTGTTTTTCTGACTTATTTAAATTCAACATATTAAAGGTATTTAATTTACGAACGTCAGACAGTAGTGCCTTTATCCAAAGTCAATATTTTGTTAGCTTGACTTTTTAAAGTCTCTATTAAAAACTGGAACTAATAGGCCTGCGAAAGCCAGACTGAGAGCTGAAGCTCTGCTTTGATAATTGAATGGATGATGCTTTTAAAACTTTGGAAGACTTTGCATTACATAAAGTTAATCACTGCGTAGGAACAGGATTCAAAGACGCGGTATCTTACTCGATGATTTGTGATTTTCCAGGAGAAATGCGGCATCATGAAGAAGTACTGCATCTTCTGGATCATTTTCCTGGTGCTGTTCATCATCGGCTTCCTGAAGACCCTGTTCCACATGGACGCTGGATATGTCATCGCACAGATATTATTTTTGGGTAAGTTGAAAACTAGCTTTTTAGATAATAAACGAATTGTCAGTATACGGGAAACGTTAGAAAATAAGCCTTGCTGAACTGGGCGATTCAGATAGGTGAGCCTATCACCGGTACTTACTCCAAGACGGGAAAGGCACATTCAGACGGGATAGGCTCTGAAAGACGACCTAGAGGTTATCACCGAGTAGAAAGAAAAGGGAGGCCTTTGCCCAGCTGCATGTGGGCAATATAGGTTAGAAAAAAGTTGAAAATATATTAGATATATATTATTCATATAAGCACACTTTCTTTATCTTGTCAAGTGGCGTTTTGCACCAGGCCTATTAGTTGCATATTGGCGTCTGACAGAATATGCTAACAGTCTACCGTCAGGCGCTGTAAGAAATAATTTGTTTTCGTTTATTTTTAATTTTGTGTTGTTTAGACACATGAACACCCCTTATTCTAGGTACCTGATCTTATAATGAACAAAAATGATTACTACTACACGATTTTTAATCAAATTAGCTTTTACATTTCGAAAACAGCTTTCAATATTTAATTGTAAATTAATGAAACTTTCAGCTGAAAACTTTTACTACATCGTGGTGATAAGGAGCTACTTGATATCAATCAACGAAGATGGAGTCCTGTAAATAGTTCCTTTTATTATTAATAATAATATTACCTAATAGAAATATTATTATCTCCTCTATTAATGAACAGAATGAAACAGAGTTGTGAATGGTTATTTTTACATATGTATATTTTTGTTGTGAATTACATATTTCAAACTGCATGCTCTTAGGGCTCTAAATAGTGTCCTAGACAAAATAATCTTTTAAATACTGCCGATGAATGTAAGAGCAGTGCTTAGCAGAATGTACCAATAGATGGCGTTACTTGTGTGTAGAAAAACAAATTGTATCGAATATCATATTGTTGATATATACCTCTAGATAGAATTATACATATCAGGAAATATCTTTCTCAATCCGTATGTTTTGCTTACTCAAAATTAAATCAACATTCTTTGTTATGGGAAAGACGGAATAAAATGTGAGTGAATATGGTTGTAAAAGATGTTCGTAAGTGGGTATCGATGGAACAGAGTAAAAGGACCAAAGTATACAGATGTACCTATCACTTTATAATAATTACATCATCCGTAAATATAACGCATCAGTCCATAACTTATTTTTGTACTAGATGGCGCTGAAAGTGATCTTAGTGACAATTCTTTTTTCAGTATACCTACCATATATCGGGTGTGTCGTTCATAATCACATTAAATAAAATGTGTTAATATACTGGTTAATATATGTCGATTAACACAAAGATAAAAGAAAAATACCTAAAAATAAAAAAATGATTTTTTCAAACAAAGTAAATGGAATAAAAATGTGCAAAAATTAGAACACCATATAAAAGTCAGTTATTAGTCCAGGCGCTAGAGGTAGTTGAGTATGCAAAATCCGAGTGACGGGAACTGTGACCGGATTCTTATACCTGAGACCCTAAATAATGACAAAACGCATCTTGCCGCCAGGTGTTATGGTCCCTTCTCGGTCCCTTCACATCCTCTCTCCACCCATACAGTAAGCATAGCGCGCTCACTTGTTTAGTGTGTTTCTACATCTATTGACGTACAGACGTTGCATTTTTAAGTCGTTTTTTGATATATCATATAAAATAATAATATTTTGGTAAATTCTTAGTGTCTGTTCAAAGTGTATTGAAAAACGTAAAAAATGTTAGAAGTGGTTAATTTCATCATCATCATCATCATCTCAGCCATAGGACGTCCACTGCTGAACATAGGCCTCCCCCTTTGATCTCCACAGATGCCTGTTGGAAGCGACCTGTGGTTAATTTGAAAAGAAAAAAACCTAACGAACAATTTTGCTTATTCTGCGATAATTCAAGTGATTTAGTGAAGAACCCAAGGCCAAGTACGTTTCTTCATATCATAGAAGCAGCAAATAGGAGAAAAGACAGCATTAGTGAAGTTTTCAAAACTATATGATCCAGACTCCACAAAACAAGAATTTTCATGGCATCAAGACTGTTTAGCCACTTATATAAGTGAGGAGAAAATAAGGCGTCGAGAAATTGCGTTGCATAAAAAAGAAGAAAAAGAAGTGTCTGCTTCAACTTCCAAAGCAAACGTGGAGGAGCTGACTCCAAAATCTCGTTCGTCATCAAGGGAACCGGCAGCGTTGAAAAAATCGTTGAAATGCATATTTTGTAAGAAGGTAACAAGAAACAAAGATAAGCAGCTACATTTATGTTCGGAAATTTCAGCAGCGGAAAAAATTTTTAGTACTGCACGTAGGAAAGAAGATCATATTTTCACTGAACTGAGTACTTGTCAACGGCCTGAAGATTTATTTGCTATCGGAGTGAGATACATATCACAAACATTGTTACCTTGATTATTTAAGATTACCGAGAAGTTTTGAATTGCCAGCTGGTCGACCTTCAAATCAAATCCCTAAAGAAATACTTATCGATGCATTTGACAAACTAATAGATGTAATTAAAGACCGGTTACCAACACATTCTTTTTACACAATAAACACAATTACCAACCATTGATTATTGTTCATTTGGTTACGAAAATCTCAACGGTGACTTACGTTCACGACAAATGACGAAGCCGTCTTTACCAGAGTCATTAATTCCACCATGTAAATGTACTTCAAATTGTCGCACAATGTCTTGTAATTGCAAAAAATCGGAATTGTTTTGTATTTCATTATGTAAATGCATCAATAACAAATGTGAATATAAAAATGATTAAGTTTTTACCTACTTTAACTACATTTATGCTTTAATTAGCTGGTTTTCATATATAACTTTCATTTTTTTATCAATAAAAAAAAAATATTACTGTAATTTTTTTTTTATTATTTAAGAATCCATCTTCACTTATAACACGAGAAAATACTATAAATTATTACGAAAATAATCATTAAAGCGATTTTATATCATGCACTAAATACATTCCCTTTATTAATAAGAGAAGAGGGGGTAAAAAAAAAATGGACCAAAAAATTGACCGGCAAGATCCACATTATTATTCTTTGTCCTTTTCCTCACCTAAATCCGTTGGCGAAATTTGGTACTCACATTTTGCATACTCACTTACCTCTAGCGCCCGGTCTATATTACAAACAACTGAAATTCTCCCTTGAAAACTGACAGCTGTCAACTGATCAAAACATACGATACTCCTAACTTTATCTCTGCTTTACACATGATGTTGTAAATTATAAAAACGAAAAATGACTCCTGTGGTTAAACCTCTGAATGGATTAGGTTATTTTTTTTACAATTCGCCATAGAATATCATAAAGTAGGTATATGCGATATGATTTAATGTGATTGTGAACGACACACCCGATATAAATTATACATGTATCTCGTATTAACTCCGGTTGTTCTATTAAATGTGAAAACCATTTAGCAGGTGAGGATTTAAAAAGATATTATTTTGTCAACTAGGGATATGGCATGGGAATATAATATTTTTTTTTTTTAGTAAATTGCCTGTATTATATGCCCTTATATGTTTACGCACAGCACTCAGCGCCATCTAATAAAAGTAACTTATATTTTTTCATGATTAAAATATTTTTAGTTAATTACATTACGTGTATATTTGGTATATACCTGGGGAATGAAAGCAATGATTATTTTTGAAATCAATTATTCCGTTTGCTATAAAATAAAAAAGCTTCTATTACAAAAATATGTATAATCACAAGATTTACCTGAAGAGTGAACTATTGACGTTTACTCTGGTTGTGATAATCTCCCGCTGAAGAAATTTTTGTATAATTATAAATACCTTTGTATAAAATGTATAGTAACGTTGTTTTATATCATTTTGATATGAAGATTTGTCTTCCATTTAGTAGGTTTAAGTGATTATAATTATTTGTGAAGTTTGAAATATTATCTGTTAAGGCTAACTCGGTTGTCGACGAGATTAAAATTTATTATGAGAGATTAAGCCAAGAAAAAATATTTTTGGTTTTTCTTTCGTTACAAGTACAGTCAACTTCAGGTCAGTAGTAACAGTGTTATAGAAAAATCGTGCTTATTACTATTGAGTTAAGGTGCATGACAGTTACCACTGATGTGCAGTCTACCGTACCTAAATAAGTTACTTTTCGGTTTAAGTTTTTCAATCATTACTTTTGATGGGTCAGTGGCTCGATTTGATGGCTTAGGTCCAAAGTGGTCGATACCCCCGATTCAGTTAATTTAACTAAAAGCATTTCTCGGGGCTACGGCCACAAGTTTTTCGACCACTGGGGGCCTAAGCCACTGAACTCTTTTGCTTATAAGTAGGTAAACAGTTGTAAATGAAAAAAATCTTGTCAACAACCGATTTACGTTGTTCACGTTCATATATTGCATTTTCTTCATATTATACCTCTACATTACTTATAGAGTTTATTCAAGTTAACTAGTTATTCCAATCATTATCATTTTTTTTATATACAACATCAAATCTGAATAATTATACAGTATAAAAAATATAATGAATATTTTATTCAGTTTTATATATCTACTAGTTTTGTGAAATCTGTGTATTTATTGTGAATTTTTAATAACACATATTTTAAAAACTTTCTATATTGTATACATACTTACTGTAAATCTACATATCTTTTGTATAATTTACGCGTTTGGACGTGTATTACGGGTATAGGGTCAGTTAAAATGGAGCTTAACATTTTTATATTGCACTGATCTTTACTACATATCTTAAGCTACCACAGCTAATCTATATAAGTTTATATGTTACATTATATAATGGAAAGGTCTCGATACGAATCTTAGAAAAATATGGTTCTCAAACATATAAAACAGCAGAATTACCAACCTCATTGGAGGATAAAACAAAACAGTTTCTCGTTTATTAAAAAATATCGCTGGACTTTAAAACCATAAATTATTTGAGACCTTACTTGCTTTATTTCAGTATGCATAATATTGTTTGTTTAATAACCTAATTCATTAATCGATTTAAAAATATACCTACAAACCTATAAACTCTTACAACGATTGTTAAGTTCTCTGTCTAGAGCCTTTTATCTTTAAACTAATAAAATATAGAATAGTGGATGATATAGAAATGTATTTATGTATTTATATAGCTGTGATTGTTCTAGTATCCATGTACGCCATAATTATAAATGAAGGGAACATACGAATCGGTTGTAAACATATTATTATTATAATGATGTGATTAATTTTGCAGATTAAAGAGCGCAAAGAGAGCTTTTACAATAAGCGACTTACCAATCGTGTTTTCAACTTATCGCAAATTGTTGAATAACGTAAGCTAATTACGTGAGTGAAACTTATAACGGCTTATACCTTATAAATCAGAATCCTACACCAGCCAATGTCTCATTGTTTCCTATAATAATTGATAAATACAGTATTTTAAAAATTATTTGAGGCCTGAATGTTTAGCCATAAAAAACAATATTGAATGCATCTCTGATTTTTTTTTTTCATTATTTTTTATGCCTTTAAACATCCTATTTAAAATTGAAATATATACTGCTCGATTATAATTATTTTAAGTTGAACATACCTACAATATACAGATGGAAAAGAGATGAAGCCTCATACTGCACACATTGAATGATTTGACTGACTATACCCATCTATACAACTAAGGCAACCGGCAACATAAACGTCCGTTTTCTTAAAACAACCGTTTACTTTAGAAATCGAACAAAAAAAATGGTAAACAATTGTTTAAAGAAAAATGGATGGTAAAGTCTCAGATCAAAGAAATTTCTTTGATCTGAGGGTAAAGTTGTCGGACTAAGCTTTTTAATGAGATTTCAATGGTATCAAAATCGCTTAGTTCTGTATAAATTAGTGAATTGGATGTGTATTTAATGTGTGTAGGTACCAAATAACTAAATAACGACAATAATACGTCCTTCGCTTTAATTAGCTAATAGATTATTGTGTCCATGTCTGTACCTGTCCACTGTTGGGAAGCTAATAGATAGACCTACTAATTATACGTATGATTTTGTAAACTTTTTAGTTATTTAACTTTGATTAAAGGAAATACAATATACATTATATAATTTGTTTCTTGTTGTTACACATTGATTTTATAGATAATTTGTATTAATATCTATGTTTAAATTATAACCAGTTATATTTAAACTGAATATATAGTTTAATATAAATATACGAATTTATTTTTAAGTGTATGTATTTTTGTCATGATTAAGTTTTAAATCTATTTGCTTCCCTTAAAACCAAAAATATGAGAATCCCCTGAAAGTTCAGTATTTTATTTTTGATTATTCAGTATTACAGAGTCGAAGGAGTAAAAAGGGTTTTCTTATATTTTGTACTAAAATCTTTACGAATATTTACCTACATAATATAACTTGTACTTCCCCTTTACAGTGTACTCAGATTATTTGTTAGTAATGTTTTATAATAAATGTATATTATTAATGTAGCCTGGGCTTGTTTACATTGAAATTATAAAATATAATAAAATAAAATAATGCTTATTCACAAAAGTAACTTTACATAGCTTATATTGTCGTTGAACCATAAACTAAGCGCAGCTTGTGTCTTGTGGCTCAGGGTGCGATAGTTAGTCTTAATACACTCTTTTGAAAAAAAATATAATTATGATAATATATATTTAATTATATTAAGTTTATTGTCCCTTTATGGTTATAAGCACATTACGTGGTTAAAGTGTTTATAAAGCTTCTTAATTATCAAATAATTTTCATGGTGTTATTGTGACGGTGACTAACTGTTACAGTCTCTTAGTAATTGCATAAGGATAATAAAATACAAAAGATTACCATACTGAAATAACAACTTTTATGTCATCCAGGAAAATTAAGTATGTTGTGTGTCTGGGAGGAAGCAATTATATAGGAAAATAGTGTCTTTATGACGTGACGTTTGTGATTACAAAGTCCCTGACCTGTTTACGTTATAGCTAGTTATGGTATACAGTTGTCGCAAATAACTTTGCCTCTTTGGTTGGCAGCGTGAGGGAGTGTCAGACTCTTACTGACTAAAACCCTTCATGTTCCTTCGTAGGTCTTTTACCTATGTACCAGGGTCGCGGTAACTCTTTCAAACAATCCTGCAGCCCCGGATAACTTTGCCTCTTAGGGTGAATTTTACTGACAGTCGTTTATATAATCGGTCGCTTTAACATAAACTTTTTTTTAGGTTCTGCGAAGTAGTTTCCTTTACTTTAGCCTTCTTCTTCTTCTTAAGAGTTATAAATATTTATTTACCTCCATAGTTGTTAGATGTGAATTGTGTTAAATAAGTGTTTGTTGTTTTTAAATGATCTCAATGTAAATAGGCCCATTATAAATGTTTGCACAACTATCGATCAATTATAAACGCTTTAAATGTTGTAACAATTATTTACAATTGTGAATTGAATTTAATTTTATAGAAATTTTGATGTTTGTGACTGTTGTACAACGCTTTGTTAAATGCATTGGGTATTTAAAAAAATAAATGAAAAGTTATAGTATAATGAGGTTTTTCTTTGTTTAACCCTTTTCAAATATGATGGCACTAGCTTAGGCTCAGCCTAATTTCACCGTCAACATAAAGCTCAGTTTTCTTAAACCAACTATGAATGGTCATGTATGGGCATTGCGGAGGCATGAAAGTCATGTTGTGAGGAAGGTGATGAGTATGAACGTGGACGGATATAGTGGAAGAGGAAGACCAAAGAAACGATGGATGGATTGTGTGAAAGATGACGGCAGATAGAGGAGTATGAAAGGAGAAAACATGCTGCGCCGACCCCAAATAAAATGATGATGAACTATGAATGCACATGTTCAGTTTATTAAATAAACACCTGTTTAAAGAAAAAACCTCAGAGAAACTTATGTTTATGTTTTTGGTGAACTCGGGCCTTTGAGGTTGTGCAATTGACAGCTGTTCTTCCTACAGCTTGGCAAAAAAGAGTCTGACGCGGTGACAGTTGGAACTAAAAATCAAAATCAAATAAAATTTGTTAACATCGTTAATACTGGACATTGAAGTGTCCCAGGGACATCGCCTACTTAGGATTGAATATCTCCAAAAATAACAAATATCAAAATCTGTGAGTCGTAGTATTCCGGGTTGCCACAGGTGCGATAGTGCTGACCTCATTTATTCCACACTCTTTTTTGCCAAGCTGTACATATCGCGTGTTCATAGATTGATTGAATGATGCAGTGAAACAGGAAAACGTAAATTGACCGGCACTGGATTTTTGTGCGTGTGCATAAACAATGTTTTTTCTAATAATACCAATGATAATAGCAACTGCCTGTTTTCAAGTAGGTAGATGAACGGATTTTTTATGTAACTCAAGGATACCTGACAATTCAGCCGAAAGGGGCTGTAACACAGGCTTATCAACTTCTTGTACTTATTATGTACTTTTATTTGGGGTTGGTGCAGTATGTTTTCTCCTTGCATACTTTTCTATCTGACGTCATCTCCCAAGTAACATTCTTTCTAATCATATCCACTTTCACACAATGCATCCATCGTTTTTTCGGTCGTCCTCTTCTCCTATAGCAGTCCACGTTCATGCTCATCATGACTCCCTGTACTGTATGTCGCTAATTATAAAATAATAGAAAATCAATTTTGTCTCGCGTATATCTGCCCGGATTAACGGTAGATAGGCGTTGGATTGGTAAACAGTGGAAAATGATACAATTGATAGCAAACTGTTACTCGTATATTTTTTCATCCATTTCATTATATAAACAACATTTATTACAAGGCAGTCTCCATTGTATTACATTCCTAGGTAATAGTTAAGCAGTCGAAGACTTCACAAGCTATACAATATTATAAAAACAATAAATACTTTTTAATTCTAGTTACCTATTCTAGTTACCTATTTGTGTCATCACAAAAGAATAAATAAAAATATATAGGTAGATAAATAAGTTAAGACCCAGTTGCACCATTTGACTATAACGATAACCAAACCATGAACTTATCGGCGATTTTTTAAATCGGCGACAACTGAAAATGGTTCCGTTTTCGTTATAGTTAAATAGTGCAACTTGGAAGGTATGCATTACCATTACGTATATACACAAATAACATACTAAAGCATAGGTACTTTACTCACTAAAATAGAGCTAAATACTATTTTATATTTTAGTCCACACTGTTATTTCGATAGTTTGAATTTGGCAGAAATAGTCTTGACAGCGCTTTTCAGGAATTATGCTAGCTAAAGAGAACTTAAAAAATCAAAGTACCTAGTTACCTAACCAAAGTTTCCAACCAATATCTAAAGCAAAAACATACAGTTAATAATTTCGTACATTAGATACCTCTGAGTATGTTTTCTAGCCTCTTTCAGACATAAAACTTACGTTGTGTTTCACCATTTCACTATAACGATAACCGAGCCATTTTCAGTTGTCAAATCGCGGATTTCACCAATGGGTGGCAAGTCCACGGTTTGTTTGGTCATCGTTACAGTTAAATGGTGCAACTCACCTTAAATCAAGGTAGAAGTAGGTACTTATGCACTATTTTCACAAGTTGTTATTCCCCTAAGTCAGTTATTGTATGAATCATTCATTTATGTACAGAAATTAATACAAAGGGATAGTGTTATTGATACTCGTTCCTGTTGTCATTCCCCTGTAGAAATACCAGTGCTGACGCACGCGCAGCAAATTGGAAGAAGATAAAAATATATATGAATGATAAATATATATGGTGCGGAAATTTACAATAAGTTAAGTATAGGTACATATTTCGTCTTCCATTAAGTTTATCTTGCTCATAATTATAGCTTTGTAGTTTTAAGTTCTCTGATAACATAAACGTCAGTTTTCTTAAAACAACTGTTTACTGTGAATTTTCATGTTCAATTATTAAAGCAAAAAGTTGTTTTACAAAACGGTCGCTTACCAGTTAAAATGGGGCTAAGACTGTTAGAAGAAAAGTGAAAATTGTAGGATTTTAAAAAGAAATGAATACTCGAAAGAAACCCATTTGAACATGTTTACATTAACAGATAACATGTGTCATATATTATCGTTTTCACGTTCTTTCGTATATGAATCATATGCACAAAATGTAAAGGTTTATTATAAAATAGTAATAGTAAGTTCCTAGTTTATCTACAGTTTTACAACATTGAAGGCACGAGTTTTGCACATCGTTTCATATATTTTATCTACTCATGTATTTATTTTGAACACTCACACATCTCTTTTTACGCTGATAAATAGGAAAAACAAATAATGTTGCTATAGAATTCATTTCGTTAATGGTTAAATGCACTAGCTACATAAAAGAAAACATATTTTTTTAATACTTTCCGGCAATTTACATACATATTCTGGCTATTTATAGGAACCATAACTAACTTATATCAATTATGTGATCTACGAACAGCAAATTACGAATTTAAAACACAATTTTATATATTTGGATACTAAAGATTCTTCTTGATACACTGGGCTAGGTTTGCGACTTTCGATTCGTAAAATATTTTTTCCGTCAATAGTAAAAAGATCCCGAGGTAGCGGAGGTCTTAATTTTTCTGCCAAGATTAGTGGTTATTTATTTGCTGATGGCAGTTTCCCTTAAAATTGTTTCGTTTTCAGATTATCATTTTAACATAATCGAAATACATTTATACATATTTTTAAAATAAGCTCTTAATATTTGCCGTATCGTCCCCAACTAGAACTACACTACCAGTGGCGGATTAAGAGTATCCGAGGCCCTAAGCACAGAGGAGAAATGGAAGGAATGGAATGGAAGGTTGAAGAAAGCGAAGCGAGCGTGATGCCTTTGCAGTTACAAATGCGCGAGCGAAGCGAGCGCGAAATTTTTTTCTTACTCGTACGGAGGTAAAATGTATCCTAAACGTACTTAATTTTTTGTTTGTTGACAAATGCAAAAACGAAAGCACATAGTTTCTGAAATTTTAATTATTTTTAAGACTGAACCAAAATTACGTTCAATGTAGGCCAAACGTAGGTACTTAACTTTTTATTTGTTGGCAAATGTAAAAACGAGGACATTACAGTTTATGAATACGCGAGCGAAGCGAGCGAGAAATCTTGATTATTTTTTAAGACTCAGAACCAAAATTACGTAAAAGGGCTACATTTCAAACCCTCATTTCTTTCTACAAGTTTCGTATGACAAGTAAGATTCGTTTCGTATAACAACTGAGGCCCAATTCTCCTAAGTTAATATTGTCAAAATCGAATAGAAATTGAATCGCACTATGATCGGAAGAGCAGATTTAACCTTATCGGGCATTCTGCTACTAATATAAGACCAATCGTATTCCAATGACATTCGATTGGTTTGCGATTGGTCTGCTATTTTGGTGATTTTGGTCTATACGGTAGTTTGCTGTACAATCATTTTGCAATCGTAAATCATTTGCAGACAAAATGATTCATTATTGAATGACAGAAAAGGATAAAAACGTTTATTTCAAAGAAAAAATAGCGGAATGCCATATACACTTAAATCGTAATCGAGTCAGGATTGGATCTCGGTCGAACCGAGTCGAACGTGAATCGTATGTCGTTTAAGTAAAATTAGGAGAATCGGGCCCCTGCGCAATTGAAAAAAATCTCTGCGATCGTACAACAATCAATAGCACCGTGATTTCAGACATATTGTGGATGAATCTCGATAAAATGTAGGTATAAAATGAAACGCCAGCAGAGGATGGAGGCCCCTGGAGAACAGGGGCCCCAAGCACGTGCTTGTAGTGCTTATACGTTAATCCGCCACTGTACACTACCAATCCATTTAAACACAGCATCTTTCAATACGTAGTATCTCAAAAGAAAATCTACTTTTCAGGAACAACAGTTACCTACAAGCAATTATGAAATCTGTAAGTATTTAACATACCATTCCTCGAAGACTTCGAGATTCTAAATACATGATATTAACTTCAATAAATAACAACAAAATACTGGCAAGTTTATATGTATAATACTCGTTCACACAGGGATAGCGCTCTCTCCGTACGCCATCTTCATTATCCTGTACAGACTGTTGATCATCGTCAGGTAGTACAGGGAATACACTGGAAACAATAACAAAATAATTAATGAGAGTTTTATCATTGTGGAACGAATTGGGCCGAGGCAATATTTAACAGACTTCCCAAAAAGGGAGGTTCTCCACTCAGAAGTTTATATATTTCATATTACACTAGCTTAATCCAGCGTTTTCAAATCGCACTTGTAGTTGTCCAGTTTTATAAGATAAGTAGATTAAAATTTCCCTGTTGTATCATCTGCGTTGTTAAGAAGAAGGCTACATACGAGATGGAAGCCTTATGGAACGGGGAGAAGTAGCCTCCACTCAATGAAATTATAATTTGATAACCTTTTTATTTCCAAAACAAAATCACATGGTTTATTATAGAAAAGACATTTTGAATACTGACCAGCTCCTGCAATCAATAGGAACACGATAAGCACGATGTTCCCGGGCACTCGGAGGAAGTCGTCCAGTCGAAACAGACACGTCACTATGGCGACCAGGAATATGCAGAATATGAACACTGAGTTGAACACCAGCGATAACTGCAGCTTTGAGGGACGTTTCTGGAAGTAAAAACGGCAATTTTTAGGAATCGTGTATCATGTCTCGTTGATTAAACCGTTGTGGGTATGTCGGAGCCCCGATATACGCGAGACACAATTTTTCTACAAGTGACATACGTTAAGGAGTTGAGGGCACCAGCTTCTTATAGTTCGGCCATTCAGAGAATGCGTTCCTGACACGTCGCGATTGAACTGACGACGTAATAACATTCATTGATTATTGATATAATAATGTTGTTTTAATGCTCCTCAATTGTTAAAACGGTAAACAACCAGCAAAAATATTTTTATCGTAACTGCAACGCCATTGCAAAGTTACGTCGTCAGTTCAATCGCGACGTGTCAGGAACGCATTCTCTGAATGGCCGGTATGAGGATGCGTTCGATTCTAGATCAGGTAAGTTTTTTAAGTTAAGGGTATATCTAGGACAACAAATAACAAAGCAAAAACCAATAACAAAGCAAAGGCGAAAGAAAACATCTTAAGAAAACCTAAGTATAGGTACCTCAACTGTCGTAATTTATGACGTGGTTATTAAAACAATATGTAGTAACAAAGAATATTATTATACATATATTATAATAATATAAAGTCGGGTAACGAGCGACCTCATCATCATCAAATTCACACTTTCATACAGGCCATAAAGTGTTACATAAAAATAAACCTAAGAAGATATCAAGCAAAGTAGACCTCACCAGTATAATCCCAAACAGCGCAATAAGATTGCTGATGGCCGACAGTGTGGAGAACATCACCATGCTCATAGATATAAGATTATCCTCTGGTTCTCTCTCTCTGTGACGAGGCAGGTTCCAGGCCCCGGCTGCTATGTTCGCGGCACAGGCCATCTGGGAAGGAAAATATCATCATATTTAGTGTAGCCTTGTTACTTTACTTTGTTTTTTTTTGTGTGTTGATGCTGTGGGCTTCCAGTCTAAGTAGATCCTGGTATTTACCAAAGTGTGACATGGAGCGATGCCAATCAGCCTACCTGATATCCTCAAGCTAGTAACCCGGATAGTATACCCCATGGTAAGACAGGTTGTCTGAGTTTTGCATTCTGACTATCCGTTACGACTGTTAACTAAATGCAGTACAAGTAACAATCCCAATAAGGATAAACTTGCGATAATGTATGGCCACCCATCCCCAAACGTAATGCATCAAGCATTTTGTTACCCATTAGGTCTGATATGCTTTATTCTTCTTTTCTAAAGACGAAATAGTTCTATAACGAGACGGGATTACCACATAGCATTTTGCTTATCATGTCAAAGTTGAAAGTTGATAAGAGTTTTTGCGGTTGATTTATTTTTAGTATCACGATGATAAGTTGTAATTCATTTTTAAAATAATTGTTTTTCCTGTTATATTTACTTATTTGTATTTTCCGACTGTGGGATTATTCTAATTTCCTATTCTTTGAGGAAATACTTATAATATTTCCTTAACAATAGTAGCGCTATGTGATGCACGCAAATCTTTCTTCTTTTCTACTCACTTCAGCAAACAGTAAAAAAATGCATGTAAACACCAAATCAAAGAAGTGGAATCGCACCAAACGCTAACATGTACCAACACATTTTTTGTTCGCGAACAAATGAGCGCCAAAAATTTTGATAGAATATTGCCGTTAGAATGAAATTGCACCAACATGCCTACCTACTAGAACTAAGAATTAAAACAGTTAAAGTGTATTGCACCAATCAACTTACTTAAGTTAACTGAAGCAACCCAATTTTACGAGTCGTTGATGAATTCCTAGAGGAGAACAAATGTTACGATCACTCAGTCTCATACTGTGAATTCGCTGAATGAGCCTGTTAATGACTGTACCTACGCAAGCTCTAGTATTTCAGCATAACATTTTATTTAGCCGGAAAGGTCGATCGAACAAAGATTAAGCAAGGCTTGGGGCGGTCAGTCCGTGGATAGGTGAACATCTATCTGTTATTACAAGTACCTCAGTGTTTCGGAAGACACGTTGAATTGGGGTTCCCAGTTTCGAGTACAACTTAGGCATTCGTTACGGGTATTCAGACGCCAGGAAGTATGACAACTAGTTACCTAATCAGTACCTACTCTTGGTAAGCAAGGGTAAGCAACCTAAAATCATGTTTTGAACTCTCGATAAAAATAGCATTGTATTGTGTGTACTGTAAATACCCACGTTACTCACATATAAGTAAGATACTAAGTTGTTTTGCACTCTGCTTATGATTCATTGAATACTCGGTTCAACAATGAGAGGCTGCCACTTTATGCACATCACGTTCATGCCTACTTTTATGATGCGTGTGTAACTGCAAACAATTATGCATTTCCAGTGCATTACTGATAAAAAAGTCATAGGGATAAACCAACAATACAATTATCATTGTAAATAGTAGATAAGAGGTCACGAATATTAATAATCTAGCAGTTTTCCCACGGTTTCACTTGTATCCCGTGAGAACTTATAATTACCCATACGGGGATTAAATATAGCCTATGTTACTCGGGAAAATTGTAGCTTCCTAACAGTGGCAGAATTTTTCAAATCAGTTCACTAATTTCGGAGCCTTTATTAGAGTAACAAACAAACAAAACGAATGTCCTTTTTATTATACTTACTTAATAGTATATGTAGATGTATGATACTGCAATTAATTTATATTGCATTACTGATAGAAAATGTAAAATGGATAATCCAACAATAGAATTATCATTTAAAGACTAATCAAGAGGTTTTAGAGGTCACGAATGTTAATTAATGTACCTAAATAACATACTACATGTATTTCAGAACTGTAGGAATAACTGTGACTCATCGAATGACGTCATGCCACAGATTCAAAGGAGGGCGAAAACAAAATATTATATTTGGGAGCGCCCTGTTAGGCTCTCTTCATAATGAAGGCGTGAGTTGGCGCCCGATTAGGACTAGTTGTTAATAATTGCTGGTATCTAAGTCGTACCTACGTACAAAAATGAATACTTCTTAGCAATGATCTAGAAAGAGGTATATTTTACATCTAATTGAGCTAGGACTTAAATCAATCCTATTGGAAATGAATGTCAGTATTCTTTTTGTAAGCCTGACAAAGACATTACACATACATATAAGTACTAGCAAACTTAAATCTTTTTGACCTGACCTAAGTTTAAACCTAATAAACGGGGACTCCTGCATCCCGTCTAGGCTGCAAGCCTAGGCCAAAAAGTCAGACAGATTATACACCACTATTTTTTAATTAAGTAGTGCAAATACTTAAAGGGCTTATTTAAACGTTCTTAGCATTATCTATGCAAAGTTTCAAAAACTAATATTCATAATCAGCAAAGTTATTAGCGATAAGTTATATCCAAAAATGTCACTCAATTCATGGAAACATTGTACAGGTAATTCCAAGTAATTCATAGTAGTATTCATTAATCATATTCTGTCGCTCTCGCATTCGCGTGCTCTCGCTCGAACTTGCCCCCTTGATTCAATTATGAATTTACCAAATAAGACAAATTTTCCTGGACAATTTTGGGATTTCGATTTTTTTAGTTTTGATTACACAAATATGATCAGTAACGGGTACAGATAGAGCCCCATTTTTTTGTGTACTAATTAAAAAATAGTGGTGTATAGGTACTGACATTGACACACACTTTCATAATATTTTTTCCTTTACCTTTGTTATTTAATTAATTACCTTGCAAACAAGCACAAACTGCTAATTCGCTTACGTTATTTACGTCATTTATGTGTTTCTGACGTATGTTTGTATCACACTGACGTCCATTCATTAATACGATTACTATTATTAACGAAAATCGAAACGCGATTAAATATACGGTATCCTAAAGTTCAGATGTCCTCGAGCCAATCTGGTCACAGAAAACGGAGTATGTGTAACCTGTAGTGATGCACAATCTCTAACTTTGTGGAGAGACATGAGACAATCTGTCCTGAATTTTAGGCTAGCGATTCATACAGCGAAATACCTTATTTGTTAACGTGTAAGTAAAGTGTGTGTCGTCTGTATGAATGAATTAAATTAAAATTTGGATGTTCTTGAGCCAATCTGGTCACAGAAAATAGAATGTGTGTGTGCCTATGAGTATACGCTATTTCTTATTTTTGTGGAGAGACATGAGACAATCTGTCCCAAATTTTAGTTTAATATATACGGTATCCTAAAGTTCAGATGTCCTCGAGCCAATCTGGTCACAGAAAACGGAGTATGTGTAACCTGTAGCGATGCACAATCTCTTACTTTGTGGAGAGACATGAGACAATCTGTCCTGAATTTTAGGCTAGCGGTTCATACAGCGAAATACCTTGTTTGTTAACGTGTAAGTAAAGTGTGTGTGAACTGAAATAGTGGAATGGCGCCCAATCCGTTTGCTGATCGAACAAGGTAATCCATTTATATTATTGGGCATTCTAATCCACCGAGAGCGACGGAGGCGAACGGAGTGAGCCGTAGGAACGGAAGGTGGATTAGAATGCCCAATAATATCCTACTATCAGCGCTTCATTTGACTACAGCCTAAACGCAAGAAAATTCACTAACGCATATAAATCACCTACTTAATGATGATGATGATGTTAATATTGATTTATCTGTACTGATAACATAGTGCTATGACCTTCGCAATATGATACAGTAGTGTAGCAGGAAGGTAGATCGTATTACTTATAAGAAGTTTCTATAGCACGGAATTAACTGGCCCATTATAATGTATGAATATACTTATTGTGAGACATACAATCAATTTATCGTTAAGGCTGTTAGGATGATCTGTTTGTCTCCTTTTGGGCTGGAGCTACTACGGGAGCGAGCGAGAGACATAGTAGGGGAGGTCTAGAAGGGATTTTGGGATTTACTCAAGCGCGGCAGATTAGTATATAGGGAGGTACCTATTACCCCATTTAACACCTCCACCAAGTATAAGCCCTGTATATGTAGCCGCGTGTCTAGAATAAAGGATCAGATTAGTAAAAATAATTTATCATCTGACATTCTCCAGCGCGTCAGATTAAGATAGGGTAAGTTAGTTATATGCTAAAAAGTGTATATTCCACTAATCTGACAATTTGCGATTGACGATAAGAAGTAGGAAGGAAGCAAACTTGTAAAAAAAAAACGTCATCTTGACTTTCTCGAGCGCGGCTAATTTTTTTTTATTTTGAAGGGAATAATTCAACGTTCACGAAAAATATATAATCTGACGATTCCCGTAAGCCGAAGTAAGGAAAATTAATCGATAAAGTTTAAAGCGTGCAGCTACGTGATGCCGGTATTCTCCTCTCAGGTTTCTATTCCTCTCTCTCTTTTTTCAATTCAATTCATTTGCAATAAGTGTTGGTACATTTTGGGTCTTAAATAATCTACACTAATATTATAAAGCTAAAGAGTTTTTTTGTTTGATCTCGCTAATCTCAGGAAGTCATACATAATATGCATATATACTGTTTTTAACGAAGACGATTCATTTTATTGGATACTTTCGTTAAATACGTGTGCCTTCCAGTTGCATTGTTTGTCTATCGTGATACCGAGAAATGCCATTTCGTATACTTCTTGTAATTTATGTCCTCTATAATTACTCTTTATAGTCTTCTTTTTATACAGTCGTGGTGGCCTAGTCATCCGGTTAGACTGGAAGCCGACCCCAACATAGTTGGGAAAAAGGCTAGGCAGATGATGATGAGCCTTATTTTTTTATCTATATGTATTAAATTGAATAAAATTAGTTTTTGTAAGATTTACGCGTAGATAATTCCGTCAAGCCATGTTATTATAGATTCAATTGTATTGTTTATGTCACATGTATATTTATCAATGTCATTATAATGCAATGTAATTATTATAGAAATGTATGTAATGTATGAGCAGATTGGTACACTCCGCCAATAGCAATTTTATACATATCATTGGATAGGCCTTTTTATCTAGAACAACCTTTATTATGACAGCTTTGTTGAAATGTTTGTCCGTTCTGGGATATAGATCAAAAAGTGTGTAAAAGTTAAAACTAAATAATCTATTGATATCTCAAGTTTTAAAGGAATACCAAAGTGCTACAACGTGTATGTCTTGTAAGTACTAAGTACTTGCTGTGCAGACATTGGTGTCCAAGATAAACTTGACAGTAAATACAAACTTAGAAAAGTTGCATTGGTACTTGCCTGACCTGGAATCGAATCCACATACTTGAGAGGTTGGTTCTTTACCCACTAGGCCACCACGACTTAGATAATGATTATAACAAAATTAAAAAACAACGACATTGGTGTTAATTTTTCAAAGAAAATTAGGTTACAGTATTGATTATTATTAGTTTTAAAAACTTTCCATTGTCAGATTAAGCGAGTCTCTCCAGATAATCGTCAGATTATAAGATGATTACGTTAAGGGTAGGTACATAAATGAACCATATATATCTTAATCTGACGCGCTCGAGTATTTCAAAATGGCGATTTTTTTTTGCATTTTCAAATAATGGCCACGAGTTTAGGTCACGTCTAAATCGTCAGATTATTGCATAAGAGACTTCGTTTTGGTTCACTTAACACCCCTTTTGAAAATCTGTCGCGCTCGATAAAAATATTTTTTTTCCCATTTTTAACCCTTACCTACGACCACCCCCACCATGGAAACAGTCAGATTAATATACGTATGTTTTCAAAATGACGTACGACGTGCATGCTATTAATATCTGACGCGCTCGAGTATGTCCACGCAACTGTTTTTTTTTACATTTTTGAAAGTTTATAGCCGCTCCACCCACCGATGAAAGTGTGTGTATGTCAGGACATTTTTTTCTTCTTATCATCTAAGCTTCGCAATCTAATAGGTCTCATTGACGCTCGAGTCACTCCCGGTTTAGCACTCTTGCCTCCCCTACTAACAAAAGGAACAACAATTTTTGGGGAGCAAGGACTAGGTACTTTTCCTGTTTACCCTATTATTTAAGTTATTAATTCAGTAGAAGTCAAGCAGGACTGATTATCCTGAAGATTTCCTATCTCAAAAATATATTTTAAGCTGTTAATCTCCTTATTTAAGTATACTTCAAAATTATTATTTTCTTTTGCAGATTCTATGCTTATTATTTTTTTTGCAGGTATTATTTAATGATGTATACTTACAGTGGACATAATACATAGTATGAAGCAGCCGGTGCGCAGTGACAGGCAACCGCAGCATCTCCTTAACAACGGCAGAGGCATCTCGGTGCTGAAACAAACGAACCTTATATAAATATCAGTATCTATGTAGACTTTATTGAAAGTTGTGGCTCTAGAAAAGTATAATATATGTAGGTGTCCCAACAAACGAAATTAATTAATCTATTAGGAATTTCTCGACGCCATTTCTTTTTTATGTGAAATTAGTTTTAGTTATATTTAGCTCATGTAAATAATTTATGCGATCTATCAGGAAATTAAAACTTTTTGCATGTTGAGTACTTTTCCTTAAATGCATTACTAGTTCTGTAGGTACCTCCATCGATTACTTATGTTCTCTGTTTGTGTATGCAGTAAACAAGAACACACATCCCGGATGAACCACCTTCCTATAAAAAGTACCATTCAGTAATTTTGGCGAGAAAGACAAACAGGCAGACACACCAATTTACTTTTGTCTCTGTGATGTAAGTAAAGATATTTGTCCGTCGTAAGAAATGACGTCAACGCCCAATTTTCCCCTTTGACCAGTAACCATGGCGCCAGACATAATAGTACCATTTAGTTATATTACTTTATGAAGCCTTCTTGTAAAATGACGGCAGATAGAAGAGTATGGAAGAAGAAAACATGTCTGTCACTTCTGTTCATGTTCCACGCAAAAGTACTGAATGGTTTTTGATATAACTCGGAAGTTTGGAATATATAAATAGTAGGCATGTAAATAGTATTTTATTTCCAAATCAAGTTTGCCTGGAAGAGGTACAAACATACGTACAGTCATAGATGTACAAATATACCTACATGTTTATACATATAAACAGTGGCGTTTATGATATAAATAAAAAGGGTATATAAATATATTTGTATCAATTTTACCTTTATTTTCCTGCGGTTTAATCTCTTTCTGTAGCTAATAGCGTCATAATTTAGCTAAAACCACAATGTTATGTTCCTTGAGCGTCTTATTATGATACAGTTTAATATGGGATTAAGGAAAAAACAAAAACAATTAGTCAATGAAGGTTTTCACGATTTTAATAAATATAGGTGCTATAACCTTAGTAAACAAGCAAACATCACTGAAAGTTTTGGTTTGATTTATTTTCCTCCTCGCAATTTTAATGGTGTTCAGATAAATAAAGCTCAATTAATGAGTACACCGTGCCCCATTCTTATCTTCTAAATTAAATACAAACACATACTTTTTACAAGGTTTTAAATAAAAATAAAGTATAAAGTGCTAGAAAATATAGAATAGATATTTCTCCACTTTGCTGTCGACAAGGAGTTTGCTCAAGAGGTTGGCAGCATTACCAAATATGATAGCAAAGCTTATCCTTTATCCAAAATATACAGATTTGAATTTGCTTAAAATCTGAAGTATATAAAAAGCCATATAAAAGACCACATTTCAGAAAACGAAGCGACCAACAAGGTCAGGGACTATTTTATACGTACTACATATCATACTAGAACAGTCAAATCTATTTACGTTCACGGGCACGGGTAGATTAACACGAAACGCAGAAACTATGAGTAACCAAATATTCATATTGCAGACAATTTGATGTCAAATATTATGACTTATATCAAAGAATATTAGACTTTATGTCTTGGTTTTAAAGCTCGGTTTTTGCGTAGTATTTGTTCGCGAGAAGTTTTTTTATTTGAGAATTCTTTGCGGTTACTGGGAGTATTAGAGGTCATTCTAGTCGTGGTTAGAGAAACGGAAGCGTGTCTATAATTTTTTTGTGGTATTAGTGGTCAAAGTTCGAAGTTGTTTATGGTTTTTGTTTTGCCAAATAATACGCCGGTTTGGCTGGTGATTTTTTTTTGTCCAAAAGGTTATATTTTTATTGCAGCTTTGTATTTTTTTTTAATAATTTATTTTTATTTATATTCATATATACCTAATTAATTATTATTTAATTGTTTCTGGTCATGATGGTCGATGAATCATGCGGTTATGGTTATTACCTTCATAATGATTCTAAACTCATCACATTATGATGAGAAAGTGACAATCCTATTAAACGATCGTCAATTGTTTCCGTCTAAGGAACAAAATAAACGAATCCATCATAGTTTCACACATTGTTATGTTCTACTAATGACCATGACTATGTCTTAATTGTTATTAATTTGTCATTGCTTAATAGGTTTGGCTGTAAGGACATTGTATGTTACGAATGTCTTTGATTCAATTTTATTGATATCATTGTCATTTTTGTTCCTGTGTTTTCTCCCTCTCTCAAAGCTCTAAATCCTGAAAGGAACTTCCCTATTTGTGGCTCAATTCAAAGTTTCTTAAATGGTTCGAAGAAACTACATATTTTACAAATTCGTAATAACTGAGGCGACCGATAAGTTCACCGTCAGCATAACAAATGTTAACGTAATGTGATTTTTCATGTTTCAATTTTCAAAGTTAACAGCTGTTACCTATATGCTGTCCTTTTGTAAATTTGACGTGAAAAGGTGCTAAAACTATAATAGTTTCAATAAACGTTTTTGACTTTGACTTTGAAAAAAAAACGGTCGCATATGACGTTTAACTTGGGCCGATGAGTCCTAGTTTAAAAACCACTAAGTACCTATATACCTAGCCAACATAGTAGCCTCTACACTTAAGCTGATTTTATGATAGATCCTATGTCCCTAATAAAGAGTTAGGTAAGATAAGTTAGACAGATTGACAAGAACTTCGTGAGTGCCCATTTTGAGTTTAGGCTCTAATTCCAGTTAAGGCAAACTTGATCTTAGCGACTGAGTGGGTTAATAATTAATGGGGTTGAAGGTTTCCCTAGGCATATGCTAAACCTAGTCATTACATTTACGTTATCGCGTACTGGCTACTATTAAGTCAGCTATTCTAATTTTATTATGGAAACTGATTATTTTTATTTTTATTTTTTTATTTTATTTTATTTTTTTTTTATTAGGGACAAAAAAAAAAAAAATTATTTAATGATATTTTATGTATTATAATAGAATTATATCCCAATGTGTCGATATCCTAAGTTACTTATTTGTCATAGTAATCTGGCCCGCGCATTCGGCCGAGTTTTCCCAACTGTTGTTACTCTGTGTAGTCTGGGCCGAGACCCAGAGGCGAGTTTCCCCAAAATCTTAATCTTCGACTGTTTCCTTAAATCTTGTTGTAATCTTGTATACCTAATACATGCATAGCACTCAACAACTACTTACCTAAAATATAGTAATTCTTGTTTTTATCAAGACCGGTTTAATGAGCGCTTATAAACGTCTATCGCTGAATAACAAAGCAACAAACCATTTTTTTACTTAAAATACGATTTTATAAACCTTCCTTCTTGTACTTTAAGGTAAAAATAATATTTAGGAAAGTATCAATTAATTCTATTAAGTAAGTATATTAGTAATAACAATAATTCTCGATGAGCCTAGAAACGGCATCTACCAATCTAGCCACATTTACGCATGACTGCAAGCGTATTAATATCACAAACACAACACAAGCAAAGTTATTTATTGGATATCAACAAAACACTTACCGTTTCATTTAATAAGCAGTTACAAAAATGCTGAACAAAAATAACTCAGGAATCGTGTCACCACACAAGCGGACGAAACTATAAATATTTTGCGAAAACGTAACGTCATAACATTCAAACAACTATTTTTCACACTTATTTCAAAAACGTTCTTAAAAAAACAAACGATAAATAAATAAAATGTTAAAAATAAATATACACACACGCAAGTGTAAACTCCAAAGTGTACTCAAGTGTACTTGGTTCCATTCGGTCTCATTCGTTCGTTCATTGGTCTATTTACATACACTTTAATTATAACGAATTGATGCATTTGTGAAGTCTATTTTTATTTACAGACGCTTCCAACTGCTCAACGAATGTACTATTCGATTTAATTGCTGTTTTAAACGAGTCTTATCACACTGAATCATTTTCTTGACTGTCCACATTGAGTATTTTTACGCTTCATATTCATTTTTATTTTACATTTTCTATACTACTTTTTTAACACTGCAATTTAATTATTACATTTTTAAATAAATTAACAATAAAAAATATTATTGCGTCATCATCCCGCGTTCGCGTCAAAAAAATACGTAAAAAGCCGCGAAAATTGAATATGGAACGCGTGTTTTTTTTTAATTACGTAAGACGATAAAGACCGTGCGACGTCTAGTGAGCAACTAGCCATGTGGCGCTTCCTACATCCGTTCAGTAATGGACGGCCCTGGCCTTGCCGCCGGCAGACAATGCTGCAGCGCTTCATTTTATTAACTAATTGTACGGTTGATTGCTTCCGATTGGTCAATGGGTTAGGGAATATCGGATACTCGTTTAGATTTGCCTGGATGGCCAGCATTTTTTCGAATAAAACCTTTTTGACGTCTACTTTGGGAGTTTATTTCAGTAATGTCAGTCTTAATGAATGTTTTATTTTTGTGATTAAAGTTTTGGTTAGATAGATAAGGGCTGCAATGCCCACATTAATACATACTTTCGGGCCCTAAATTACATCACATGTTCCATGATCATCGGAATGTCCTAAATTTTTACAAAAATGCGCTGGAAAAGACTTGCGTTGTTTTTAACAGTCAAGAATTCTTAGTTATTTTATTGAAAAACATTGCATGACCTTAAAGTTTTTACAACATCGATTGCTATAAGTGCTCATTTTTCTGAAGAAAACTATACCCCGAAAATAAAGCCTCTGGCCTCTATAGTCATCGACATAAAAAATAACAGAGATATATAAACGTTTTCTCGACGGTTCTTACCAAAGAGTTTTTATCCAATGTCCTACTTCAAAGATATTTTGTTCTCATTCCACATGAGTGTTGGGGAATGTTTGCCATAATGCATACTAATGAATACAATATACGTTTATTTTCTTACCCGACAGCAAACGTAACGGGAATACTAATTTTCATAAGCTGGTAGATCCTTCTGAAAGTTTTGTAATCCTTGTAATATAACATCTGTCTTTCAGACTTTGTAATTCACTTGTACTTTACCTTTTACTAAAGTATTAAAAAGTAGTAATTCTCTTTTGTACTATTTATACTTATTACTTAATATATCAAACCAATTGTTACCTACGTAAGTAATAGGTAACAAAATAATTGACTTTTTGTAACTCCCTCAAAATAAAGTTGACATAATGTTAATTCATTCCGTCATAAAGATTCAACACTTGTTAGAAATAAAAATTGGTGCAAAAATAATAATTAATATTGAAACCAAAAAGAATTAACTAGGTTTTCCTTATGGAAACGTAGTTAGGTGGAAGTCATTTGTAATTTTATAGACGAGTTGTGTATGTCATTGCAAGCATGACAGCGTTTTCACACTAGAGGTTTTACTGCTTGTTTTCCGAGCGGCAACGATTGGATCCCACGAGAGGTGGCACGCGTATGTTAGCGACAAAAAACAATTGACAACAATCGATGACACTTGAAACTAAAAGACCGATTTTTTTCCGCGCGGAATGAGTCGCACGTTGAAAAACCGAGCGTAGGTACTTAAAATAAGCGCGACAAGAGCCAACTGTGTAAAAGCGCTATAAGTTTCCAGGAAGGACATAATACAATTTAATATGACTTATTTAGCTTATATATTGTGATATGTAGTAGGTACTTAGTATCTACGTAGGTATTTGGTGACTGACTGTAACAGTAGGTAATGTAACTTAATTGAGAGTTCTAAATTTTCCCTGCTACTCAAATATGGATAATAATATTATTATTCACATTTTGCAGTAATGGTTATAATCGGCCTGAATATACGAAAATAATTTAATTAAAATTACGTAATGTATTCATTAATAATAAAAAAAAATTAAGGCGATATAGTTTTCACCGTAGCCACCTAATTAGGTAAAGCACTCACCAAAAAAAAAAATGGGAGGGAAAAGAGTTAAAATTCACTTTTTTACCACATTGTTTTTCACTCCTTACATTTATTTGCCGCTGAAATAAAAATAAATTATAAATTATTTAATGTAATATATGAAATTAAAATAGCAGTAGGTAATATTTTACTAAAATTATAAAATATATTTTCATCAAATAAATCACCGCTGCATTTTTTCTATCAAAGTTCTCAATCTCAGAGTGCAAGTCTGTCTTTAGTATACTTTGTCGTAGGTACCTACGTTTTGTGTTAAACCTTTTGTTCAAGTGTCCAGGGGTTATCGTGGCCGATAACCCTGGGTATTCCCAATTCGCAAAAAGATAAGAAAGTTTTCCTCTTTATAATAATATGTAAATTAGCTAAACTAGAACTAGGTATATCCCGCACCCGGATAAATGTTAACTCGTATTTAATTATTTTTTTTTGGGTATTAAGTAAAGGGATAACGGTGACCAGGGGCTTAATTCTGCTAATTTTACTTAGCGAAATACAATTGATATCCAACTAAGATTTAATCATGACTCAATTATTTTTCGATTAAAGCATATGTGGCATTCTGCAAATTTTTGTTTAAAATAAACGTTTTTATCCAATAATGAATCGTATTAACAAGAGCTAAAAATAGCAGTCAAGGGACGGGTGCATTACTACCATTTTCTAAACTGTGGGTTGCATTGTGTGGGCCCGAGTCTGGGACCCTGAGTCGACCTCTCACGTTCTCATGATTATAATATTACGTATAACAGTGATAAACTTGCATGTGCTCTAAAAACGGTTAATAGTTCGACTATCTTTCAGTGTTTAATAGCTTTTTACTTTAAATGATAACCTTTATATACAAATATAAGCAAATACTACATTAACTTTAGTGACAGTTTTTCGTCTTGTTTATACATATATCTTAAAGTTGTCTGTCTGTGCTATGCTTCCAGGATTACCTACTTGATCATTCGGTAAATGAAACTTGGTCAGGAGATAGTTTGAACTTAGGAGAAGCCCTCATCAGGGTTTCTTCTTCCTCAGACAGTGAATGAGCACTGTTCATACACCCCCGCTTGGTAAGGCGGATTGACTATTTAGTCGTTATTTTGTTGTCATCTATGTTTTCCTTCACCGATTACCAATGATGTTCCTGACACACATGGAAACTAAAAGATAATATTATTATGACTTAAGAGAATAATTCAATTAGTTCATAATTCAGAGGAAAGAGCATGGAAGAAGAAAAAAACAAAAACACAAAAGATTGGGATAAGGGCATTTGGATGATGATGATGACAAAAATCAGAGGAGAAAGAAGAAAAAGCAAGTACTTCATAATCATAGATTTTTTACTAGAAATTCATTTTTATTCTAATATTCAACAATTAGATGGCGCTTCAGTAACTCTAATATAACAATACTTTCATTTCTTAAACACAGATTATCACAATGGGCTTAAAGCATTTCCTTAAGTCAAATAATGTTACACGTACCTTCTACGTACGTTCTACCATGCTACTTTGCTTCTCTGGGCAAAATGTTCGCGTTCATAATTCAGGTTTTAGAGTTCATGGAAAGCATTACAAATAAAATAGTAGCTACCAACGGCTGATATGAATTTATAATGAAAAAAACATCTGTCGCTGACTGAACATTGAAAATGGACAAAATATCGTTGACTAGAACTTGCAAACTTGTTAGAAAAACAAATAACAAAGTTATCACAATTGTTTTGATGATATCACTTACGTTCCTTTCACAGACTTTACTACGTGATACCATAACGTGTAATATTCTACAGAAAAATGCAATATTTGCTGCCAAAACGATAAATTTTAAACCAGCACACAGATTGTAGTATTGTTGAAAATAACCTAACATCAGTGTAATGGGACATAACACTCCAAACGGAATCATAATGGTCCAAATGAGCACAGACAATAAAATAAAATTCCACTTGTGCAACGTGAACACTAACACTACCTTTTCATACAAATGTCTCGTGTATACGAACATCCAGCATATCATGACCAGGTCTGTCTGCAGGTACAGCGCGAACGTCACATCCAGTGTGTACTGGTTCATTATCATATTAGCTATCAGGAACTCCATGATGTTGTTGATCAGCCGAGCTGCTGTCAGCTGAGTGAGAATTTTCTGGTCCATCTTCCTCACCCGCGGCAGACCCACGAACAGAAGCACTTGTATTATGAGGCATTGCACTGACAGACCGAGCCCAACTATCCAGATACAATTCTCTATGTTACTTGGCCATCTGAAAGATTCAGAAATAGCTTCAGTTTCTTGAGATGTGTTAGACATGACTTCGACAAACGAACTGCTTTATCACGGATAGTCTCTCGACTTTTTATACACTACCAACATGTGGTTTACAATGTTATTATCAGTTTTATGTTCATTCACACATACATATAGTATTATTTGACCTTACTTATCGTATCGTCAAATCGGTGTTGAGTCATTTAAGTAGGTTTGGAATTAAGTGAAAACTTTTCATAGAGTTAATACTAAATTGCCCCTGAACCATGCCACCGCTTGTTGCCTTCTTGTTGTGAACGGTTTTTCGTTGCATTTCAATTTAGACCAACAAAGTTTCATTGGTACCCAAATGGTAGGTCCTATTGCCCTATTTAATTGGTATATAATGGTAGGTACTATTGGTATTAATTGGCGATTTTTATGAAACTAAATTATTTTTTGTGCAATAAAATCCGAGTCTAGAACTTTTTTTAATAGTCTTTTTTAAGTATAGCAAATTAAACAAATAAAACAATGACATAAAGATTAATATATTTTCGAACCGTTTGAAGTTGAAACTCTCGGGGTGTAGGGTCCGAATGAACCACATTCTATTTAAAGATCTTTCAAGGCTGACGAAGGCTGGCTATCAGCTATATAAGCTAAAGAATCAGCATGGCGACCCAGCGAGGTAATGCTGCCAGACGACAGCGATGGGGACGAATTTTTTGAGGTTTTTTTCAGTTTAAGGTTTTTTACTAGTATCGTTCTAATTAGAATGTAAATAATTCAGAAAGTTTGTTTAATAAAGATATCAAACTTGCTAATATTCATCTAGAAATATGGAAATTAATACGAGAAAATGTTGAAAGTCTCTCCTGTAAGGTTTTAAAATGTGCCGTTGTTGCACCGCTTTGCGCGATTAATAAGAACCAAATTATTAATTTATGTAAGTAGGTACTCATAACTGGAGGATAAAAATGGCGAAATATGTACAAGGAAAATGCCTAATAATTAATGTTGATGACTTACTTTTAGAAACTTATTCGTTTGATTCAACGATATTTTATGTCGTCATACGATCATCAGGGACAGCCCCAGTTAATTGAAGCTAAACGACAATTATTTTAATAAATTTTCCAGTTTATCAAGCAGGATTCTTCATGTGACTACATAGTACCTACGCAGTTATTACAAATATGGTCAAACGTAGGTAATTAATACCAAAAGTGATAAAATTACGTGAGAGGGAAATGTGCGTTTAATTAGTAAAGTTGTGGCCAGCGACAGAGCTGCACGTGAAACACCATGTCTAACTCAACTGAGGATGTAGATATTAAACAAACGGAACACTACCCGCCGCCGAGCGACATAGAAAATGCTATATGGTCCATTGGGATCGGTCTTTCAGTGCAATGCCTGATATTACAATTAGCGCTTTTCGTGCGGCTGCCGCGGGTAAGGAAGATGGACCAGAAGATCCTCACACAGCTGACAGCAGCTCGGCTGATCAACAACATCATGGAGTTCTTGATAGCCAATATGTTGATGAACCGGTACACACTGGATGTGACGTACGCGCTGTACATGCAGACAGACCTCGCGATGGTATGCTGGATGTTCGTGTATACGAGACACTTGTACGACAAAGTAGTGTTAGTGTTCACGTTGCACAAGTGGAATTTTATTGTACTGTCCGTGCTCATCTGGACTCTGACGATCCCATTCGGAGTGTTGTGTCCTGTTTTACTTTTCTTCGATTATTTTGAAAAATACTACTATATGTGTGCTTGTTTAAAATTCGTCGTCTTGGCAGCAAATATGATATTTTTCTGTAGAATATTATACGTTACTCTCACGATGAAAAGTGTGACTTCTCAAAAGAATTTTAGTGAAATCGTCAAAACGTTTGTGGTGATTTTCTTATTATTTAGTTTAACGAGTTTGCAAGTTTTGCTGAACGATCTATTTTCAGCATCGAACGTAAAGTCAGCGACAAATGTATTATTTATTATGAATTCATTTCAACCTTTAGCGGCTACTATTTTATTTCTGATTCTCACTAAGAACAGCAAGTAGGTATACCAACATTAAATACCTACAGGATTTAGACTACAGTAGCTCACTTATTGAGATAGATATTATCAAATATACGCCTTATTTAACCGTACTAAAGATATTATTTACAAAGGTATTAATTGCAGTTGAAAGATGGAATATTGTTAGGTATGCGTATTTTTTTAAAACTTGATTTGACATTATATTTTAGTAGGTATAAAATGTAGTCACTAGAGTTATATGCGGAATTTTGGAAGTGGAATATAGAATATTGAAAATAACCGCTAGACGAAAATAAATAGTTGCAAGCTCAGATCAAAGAAATAGGTTGTAAGTAAAGCCAAGTGTAAGATTACGGCACTTAATATGGTAACATTAGAGAAAATATAAATCCAGTTATCATTTTAATAAATGTGTGATTAAAAATACGTTGTTTTATTTAAAAAGACAAGTTGATAGGTAAGTAAGTTTCTTCTGTGCTGGCTGCTGACTATAGGCTGCTACTTGAGGTACCTAAATGCCTCTAGCTGCTGCCCGATCCAGTATTGCAGTTAGCTTGCCTCAAATAACTATCTTCTAAAGATAGGTAACTAACTAGCTCTTCAGCTAATTAGTTGCTTAAACCTGTTACGATACTAACGGTGAGTTGTAACATTTACCCCCGCACTCAGAGGCATGAATGATTATATTACTTAAGTCACTCCTTAGTCACAGATTCTCATAGAAATTCTGCACCAAGGAACGGCTTAAGTAATCATTATATTTAGTCCCTCTGAGTGTGTCCATTTATTAAGTACTAGCTATTGCCCGCGACTTCGTTCGCGTGGAATATGGCATCCGGCAGATTTTTGGTTTGAACAATAGATGGCGCTGTATGTCCGGAATAAATTGTAGGTATTTTAATTTTTTTGTAATAAAAACTATCCTATGTCCTTCTCCTGGCTCTGAACCTCCCTGCCAGTTTTCAGCTAAATCGGTTCAGCCGTTCTTGAGTTATAAGTGGAGTAACTCACACGACTTTCTTTTATATATAGGTATGTATGTATAGATGTATCGCAATAACCGAACCGTTTTCAGTTGTCAGTCGAAATCGACCAATGGGCTTCAATTTCACAGCTGGTTATGGTTTGGGAAAATTTAGTTGTCACCAAGTACTTAACGTGAAAGAGCCTCATATTGTTTTTTATTTCTTAAATGTTGGCGATGTGATTTTCTTTAAAAACATAACTTTATTTAAATAATTGTATTCAGTCAGAAGTATTAAACGCTCCAATGTTGTAGGTGCTGCCATCTATTGGCAATATTGTTGACCAATTTGACCATGTGGTCACCATGCTGGAGTGCCGAACCTGAGCGATCCCAAATCGAACCCAGAAGGGTTCGATTCCCGGTTCAGTCGACATTTGTGTGATGAGCATGCTTGTTGGCTGTAGTCTGGATGTTATAATATGTATTAAAAAAAAGTATATACATGTAGTTTACCAGTTGTGTTAGCACCCATAATACAAGTTAATTAATAACTTACAATGGGGCTAACCAACCGGGTGTGCAAAAGGTGTCCCGACATTAGGTAGTTGTATTTATTTATATCGATTGCTGTAAAAATATATGCTCGATTGGTTTTAAAGATATAGTAAACGTTACCTCTCTTGCTAATGGTATGTTTAGAATGCCGGCTGCCAGCTGCTATGACCCACCTTAGTTCAAAACCCGCGCAGAATCTAAGTAACTTGTGAGCAAGCATGTTACTTTTATCACTCTTACGGCCAATTTCTTCTTTAAAAGTAAAAGTCAAAGTAATGTTTAAAGTAAAAGTAACGGTCAAATTCGTTTTTTCAAGGCTAAAGTGACAGCAAAACTAATAGAAAAAATGAATTTAACCGTTACTTTAACTTTAGACATTACTTTGGCTTTAACTTTTGATGAAGAAACTGGCTGTTAGGCCAGTTTTACACTCACTCTGACCATATTATATAAGTTACTCTATGATCGGCGCTGACAGCTACTCGTCATTCAAAAAGCTTAATAGAAATTCATATATTTTTGGCCGTCGTCGGCGCTGATATTCAGCATGCCACCAGCAGCGTGACTAAAATCAGCCTTATCAAGTCCGTGGATATATATGGAGATACGCGCATATTACGACATGACAACTGGGTGACATTTGTGTATACCGGTGACAAAATTGACACTCTCGTCATTTTCATTTTGATGGCATTAATGGTGATTAACGCTCAATTAATTAAACCGTAGTGAGGCTTGCTCATTGCGGGTTGATGATTTCAGACTTTGTAAATCCAGGTTTCAGGGTCCAGAGTCAGTGTGGTGTCCAAGATATACATAGAAAGTACATACAAACTTAGAAAAGTTGGATTGGGCCTGACCTGGAATCTTATCCACATTTTTGAGCGGTCGGTGCTTTACCCATTAGTGTCATAGGTGTTCTGGAAAAATCACCGACCACATAAACTTTTTCTTAAAACAACTGTTCACTTTGAAAATTGAACCTAACAATTCGAAGTAACCAGTTGTTTTAAGAAAAAAAGAGGTTTATGTTGTCAGTGAACTTAGGTCTAAAGAGCTAATTACACTTGACTAAATTTAGTAGCCTAATTAGGTTTAGGTTGATTTAGTGAAACCTAACTTCCTAAATGCGATTAGATTTGACTGAATTTAGTAACTGCAGCATTGAAACGACTGAATTTAGTGTAAAGTGCTTATTACATTTGACTAAATTCAGTCGTATAGGTATGTCTAATTAGGTTTCTAAATGATTTAATGAAACCTACCTTCCTTAATGCGATTACATTTGACTGAAACTGAATCATTTAGATGACTGAATTTAGTCAAGTGTAATAAGCCCTTTATAAAGTGTAATAAGCCCTTTAGTCGCCATTCCACGTCAAAGTCCGTCTGGGGGCTTTGAGGAAATTCAGCCAGTAAGTGACTCAACCTGCAGCTCACTCGATAAGAAGTGACAAATATGGCTGAGTCATAAAGCTCGAACTGACACAAGTTTAATTGTGATATTACCTATATCTGCATTTATTAAAATATTTTCATTTTTTTTAAGTTAAAATAAACTTATCTATATATACAACTTAAAGCTAATATATTGCGATATTTATATTATTACCGCACATTGTGCACAAAGATAGCAATTTTAACGATATCATTGTTCATTGTTTGTTTATTTATAGGACATCTATGTTATTGGGTATGCAGTTACATCATGCAGGTCACATCGGTAATGATGTTGGTTACTACTCAGTTACTTTAGGGCTCTAAAGGGCACTGTTATATTAAAATAACTATTGTTTCAAATAAAAATTTAAAAAATGCTGAGTTTGAGGGAACACTCAAACTCAGCATTTTTTCAGTTTGGTTTGGACTTTCGTAGGGCATAGTAATTCGTAGTAAGTTCAATTTTAATATACTTACTTAATATACTATATACTTCCATTAAATAGTTTTTTTTAACTCGGTTAGTGGGATATGGAAGTCAGATAGGCAGTCACTACAACAAAAACACTGGTGCCTACCCAGCTGCATTTGATAACACAGGAAGTCCCCTTCAATATACTTAATTGCGAAAAACCTAGATGACGCTCATTTCTCGTTCCAAAATTATTATTTTACCAATATTTTATATAATATTACCAATGTTATATTCGGCCAAATTTTTGAAAAATTTGCAATCAAGTCCATTACCGGTTTCACAGGTTTTTTACGTACCCTTTTTGAATATAATAATATGACAGTATCAAGGTAAATGAAGCGGTTACTACAGATTTAGAGTACACACTGCAAACTTTTAGTCGGCCGATAGTCGGTTTGGGTTCATAAATTAGTAGGGGCATGGATGTTAGAAAGCAAAAAAAAAACAGTGGAACTCAGCTACATCCGGTTAGACTGGAAGCCGACCCCAACATAGTTGGGAAAAAGGCTCGGAGGATAATGAATGTTAGAAAGCACATTACAACGATCAGATATTAAGTCGGCTTCAGACCGACTGGAAACTTTGAATGGATTCAAGATTTTCATTAAAATATATTTTTTGCCTACAATCAGATCAACTGTCAGCCGACTGTTTAATCTGCAGTTTGCAGGTACTATAAGTGTATTCCTTTTTTTTTTACTATGAGGTTTATTTTTATAATCTATTTCTACAATGTACACACTATACATATATACAAACTTAAACTACTACTAGTGTATTCCTATTTACCATAATCATTGGTATTTCCTTGACGTCTTCAAAGTGTTTCTTTAGTATTTCTAACCAAGGCTGAGTGACTGTGGTTAAACCCAGGTAAGTACCACTCATTTCAGAAACAAGTAAGTACTGCGAACAGGATAAACTGGTACATGTACCAACGTGGTTCATGTACCAACGTGGTTTATGTACCAACTTATATTGGTATTGCAAGTAGGTCTCCTAGCTCCTAGATAATTATTTAAATACCTAGTAGCAATTTTCCGTATATATCGCAATCTGTTAAAAACTACACTGAACTAGTTCCAGAGTGCATCATTACTTGAGTTGCATAATTTAATCTAATATGCGTAGGCGCTTGAACAAGTAATCATCAAGATTATCAATTATAGTGTAAACTGTTTTAATATGAGTGACTTAATTTATACTACTATTTTTGTTTGTTTATTTGTAATGATTAAACTAAAAGAAAGTACTGGATCGATTTTAAAAATTCTTTTACCATTAAAAAGCTACATTATCTGCCAGTAACATAGGCTATATTTTATCCCGGTACGGGCAGTATTTCCTACGGGACGCGGGTGAAGCCTCGGGAAAAGGCTAGTGTCACATTATATAGCATAGCCTATCAACGGGATTGCGGAAGAATTATTTAAAAAACGTCAGGTAACCTGTTTTGGCACTGAGTGTAAATTTAACCTTTTGCACTAATCTTCATAATTACGTAAGTGCATAAGTATTTGTTGTTTATCCAACGCAGCGGAGCATACAATTAATAAAACCATTAAATTCTTTATGAACATTGTATAATTTTCATTTATTTACATTGAAAAAATCATGTTCGGTAGACTGCACATCAGTGGTAACTGTCATGCACCTTAACTCAATATTAATAAGTAGGTACGATTTGCCTATAAAACTGTTACCACTGACCTGAAGTTGACTGTTGGTACTGTGTCTGTGTCATTCGGCTCTCAAAAACAAAAACACATTTAATTAAACCTAGTCAGTGTGCTGTATGACTTTTTAGGTTTTTTGAGGTAGGTAAATTCGTAGAGTACAATAGTATAGACAATAAGGAAAATACAGCAAATGTAAATGAACTACTTCCCGTGTTCTTTCAAATCAGAAAATACAACGAGTTATAGAATAACAAAATAATATTTAAAATAAGTCTGCTTATTTAAGTCTCTCCTTAAGTACAAATATCTTACTCTAAAATGGCACTTATTGTGTACTATCTTACTTACTTTCATATACCTGCGTTTATATAGAAACGCTAACACAATACAATTATTATATACCACTTAAATAAAGTCTTTTTTCTAATCAGATTAGAACTTATTGGCGAATGTTATTCTTAGCCAAAATCAGGAATATGATCGTAGCAGCGACAGGTTGAAAGGAATTTAAAACACAAAAACTGTCGGTCGCTGCGTCGATTTCAAAATATGACAAAATATCATTGATAAAAACCTGTAAACTCGTCAAACAAACCAGTATGAAGGAGATGACACAAGTTTTTATTATCTCAGTGAAATTCCTGCTAGAATTCTTGTTTCTTGTCATAATGACGTAGAATATCCTACCGAAGAATAAAATGTTCACTGTCAGCACCACGAACTTGAACCACGCGTACACATGGTAAAACTCGATGAACTTTTCCAAATTAAGAAACACTGGGCACATCACTCCTATTGGTATTGTGAGGATCCAAATGAGGGCAGACATGAGGATGAAGTTGAGCTTCTGTAAGGCGAACACTAACACAACTTTGTCATACAAGCTCTTCGTGTACACGAACATCCAACAGATCATTGCAGCGTCAGTTTGGATGTAAAGCGCAAATGTCAAATCCAACGTGTACTCGTTCATTAAATTGTGACTCATGAGCAACTCAAACACAGAGTTCAAGAGTCTCGCCACCGTCAGCTGTGTGAGTATCTTCTGGTCCATTTTTCTTATCTTTGGTCGGATTTTGAACAGCACCAGTTGTAACAGGAGGCATATCGTTGATATTGCTAATCCAATGATCCAGATGTATAGAACAGCTGGATTACTTGCTGGTTCTGGTTCCCACAGCAAGTCGTCCAAAGTGAGATTAAACAATTCATTGTAAGCAAAGGATTCATTGGAGGCATATGACTCGTTAGAGGCAAACGATTCGCTAGACATAGTGATGTGTGCTGCTTCGGCAACGGTCACCACGATACTATGCTCTAAGCGTGCGTTGTCCCAACATGAGTAATAAAATAAACTAAATATATATTGCGTCTACATTGTGCATTTACATACCTAATTTTTTTTACAACGGTTTTGAATAATACCTACTCAGATAGCGGATTTTTATCATGTTTATGTTATATAACATTGTCAAATAACAAAATAAACTGTACAATTATTGCGTTTGATATTCTTTATACAAAGGAATGACTCACGGAAAGGATAACTGCCCTTAGGGTATTTACATGTTTGTTGTATTTTGTTGCACAACACCATATCTTTGTGTCATTACCCCATAAAAATAGCTACAATTATAAAAAAATAATTTCAAAAGATAACAGGAAAGAAAATACATTAAAAAGAAAATAAGACTAAAATAAGAAAAACTTGGCACACGTCTATTACCTGTTACCTACTTCTCCTTTCAGTCTTTATACGTAGGCTATGATGCTCAAAGGCAATGGTGAAAGGGGGGCGTTTTTATCGTGCCATCATTTTTGTAATTTTGACGTTAAAAATTGCTAATCTTATTAGCTTACTTTCATAAACGATTTTGACACTTCAATCGGCAGGAACACAATGTTAGACACTCCTTTTCAAACTTAGGCAAAGAATCCACACACTTAAAAAAAAACAATTGAGTATATGAACACACTTGAGATTATCAGATATTGATACTGTAGATGCGATACTGATATCTATATAATAAGAAGTCACCGGCGAGATCGCGAAGCCTCTATTGTACAGATGGGTCGCAAAGATTATATTGATATTTAAGATTACAGCTTCACCATAAAAAAAAACTAAGTTAAAAATAATGAGTAAATAATGGAATATTCCATACACACGTAAATTAAAAGTAATTTGTATTCAGAAAGTACATCCTAAATAATCTATGAGATCTATCTTAACTAATTAAAAAATCTATCAAATTAGTTAATACTAATTTCCATTGGACATTAAACGTGTAGGCGGATATATTTTTTTCATGCAAAGTAGGTTGAGTCATGCAAAAGGTTGATACACACTGCTCTGGTGTCTCATACTTGTTTATCTAGTTAAACCTGTACTGTATACTTAAAGGTGGTTATCTAGCTATGGAAAGTGGGATACTAGCTTCTTACCCGCGGTTTTACCCTCTGCCTGAGGGCACTTCTGCACACACTGAAGAAAAAAACTTTAAAGTCCATGGTTATACATACTAGTCAGGTACATCTACTTATGCATTAGTTATCCTTTTGAATTGCGACGTATTTGTTTCAGCACAAAATGACTGTAAAAGCTTATCGAACACATTAATAATTGAATGTGATACTAGTAACGACACCAGAGAACAAAACTTGAGATTAGGTACGTAATTATGTATCAGTGCATGTAATTAATTCTTCAGGGTACTTTCAGTCTTATAACATGTTATGAAATATGTATTCCCAAACTGGTCTGAGATTCTTCAATTTGTATTATTTTTGGCCAGAATCAGGAATATAATCGTAGCAGCTATTGGTTGAAAAGAATTTAAAATACAAAATGTATTAGACACTTCATTGATATCTAAGTACGACAAAATATCAGTAACAAAAACTTGTAAGCTCGTCAAACAAACTAATATGAAGGAGATGACACAAGTTCTAATAATTTCCGTGAAATTTCTGTCTAAATTTGCGTTTCTCTTGATAATGACGTAGAAGATTCTGCCAAAAAGCGAAATGTTCACTATAAGCACGACAAATTTAATCCACGCGTATGCCTGGTACAACACATAAAACTTTTTCATCATGAGGAACACTGGGCACATCACTCCTATTGGTATTGTGAGGAGCCAAATGAGGACAGACATGAGGATGAAGTTGAGCTTCTGTAAGGCGAACACTAACACAACTTTGTCGTACAAGCTCTTCGTGTACACGAACATCCAACAGATCATCGCTGCATCAGTCTGAAGGTATAAGGCAAACGTCAGCTCCAAGGTATACTCATTCATTAGATTATGGTTCATGAGGAATTCAGCCACGGAGTTGGCCAGCCTGGCCACTGTCAGCTGTGTGAGTATCTTCGGATCCATTTTCCTGATATTTGGTTGGACTTTGAACAAAAACAGTTGGACGAGAAGACATAGCGTCGATATCCCTATTCCTGTGAGCCAGATGTATTTAACCACTAAATTGTTTTCTGGTGTTGTTGTCACGTTTTGTGCACTTAGTGTGTAAGTTTCATTAGACATTGTAGCGATAATGTCCAGTTGCGGCGACTGTCACTCCGATACTGGGTGCGAGTGTGGTCCACAGGACCGGTAAATAAAGTTTTATTTATAAAATATCTTTGAGGAATGTGGATTCAAGTTAATTAAGTTCCATTTTTGTTTTTACTTTTTATATCGGTTAACGTAAGGCCATCATCCATGCTTAAAATTGTACACCTATGAAGTAGGAAGGTCAGTTTTTTTAAGGGTTTTTTCCTACTTATCGTGTTTTTTTTTATGTTTTTGAATAGCACGTGTATTTATGAATCATAGTAGAAAAAATTGTAATAACTGAATTTCCAAGGACATTTTCATAGAAATAAATAAAAGTCATAAAAGTATTTATTTAGTTACGGGATTACAATAAAATAAATTGGGCTAAAAACTGGTTTTCAATATCTTTATATGTATAAAGACAGGCTTGAACTGCCCTTTTGGACTACAAATATGAAAATAAAATACGAACTACATTTAGGTAGGTTTATTTAACTATGGAAATAAAATTAACGATTTTCATTATTTATTTGCAAAAATAGTACTCATCATCAGGTTTTTCTGTTGTCCCACTGCAGGGCAAGGCCTCTTCTTATAATGAGTAGGAATTATACCACGCTTCGTCAACTCGGATTTGTGATTTCAGTCTTCCAGGGGCCCGATTCTCCTAAGTTAATAATGTCAAAATCGAGTAGAAATCGAATCGCAATAGCAGTTTTAACCATATCGGGCATTCTGCTACTAATAAAAGACCAATCGTATTCGATTGACATTTGATTGGTGTGCGGTTGGTCTGCTATTTTGGTGATTTTGGTCCATACGGTAGTTTGCTGTACAATCATTTTGCAATCGTAAATCATTTGCAGACAAAATGATTCATTATTGAATGACAGAAAAGGATAAAAACGTTTATTTCAAAGAAAAAATAGCGGAATGCCACATACCCTTCAATCGTAATCGAGTCGGGATCGGATCTCAGTCGAATCGAGTCGAACGTGAATCGTATGACCCTTAAGTAAAATTAGGAGAATCGCGGCCCAGGTTTCCACAAGAGGTTTTCCTTAACAGTAAGTTAGTCATTGGTGTCCAAAGTACAGTTAGAACTTTAAGAAATGTTACATTGGTACTTGTCTGACTGGAATCAAACCCGCACACTCATACTTGAAAGGTTGGTGCTTTAACTACTAGGTCACCACGGCAATCAATAATATTATCTATGACTTGAGTTAACATTTTAATATATAAATTAGGTCTACAGAAATATCCTTTAAGAAATGTATCATTACTATAGTTCGGCCATTCAGAGAATGCGTTCCTGACACGTCGCGATTGAACTGACGACGTAACTTTGCAATGGCGTTGCAGTTACGATAAAAATATTTTTGCTGGTTGTTTACCGTTTTAACAATTGAGGAGCATTAAAACAACATTATTATATCAATAATCAATGAATGTTATAATTTTGTGCCAAACTGAGTGTCAAATAACTTGGTAAACAATATTTTTCTAAATCTATACTGCGCTATTACAAGGTTATGTCAGCGGTTTATATTTTGTAGTGCTGTGCTAAAAATAACAGGCAAGTATCGTAATCTGTTCTTATACAGTTATAATATAAAATAATACGTTTTGATTTTCTTTTTAAGAATTGGAAAATAATGGACTATAAGACTTAATTATAACGTTTATGAAATATAAAAATAAAACTATGACCAAACCGCATTTTTATACTTAGATTAAAAATGGTAACCCCAAATGGCGTTATGGGCCGCCATTTTGTGACGCTAAAACAGTCGTCCGTTGTCGTTTCGTGCGCATAGACCACGTTTTTCAAGTGTTTTCGATCTGTTTTTATTTGATTACCCGGCTTTTGTTAGACCGAGATATCAGGATTGATTCTGTTATTGATAATAATATAATTATACATGTAGGCGAAGATGATGATGAAGACACCACCTCCTCAAGCAAATCGGAGTCTGATTAATATTCTGTTCGCACATTCAATTCAATGTACTTGTAACAAAGAATAAATAAAACAATTTTATTATATGAATATTACCTTTTTTTGGTTTCCACTTAAATAACTAAAATATAAAACAAATGATTCCGCCAATTTAAAACGAAAATAATCTTAAAATAATGCGGCGGTTCATTTTGAAGGAACGGTAACGAACTCAGTGTTATGTTGTGCCCATCACTAGTCGTGACTAACTGATAGGTGTCAGGAACGCATTCTCTGAACGGCCGAAGTATACTACACTAAATTCCAAAAATAAATAAACAGTTAAAATCAAAAACACGACATGAGCATCGAGATTAAAATAATTTAGTCTGTAATTGTATCTTTTGATAATACTAGTTTTTACGATAAAATCATAGGACCTACATAAAAAAATCTGGAACACCCCTTATAATATAAATTATAAAAAATAACTATTTAAATAGAAACTCTTCTAAACGTACATCTGCTGACAAAACATTTGCAGCGAGGGTAAACGGACCATCTGCAATAAAAAAAAAAAAAACAATTAAAATACCTACACTTAACTGGGTTTCATAACATAGCAAAACCATGACCTTCCTTAGCGATCGGTTAAACTTCCCTCACCATCGTAGACATGTGTGTAATAATTATGACGGGAAAAAACCATTTAAGTACCGGTTTTTCCTGGACCTGCTAGATCAGTGTTGAACGAAACTATGTACATAATAATAAGGAACTTTCCATTGGAGCATACTGCAAACTTTTTGTGGACTGATAGTTTAATCAGGCTCATAAACCAGTATGGAGATGACAGCCATTAGGTCGACTTAAAAGGGTTTATACGATCTATTTCTGGTATCTCAGTCTTCTTTTCGGTCGTTGACTCCTCAGGTAGGATCATTAGAATCTGGTTTATCAACACACGGTACCGACAAAGTATACATACTCAACGGTGAACACTTTTATACGGCAACTATTTTTTTACATGAAAATGTACGTGAATCTAATTTAATTTACGTACATTTTCGCCAAATTAGGTTATGGGGTTTTACCACGAAAACATTACCAACGAAGAGGTATGTTCTCATATAATACGAGTATTGTGAACTAATATTACTTAGCTATAAGTTGGTCACTCAAATGCATGACAATACAGACATGGTGTTTGCGATTCACAAAATTTCCTTATAGGTAATCTTTCCTTAACAATCGTGAAGTAGAAAGATGTTGTTTTGTTTGCTGAGTCATTTCTGTTCTTTCGAAGATTTGTCATAGGCCTAGTTGATTATTTATATTACCAGTTTTTTCGTAGGCTAACAATATTAAGCTGGCACTCTTAAGGCTGGTCTTTCGGCCGTCTTCAGTTCTATTTCTATTGTGAAAAGTTTGTCACAAAGTTGCGTTCTAAATAGGAGAAGAGACTTACCAGTCCGGCAAAATAACAACATAGATGCGATATTTATTTCTATGCGGTTCTTACCTACTTTAAACCATTTATTTCTAGGATAACCCGTATTTTCCCTCGACGAAGCGATGGCTTCGCGCAGAGCAAACGCCACACAAATGGCCAGGCACGTTGGAGGCTCGGCCACCGCTGAAATGAGTCATCAAAGTTAGACGAAGCTGACACGGGTACAGTCAACTTCAGGACAGTGGTAACAGTTTTATTGGAAAATCGTACTTATTACTATTGAGTTAAGGAGCATGACAGTAACCACTGATGTGCGGTCTACCGTACCTATCTACGGCATAACCTACCTCAATCTATCATACTTATACATAAGACTTTCAACCTTATCACGATAGTGTAAGGTTAATGTTCGATTGATAAAATCTGTATGTGGTTTATTTTCAAATAGGTATGTAATTGCTGTTGATTGCAGTACGCGATCTGACACTTTGTCTTAGTAGGTAATAGGTGACTGGAGTGACCAGTACCTAATTATAGTTTCATTAAGGCAAATACGTCATCATTGACATCAATAGCAGGAAGATATTATAAATAATTCATAAATTAATTCGACTGCAAACGTAATCGTATAAATTAATACATCGTCTCACATAGAGACGCATATCATGCGCGTAAAGAAATCTTATATATTAATTTATTAGCAAAAGGAAACCCAACGGCCAATCTACGAGCTCTTATTTATATTATTTAAATCGTTTAAAGAAGAAACAAACTAGAAGTTTCTCACGGGTTCACCTCTGTCCTCAGTAAAAAATACGTATATGTTCAGCGGTTTCACAGATCTTAGAGATATTTTTTTTTCTTTTAGCAAAAATCGTCGGTTTTACTCACCTCTAGCTCCTAAGGTCCCCAAAGGATTATAGGAATTCCTCCTGAGCTGAACTCTGAAGTCAATAGGTATGTCCTTGGTCAGGGGTACTTTGTAGTACCAGCTACGGTCTGTGAGCAGTTCTCCAGTCTTCTTGTCGTAGATCAGTTCCTCATGGGTCCAGTAGCCGACTCCCATCATAAAGGCACCTTCAACCTGGATGAGGAAAAAGACCTTGTATTAAAAGACGGAGTGTTGGCGCCGTGGTCGAGTGCAGCTTGATTTCAGTGTAAAGTATCAAAACAGCTTAAAAAACAATAGAACTTGAATATTCTGTTGGTGGTCCAAAAAATATCCAATGTACAGCTTATCCATTTATCATGGCAAATCTCATGCAAATACTCAGGCGTACACTGAAATTTTAAAGAGTCGCAAAATAAAAGCTAAGATAAATTTACCTGTCCAATATCCAATTCTGGATTCGTACTTGTCCCAACATCTTCAACAATATCAACCCGCAGTATTTCATGTTCACCCGTCAGTATATCCAGTTCTACCTCAGCCAAGGCCACTCCTGCAGACCTGTACGGCACTTGATCATTGGGAGTCACTCTATAACTCGACTGAAGATTAATGCCCCTATTATATGCAGTTTCAACCAAAAGCTCCCACGTAGGATCGACTAAAGTTTCCCTAACAGTGTCCAAACGGTCTAGAATAATCTGGCAGCATTTTATAGCAGCAAAGCAAACAGCTTCTGTAGTCCTACTTGCACCAGTCGTAAAGTTGTTAGGGTTCGTCGCAGCAGTCGGAGGCTTGCACTTGACTTTGTCTATAGAAATGTTCAGAGTATACGCCACTGTTTGAATGACTTTCGTGTTTATGCCTTGCCCAATTTCTATACCGCCATGGTGTACTATAACTGTTGCATCAGCGTGGTATACTGAGAGAAGAACATGGAAATCAAGTAAAGTAGCTGCAGGCCAATTCATGAATGCCACTCTTAATCCTCGTTTCTTCCATCTGTTCTGTTTATTGAATTTCGCTACTTCTTCTTTCCGCTTCTCGTACTCGCCGTCTCTCAACAGCGTTCCAATGATCTCTTGTACATCGACGTACGAGGGTTCAATGTTAGTGAGTCTCACTTGCGTTGGGTCTCGATCTAGTTCGTATGATATTCTCTCCATTATTTGCTCTGTCATGCATATTGTCTCCAACGAACCTAAAAATTGAAATGTCGTTGTATTCATATGTACAGATGTTTTAAATTGCTCTCAATTTAACCATGATAACTTACCCGGTGCTCTTGCATACGTATTAGACGCCGTGTCTGTAGTTACATTGAATATCTTGGTTGACCAACGTCTGTTGTCGTAACAATTCCTGACTCCGGGTAACAGGGTAGGTCCCAGAGGGTCACTGACCACGTACCCATTGTCCTCATACAAATGGTACTCCAGATATTGGATTTCACCCGAACTACTGACGCCAGCCTGTTTTAACAGAAACAAATGACGTTAATTCTTTTATCCTCATGATGAGACAAACTACCTACTTAGTATGTAATAAACAAAAATATTATTTAAACCATTCAAAGAATTTGTCCAATAGTATGTAATGTTAGGTTAGGTTAAGTACCCAGCACTTAAATCTTTAATTATATGTGTGTTGCACATAATGTGTATCAACATATTGATAGTGACGAGCTACGCCTGATGGCCACAGCTTACTTCAAACTCCCGTTGGCTGGGGAATCGTTTGCCGATACATCGCAAGCTGGCTTGGATGCTCAGCACAAACCGACAGGGTCGGTCCATCAGGTGAGTGACGAGAGCGCACGCGGCTCCAACGTGGTTGGTGCGAGATATCTTCAACCCGTATGCACCACCACATCTTGGCACTGTCACGTTTATTCTGAGGGCAATAATAGTGGGAGCTCTGAAGTTCTTCTCGTAAGTAAATAAGCTGACAATCGTCATTATGTCTTTTGTTTTAGTAAACATTAGATACTATTGTGAAAGAACTTTAGGTTATGGGTATAAATATTTGTTACCGATTTTGTGGAATATCCAGTACTTCAGACAGACCGACTTGAAAAGAGTCTATCCACTGCGTAGCGGCCCACACATCGATCCCATCTTCACTTGGCCTGGTGACTGTAGTGAGCGTCTCCATTGAATAGTGATACTGAGCAAAGATATCATCGGTTCCTTTCAGAATTCTCTGAACATTAGCGCCTCGTTCTCTAGCAGGGAAGACTACGAACAACGTAATACGGCTAGGATCCTTCTCTCTTACATCTTGAAGGGTTAAGAGAGGCTTCCTTTTATCCACCTTGTAGTTCACTTTGACCAGTAAAGAAGCTCTGTGGGCCAGTCTTTCATTTTCCGCAACAATGACTCCGATTGGCTGGTCGTAATATTTTATTTCCTTTGCCGCGAAGACTTCTTCTGGCGTCAATTGGGTAGGTACTCTTTGGGATAAGAAAGAGTTTTTCCCTGGAATATCTTTGGCGGAGAAAAAGGCTAAAACTCCTGGTATTTTCTGTAAAATAATAAACATATTAAAACTTATTGCTGGAATTATTGGAACTGATGTTGACAATGTCGAATGGAAAACGCTTATAAGTAACATAAAGTTAAGCTTTATTAAATCTTACCAAAGCTGGCGAAGCATCAATACTTTCGATTTCACCAGTGCAGATATCTGACGTCACAAACGCACAAAAAACTTCCTTAGGCTGAGTGGGCAAGTCATTGCTATATGTAGCCTCTCCAGCACATTGTATCAACGCGTCAAGCTTTGGCATAGCTTCATTTACTGGCCATATTTTAGGATTCGTGTCATATACTTCGGAACCTTTAGACAATGGTCGAGTCTTCCTGAAGTCTCGTGCTCCCGAACGATACCAAGGCTTTAGGTACTGTTTTGGAATCAGTACCAATAAACTCTGAAATTAAACATTTACTTTAAATGTCTGGTTCTCAATGTTAAACATATTTTGGTATAGTGCTTACTTTATAGAACAATCCAAGAGCACATTTCTTCCTGTACTCTGGTTTCATTTCTCCAGCTATTTCTTCAACTATCAGCTCCCCTTCTAAGACCTTCAAAGCTTGCTGCAGAACTTCATTAGTGAATATCTTCTTCATGTGCAGAAAAGTTTCAGTTTCGTGTGCATGAACAAATTTTCCTGAAAGACCACCGATCACGATTCTAGCTGATACGACCATGTCTTTGTCATGTTCGTGAAACTCGTACAAAAATCCTGCGTTTACTTGAGCGTGCGCATTCTGAGCTCGAGGCATGATCTTAAAAAAAAGATAACATTGCTTCAAAGTTTTTTAAGATTAAATCAGGACCTAAGATTGTTTTATTATGGATACAAAAATATTACATTATATAAAAAAAAGGTTTCTATTAAGTACTTTGCGACACTCTTAATTTTTTGACCTACCTTAAAAGACACGAACTGGTAATGCTGTGAGTACGGAGGTATTTTGATTTGAGTAATTACTCGTCCTGTCATATCAAGAGATAAGAACTGCTCAGGAGTTACTTCCTCTACCGCACCTTTATGAACTGAAAAGAGAAATTAAAGTTAAGAAAACATTAGCAAAAAACAATTACAAATTGAAGGTGCAGCGGTCTTACCAATAACTAAATAAGCTCTGACAGTTTCAAGCAACAGGAAAATGTCAGATGAAAATGTTGGTAGACGATGTTTAGACATCAAATTCCCAGCTATACTTCCGATCTGGAACAAATAAACAAAAGTTGAGGAAAATAACAATTCATAATGGAGATGAATCAGGATTTATCAATACAAAAGCTTATAAATAAATACTAACGTTTCTAACTGGTATATGAGCAACGAGGTCTAAATGCTCGTAAAGCCTGTGAAGATAATGGAATTGTTCGTGTTCCTTTGAGATGCTCTTGAAGATTTCCATAAGATCAGTCAGTGTTGTGCCGGCGCCGATAACCAGGTTCTGATCTAGGAAGAACCCTGTGAGATCTTTTATGGGTTTGATGTCTATTAAGACCCTTGGGAAGACCAGAATTGGAACAGCACCTGAAAAGAATTTGATTACAGTTGATAAAGAATTTTATGTGACGCAGTAACTAAAATACGTTCACTTTAGTATTCGTTTATTATTTTACGATTTCACTCACCTCTGCCAGTATTACCGTTAACCAACATATAAGACTCATAGCCTTCAGCATCCAAAACAGTGAATATGTCATTGATTTCATGTACTCTGTACCATACATGACCATCCTTTAGATGGATTTTCTTTATCTGCGGAGGTTCGGCATCACTTTGGTTGACCACACACCAATTCTTGTCACATTTATGACAATCTCCTTTACCGTGGCAAATCTTAAGATCTTCTATATCTTCAATCTTTGGTGGTGGTTTGGGTGCATCTTTAGCAAAGCTTTTGAATGCATCTAATATGGGTCTGCTTCCAGTACATCGGCAAGTGTTACTACCGAATGCATTTTCTATCTCGTACATAGTTAGATCGTAATGATTTGCTTCTAGGAGACTGGAAAACAGAATGTTACTAAATTACATACAAATCCATCCAAATCATGCTCCCTATATCTAAGCGGAATGTTTAGACGTAAGGAGCTGACTACATTTCTAAAAGTTTTGGTGTTTCACGTAGTCTATATAAATTTGCGACTTCATGGGCATCACGGCATGTTATTATTGTAGACGTACCACTTTTCCTATTCAATACATTACATAACTATCTTCACTATCCCCCCCCCCTCCATCATTCCCATCATTGAGTGGTATCATACCTTTCTTACGTTGCACCTAGCCTGCACTCACCTGTACATGCTCATGACGAATCCTGGGCTGCAGTACCCGCACTGGGTACCGTTGTACTCCGCCAGGGTCTTCTGCACTGGGTGGTACCCCTTCCCTCGGCCGCCAATCCCTTCTATCGTGGTTATCTCCCAATCTTGGCATTGTGTTACCAATACTAGGCACTGTGAACAGAAATCATTGTTGTATTGACATCATCATTTAACAGTGACTGAAATGCACGCATTTTGTGGTAAGGAAATATAGACATAGGTCCAAATTCATCAACTCGAGCTATGGTCATCAATGCTCAAATGGTGACTGCTATTTTTTTATTTTTTTTATTTTTTTATTTATTTATTTTGTCTCTCCTGGCAATTGGTATTAAGTATGTATGTATAGTATGTTTATGTATAATATATATTATTTTATTTTTTTTTCATCAAAAGTTAAAGTTAAAGTAATGTCTAAAGTTAAAGTAACGGTCAAATTCGTTTTTTCAAGGCTAAAGTGACAGCAAAATTCATAGAAAAATTGAATTTAACCGTTACTTTAACTTTAGTCATTACTTTGACTTTTACTTTGGCTTTAACTTTTGATGAAGAAACTGGCTGTTAATATCATAATATAACCTTTGCACCTACCACTGCTATTTCTCCACCACCCAAAGGTAGAATGGTAGAAAACGCCTAAGGCGTTAAGTCCGCCCTTGTACAAAATGTGCAGAAGTATTAAATAAATAAATAAATATATGATGACTAGTCAATGTGGCAGGATAGCGCTTGAATAATTTCTTGAAGGACTTAGTGCTCACTGTAGAAAATGCCTGATTCGGAGAAACTGCCCGAATAATATATTGCCTTGACTTAATCGACTAAATCTAAAATCCGATCTATAATACATATGTTCATAATTTATAATCATAAATATATTTATAATTATAAACTGATAAATATCAGTTTTAAGGTACCATTTGATTGCTAGCTGCTAATTACAACTGGCGTTAGCACATGCTGCGACTGCTTGAAAACAGTTGATAAATCTAAGAGGGACTTAGGGGGTACCTTTATATAAGTAGGTAATAATAGTAGGTGTTATCTACTTATTAATTGCTCACATCAATACACTTTTCTTTTGCATATCGACTAATTACATGCCCAGATCTGTAATTAATATCTCAAAATGTACCTCAATTACGTCTTTAGTTCTCGATTGCACCTAATTAGATAGGTAAGAAGAGTTAATGTGCACCTAGGCGGGTATATCCGGTTATAATGCAAAGTTTCCACACGTATGGAAATCAAGTGCTCATGTTTAAATGATGGCAATAAATCAGTGTTAAGTAATACATAATTAACCGCCACACTCAGAGACATTTAATGATTACTTAAGTCGCTCCTTAGTGACGGAATGTCATACAAATCCTTCACTAAGGAATGGCTTAAGTAATCATTAAATGTCTCTGAGTGGGGAGGTAAGACATTAGCCACTTTGTTCCAATTAATAATCAATAGAAGATTTTTTTCTGCGTCTAAGAATATTTATGTTTGTTTAATAGACATTAAATGGATGGTTTAAAGTCAATATTACTAGTATAAAAGCGCGAATCACGGATTTAAAAAAATATTGTGTTTTGTAAGCAACTCACACGAATGTCATTGAGTGGTGGGTGAACCTGTGGCATACTATGGAAGGATATGGATAATAAAAGGTCCTCAAGCTCTTGTCTAGTGAATTGATAAACTATTTTGGAAGACACTAACTACGACGAGAAGATAGCAAAAGTACCAGTAGATATTTGGCGAGAATGTGTAATGTTAAGCAAGATGCTAAAACTACTAACCCAAATGAACGAATTTGAATTTTAAATATCATTGTTTATATAAAAAAACATAATTTTAATTATGAAGAAAATTAGACATGACGCCTGCATAATTTATATGAGCAACTTGAAATGTTTGTGGAGGAGATTGCAGTACATTTTATCAGGAAACGTGCTTGGTGCTGGTGGGTTAAGTTTGTGGCTAATATAACGTTTCTGAATAATAAATACAGAATTAACAGAGAATGTTCTTCGATGAGGATCAGAGACGGTGACAGCGACCATGCAGGAGCCACACCCCCCCTCCTTGCACATAAACTTCGTGCCGCGAAGGTTCAGGTGGTTGCGGATGTAGTCGTTCAGGGTTGTGTCCGTGTCCACCTCTGAACCCACTGGAAGTTGAAGAAATATGGTATATCAAATGCTTTACATGTTGTAAAAACATAAGTTATAGTTTTCGAAATTGCAAGATCAAAAGAACTATAGTTTTTTTTTCGGAGAAGCTGTCCTCTGTCCTTTAGTCACTTTTTTTTAATTCTGTCAAATCCACTTTAATTTAGGAATTGAAAAATTTCAGATCTAGTGGAAAAAAGTGTGGAGTGTTTTTTCCAAAAAGAGTAAAAATTACATAAACGCTCCACGCTTTCTTAAATCAAACTAAATGTCTGAATTATTTTGTAGTTTTAGTGCGTGCTACGGTTTTATCGTTTTTTTTTAGTATTTATTTTTGTACGGTTTTCAGAAAGCACGATAGGTAAACTGTAGGTCCCGGCTGTCATTGAACGTCCTTGGAAGTTGTTACGGGTAGTCAGAAGCCACAAAGTCTGACAACCAGTCTTACCAAGAGGTATTGGGTTTCCCGGGTAACTGGGTTGAGGAGGTCAGATAGGCAGTCGCACCTTGTAAAGTACTGGTACTCAGCTGCATCCCGTCACACTGGAAGCCGACACCAACATAATTGGGAAAAGGCTAGACAGATGATGACGCATTTTAATTTTGTGGGGGGAAAAACTATACTATGGTAGCAGGAACAGGGATGCCTATTTTTTTAAAATAAAATGGATTAATAAATCTTACCGGAGCACTTCTCATTATTCACACTAAACGTTATCCTATCCATGACGATTAGTTAGAAATCCATTCGCGTGGAACAACTAACCAATTTAAACCGAGCGGTTTTACACAAATCTTCAGCTATTTGTAATTATAACGCACACGGTACACTTGGGTGCAACGAAATTTTTTGATGTACCAAGTACTATTCTAGTATTATTAAAAGAAAAGTGATTAAATAGTTATATAAGTAAACATAATTGTATTTGCATGCCATTTTAGGCAGAATATAGCTCGAACTTTTAACCACTTTAAAGACTGGTACCACCTATGTTCTATGCAAATAAATCTTCCTTTCTTTCTTTCCTAGATCTAAACAGTTGCTAGGGCCTATATCTAATCTAATACATAGGAACCAAAAAGGAACTTATGTCTACATTTAAAAAAAGAATGTTATTTAAATCACAATTTTCCATTTGGTAAAAAAAATATATATATTTAGGTATAATAAGGTTTTGTTTTTTTTAAATTGACAAGTTTATTACACAAATGTTTTTATAATATTATTTTTAAATGCTTTCCTATATATCTACAGGACTGTCCTAATGATTCAAATAATAAAAATTTCATCACAAAAAACATAATAAGACAAAAACAACACAAATCTTAGAAATACCCAAATACCTAAGTAATTGTTATCTCAGAAAATGTAAAAAGGAAACTTTTTTAGTATTTTGACAATATGACGCACTTTATAAAGCTTGCACCTATTGCTATTGAGTATACCATATCATTATAATTCACAAATCATTATTAAAGCAGGTAAGTAGCCATGTCATTGTAATAATTTATTTTACTTAAATAAAAATAAGTCCGTATCCACAAACGTCCAAATGTTTTTTTTTTTCGTACAAAATAGACTATTCTAAGTTTTGTCTACACATAGATACATACCTAGATTATATTGAGATTATTTATCTGTTCAAATGTTACTGAGAATTGGAAGAACTTTAAAGACAAAAAACGAGGTATAATAATAGCGTTCTAGCCGATTGTCGGCTACGGCGGTAGCTGCGCAGGACATACTTATTATAGTGCACAAACATTTGAGCAGACTATTCCTTTATTCTCAAGACCCTACGATACGGAAATGACGGAATATTACCATGAATGATATCTGACTGATGTAAGCTTAGCTAAAATAAAACATATACCTAAAAAAAACACTTTGGGTAGGTATCTGTATCTTCGAATTTCCCGCCCCACTCGTTACATGTACGAAACGGAGGCAGACAGTTATCATTCATGTAAGAATTGTTTAGGTACGCTCCCTTTAGAAGGTCCGGATACAGGCAATTTCTGTTATCCTCAAAGTGCTATAATAATAACATCCGACAGGGCATTTTGTACCTACGTTTACCTAATACGACTGAAGCAGTTCATTGGCCTCATCTAAGGCCACTTCTACACATGGCACTGTGTTCATACATTTTGGTGCACTTCTCAAACTAAATAACTCTATTTTTCCTTGAAAACTGACAGCTGTCAAGTGCATAAAACTTTCGGTACCTTGAATGCTAGTGATAGTGACTAAATAAAGTAGCAATCTGCGTAGCAAGGTATGAAAGGAGTGGCGTGGGTCTGTGGGCGGCGAGTTCGGGTGGCTCATCGTCCCTCTGTGCGGCGGGAGGGGTCATTTGATGATTTTTGACGTCGTTTAAAAAAAAAAAAGAGTAACTTCAAAGCTGTAAGTGTGTAAGCTAATTTACGACAGCTGTAGTGTTTTGTTCATACATTTTTGTAGTAACTTACCAACTTTGTGAATTGGTCACGATGGGGATGGATGAAGTAGAAGACGACCCTTTGGTTTCTTTAAACGATGTGCGGATTGTGTAAAAGACGATATTACAGGAAAGAGTGTTACTTGAGAGATGACTTCGAAGAAAAAGACATGCTGCGCCGACCTCAAATAATACATTGGGATGAGGGCAGAGAAATGATGATGATTGATATTCAAAATAATTGTAAAAACCACCTAATATGGTTTCCGACATCGACTCTGAAATTGCATATTATGAAGACAAATGGGTATATTTTTTATAATAAATACATGTAACACAAATAACGGGATATTGTTAGTACACACTTAATATTCAGTGTTTTATGTGCTTTGCATGTTAAGTAGCAATTTGTATTCATATGTAATTATATAGCCAATACAATACAATAAGTACAATGTGTCAGTAAGTAAAACTGGATGATGAAGCCGAATTAATCAAAGTATTTTAATAGATTTATAAATCGTTTTTATTAACATTATCTTTTCATACAAATAAATTGATTACAGAATATCATCCAAAAATTTTTTTTAAGTCAACCAAATTTGATTCTTTTAAAATTAAACATTTTACAAATGGTTTCGATTACTTGTATCATTGTTTTTTAATGCTTACAATTATTATTGTTGTAGCAATAAACAGAATTGTATAAAATATTTGCAACAAACCTGTTTATGAAAAAAAAGTAAAAATCTTCCCGTTTCAATGTGTTTATGGTCAAAACGAAACGTTTCATAAAAGCGTATCTTAAAACTAAACGTATAAGAAAAACTTTAACAACTTAAAATGTAATAACAACATTTATACATCAACATTTTAGTCATGTTTATAGAAATTAACATAGACGACCAAACACAATATTTAAAAATATTACACAATACAAAAAAAAATGGTAATACAAAATACAATTTCTAAATGATCGTTATGATCAAAAAAATAAAATAAAAAACGCTACCTATAACAATTGATTGTTTTATCTATCACAGATATTTAATTACAATTGGATTACATTACAAGTTAAATTGGTTCGAAATAAGTCGCTTCCTCAGGATTGTCCATCACGAGGTAGAAACTTCTTATTACCAGCCAGAAGTAAATTTGAACCACTGGAATAAATAAATAATCAACTTATAATAATAATATTTGGAATGTTCTTCTTCCTGCACTGTTCCCAATTTTTATTAAGGGTACACGCAATATGTCTTACGCTTCCATTTTCACTATCCCTCGTCATACTGACACTCACTCCCTTCTTATTCATGTCCTCTTTCAGACAATAAATATTTTGTTTTTAAATAAATCCTTTAATACCCATAATTTGACATAAAAATTGCTAAAAAAGGTACTAGGACATAGGAAAGGGAAATAGCTCCTGACACATACAAAAAACAATATAATGCAAATAAACTTCAAGAGTATTTGCTAGTAGGTATGCTTGTTGGAGCACAGCCAGTCTTGCAAAGGGTATCAGATTGATCCGTTGAAGCCGACTACTATGACTAGGAAAAGGCTATAGGCAGATGAGATGGGTACAACAAAAGAATCAACCCATCGGGTTATGAGAGTGAAGGAATAGTGAGTGCACCTGTGTCTGCGCAAATGCTCGTGCACTATAATATGTCCTGCGCAGCTGGCTGTTCTCCTGAAATGAGAACAGCCGCCGTGGCCGAAGTCAGCCGTGGATGCCATTATTTTATTTTTTACTAGCTTCTGCCAGCGACTTCGTCCGCGTTAGAGTCGGACTTTGTGCAAAGAGAGGAAGAAATAATAAACACCAGCCCCTCCAATTATCTAAATCTATGCGTACTTACTGCTACTTTAAGTAATAAAATGTAAACTATTAATAATTTGTAATTTGAACGAATATTTAAACACAAAAATAACTAATAGGTACCAACCTATTTTATAAAATAACAACAAAAGAAAGTTAAAAATAAATTATTTAAAACCTAAAAGTCGCGCAATAAGGTTGAACGCTCTGAACGTCTATTCGCATCAATCGCACCAACAGCCAAATATTGTATGAAGCTCGCGCAGCCACCGCGCCGCGAGTCGCGTCGAGCGCGGCGACCGTTGCACAAAAATGATCCTTATAGCGTACGTGATTCAGTATTCGCGCGCGGTGGCTTATTACCGTTTTTCATGTATAACTTTGGTGTTTCTTTACCGATTTAAATCATTCTTTTTTTAATTAATAGATAATACTGTTAACTATGTTTAATTAGTGTGAGTGAGAGTGTTATAAACGAAATAGTAGACAAATATAATCAGAAAGCTCCGAACTGCTAAGCTACCGAGAGTTTTACGTGTTATTGTGAGTGAACCATAAAAGATAGACATATGCTGCCATGGGATATTTTTTACATAATTTTATGAAGAATATTTCCGTCGTACATGGTTTCTGTGTAGCTGTAACCATTAAGGCTGCACACGCGACGGAAGCTTAAAAAATGGAGTAACTTCTCCCGTTTTCCCAACATTTACCTTCACTGCTCTGCTCCTATTGATCGTAGCGTGATGGAAAGTATCCTATAACCTGCCCAGGAGTATGAAGAATATTTGTGCCAAGTTTCATTAAAATCCGTCCAGTAGTTTTTGTTTCCATAACGAACATACAGACAGACAGACAGACAGACAGACAGACAGACAGACAGACAGACAGACAGACAGACAGACAGACAGACAAAAATTTTACTGATTGCATTTTTGGCATCAGTATCGATCACTAATCATCCTCTAATAGTTATTTTGGAAATATATTCAATGTACAGAATTGACCTCTCTACAGATTTATTATAAGTATAGATATAGATTACAACAAAAGAAATAAAATAATTACCAATAGAGACGATATCTTTAACAATGTTGAGCGGCTCGACTGCGACCATAAGGTTGGCGAAGAACATGATGATGGAGAGCACAATGAAGGCCAGAGCATAGATCAGGTAGACTTTTACCAGAGTTCGCTTGTGCTGGAATAAATACATTCTCATTAGAAACGGCGAAAAGATGACGAGTTTGATAAGTTTATGATCTCTTTAGTTAATATCGTATAGTTAGTCTTGCTTCCGACATCGGTTACACCCGCGTTCCGTTCCACTAATTGTTACTAATGCTCACACTGAAGCCAACATAGCAAATGCTGAGCAATACTTTATCTCTAACGGCCGGTTCACACATGTCTCCGTTTTACTGTCCCGTTTTATCGTGTACGTTTTTTTTTCGTCGATGGCGTATGTAGTTGTATACAGAATACTGTGCCATGTGTGAAGTCACTCATACAACTACATACGCCATCGACGAAAAAAAAACGTACACGATAAAACGGAACAGTAAAACGGAGACATGTGTGAACCGGCCGTAAGTATCGTCAAATTGATGTATGTATGTTTATATAGTTTTATTTCACAGGGAAGTACAGAGAATATTACAGTTATGGGTCCTACAAGTGATATAATTTTTGTAAAACCCACGCTAATGTTTAGTTTACTAGAATAGATCCCTTATCTAAGTTAACATGACATTCGCATAACTGTTGTTTGCTGTCGTCTTTTTACCAGGAGATCACTGAATTATTTACAATTATATTTACATACTAGCTTCTGCCCGCGACTTCGTACGCGGATCCTGCCCCTTATGCCAGCGACTACGGGGTCAGCAAAATCAAAGATCTGAATAGTCTGATATTGAATTTTAAGGGCCCGTTGACTTGAAAACAACGGAATACGCATAACCATTAGAAACGTTCCATGTATTTAATTTTTGTACTTACTTTAACGGGAAAAGCACAGCAGACTAAACAAAACGCTGAGAACTGAACCGCAATAGACGTGACCATAGGGATAAAAGTAGTGATTCTAATTAGTCCGCGTAAAAAAACATTAAATAGATGACAAAGTCGTGGTGGTTTAGTGGGTAGAGAACCAATCTCTCAAGTATGAGCGTGCATCTTTGATTCCAGGTCTGCCAAGTGCCTGCCAATGCAACTTTTCTAAGTTCGTATGTACTTTCTACGTATATTTTGGATGCCAATGACCGTTATTTGGAGGGGATGTTAAACTGTAGGTTCCGACTGTCATTGAACATTCTTGGCAGTCGTTATGGGTAGTCAGAAGCCAGTAAGTCTTACCAAGGGGTGTTGGGTTGAGCGGGTAACCGGTTTGTGGAGATCAGATAGGCAGTCGCTCCTTGTAAACACTGGTACTCAGTTGCATCGTGACTGGAAGTCGACCCTAACGCGGTGTCCTGCGTGAGCGACGAACGCGACGCGACGCGACGCTGCGAACGCGACGAACGCGATCAACTCAAAGGAATTCCCTACATGCGGCCTATGTGACAGTCTGCGGCGAGACGCGACGTAACGCGTACTTGTTTTGAGGGCGACCAGACGCGACACCGCGAACTATTCAGAAGCGTTGATTGTTGTGGGACAAAAAAAACATAAATATTAAAGAAATCGTTTATTAGTACAAACAAGTTGGAAGATTGTTGCTGTCTGTACTTTAAATATGAACTTTCAAGCAAAATTGTAACACAACTTCTCCATGATTTGAGAAGTAATGACCAAAATCACGTAGGACATCTGTCGCGTATAGCATCGCGTCGCATTACGTCGCGTCGTGTTGCGTCGCGTCGCGTCGCGTTCGTCGCTCACGCAGGACACCGCGTAACATAATTGGGACAAAGGCTCTTGAGATAATAACGACAATAATAATGAGATATAGGCACCGCAGGACATCTGAGGCTGATGACGGGGAGTAGCGACCCCGCGGGGCTATATATACTGAGTTCTCCAGGGAGAGTATACTGTCCCTCATCTCCGGCCGGTCGGAGTGAACTATGACGGGGATAGGTCTCACGCCTCTGGCTTGGCTTGGCCGTCCAGAGTGGAGTCGCTAGAGCAGGATTAGTAGCCCTGCTCGGAGGGTAGGTGCCTCATGGTAAGCACAGGGAGCGCGTAATCTGCGTTTAAAGTCCGCCGAGGTATCCTCACCCTTCAGCCGCTCATGTCCCTGTTGCCCTCTTGTTGCTAATCAGTGACTGGTTCCCGGGGGCCCAGTAAGTGAGGTGGCGAGTCTCCACCTGCCATTTTTACATGTACGTAATACATTGTCATCCACTAATATCCCATCACAATAGCCCAAGTAGTTTTCCTCCATAGTTAGCAATAGTTTAGCACAGAACCGGGGATTGTCTTTTTTTTTAACGACGTCCACCGGGGATTGTCCTTGGGTTCATTTTTATAGTGTTTAAAGGGATAATCGTCGGTTTTGTCATTTGTGTCACCATTTCATTAAAGTTGTCTCAAAAGGGCTTCAGCGTGTTGGCTTCGGCCCCACGTTTGCCTCCCAAAAATTCGGAACTCTGTAGTCCCGAGGTCTGGAAGAGACATACAAAATAATAATGAGATATAATAATGTTGTTGTATCTTCGTTATTATTTGTTTGTGAGAGAGAGAAAAAAAATACGTGTCCATTATTTTAGGGTTATCTTAAAGACGGACTAATTACTTTTTTTGATTCACCATACCTATTTCATACCATTAATTTCTATACATTTCAAGTGTAGTATTGCTCTTGAAGTTCCACATCAGGTGTTCCAGATCTTCGATGTTTATATGTACGTCAATAGAGAGTGCTTATCAGATTGAACCACTTTTGCTAAAACGTCATATCTTCATATGCTATAGTCTAGCTGGGCTCCTGGAGTTCCACATCAGGTGTTTTAGAGAGTGCTTATCAGATTGAACAACTTTTGCTAAAACGTCATACCTCTATATGCTATAGTCTAGCTGGGCCCCTGGAGTTCCACATCAGGTGTTTTAGATCTTCAATTTATATAAGTCAATAGAAAGTGCTTATCAAATTGAACAACTTTTGCTAAAACGTCATACCTGTATATGGTACAGAGAAGCTGGGCTCTTGGGGTTCCACATCAGGTGTTCCAGATCTTAAAATTTATTATCTCAACTGAAAATGCTCATCACATGAAACAATTTTTGCCATGGCACCATTTTTGTATCTCTTATAGTTTTGTTGGTCTGTTGGTGTTCTGCATCAGGTCTTCAAGTTTCGAAGATAAATTATAGCCTATATGTTGACCAGGCTTAATACTGATACAACAAAGAAAAAATCATTGAAATCCGTTCAGTAGTTCGGAAGATTAGCGTGTACAAACAAACAGACATACAGACATACAGACAGAATTTTTTTTTGGATTTGTGCTCCATTACTGTTTCTAAACCCCACCCAATTATTATTTTTTTAATATATTCAATGTACAGACACAGTTTTTTTACAGATTTATTATATGTATAGAAAACCGCAATATTGTTTAAAATAATCAGAGGATAAAAATATTATTTAATGTATATGGTGTTGGAGAATTTTCTCTGATCAGGCAAATTCCCGATGGTAAATGAAAAATACTTCACTATTACATTTGTATAAGCTAGGTACCAATTGATTTACAGTAACAGCCCATAGTCTGAATTACTAATCCCATAACGACATATAGTCACATCACCATACATGGCAACATATGAATCTATCATTCAAATAGACCTAGTTGAAGGCAACCAAACATTTTGCTCTAAAGTTTCGCTTACCTGATGCAATCCCAACAGCAGAATTATAGTAAACGCCAGAAACACTAGTAGGAGTATAAGCATGACCATACACACGACGAACATGGCCGCTCCTAGATTTTGTTCCTCTTCATCCTTGCCTATGATCATCAGCACGGACGCGGCCGCCAGTCCGATGACCGATAGCAAAATCATTAAGAGGTTGCCAACCTGGAATTAGAGCTTTAGGGGTAAAATCTTCATTATTTTCAAAATTGTGTACCACTTTTCACTTGTTGTGGTTCCGGAAAAAAAAATTCCGTCCCATTTTCATTTCTTGATACTGCAAAAACAATAACGCTTTTTCTTTTTTGGTGGGAAATCCTAAGATGACCTTTCCCGCGGTGGGTGAAGCTTGAGGGAGTGTCAGACTTTAACTAACTAAAACTCATGTTCTCTTCTTGAGCACTTTGTGTACTATGACCGCGGTAACTTTTTCGAAAATTCCCGCAGGCGTTGGCCCATAAAAGTAGCAGCTTTAGTGCTAGGTTTAAATTAGATGATCTTACCAGGTTTAAGTATCCGATGATCAGGCATCCCTTTCTGAGTGGTAAGAAGAAACAACACTTATCCATTACCAACGGCATTTTGTAACTGCAACAAAAAGATGCTTAGATGTCGACCAATTGAAGGGACCCACGAACCTATTAAGATCCGGCAGAGAATATAAGGATAATAGCTTCTTTCATTTGGGTTTTGGTTTTTGTTTCGCCTTGAACCCTTTCGAGGGTTCGAGGCTGAGCTATCCTTTGCGGAGAGTGATCTCAAGTTTATAGAATCTTAGGATTGAAGTACCTACAAATACTATATTACCTGATACTCTTACTTACATTTCTTTGATCAACTCATTTCATATTTTGGAACTTTATATTTTGTGCTTACTTTGTGTTACTTTTCTCTCACTATTTGATTTAAGTTTAAGCCACTTTATTCTTCTTTTCTTTAGACAACCGTTATAGGAATACTGCTCTTTGCGTACTGTTACTTTTGAAGACAATTAATTTATAATAAATGTTTCTATTCCACAAAAGTTTTTGTTTACTTTACAATGTTTTTATTTACCCCAAAAGATTTGTCAAAATGTTTGACAGCAATTCCATAGCTTTTGTAAATTGTGACTTTTATCTATACTTCTATATTAGAGTACTTTTTTGGTTTGACCTCTAAAGGTTCCGGAACTACTGGATTGATTTGGATTATTCCTTCGGTTTTTGGTAGGTACATGGCAGGAGAACTTGCAACATGTTTATGTGCAATTTATTATTGCTCAACTTCCCAACAATCCTGCATGTTCAAAAGAATTTGGCATTCAAAAAATCCTTGAACACACAAATGAATGATTTAATTAATATCCCAATTATTGTGTGTAACGTTTGTACGTTAGTAATGTTTCCGCCAAAGATGATTTCGATACTATGTAATTACTGATAGCAGGATCAATAAACATGTATTCGGGTAGCATTCTGCATCGGAATCCAAGATCAGCGAAGGCACAAGTGAAGATGAAATATGTGTTACAGCGAGGTTTCTCTTCAGAAGTCCGTTGATGGCACTGGGTTCAAAAGTTCTGTTAGGTAGCCATTATTATCGATTGGTATTTGGATAAGGAGGTACAGCCAATATCAAGTTTCGGAAAGGAATAAATTAACAAAACGCCGAATTCATTAAAGTATTTTAATAGATTTATTAATCACTTAATTAACATTATCTTTTAGACATTCAAGCACATTTTATAAAATTACAAAGATCGTAAAGCCGCACTATTAAAAATATTTTGTTTTGTTGCTGGGGAGTTTGTTCCACCACTTCTTCTTCCCAGCAAAAACACATAGGAAGTGGTGAAGGGCGGGCGTTTTGGGGGCTGTCTTTTGTAGATTTGACGTTCAAAAAGTGCTGATTTTCAGCCTACTTTGAATAAATGACTTTTGATTTTGATTTTGATTTTGATTTTGATTTTCCAAAAATTTTGTTTCGAACAAATCTTTCCAAGGCCTCCGTTAGAATTACGTTTTTGGATGGTAAGAAGCAGAATCAATGCATAAAGAAATGCTTGATTATTCTATGCCTATGAGATTTTTACGATTCATAAGAAGATGTTTTGTTAAAGGGGTCGTAACTGTATGACAAACAAATGTAACTTACGACCTTTCTCGCCAACGCAGATCGCTAGAAAAACTATACCTTATGAGGTAAATGCAACAATAAAGAGAAATTATAATAACTTCTAAATAATAACACATTCTGATGGCACTATTACTATCAAAAATGAGATAACTAATTAGTGTTTAGGTACTAATATTTTTTATAGTTTATACAAAAATATGAATAGCATTTTGTTACTTAGAAAAATAATAAGTATTCATTTAACATAATAATATTATATTGTATTCGATTTTGAGAAATAACAACAATATTTGGTAAAAAAATAATAGCAATTGTGTTCTTGTCACTTTTTATTTGGATAACCTACAGTAAAACGGTTTTACAAAACATATTATATTATCACAAATATCCATAAAAATCGGTGGTGATATATTTTTTCATTCATATAAAATTGCTTCGTAAAAAAGTTTTGATTCACAGGTTTATAAAACTTATTATATTGTGTCTTTTGCAAAACTTAAATTGTAGTAACAAAATACGGAATTACAAAAAAAAAGAAACAGAATTATTTCCAACATATTCATATAAAACATATCTTAAATCTATATTTTATTATGAACAAATAATTATAAACAATATCTGTTTCAATTTTTGAAGTAAAAACAAAAGGATTCATAAAAAATGTATCTGTTTGCATTGATAAAAACGTAACTGCAACTGAAAACTTAAAAAAAGGACTCAAATCTTAAAACTAAACGTACAAGAAAAAACTTAAACGACTAAAATGTAATAACAATGTTTTTACATCAACACTTTTGTCATGCACAATATTATAGAAATAAGCATAGACGGCAAAACGATTGATTCAAACATTGATGCTAGTCAAGTGATTGATTCGAAGCAATTAAACTCACCACGACGTATGACAACATTTAAACATATTCTTAATTAGCAAACATTTAATTAACAGCGCATATCTACAGAATTTTTAATCACTTTAAGTAGTTAAAGAACAAAATAAATGTCACAAAATGAAATTGGACACATTACACACATTGGACACATGAATAAGTAAACATAAAAAATGCAAAAAAAAGAAAATATTTTTTTTTCTAAATTAAAATATAAATGCTACGCGTCTGATAATTAATTGTTTTATCAATATCATAGATATTTAATTACAATTAGGTAACTTAAGCCGTGTTGTAGACCGCGGGCTTGTTGGCAGGGTCGTCCATCTTCAGGTAGTAGCTTCTGATCACCAGCAAGAAGTAAATACTCAACACTGGAAATAATAATTAAACAATTAATATAACATTGTTTATTTTAGTAATAATATTGAATTACTGTGACTGTATAAAAGAAAAGTTTGAAGGATAGCTCCTACCGAAGTAAGCGTCTCAAATAGTTTTCATGAGGTTTTGCTATGAATATTCTTGTTGGATTTTGCGGTTGGTAGGATATTATTTTTCTCATCATTATTATTTTTTGTTTTATAAAAACTATAACCAGTCACTACATTTCTTTTGTCGATGGTATTTCTTTTGTCGGTAGGTCTGATATCGAAATGATAAAAATCCTCCATGGCCAAATTACAGCTTGCTTTTGGCTCAGACAGAAAGCTAAGCAGCAACTGAGATAAGTCATAAGGATGTAAATGAAAAATAATCTTCACTATACACTTCAGAAACCTAAATATTAGCAGATTTCTAATAACTATCTTATAATTCCGACAAGAGCTTAAATGTTTACTTGATATGGAGCAATTTGTATAGATATAGTAGAATAACAAAATACTTACAGATAGAGATGAGATCTCTGACTATGTTGCCGGCGACGATGTGCTCAGACGCGAAGCTCGCGAAGAACATGATGATGTACAGCACTATGAAGATCAGAGCGTAGATCAGGTAGGCCTTTATGTGTCCTCGTTTATACTGGAACAAATACATTTTCGTTAGAACTTCATATTATATCGTTTATTAAGTATATTCCATTATGTACATTAGGTAGGAAATATTAAATGATTGTCACAATTCTGGACCCTGATGGACACAGAAGATAGAAAGACCTACTTGCCGCCACTGATAATGCTGTGTGCTTGGCGAAATATTGGGTCTCTGAGATTTGTGATTGTCATCGACTCACCAACAAGGAGATTAGAACCGATGAAAATTTAAATCATATTTGTATATAACCTATTATTTATTTTACTACCAAGCCTCATCAAAACTGTTTTGGTAAAACTTAGCATTTTCATTTCAAGTTTGGCTTTAGTTTTTCTATCACCTTTTAAGTTATGAACAACTACATGTTTTTTGTTACCAAAACTGCTCAGCTAAAAATCCCAAACTTCAATTGAGATATTTGAGTGGAAACATTCTGTAATTGTTCCAATTAATTGTAAGCAATATAATTGAAAGCACTCACTGCCCACTTGGGCCAAATACCGACTGCTGACAAACTTTTTAACCGTTAAATATTTTATGAGCTCAAGAATTACAGTATCGTTCAATTGATGTATTTATAGTGTTTACTGTGAGTCAGTTGTAACGGGGAAGTACAGGGAACAGTTCTGGGTCCTACAAGTGATATTATTGCTGTAAAACCCACGCTAATGTTTGGTTTACCTACTTGAATACCCTTATCTTTACTGACAGGACATTCGCATTATGAGACTTTAAAAGAACAAAACACACTTGTGTTGATTGAGATTTACAAGGAAAATGCTGATTTATATCCCATGATAAAAATTAGGAATGAAAATGAATGATACTAGGAAACTTTCAAGGAAAAAATATAACACTAAATAGCTCTGAATGGTATGGGATCTTAAATTCAATGATATTCTATTGAGTGAACGGGCGATCAGGCCAATACATATTTATGTATGTATTGTACTGGTACTTAAATAGCCGTATCACCCATATAAAAAATAAAGGCGATAGTCTGTATACTAGGTTTGTGCTCCGTTTACAAAATACGGTTACATTTGCATTAAAACCGACGAAATGTTGATATGACATACAAAGATATCAGATACATTTTCAAATCACGGTTCATCGTCACAACCAAGAAGTGTCCACTGGTCAACAAAGGCTTGGGGGATTTGCCCATATTCACCAAGACGGCATGCTTGTTGGTGAGTGCATTGTGGGGTATTTGTAGCTTCGGAGTTGCTGCTGACCACCACTAAGGATTTGGCCCCCCTTGGTGCTATATGCTTGCTTACCTGATGCAATCCGACCAGCAGCACTATGGTGAACGCGAGGAACAGTATGAGGAAGACGAGCATGATCGCAACGACGGCGAACATGACGGCTCCCACTGCCTGCACGTCCTCATCCTTGCCTTGCGCCGTCACCACGCCTGCGGCTGCCAGACCCAGGATCGACATCAAGATCATTACGATGTTGCCGATCTGGAAGTTAAAGAGTTTTTGGGGTCAATTCACCTATCTACCTTTACTTTAACAAAGAAAATTTGTTTGTTGGCAAGCTGGACTATCCCCGAGTAACATAAGCAATATTTTGTCCGGGTACAAAAAGAAGTTCCACCGGAACGTGACCGCAACCGCGAGACACAGGTAGTTATTTTTACTGTATTGCCCTTAGATACACTTTTATATTCATATTTTGGAAAGGTAACAAAGGTGAGCTTTGCCCTAAAATGGGGTTTCTTAAAGTAAACCTTAGATCGATAGAGTGATTTGATAGTGAAGGAAATCAAAATAAGGTTGTTACCCCAATTTCAAGTCAAGTCTCTCTTTCAAATACTGTTGTTTTGGAAGAATGATATTACTTTAGGTTCATTGTATTCTGGACACTGCACTATTAACTAATTAAGGGCCGTGAGGCAAAAAATAATGAATGTTCCTAGTGAAAATTATGGATAATTATTGATAGATTTCAGAACTTACCAGGTTCAGGTAACCGATGATCAGACATCCCGTTCTCAGCTCTATGCAGAAGCAACACTTATTGAATTCCAACGCCATTTTTTAACTGTAACAAAAACATAAATGAAATTAATAAATCATTTTGACATTGTAACGTACGTAGGTAACTATATAGATTTTGTCCAAATACATATAGGTATAGAATAGGGGTATAGACAAAGTTTAATTTAATAACCAACTCTTTTACGGACTATAAAAGAAAGAAGAGGTTGGGTTTTCTTACGTTTTACGGATCAAACATTGTGGCTTATGTTATTAACAAACGAATTCAATAATGTTGCATAGTACTCGAAAAAGAAGATCAAGTTTTGTCACTGTATTTTTTCAAGATGTTTTATAAGATTTGAGCTTACGGTTGATCATTTCATTAGTTTCGTATGTTTATGTTCATTTTTATGGTTAAGTACTAATTGCCTATTAATACACATAAACGGACTGATAGTCACAATCTAGTAGTTAAAAATAGTGCCTTAAAGCCGGTATTATCTCATAGCCATTTGCGACACAACACAATTATTAAACTAAACCAATTAATCATGAAACTGTAGCATGTTAATTTAACATACAGCTAATAGCTACAATGCGTGCTTCATGAAATCTAACTACATGAATATTTTTCATTTATATCAATTAGCATATAAATTCAGCACAACTTTTTAAATGTAGGTAACATTACGACGAGTAACGAACTACATGTCACCATTTATCACGGACATAATAAAACGTATTAAAAATTAGGCCAACATGTTACTAAGCCCATCTTTTAGTATAATGGCCCCATTGCTTCTCCCATGGGAAGCCCCGATCCTTGAGTGTTGAGGCGATGGCTATTTATAGATATAGCCACTAGGAATGTAGGCAATAACGTACGGAACATCTGTTAGATTAGCTACTCTATAAAATGCGGGTTTTTTTGTAGGTATAATTTTGGGTGGGTTGGGCTGATAGTAGAAATAAAAGTTAGTTTTGTGGGACCATAAGCTTGACTTTTATGGTATAAGGCTGTAAATAAAACACAAGCGCATTAAAGAAACCTAATTAACCATGTTATCAAAATGCGGAGTGTGCAGGCCAAAAAGGACTACATTACGACCCTAACTTCGAATATAAACAGCGAATTGTCGATAAAACCAACGTCAGACTGTCCAGATTATTTCGAGCTATCTTTAAATTACGTCTGTCAAAGCTTCTGAAATTCTAATCTAATCTAGGTCAATAATAAAGGCCAGCAGCAGTATTCAAAATAAACATATGTAATACTAAAATCGTGACCACTATCGAACTCGTGACCTGACCAAATTATCTATTATGTTCAGTACATGTTAATGCATCCGTTTTTTTTTTGTTTGGAGGGAAATCATTAAATGCCTCCATTCTGCTGGTGTAGCGTGAGGGAGTGTCAGACTCCCACTGATTAAACCCATCATGTTCCTTCTCAAGCCCTTTATGTACCAGGACCGCGGTAAATCTTTCGAACTATCCCGCAGCATTTAGAATTACGGATGCATCTCAAGACAAGAATAAGCATATTCATGTGGAAATAAGTAGGTAACTATGCAAAAAATAGGTTGCAATAGGTATAAGTTGTTTGGCTATTTATCAAATCGTCAATGTCAAAAGGTTAGTGTTCGTCTCGCTGGGTGATCTCATCCGACATTGAATTATACTAACTTATTCATAAGTTAAATAAATGTTGCTAAATATTCATCACTTTTCTTATTTTAATTGCAAAATTTTTGAGTACGACCCGTTTCTTAAGCCACCGTGAGCCATTTTAAGTTTTATAATGACTTCTTTTAATAAATTTATTTCAGTTTTTATATGATTTTCGGCAATTATCTATTGTAACAAGATGTGGGTGCATGTTTTTTTTTTTTGGCGCGGATCTTCATATTGTCTATGGACGACGTGCAGTAATAAAGAATTTACATTTGGACTTTTTGCTAAAGTCTAATAAAAATGGCGTAATATAAAGGGCACTCCCAAAATTTTGCTTAAAGAGAATCTCCACAAAAAAAGATTCTGTTAAAAGCAATATCTACTGAATATTTTTTGCATAAAACGTGCTTTCCATCTAATGATACGCGTTGGGCGCCAAAACACAGTGACTCACACTTATTGAAAGTGAAAAGTACAAGAGAATTTTCTTAGTTTCAACAAAGTTTACTTCAAATCAATGTTTTGATATTCTATAGAGGTTCACTAAAACTCTGTTCTCAAGTGCGATGATCCGTGTTTAGATAAAAAATTGGCTAAACTCCAACAAAGCGCCCGTTGAAATAAAATGGGATTTTATGATTCACTCTCGTTTCGTAATGTTGATAGCAAAAATGGAACCGGTAAGTTGTTCTAAAACGGATGTTGCGGTTAAATAGTGACAAATATTATCATCGGGCTACAGGATAAAAGGTTATTTTTTTATTGCTATTAGGTATAACGAAATTCAGTTTCCCTTAATATTTTTGTACGAGTATTTAGCTCTGATAACTACTTACCTGTCGTGGCCGTGGTGGCCTAGTGGGTAAAGGACCAGCCTCTCAAGTATGAGGGCGCGGGTTCGATCCCAGGTCAGGCAAGTACCAATGCAACTTTTCTAAATTTGTGTGCACTTTCTAAGTATATCTTAGACACCATTGACTGTGTTTCGCATGGCACGTTAAACTGTGGTCCCGGCTGTCACTGAACATCCTTGGCAGTCGTTACGGGTAGTCAGAAGCCAGTAAGTCTGACACCAGTCTAACCAAAGGGTATCGGGTTGCCCGGGTAACTGGGTTGAGGAGGTCAGATAGGCAGTCGCTTCTTGTAAAGCAATGGTACTCAGCTGAAACCGGTTAGACTGGAAGCCGACCCCAACATGGTTGGGAAAAGGCTCGGAGGATGATGAACTACTTACCTGCATTATTTTAATCGCAATAAAATTGTTGAATATCTTTCGCAGGAATCTTGTCAATCCGTGAGGATTGACGGCTATCCTTTTAGGTATCAGTGAGTTGCTCATTCAAAACTCATTAACAATAGCAAAGCTATCCATCCGTTAATTTTCGATTAGAGATTGAAAATTTACATTCGCTCCAAATTACATAACATATCAAACAATCTTTTATCTGAATTCAATAGAAAGATCTGTTATAGAAATCCACAGATATTTATAAGTTTTGTATGGCCAAGCCCTTACAACAGCCACAAGGTGGGCGCGGAAACTCTTTCAACCAAGATTTATTTATTGAACCAGCTCGCTCGCTATAAATAATGAAGATTCAGCATTCCTGAAACCACGCGAGGATCGACTGACTAAAAACATCTGTATCTGATTTTATCTAGAGCAGCGAGGTTTTACTGAAATTTTACTAAAATAAAAGATATCAAAATTTGCTAAAATAACCTTTAGAAATGGTCTCGTGAATTCATCATTAACGCATTTTTACTGTCTGTTTTAAAAGATAACGGCGGTTTATCAACTGGAATCACGTTTCTCCGAAAATAAATGATACACTTGAGGTTAAGGTCATATTGATAGAACAGTGGCACGTTTAACTTTTAGTTAATCACGTTATTACAATTACTATTCACTTTTTGATTGCCTTTGGCTGAATTGATGTGGCGCCAGTTTAAAAATTTGAAGGCACCAGATAATACTTTCGGATAAACTGACAAACTGACTGTTTTTTTTTATTCCGTAAGAGCTAGTTACCCAGAGTCTGCAGAATAGATAACTATGTACCAGTTTGTGTAAGCATAAAGCGTAGAACATGGAACACGTCTGAGCTTTAGTCTGCAAAATTCTGACTTCGTGCCATTCCGCCCGCCACAGGAGGAATTATATGATGTTCTGCCATACTAAAAAGAAGGCGGCGTATTAGAATAATTCTTTATACTTAAACTGCACGAGTAACCATTCTGGGAAGTGAGCATCCTTGAAACAATGTGATGGTACTAACATAGCCTATTTAGTACTTTACATCTGGCTTTTATGGGACGAATGAAGCAACGATATTATGTGAACACAAATGCCAATGAAAAGCTAATGGACCATTAAAATGGTGACCAGAATAATAGTTATTAACATTTCATGGTGGTTAGTGTTCCTAAGAAACTTAATAGTGACACTGTATTTAAATCTTGAACAGTTGCATTGTTGTTTTTTATTGTATAGAAATAGTAGTGTAAAGAAATAGTTAAACTTTATAACGTTGTTAAAGTTTAGTTTTTGAGAACCATTGTCATATAAAGGTAAAGATTGTTTATCGTAGTTATTCTGTAGGTCATTTGAAGATTAATTTTGTACCAATAATTTTATATATACGAATAAATCTTCTTTTAATAGTTCTTGAATGCGCTACTCAGCCTTACCTATATCGGGTGTGTCGTTCACAATCACATTAAATCATATCGCATATACTTTATGATATTCTATGGCGAATTGTAAAAAAAATTACCTAATCCATTCAGTGGTTTAACCACAGGAGTTATTTTTCGTTTTTATAATTTACAACATCATGTGTAAAGCAGAGATAAAGTTAGGAGTATCGTATGTTTTGATCAGTTGACAGCTGTCAGTTTTCAAGGGAGAATTTCAATTGTTTGTAATGACTGACTTTTATATGGTGTTCTAATTTTTGCACATTTTTATTCCATTTACTTTGTTTGAAAAAAACATTTTTTTATTTTTACGTATTTTTCTTTTATCTTTGTGTTAATCGACATATATTAACCAGTATATTAACGCATTTCATTTAATGTGATTATGAACGACACACCCGATATAAGGTGCTTTAATATTACCTGCCAGGACTTGAATGGGGGGTGGTATTGCGTTTATAGATTACAATAGTGAAGATAAATAATATAATTGATTGTTTGCCATATTTTTTTTCATACAAAAAAAATACGTATGACTTAATTTATTATTTTATTTGAGTAATTTGTGAACCACGTTATGCAGAGTAGAGCCAATGTTAATTTAACTTGTTTAATGTCTCAAATGAATTGACTGTTCCGGGGAACGAAATTTCTTCACTATTGTAATCTATAAACGCAATACTACCCCCCATTCAAGTCCTAGCAGGTAATATTAAAGCACCTTATATATAGCTTTTTACAAAACTTCGCCTTAATTTTTTTTTTATAAAAACTGGATTTTATTTTTCAAACTGTACGAGCGTTTGAAATAATTAGCAAGTTCAAAGTTGACTTTGGCTTCGAAATAGTGTAGGAACACAGTTGTCGTGGCAAAATGTGCTACTATTCACACTTATGTGTAGAACAACTTAGTAGGTGATGTCATATATGGGCGTGTGATACTGAACGAATTAGCAGGATAAATTAACCGTGTCCCAGTCCTTGGCTAGATTAATGAAAGCGGTATTCACTGACTGATTCTTTAATGGACATCATCACTTTTTAAATGAAATGGACGTTTGGGACAATTGTGTTATAGAATGTACATTTTAGTCATCATCATGTAGTATGTAGTATTCAACCATTACTTACAAAAATTTTCTCTGCAGTTTTTACTCACTACATAAAATATGGCTACTACGCATTTGAGAAAATGCTCTAAGAATGTATCTAATAAAAATACTATTTTATAGTAAGTTCAACTCAGTCTTGCGCGCGGCCTTATGTGTGGGTAACCCTTGTACATACACAGTGACTTTGTGTGCGTGACAAGAGGTACAGTCAGTACAAATACAGTTATTTAGGGGTTACGGCTGTTTAAAGAAAAACAGTTATTACGTAACTAGCTGTTGCCCGCGACTTCGTCTGCGTGGGCAATTTGGAATTGTCAAAATACTACTTATGCCGTAGCGTAGGTGTATTCTTTTACATAACAGTATAATTAGGATTACCACTTAGCAGCAGCACGGGTTGATCAATCAAGGTGGTGTCGACGATTTGTGACTATTTATCTAAACAAATGAAGTAAAGTTTGTGACGTTGTGGAAATCTCTGGATCTAGTCAACCGATTTGGAAAATTATTACGTAATTCTCACAGAAAACAAAGGTCTGACAAAGTTGTCATTTGTACATTTTCTGCAGCAGCTGCGACAAATCAGGAGCCAGAAAGTCTGTCAAACAGTTTTACTTACCATGGATAACGCGGTGTCTAGTTCACTGGGTTGAAGAGATCAGATAGGCACTCCAAGTAAACATTGGTACTCAAAAAGATTCGGTTTGACTGGAAGCCAACACCCACACAATTGAGGAATAGCTGGGTGGATGATGACTGAGTCATCAGGCAAGCGCATAGTTTCACTACTTGTATTTCGGGGATTTTCTGTGCACTCACTCACTATGTTATGTTGGAATTCCACCGAAATGTTTGCATTAGTTCACGATCACGCAAAGTATACGTCCGAGAGAGTAAGTCCAATTCGTGTGTTGGCACTTGAAGCCTGCAGTTCTTCCAAGATTTTCAAAATGTACGCTCGCAATTTGTCATTTCTTGGTAGAGCCAGCAGATCAGAAGAAACATAAGTGCTGTGTATACTGCGCGTCACTACTGCACAACGGTAAAATTTCGTCTTTATAAATAGCACAAACGTTCGCTCTCTTGCGGAGGACGTTTAAATACCATATTATGTGTCACACGTAGGTAAACAGGACAACAGTAGGTATATTATCATCGAACCGCTTTCAAAGATCTGATGAGCGAACAGACCAGAACTGACTTGATCGCCTCGAGAAAATCAGAGCTCTATGAAGCGATCATTCGCTTTGGTTCCTACTGTTATTGTGGTTTCTGAAAATGTATTCAATTAACCAACGATGAATATAATTCTTAGCAGGCCGACTCTTTTGACTTCTCGAAAATCATAACGTTGGTTTTTGTGCAATGCACAAACTGAAATTCGATATATTACACATTCGATATTCACACTTCTACAGAATTGATATTAAAAGGTTTGACAACGGGCTATAGTAGCGTAGTTAAACTAACTGAAACAATGTTAGTGATCCTTCAATAAAGTTAGAGAAGCGGGTGTGCATGATGAACATTAAGAGTTGGTAAATACGTGATGAAGATGACCTAATTCATTACTATTCTAATTTGTTCATGCACCACAAAACTCAAGTTAAGGTGGAGAAAAGGATTACCAAGCTCCCAAAGGCCTGGGCATTTGCAACACGTTGCATGGCATCCTGGAAAGTTACGTAATTCTCAGCCATCAGTTTGAGCAGCGTGAGGGAGTGTCAGGCTTTGGCCCTAGTGGGCCTCACAGGGGTTTGCTGAATCTCCTTGAGGGGCGCGTGAAATAACGGGTCTCCCAGAAGCCGGAAGGTCGATGACCCACTCAAAACTAATCGCTCACGCCTACGGTGGCCGGGAGTCGTCTCTCGACATCCGGCTTTCGTGGTGTCTTACCGCAGTGGCTGGGATGAGAGTTGGGAATTTTCAGTCGCTCCGCCGCCTCATTCTTTGTCATCCCATTTCTTCTCGCTCCAGATCATGGTTTAAACCGGGGCCGGGTGCGATAGGTCGCACAGTCCGCACAGTGGTGACACCCGGGCGCCACCTCCATGAGATCAGAGTTGGGAATGTATGTTTGCAAAAACTAATAGAACATTTAGCGAAAACACGTTTGATAGTAATTCTGTCTTTGTAACTGAATAATATCAATGATAATAAACGTGTGACTGTGACTGTTCGTAATTGTGAACGGTGTATTTGTGATATAATTCTTAGCTCGATGATTTGTGATCAGAAGTTGAAAGCAAGTATGTCTCTGGCCTGCGACGCGGAATTTGTACGTTTTCAGAACGAACGAACTCTTGTCTTCTGTTGACATCTTGTTGACGTATTGTGACAGGTAGTTATAACCAGTGATGTTAATTTTAGAAGTGACACAATGTGTTTCGGTCGTATTTTGCCTACATTCTTCATTACTCAAAAAGTGTATTAAAACCAGGAACTTATTTTTAAGGATGTTTGAATATTAATTACAATGTTTTTTTTTTATAATAATAAAATCTTAGACTCGCAATGCACTTTCAGTGTGATGCATGTTTGTTATTGGATGAAATGAATGGATATTCATGTTTATGAGAGGTATAGCTTATATTATGTCAGAACAACATATGTAGAGTTTTTAAGAATGTGGGGAAGTTCATAATTTCTTCATGACGTGGGTGCCGCTTCCCATGGGAACTACTGCCCGCACCGGGATAAAATATACCCTATGTTACTCGCAGATAATGTAACTTTCTAATGGTGAAAGAATTATAAAAATGTCCCTGACGATGCGCTGATATTTCTTGTAGTGTTTTTATAGTAGCGAAATACACACGTCGTCATATATTTTTTTCTTGAAAGTAAGAACATACCATGACAAAGTGAAGTCTGTTTTCATTGTCTGTTTGCTGGGGAGTTTGTTCCACCACTTCTTCTTCCCAGCAAAAACACATAGGAAGTGGTGAAGGGCGGGCGTTTTGGGGGCTGTCTTTTGTAGATTTGACGTTCAAAAAGTGCTGATTTTCAGCCTACTTTGAATAAATGACTTTTGATTTTGATTTTGATTTTGATTGATATTTTACCTACTACCAGTTTTATGGCACATCTGTTTCTGCATGATTTTCTTCATCTATAATTTTAGGATATCATTTCTTTAAATTCAGTTTTTTGCTCAAGTTACTTATAAAAGCGTTATTTTCTATGTAAAGATTGATAATAGGCCGATAAACTTACAAAGTTCAACATTCAAATATGTGTCATTATTGCCCCCGCTGTTGCAGAAACGTTAACAGAAATTATAGTTCATTGCTCATCCCCCGTAGGTGACAGCGTGATAATATATATCCTATATGTTGAACTGGCCCCCAGGTAATATTCATGCAAAATTTGATTTAAATCTATGCAGTACTTTTCGAGTTCAGTGAGACCAAACATACAGACAAACAGACAAACAGACATACAGACAAACAGACAAAAATTCTAAAAACTATATATTTGGGTTCAGAATCGATAATAGATCACCCCCCAAGTATTCTTTTAAAAAAATATTCAATTTACAGTTTTGACTTTCCTATCATTTTATTATATGTATAGATTTAATGTTTATTTATTTATAATGATTCTGAATCGCTACTTGAAAAATCAAATGATGAATTTTCGGATTCGCTACTCTCACCGAGGTAAATTATAAATTTTGACTCCATGTCAAAATGTCTATAGTATTTTTCTTTTTTCTTTTGTACATGTCGACAAGTATTACCCAACATCCCTTCATCAATATGACTTAAACGTTCATTTATGAGTTTCATTATTTCCGTCTTATTTTGGTCGACATTATGCGAAGCAATATTATTTTTTAAAATTCCCCATACATTTTGTTTACATTATTATACTAGATTATACGTCTTTTTACATTCTTAGTCCACACTTTTATTTATTGTCCGCGTACCCCGAGATCTAGAAAATATCTAAGATGAATTAAATACTCCTTACACCTCATTTATTTCTTAGATACTGTCAACGTCAATTTGAAAAAACTTATGAGAAAATAATGAAAAACTGTAAAATGTAATAATAAAAAGCTTTGAATGTTGTTTCATTTTTTGAAACGCTACCTGACTCCTTAAACATTTTCTCCGTGAAGAACTAGACATTTTCGTAAACGACTGTACCCATAACAAAAAGCGATAAGAACACGTCATGCTCGGACGACGTCACTGTCACACGAATGAAAGTTGTATATTTACAAGCCGACGCACACATAGGGCCGCGCGCAAATCTGAGTTGAACTATCTATAATAATTTTGACGCACTCGCCTTATGATTCAGAAATTAAAAATATAACAGACTTTTCCGGAGGACAGCGATGCGGAGGAGTACTTCGACGCCTGGACACTTAGTTATTTATTTTATATTTGCTTTATTCTTTTTTTTCTAGTTTGTTGATTTTTAGTAATATAATGTTATTTTAAGCTTATAAATTAAGTTTGCACCTATTATTTATTTAATTGAATAATTTACATTACAAAGCAAACTTGGTTTTGATACACTGCTATGAACAAGTACCTAGCAAAAGCTAACTTTCACTCTTTCCTATAAAAAAAAATATTACGTGGTTTAAAAATAATTAGTTTTCAGCGAAAGGGGCATGACACTTCATATTTAAAAGAACCTTAAGGGTGATGGCTGATTAATATTCCTTTGCAGTAACTAGCTCACTCATTAGTTAACTTTAATAACCTCAACATCAGCAACTGTAACAATAAACTATAATTACCTACTTGTAACACGCACAACGTCAAAGTATACCAATTAAAAATTAATGAGTCGACCACCAACATATAGATATACCAACCAGACCAACATATAGGAAAAACCGATCTATTGTCTGATGATTAAATACCTGACTTTAACCAATTAGGTTGTTTATAAACTAAAACAGGTACAGTGGTCTATATTAATTAACCTAATCAGAAGTAAACAAGGTAAAATATGAATCTTATGTTTGCCTATGATTGCTTGGAAATAACAATAGGTTTGCTATAATTTGTGGAATAAAAATAAACATATTTGCGTCAACCCATACCCATAGGTATCTGACGACCTCTGTGGCGCAAAGGTCACCAAGCCGGACTGCCGAATCTGAGGTCCCGGGTTCGATTCCCGGTTCGATCGACATTTGTGTGATGAGCATGCTTGTTGGTCGTGGTCTGGGTGTTACAATATGTATTTATAAATATGTATATATGTAGCTATATGTAGTTTATCAGTTGTGTTAGCACCCATAACACAAGTTAATTAATAACTTAGCGTGGGGCTAACCGACCGTGTGTGAAAAGGTGTCCCGACATTATATTATATTATATTAAATCATGCCAAAATGCTTCATCATCATCATCATCATCATCATCAGCCTATCGCAGTCCACTGCTGGACATAGGCCTCTCCAAGTGCACGCCACTGAGATCGATTTTCAGCCAAAATGCTTATGCACTGTCATATTATATCCTGCGCAGTTGGCTGATCTCCTTAAATGAGAACAGTCGCCGTGTCCGACATTCGGCTAGAAGGACGTCATCATAAATCGATATATGTAGTGGAAATACAACAAATACACACCTCCTGATTCATAGATTACGTTATCTTCAAATACTTAAATTAACTTTATAATTGCCACCTTTATTTGCTGAGAGATAAAATCAAACGTCATAAGTGATTTTATGCAATTTTCAGTCTAGCGAAGCTTCGGAACTGACACGAACTTATATATAAAAATTCTAGATTTAAAATAGCCGGCAAAATGTCGAGTGTACAGTAATAAATATAATATTTTCTAGGAAGAAGCTCTGCAATATATCTAGCGACAACTATCGGATGGGTACATTTACATCGCCTGTGCCAAGATGTGCTAGCAATATGTAGTAATACGAACAATGTTGTGGACACTTTTTGCACTAGACTAGGGTGGCCATCACGTAGGACTTTTCCGGAGACTGTTTAGAGGAAAGTTATACGATTAAATACCATATTTTCAGTTATTTTATTTGTCTAATCTCCTGAAAAAAAAAGTTGTGTCATTTAATTATAACGACAACCGAACTATTTTCACCTGTCATCGGCGATTTGACCATTGGGGGGCAATTTGACGGCTGGTAATGGTTTAGTTAACAGTATAGTTAAAACTATGTTTTTAGGAGATTTGACAAAAAAAATGGCTGATAATATGAAACGGTATTTACTTAATCCTCCTAGAAGGATTTTATATAAGGAGCTGATGCGGTGCAACGTAACAAAACATAGACATCTCAAAACACGAGTAGTGTGTGCAATTTGCTACTGAGTGTCGTGTACATGTCTAACGTCTGTACAACTTTTTTGCAATAAAACTAAACATATTTGGGTGACCTAAATATATGTAAATACTATGTAAGTGTTCCAAGAACAAATGTGTCATCATTCTAAATAGACACTTGAAATGACAGTAAATCGTAATATTCGTGCTGCAGACTTTGAGAGTGCATCTGAGTTTGTACAAATGATTTTGACTTAAATGCCTAATATGAAAATAGGCTTAACATTACTAGGTCCAAGTTCAAACAATATAAACATCCGTTTTTCTTAAAACAACTGTTTACTGAAAGTTGAACGTGAAAGGTCATAGTCGGTGAACTTGGGGCCTAGTGTCTTGCTCTGACTATGCAACCATATTACAGCATACGAAAATAACTCGTATTTAATTAATTTTATTTTGTTTTTATTTTATAATCATGTTTTTTTTATTAAATATACAATTTTAGAGCATGTGATAATAATCATAACTAAAACACAAGGTCTTTATTTCCGCTACGAATCGTTTGTCAAGGACATATTCTGATACAAGCATGAACTATATTATTTGTTGAGATTCAATACACAATTGCTCAATTATTATCATGCACGGACAAACATGCAATATATTTTTTTATCTATCCTAATATCATAAAGCAGAAAAGTTTGTTTGTTTGTTTAAGAACGCGCTTATCTCGGGAAGATCTAATCTATCTAATTAAATCTATTTTATCGATCGATTTCTAGTCTAAAACTGAATGATATAATTACAACAATAACAAACACTTTAGTTAATCATTATTTTAAGTAGTTTATTTGTTAAATAAATACTAACCTATTTGTGCAAAAGGTCGATCCAGATTGTTTACCTCTAGTTAAGAGCCTACTCCAATGGAGTATACTTAGATGAAAGTGAAAACTATCGGTCTATGTCTACTTTATCCTGTTTCACACACAAGACGATATATTTTCGAAAATGCTGAAAACATAACAAATGAACATGTTTTGCAAAACAGCATTCTTTGCTTAGACACGTCAAACATTTATAATATTGGTCCTTACATAATTAATATTATCTACTCTAACTATCACTCTAAAGTCTCTGTCAGTCTGTCAGGCTTGAAAAAACTACCGAACCGATCAAAATAAAATTTGGCAAACAGATGCCTGAAAGCCTGAAAAAGGCATCTGAACCTAAGCCATTTTTTCTAGTTTGCGGAAAATAGTTCTGCCGGGGCCTGGGTGTAACCGTGGGGAACGGCTATAACTTCCCCGCGTAAATACCGCACAAAACCCTCTGTATAAATATGTCTGCGCTACAGTATGTATAAATATAATCAAATCCCAGTAAACAAAAGCCTGCACCCCAGCATGACATCATTGAGGCCTATCGGGGTCACTGCCACCCCTAACTGACATTTGTGTAAATCTTGTCCCAAATTGGTGCTGAACATGAAACATGAAATATATTTCCATATAAAATCGCCGCTTCCTGCTACTGTTTTACACGAACGTGTAAACCCTAACCTTGGGAAAGCTATTAAGCCTTATTAGAGTGAATTTTCATTGAAAAACTATTATTTTAAACACTAGTATGTAAATGTACTCAGGTAATTATAGTAACACTCTAGCTTCTACCAGCGGTTTCACCCGCATCCCGTGGGAACCTCTGTGCAAAATAGGGTAAAAAGTAGCCTATAGCCTTCCTCCATAAATAGGCTATCTAACACTACTCATTTATTAATACTAACTATGAGATCTCTTGAAATGACTAATGGCTACATATTCATAGTTCAAACAAGCGAAAAATACATATATATTTCGTCTTCACTTTATAGGTAAATAGGTGGATAAACCAAAGTTAAGTAGAATCCTAGCAGAATTTTCCTTATCATTAAAATCAAATTAAATCTATAAATCGGTTTCAATTTTTGAGGAAAACAGAAAAGTCGCAATTTAATGAGGAAATATTAAAAAAAACTGGTTAAGTTCTCTTATCTCTTAATGAATGTCATGAATGCACTAAGCTGACACATGTAATGGCTCAGTTTAAAATTACCTGTAAAAGTACTCAATTTTGAGTACCTATGATACGACTTTCCATCAGTTTCAAACAGCAAAAATCGATTAAAATATATTGAAAAACATTAAAGATTAAGTTTAGTAATTACATTATCAATTGAATCAATATTTTACGCAGTATTTATTTGTGTGAAAAGTCCTATATGTACACATAACCGTCCACTGTAAAACGTAAGTAGGCTATGGCGCAGTAAAATTAAAAAATATAATTACAACGTAATAAGCACTTTAAATATCTTCTCTTGTTTATTCAACTACGCCATAAAACGGGTATAACCGTTGCAAATGCCATTTCACTGCACTAACACTCAAGTAACTTAATATATTATTATAATATTACATACGTTACAAGATGCAACACAATATGATAACGCTTCCGAGAATATCCGCACTAAGCTTGAAATACAAACGAGGAGCTTAAACTGACCTTGTGCTGAGGTATGAAGCCCTATATTCCTACACATGTACCTAAAAGGTATTTTTATACTTTACAAGGCACAACATATACCTGCATTACTTCTCGACAGTTCCATAATGTCCCAAAAGAAGTGCTTTTAGAATTTGGATAAAGCCTACGTCCTGTATGAAACTCTAGGCTGATATCCCCTCTATCTTCCTCTGCATGATACAAATCACGAGAAAACATCAGGATTAAGACTAAATATACTTGGAAATAGCTTAATCGGTGAAAATGAGTTAATTCTTATTAAATTCAGTTTTTCTGTTTTTGTTTTTCCTAAGCTCAAGCGAATCCGCGGGTAACGGCTAGCATAGGTCCAACATATTATCTTTTTTACACGATGTGTTTTGTTAAAAATATCGCTGATGTCATTAGGTTTCCCTTTCATGAACTATTGACCTTAATATAATTATGAACTCCGGCGCAACCGGACGAGTCCTGTTGATAAATTTTTATGTAGGTACCGAGTCGGAAACCGTTACAGAACTTAAAAATTGAAAAAACCTATATTATCAAGCAATATATAGCAAGCTATAGGTATGTAAACTTAGTCCCCATATGAATCTTTTACAACTTCGCTAAGAAAATGTAGGTAACCTATGCCTAAACTACCTAACCTATTTATTTAAATAAATTAATTATAAATTTTATTAAAGTAATAAAACTTCAATTTCAGGAAAACATATGATTGATTTATCGACGAAACGAAAGCTCTATTGTGGAACCAACCTAACAAGATTTTCTTCATAGTCGCTGAAAGATAAAAGATTAAAACTATCAAGAACATCTTATTATCATCATAAAGACGAACAAACGTTAGTAAACTCGCGTTATAAACGACAACAAAGTAATCTTCATCTTAAATCAATGTGCGGAACGTAAAAGTTTCCTAATGGCTAGTGACATCACAGACTATGTTCAAAATGGCGGCGCCACGACGAAATGGCGCGCCCTCTGTTAAAGACTTCTTTACGAGTTCGTTAAAATCAAGCTTGACCTATTTATCGTTTAGTAATTTCCTACTTATTTTTAGGCTGGGCTTGGCGCCACTTCTACTGAGTAGAAAGTGTGTTTAAAAAGTATAGGTATCTAATGTTGTGTATAGTTTTAAATGCCTTTATCTACAGATTTAAAACCTCAGTAACTTCCCTGTCCCATGAGTTAGTCCCATTTTACACAACGATTGTTTAACTATTGTGTCTGCATCATGGGCAGAGAAGTGGTTAAAATTAAATTATTAAGTGGGTACACAACTCTAATTTCCCTAACGTTTATTTAAATTAAAATTAGTAGTCCTAATTCATCATTTGTAAAGCATTCATGGTAATAAATTATGCTTCAGTAACAGACGTTCTGTTCGCTATCCGAAACAAGGCAAAGTGACCGGGTCACACGAATGTCAGATAAACTCCTGCATGATGCCAACGATATTTTATCCTTCGAACCGGTTTATAAGGTTATCCGGACGTTAGGAAGTGCTGGATACGGGAGTTTATTTTCAGCGCCATGTTTTTCTCCAGTCTTTTTTCACGCACGTGTACCGTGCACAGTGCACACGTATCTTTTTTTTTCGGAAAAAATATCTATAATGTTACATACTTCAGATCAAAATGATGCATATGAATTAAAAAGATGTAGTGATGAGCCTTTCATAATGTAACTTTCATAGGTATACCTTAAACTTCGAGTTCATGTTTAACATCGGAAAAAAACTGAAACAAATACATTTTTTTTTTGTTCTGTTAAAGCAAGACGCGTTCTGGCTAACCGTCTGAGAATCCACATAAATTGTACTAAGTAGATACGTAGGTACGTATGTACACATATACAGTTTATTATTTGCATGCAGTCTGAGATTCACTTTCATTTGCGTAGTGTAAATAAAGACAGACGAAACATTGCAAATAAACAAAGTTAAGAACAGTTTTTTGTTGATATTATTATGAGTCATGTAATGATGGTATTAAGCGTTTTATCAAGCTCTTGTTTTTGCGTAAGTAATTTTAAGATTATCTAACAATTAAATATTTAAATAATACAGAGCAGATCCCGCATCCCAGGAACTACTTCGCAGAGTCGGATAAAAAGTAGCCTGTAGCCATGATAAGTTCCAGAACTAAAAGAATTTTCCGATAGTTCCTAACATTACCGCGTTCCAACAAAATCTTCAGCTTTATAATATTAGTAAAGATTATCCCTCAATGACCTTCACAGGTTTCTGGCGCCAGTTTATCCATGGAAACATTAGGATAATAATGTCATCAGGAACCCCGTTGTTATATGAATGACCGTCCAATAAAGTTAGTCTGTCCAATGACCAATATTAGTATATTGGGGAATGTATCTTGTATGCGGGTATAGTCCTTGAACACCATTTGTCTAATATCTCATTATGATAACGTCACATGTCACACCGGGGGTTATTGGGTATACATTTACACCAATACATTTATACCTACTAATATTATAAAGCAGAAGAGTTGGTTTATTTGTCTTAAATGTGCTAATCACAGAAATTACTAAACTATATTATTAAAAGTATTTCAGTGTTTAACAGCCCATCCATCGAGGACGGTTTATGATATTAGACTTTTTGTCCCAATGCGCGGAGTATTCCACGGAACGAGCGTTAAACCGCTCAAGCAGAAGTTGGTAGGATATCCTGAATAGTATACCAATGTATGTAGACAATATCAGAAGGAAAATTCAGGCATTGTACGAGAACAGGAAGACTTAACTAACTAAAAATAATTAGCAATTAATTAAATACAGGATATAAATATCAATAATACAGGATATGTTCATCCCGTTGCGTTTTAATTTTTTTGAAGTTTTTTTTATCGCGCTTGCTGATAAACTGTATTTAGACCACCCAGCAAAGGATTCGTATCAATTAACTAACCTAACATTTGACAAATAATATTCTCATATTTATAACCTAATTATTTTGTATAGTACTAGTATTTTTCCCGCGGTTTTACTCGCGTCAAGTGGTCACTACTGCTCGAACCGTTTTAAAATATGCTACTCGCAGATAAATGAACCTTTCTAATGGTGAAAGAATTTTTAAAATCGGTCCAGTAGTTTTTGAGTTTATCCTTTGCAAACAAACAATGATAAAAAATCCTCTTTATAATATTCGGTCCCCAGTATTGTAAATAAAATTTTAATTTATATTATATTACATACTGAATTAACCTAAGTATGTATCTCGAGATACACAACTCTTATGTAAGCATGCTATGGGATTAATCTATTAATTCTGTATGTTTGCTGAGGGTAATAAACTCGTAAATAACCATGATTGCTTGGAGAGTAAACACTGTTGTGGGGCGACGTTGCATGATGCCACTTCTTATATATAAGTACTATATTATTTTACTATAAGTAAGTTATTAATATACAACTTGTTATCTGAAGATGAAATAGTAAATATATACTTTTATCTATACTATAAATAAATAAAGAGGAATTATTGTAATGTTTTTGCCCAATGTTCTATCTTTTTGTTTAGTTGCTTGCCTACAAGAAATAGAAATTGACTAAACTCTTATGGGGCTGATGTCAACATTATATCTATAGAAAGCAAAACAATAGATATACCTACAGAATTTTGGGAACGGCTGTAAGAAACCTATGACCTAATTGTCGCATGACATCAAAAATCCAGCTGTTCCAATATTTGAATTCATCGAAATCGGGTCAGTTGTTTGTAGGCAAAGCAAACATTGATTCAGAATTCAATAGACAAAATTACGATTCCTGTCATAATGCAACATGCATTATAGATTATAGCAGTCTATAAACCAAACCTCTTTTTGTACCCACGTAATTTTTTCCCATAATCCTCCAACAACAGACCGTGCACAGTGGTATTTTTTCTGCCTAACTCGGACAAAAACAAAGGTTAGGTACCCAGAACAAAAGACCTGTCAAAGATCAGACTGATAAATGCATACCTGCTATTATGAGTTAACTAATCTACCTCGGTATGCTTTCGTGATATTTTTGAAAGGACTGATTCGCAGTTTAGTGATAATATATGTAAGTTAATATTAACAATGGCTAACTACAAATGTGCAAAGTTAATTGGCGCAAACTGTACTAGGCATGGTAGGAGCCTCGTGGGTTTTCAATGTCATAAAATATAACCCGATACGGAATACGTCTATGAAATGGAAAACAATAAAATTGTGTAGGTAAGACACCAATGAATGATTGAAGGTCAAGGAAAACATATCGAGGAAACCTGGACTGTAATGTCTGAAATGACCAAGCCACATTGAGCAAGCGTGGTGATTAACGCTTAATCCTCCTCCGTGTGAGAGGAGGCTTGTGCCCAGTGGGAAGATAAAGAGGCTGATGATGAGTTTAGGCAGAGACCGCTACTATAAACTAATTAACACTGCAATACGATAGTCAAGACAGTAAAACAATAATAAACGAACCCAAAAGTAACACTGGAATGGAATTTGTTGGGTTTGTCTCTCCATGTGGTAATTTCGATACAACAAGATTTGTTCTTTGTCCAAAAGCTTTAATTATTCCCAGAATAACAATTCGAAGCCCTTTCAAGTCATAAAAAAATCTGTTTCGGTTTCTATTTGAATGGTATGTGTTTCTCTCCACGTGGTCATTTTGAAACCAGAATAATAAGAGTCCAAAAGTTTATATTATTCCCAGAATTGTATACCTTTAGTATAAGTCATTTCAAGTCATCCAAAAAAATCTGTTTTAGTTTTTGTATACATATTTAGGTTAGTTTAATAAAGAGTTGTAATCTTAAATGGTGCAGTCAGTTGCTTAGTGACTCCTTCAATCCTCCTTAATCATATTATCAGTTGGCATCTTAGCTACGAGTATCATTATCATATTAGCAGGTACAATGACCTATAGGACGGTGCGTCTTTATACACATTTGATGATCAGCCCACATAATGGTAACAAACCTTGACTGATAACAGGGATTTTTGTTTTTATTATGGTTTTATTGGTTAGTGACAGTATTTTATAAAATAATTTAATAACATTATGGATGCAGCTTAGATTCCATTAAATTCGTGTCTCCTTCTTTCATTTCTTTCATTTGTGTTTCTTTTATTTCATGAGATGAAATAATTATTTCAGTTATATATTTTATGTTGCTGCTTATGTAACTTGTATATGTGTGCACCTATAATGATATGCATGACTGATAATAATATTGTATGTATTCTTAGTGCATTTTAATTAAATAAATAAATAACCGTTGCTATAGCAACTAAACAAAATGTTTTAGTACCACGGTGTGGCTCAAAATTGTCCGCCTACCACTCCCAGTTTTTTGCTATGACCTTGCGTCGCATAGGCGCCGCGACGACGCCACGCACAAATGTAAATCCACATCTATTTGGACAAAAGATTTTTTGTACTACCATTGTTTTATTTGTACCTCAAATATGCGGAAACTGATGTTTTTTGTTTGGGTATTTAAACAAGGGAAGTTTAGTAAAAAATGTCTGGCTATCTGCGTCCTTATAGTATATTGTCATTATTATCTTCGATATATCTAACTATCAAATCGCCTCACTGTCAGTATTACAGGATATAAGCAACCATTTCTTCGTTTGAAACAAAAATAAAGATAATTATGTTTACCATATTCCTTACAAAATAATCAAAACGTGCGGGCTTAGGTTATTTTGGCATCGGCAATATAAAATCCTATTAATGTCGACGCTAACTGATTTAAAAATTATCTTCGCCTATCATTTTGTTTAGTTTTTTTTTCTAAAGTCTGCCAAGATATTGCGCACTGTGCCTCAACACGTGCAGCCCGATGAAAATGAATTCACGTGAAACAAAAATAAACACTTTATTGCCTGTATAAATCACAGCTTTTGCAGGAAATGTTTTTTATATAAAAACTAGAAGCTGAAATTATGATTAACGTCAGATCGTCACTTAAAGCGGAAGACATAGCCACGGAAAACCGCAATAATTAAGTTTAATAAGGGCTCCTAAAGCTTGAGTATAATTTCTTTGTTTTTTTTTTTTTACATATTATTGAGAATTTTAAAGATAACTTTTAGACTAACTTATCTCTATCTATTATTACAACCACTGTGTGAAACTGTGAATGAGAATTATTAAATAAGTTATTTTAGATTTTTATATGTGAACAAGAACTTGTAACTAGTTTAATAACTAGTGAACAACTTTCAGATCACATCAATTTTATATTTTCTTCGTGTTACCTACTAATAGGATGGTGTCTCTGAATTATTTATTTAACCGCAGCTGAAATTATCAGTACGACTGTTCAAAAACATTATTTATGTCAGATTATTTTGGTAACGGAACAGTCTGTAATGAGACTAGATAATTTGTATTATAATTCCCAGTTTTATTTTTATTTCATAAATGTAATCCTACAGTTTTTTTTTTTAATTTTATTCATTCTTCATTAAAATTCATAACGTGGAGACGTTTATGTTATTAGTCCGAATTAATTGGTTTCCAACCACTACGCACATTTATTTTATTACTCTTTTGGCTGTAGAGTCATAAAAATACCTGATTTTATTTTTCTTTAAAGTTTGTAAGCAATTTTGTGGTGTCTAGTTTCTTCAAAAGATGCGTAAAATCTATTTATTTTTTCAGTCATAGAAGCGAACCCAAATACGATTTAATAACTGTCCATATTTTCGAAGGGTAAAAGAAAAAGGAAAGTAACAAGAGCATGAAAATAAAAATAAATAAATTACAAAACATCGAAGTTTTTTTTTTCAAACAATCACAAAATGGCGGGTAACTGCCATTTCCCACTGAAAAGAAAATGGCAGGCGTGCTTTAAGCTTCGCATTATATTCCGCCAAGAAAAATCCTGCTATTCATTTTACACTTAAAAAATAATTAGTATGGTAAATATACTTGTGAAATTAATTGAAAAAAATTAAAATAATAATAATTAAAAAAAAAAAATGAAAAAAAAAAAAAACACTTGTACTCACTTTGTTAGTTGACAACTGGATCAACAGTCACTTATTATTATATTTATGAAAATATACAAAAATGCAACTATTTGGGAAATAATCGCTAGTTGGCGTCTGTCCACTGGACCCTGCCGATTCAGACTGGCGGGCTTCGGCTTCCAAGCGGGTTTGCAATACAAGCCGGTGAAAAAAAACAACGCTAGGCACTTGTTGATATCGTATACAGCCTTATGTAACTAAAGAGTTGCGCTTACAAGTCAAGCACGATGAAGGTTTTAAAGTATTTTCATTGAATTTAAGACTGACAATGAATAAACTAAGGATATGAATCAATATGGGTGCGTATTAAATTCTGTACCCACGTTATTTGTCATTTACATAAAAGAAAAAAATAAATTAATATTGTAATGATATGAGCAGAAAGTAGTAAAATATTAAAGTGTAATAAAAATGTTCTTGTGGTATTTTTGTTTCTTTACGGGAATTAACTGTTCAATTAGTTTTCTTCTAATCATCTTCCACATTTCTGTGAACTTTTAATTGTTATTTTTCAGTCCTTACAATTCACATTTTACAAAAAGGATATACCAAGGTATCTAAACTGTTTTTATATAATTTTTCACTAAAATAACTTACACGTCTTACATACGAATTACTTAATGCGGGGCGAAAAAAATGCATTCAAAAGCAAGTGTTCACTCTCTGTTTGTCAACAGTCTACAATTCCAAGGTGACATAGTGTTTATCAGCATGCAAGTCAACGCATTGTGGACGAACTTATTGATGTGACATCTACACATGTGCACCAAAATGTCATTGACATTTAACGGGAAGAAAACATGGTTTTTGGTTTCTGTAAAACTACTAGCTTCTGCTAGCGGTTTCACCCATAGCCTGTGGAAACGTCTATAGCCCTTCTCGATAAAAGGGCTATCCAACGCTGAAAGATTGTTTCAAATTGGACCTTATTTCTGGGGGGAATAGCGTATTCTAGCAAACAAACAAACTGAGATAGTTCAGTAATTATCTCGTTTCCCCAAATAAATTGGGGTCACCTTTCAGTCCAAAATTAGTGAGAACGTTTTTAGTAATTTAAAATAGCGCTACATAATTGTGTCTCTGTTACTACCTATTTACGTATTGTATAATATAATGTACATGTTTTCTTTTTTTGCTCTCCTGAAAACCTCTGTTTAGTCACATAAGTTATTTCATAATAACAGTATTTTACGGTATTTGGAAAACGTCGATGCCGTGCTATGATTATCGAATTAATCAAGTATATCTGCCAAAATATGGTGAGGTTACCCATTTCAAATATCTAGGTTTCAGGTTAGGATCCTTGATTGAATCATTCAAATTAGATAAGATAACCGTCAACAGGTGTTTCCTCGAAAATTATTTGAGTGAATGAGGGTCGAATCTGTGACTATCGTAATAATAATGAAGGCAATACTCCTGATACGGCGCGTATTGTGAGGAGGTTTCTGTCTCTGGGACCCTAAACACCGGTACCTTGGACCCTGTGCCCGATATCGGTGGCCATCTATTTTTTATATTTTTAAATGTTTTTTTTTTTTATAATCGAATGTTTAAAAATATAAATAATATGTTGTAAAATAAATAAATTACCATAAAAATGAAGCATTGTGATAGTGTTGACTTATCCATAAAATTAAATTGGGTAAATACGGCTTTTATTGCAAAGCTGTGACCGGCTTCTGAAAAGAGGATTTCTTTAGACTCCTCCGCGTTCTATTCATCTTAATATCTATTTTATTAAACGGTTTTATTTAGCTCACCCTGTTTGATTTTTTTTTTATTTATTTATTATTCTTGGGTCAAATTTAGTAATTCAAATTTAAGTACCTTCCTGTTGTCAGATTGATCTGAAATTTGGTACACACTTTCAATTCCGATGACAATACAAAATAGTAATATCAATAACATTGTAAATCCAAGATGACCGCCGGTACAAAATGGCGGATTACATATTTTTTCCACCCCCTCAATATGGGTATCAAATGAAAGGGCTACACAAGTAGAATACTGTCAGCAACCCCAGCGGGGCCCAGGCCTGCGGGATTGTTCGAAAGAGTTACCGTGGTCCTGGTACATAAAAGGACTACGACGAAACACAACGGTTTTTAGTCAGTAAGAGACTGGCACTCCCTCACCGCTGCTGACCCATATATAGAATGAGGAATATTCGGTAGGCATTTTCATTAAATACTAAAAACTAGAAAATAAAAAATCGGTAAAAAAAACTTTTAAGTTAAACGGTTTTACTTTATGTGCACTGAAAACTAGAAAATAAAAAAAAAACTGTTAAGTCCTTACCTATAAACCTACGTAGGTGGTCCCGGTCATATTAGACTAAAATAAAAACGTGGGGCCCTCTGAAATCCTACCTATGGCAAAGCATATCTTTATACTTTGGTAGATCATGAGCTCGGCGTGCGCTGGTGAAGCCGCTACGGCTGATTATTGATTGTCAAAATCTCCAGTTACGATTATAGTAAGTCGATGCAATCCACAGCTATTATACCTCTAGAAGAAAGTACTACAGCATTAGTTAGGTAATGGGCCCCACGTTTTTATTTTAGTCTAATATGACCGGGACCACCTACGTAGGTTTATAGGTAAGGACTTAACAGTTTTTTTTATTTTCTAGTTTTCAGTGCACATAAAGTAAAACCGTTTAACTTAAAAGTTTTTTTTACCGATTTTTTTATATTTACATTTACATAAAGAACTGCTGTAACTATGAAAGATTAGCTAGGATAACTACTTATATGTAGGTACCTAATTATAACAGACTGTGTGACATAATATTACTAAACATATGACCTCTACTTCACCTAATTATATACCTACAGCGACGATCAACTAAGCATCATAAAACAATACGGTTAAGGTTGATTTTGACAAAATTCTAATGCTCAAACTGAATTTAGTAAACATTATAGATAACCTCTTATCGGTCGAAACATATTTTTGTAGGAACTCAGACTTATTTTTAAATGACGGCATCCCGGATTTTTTTGGATTTGTCCTAGTTTTAAACATCCGGATGACGTGCAGGGTTTTATTAGGAGTCCGAGTTCAGTTTTCTATGAAAAAGGGAAAATTGAATTCAAGGAAAAAGGGAATGGGTGCAGAATACACAACATAGCCTATTTACAGCCTGTCTAGCCTTTTCCAGCTACTAATACCGGCAGCCATATGGCGTGTAGTTCCAGCGCGGCTAATGGACACACTCAGAGATATTCCTTCTTCTTTCTTCGTTCCTTAGTGAAGGATTTCTATGAGAATCTGTCACTATGGAGCATAGCTAAGGAGTGACTTAAGTAGTCATTAAATATCTCTGAGGGCGGGGGTATGACTGCAAATCCACGTCTGAATCTAACGGAAACCGGCACTGGATTTACATACCTTCTTTTATTTCACAAAACATCACACTTTATTAAAAAATGTGCGGAATATAAATAGCTCCTGTCCCAGAGTAGGTATAATAAGTTGAGCCCCATATTTACTTACAATGCCGTTTTTATTTCCACTCACTTTCTTAATTGGATCATTCTGTTCCAGGACACCATGTGAAATGCTGATATGGGGCTGATCTTATCATTCTAGGTAGTCCAGTAAGTTCCCCCTTAACAAGGATGAATCCGTGGAACACAACTACTGCAATATTTTATATGGCAAGGAAAACCAATGGTGTCTATTGGAAGGAAGCCATGAGGTAAATAAGACCCACATAACAGTACAAATTACACAAATATGTGCATAGTAAAACCCATGAACGCAAAAATCGCATGCCTTAGAAACTTGTAATATTTACTAGTTTTTCCTTGTAATAATATCTTTGTTTACTCATGGCACCTTAAGGATGATAACAATATTTTTTACGATATTAATCAATGTTATTAAGAAAGCCTACTGCCTATGCTTGGAAAATGTGATGCAAGCGTGAGAAATATTGACTACAAATTACCTAAATGCAATCGTGAGTTTACAATTAGTGCGTAGGTACGAGTTTATAGGACCTCCTCCTCATGCACTCTATAGTAATAAAGAAGTACCTTCGAATGTAACTGACCTGTAGACTGAAAATACAGAAAAAGATGCAGTTTGATTAGAATCGCTTTTTGCATCGTCATCGCTTTTGTAAGTTGTAGTTTAAAGCCACGATACGCATCACAAGCTAAATTATCTATTTGAAAAGGCAGAATGTTTGCGTTATCAATGAACTAGAAATAAGGTGTGGAGAGGACTAACCACTACATAGTATAAAACAAAGTTGCTTTTTCTGTCCCTATGTCCCTTTGTACGCTTAAATCTTCAAAACTATGCAACCGATTTTCATACGGTTTTTTTTATAGATAGAGTGATTAAAGAGGAAGGTTTATATGTATAATAATATCCATTAAATTGTGGGGAAATATTGATATCCCGTGCGAAGCCGGGGCGGGTCGCTAGTTTAAAATAATGCAATAACAATGCGCTCACTTCTAACTAAACATAACACTCAAATTGTACATAATCATCTCTCTTAATTAATTTTACACCCGTGGGTAAAAGGTTAGGGAATTTTGTGTTCCTATTATTGAGTGTAGTGTGTTAGCGTTTAGTATTTTAATATTACCAGATTGACAGTGTCCTATTTATAACTTAAAAATACAAATAAAAGTGTTTCATTACAAAACATATCAGCTATCTGATTATATAGGTACTTATGTAAGAGCGTAACCTTGCAGGTGCAAGCTTTTTGCCTCAGAACATCCACGCCTATATAAAGAATGCGCCGTTTCTTGAGAACACCCACATGGCCACGCTATGGCGTCCATTCATACACAGCTGTGATAAAAATACTTATATATTTACCTACTTATCGTACTTTGAATATGGGACTACTTATCTGTATAAGGTCATATTACATGGTCTCAAAAACGATGATGTTTTAAGGTAACACGGAATAATTTTAAAATAATCTTTACTTCTATACTAAGTAATCTATGACTATAGACCTACTAATATATCATCATTATCTCAGTCATAGGACGTCCCCTGCTGAACATAGGCCTCCTCCTTAGATCTCCACAGATTTATACTAATATATAAAGGCGAAAAATTTTTTTTCTTCCCTAAGGGCTCCGAAACTACTGAATAGATTTGTAAAATTCTATCACTGTTTTGAAGCTCCACTATCAATGAGTAACACAATTTACATTTTATCCGGGTACAGGATGTAGTTCCCACCAAAATTGGCATTAAATGGTAAAAAAACATAAAATTAGATTCTGTAAAATTAACAATTATGCACAATGAAAAGTCACCTTGCATAATAACTTATCATTACCTACCTACTTTTATTTTTAGCAATCGTATGGGATGCTTCAAAACCAGATACAGCATATTATCAAAACATAACCCACACTTTTTTAAGTGCAAACAAATAAAACAAAAATTGTGGTACTACAAAAAAAGTTAAACGATCGACACGTGTTAAAAAGGCGAAAATAACACATGTCAAAAGTCTGTTTATCTTTTTTGTAATACCAAAAGCGTAGAATTAAAATCTTTTTCACTATAATGCTTTGGTACATTTTTTAATTAATTTATAAACCTTCTGGGCTTTGCTAGGACAAAATAGTAATCTGTCTGGATGTTTCTTTCAGGCGATCTCTAAAACTTCTTGACCAATTTTGTTAGAACCTTCATCATTCATTCCACCTAGCTGGTAACTACGAGGTGTAATAGGTACCTTCTAAGGGAAAAATGATCTAGGTAGATGATGTAATAACTAGATCACTACTAATGCACAATTTTAAGAGAGGTAATTTTTAAACCATAAACTTTTAAAATTCTTTTACAGCTTACTTCCTTTCAAAAGTTATCTTTAAGAAATTGCTTTTCAGCGATAAGGTCGCCTATTGTACCTACTTATCTATCTATATTTCTTTGTAACGTCCAATATTGTTCTTGTCCCGATGACAATACAAAATAGTAATATCAATAACATTGTAAATCCAAGATGACCGCCGGTACAAAATGGCGGATTACATATTTTTTCCACCCCCTCAATATGGGTATCAAATGAAAGGGCTACACAAGTAGAATACTGTCAGCAACCCCAGCGGGGCCCAGGCCTGCGGGATTGTTCGAAAGAGTTACCGTGGTCCTGGTACATAAAAGGACTACGACGAAACACAACGGTTTTTAGTCAGTAAGAGACTGGCACTCCCTCACCGCTGCTGACCCATATATAGAATGAGGAATATTCGGTAGGCATTTTCATTAAATACTAAAAACTAGAAAATAAAAAATCGGTAAAAAAAACTTTTAAGTTAAACGGTTTTACTTTATGTGCACTGAAAACTAGAAAATAAAAAAAAAACTGTTAAGTCCTTACCTATAAACCTACGTAGGTGGTCCCGGTCATATTAGACTAAAATAAAAACGTGGGGCCCTCTGAAATCCTACCTATGGCAAAGCATATCTTTATACTTTGGTAGATCATGAGCTCGGCGTGCGCTGGTGAAGCCGCTACGGCTGATTATTGATTGTCAAAATCTCCAGTTACGATTATAGTAAGTCGATGCAATCCACAGCTATTATACCTCTAGAAGAAAGTACTACAGCATTAGTTAGGTAATGGGCCCCACGTTTTTATTTTAGTCTAATATGACCGGGACCACCTACGTAGGTTTATAGGTAAGGACTTAACAGTTTTTTTTATTTTCTAGTTTTCAGTGCACATAAAGTAAAACCGTTTAACTTAAAAGTTTTTTTTACCGATTTTTTTATATTTACATTTACATAAAGAACTGCTGTAACTATGAAAGATTAGCTAGGATAACTACTTATATGTAGGTACCTAATTATAACAGACTGTGTGACATAATATTACTAAACATATGACCTCTACTTCACCTAATTATATACCTACAGCGACGATCAACTAAGCATCATAAAACAATACGGTTAAGGTTGATTTTGACAAAATTCTAATGCTCAAACTGAATTTAGTAAACATTATAGATAACCTCTTATCGGTCGAAACATATTTTTGTAGGAACTCAGACTTATTTTTAAATGACGGCATCCCGGATTTTTTTGGATTTGTCCTAGTTTTAAACATCCGGATGACGTGCAGGGTTTTATTAGGAGTCCGAGTTCAGTTTTCTATGAAAAAGGGAAAATTGAATTCAAGGAAAAAGGGAATGGGTGCAGAATACACAACATAGCCTATTTACAGCCTGTCTAGCCTTTTCCAGCTACTAATACCGGCAGCCATATGGCGTGTAGTTCCAGCGCGGCTAATGGACACACTCAGAGATATTCCTTCTTCTTTCTTCGTTCCTTAGTGAAGGATTTCTATGAGAATCTGTCACTATGGAGCATAGCTAAGGAGTGACTTAAGTAGTCATTAAATATCTCTGAGGGCGGGGGTATGACTGCAAATCCACGTCTGAATCTAACGGAAACCGGCACTGGATTTACATACCTTCTTTTATTTCACAAAACATCACACTTTATTAAAAAATGTGCGGAATATAAATAGCTCCTGTCCCAGAGTAGGTATAATAAGTTGAGCCCCATATTTACTTACAATGCCGTTTTTATTTCCACTCACTTTCTTAATTGGATCATTCTGTTCCAGGACACCATGTGAAATGCTGATATGGGGCTGATCTTATCATTCTAGGTAGTCCAGTAAGTTCCCCCTTAACAAGGATGAATCCGTGGAACACAACTACTGCAATATTTTATATGGCAAGGAAAACCAATGGTGTCTATTGGAAGGAAGCCATGAGGTAAATAAGACCCACATAACAGTACAAATTACACAAATATGTGCATAGTAAAACCCATGAACGCAAAAATCGCATGCCTTAGAAACTTGTAATATTTACTAGTTTTTCCTTGTAATAATATCTTTGTTTACTCATGGCACCTTAAGGATGATAACAATATTTTTTACGATATTAATCAATGTTATTAAGAAAGCCTACTGCCTATGCTTGGAAAATGTGATGCAAGCGTGAGAAATATTGACTACAAATTACCTAAATGCAATCGTGAGTTTACAATTAGTGCGTAGGTACGAGTTTATAGGACCTCCTCCTCATGCACTCTATAGTAATAAAGAAGTACCTTCGAATGTAACTGACCTGTAGACTGAAAATACAGAAAAAGATGCAGTTTGATTAGAATCGCTTTTTGCATCGTCATCGCTTTTGTAAGTTGTAGTTTAAAGCCACGATACGCATCACAAGCTAAATTATCTATTTGAAAAGGCAGAATGTTTGCGTTATCAATGAACTAGAAATAAGGTGTGGAGAGGACTAACCACTACATAGTATAAAACAAAGTTGCTTTTTCTGTCCCTATGTCCCTTTGTACGCTTAAATCTTCAAAACTATGCAACCGATTTTCATACGGTTTTTTTTATAGATAGAGTGATTAAAGAGGAAGGTTTATATGTATAATAATATCCATTAAATTGTGGGGAAATATTGATATCCCGTGCGAAGCCGGGGCGGGTCGCTAGTTTAAAATAATGCAATAACAATGCGCTCACTTCTAACTAAACATAACACTCAAATTGTACATAATCATCTCTCTTAATTAATTTTACACCCGTGGGTAAAAGGTTAGGGAATTTTGTGTTCCTATTATTGAGTGTAGTGTGTTAGCGTTTAGTATTTTAATATTACCAGATTGACAGTGTCCTATTTATAACTTAAAAATACAAATAAAAGTGTTTCATTACAAAACATATCAGCTATCTGATTATATAGGTACTTATGTAAGAGCGTAACCTTGCAGGTGCAAGCTTTTTGCCTCAGAACATCCACGCCTATATAAAGAATGCGCCGTTTCTTGAGAACACCCACATGGCCACGCTATGGCGTCCATTCATACACAGCTGTGATAAAAATACTTATATATTTACCTACTTATCGTACTTTGAATATGGGACTACTTATCTGTATAAGGTCATATTACATGGTCTCAAAAACGATGATGTTTTAAGGTAACACGGAATAATTTTAAAATAATCTTTACTTCTATACTAAGTAATCTATGACTATAGACCTACTAATATATCATCATTATCTCAGTCATAGGACGTCCCCTGCTGAACATAGGCCTCCTCCTTAGATCTCCACAGATTTATACTAATATATAAAGGCGAAAAATTTTTTTTCTTCCCTAAGGGCTCCGAAACTACTGAATAGATTTGTAAAATTCTATCACTGTTTTGAAGCTCCACTATCAATGAGTAACACAATTTACATTTTATCCGGGTACAGGATGTAGTTCCCACCAAAATTGGCATTAAATGGTAAAAAAACATAAAATTAGATTCTGTAAAATTAACAATTATGCACAATGAAAAGTCACCTTGCATAATAACTTATCATTACCTACCTACTTTTATTTTTAGCAATCGTATGGGATGCTTCAAAACCAGATACAGCATATTATCAAAACATAACCCACACTTTTTTAAGTGCAAACAAATAAAACAAAAATTGTGGTACTACAAAAAAAGTTAAACGATCGACACGTGTTAAAAAGGCGAAAATAACACATGTCAAAAGTCTGTTTATCTTTTTTGTAATACCAAAAGCGTAGAATTAAAATCTTTTTCACTATAATGCTTTGGTACATTTTTTAATTAATTTATAAACCTTCTGGGCTTTGCTAGGACAAAATAGTAATCTGTCTGGATGTTTCTTTCAGGCGATCTCTAAAACTTCTTGACCAATTTTGTTAGAACCTTCATCATTCATTCCACCTAGCTGGTAACTACGAGGTGTAATAGGTACCTTCTAAGGGAAAAATGATCTAGGTAGATGATGTAATAACTAGATCACTACTAATGCACAATTTTAAGAGAGGTAATTTTTAAACCATAAACTTTTAAAATTCTTTTACAGCTTACTTCCTTTCAAAAGTTATCTTTAAGAAATTGCTTTTCAGCGATAAGGTCGCCTATTGTACCTACTTATCTATCTATATTTCTTTGTAACGTCCAATATTGTTCTTGTCCCAATGGTATACAGTAAAAAATATTACATTCTTCTACGTTACACATGACTCCACAGGACAAGCTGGTATAGAACCGCTTAAGTTCTTAAAACAATAAGCCCCCTATAGACTTCAAGGTTAAAAGCTCCAAGCAAGTCCAAAACCAAAAACAGGTTTTGTAACTCACTGGCCTTGTAAATTTGAAGATGCGGTGTTGCCAATCTTCCGCTTAAGTTTTAAACTTAGATATTTCAACCAACTGGAGAAGCTATTGTCGTACCTTCCAATTGTCAGAAAAGGTTCATTCTAGTAAGGTACTGATGTACCTATGATGTGTAATTTTCATAGTATATTCATTCAATAAACCAATATAAGCATATTTTTACATAAACAAACAAGTATAAATAATCTTATATGCTTGTGTTTGTTGCATTGCCTCATCTCAAGCGCACTGTTTCGCATAGAGCTTTGTGCACCGATTCAATTGTCATCCAATTGGTTGAATGATCTTCGGTTTTCACAAAAATAACTAACATTTATATGCCTTGTTCGTATACACGTGTGGGCGAATTATGAGCTAATAGAATGCAATAACAGCTATGTTTTGAAAATAGAATAGTATATACAATGCATTTTTTTTAGTTTTCATGTTTTGTTCATATGATGATGTGAGGTGTAGTGAGATTTTGTTATCAGGAATTACTGAAATATAAAAAGCATTTTTATCTACAGCAATTTTACGAAATAAATAATTAATTGAACCAGGGAATTGCAGTGTTTTTCAATGAATTATGTAAGAAAACTGCATGTTTATTTTTGGTTCCTTTCTTTTGGGCCTGTAAAAAGGCCTCAAAAGATCAACAACATTGATTTGTATGTCTCTGCCAGACCTCGGGACTATAGAGTCCCGGATTTTTGGGAGGCGAACGTGGGGCCGAAGCCAACACGCTGAAGCCCTTTTGAGACAACTTTAATGACATGGCGACACAAAACCGACGATTATCCCCGTATACACTATAGAAATGTACCCAAGGACAATCCCCGGTTCTGTGCTAAACTATTGCTAACTATGGAGGAAAACTACTTGGGCTATTGTGATGGGATGTTAGTGGACTAGGAATGGGAAGACTAAGGGAACTATGGCACCTGCCGATAACAATGTTTGCACACGTAAAAATGGCAGGTGGAGACTCGACAACTCACTTACTGGGCCCTCGGGAATCAGTCACTGAATAGCAACAAGAGGGCAACAGGTATGATTTGTATTATTATTTTATTGTTATTTAGTATGTATAAAATGGAACATAAAAATGCTTGCCTATTCAGCATGACCTGTTTACGAATCACGCAATGATTACAGGAAAGATCAAAACACCCATCAATATATAAAACCAGTTATAATAAATTAAAGTAACTTAATGGTTATATTATTCATTCATGCCTATAAAAAATCAACTCAGAATTGTAGCCAAAACATTGAACTAGTTGGCCGAATATGGTTCTAGTTTTAACGTGTTATATTCTCAATAACACGTTAAAACTAAAACTAGAGCAAATATTGCCTGCCTCATGGTATCTACTGCTTAAAGTCAAAATAAATATTTTTTTCACATATACAACTAATAAGAGCTCTTTCGAAACGTCAAGTTAGTTGCACAGTTCCAAAAAATGGATCTCATGGAGAAGAACTGGCAAGGAACTCCATAGACACTCTTTTCAATTTTGCTATGCACGGGATCCTAGCTTCCATTACTGGGTCGAACCAATTTGCAAAACTTTCACAAAGCAGCCTGGAGTCTGGAAGTTGCGGGATAAGTATCAAAATTTATCGTTCCATATTAAAGGAACCGAGTATTTATGACCCAATCAGGAAATCACGAGATCACTTTTGCAGATTTTTAACCACTAGATTAAAAGAACTTGATGGAACTGAAAGTGACAATTTTCTGTGTGTCGAACATCAATTTTATTCACAAATCGCCTACATTTTTGCGTGGGGAATGAACTAATCAGTAAAAAAAACTGTCTGTGTTTATTTAAAAGCTTTATCACGTTTTTGTTCAACACGTGAGCGTCTGTTTTATTATTATATGTACTTGTTTTTAGGCATTGATAAAAAGGTTGACGGTTCGGGGCGTCTGTCTTCGTGACTTTAACTTGTTGCTATTGTTTTAGTTAAAACAATGCTTTGGTATTTTAACCAACTTGAAAAATGTCCGCTTTGATAGATTTTTAACATGCTTTTATTAGGTCGTCTTGTCAATGTAACTAATATTGGAATCTAGGGTAACTAGACTCTACCTACTCTAGACCAGCGGTTCCCGAATTCTTTTGGCTTCGGAACCCTTTTCGTTTCACCATTTTTCGGCGGAACCTTAGCTTAAGTAAGAAGTAAACTAAAGACGTAAATACTCTTAGGTACGGCTCGTGGCGTGTGGTAGCGCACCAAATGGTTATATGGTTAGAGACATATTCATTATACTCAGACGTAGCATGGCTATCTGCCACACGGGCCAGAAAACAATTTAGCTGCCCTTGACTTTGTGTATTATGTGAATAGTTTTCAGTTTGAAGACTGACAAAGTAAACGCAAAAAGAAATAGATTGGGTTTGTACAGGTGCGAGGCGAGCGAGCGCGATTTTTTTTAACTATAAGAAGAAGTTCTCAGCACCCGCTAGCATTGAAAGACATTCAGTGGTAGCCGGTATCGCGAGCGAAGCGAGCGCGATTTTTTTTTAGTTTAAGTACCTACATACACAAAATAAACAAAACCACTGTAAATTAATAAGGTCTCAAAAAGTATAATATCCACACAAAAAAGCAAATTATGCAAATGAATAAGAAGCAGCTAGAGTAGAAAGCGCTATTGCTTTTTCTGAACCAGAGGAATAAAAAATAAACATCAAAGGAAACCTCGACGGAAGAGCGTGAATTTTTTTCGGTGTTGGATACTTGAGCAATTAAACGAACATAAAAGCATCACACGCAACATGGAGTCGCGAGCGAAGCGAGCGCGAAATTTTCGGATTCGCGGAGGTGCAAAAATTGGAAATAATGTCACACTTTGATTCATGGTAAAAATAGCCACTGGCAATACTGTATGCCGTGTCAATTCACGTCCTGGCAAATGTAGGAAAACGTATAATCCTGGCGATGAAATAAGCCCAAAAAATGCGGTGATTTTTGGCCGACTCGCTACTTACTTTTGCCGATTGCCGAAGATCTGGAGGTATTAAGTTAATCTACAATTTGTAAAAAACGGAATTAAATTATCTGCTGCCGTGGCCTTCCCCCGCCACTTGTCGCGAAAGTACGAGAGTTACACTCCCGAGTACAGTACCCTACAGGCTACATGGTGCCTAAATGGAATTTTGGAATGCAATATTTAAAACAATTTAATTGAAAATGAATAATAATTTAATATTGTCAACAGTGAAACGATTTACCATATAGAAATCTTGAATTTTCCGCGGAACACCTGAACCGCAGGGTTCCGCGGAGCCCCATTTGGGAACCGCTGCTCTAGACTCTAATTTAATCGTCTTTCAAGGATCGCAGCGCCATGAAAATTTACAGATGTATGTAGTTCTGATAACAATACAACACATCTAGTATGGTACTGTCAAACTGATCTGTAATGATTTTTACGTGGTTTTGGCTCTAGTGACCTTTTACTGACCTCTACACATGCTTCTTGAAAACTAAATAGCAAATCGATAAGTTTAGGGTAAACGCTCAAGGTCTACGCGGTGCAATGACTTTAAGGCCCATGGGGAAGGTCAAGGTGACTTACGATACATCGCCTATGGTTACAATATGTACTAAAGGGTAGAAACTACCTTTGCTGTTATCAAAATACTTACCCGGTAAGGGGTTTAAAAGTTCTGCTATAGGTCCTTTGCTGACCTACTTAGGTCTTATACGATGAGATGATCTTTCTGATAGTTCTCAATCATAGTAATATTTTTTTTTTCTATCATATATACCGCTGCTGAAGACACTGACATAAGTCTGTTAGAGTTGGAGTCCATACAAAATCCGACATTGTCCTTTTGACTGTAAGAAAAAATACTGCCTTTTGAACTTTGATACCAGCCCGGAAATTAGGGCATCAATCATCAAATTTTCAGAAACACAGAAATTATTTCTAATAAATTGTTTAATGACAATTTATGACGTACCTACTTGCATTGCGGTGCTCTTGCGGTTTTCTAAGTCAATCATCCAAAGTAAATAATACGTAAAATCCTTCATACTTAGGCAATGAGTAATTAATTGGGCTAGGTAAGTCACCTGCCTTTTGAGGTCGAGTTTATTGATGCCAGTTAAGTCATCTCAATTTTAAAACGTAATGATTTTCTAAATACCGTTAATTCAATTTTCCAGATTTCTGTTTCATCGTCCTCCTGCCCTTGTTTTATTTGTTTTTCCATTATCTGCCGTCATTGTACAAATAACATTCTATCATTCATCGTTTTTTTTGGTTATCATTTTCCTGTATGCCTATCCATTCACTTTCATGCTCAAAAAGTTCCTCGCAAATTTTCCTTATTTTTCGGTATTTCCATACAATGATTGCCGATTTTCACATACCGGTGTATCTCTCAAACTCAATATCTCAAAGGCACACATCCCATTTATAATGCCATGTGGTACAAAGGACCTCACCTCTCAGTGTTGCCATTTACAGCAGTAGTTCACCATGAATGAGCGAACTCCATGAATACAGCCTGTTGCTTCGATTGTAGAAGGTTACTGGGTCGTATAGTACATAGGATCTATTTATATAGATTTATTTAGGTTATCAGCAATGTGGTTAAAAAAAGTTATGGTATCGTGAAGTACCACGGCAATTGATATTTATAGGTGATTCACACGCAGTACAAAGCCGCTCAAATATTTCATACTATGTCCATTACGGAATCCGTTTCCTGCTCTCCTGATTTGCCATTCCAAGATAACTTTTACTTCCAAAGTTCTCAAATAAAATTTCTCTTTAATAACTAATTATTCACAATATACATATTTACATTAATTGAAAATAAAATAAAATAAACTTATATATATATATACAACTTAAAATTGTATAAGTGTCAAAATAAAATTTGGACACTTCCACTCTTCTTCGCATTTCTGAATGAAGCCTTCCCCGATAAATGGTCTATCTAACCCTGAAATATTATTTCGTAATAGTGTTACAAACATACTATGTATAATATGAGTACCTATATAAATATATTATATATCTACATATAACAAGATTATAAAGTTAGATTCAAAGATTTTCCTACTGTTATTACAGACAAGGAAAAACAAAAGTTGCTAGCCCTTGCCAACTAAAATAAAATTGGGCTTGGCTGTTTATAACGTTATTCTCAAGGGGTTCATTCAACTGGAAATAAATAAAAATGGCCACTTCAAACACATTAGGTTTGCTATTTGCCATCAATGAATGTATATAGCTTTGCGGCTAAACAAGAGCGTATTCGTGAAAGACTAGTTTTGTGGGAAAGACGTAAATTTAATTTTATATAAAAGATTTAATTAGATTTTTGTACGTAACTATAGAGTGTAGGGTTTAGACGGCCACACCATTAAGTAAATTAGTGTCATTTCGGTTTTATCCGGATACAAAATAGTTGCCTTATACCTCTATGTAAAGTTTTAAAATCATCGATAGCTCTTCAGGACATGTTCCTGATGTGATGTCACCCTCTCTGTTCAACCAAACAAATTCTCCTTAGTGGGTTTAGGCCTCTTCCGCAAATACATATATTAGGTATACGGAATAGTTACTACGTGAAAAGGATATTCCTATAGGTCGTTAACATTTTTAGGTTTATCTAACAATTAGCTTTTATTGTTGAGTACCTATGCTCAATTGGTTGATTGATAGGGACCTACAAATTCGTTAAGCCAACTCGTTTCTAGATATTAGAGTGCTTCATCTAATTGACTCTAACTGGCCAAAAAGTCTTGATAGATAAACTAGACCAGAATAAATATCTAAGTATTTTGTCTAATATCTCGTATGAATAAAAAAAAAATAACTGGATTCTGGATGGGCTTAATTAAATTTTTTAATTTTATTTATTAGCTAGGTAATTTACAATGTTAAAAATATTTATTTTCCTGGTTCGTAGACCGCTAATAATGAAATGGGCTGTGTTAAGTGGTGTAAAAAGTGGTGGAATTTCTGCAGTAGAGTCATGATCATCTTGGGATAAAAGTAGAAAAATGACTCGTTGAAAAACATGATAAGAAAATTCCGATATAGAAGCTTTATTGTTCTTACTAGGAACAAAATCTTATCACTTAAAGGAACGAACGATGACTGCATGCTTTTTCAAAACAAGCAGTTGCTGTTAAACAAGCTAATCTCTTTCTTTAGCAAAGATGATTAACGAGGTATCAAATTAAATATTAACTGAATTAATATTTGTACTTGTTTGTTACACATATCACAAAAAAACAACTATTTACTATCAATTTTCAGAGTAAACAGTTGTATTAAGAAAAACTGACGTTTATGTAGTCGGTTAACTCGATGGTCGAAATGATTTTGTTATCAATTATTTTCACTAATGCTTAGTTTCTACAAAAAATAAGCTATTGGTTTTGTTGACAGACAGTAACTTTGACGTTTTTCCCATGAAGATAAAGTTAAAAAACGATCATCCGTAAGTAAAAGTTATCGCTACTTATAGGAATATATTGGGACGGACATCAGATATCTCCCCCACAAAACCAGCAAGGTTATTCAGCTCAAACCGTGACACGGGTGAACACAGACAGCGAAATAAGTATTCAAAAACTATATCTACATAGTCGTATGTCGGTCGTAAAGGGCAATTTACATGGCGACTGTTCGACGCGCGTTTCAAACTACGCGTTAGTGTGCGGTGAAAAACTTATGAAAAAATATTGTTTGAGGTACACCATCGATGTCCTCCTAGCCGATTATCGGCTGTTCTCATATAAGAAGATACGCCAATTGCGCAGGACATATTATAGTGCACGAGCATTTGCGCAGACACCGGTGTAGCCACTATTCCTTCACTCTCATATCCCGATGGGACGGCAATCCGACACCACCGGAGAGAGATCAGGCGCAGGGCCGACATTCTGAATTCCACCATTAAATAGATATATAGGCGTATTGTGGTGGTTACCCTTCTTCGTAATGATGTTTCGTATATTGGTTTGAACCTTGTTAAAAATATATCATGGCCATTACTCTTCATACTTACAGCTCATGTAACCCGAAAACCCGCTCCTCATAAAATCAATAACAAATTCTAGACTTGATCTAAAATTGCTAATACAGTTCCCAAAAAACAGTTTACACGTGTCATTCCTATATAAAATGCGCGTTGTGCAAACGGCTTATTGCCACGGCGTTCTGCCTCAGTCGATCCCAAGGTCAGACAGCCATGCTTATGATGTCATTTTATTGTGCCAACTATTTTGGGAGCTCCAACGCAGAATGCTAAGTATTAAAGTAATAAAAACGCTATATTAATTAAAACATTTAGGCGTTACTAGCTTCCACCAGCGGTTTCGCCTCCATCCCATGGGAACCGCATACCTACTGTGATAAAAAGTAGCTTATAGCCTTTCTAAATAATTGGGCAAACTAAGATTGATAGTTATTTCCAAATCAGACCAGTAGTTTCTGAGATTAGTGCGTTCAAACAAACTATCTAACATTGAAAGTTGTTTTTTCTAATCGGTCCAGTATTTCCTTAGATTATCGCATTACAACAAACAGAAAAACTCTTCTAGAGCTTTGAAATATGTACTTATTAGTAGAGAAAACGTGAGCTGCCTTCCAACCTTCTAGTCCTCTAAACGTGATTATATTCGGCTTGTTTGGTACCGGTTGCGTTTTGTACGAATAAATTAGACTTTATTTGCATAGAATTGGGCCTATGTTAGGTGCCATCCTTAAATAATATAATATTATAATAAATGCGAACATATCTCTGTTTGTCTATACGGCATTAATACTCGCACACTGCAGAATAAACAGTGACCTGATGGTTGGCATATTTTTAAAGTCTTGTGTCCTGTTAAAATTTTCAGTCGGTTTGATATGGCTGAATACCTGATCTTTGTAATGAGCTCTATTACTAACTCTATACATTTTCATACTGATTTTTGGGTTCAAAACTATCGACCGACAGGAAGAATATCCGGGACGCGGGTTTAACCACGAGAAACAGCCAGTAATTAATTATATGGCGTATGATTCAACCATACTGACTGATAAGAGTAAATTCCTACTATCACTTCCTTGATCGTATGTGTCATTACAGGACTTTTCAGTAATACTTCAAACAAATGACAGAGCACACCACTTGAAGTTATTTTTTCATAATTTTCATAGTTATGAATACGAAAACAAAGCGGGGATTTTTATATTTCCTTGAATTTGTTCTACAACGTGTTTTGTTTGATATCTTTGTTGACAAATATTGCTCAATAAGATTCGGAGTTTAATATGTATCAAGGCATTGTGGGGACTCCCCGTAAGGACACAATAAATAACCGATTATAATGATAAATAAAACGAAAACTGCACACGATAACGAATATTAGATATATTAATAACTAGCGACCCGCCCCGGCTTCGAACAGTTGCAAGAATCTCGTTGGATTTAATGGATGTCATTATACATATAAAGCTTCCTCTTCGATCACTCTATCTATAAAACGGCATGCAAATCGGTAGCGTCATTTTGAAGATTTAAGCGTACAAAGGGACAAGTGAAAAAGCGACTTTGTTTTATACTATTTAGTGATCAGCTGTCTCAACATTTATTAAATAATTGTATTATAATCTCATTTCCGCGGGTTTAATCAGGCACTAAGTATGTATTTCCCGACCCTGTGTAAAATGTAGCCTATTTAATCAGGCACTAAGTATGTATTTCCCGACCCTGTGTAAAATGTAGCCTATTTAATCAGGCACTAAGTATGTATTTCCCGACCCTGTGTAAAATGTAGCCTATTTCCTTTTTCAGGCTCTGGACTAGTGAACTTTAAATTTGGTTTTCAGTAGCTTTGACTTGCAGCCAGACAGAGAATTAATTTTGTATTTATGAGTAAGCCATTAAATAAAACGATAGTACAATAATTGTTTTTTATCAAGTATGTTTTTGCATCAAAATAAATCGTTAATCACTATGATTTAAATCAAACATAATAATTAAACATAATCAAACAATCTACTTTGATTTAAATCAAACATTAACCGTCTTACCACAAAAACTTTTTAACGTCAGTTTAAGACTTGTCTAAAAAAATGTCAAATTATGACGTTGACATATGGTTCATTTTGGAGCCACATTTTTTTTAGACAAGTGTAAAACAGTGGTTAAAGTTTTTGTAGTAAGGCCACTATAATTTAAATATTGGAATAAACACTGTTAATCAAAATTTTGCACCTATCTTTTGTCCTGAAAGCAATAAAAGTTATTTATTATCAAGGTTTATCTGATAAGGTAATACATCAATGAGACTTTCATTTTTTTTTTTTTTTTTTATTATTTATTATTCAAAATATCAGATTTACAATTTGGTTACATAACAGTAAACATACCGACACAAACCATCGCGGGTTTAACAGTGGTATGTCAGCCACGGCAACTCGGTGACACATTTATACATAGGTATACATTATATATACATAAGGAGTTACTTTCTAGATCGCACTGCAGTCTAGAAAGTACTTCTTTAGTATCTTTTGACAGTTTTTAGGATTTATTTTACTGCAGAGTTCAATGGGCAGGTCATTTAAATATGATGGTAGCATACATTCCCACGTCCTTGTTCCATAGATATTATTAGATTTAGGTATGATAAATGTAGGTAAATATGTTAAACAACGCAACGACTTTAGCCTTTCGTATTTACGGATATTGAGAATATTGTGACAATTTTCACTTATAACGCGTAAACGTACCTTATCAAATACATTAACAATTTGACAGTGCTTAAATAAACCCGAGTCATCATCTTGGAATTGCTGTTTTATTTTTTTGGGTACTATCGTTTTTAAAATGCGTAACTGTAACTTGTAAATGTCTTCAATATAAGTCTTGTATGTTCGTCCGTAGCTACTTAGGCCGTAATCAATTACGGAATCAGCCAATGCCAAGTACAATGTTCTAAGTATTTTATATGGTAGTTTATACTTAAGTATCGATAGTTTTGCTAATATAGACCTGAGCTTATTGCATACATGATCGATGTGCGGCCTCCAGTGGAAGTTACTATCTATTATCAGACCAAGGTACATATGCTGAGTCACTAGCTCCAATGAGGAGCAACTACACGCTTTGACCGGTCGGTGAAGACACAGGTGCTCATGAGCAACGACAGAAGGCACACAAGACGCTGTCAGGTAAGGTGAGTGTATGTAAATTAACTTAGTTTTTTTTGTATTAATTACAAGACCAACGTCATGGGCCCACTTGCATAAGAGGTCGAAGTTACACTGCATCACTCTCTGCGCCTCACGTATGTCTTTATGTGCAGCAACCAAGCATGTGTCGTCAGCAAATTGGTACACGGAGCCTTCTGTGAAAATGTTACACATGTCGTTCACGTACAGTAAGTATTCAGTTGGCCCGATAATTGAACCTTGTGCTGTGCCTTTATCAGTTGAGACCATGCTACTTAACGAACCCGCGACACACACCGACGTGTAGCGGTTCATGTGGTAGTTTTTGAACCAATCTAATAATGGACCCCGTATACCATTTTGCTCTAATTTATTAAATAGTGTATTATATTCCAAACAATCGAAAGCTTTACTAAAGTCAATGAGGACAACAAGTACATGTTCGCGATTGTTCAGGCACTTGTTGACCCCATTACTAAAATTAGATAATAATTGTGAGGTATTTTTATTTTTTTGAAATCCGTATTGTTTATCATTAATAACATATTTTGTTGTACTTAACACATTTTAGTATGTTTAGCTTTAATCAAACTGATTTAGCCTAAAGCCCCATATTCACGATAAACTTTTGTTTATAAACAAAGTTGCATCAACATGTTGCCGAGTTGCTGGCAACATGTTGCTGACAATACTGCGTGTTGCAGAGTTGATATAGTTATCGGCACGAATCGTGAGCTCTGACCTACATGTGCGCAGATGTGATTTATTAGCAAAGAACCAATCCCGAGTGACGGCTATGACGCGATGCACTGCGGGCCATTCACCGCTTTAGCCCGCCCCCGCGCCTCACTTCATACCACAAAAGGGACCCAATAAATTACTTCTGCGCAGGTGAAGGTCAGAGCTCAAGATTCGTGCCAATAACTATAATAAAAGACAAAGTAGATTTTCCAGCAACATTCCTGTAGCTAATCAACAATGTTGCGAAAGAAAAGTTTACCATGACTACGGGGCTTAATTCTAGCCTTTTATCAACAAGACTGTTCAAATCTGTTACTGTAACACAACAAGTCTAATGAAGTTTTTATACTTATATCATACCTTACTAATATCACCCTTCAATAGTCGTACTCTTTCATTAAAACATCATCAAATGATCCCTCTGTGAGTGCAGCGTAAGGGAGTGTCAGACTCTCATATGTACATACCAGGGCTGTGGTAACTCTTTCGACCAATTCCGTAGCCCAGTACGCCGATCCTCCTTTTTTTTTTCCGACGTTAAAAATCATCAAATGACCCCTCCCGCTGTGGGTTAGCAGCGGTGAGGGAGTGTCAGACTCTTACTGACTAAAAACCGTCGTGTTCCGTCATAGGCCTTTTATGTACCAGGGCCGCGGTATCTCTTTCGAACAACGCGCAGCACGCTGATCCTCCTGGGATAAAGAATATCGGTAATTATTATCCGTCTTACCACGAAAACTTTTAAACGTCAGTTTAAGGCTTGTCTAAAAAAATGACAGATTATGACGTTGACATATTATGGTTCATTTTGCAGCCACATTTTTTTAGACAAGTGTAAAACAGGCGTTTAAGTTTTTGTAGTAAGGCCATAAATGTTTACCTATAATCCTACATGGATTTAATAGCACATATATTAATAAGTTGCATTTGTACGTCAATACACAACACGATTCTAACCGGTCCTGTCATTAGTAAATGATATCCAGCATGCACAACAACTATTATGTACGCCTGCTATTAAACTAGCCGGTAACTCAATCTAGTATAATTTATATAGGTAAAAAACTTCTCAAGGTCATTCACAATGTTAATTGCAGGAACACTTTGCACTAGGATATCGAAAAAAGAGTAATCTGCGTTTGTAAATGGCGAAAACAGCAAAACCTGATACCTATAAAAAGAGATAACAAAGCTATAAAATAGACATGCATCATGTAAGTCTAGTAGAAGGTTCAGTGTCTGAATTACCGTCAGTTGCACAAAGCTCCATTAAAATTAAAGCTTCATTAAATCTATTTATCTTGTTGACATAGAAAGTCTCAGCAATAGATTTAAAGAAGCTTTAACTTTAATTGAGCTTTGTGCAACTGACGGATAGTCTTTTATCCATTCTCCCACTGTGGCCTAAAATGAAATACTCGAAGTCAAAGTTTCTTCACACTGGATAGAGATAAGTATATCCTAATTTCAGAATGGCTGTCACCTTTAAAACGTGACTAAATATTTTCAAAATCACGAGAGAAGTTATTGCAACTAATGGCAACTAATGGTAGTTGGTACCAACTCTCTTTAGTGTATTTCGAGGGATATGAGGAGTGACGGCCATACTGATGCATACAAAAATACATATTTTTTATATCTTGGAAGATCAAAATAGTATATTTTCCCAGAAATTACGTAATTGGCTGTATTATAAATCTATTGATGGCACAGGCACATAGCAATCACCCCAAACCAAACGCTTTGATTAAAATCACTCACGGTCCGCGTAAACATGATGTCAATCAAATCATTGCCATTCGCCCACGCTAAACACTTTTATGGGAAACCATGGCAACACTGATCGATAGTCACACCCATATACACCCTGGTTTTTGTTACCGAGTGGGGTGAGTGAAAGCCATGTATTTTTTGTTGAGAAAGAAAGAAAAGTAATGGAAAGTCGAAATGGTTACAAAGAATGTTACTTCCGAGATAATGGCAGATAGAAGAGTATGAAAGAAGAAAACGTGCTACGCCGACTAAAAATTAAATATGGATAAGGTCATGATGTTGATTATGAACAATTATATATGTCAACTTGGCTTCAATGTGCGCAATGGTGGCCTATTTACATGTAGGCCATATGATTTTAATTACTTCAACGTAAGTTGTAAACAACCATCAGGCTAAAGCCAATTGCTAGAATGTGTATAAGGTGCATTTGACGCGGATTTTAGGCCTAACAAGCTTGAAGGTGTCAGAATCATGTAGGAAAAGACATCCCAGCATTTATTCCTCTTATTATGGTCACAGGATATGATGAGCACATAGGTACCGGCAGTCGTCACACATCATCTCATTAACATTAGTAATCACATTAAATTACATACATTGCAATTTTCTGATTTATCTTCTTATTGCGTGGCTTTGATTCACATAAATTATATCTCACGTGTTTGGGTCATGTGATAAGGAAAAGTAGGCATCAAATAGTTTAAATAGTTTAGATGGCGATGCCTGTAGGTAACTAAGAAGGCTTTGACATGCCTTGTCAGGATTGTTTAGGGCGGCCACGTTTCCGCTTCCCTTGGGGATTCCAGTCTAGGGCTTGCCTCGGGATGTGATCGGGATCCCTTCGGAGCGTGTGGCCGATCCAGTTCCACTTGCGGCGTTTGATCTGCTGGTCGATCGGTGTCTCCCCGCAGCGTTCCCACAGTTCTATGTTGGAGATTTTCTCGAGCCAGTATATACCGAGAATACGACGAAGGCAGCGATTGATGAAGACCTGGAGCTTTCGCGAGATGTCTTTTGTGGCCTTCCATGTTTCACATTCGTACAGCAATACGGTTTTGACATTGGACCGGAATATTTTGAGCTTAACTCTCCTGGTCAGCTTCCGTGATTGCCACACAGGACGGAGCTGTGCGAAGGTTGCTCTCCCTTTGGTGATCCTCGAGGTGATGTCCTCCTCGGTCCCTCCTGTTTCCGACACAACACTCCCGAGGTAGGTAAACTTGTGGACCCTCTCCACTCCCTCTGTGCCGATAAGCAACGGTAATGAGCACGTCACTCCGCACCTCATTTCCTGGGTCTTCCGGGTGTTAATTTTTAATCCCGTCTCCATGGCCTCTCGTTGTAGGTCGTCCAGTTTGGCTTGCATGTCGGTTCGCGTGTGGCTCAATAGTCATAGGTCGTCGGCATAATCCAAATCTTCTAAGACGTTGGATAGTCCCCACTCTATGCCACGGCGCTTGTTCTTGGACTCCAATTTCACGAAGCCGATCCCAGATGCAATGCCATCGCAGCGTGTCGAAGGCTTTTTCGAAGTCCACAAAGGTCAAGTACATTTCCCTCTGCCATTCTGATGCCTGTTCGAGGATTATGCGCAAGGTGTTGATCTGGTCCGTGCACGATCGGGTGGGACAGAAACCAGCCTCCTCTTTACGCAGAAGAGGCTCGACGGCCCCCGACAACCTGTCCAGGATGATCTGGCAGAGCACCTCGGAAGGAGTCGAGAGCAAAGTGATGCCTCTCCAATTGCCACATTCACTGAGGTCTCCCTTCTTGGGTACGGTGATGAGAAGGCCTTTGTTCCAGTCATCAGGTAACTCTTCGGCTGACCAGATGTTCCGCAAAAGGGAAGTCAGTGCGTTTGCTGCGGTGGTAACGTCGGCTTTGAGCATGTCCGCTGTGATGAGGTCGACTCCTGGGGCTTTCCCATTTTTTAGCCTACGGATAGCCTTCATTACCTCCTCCCCTGTAGGAGGAGACACATCGATATCCAGGTTTGATGTGGGCAAGCTAGCAGCAGGTACGGCCGTGGTTACGGGGTCACTTGGGACTCGGAAGATTTCCTCGAAGTGCTCCCGCCAGCGTTGAAGCTGTCCCTCCGATGTCACAATCAGCTGGCCTCCTTTACCTTTTAAGGGTTTCTTCTTCCTCTGGTTCCGATTCCCGGCAAAGGTCTTCGTCGCCTTGTACATCTCCCTGAGATTGCCGGAGTTAGCAGCGCGTTGTGCGCAATCCGCAATAGTGTCAGCCCATACTCGTCGGTCATGACCAGTACTGCGGTAGATTTTTCTGCGTATCAGGGAGTACTGCAGCTTCAGGTCTTGGCGCACTGCTACGTCGCTGGTTATCAGAAGTTGAAGGTGGAGCTGGCGCCTTTCTTCAATGAGGTTCCAGGTTCGTTGTGACATCCAGTCCTCACGAGCGTATGTTTTATGTCCAAGAACGACGGAGCTGGTCTCTGTACCTATAGGCCATTTTGATGTGGTTCCACTCCGCGTTGACAGAAATACACAGCTATTCTGATTCTGTTGAAATCTTCGGACGTTCCCAATATGATATATATCTGTTGTTATGATTACTAGAGATAGAAATTTGACTTTACTTGTATGGGACTAATGTGAAAATTCTGGTAACGACCGCAAATATCGAAGGTATAGATAAAGCGGTAAATAAATAGGCTGTGATGAACCATTTCATATAAGTCATAAACGTTCTACGTCATAACAATTCTCGTAGTTTCAATGTTGCCGACACTTTATCCTAACGAGTGGCTTAATTAATCAATTACCACGTTAATTTATTTCAGAGTCTGGGAGCCAATTTGCATTCTTGGTTTCAAGCCCTCAAGATTTTCTTCGCAGATCTTAAATGCTCATAAAATGTATTCAAATTATTCGCAGTTTAAATTCTAAATAAAATATACGGATTAGCCATATTTATTTATTGAGGAGAACAATATGTAAATAGTACCTACCTTTGGCATAAGACTTACAGCCAGTTTCTTCATCAAAAGTTAAAGCCAAAGTAAAAGTCAAAGTAATGTCTAAAGTAAAAGTAACGGTCAAATTCAATTTTTCTATTAGTGTTGCTGTCACTTTAGCCTTGAAAAAACGTATTTGACCGTTACTTTTACTTTAGACATTATTTTAACTTTAACTTTTGATGAAGAAACTGGCCGTTAGTAAAATAATTAAAACCATATTTTCAGCTCAAGATATTTTTAAAATGTGATGTTAAGATAAGCATATAATACATTGCATATACATTTAATTCACCGAATGCTAAACACCAACAACTTATTTACATATTATTATCATCATGCCTGCTCATAGTTTTTTCCGATTTCACACTTTATTGTCCAGATTTCCTCAATGGTGTCCAAAATACACTTAATAAATGCAACACAACATAAGAGTATAACTTTACTTGCCTAAACTGGAATTGAACCTGCGCCCTCCATTTGAGAGACCGATGCTTTAATTAACTACCGAGCTATACTAAGTTAACAAACGACTAACGAAACTATTATAACAAAATTATCAACCATCCCCATTCATTACTCAAAAGGGTTTAAGGATCATCATAATTCAGACAACCCACTGAATAATCCCTTAAAAGCCAGACTATCCCGTCTGACCTTTAACCTTAATAATATTATAATAAAAAACAATCGCCCAGCATCCATGTCTGGTACAAAATATTGATTAAATTTTCAGACATAACGGCGCCTGGTGGGCACAGATTATACATGTGTTACTAGCAGATGCGTCACGTAGTTATTTTTTTGGGTTTAGGCGAAGACTGTTATATACCTATCGTTTTTTTTTGGCTGGTTTCAATCAACAAGTTTGAGGTAGTCAAAAAAGTGTAGGCAGTGTTTTTACACTATATGCAATAAGGATGATATTAATCGATGTAAAATTGTGCTGAAAGTTTCATGTAAGCTATACCTAAGTGAAAAGTTTATTTAACCGACATTACATTATAGTGACATTACGACATTTACATTATAGTGACGTCTAAGTTAGAATTTATTGGGAACCTAATGTAAATATAGAATTACAATATTTCCTGATTGACGCATGAGGAGTTGACCAGGGGAAAAACTTCCAATAAGACGTATCTAAAAACAAACAAATTCATAAAAGGAAAACATACATACCTGCTTCAATAAAATATTAGAACACTCATAGGCTAAATAAAATCCAACCTAATTTATAAATGTCAATGCGGATTTATTGTTTTTTTCATAATTTTTATTGTATATAAAATGTAAGTTTACAGGTTATAGTTTAGACTCGTGCTTGATTTTTTTTTGTCATTCAGTGCTGTTATTGGGGACTGACAGTCCTCTCTGAGGCCAAAGGCACTATGTTACCTACCGAACTATCTGTCAGTGTCTTTCCCTATTTAATACTCTTTGCCAAACCGCCATAGAGACCCCGTCTGTAAGGGTAGCACTACCAACTAACACAGTAACTACTGAGCTTCTTAGTACGCAAACGTAGGCAAGGTACGTGCTATATTATGTGTGGTTATATATTGTGCACTTCTGTTATATGTAGATTATTTAATCTATGTCCTTTTTTAGGGCTGTGTTAAATCGTGTGTGTTGAGTAACGTGTGTTGTTGGATTAGTTTTTTTAAGTTTGGTTCTATAATATAGTTTGAAAGTTGTTCAAATGTTCGTCTATTGAACAAAGGGCTGTAAGTGCGTCGATTTGACATATAACTATGGATTATTTATCGATAGTTATATGGCACAATCCATCCTTAAATTTTTAGAACCTAATTTCAGAACATAGCAATTCCACTGATTGATGTTACAGGCATATTTAGTTTCATCTCGTTAAAAAGTTTAATGCGTAAATTGAAACGTATAGGTAAATCACGTCATTTCCGGCCCGTAAACTATCCAAATTAATACAATATTTTGAAAACCGATATTAAAAACTGTCCTTCTTCTAATAAGCCTGCTTTATAATTATCATGTAAAAATGCTTATTGCAAAGCTAAAACTTACAGGCATGTAAAATTCCTGTAACCTCATTTTTAAAGACGGAAAAACCAAATGAGCCTTTTGTCAGACTTTTACTGACCGAAATTCACCTATGTACCTTCTTTCGAGCCCTCCCTTTATGTATCAGAGCCGCGATAACTCTTTCAAACCATCCTACAGCCTTAAGTGCTAGACCTTTGGTAAAGTGCTTAAGAGAATCTAGTATTCCTCTGCATTTGTTCATATATCTAGTACAGGTACATAGTTGTATTCTTGTTCACCTTGGCATAATCAACATTAGGCAAAATTCTAGCCGCTATAAAATGTGTGAACTTTAAATACAAATACTTACCTACGTTTTTCAATAGATGTAAATCGAAATTGGTTTAGAACTTCCGCCTGCGCTCATTTCGGTAATAATTTGCATATTATTAAGTATTTATATAATAGAAATAAAATGTTATATGTTGCCATTTATGTTTTTTATATTAATTCCCATAAATTGTTGTTGGTTTTGTTAACGTCAGTCAACTTACGTCAGATTTATTGTTATGATAAAAATTTGCTATTAGTTTTTCCTGTATTTTTGAATCGTTTTCCTTTTCGATATAATTTGCACGCTTTTTGTATGACAAAGAGATCATTATCCAATATACCGACATAAGTACAAATCAAAGAGCTTTGTCTTACATTGCTGCATACTCGTAAGTTTTGCCGACTTTAAATAATAAAGAGGTGTCATCATAGGTACTTTGAATACCACATTTAATAGCCCTCTTACACGTATGGCAAGATTATATAATGAAAGGACCATTGTGACAGATTATCCCATCGATATTTTCTTTATGAAGTTCGCATCATACAAACGCTCCCTACTTAAACAGTGTGAATAGTGCCCATTCGTTATTACTTTAATGTGTATTTTAATTTTATTATCTTAGTTATTTTTATGTAAGTCTCAAATGAGTTTCATGTTTAATGTCATGCACTCCTGTAATTTGTACAATTGCTTGTGCTGTCAATAGGCATGATGACAAATTTTTAAATTCCTTTGTATGATGTAGGTATACGTCTATTTTATATGAAAAATTATTAATTTTAAGAAAATGCGAAGTTTTTTTATCAAATAATTGCATTTTTCTCTGTCCACTTTGAATCCGGCGCGAAAACGCTTGTCAGTGTCATGTCGTCACTTGTGACGTCACGACTGAAATTACAAGACGCAAGTAAACAACGCTCGTGCAATAATTAAGTTTTTTGTGTTATTAAAAATGAATTCGAAAGTGCATAGGTGTTGTGGGGTCCCCCAATGTAAGAACACATCCAAAACAACTCCTGATAAGTTATTTGTGTACGTTCCTCACAATAAAAAAATACGAAACAAGTGGCTTAAACTTGCAAGGCGAGATTCAAAAGCAATATTGCCCAGGGTACAACTTTATTTTTGTGAAGATCACTTTGATGTAAGTTATTACATAGTTCTCTAGATTCTAACATAGTTTATAATGTAAATAACTATTTCGAGGTTAGGTTTCATCTCTCATTGTTTTTTAATTAAACTAGTATACTTACATGGAAGTTTTAACATTTCTAAATTCAGCTGAACAAAAATCTTTATTTGATGCCAAAAACTTTCCCAGCATTATGATATCAATTCTAGGCAAATTAGCGCTGTTTGCTTTGATAAATCCGGGCTCCATAACTCGTGTTATAAACAATTAATTAATTAGAAACAAAGATCGCAGTGGAAGTTCACAATAACGAAATGTGACGTTCGCGCGCTTTCGCGCGAGTTGTTTTCAGAGATGACGTCACGAGCTCTGATCGGTGTTCAAGATATCATGGCGGATTGCCTTATTTCGTAATTTTATTTTATAAAATACATATTAATCACATTATTAATAAAGAAAACAATGCGCGTTTTATATTCCAAGCTTCAAGTTTAATTTAATAAATATATTATTTTAATGATTTTTGATTACTGTCATCATGCCTATTGTTTGATTATTAGATTTTGTATAACATTGGGTGATTGTATTGTTGGTGTGCTTATTTTTAATAAATAAATAAATTCTCCGGCGCGGCATGTCTTCTTCCATGCCTTCATAAATAATGGTTAAAAGGGAAATTAGATTCAAACAATTTAGAAAAGAAAGAAAGAAAGAAAGAAAAACGTTTTATTCACGCGAGTGACACAAGGAAAAAAAGAGAAAAATACAAAACAAACAACAAAAAAAATTAGATATAAAAAAAATACGAATTACAACACAGAGTACGGAAATTACAACAAGAGACACGACACGAGAAGAAGGTACATAACGGGAAATATGTGTCACACCCGCGTGAAACGGCCCTCGCTCAGCATAATGCTGAGACCCTACATGAATTTAACCATACATGTTTGTAATCTATGTGTTGTCGTCATTGGTTAGCGTGGATATATTCGCCGTTGCTAAAATTATTTCAACGCCTTCTAAAAAAGCAATGGCAATGGAAATTGAATGCTATCTTCTTAGCACTAGAGGAATGTAAACTAATGTTTTATTATCTAATGTTTCAGGACAAAATGGGGCTCCCACAGCTGACAACGTGTTGCTTCGTCTTCGACTTGAAGACAGGATGTATTATCATGGGCAGTATCAATGCTGTGAGTTTGCTTTCATTATTTCTGTAGGCGATATGCTGTAAATGGACCGAACATTTTTGAATATTTTATACTATCTAAAAGAAAACGTCTTACAAAAGATTATAATGAAAATAACTACCAAGTTACAGAACAAATTACCTTTGTTATATTGTAAAGGTAAAGGCAGGATATAAGTACAACCCAAAAGAGATGAAATCGATGTCCAAAAACTGTTAGTACAATTACACATTTATCAATTAAACCGCGACGGACAGAACATTACCCATTATATTCGTACATTCGATGAAAACTGCTAAGAAGTCATCATTTGGGATCAGCACAGCGACGTAAAACGTGAAAAATCCTTTATCCTTACATTTTTCCATGTAGCATTTCTCTCATCTGTGTGCTGTTTGTTACAAAGATCTAACTCAGGCCCTTTTTTCTTTGAAAGTGTAATACACTATTGCGTTAAATGCTAAAAAAGAATCAAAAGTCTCGAAAAAACTCTTCACACCACACATAACACCATAAAACCCACTAAAATGTGCATTTCCTCCCCAGGTCCTATCATTTACCATGCTAACACTAATGATAGTGCTCGCAGCAGAGGTAGGAGCGATCGACTTGGAAGTGCAATATGCAGGTGACATAGAGATGCAAGCGGGCATGACTGGCCTCTACGCTATGACTATCATACTGGTCATCATGTTCCTCGTTAAGTTCCTCATCGACATAGCTTTTGTTTATGGAGTTTCTACGGTAAGAACTTAATTATGTAATCTATATTATTAGGCTGAAGAATTTGTATGTTTGTTTCACACTACCTACTGGTCTGATTTGAAATTATTTTACAATTTCAGACAGCCACTAATAAAATTAAAGAGATTTTAATTTAGATATTCCCAAATCAATGCTTCTAGTCTCTTTAGATAGCTACACTTTTACATCAAGCGCCTTCCGATTTCATTAAAATAAACTCAAATATCAATAGAAAGGTGTTTTTACACAGGTTACAACGGGTAGAATTACTGTGTACTGTGTCTTATACAGCTTGTTAAGAAGATTGTAAGAAGAAGTCCTCACTTAGAATTTAAGCTTTAAAGAGTACCTATGTTATCAAAAAGAAAGAGTTTGTGTTAATAATGAGAGTCTTAAGGCTGAAAATGTGCGTCCCAACTTTATCTAAGTCTAACTAGACATAGAGTACCTCCTGAAAGAAACTGTGTTATTAAGTTTATGTTGATTAACATTTTGTTTACCTCATTTCCAGGAGCGGCAAGGCATCATCAAGGCATACATGATCATGTGGATCGTGTTCTTCATGCTCTCCATGTTCATATTCTTCCTCAATTCTCCAAACATCAGCGTCGGGACTATCTTCACTGAACTCATTTATATTGGTAAGTTACTTGACCATTTTCGGTAGGGATGTTCAACATCGTCAATGACTGTAAATCCCTTATAAGATTACAGCGAGTCTTCAAAATAATAAAATAATGTTTGGCAGTGTTAATTCATTATGCTTTGCCGCAAATCATCATCATCACCTGTCTAGTCTTTTCCCGACTATGTTGGGTTGAGGTCTGCTTCCAGTCTAACCGGGTGCAGCTGAGTACAGCTGTGACTGCCTATCTGACCTTCCAACCCAGTTACCCGGGCAAGCGGCTTTGCTACAAATTGTTGCTAAGATAAAATGCCAAGGCGCTTAAAAGTTCGAAACACCAACGTGACTTATAAGCAGTGAAAAGGGTTGAACCGATTTAATATTATTTTAATTTATTAAAAAAAAAACAACGAATTGAGAATCTGTCGCTTTTTTTGCAGTCGGCCAAAAAATGTACACGGGTCCATGTATCTTTTATAATACCTGATATAATTCTTCATTTCCATATTTTTCAGCTCACAACGTATACACCATACTCCTCTGCAACAGTTTCTACAAGCAACTCAACAGCAGAGAAGAGGTATAAACCACTACAGCCTGTCATATGACGTCATAAGCCATGTAGCATTGAATGCAATACCAAATTGTGTAGTATTACGTACGTTCCACGTGTTTTTGTCAATGAGTAAAATAATGAATTAACACTGCCAAACATTATTTTATTATTTTGAAGACTCGCTGTAATCTTATAAAGGATTTACATTGGAAAATAAATAATTAAGTTTCCATACGTATTAAATGTCATGACAATAAATAAAATGTATTTCAAATTATGTATGACACAAAGTTTATATTTGTGTATAAGCATACCTACCACATCAAAGTATGAATGAACACCAGTCAATAGTCATTTCATAGATTGCAACAGCCTAATTACGTAAATCAGTCGCTCTGTATGACTATTCAAGCCAATGCCATGTCATAAAAGTGTTAAATAATACTGTTTTGCAAGTTGTAATGTTAGTGACATACCTAAGTCATGCAGAAGAAACCGGGAGCCAATGGCAGTCTTAGCTTGCGTAGATTTAAGTATAAATATGGTTTCTTGCGATGTAAACTTATGAAAATTGTAAACTTTATGAATTTTTAAACGCCTACTTCGTGCCAAATTGTGTCAAATTATTAATTAAGCTATTTATTAGATTGATACGTGTTAATTTTTTTGTAAATAATATAACGTTTAATTACAAAAATGTTTATTCATAAAATGCTAGTCATTAAGTTTGTTACAGTTGTCACTATACGTCTATTTATAATAAAAAATATATAATACTGTTATCAAGACATACGTAGTTTCATTACCATCAATTTTTAGGTTTTACATTGAACAAATGACTCAACTTTACTTTATCGAGATATTATTAAAATCTACGTGATTACTTATTATATAACTTATCCTCATATAAGGCACTTTGTACTCTGTTTAAGTGAGGACAATCTGCCGTTTACTCCTTACTCTATCTATAGGCACATATTTCTTAAATGTTATCGGGTTGGTTAGTTGGTAATCACCTGTTATACATTCTCTTTGGTATCCGATCAATATAACACCTGGACTTATAAATAGGCTGAAATAGGCACCTTCGCTATAAGCTTCTTTCAAACGTAGGGTCATAGTTAGGCCATGGTATCCATAGTAGTGAGATCCAAGAATTATTGAAAAGATACTCACAAACTTCTTATTAAACAGGCCAAATTATTTACAAAAACAAAAGACGGAAGTTTAGAAAACAATCTTTGCTCTCGAGTAAAACAAGTAACTTCTCATCCCCCCTCAGCAAGGAAATTAGTAAATTAGGTACTAGTAGTACTAACTAGCAGAGATACTAAACTCCACTTAGGTAACCGATATTGATACAGAAAAAAATATATAGATAGAATTTGACGAAACACTATTGAATTCTTATCGACGGCTACCTAGATTCGAGAATTTTACCAGTTATGTACAATCTCTCAGAAAATATAACATAAGTCTTAAAATAAATGACTAAAGAATATTCTAGAGTCTCTCAGTATCTTCGTCGAAGCAATCAGCAAGGGGATCCACATCTTCGGCTTGCTGGTGGAATCTGAAGTCTTTGCCCCTCAACATAAGCTCGTAAACCGTATGCACGACCACCAGGAAGTGAATGTGGAATACTGCAATCAGAAAAATATATAATTAATCCCTATCATATTATTCATAATATGATAACGCTCCAAATTCTTAAAATTCTAATTCTATTAAATTATTCCAAATTTCAAAATAGCCCATTTATCGACGAAGGCTAATATAGTAGACTACATTTTATATCCTTGTGAGCGGAGTAGTTTCCACGGAATGCGTGTAAAGCGGCTAGTTGAAATTCCAGTGGTAATATTGTTAAGACCTCGGCGGAGTACTTCACAAAAAAACTAATAGTAAAAGCAAAATTTATGAGCGTCTCAAATCGAATTCGATTGTTTGTTACGCTTTCACGCACCAGAGAAAACTCGGAGAAAGAAAGAGCTTTCACGCAACAACTACAGAAACGATCATCATGAAACTTTGTACACATATTCTTGGTGATACTAGAGTGAACATAGGATACTTTTTATCAACACGCCATGCGGGCGAAGCCGCGGTCGGAAGCTAGTAGGTAATAGAGCTGTCTGTATACTAACACGACACTATGAAGAGACTCAGAGCCAGGATCCAGCAGTTCTCCAGCAGCACCAGCAGAGCGCACAGCTGACACACGATCGTGATGATGATGCCGAACGACAGCCCCCAATACAAACTATGGGTAATACAGCTGTCTCCATACTTACATGACACTATGAAGAGGCTCAGAGCCAGAATCCAGCAGTTCTCCAGCAGCACCAGCAGAGCGCACAGCTGACACACGATCGTGATGATGATGCCGAACGCGAAGTAGCATAGCACGAAGCTTGGTTTGTTCTGAAAACAACAGTAGTTCATTAATGCTAAATCAAATTTGAAAATCATATTTTTTACAAGCTTTTATTACAAGCTTTTATTATTACAAGCTTTTTTACAAGCTTTTATTTAACTTGCAATGTATGTATGTATGTATGTATGTATGTATGTAACTATGTGTGTTCGGGTGGAATTTTACAACTCAATTTTAAGGCACTTGCCCTCAACCGATTGAGCTGCAATTTTGCATACATGTTTAGTTTGGATGACAATGCATGTTAAGCTATGTGACGTCATCCTAAATCCAACATGTCTAAATATACAAGATGGCGGACTAGTTATTTTTAAAGTACCTATACAATATGGGTATCAAATGAAAGGGATTGACAAGTAGAACACATCGCACTTTACGAAATAAAAATCCAAGATAGCCGCCGCTACAAAATGGTGAATAACCTATTTTTTTCAATCCCATCCATACCTATGGGTATCCCATGACAGGCAAGTAGAATAAAGTGCACTTTACCAAATCAAAACTAAAAAGTATAAAATAAATTGAGGTAAAAAAAATCTTTAAAAACAAGCTTTTATTTAAATGCGCTAAAAATAAAAAAATAAACTTTTACTGTAACTTTACTGATTTATGTTTTAAAAGCTTGTCGCGATTTTACTAAGAAAGTAAATACGAGTACTTAAATCTCGCGACAAGCTTTTAAAACATAAATCAGTAAAGTTACAGTAAAAGTTTATTTTTTTATTTTTAGCGCATTTAAATAAAAGCTTGTTTTTAAAGATTTTTTTTACCTCAATTTATTATTGTTTAGCTGATAGTCAGCACTCCTTGAACATCAAATTAATGACGCCTGGAGGAAATCGCTATGATATAAACAATTCATCCATACATTCGCAGAAGAAAAGGTCTTTGCATTAACACTAGCTTCTGACGCAGGAAACGTCGCGTAGGAAAGTATGAACTACTTCACGTATTCCAATAAAAAGTAGACTACATCCTCCCTCTTTTGACGCAGAAATACTTATTTGTTTAAATCAGCTCGGTTCTGGATATTAACACGTTGAAAAAATCAAGCAAACAATATGAAGATTACGCAGCGTAGGACGTCCACCAACGAGGTGGACAGACGACCTTATAAAGGTCGCCGGAAGACGCTAGATGCAGGTCGCTTCCAACAGGTATCTGTGGAGATCAAAGGGGGAGGCCTATGTTCAGCAGTGGACGTCCTATGGCTGAGATGATGATTGTATTTATATATTTGTGTATTTATATTGATTGTAGATGTTTATGTTAATTAGTCAAATTAATATTTAAACTGACCTGACTACAGTCTACTCACCTTTAAAATACCAACAACCAGCATGACAGAAAACATCATTCCGAATAAAGCGACGACAATAGCTATGACCATCAGGATGCGAACTGAAGTCATCGATAGATGCAGCCCAAAGGTCTGCATGTACTGGACTTGAGGAGTAGACAGCTGCCTGGTCTCTTCATCCTTGATGATGAGGCAAGCGATGGAACCTGATAGCATGAAGAGGGATACTAGCTGGAAGAAGAAAAAATATAATTATAGATAATATAAAATTGCCATATTTTTAGAGTGCGATTCGATCGAGTGTTCTTACAAATTATTTCAGAGTGAAAAACAAATCTCTAACCAGATTACTATAATAGTTAATAATAATGAGCTTTATTTTCCTTACACACTTTAAAAGACTTACATTTCTAAATATTATTTGTAGTGTTAGTATTATATTTATATTTATTTTAAAAAATTATGCTTATTCTAGTGTTAGTATTTTGTAAGGACCGCTCTGGCGGTGAAAGCCTCCTCCATTTCTTTCCATTTGGCTCTGTCTCTTGCTAGTCTGCTCCAGGTATTTCCCACCGTACCAACTATATCATCACTCCATCTTTTGAATGGCCTTCCTTGTCGTCTTTTCTTGTGAATCGGGTACCAATTGGTGACAGTTTTGGACCATTTGTTACCTGGTGATCTTTGGACTATAATAGTTACTTTAACTCAAACCCAAAATATTTGTAATTAAGTTAAGGTACAGCGTAAAGGCCGTGAGGCCTTTTTCAGGCGTTGCAAAAGATGTTCTGTGTAAAGTATGTGTGCGGCCGTTACCTTTTTTGTCATTTATTTATTTTTGAACATATATTTTACATTTTTAAATATAAAAATAAAAAAACATTAAAAAATATAAAAAATAGGTTGCCACCGATATCGGGCACAGGGTCCAAGGTACCAGAGATAGAAACCTCCTCACAATACGCGCCGTATCAAGGAGTACTGCCTTCTGAATCAGTCCCTTGATCCAGCCGTCTAACGAGAGCCTCCTGAGGTGTTGGTCGAGGCTCTTGGCTATTAGACCATTGGCCGTAACGACAATCGGCACAATGACAGCCGTGTCGACATTCCACATGGCGACAACCTCGTGCGCTAAGTCAAGATACTTTATTTGTTTCTCTTTCTCAGCTTTCACGAGGTTCTCGTCATGCGGAACGGCGACATCGACTATCATCGCGCGGCGCGCTAATCGATCTATCACCACTATATCAGGCTTATTGGCTGCAATAGTCCTTTCAGTGATGATAGATCGATCCCAGTACAACGTGATATGGTCGTTTTCGAGAACTGGGTCGGGCGCATACTTGTAGTACGGTACCTCAAGATCTACAAGTTTTTACTGCAGAGCAAGCTGCTGGTGGATGATCTTGGCCACTTGGTTATGTTTGTGCAAATATTCACCGTTAGCCAAACGAGAACAATCAGAAATAATATGTCTGATAGACTCACCTGGATGGTGACATGCCTGACATATGTCAACCGTCCCGTCTCTCATGATATATCTCCGGTAGTTATTCGTAAGGATAACTTCGTCCATAATTGCACATACACACCCTTCGGTTTCTCCAAATAAAGCTTGTGGCACATTATAGCAGCACCGCAACAGCACGGCTGCAGCACGGCGTCGCCTCGAATTAAGACTACGGCTAGCTGCCAGCGCGCCAACCACGCGATGTCCGCTCGCCGTCGGCGCGCCGTCCGCTCGCCGTCGGCGCGCCGGCCGCGCGCCGGCCGCGAGGTGTAAGCTTGCTGTCACCGCAAACTCAATATTATTTTAAGACGATTATGATTGATGTTATGATTGAACACGACGTAATGACGTTGTTTCGCTGCCGGCTCGGAGTCGGCTCGCAATTAGCACGCCGTCGGCGCGCTGTACGCATGAGGACCGCTCGCTTGCAGCACGCGGGCGGCGAGTCGAGTTGTGTGGAAGCGGCAAGCACGCTGACTGCTCGCCGTTGGCTTTTTCATATTGACATTACGAAATATATTATAATATACACGATTTAATGCTCTAAATTGAATGACAACTTAAATGCTGGTGTGGAGCCGTGCTGTTGCGGTGCTGCTGTAATGTGCCACGTCCTTAAGTCACCGAAGCATAGCCAAGATACGGACGCTTTGAAGTCTACATCGGGGCCATGAAGAGCCCCGAAGAAGCGTCCGTGTAGCTGTTTGCTCTGCCTTCTTGCGATCATGGGTAGTTAGTACCACAGGTTTGCGCCAGTTCTCATTTGCCAACGATAGCGGGGTGAGTCATCTGTCCACTGCTACCACATCACGGTGCATACCCACGTCGCTTTTGAGAAAATATTCTCTGAGACTGAACACACCTCGCGGTTGTGGAGCGTCTTTGCATTTAAAAAGCCTCGACCTCCACATTTCCGCGGGATGTACAGTCTCATCACCGACGATCGCGGGTGATGCATTCGTTCTGCGGTCAACAGTGTGCGGAGTACATCAGGACTGGCATGACCCAACCATTAAAGGCGCGAACCTTGTTGCCGCCCGATAAGGACTTTTTAGAACCCTATTCAGGCGGCCGTTACATTTATTATTACAGGAAACAACCCGTCGGGTTACTGTTTAAAAAAATAAAAAAATAAAGGAATACCTTTTATTTTGATTAAGTACTTCTTACATAAAAATAGCACAGCCTGTGTAACAATAAGTAAAAAGTTGCCAGACTAAAAAAATAATGAGCAACAAACAAACTTTAAATAAATTGGCAACACAGCTGCCACTCCAAGGGGAACTCCCTAACAATATAGGAACCAATATTCTAGAGGAAAGGATAGCGCATATACCCTTGTCTGCAAGTGTAAGGAGAGCAGAATAACCAAAACGGAGTGTGTCTCGGTACGAGGTAAATTGTGAAAACAGCACGTATTTCAGAATGCAATACAAACATTGTGGTTATATATTACATAGGGTATTTAATTTCTCAACACCTTTATGTACAAAGGCGTACTTGGCTGATAAAAATAAACCACTAATACATAAATAGCTTTTTAACCGACTACGAAGCTTTTTCGCTAGCTTAATTTTAGTTTAGATATGTACCTAGAACAATTTGTTTTTAAACCCGTGCCTACTACTAACCATACCGGGATAAAAAGCCTATGTTAGCCTCGGGAAGAGAGTAGTTTTCTAACTGTGAAATAATTTTTCAAATCGCTCTAGTAGCTTTGGAGTCTTTAGGGTACAAACATACTTATACAAAATGTGGTGAAAAACCGACATGAAACTTAATTTCATACCGAATTCGTTCACTAATATCAACAAAGCTAATTTAAGTCTGGGAAGTTATTTCTAGAAATCTATGAGCTACCTACCTACTCCTTAAGACGTAAGGAAACTAGCGGGCGAGAAGCCACGCCCTACCCCACTTTACATTTGGTTAGAATACCGAAAAGATTACGGATTGAGTTGTAGTACCTACCTACCCGCGCACTGCACTGGTGCAAACTTTTAGTCGGCCGATAGTTTGTTTGGGCTCATAACAGTATGAAGATGGAACGTGGTACGCACATTACAAATATCAGATATTATGGTGGTATCAGATCCATTAGAAACTTTGCTTGGTTTTAAGGTTCCTAAAAGAAAAAAGATAATACATAAGTATCATCTTTTTCAAACCAGGTAAAAACTGTTTAGTAACATTTGCTCAGCGTAATTAGTTTGTAGTCAATAAAGATTTTATAAAGCAATTGCTTTATTTACAGTTGAAACAACCTATATGGAAATAGGTATCACATACATAGTTAAATACTAGTACAGGAAATATAATAATAGCTACGAAGGTACCTAGACTTTGAAAGGATACTGTTACACAGCCACCTATGCGCGTGCGTCTGAAGTCTTGCAGTATATTTCTATAACCATCTTTCCATTGATTTTCGATCAGAGTTTGACTTATACCAATTATTGCTAATTACTAATCTATGTTAATGTAATGAAGATGACGCCGTTTGTCGTTTGTTTTTGCCCTAAAGGCTCCGAAACTGTTGAGCCGATGTCAAAAACTTTTTCACTGTTGGTTAGCTAGACTATTCCAAAGTAGCTGTCAGCTGTCTATATTTTAGTCACCGGTATGGGAAGAACTTCCCGCGGAATGCCGGTCAAACCGGGTTTAAAACCCTAAAACTAAGTAATTTATTCTCTACATGAGGCAATCCTCTACTTCTCTCATATGTACTTAAAAAAAAACTTTCACCAAACCGTCAGGTCTTTAAAGTTGATTCATTTTTTCAACATACAATGAGCTGACATTAATGAAATAACTACCTACGTAACTACTATAATACACAACCATATTACGTCTTATAGGTATCATCTCCATAATGCAGTTGGCTCTACCCTTCACACAACATCAGTAATTAAAAAAAAAAAAAACAATTTTATAAAGAAAAAACAAGAAAAAAATACTAACAAAACTGCAAATCCCCATCAGCACACATCCAATGTTCGCCGGTATCACATAACAGCATTTTTGGGACCAACACATTTTGCCACCCCTTTTAAAATCACAACGCGAAAACAAATTTACTCAACCGCGCCACAGCGTTTAAAAGGCAACACTACCATAAAATATGGGGAATGGCCGAATGGCTTACAGGATAATGAAGTACTTCATTCCCTTCCCCTCCCCTCCCTTACTCTCCTCTCTAAGCCAAATAAATATTATAAACACAGCGTTCCTTGAAACTGAATCTACGACTGTTTTGATTAGTGTGACAAAAATTCTACAGAGAGGCACTCAAGATTCTGTCTTTTGTATCAAAATATTGTCACTTGTAAGTCCATTAAGACATAACAAATAATTAGAGCTAGCAAATAAATAATTAAATGTAAACAGATGCAGAGCATAACTTGTACTATTCTACAAATATTATGAATGTGAAAGTGGAGTATCGTTGGATGTTTGTCCGGACTTTTGAAAGAATTTTGAAACTTGACAGTAATATGTACATTAAAAAATAAGGATACTTGCAACCCGTAAGTACTAAACTGTTTATTGATTTTAGTATCGATTTCCCAAAGTTTTAACAAAATTTTCCTTTGTTCCTTTTGCGTCACACGTTCGACATCAATATGTTAAAATTTTCCTGAATTTTAAACATAAGTACTGGAGGAAAAAATATGATTCTGAAATTCCGTATTAGAAAATAGATATTTTACTACTATTATTATAAAATAGATATTTTACTATTGGTTCTGTTGTTACAGCCTTTTTTTACCGTCCCACTGCTGGGCACAGGCCCCTCGCACACAGAGAAGGTTTATTGGTACTTACTACACAAAAAATATTTTAGGAACTAATAACAAGGGGACCTAGTCTGTCCCTGCACTGTCAAGTGTACTTTTTATAGGTCAGCATGCTAAAAATTATGTGCCACTTAAAATAAACAAAGATTGTTTCTGATAAACAAATCCGCTAGTCCTTCAAACACTTAACACCTTTGTGAAATACAGACGACACATCAACCTACCTCAATTTGTCTTTCTTAAATAGATTTTCAACCTTATCACAATAGTGGAAGGTTAATGTTCCATTGGTAAAATTTGACAAATTCGGGTATGTTGACGTACAAAAACTAAACTGTCGGACAACTATCGGCCGATAGCCGGTTGACAGTATATTTTTAAGGGAAATCGTGAACCCTGTCAGTTTTTATTGGGCCTTCACCAGATCGTTGTGTACCATACTTATCCTTGCTAATTAGGAGCCCGATCAAAATATTTGCTCGAAACGGCAATCGAACCGAAGACTTTTTCACTTCCCAGCTTCCCAGTAGGGCCAATGCCTGCCGGGGCTGCGGGATTGTTCGAAAGAGTTACCGCGGCCCTGGTACATAAAAGGCCTAGGTACGACGGAACACGACGGTTTTTAGTCAGTAAGAGTCTGACACGCCCTCACCGCTGCTAACCAGCATCAATTGATGATTTTTGACGTCGTTAAAAAAAAAGACTTATTTCACTGTTTGGATACATTATGCTAATTAAACAGTAGATGAGACAAATATAAACAACATACTATCGCTTGTCTTATTCATCACATTCCGATGAAGCTCTCGATTGCATTTCACCGGCTCAACGCGTTCAATCGATTTGGTTAATCATTTGAATGAACATTGTTCTAGTCGATACTATTTGATCTTTTCTTTACTTTCTTTTTATTCTGCGAAATATTTAGAGTAAACAGTGGGCTGACAGTTGACCTGATGGTAGGCAATTTGTTTTTTTAAAGAAATACAAGTTTTTAGTAAGTCTGATAGCGGATCAATACCTGATTTTTGTAATGTACGTACTATCATTAATCTTCATCTTCATGGCCGACCAAAAGTTGTGCGGGTACTCTAGATTAAAAAACATTTATTTAGAACAAACATGTGAAAGGATAGTTTTAATACAAATTTAATAAAATATAGAACTAATTATAAGGATAATTGTGGATTCCTGAATAGTGACGCACTAGATTCATTATACCCAGAGTACCTCATATAGTTTTATATGCACTGGTTATTTCAAGAACCGTTTTCAAAAAGTATTCATAATGCAAGAATAAATATTCAATGCAGTATTTAAACATAAACTTATATCCTGAGTCCTGATAACTCAGGACACACATGATTAATACGAACACAGAAGATTAAAAGTTAATATGTTTTCATGATTAGAGTAAATGAGTAAATGCTCATTAATTATCACCATCTGTCAAGCTGTTTTTGAGATAACAATGAAAGAATTGCTGTATTTAGAACTTGTTTACATAACATTACTGATAGAGAAAGAATGCATAAATGCTGCGAATGTATGAATGTGTATACATTGTTCTAGTTCATTTGCTAGAAAAAAGATGTGTCCTAAGAGCATTCTACTGACTTTTTGGTCTGGCGCTTGATAAGCACGGAGATGTATGGTGCGCACATTACAACGATTCAATATTAGGCCGGTATCAGACCGATTAAAAACTTTGTTTAAACTCACGCTTTTTTATCCCAAACATCAGGCCAACTGTCAAATAAAGTTGCTTTCTTTGTTCCCATATCTCTATGTATGCTTAAATCTTTAAAACTATGCAACGGATTATGATGCAGTTTTTTTAATACATAGATAGAGTGATCGAAGAGGAAGGGGTATATGTATAATAGTGTTTATTTAGTATCAGCGTTGCACCCGTGCGAAGCCGGGGCGAGTCGCTAGTAAGAAATAAATCATGGTTTATATTATGGACTAGCCGTTTTCCCGCAGTTTTACCCGCGTCCCGTGGTAACTACTGCCCGTACCGGGATAAAATATAGCCCATGTACTCGTGGATAATGTAGCTTTCGAATATTGAAAAAACGGTCCAGTAGTTTTTGAGCCTATTCATTACAACCAAACAAACAAACAAAGTTTTCCTCTTTATAATATTAGTATAGATTTTATTTACCTCAAAATCTGTACATTATATTTTAAAATAAACTAAATCTTTATTTACATAAAAAAAGAGATGACATAGTAATATTCTAGCAAATGAGACAAATCTTAGTTGAGAATAATAGGTACCTATTTATTATATGCTAATGCATACATAGTTACATACCTGTTTAATGTAACGGAAACACAACATAAATTAGAATACTGCAGGAAAATGAGCTAATATTTAATTCCACGATAAAAAGGCTTAGATTACATTTTGCCTTATTTACTTTCCGGCTTTGCAAGTGCTATGCTGAAATATGCATGGATTTATTATTATATTCATCATCTGACTAGCCTTTTACCACCTATGGGTTTTCTTTGTACAGCATGTTTATTTCTTAAGCCTCATTAAATAATAAAAAAATATGCAATGCAATTATACCAGTGTTTTCCATGGTGCTACTTACTGCCTTTCTAACCTCCTCAACCCCATTTACCCAGGCAACCCCTTAGTAAGACTGGTTGTAAGGCTCACTTACTGGCTTCTGACTACCAGTAACGACTGCCAGCGATCTTCAATGACAGCCGGGACCTTAAGTTTATATGAATCTTGTCCTTCGAAACACGATCTTAACCTCATTAAATAATGTATACAAAACATGGGATCGGCTTCTACTTTAAACGGGTGCAGCTACACCACTGTTTTATATGGAGTAACTGCCTTTCTGACCTCCTCAACACAGGTACCCAGGCAACTTATTCTCCCTCAAAAATCCCGTAAACGCAATGTATGCATGTGTGTGTGAATCAGCCTGCGAGAGTATGACAGTAAAGTTAAGTGTAGTGTATAATCTGTGATAACATCTCCGTCTCAAGCCAATCCCCTTTTGTACGTGCGCAGTATGCGCCCGCGCACCTTACGATCAAGTCTTGTCTTATAAGATTTATAACGTGATTTTATACTTATCTGTTTTATTTATATTTACATAGGTATTATAACCAATTTTCGTGCAGTGATATGTGAATTGTGTAATAATGGATAGAATCAATTTTACTATCAATGGCGAACGATTTTCTTTGAGTAAGTTTTTTTTTTTTAATTAATTTGAATGTGGAAACAACAGCAAACCATTTTTTTTATTGCATGCTTAATGACTGATTTCTATGTTTATTAGTAGCAATTAATAAGTGAAATAGGCGTTAATTATTAGAAACATATATTTGTATTCAGTACAGGGGTCCGGCAGAGAGGTCATTAGCCCGAATCGGAATAAAAACAAAACTTGATATAGCTATTTATAGTAGCGAGTTTTTGTTGCCATTTGGACTCTGTTATTATTGAAACAATTGAATATTAGTTGACATTGGCCAACGTATCTATTATCTTCCGGCGAGATAAGAAACATAGCCTGAGATTATCTTAGTGGCTAAGTTAGTAAATGTGCTGTATATTTGAAAAAAAAAAAAACAAACAATCAACAACTGGATAAATGGTGATCAGTAACACAGGAGCAACTTTATTCAGACACTATTCTCTAAACAATGCAACATATATTGTAATGCACTTAACATATTGTAATTTAAGAGAAAATAAAGATTTTTTTTATCATTGTTTTGGCAAAGCTTGTAATTATTGACAACTAAGATTAGAACATTCTTTATTGTACACCAAGAAAATTAACAACACAGGAAATCACAACACACAAAGAAGAGTACAATTGGCGGTCTTATCGCTAAACAGCGATTTCTTCCAGACAACCTTTGGATGAAGTTTATCTGGAGAATACATTGAAAATGGGCAGTTTAGTAGTAGTTTTAAAATCTACTTTATCACATGGTACTTGCTTGTCCAAATGTTTCCATGTTTTGGACTACTTCTAGATGCTAGTAACATTGACGGGTCTCATATTTTTTATTGTTACAGCCATAAGAAGCCCTTATGGTCCCCCACATCCGTTAATAGAATCTTCTCAATTGCCTTCTAGTTTATTTTTCTCACTTACCAGTCGTAGAGCCATAAAATACTTTATTAGAATTAGAGTAGTTCATGCATTGTATTGAAATAGACATGATAAGGTTTTGTATTTTTTTTCTTATCGAGTAAGCTGCAGGTTTAATCACCTAGCAAGTCTCAATTTTCTTAAATGACGGCTTCTGATGTGGAATTGTAACAACGACTGCTACAGGCACGGGCGTGTATCACCGCCAACTTTCAGACTCCGGGTTGCTTTGTGAAAAATTCTGAAACCCGCAAAGTGATTTTGGCCCAAAGCGTCTCGGGAATCGAACCCGGTGCACAGGTGTGGTTTTGCACAGCAGTCGCAATATGCGACAACTAGACCAATGTAGCAAATTAGTGATACACTGATGATAAATAGAAAGTATTTCATCAATAGCTTTGTATTAATAAGTAGATATACAATAATGATGTTTACATAACATGTGCTTTCTATTCTCTGATGACTTGCTAAAGTATCATTAGTTTTGTTATAATGACCTACTTATGATGACTTTTGACATTGATAACATGAGTATAATAGTAGGGGAGGCCTAGAAGGGATTTTGGGATTTACTCAAGCGCGGCAGATTAGTATAAAGGGAGGTACCTATTACCCCATTTAACACCTCCACCAAGTATAAGCCCTGTATATGTAGCCGCGTGTCTAGAATAAAGGATCAGATTAGTAAAAAAAAAAATATCATCTGACATTCTCCAGCGCGTCAGATTAAGATAGGGTAAGTTAGTTATATGCTAAAAAGTGTATATTCCACTAATCTGACAATTTGCGATTGACGATAAGAAGTAGGAAGGTTACAAACTTGTAAAAAAAAAACGTCATCTTGACTTTCTCGAGCGCGGCTAATTTTTTTTTATTTTGAAGGGAATAATTCAACGTTCACGAAAAATATATAATCTGACGATTCCCGTAAGCCGAAGTAAGGAAAATTAATCGATAAAGTTTAAAGCGTGCAGCTACGTGATGCCGGTATTCTCCTCCCAGGTTTCTATTCCTCTCTCTCTTTTTTCAATTCAATTCATTTTAGTGCAAATGAATGTGTGTTAGTATGTAGTGTTGGTACATTTTGGGTCTTAAATAATCTACACTAATATTATAAAGCTGGAGAGTTTTTTTGTTTGAACTCGCTAATCTCAGGAAGTCATACGTAGTATGCAGATATACTGTTTTTAACGAAGACGATTCATTTTATTGGATACTTTCGTTAAGTACGTGTGCCTTCCAGTTGCATTGTTTGTCTATCGTGATACCGAGAAATGCCATTTCGTATACTTCTTGTAATTTATGTCCTCTATAATTACTCTTTATAGTCTTCTTTTTATACAGTCGTGGTGGCCTAGTCATCCGGTTAGACTGGAAGCCGACCCCAACATAGTTGGGAAAAAGGCTAGGCAGATGATGATGAGCCTTATTTTTTTATCTATATGTATTAAATTGAATAAAATTAGTTTTTGTAAGATTTACGCGTAGATTATTTCCGTCAAGCCATGTTATTATAGATTCAATTGTATTGTTTATGTCACATGTATATTTATCAATGTCATTATAATTCAATGTAATTATTATAGAAATGTATGTAATGTATGAGCAGATTGGTACACTCCGCCAATAGCAATTTCATACATATCATTGGATAGGCCTTTTTATCTAGAACAACCTTTATTATGACAGCTTTGTTGAAATGTTTGTCCGTTCTGGGATATAGATCAAAAAGTGTGTAAAAGTTAAAACTAAATAGTCTATTGATATCTCAAGTTTTTAAGGAATACCAAAGTGCTACAACGTGTATGTCTTGTAAGTACTAAGTACTTGCTGTGCAGACATTGGTGTCCAAGATAAACTTAGACAGTAAATACAAACTTAGAAAAGTTGCATTGGTACTTGCCTGACCTGGAATCGAATCCACATACTTGAGAGGTTGGTTCTTTACCCACTAGGCCATCACGACTTAGATAATGATTATAACAAAATTAAAAAACAACGACATTGGTGTTAATTTTTCAAAGAAAATTAGGTTACAGTATTGATCATTATTAGTTTTAAAAACTTTCCATTGTCAGATTAAGCGAGTCTCTCCAGATAATCGTCAGATTATAAGATGATTACGTTAAGGGTACATAAATGAACCATATATATCTTAATCTGACGCGCTCGAGTATTTCAAAATGGCGATTTTTTTTTGCAATTTCAAATAATGGCCACGAGTTTAGGTCACGTCTAAATCGTCAGATTATTGCATAAGAGACTTCGTCTTGGTTCACTTAACACCCCTTTTGAAAATCTGTCGCGCTCGATAAAATTATTTTTTTTCCCATTTTTAACCCTTACCTACGACCACCCCCACCATGGAAACAGTCAGATTAATATACGTATGTTTTCAAAATGACGTACGACGTGCATGCTATTAATATCTGACGCGCTCGAGTATGTCCATGCAACTGTTTTTTTTTACATTTTTGAAAGTTTATAGCCGCTCCACCCACCGATGAAAGTGTGTGTATGTCAGGACATTTTTTTCTTCTTATAATCTAAGCTTCGCAATCTAATAGGTCTCATTGACGCTCGAGTCACTCCCGGTTTAGCACCCTTGCCTCCCCTACTATAAGTACCTACTTGATATGTATCTCTGTTTGTCTGTTTGTTTTTGTGAGTTCGTAGTCATGAAACTTTGAACTTGTTAAGCACTTGACAGGTTTTTTGCTAAAGACCCATAAGAGTTCGCACAGCTGCGTACAATTCTATAGATACACGAGAATATGATTGTTTGTGACGACTTTACGGTAACTTAAAAAAAGGCTGAACCAATTGAGATAGATAGGTTGCAGAAATGTAAAGCTATTTGGGGCGATTTGTATCTACATATTTTTACCCAGTTAATTAGGCGAAATAGGTCGGTATCCTCTCGTGGCGCGGGTGAACCGAATGGGTACCTAAGACCTAGTAAAAATATAAAACCCACGAATGATGTCCAGCCATATTCAAGTGACAATCGATCGATTATTATTGATTTATTTCCGTACGAACCTACCAATATAAAATAAATAACGCTTAAACAATTGCGGTTCTAAAATATAGTGGACGTAGGAAATCAATAGGATAATGTTTTTTAAACTGTTTTGTTTATTGATTTGAATCTATACATATAATAAAATATAATCAGTTTCCGTCTCTGGAACCCCAGCCACCGGTACCTTGGACCCTATACCCGATATAGATAGCCACCTATTTCTGTAAAAATCTATACAAATATAATAAAATATAATCAATTTCCGTCTCTTGAACCCCAGCCACCGGTACCTTGACCCTATACCTGATATGGATGGCCACCTATTTCTGTAAAAATCTGGTAAAAATGTACCGAATATGTTTTATATGAATAAATCAAAAATAAATAATTATGCATTGGTGAATCCAGCCTTGAATCTAAATAATTATGGTTTAGAATATAGTACTTATCTAATCTACCTACATACACACCTATATAGGATAGGTGCATAGTTCATAATTATGTAGGTATGCTAACATAATCTACATAGCATGCAAGTACTACGTAGTTTCTGGAAAAGTTTATTAAGTACTATGCAAAGTATATCTGAACTAGATTTAATTTGTATAACATTATGACAGAGCCCTTTAAATTCCTGAGCGCAAAATTATCAAGTAGGTACCTATTTGGTTGTTGAAACTGGCATTTCTTGCACCATGGCGAGACAACTTTCATTATTTTGTCAATAAGGGCACTTTTTATGTAAGTAGGTAGATACTTACCTAAGTTATATTTGACGTGGTACAATATTTGGTAAACTGGTATTGATATAGTCACAAGTCATAATACAATTTTAATCTAAACACGTAATATTATTTCCAGGCACATCCTTATGAGCCTTCTTGACTTCTTGAAGATCAAGCAAGTTAAAAATATTTTACTGGTAGGATTATAGCCCTACCTATAAATAATTGTAGAACTAGGCAGCTAAAAGCCTGATTTACGGATAATGTAGGTCATCTAATCTAATCTAATCCACAAATAAAGTTGCCACTACTTTATCAAACTTTTTGTGCCCTCTACTGTTGTATACCTCTATTGTCAGTTTTTATCGAACATTATTTCAGTTAAATATAATTCAATAGCTTTAAAACACGCTTTTGTAAATTCACGTAAAAATGGCCAAAGTTCATTACAAGACCATTCTATCAAGTCCAAACACAGCTTTGATACGATGTTTCAATATGAAGTTACATATTTTCCGGCACCATCATCAGTTCGACTGTAGAATGTTGTATTGTCATCAGAACTACATACTACCAAATCAAGACTCTACGACCCTTGGAAGATAGTTAAATTAATACCTAACTTTAAATACCATTGCATAGTTACAGGCATACATCATTACCATCATCATGTCAGTCAATTGCCGTCCAATGCTATACGTAGACCTCCCCCAAAGAACGCCAACCAGGCATGCAAGTAGACCTGATAAAAGTGTGCTAAAATTATCCTTGTTGTACTTTCAGCCGGCACAGAAGTGAGTCCACAAACCTCGCTGAACGACTATATCCGCAACTACCTGCAGCTACATGGCACGAAGGCGATGTGCTACGAGGGCGGGTGCGGCGCCTGCGTCGTCTCCGTGGCACAGGCCCATCCTGTCACCAAGGAGAAGCATATCTTTGCTGTTAATTCTGTGAGTTGTTCCGACTTCTCAGCTTGTAGTGCATGATGAATAAGGTCTTCTTAGGAGTAGACTAAAATGGTACATATCGGAATAGCTTTTTCCGAAACTAGACTGAGAGCCGACTCCATGCTTGGGTCTAAAAAGCCAACCAGTCCATTCCAGACTTAACTTACTAAATGCAGCTAAATGTTAGTGTTTTACATGGAACTATTGCCTACGTGATCTCTTCGTGTGTAAATAATAATTGTCTATTTGTGACATCATGTTATCCCAACTGAGGTAAATAAAGGTAAGTTTGCATATGGTGTCAGTCTACAAGTCTTACGTTCGGGTTGCCCAGGTACACAGGGTTGCTGCGGGTTGTTCGAAAGAGATACCGCGGCCCTGGTACATAAAAGGCCCATGACGGAACACGACGGTTTTTAGTCAGTAAGAGTCTGACACTCCCTCTCCGCTGCTAACCCACAGCGGAAGGGGTCATTTGATGATTTTTGACGTAGTTAAAAAAAAAAAAAGCAGTCGCTCCATGTAAAACGCTGGTAGGCACCTACTCAGCTGCATCCGTTTAGAATCGAAGCTGACCTAAAAATAGTTTGGAAAACCTAGCCTTTTAGCGAAAACCAAAGATGATGATGGACCAGCCAGATAACTTCCAAGCTTTTGGACCCAAGAATGTCATTATGTGTATGTAAACAAGACTGCAACAACTTAGACCGGCTACAGTCACTAGTTAAACTTGCACAAAAACATGTTAGCAGGCATGTTTATTTTATTTTCGTGCGGATGGGAATCTCCGAGCGGTGTGATCGAGAGGTGAATCAACTGCACAAGTTCATGGACGCGTGAACATTGACACACGTTGAATTAACCAAAAATTCCAAGTAGAATTGTTTGTGTATGTTAAGTAGGTATTCTGAGGTTTACCAATACTATATGTCACTTGCTCATCACACGTAAACTTTGAACTCTGAAAAATATTCCTTCGTCATAGCTGTGGGTTATGCTATTAATCCGTTTGTTAATCAGATATCAGATAGATCTTACCTTTGACGTACCTAATTAAGCATATACGTATAAGGATAATACCAATTCTAATCGTAAAACCGCAAGTCTACAAAACGATTAGAATTTAAACCTTGAGGTAAAAAATTGTCGTTCATTCGTGAATAGTGAGGGCATTCAACAATACAATGTATATATGTATGTATATATAATATGTAAATAGTCGTCAAGGAAAACTCAAACAACAAAAACTTGTTTCTAACCACAATGAGACGAAATCATTAGGTATTTACCTTATTTAAACAGATCCAGTTAATGTTAAAAACTTTTATTGAAATTAGGATAAGTTTAGCTCTTTTTGTCCCTTCAAAGATTGCTGACACGATAGCAGCCCCAAATCGCTCAACCTTTTCAGTTAACTACCTAATCATAATAAGCGTACATAACTTACAAAAGTTACAATGGTACCTAGAGGTACCTACATCTAACCTGGAAATGGCATACTCATATTTGAGAGGCTGGTGCTATGAACGACTGGCCACCAGGACAACCTATAGGATGTTACAATGAATCGCTGGAACCCGCGATTCCTCCACATTTACCTTATGATGTCCTCTTAGCCAACTGCGCAGGACATATTATGGTGCACAAGCATTTGCGCAGACACAGGTGCACTCACTATTCCTTCACTCTCATAGCCCGATGGGACGGCAATCCGACACCACCGGAGAGAGAACAGGCGCAGGACCGACATTTACGTACTCTCCGATGCACGGGTGTATCAATCACCAACTTCCAGCCAAACCACCAAACCTACAAAGCGATATCTCACATCATTTACACTTACCTTGTAAGTCAGATGATGTTGATTAGCTACTATTGACTTTCTTGTTATATTTCAGTGCTTAGTCCACATTCTATCATGCCACGACTGGGACATAACGACCGTGGAAGGAGTCGGGAACAGAAAGGATGGTTACCACCCTATCCAGGATCGGTTAGCTTCTTTCAACGGCACCCAATGTGGGTACTGCACCCCGGGATGGATCATGAATATGTATAGGTAAGTTATTTTTGACAAGTGTGGGTACTTTGAACCATAGGGTCGATTCATACATTTCCTGAAATTGAATTTGATATCTGAAACAAGGACAGAGGAATATTTTTTATCAAATTACTTTTAAGAGCAAAGAACAGTAGCAAAGTTTTGAACAGTGAAGGTAGATAGGTAAGTAGAAAAATTTAAGGTACTTCAGATATCATATTAATAGAAGAAAATTATAGATAGAAAAAAAACGCTCGATTATCGATGTCTTTTACAGTAGACAAATCTATATAGCTACTATCTTCCACAGCCTCAGTAAAGCCAAAAAGGATCTCACGACAAAAGAAGTGGAGGACTCATTCGGGGGAAACATGTGTCGATGTACTGGATACCGGCCGATCCTCGATGCTTTCAAGAGTTTCGCCACAGATACCGACCCTGGGCTGCAGAACAAGTTACAGGTATCACAACTTTAGAAACTTTAGAAATTTGTATTAAGCCTTAAATCCTTACTAATATTATAAATGCGAAAGTGACGCCAAAACTACCGAACATATTTAGATGAACTTTGGTACACAGAAGAAAGTCTATAGGTTAAGAAAGGCTTTTTTATTCGGGTGCGGGAAGTGGTTTCGTCGGTACGGTGGACCGCGGGGACCAGTTAGTCAGTAGAATCAGTTTTTCATTCATAAGTTAGTTCTTCTAGTTTGACAACGTGAAGTGTTAAACAAAATTAACATATTTCTCACATTTAAAACAAAATCTTTCGATTAGGACTTAGAAGACCTGCACATAAAGAAATGCGCCAAGAAATGCACTCGTAAGTGCAGCTCATCGGATGACGAGTGGTGCATCATAGAAGACAAACAAGGATCACTGATGCAACTGAACACATCTGCAGGACGGTGGTACAAAGCGAATACAGTACAGGATATATTCAAGGTAACTTGCAAAATATTTTCTTTATGATCACGACACTTAAGAGATACAGTTGAGTCTTTCTTTTTTGCACTACTTTAGTCGAACTAAAAGAGTAAAAAGCCAAAGGAAAAATTGTATACCTAAATCATTAAATCATTTCTTAGTTTTTTTTTCACTTCAGGTATTGTCTCGTGAAGGCACAAACAGCTACAGGCTTGTCGCTGGCAACACTGGACGAGGTACGGTGTCTGCATGATTTTTCTCAATTAATTTACTAATAACATCGATTATGCTTTACGCACGGCCATTGCTGAACATGGCCTCCTCGAAAGCACGTCCATCGCGGTGCTTCATATATATTGCAATTAAGATGGCAATTTTCATTCCAGGAGTCTACCCCATAAAACTAGAACCCAAAATCCTCATAGACATATCGACTATAGAGAATCTGAAATTGGCGCTAGCTGATGAGAACCTGATCCTGGGCGCTGGGATGTCCCTCACCGAAGTTATGAAGACCTTCAAGGAATGGCCCAAGAAGAATGCAGACTTCGGATACCTGGCGACCCTGCATGATCACTTGGATTTAGTGGCACACGTGCCTGTTAGAAATGTGAGTAGTCAGTCGGTTAGCCCCATGGTAAGTATAAACATAGTAATAAACTACATATTTCTACATATCGGGTGTGTCGTTCACAATCACATTAAATCCTATCGCATATACTTTATGATATTCTATGGCGAATTGTAAAAAAAATAACCTAATCCATTCAGCGGTTTAGCCACAGGAGTCATTTTTCGTTTTTATAATTTACAACATCATGTGTAAAGCAGAGATAAAGTTAGGAGTATCGAATGTTTTGATCAGTTGACAGCTGTCAGTTTTCAAGGGAGAATTACAGTTGTTTGTAATGACTGACTTTTATATGGTGTTCTAATTTTCGCACATTTTTATTCTATTTACTTTGTTTGAAAAATTCATTTTTTTATTTTTACGTATTTTTCTTTTTTCTTTGTGTTAATGGACATATATTAACCAGTATATTAACGCATTTCATTTAATGTGATTATGAACGACACACCCGATATATACTTATTTATAAATTCATATGTACACCCACACGGCCAATAGGCATGCTCATCACACAAATGTCGAACGAACCGGAAATCGAATCCGGGACCTCAGGTTCGGCAGTCATAGTGACCATTATGCCATCAAGGTCGCCATTAGCTTCTCTGTATCCTTTAACTAACAAAAATGAGAGGATTCGGATTTTGATGCAAATGAATCGTAATATAGATACAGATTCCCAATTAAACAAATACGTCTAGATATATTGGTAGATAAGACTATTCAAATGAGCAATTTGAAATGGAAAATGCCATAACCACTTTGGCGAACGGTATGAAGGTACATACTTGTTCAATTGTCGCACTTGAAGCCACTTGAATGACATAATATGATGAACCTCGAGACAGATAAGTGCCTGTATATTATGATCAAAATTCACATAAAATAAGCGTGTGATAAAAAAGAGCTGATGAGATTTAGAACTATGATACTTAAACCTTGATATTAAAATAGTTGTTCCGTGGGAGCTTTTGCGCCACTGTGTCAGTTTAACTATTGTTTGTAACTAAAGGCCTATGAAAAAATGGAATTTGGACAAAAACCGAGACAAAAAAATATATTTTGAATCTTTGTTAGCACGAGTATATTTAAATCACGCAGAATGATCATTAAAAAAATTAATTTACAACACTTGTTTGTAAATAATCTCAACTTTGAGTGGGACGTATAATCTATAGGACTTATAAAAATAGGTTTATTCACAAATCAAAGAGTATAATAATCGAGACATTTGTACGGTATCAATGCTCCCCAACCATAAAAGTTTTACGTATTTTTCCTCAGATTGGAACAATTGGAGGAAACTTGGCGATGAAAAATAAGCATCCCGACTTCCCGTCGGACTTATACCTGATGTTGTTAGCCGTTGGAGCTACAGTCACCATAGGTGTGTACAAAGGCATATTTTTATCTAGCTAGATATCAATCAAGGTCAGAAAAGATTAGAACTAGGAGAAATTGAAAGAGATCAGATTGCTGCAAAAGCCAGAAAATTATTGATAGCTTTGGTTCGGTTTCTTAATTTTAATGTTTAGATCCCTTAAAATTCTTGGTTGTAAGAATCAATAAATCTTCCCTTTCAGTTAGCAAGGACTTAAGTAAGGTTGAAGTGAAAATGCAAGACTTCTTAAAAACAGACCTCAATGACAAACTAATATTTGATGTGAAACTACCACCCTTGTCAAATACCACGAACATCGTTAGAACATACAAGGTAATTGCAACTCTATGCAAAACGAAATAAGATTAAATTTTATGTAAGATCATTATAATTCTCAATTTCTCTTTTCAGATAATGCCTCGCGCGCAAAACGCTCACGCCATAGTCAACGCAGGATTTCTTTTTAAAGTAGACTGTGATAAGAAAGTCACATCCTGCAACATTGTCTATGGTAACATTTGTCCTACTTTCACGAAAGCGACTGAGACAGAAAAGTTGCTGGTTGGTCAGAAGCTGTTTACCAATGAGGTTTTATTGAAAACGTTGATGAATTTGTCACAGGAAGTTATGCCCGTGGAGATACCTCCTGAACCCTCTGCAATTTGTAGGCAGACGTTAGCTTTAGGTCTATTCTATAAGGCAAGTAATTTTACATTGTCTCAAAAACTCGCTAGAATTGCGAACCGTATTTTTTTGAAAAGCCCAAACATTAATTTCACGATCACTTAGATACAAAACAAGAACAAAATCAAGAAGTTATTTGACAAAATATTTTTATAGCCTTCCCATTGCCTCAACTATGAAAATTTGAAACGTACATACCAACCGGTCAACATTTGCCTGTTTTTGGGCAACATAATAATTTGTTCTGTCCTACCATTTCAGGCAGTTCTCTCAGGGTATGCTGACGTTAACAAAAGATACAAGTCTGGTGGCAGTATACTTAAGAGGCCAGTATCTCATGGCACACAAACATATGAGACGGATAAGACGTTATGGCCCCTGAACCAACCAATTCCAAAGCTTGAAGCACTATCACAGGTAAAGATGACCTAAGACTTTCTTATAAGTTTTTGTGATTTCAAATAACTAGTGATCTTTAGCTGTTAAAACTTCTCTGGGAGGTTTCCAATATTATAAAAAGCCTTACATGTGTTGAATTTATCATAGCTCTACCATGACTACTGCAATGCAGTTATGTAAAATAAGAATACTCTTACACTTAACGAGTAGTACTCTTTTTCTCCTTCTCTTCTCTCATTTCCTATTTCTTTTCTTAATGTTTTTTTCTTTTCTCGCAGTGTTCAGGGGAAGCAACGTATGCATGTGATGTGTTCAGCGGTCCCCGCACCGTCCATGTGGCATTCGTACTCTCTGATGTCTGTCGTGCTGAAATAATTGAGTTCGACGTTAGTGAAGCCCTGGTATGTATATTAGGATTTACACAAAAACTACAATATCGTTTTTGAGTAATTTAGTTAGCAATAATGCTTTATTTGGGCGAACTCTGAAACTAAGGTCGGTGAATAAATCATCGATATACAGAAATACTCTTAAATTATTTTGCTTTGGAAATAATGAGCTCTTGAGAACTATCAGAAAAGTGGTCCTCAATCAATATCACCTTGACCTGACTAATCACATTTATATTTCTACAACCAGCAAATGCCAGGAGTCATCGCCTTCTTCTCGGCCAAAGACATTCCAGGGAGCAATTCCTTCACTCCCACCGAAGTGCCATGGATGATAGCTGCCGAAGAAATCTTAGCATCAAAGAACATCTTGTACTACGGACAACCAGTGGGAGTTATAGCTGCTGTAACCAGGAGAGCGGCCGAAGCTGCTGCGGAAGTCGTTAAAGTGAAATACAAGAAGTTAAATGATAAACCAGTACTGAACATCAGGGATGCCTTGGAGGCCCATGATAAGGAAACAAGGGTAAGATTTTAGTTAATGGATCTTAGTTGCCGCAAAGATGATCGAATGAAAGATCACTTTATTTACATTCTTGCCGACTTTAGGCTGTTACCAGTAAGACTGAAACTTCTCAGCGCAGCTTAATAAATCAATTGTATCACACATCTCTTTTGAAAATCCCTAGAGACATAAAAACAAAACACTAACCAACTTAACTTCCACAGCTACACAAAGAAGTAACATTAGACCCTTCAAGAAGAGGCACAGACGTCCGACACACAATCACAGGCTCGTTCTCAGTGCCGGGCCAGTACCACTACACCATGGAGCTTCAGAGCTGTGCCACTCAGGTCACGGAGAACGGCCTGGTGGTGAGGTCAGCTACCCAGTGGATGGACCTGGTGCAAGTCGCTGTGGCTAAGATGCTGGACATGGATGAGAATCGGTATGTTATCCTTTTTACTATCTATTTAAAAAACGGCAACAAAACCCATTGCGTAGTTTTTTAAGATATAAGTGCACATAGGAATATAGGAACAGAGAAAGCGATTTTTTTATGTACTATGTAGTGACAGGTGCCCGAATCCGTATTAAGTACCCAGTGACCTTCTTCGATAAATAGCCTGTCTAATATTCTTCAGCTTTATTATATCAACAGTTCAAATAGGAAGTTCGGAACATAAATATAATTTGTAACTCTAAAGACAAAAAGACACGTAAATTCTGTCAGATCTACAACAGCACTTTGATTAAGATTTCATCATTATAATAATTTTAATAGGTGTGATAACAGGGTTTAAATAGTGGTTCTAATTAGTCAGCATTTTGGATTGGCAAAGAATATTGGACACGTATTTTTATTTTTCAACAAAACATTTAGGGTCAATTCCCACTGAAAGAGCAGCGGCCGGCAGCGGCCGTAAGAGCACGGAAAATGTAAGAGCGCGGCGCGGTGCGGCGCCGCGCGGCCCGCCGCGCTCGCGCTCAATCCCTTGCAATTACGGCCGCTGCCGGCCGCTGCTCTTTCAGTGGGAATTGACCCTTAGTATTTACTAAGATATAACGCAACAAAGATCGAGAGTCGGGAGTCGTGACGTCACGTCTGTGTACAATGGGACTTAGAAGTGACGTAACACAAAATTATATTTTTTGTTTGTGACAGAAAATGAAAAATACGTGTCCTGTCCTTTATTTGAGGTTTATGTAGAAAACGGACTAACTACGTTTTTTTATTCATCATGTCTATTAAACCTTCCAGCATCCTAGTAGAAGTGCCCCGCGTGGGCGGCGGCTACGGCGGCAAGGCTTCGCGCTCGGCGCTGGTAGCGTGCGCCAGCGCACTGGTCGCGCACAAGCTCAACCGCGCCGCAGTACTCGTGCTGCCGCTGACGCAGAACATGCAGGCTATCGGCAAGAGGAGTGCCACTGAGTTTCAGTATGAAGTAAGTCAAATATGGATAGTTCTACAAGATAAAAATAAGTTTACTTATGTGGAAAACATCAATGACGCACCAAACGTTTGGTTTCTATAGCCACAAAAGAATAAAATTCATCCAGATTGAGCATTCATGGTTAGGTTGCAAACGTGCAGGCTAAAAGAAATGCAGCAAAATAGAGCATAATCCACAGGTCATGATGGCAAAGAGTAACTTTCTGAAGCTTACATTATTACTTTTTAAAAGAGTGTCCATGGAGTTTCTTGCCGGCTCTTCTCCATAAGACCAACCTTTTGGAACTGTACAACTAGTGTGATGTTTCATAAGAGCCTGCAAAGGCCTATTTGAAGTAAAAACATTTCACTTTGACTAACTAATAAAAGGGACCACACATTCTATATAATGCTTCGTATTTTTTTTCAGTGCGGCGTAAACAGCGACGGCCTCATCCAATACCTGAACGTGACGTACTACAGCGACTGCGGCTGTTCGTTCAACGACTCGCCAGCCAGCAGCGTGGCCACCGTACTTACAAACTTGTATATGAGTGACACTTGGAAGATCGTGGGGTACAGTGTGCTCACTGACACGGCCAGTGCGACGTGGTGTAGGGCTCCTTGTAAGTGACCATGTTTTATATTAGGTAAAAGACAAGATATAAGAAATAATGTGCATTAACAATTAGCTATCCAACCAGCTAGTACATACATGCTTCCTAGGAAAATCATAACGTCCACCTACACAAGTATTTGCATCTTGTCAGACTGTATTAACCGAGACTAGACTCTCCGCTAAGTCTTTCTAACTCTTTGAAATGTTTGTTTCCAGCAACAACAGAAGGCACAGCATTCATAGAACACATAATGGAAAGAATCTCCCACGTAACGAACAAAGACCACGTCGCCGTCAGACTCACAAACCTGTCGCCAAAACACGACACTCTAAGAGAGATGATCTCAACCTTCACAATGACCACCTCCTTCAACGACAGAAAAGCAGAAATTGCCAAGTTTAACAGCGACAACGCGTGGAAAAAACGAGGACTTAAGATATCAATCATGTCTTACCCTATAGAATACTCCTGGAACTATCCAGTTACAATATCTGTGTACCATGGTGATGGTACCATTGCCATATCCCATGGAGGAATCGAAATGGGCCAAGGAATAAACACGAAAATGGCGCAAGTTTGTGCTTACACGTTAAAAGTCCCCTTGGAGAAAGTGGTGATTAGGGGTGCTGATAGCTTCGTGTCCCCAAATGCTATGGTGTCCAATGGCAGTATTACCAGTGATTCAGTAGCTTTTGCTACAGTGAAAGCCTGTGAAGACCTGAATAAGAGATTGGAGGCAGCTAAAAAGGAACTGAATGAACCAACGTGGGAGGAGGTGGTGAAAACTGCATATGAAAAAGGTAACTTTTCTTTAAGCATAATAGAAAATACCCTGCAAGACCCAAGGAAAAGTTTATAAAACAAACAGAAGAATTTAGTTTTTCAAACATCTCAACTCCGCCCAATAGCGTAGAAATTCCATTCTTCGTTTAAATACTCCGCCACGCTACTCCGCATTGAATGTCTGAGCCTAAACAATCAGAAAATGAAGGTAACTAATTAATATTTTGTATTCCCAAAGGTATAAACCTCCAAGTTACATACATGTCGTCACCGAACGATGGTCTCGTGGGCTACAACGTGTATGGCGTGTGCGCAGCTGAGGTGGAGTTGGACGTGTTGACTGGCAACCACATCGTGAGCAGACTCGACCTGCTAGAGGATACTGGAGTCAGCATGAGTCCTGAGATCGACGTGGGACAGGTGGGTGGATCCTTATATTATGTAGCCCGGTACAATAGAGAATGTTTTCAGAGCAACTTAGATCTGTCACAAGAATTTACGTAGTACCAAGTTGTCGACCCTGCGAAGACACACTGCTGAGCAAATACTGATTATATAAGAATATTTTTTTTGCATAAAACATGGTATACAAGATGGTAACTTAAAATATAATAGAAAAAAAAAACATACGATTCAAGAGAAATAAGACGACATTTCTATTTTTTACGGTCACTGGCAAAACTCCGAACTACCAATTTTTTATCGCTAGTTACTCTATTTTTACCTTAGTCTGTAGTAGTCTCTCCCTGCCCACAGATTGAAGGTGCCTTCATCATGGGCCTCGGCCTTTGGACTTCAGAGAAGCTGGTCTTCGAAGAGTCCACCGGGCGTCTGCTAACGGATCGGACCTGGACGTACAAACCACCAGGTGCTAAGGACATTCCTGTGGACTTCAGAATTATGTTTAGAAGAAACTCTACCAATGCTGCTGGAGTGCTTAGATCTAAAGGTGAAATTTGATTCTCTTTGTTGAGAAGGCATACATAGATATGCACAGATGTTTTTTTTTTTGCAAAATTATCATCATGATGTTTTGGAATTGATCTGCGTAGCTTCCAAACGACATGTTTTCAAATTTTTATCCAGTATTTATGAAAATGGTTGAGTACTCTACTACTAGACTGCTTATTACAAACACCATGACCTTCGCGAACTTCAAATTTTAAGACTCGTATTATCTTACATGCACTTTATGTAGGTAATCTATTATTGACTGAAACTTCTACTGTGAACTTATTATAGCTTAGATCTAAGCTAAATAGCGCACAAAAAGCAACGCTTAAATGCGGCCGTGGGGTGGGTCATTTCAGCGTAGACGAGCTGTAAGGTACATTATTAGCAATTCTGCTATTTCCCAGCTTTTAATAAACCTAATAACATTTTCAGCTACGGGTGAGCCGGCGCTAGTACTAGCGGTAGTAGTGACGCATGCGCTACACGACGCCATTGAAGAAGCGCGCATAGAGTTCGGCTACCCAGATCAGGATTGGGTGATTGTAGGTAAGATATGCAGATGTACCTAGTATTTTAATTTTGATGGCAATAAGCCGAATTTTTAAATAATGTGGGAAAACTTATGTAACATCTCTGATAAACTTTTCATTTTCGACAATTTTGGAATAGAGAACAAGCCTTCTAAGACGTAAAATAATTTTTAACCAATTACGATGGCAACATTGAAATTAACGAATCCTGTAGGTAAATTCAGTAGTTAGTATTATTTTCTGACCAAGCTTGTTTGTTTTAATTACAGATACTCCTTACAACGTAGAAAATATTCTTAAAGCGATATCTCCCAGAATAGAAAGCTACAAATTAACGTAACAACTAACCATTAACTTTTGAAGCAAGAAGACGAACCATGAAGAATTATGGATGGCGTCAGAAAGATGGATAGTAGTATTTTAAGGTTATCTATAGTTATAAATTATGTATGTAATAAACAATGGGTAATTTTTAAACAAAGGTCGTTTTACTTGTAATTTCATTTAAAACTAAATACCTCCCAGACAATTATTTCTTATTGATGGAAATGAAACAATATTCACGAAGTATCAAGTTTATTCTTTCGTGAAGTTTCCAGCCTTTTGAGCAGTCTTTCGCTGTAAACATTCCATTTCAAGTATTGACGCCGGAATCCCGCCAAATAATTTGACAGACAAATCACAATACCTACGTATGCGAAACTCGCCTTTATTTTGAAGAATTTGTGATTTGATGTGTCAAGTTATTTCGCAAAATTCTAGCGTCTAAAATATTAACTTATCTGTTAATAACATGAATCTAGTGGTATACACACTGTTTTTATTATTTTTCCAAAATGGGCTTGCTTAAAATGAGAACAACTTTATTCCGACAATGCAATAGACACTCCATTATTTTCAATAATTCCCGCTAAAATAACAATTTAAATATAATAAAGATAACTCTCGCGTCGTTTATTCAAATAAAATACAGCTCATATTGTACAGTGCAGTCGCGGCTCTCGTTACGGTAAAGTTTCATGTGTGTGGTGGCGCAAGTAGTGGATGGTTTCACTCCATGCCGGGTGGTAGCGGCTCCATGGGGTTTGGCGGCGGTACGGGCGCTACGACCGGCATTGGTACGAACGGCGGCGGCTCCTGCTGTTGGACAGAAATGACGCTATAAGTTTTCTGACTAAAGTAAGGAGTTAACGATGTATTGTAAGCGACGAAGCTGTCTATTTTATTGAAGCTTTAGGGTAGTGCCAGTATCATAAAACCCCAATGGTATAGTGGTCTAAGGTCTACGCTGGTCAGTGACACTCGGAGGGGGCGGACACAGCAGATATTACCTGGCACGCGGCTCGCACGTGTGCCGGCAGCGCGGCACGCTGGTGCGGCGGGAGCGTGGCCACATGCGTCTGTAGCGCGCGGACGAGCCGCGGCGACTGAGCCAGTGCGGCGATAGCGCGCGGGTCTAGTGACACTCGGGGGGGGCGGACACAGCAGATATTACCTGGCACGCGGCTCGCACGTGTGCCGGCAGCGCGGCACGCTGGTGCGGCGGGAGCGTGGCCACATGCGTCTGTAGCGCGCGGACGAGCCGCGGCGACTGAGCCAGTGCGGCGATAGCGCGCGGGTCTAGTGACACTCGGGGGGGGCGGACACAGCAGATATTACCTGGCACGCGGCTCGCACGTGTGCCGGCAGCGCGGCACGCTGGTGCGGCGGGAGCGTGGCCACATGCGTCTGTAGCGCGCGGACGAGCCGCGGCGACTGAGCCAGTGCGGCGATAGCGCGCGGGTCTAGTGACACTCGGGGGGGGCGGACACAGCAGATATTACCTGGCACGCGGCTCGCACGTGTGCCGGCAGCGCGGCACGCTGGTGCGGCGGGAGCGTGGCCACATGCGTCTGTAGCGCGCGGACGAGCCGCGGCGACTGAGCCAGTGCGGCGATAGCGCGCGGGTCTAGTGACACTCGGGGGGGGCGGACACAGCAGATATTACCTGGCACGCGGCTCGCACGTGTGCCGGCAGCGCGGCACGCTGGTGCGGCGGGAGCGTGGCCACATGCGTCTGTAGCGCGCGGACGAGCCGCGGCGACTGAGCCAGTGCGGCGATAGCGCGCGGGTCTAGTGACACTCGGGGGGGGCGGACACAGCAGATATTACCTGGCACGCGGCTCGCACGTGTGCCGGCAGCGCGGCACGCTGGTGCGGCGGGAGCGTGGCCACATGCGTCTGTAGCGCGCGGACGAGCCGCGGCGACTGAGCCAGTGCGGCGATAGCGCGCGGGTCTAGTGACACTCGGGGGGGGCGGACACAGCAGATATTACCTGGCACGCGGCTCGCACGTGTGCCGGCAGCGCGGCACGCTGGTGCGGCGGGAGCGTGGCCACATGCGTCTGTAGCGCGCGGACGAGCCGCGGCGACTGAGCCAGTGCGGCGATAGCGCGCGGGTCTAGTGACACTCGGGGGGGGCGGACACAGCAGATATTACCTGGCACGCGGCTCGCACGTGTGCCGGCAGCGCGGCACGCTGGTGCGGCGGGAGCGTGGCCACATGCGTCTGTAGCGCGCGGACGAGCCGCGGCGACTGAGCCAGTGCGGCGATAGCGCGCGGGTCTAGTGACACTCGGGGGGGGCGGACACAGCAGATATTACCTGGCACGCGGCTCGCACGTGTGCCGGCAGCGCGGCACGCTGGTGCGGCGGGAGCGTGGCCACATGCGTCTGTAGCGCGCGGACGAGCCGCGGCGACTGAGCCAGTGCGGCGATAGCGCGCGGGTCTAGTGACACTCGGGGGGGGCGGACACAGCAGATATTACCTGGCACGCGGCTCGCACGTGTGCCGGCAGCGCGGCACGCTGGTGCGGCGGGAGCGTGGCCACATGCGTCTGTAGCGCGCGGACGAGCCGCGGCGACTGAGCCAGTGCGGCGATAGCGCGCGGGTCTAGTGACACTCGGGGGGGGCGGACACAGCAGATATTACCTGGCACGCGGCTCGCACGTGTGCCGGCAGCGCGGCACGCTGGTGCGGCGGGAGCGTGGCCACATGCGTCTGTAGCGCGCGGACGAGCCGCGGCGACTGAGCCAGTGCGGCGATAGCGCGCGGGTCTAGTGACACGAGGAGGGGGGCGGACACAGCAGATATTACCTGGCACGCGGCTCGCACGTGTGCCGGCAGCGCGGCACGCTGGTGCGGCGGGAGCGTGGCCACATGCGTCTGTAGCGCGCGGACGAGCCGCGGCGACTGAGCCAGTGCGGCGATAGCGCGCGGGTCTAGTGACACTCGGGGGGGGCGGACACAGCAGATATTACCTGGCACGCGGCTCGCACGTGTGCCGGCAGCGCGGCACGCTGGTGCGGCGGGAGCGTGGCCACATGCGTCTGTAGCGCGCGGACGAGCCGCGGCGACTGAGCCAGTGCGGCGATAGCGCGCGGGTCTAGTGACACTCGGGGGGGGCGGACACAGCAGATATTACCTGGCACGCGGCTCGCACGTGTGCCGGCAGCGCGGCACGCTGGTGCGGCGGGAGCGTGGCCACATGCGTCTGTAGCGCGCGGACGAGCCGCGGCGACTGAGCCAGTGCGGCGATAGCGCGCGGGTCTAGTGACACTCGGGGGGGGCGGACACAGCAGATATTACCTGGCACGCGGCTCGCACGTGTGCCGGCAGCGCGGCACGCTGGTGCGGCGGGAGCGTGGCCACATGCGTCTGTAGCGCGCGGACGAGCCGCGGCGACTGAGCCAGTGCGGCGATAGCGCGCGGGTCTAGTGACACGAGGAGGGGGGCGGACACAGCAGATATTACCTGGCACGCGGCTCGCACGTGTGCCGGCAGCGCGGCACGCTGGTGCGGCGGGAGCGTGGCCACATGCGTCTGTAGCGCGCGGACGAGCCGCGGCGACTGAGCCAGTGCGGCGATAGCGCGCGGGTCTAGTGACACGAGGAGGGGGGCGGACACGGGCACCAGGCGCTCGCAGCACTTCACCCAGCCCTCCCATGCTACTTTGTTTAGCCACACCTGAAAAAGACAAACAGTAAATTCAATAAAAAATCAAAATGTGCAAAAGACACCCTGTATTTAAAAAGAGAATCTCTTGTCTAAATTACAACCAAGCGAACCGACACCTGCATCAGCTTAGACACAATCGCAGCATAAAAAACAAAAGCAGCACACACAGATTCTGTGAAATTCTAAATTAAATTAAAAAAAAATAAAAATAAATAAAAACAGATTCTAAATTTGAAAAAAAAAAAACTTGTTCTCACCTCCTTTTCAATGAGCAGCTGCAATATATTGAGTACGAGCGGCCCAAGGTTGGGGTACAACGTTAACGCTTGCAGTACAGTTCGCATCATCAGCACTGGGATCTCTGGTTCTTCCGTCAACCTCTGCAGTACTGCTGATAGTACCTGAGAGGAATAGAGCGAGTTCATAGAAGTAGCACATAAAGTAGTGCATGTGGGAGTACATAAAGATGTACACCGTGGTAGTATACATAGGGGAGTACATACAGGAGAGTATATAAGTAGCGTTATAGGGGGACTACATAAGGGAGGGGGGAATATAGGGAGAGTACATACGTGGGGTTATAGGGGGAATACATAAGGGGTAATATTGGAGGAGTACATAAGAAGGGTTATAGGGGGAGTACATAAGGGGTAATATTGGAGGAATACATAAAGGGGATTATAGGGGGAACACATGAGGGGGAATATTAAGGGGGCATATAGGGGAGTACATAAAAGGGAATATAGCTGGAGTACATAAGTAGGGTTATATATAGGGGAGACCATAAGGCGGAATATAGAGTACATAAGTGGGGTTACAGAGGGACTACATAAGGGGGAATACATAAGGGGTAATACTGGATGAGTACATAAGTAGGGTTATAGGGGGACAACATAAGGGGGAATTTAGAGAGAGAACATAAGTACGGTTATAGGGGGAGTACATAAGTAGGGTTATAGGAGGAGTACCTATGGGAAAATACAGGAGGAGTACATAAGTGGGGTTAAAGGTAGAGTACATAAGGGGGAATACAAGGGAGTATATAAGAGGTAATATTGGAGGAATACATAAAGGGGAATATAGGGGGAACACATAAGGGGGAATATAGAGGGAGTACATAGGGGAGCATATAAAAGGAAGAAAAAAGTATGAAGTATGTAAAGTCTTTATTTACTTTGCATGTAGGTATCTTTTTCCTTAGGATACAAATATACTCACGTCTTGCGTATAAGTTTGTTTCTCAGCGAAGCAGAGTGCTGTAGCCTTAATGATGTACTTGAGATCCGCCTTGCTCGGGTCTATCAGATGCAGTGTGACCAACAGCTCAGCTGGTGTGACTGGAATTACGTTTATTTATTTACTAGCTGTTTTTACGGGCACTACTCCCCGCACCCAGATAAAAAATAGCCCATAACCTTCCTCTATAAATGGGCTATATGGCAAGAGAAATTTTCAAATCGGTTGAGTTTATTGTTAGTATTGATATTTGCTACCTTCACACAAAACTTATGGTATACCGGTGTGTTTGTCATTCAAAGATAAGTTATGAATAAACGATAAATGCTAGATTTCAATTAGGGGCGTCGCAATAATATGAAAGTGCACACCATGATGACTGTGTTTAAATCATATCATTATAGAAATCTATTTTACTTTTATGTTTTATTTGTAGAAATGAATGAACTATTTACTTACAAATCATTATACTATAGACTGAAATCAAAAACAGAATATTTATTTTACATCAATTCACTATTTAATATCTGATCCTTCAAAGTTTTAGAACTAAAAGTAGGTTTGTAACTTGTAAATAACTTACCTGGTGAATTCTCATCGTGTGGATTCTGTAGACCCAGAAGTTTGTTGAATACTTCTTTTACGACCATGGGATTTAATTTGATTAACTTCGGTAGAGCTGCAAGGATCTATAATAATAAAAAGTATACTCAGAAGAAAGAAGGGACCGTCTTTTTGGGAAAGGCCCAGTCTCCTCCAAAATGGAGCGGAGCAGACAAATAGAATTTCGTTGTTCAAAAAAATCTCGTCTCCGCCCATTCAGTAGTACCTCTAAACGAAAAATTCTGGTGGTTCTAAAGTTTCCTACAAAAACTTTGAAGTTTCTGAAATGTACACTTAGTTACAAACTCTTATTATAAATTAAATTATTTATCAACACTTAGAATTCTTAATGACAATAAAAACTCCACGCAAGAAATTATTCTATGATAGTAGTGGCAATAAAAATTGATTAATGTTGTTACCTCTTTTTTGGACAATCCAGTGAGAACAGGAATAAGGAACCGCACATCCGACACTCTGGTCGCGTACAGCTCGCGTACTTTCGACACCAACTCTTGTGATGGTGGGGCTGGGGACAAAATTACTAAATATAACTTCACTGCAAAAAATATACTAATACTACGAAGATGACGGTGCGAACCTGGCAGCGGTCCATCTTTGTCGTTAACATAACCTGCCTAGCCTTTGGATTAGGGAAGTGTATAAGTGGATTTTCGTACTGTAAAATTACTGTTTGCTAGCCTTAAATCCAGATCACGTCACTCCTTAGAAATATATTTGAGGCCGGAAAAATCTTTAATTATTCCGCAGTGTTAGGGACTGTGAAATAATTCAAGATTTTTGGAGATAAGGGAAGTTAAAAAGTCATTTCTGGCAAGTTAGTTTGGGAGATGCAAGAGATTTGAGAGATCTTTTCGCCCACCTTGCCCATCCAGTTTCCTCGAACCTTCTAGAATTATTTATCCTTACCTTTCTGGAAAGTAAGTTTGAGAGCTGCAAAAGTTTTGATATTTTCGCAGACCAACCTATTTGGGGGGGATAATGGTAGGTTCTAGTGGCCTTACTACAAAAACTTTAACAACTGTTTTACACTTGTCTAAAAAAAATATGGCTCCAAAATGAACCATATGTCAACGTCATAATTTGACATTTTTTTAGACAAGTCTTAAACTGACGTTAAAAAGTTTTTGTGGTAAGACGGTAGCTGTTTAAGGTACCTTTCTCGGTGAATATATGCACGAGCCGGATGAGCAGCGTCTCGGCGCCGCGCGGACAGTCGTCCCCGCGGCGCCTCGCTCGGTGGACTCGATGTAGCTTACCTAACGAGCCTAGCCTTCTTATAGCTTAAGGAGTGTCTTAGAAGACTGTCAGACCCCTAAAGGACCTCAAAACCTCACCAAAGTGACTTCTAGAAAGTAAGTTTGGAAGCTGCAAAAGTTTTGATATTTTCGCAGACTAACCTATTTGGGGGGATAATGGAAGTTTGTAGCTGTTCAACGTACCTTTTTCAGTGAATATATGCACGAGGCGGGTGAGCAGCGTCTCGGCGCCGCGCGGACACTCGTCCAGCAGCGCCACGTAGGCGTCGCTGAGCTGCACGGCCTGCGCGGCGGCGGCGCCTCGCACGGGCGCCTCGATGGCGCGGAGCACGCAGCGCTTGGCTTCGGAGCCCGCGCAACCGTACACGCGGGCGATTTCGATTATTAGCTCTGAAAAGGGGGACTTTTTTAGTACAGAAGTATGGAAAAATATGCTTAATTAGGAAATGAACTAAATGTAATAAATGTCGGTTCTTAAAGCTTCTGTTTACTATAGATTTTTAAGTTCAACTTTACCAAGTTCACAGTTATGTTAAGAAAAATAAACGTTTATATTGAGTAAATAGGTACTATAGAAGTTAACCAAGTTAGGTCCTTGTGAAGGAAATAATTTCGAATGTTGCTGTATGTCATGCGAACTCGCACATTTTGTCTTTTAAAATACACTTCGCTTTGTGGTTTAAATTACAATAACATTGCTAAAGTTAACAATCATTTGGAAATAAGTCTCGATATTATAAAGTTCCTTCATAGATTTAAAGCTACGGTAATTCTAGCAATATACAAATCAAAATCTTCGAAACCAATTATATACGAAAGGTAGGTTAACAAATAAAAACATCAAATTAACTCACCTTCATTCTCCACCAACAGTGCCATCACAAGATTTAGACAGATATGGTACAGTTCATCGGACCACGCAACCCGTCCCCTCGTGTCACACAGCTCCGGAGGCGGGTGGTTCAACGCTATGAACCCGAGGTATAACAACGCGTGCTTCTCAATAACCTTGCGGACCGAATCAGTACTGCGCTTGTAGATTTTCAGTGAAGATTTTAGAACAACGTCGCGTATTTCTTCGCTCTCGTTCACTGGAAATGGAAGAAAATGTTAGCAATTTTGAACTTTGAAAGTCTGACTTTAAGGTGCATTGTTGAATATGTAATATGGACGCCGCATCAAAATAATTAAGGGAACGTTTATGGCTAAATATTTGTCACTAATGCTTATTTCAGAACTGCAATATTAACGACTACAATATTTGAAACCAGTATAGAGCTAGACTTTTATAGCACATCATAATAGTGGAAATTAACAAACACAAATTAATATGAACTTCATATACTTACAAACATGACACAGCAGCGATGCCACATACTTATGCGCACGCGGTGGTCGCATCAGACACAACTCCTCTAAAAGGTCAAGCGCGAGCAGTGCCACCTTATCCTCCGTCACCAAGTGCTTCAGATAATCCACGGCTTCATCCGTCACCACTGGACATTCAGAGTAAATCTTCCTTAACAACATATCCTTTGCACCTTCCATTATAGGATCCCCACTTTCACTAATCTGTGTTATCAACGCACAAAGCAACTGATTGTAGTTCTGATCGTGTTTCTCGTGTACCTTTGGCTGTAAGGTAACCGGGTGACGGTTAAACCCTTGCATGAAGGCATACTCCTCATACAACCATGACAATGCCAAGTCGATTCTATTCGTAGGGTCTTCTAGTATGTAGTTTAGGACCAGTTCTCGTAACTCTGGTGTGTAACTCGATGCGAATATCGTGATGAACTTGGCTCGAATATTTGATGCGCCCCCTATCGCACTCTCTTTCTCTGCCGCTAAGATTCTGCTGACAGCTTGTAAGATCAACCGCTCTTTAATCTCCTTAGGGATAGGACGCGTGATTTCTTGCAGTTTCAGCAACTTCACTTTCTGTTTAAGCTTAGGTACTGTAGGTGTTTGCGGAGGTACCGGCTTTTCTTTGTCCTTTTGCTTTCTTTCCTCTTCTTTCAAATGATCCTGTCTAGTTTCTTCCATAAGCTTTGAAACTGCACTTTCCACCTGCCTATCTGCCTTTGTTGACTCTTGAAGTTTTGCTACGGCGTTTTTAAGCGTCACTTTTTCTTCGTCGTCTCTTAGCAACGGTATTTTGGCGGCTAAATCAGATAAAGGTGATGTCTGCTGTGGTGGTGCTGCCACTGGCTCTTCCTTTTTATTTATCACAGCTAGAAACATTTTCGCTAAACTTCTCTTTTGTGCTTTCGAGCCAGAGTTAGGAATAGGTTTGTAGACATTCACAAATGTGCTCGGCATTTCACTAGGCAGGTGATTGACAAGAGTGTGTGTTACGAGGTTCACAACATTATCTACATTGTTTAGACCATCGAATATTGAATCTTCTGTGGGTACTATAGGCTGTCTTACTACGGGAACGCCACTGACAGTAGCAGGCTGACTATCATCATCAAAGAGATTAAAGTCACTTCTACTGTTACTATTGCTGTCACTACCCTGACTGTTGCTCTGAGGAGAATCTATTCTAATCCTCTTAGCCGGCGCATCTCCATTCTTAATTTCCCCTAAACGTTTATTCCTCTTTTCTTTAGGCATTACTTTATTTATCTCCTGTGTGGTCATCCCTATGTCGATCAACAGCTGTGTCAACTGTGGCATCATGTCGTTCGAAGAGGGATGCTTTATTAAGTTCACAAGCAGCATTTTAAGATGTTTCCGAACAGAATTGACCTGAGATTGCGACAGCGTGGGCGGTAGCGTCGTGTGTAGGTCGCCTAAGGCCTGTATGACTCGCGGCATGAACTTCGGCCTGAATTTGGCGAGGAGACAGAGTGTCGTCATACAGGCCATCAAGTTCACACTAGATATGTGTTGCGAGTTGTGGAATTTTACTAGAAGCTTGAATATGTGTCTGGAAGATGGAAATGACCATATAATTATAGCTGTGTTCTTATTTGAAAATTTTGAAAGTCGAGTTTCCAATGACTCATTGAACAAATAAAGTATCAAATCAAAAAAAAAATATGATGATTTAGTGCCTACACTTTTTGATGTAAATAATGAAGGATGGTTTAGTTACTATTAAAATCTTTTAAACAGCCAACTTTTGCCAAAAGTGAAATAAATATCAATGAACTCTAACTTACTCAGATTCCTCTTCCAAAGCCCTCCTATTGATGAAGGTCATGTTAGCCGGCAGGGTGTCCAGACTGAACTCGTCTCCGGCACCATCGGAAGGAGTCTGTAGTAATACCACTTCCTCCAAGAACTTGATGGAGTGCGTCCTGATGCCCTCATTGTCATTGTCTATCATGTTTAGTACTAGCAGCTGTTGATAGAAAATGTTAAAGTATATACCCCAGCCCAGTTGTAGTTTTAGCCGAGTCGGGGAAATAAGTTCTAGGTTTCATTTTGTAAATGGGCACATGCACATAGAGCACACAAAAAATTTATCTGTTTTTTTTACTGGTTTTGGTGTACAAAAGTATATTACTGTTTCCTTGTAATATCAAAACGAAGACAAATATTGAGTTGAATATTTATTGTTATCTATTATTTTATTGTAGCTGTTTGTCCCCAATTTCATTTGCATCCTGTGGGAACTACTACCAGTTTCAGGATAAAATAAAGCCAATGTCACTCGGGGATAATGTAGCCAATAGTAAATGATCTTTTTACATCAATAGTTTCAGAGCCTTTAGGCTACAAACAAACAACCGAGAAACCCCTCCTTATATTATGGGAACAAATATAATGATCACCATAAAATGCTTTGATACCCTTAGTTTTGTAACCAGAAATATCTACTGAACACCAGAAAAATAAAGTCTAAAAATGTAATAGTACCAGCTATTTAAGTCACGACTTCACTTTAAATTGTATTCGACCACCAAATTTAGTAAATGATCACCAACTCTTGACGACCAAATTAATGTATTATTTTTGCCTAAATAAGTCACTGTGATTGCCATAAAATGTAGGCTTATTACCAAATAAAGTATGTACGGTTACATGTCCGTACATTTGTATTATTTTGTTATTTCTACTTATTTCGCTAATTCGGCACCTTACGTTAATTGAGGTCGATTAGCGGCGAGTGCGAAAGAGTACACCGGCCGATACTGACGTCGCGTGTGATCCACTTTACTTTACTAAAACTTGTAACTTTGATAAGAATAAACAGTGAACTTAAACTATAACTTCTTCTGATTGCACTCCAATACTCTACCTAACTACTACTCTACTGTCTGTGCGACGTAACACATCGTACATTTTGGTCCTTCGACAATAACACTTAGTGCTTCTGGTGACTTATACTGCGATAGCGAATCGGTGGCTTGGCCTCCCACAAGCGGGTCTCACCAAGTCGATTGAGAAGTCGAATTTCGTAGTGGCGGTCTCGGAGCGCGCTGAGTATCCAGGAACCAGCACCTAACTGAGGTATTGAATCTACTACAACTTACTATCATAACTTAACTAAGAAAATGGGGTTAACTGCTCAAGAAGCTACTTTTGAGAGCATCAAGGCACTCTGTTCTAACTACAAAAAGGACAGCGCCAGCAGAAAGACGGAAAGCTACTTACAGCAACGTCTTGCTAAACTAGAACAACTGTGGGAAGAATTTGAACATAGACACATAACAAAGCTAGAAGTACTTGAAGACAAGTCGAATATTAACTACTTCACTAACAAGGTTTATGAAAAAACTAAACAGCTGTACGAATCGACTAAAAGTCATATGAAAGAATTACTATTTACTCAACAAAAGCAGAAGGAGTCCTTAGACGTCAATTTAATTGAGATTCTCCAAGATAAAGCTGATGAGAAGACTAAAGAACTTATGGCTCAACAAGAAGCTAGATTCAAAGCGTTGAAAAGAGCTATGACGAAGATTGACCTTGAATTTATTACCGAAAAGTGGGAATTGGAAGATTGCGTATCAACTTTGAAAACTAAATGGGATTGTATTGAGAAGATACACTGGGAACTGGAAGGTGCGCTGAAAGATCAAAGCTTTAAAGACGAATACATGCAGAAGTTTGAGGATATTGAAAACAGGTACGACAGTATTAGAAAAGCACTAAATAGTAAGATCTGGTCGAATGCTCATTACCAACGATCCGCGCCGAAAATTGAAATTCCTGAGTTCTCTGGTAACTATATTCAGTGGATTTCTTTCAAAGATATTTTTCTCGAAACTATTCACAACAATCCAACCATCCCTAAGTCGCAAAAAATGCAACATCTAAAAACTAAATTAAAGGGTGAAGCGGAACGCCTAGTACAGCATCTGTCAATAAACTCTGATAACTATGATTCATGCTGGGAGATGCTGATACATCGGTATGATAATCGCCGTCTTCAGTTTACCTCATTCATGAACGCCATGCAGCAATTACCCACGATTCAGCAACCGAATGCATATAACCTGAAAAGGATGCACGGCAACATCAATGAAAGCTTGAACGGCCTCGCCAACATGGGAGCCCAAGTGTCCACTTGGGGACCGATTATTGTGCACTATATGTCACAGAAATTGGACACCGTTACTTTTAACGAATACGTAAAAGAAATGAAGAATAACCGAGAAATTCCTGACCTACAAGAGTTTTTGTCATTTCTGGAATCAAAATTTCTAGCTTACGAGACTGTTAAAAGCTGCCAAAAGGACTCATTTATCCCTCAAAAGCAATATTTCAATAAACCTTATAACAAGAGTCTCAATGGCCCTAACAACAACTACAAGCCTTACAACAACAAATTCAACTTCATGAAAAAATCAACCTTATTAGAAGGCAATAAGGAGATTTCAAAAACATTTCATGCGTCATATGGACAGTGCCCATTTTGCAGCGGTGATCACGTGCTGATGCGGTGCGATAAATTTCTTGACCTAGATTGCGCGGGTAGAAACAAAACAGTGGCAAAACTCAACGTCTGCAAAAATTGCCTATACAGTCACGGCTACGGAAAGTGCAACTCACCGAAAACATGTAAAGACTGCAATGCAAAGCATCATACATTATTACATATGAATAAATATAACACTGAAACTTCTAGACAATTTACAGGGAATGATATCCAGCCTCGACCTTCCACATCAACTCAACAAGCTCATCACTTATCGACGAATGACATTGAAGTTCTTTTAACTACTGTTCAGGTCAAAATAAAAGCTGTTGACGGGACTTACGTCACGATGCGCGCGCTTCTGGATCAGGGAGCGCAAGTGAACTTAATGACTGAAAACGCTGCCCAACTGTTACGACTGCCGAGAACAAAACTAAACGCCACTGTCTCTGGAATAGGGTCAGCTGCTGGAAATTGCAGGGGACTGGTCAATTTGGACTGTCAATCCATTCACTCCGATTTCAAGTTTGAAGCTCAGGCTCTAGTTCTACAGAAAATTACGAACAAACTTCCTAACAACACCTTTAATAAAACTAACTGGACTCACCTCCAAAACTTAAAGCTGGCTGACCCGGACTTTAATAGGTCAAGCTCCGTCGACCTGCTGCTGGGGGCAGAGGTTTATTCCGAAGTAATCCTAGACGGTGTGCTGAAAGGGAATCAAGGCTCTCCAACAGCACAACATACTCACTTAGGCTGGATATTGTGTGGAAAACTCGAAACATTTCACTGCCACGTAGCTCTGATAGATACCACTGATCTGTCAAGATACTGGGACAGTGAAGATATAACCGTAAGCTCTGCAGATATTAGCCCAGAGGATAAGTGTGAAATCTTCTATCAAGAGACTACTAGAAGAGCTCCCGATGGGAAATACGTCGTCAAAATGCCTATGATGCAAAATTACGAACAACAGCTAGGAAACTCAAAACCTACCGCAATTTCTCAGTTTTTACAATTAGAGAAACGGTTGAATAAAAATGAAAACTTATCACGCAGCTACAAAAACTTTATGAACGAATATTTGCAATTACAACATATGAGACTAACGGCGAGTCGAGTTACGTCAGAAAACAATAACAATGAAAATTTCTTCCCGCATCATCCCGTACTCAATGAGAACTCTAGCACCACGAAATTGAGAGTTGTGTTTAATGGTGCTCAGGTGACTTCAAGTGGAAAAAGTTTAAACAGTCTGATGGAAAAAGGACCTAACCTACAAAAGGACATTCAAGACTTAATACTTAAATGGCGAACGTATCAATATGTCTTCACGGCAGACGTCGAGAAGATGTTCAGATGCATCTGGCTTCATGAAGAACAACAAAACCTTCAGAAGATCATATGGCGCACGTCAGCTGATCACATGTTACAAGAATATGCTCTATGTACTGTAACATATGGTACAAAATGCGCGCCGTGGCTAGCGATGCGAACGCTAAAACAACTTGCAATTGATGAGCGACACAATTATCCTGAGGCAGCAAATATTCTGGAAAATGAGCTGTACGCCGATGACCTCGTTAGCGGTCATAATTCGCTTAAAGCAGCAAAATACCTTCAAGCTGAACTTATAAAACTCCTAGAGGCAGGAGGAATGAATCTACGTAAGTGGACCAGTAACAACTCTGAATTATTGGAACATCTAAGTGAGGACAAAATTTTGAAAACTACTTTCAACTTTAAGCAGGAAGATTCCATGAAAACGCTGGGATTAGGCTGGAATCCGAACGCAGATACTTTCACTTTTAACTGGAAAATAGCTGAAAATAGCAAGAAACCGTTGACGAAACGAATTTTGCTTTCACAAATATCTCAACTCTACGATCCTATGGGGTTTCTTGCACCGATAACTATTTTATCAAAACTTATCTTTCAACGTGTATGGACAGAAAAACTAGACTGGGATGATACCTTGCCTGTTGACATACAGACTCAATGGATGAAGCTGAAAAATGAACTACCTGAGATAAAAAATATACAACTTAATAGATGGATCGGTAGTCATAATAACAAAATCGATTTATTTGGATTTTGTGACGCCAGCGAAAAAGCTTTCGCTTGCGTTGTATACGCTCGTACAATGACCGAGTGTGGACAACCGCGTGTCACATTGCTGACGGCAAAGACTAGGGTTGCACCACTCACACAAAAGTTGTCGCTACCTCGACTTGAGCTCTGCGGTGCGCTACTACTATCCAAACTTATAGACAAGGTGACTAAAGCACTTAAAGGCACAAGCGTAACGACATGGGCTTGGTCTGATTCTCAAGTAGTACTGGCATGGCTGCAAGGAGAACCATCTAAATATGAAAAGTACGTTGAAAATAGAGTATTGACTATTCGGAAGGTGATACCAGCTTCACATTGGTTATACATAGAATCTAGAAACAATCCCGCAGATTGCGCCACTAGGGGCCTATACCCAAGTAAGCTACTCAACTTTTCTTTATGGTTTACGGGGCCCGAAGTGCTGAAAACTTTCCAAGTTGAAACTAACATCGAGCAAACAGTGAAATGCTTTACAACAAAAATTGAGGAAAAACAAGTAGCGACAGCCCTTAAACAATCGAACGACATAATAAATGAATTATTACAGAAACATAGTTCTTTAACTGTAGTACAACGAACTATCGCTTGGATTCTACGATTCTGCAAAAACGCACGGATTAGCAAACAAACAACGAAGAAAAATGACACCGAATCACATATGTTGTCACCGTGTTACTTGAAACCGAATGAATTATTTATCGCTATGAATTTAATAACGCAGAAGGTCCAGAGATATGACTTTGAAACGGAATACGAATTGTTATCAAAAAATCAATTATTACCTAACAAGAGCCCACTTTGCAAACTGAACCCATACCTAGACGAGGATGGCGTTATGCGGGTTGGCGGTCGATTGAATAAAACTAATTTACCTGCGGGCGTAAAGAACCCTGCAATACTTTCGAAGACGGGCAGACTAACACTACTGATTATCTCGCAAGCTCATGCCGCCACACTTCACGGAGGCGCTCGACTCACCCTCGCTTATATCCGCCAACGATTTTGGATAATAGGTGGTAACAGAGTCGTCAAAACTGAGATTCGCAAGTGTATTCGCTGTCACCGGTTCCGGTCCATCGAAAACCACCAACTCATGGCGGATCTTCCACCACAGCGGGTCAAACCGTCACGGCCATTTACACACTGCGGGATCGACTTCACAGGTCACGTGGATGTTAAACTAAACAAAGGGAGAGGAGTGAAAACCTCCAAGGGCTATATTGCTATTTTTGTGTGCATGGCGACAAAAGCCGTTCACATCGAGCTTGTGTCAGATTTAAGTACAGAGGCTTTTATGATGGCCTTTCAGAGAATGTGTTCAAGACGCGGGACACCACAAGTAATGTACTCTGACTGCGGCACTAACTTCAAAGGAGCTTCCCGAATGCTGAATAGAGAGTTTGAATATTTTCTAAAGGAACTTTCTCCTGAGTTATTTAGTGAAGTGAGTAAAATGAAGGTGGAGTGGCAGTTCAACGCACCCGCCTGGCCGACCGCCGGGGGTCTATGGGAAGCAGCGGTGCGGTCGATGAAGCATCATCTTCGCCGTGTTCTAGGTGAGCAGAAACTCACCTTCGAAGAGTTTACTACCCTGCTAGCTAAAATAGAGGCTTGCATGAACTCACGGCCATTATGTCCGCTCACTGAAGACCCCGACGAATTTTATCATTACCTAACACCTGGCCACTTTCTTACTGGCAGCCCTACGCTTACACTTCCGATATCAGACTATGAAGATGACCGGTATCTTAACATAAGAAAGAGATGGCAACTAACTGAACACATGTTCCAGAGTTTTTGGAGAACCTGGTCAAATGACTATCTAACTACACTGCAAACTCGTAGCAAATGGAGGAAAGCTACCCCGAACATAAAAAATGGAGATATCGTTTTAATAAGAGACAACAATATTCCCCCTGGGAAGTGGGCCATGGGTCGGGTGATTGAAGTTTATCCTGGAAGTGATGAACGTGTGCGAGTCACAGCTATTAAAACGCAAGCTGGCATAATCAAGCGACCAATTACGAAACTATCAGTACTACCGATTGAACGTGACAACAAGCAAATAGACGATTCAGCAAATCGAGGCGCGATTCAGGCCAACTATACAACAAAACCTAAAGCAAGGCAGTATCAAACTGGAAAGAGTAAAGGTTTCACCATGTTTACAACACTTCTTACACTATTTGTTCTGCTTATGAGTACAAACGGTTTGACCGTAGAAGACTCAGGAAATAACGTTCAAGTTGCCAACCTTGGAAGAAATCGTCCTTTATATTATGAAACGGTTGGAAAGGCACAGTTGATACATGATGAATGGAGACTTTTGATGTATTATAACCTCACAACTTACTGGAGCGGAGTTGAGAAGCTGCAAACCTACCTGCAAGGACTATCGGGACTATGCGATAGATTGGACCCACGGTACTGTAAACCCACACTTGGACAACTTTCGCATGAACTAGAGATCTTCAACTACTACAACAACATTCTGCTTGCTCCACACAAACAACTTGCTGGTCGAAACAAACGCGGTTTGATCGATGGAGTGGGTTATGTGGCGAACAACCTATTTGGTATTCTTGATCAGCGTTTTGCAGATCAATATCAAACCGATATTCACGCGGTAAAAAAGAACGAAGCCCACTTGTTGGAACTAATAAAAAACCAGACTTCTATTATAGAACTGGAAAACAACATTTTAAGAAGAAACGAAGTCAACATCAACCGACAATTTGCTGCCATAAACAATTTCATGAAGCACACTGACTTGAGATTGGCGAGTATCGAATCTGGAATCGAGATGTCTATGGCAACGAGTTTTTTAACTTCAGCGTCACTTACAGCGTATTTGTTACTCACAAACTTGAGAAACATCCAAGACATGCTCTACGACAGCCTGGTCGAAATTTATAAAGGACATATGAATGTACAACTACTTACACCGGTGAAATTAAGTGAACAACTAGATAAGATATCTGCAAGACTACCTAAAACGTTAACATTGCCAATACAAGATACGCAAAGTGACATCAGAGACTTATACAAATTACTGTACGTGCGAGCCCGAATTACAGATAGCTTTTTCATGTTCGAAATTCATATTCCCTTGGCTAGAAATGAAGAGTTTATGATATACCATGTCATGCCTCTGCCAATGAAAACTGCAGATACTGAAGAGAAAATGTTAGCTGAGGTGTCATCCAAATTTATCGCTGTAAATCTGGAGAAAAATACCTACGCTAGCTTAAATGACAAAGAGATGGATAACTGCATTCAACGCAATCACGATAACTTCGTTTGCATCCTTAATTTGCCTGTTTACAATTTACAAAATCAAAATGCGCCATGTGAAGCAAAGTTAATAGGTCATCAAACGACCTCGCCTTGTACTGGAAAGAAAACACAATGCGATAACGATTGGATCGAGTTACATACAATAAACACCTGGCTGGCGATTTGCTGCGATGTATGCACATTTCGAACCGTATGTGCGAGCGACGTTCAGACAGTTGTTATCAATGCGTCATCAATTGTGTCCTTAGGCGCAGGATGTCTTATTCAAACTAAGGACTTAACTATCTACTCCCACAACAACTATGACAGCCAAGCCAGAGTAGAAACTGACCTGAAGATACCATCTTTAAATATGTCTCTAAACCGCATTATTAGCTCACGACCGGCATATAAAATAGAAATTATGAAGGATGACTCTATTAACAAGATCGATAAAGACATACAGAACATTAAGCAAGAACAAATACTTCCAACCAACATCTCGTCCCATGATGTACACCAGTATGTCATTTGTTATTTGGGTTTGGCCATGGCAATAACAGCTGGCATCATATGGGCCGTAAAAAAACGCTGGTTCCGTACTAAGGGTACGCCAAGTAAGGAACGTCATTACGAGGATGTGGTACCAGGGACCCAACGTTCTACTCCAGCCCCACCAGAGAGGTCCGGGGGGCGAAACGGCCAGCTGGCACCCTCGGCGTCGGGAGCGCCAGGTCGCGGCGACTACGCACGCCCTAGTCTACGCCGGGAACCGAAGCTGGAATTTAACTTCGAATAATGTTCCATATTTGTTAATTTTACCAATTCTTTTAATTTTGTTGTTAAAAGTGGATATCACGATGACTTCTTTTTTCTTGTTTTTCTTGTTTATTTTTTTCTTTCTTTTCGGGTTAAGAGTATGTACGGTTACATGTCCGTACATTTGTATTATTTTGTTATTTCTACTTATTTCGCTAATTCGGCACCTTACGTTAATTGAGGTCGATTAGCGGCGAGTGCGAAAGAGTACACCGGCCGATACTGACGTCGCGTGTGATCCACTTTACTTTACTAAAACTTGTAACTTTGATAAGAATAAACAGTGAACTTAAACTATAACTTCTTCTGATTGCACTCCAATACTCTACCTAACTACTACTCTACTGTCTGTGCGACGTAACACATCGTACAAGTATTATGATGCCATATTAAGTTATGTGTCCGGCTTGCAATGCATGCGTGAGTGTCAGTATGACGAGTGACAGGGGAAAATGAAAGAAATTGACATATTGCGCCGACCCCAAGTAAAATTGGGAACAGGGCAGGAGAAAGAAGAAGAAGAATGTGTTTCTCAATACACTCCCTCGAAAACACACTCTTATCGCACTGTTTAGAGGCATGCAATAGACAATTTTCCACCCTAGTGCAGGAAAAGGGTCCCCATAATGTTATTACATTTATTGTATCAGGCCGAACTTATTTTTTTGGAGTCAGTTTACTTAAACAGGATAGCAAGATGTAAAAACTTTGATTATCATTTTATATTAAAAAGCTGGTATAATTTTGATGATCATTTACTACTTTTGGGATAACAATGATTTATTTGGACTCATTTTGCTTAAATAGGATAGCAGAATTTAAAAACTTTGGTTATAATCTTCTTTAAAATGGTGGTTTAATTTTGGTGATCATTTACTATTTTTGGCTTACGCATGATTTATTTTGGAGTAATTTCACTTAAATAGGATAGCAAAGTGTTAAAACTTTGGTTATAGTTTTACATTAAAATGCGAGTTTCATTTTGGTGATCATTTACTGTTTTTGTCTGCTATTTGTTACTATATCGGGTGATCAGTTAAACATAAGCCTTATATTATTACAGATAAATATTAGTCACACGAACCTTCAACTGAGTAATATTCTCCCACACATACTGCATCTCACTAACATCGGTGGCCCCCTGACAGATCCACATCAGTGTGTTACGGTACACAATACTGGACGCTTGTATCGCTCGCTTCTGTACTGCGATTACAGAGTCACTGACTAACAGACGCAGTTGGGCTATTATTTTTGGTAGATATTGCCGATGTAGTTTGCTGAAATATTTATAAAATAATATGGTATATTGTACAACAGTTTTCCTTTTGAAACCTATTGAGAAGGTTGCTCCTCACAGTTCTTTTTGCATCCCTTGTGAAAGACAGACACAAGTTACTATTGCATTAATTTATCCAAACTAATATTATAAATGCGAAAGTAACTCTGTCTGTCTGTCTGTCTGTCTTTCTGTCTGTCTGTCTGTCTTTTCTTCACGCCTAAACTACTGAACCGATTTGTGTGAAATTTGGTACAGACATAGTTTGAAACTTGAGAAAGGACATAGGATAGTCTTTATTACAAAAAAAAAATAAAAATAAAATTATTCCGGACATATAGCGCCATCTATTGGTCAAATCAAAAATCTGCTGGTAGTCACTATTCCACGCGAACGAAGTTGCGGGCAAAAGCTAGTACATAATATTAGTAAAAATAATGTAAACATTCTACATAGTTTATTAAACTGACAGAAAATAAGCACTATGGTTAAAATAATTCTACAAAACATTTTAGACGCAGCATGATCAAAAGTAAGGTCATCAGCCTTATTATTATCCTTCCAATGACAAATACAGCATGTACTTATGTTTTGGTCAGTGGGTCGTCTTAGTTTGTACATCTTTGAAACAATTAGCAAAAGACCCTAGTTCAACGTACATCTTTTGAAGACAATACACAAAGACAACAATACTATAATGAGTTACTATGACTAACAATAACACCTTTACTCACCTCAGTTCTTCAATAAACGAGATGACCTGCTTCTTAACATCAGTAGACTTATCATTCACGTAAGCAAGAATATTCTCCATGTACAGAGGAAGCATGGATGAACATTGATGCAGCAAGAGTTCCACCACTTTCCTGACACAATCCGCTCTCCGGTTGCCTTCCGACATCCCCGCATCGTTTATCCATTGTATAACCTTTAGAACAGACAATACTCAGCTTTTTAACCGATACAATAACCATTTAGAACAGATTTTGATAAAAATACAACGATATTTTCGTAAGCTTCGCGCGTTGAATCCACGAACCTGGTTTTGAGCGGCGGTAATACTCTGTTTGCTAGATAAACTAGCCATTTTGTTATATAATTAAGTTACTTATAATGTTATTAAGTTAATTAAATCGATATCATCGCTTATTATCATTTAATCATTAAAGAAATCAAGAAAATTTTATGAACAAATACGATCACATCGCAACGTTTTATGTTTATGCAAATAAATTGAGTAGTCATGTTAGAATGAGACGGATACTTTTTGAAACCCAAACGCTGTCCGCGTTAGACAGAGACAAAATAGAAACTTTGCCCATTTGTACGGTTTTTTATTTAGTAGTATAATATCATGACATTTGGATCCAGTGTTGCTAGAGTAAATATAAGTTAGGTGAGGTCCAAAAACCAAAATATCATTATAAAAATATCAAGTAGGTAATGTTTCTCATTAATTTTCTTAAATAGTATTTGAACGTATTTTTTTACTATAGTTATAATAATAACTATAATTTAAAGGAAACCTTCCATTTATTACCCATACACTGGCTGATATAAGTAAAAAAATTTAGGAGAGGCTATTTGTTGTTAAAAAGAAATTAAACTTTAATGGCATACTTAAATATTTTCAGCCAAAATGGCCAGCTCTTTGTGTTAAATTGCAATGCATAGGTTGCATATCAAATAAATAAAAATAATGGTGTGATTATACTTCTAATACAATCTAAAACCAATTTATGTATTCAAATCAATTTTAGCTACTTGAAAAACCTCGTGGTACTTGAAAAAGTTCGTGGTGGCCTAATGGTTAAAAGAACCAACCTCTCGAGTATGTGGGTGTGGGTTCGATTCCAGGTCAGGCAAGTACCAATGCAACTTTTCTAAGTTTGTATGTACTTTCTAAGTATATCTTGGACACCAATGGCTGATAAAAAGGTGAAGGAAAACATCTTGAGGAAACCTGGACTATAGTCTGAAATCACCAACCCGCATTGAGCAAGCGTGGTGATTAATGCTCAATCCTTCTCCATGTGAGAGGAGGCCTGTGCCCAGCAGTGGGACGATAAAAAAAAAAGGCAGTAACAGTAACAGTAACAGAAAAACCAACTGCGTATAAAAACTTTGTTCAAAAGGTACCTACTTACTTATTTTTCTAATTAAAATAAGCTAGGTACCAAGGATTATAATAAAAAAGTAACAACGAGCATAGTAAAAATGGGTTTTATTTAAAAATAACTACTTCGTATGCTTACAATAAATAAATAAAACAATAGTTTATGGTCACGCCATGCCTTGTGGCGGCACCTGGCGTACAGGGATGTAAGGCTGCAACTCAAAAGGCGCTGGCTGTTTCTCCCTCTCTTCTAGCACCAGGTAATAACTTCTTACGATGATCATACAAATCAGCAGCGTAACTGAAAATAACAAGAAAAAATGTTATGGCAGTTCACTTTTCGGAGCGTTGTAGAAGACGCGTTGCAGAATTATTTTTAGGTGACACAACAGACAGAATGCCATCCTCTTACTTATGTAAGTAACCCACCCATTGTATTTATTAATTAAGTATTAAATTGTATTAAATTAATTAAGATTAGGTAGGATAATTATGATGTAGGTTTTTTACTAGAATAGTTTTTTTTAAATTTTAATTGTTAAAATAATTAAATGTAATACTTTTAAAAAGGTAATTAAAATAAAATTTTGCTCATGTGCCCTTCTTGATTTTTTTGTGTTTCAGGGAAACTATTTTGAATATTCCCGCAGAGGCAGTATTTGGTGTTCCCTAGGAGCCTCTCTGCTACCAGAACATCAGAGATCCCTCTCAATAAAATCTACCAGCCTTCCTTTAATAACTAAATACTTACAAGACCACTTAAGCACGGGCAGCGTAGCGAAGAAGCCCATGAATACGAAGGTGACCACCACCAGCACCACGCTCAGAGCGAACAGAAACATCACCGCCTTGAAGTAGAACCGCAAGTAATGCGGCTTGTCCTGAAACAGACCACGTAAAACATATGTACATGCAAACAAACAACCTCAATCATCATCGTCTGCCGAGCCTTTTCCCAGCCATGTCGGGGTCGGCTTCCAGTCTAACCGGATGCAGCTGAGTATCAGTGTTTAACAAGAAGCGACTGCCCTATCTGACCTCTTCAACCCAGTTACCCGGGCATTCCAGTACCCCTTGGTTAGACTGGTGTCAGACTTACTAGCTTCTAACTACCCGTAATAACTGCCAAGGATGTTCAATGTTCAAACAAACAAAGTCAATGTAAAGTTAAATAATCTAAACAAAAACTTCCTACAACAATAGCTTGATATCGGAAATAGTAGATGAGATAATCTTATCGCGACTTTTGTCTGGAATACGGTTTGTTTAGCATAATTTTTATTTTTCATTTTTACGATGCCGCAGTAAATGTTAATGTGTCATCAATAAATACCAGAAATCATGGGTATTACGCGTCGGCCATATCTGTGATTATACCGGATATCCTTTGGTTCTACGTTCCACTGTGGTTCTACGAAATATTTTTAATAATATGAGTGAGACTCAAAAATATCTTAATAAAAAATAAAAAAATGCAAACCCAGGGTAAAACAATGTACTTTTTGAAGAAAATCTTCTATTGTCTGATACACCACTGACCAATGTTGAAAGAAAGAAAACATTATGAAGTAATCTAGACTTGAGAAAAAGAAGTTCTACAACATTACCAGACTTGAGCAATCGGTGTGATCGTTGCACTCTTGCGCATGAAAGCACAAAGCAGTGGCACAATACGCTGTCGGATCATTAACCCCTGTTCTATACGAGGATCCCTTTATATTTATGGCCTAATTAGGTACTATAAATATGAATCCGCAAGTAGTTTCCGGGGTCTGCAATTTTATCTGAATTTTACTTTAGACACATCGGAAAAGTATTTTTAGCCTACAATCGTTTTTATAGTATCTTAAAATCTCCAGATGTAACCAACCAGGCCAAGTCTGGCCAGAATTTAAAGCTTCTCAAAATCTCATTAATTTTTATCGGCTAATGAAAGAGATATACAAACATGGACATCTTAATCATAAATAGGTAGGTACTTACAGTATGAGTCCCAATCACCAAAATAATACTAATAGTGACATTAAACAGGAACACTAGTAGATAGTAGGCGAAGGACAGGTACAGGCCCAGTGCCGCCCTCGCCACCTCGTTGGGAGGATGCTGCGGGTTCGGCCTGTCTTTGCTGTCCTGGACAAACTCCGACACTTTGAAGATTGACCACGAGACTGTGGCCAGCGTTAGGCAGGAGGCTATCTGAAATATAGGAAAATAAGTTTAGGGGTATGTATATCATTGAGGATTTCGATGAGCCTTTATGTAGGTAGGGGCAATGCAAGGTTTGTGTGATACCATCCGACTAGCCTTCTCCCAACTATGTTCAGTCTAACTGATGCAGTCCGAGTACCGGTGTCTTGCATGAAGCGACTGCCTATCTGACCTACTCAGTTTCCTGGGCAACCTGGAGTGGAGGAATGGTTATCAGACTTTCTGGCTTCCGACTATCCAGAGGGATTGCCAAAGACCAATTTTATTGTAGGTAGAAAACAAAAAAAAAAGAGGGAACTGGCGAACATCGTACCTAACACAAAACGGTTGTTGGTAATCTATTTGAGTCTGACACTCTCTCCTTCTGCTTCTTTGGGACGGGTGATTTTATGATTTTCCATACTATAAAAAAATTATCCTAGCCTTCGGAAACTTAGCTACTAAATTAAAATCTATACTAATATTATAAAGCTGAAGATTTTGTTTGTTTGTTTGTTTGAACGCGCTAATCTCAGGAACTACTGGTCCGATTTGAAAATTTCTTTCAGTGTTAGATAGCCCATTTATCGAGGAAGGCTATAGGCTGCTTTTTATCCCGGTACGGGAAGTAGTTCTCACGGGATGCGGGTGAAACCGCTGGCAGAAGCTAGTATGTCATAAAACTTGTTGCTAATCACAAGAAAGAGGCGCTCCAAACTACCTATAATACACTACCACCAATATTCAAATCAAAATAGAGGTAGGTAGGTAGGGCCTACTTCCAAAATAATATCTAAACAAAAAAAAATACTCACAATAGACACATATCCAATGAGTAACACGCCAATCTTCAGAGGAATACAGTAACAGCACTTATTGTACCTCGGCAATTCGAAACCCATTGTCACTTCAGCCACTTACACTTTGTTTTCAAATTATAACATTTACAGTTTCACAAAAAATTGTTTAGAAGACTCGAAGAGTATCGCGTGCGTCGGGTTTGTTTCTGATAATAAGTTTAACCAGCATTATCAGTTATCTGATAAAAGGTTGATGTCGATAACGATGACCAATGAACCATTAGGAAATAAACTGTTTGGGTATCACCTCGATTATTTTTGGGTGTATTTTTTAGGTTATTGTGAAAGCAGTTTATCTGATAGGAACGCGTATGTTCTTGAGTTGTGTTTCCTAAGTGTATGTGTCCTTAGCGCTTGATAGGAACTACCTATATATCTTGTGTATTGTCGTCACTGTACTACATAGGTAACTGCACCTTTTGTCTTATCTTGGGTATCTCTGAATGACACAAGCCAAAGTAAGTAGCCAAAGTATGTAGGTGAACATGTGTGTTTGTAACAAGGTGCAAGGAGAATTCTCAAAATGTAATTAACGAAAAATTATTAGGATTTTTATTTGAATATCGCACGACACAACATTGTGCAACGGGCGAATGCCCAGCAAAGCTTATGTTTGGTCGAAACATAACATCTAGATTGGACTTAGTGCTCAAAGATAATTATAATTATGAAACAAACAATGACAATTTAAAAACAAAAAGTAAAATTAGCATTGGGGATAGAGTATGGGTTAAATGGTATATAGCTAGAAAGGAAATAGGTATGGACTTTAGGTAAAATAATTAGACAAATTGGTAATCGGATGTTCGAGATATTCGTTGAAAACTACAATGTTAACTGTAAGAGGCATATTGATCAACTGAGAAAATATACAGGTGCGCGCGAGACGAACGGCTCGCGTGCTGATGTCGTGAGCCCCTCGCAGTCACCACCGCCGCCGCTCCTGCGCTCGCCCTCGCCAAAAAGGGGGCCACAGTCGCCACCAACAGTACCGTATGATAAGGAACAGCAAACTATACACGCCGAGGAACATGATAGTGGGGAGGAGGATGAGTGGGCTGAGGCTCAAGACACAGCCGTTGATGATGAGCAAAATAATTGTCCTGTCATTGAATCAACAAGGTCTGCAAGGCCCATTCGTAGTTGTAGGCGTAAGATTGATTATAAACTTTTAAATGGATAAGTTACCGCGCATTAGGTGAGGCAGGTACAGGCCGTTTAACGTACTTAGACTAAGTATATATACCTATATCTATTGCTGTAACTACTGTGTGTGTGTCAATTATTAATAAGGAAATAGTTAAGTTTTATAATAGTATTAAGCCTTATTAGTTTCACTTATTGTTAAAAAAAATGTAACTTTGATAATAGTGTCGGAGGAGTGATGTGTATGCGTGCGTTATCTGTGTCTGCCGCAACTGTCAACTGTCAGTGAGAGGTTAAGGCGGGCTGTCACAAAATAAATGAGCATCGTGCCATGCAACCATAGAAAGTCGTATTATTTGACTCGACAGATCAATTACACACTACATTAGATGAGATACGACTGATCCCCCTACAGATCTTACCTGGTATAATAAAATTATATCCGGGTACAGGAAAAAGGTCTCAAGGGACGCGAGAGATCTTCCCCCGTTCGGAGCATTATATGAACGCCCTCGACAGAGACATTGAATGACCAAAGTGGTACTCATTTAATTAATCTAAACTAATACTTGTTTCTATCCTTACAATACAGAGGAAACATACCAACTACAAAACTACTGAAAAATTCTTTCACATAAGGAAAGCTACACTCTTCTCGAGTACCTAAGTCATAAGCTATATTTTATTTCGGTACGGGCAGCAGTTCTCACAGGAAGCGCGCGGATGACACTGAGAGAAAACGGCTGGCATTCAATATCTACGTTTAGTTAATAAGGCTCTGTCACTAGCAAGGATTTTATGTCCTAAACACGTACAAAATGAAACATTTGTGACATCACATTGTATTAGATAGTGTAGGATCTATTGTCAGCGACTCAGTCGCAGTCGCACATTGATCTTTCAGGCTTTTTTTCTTTTTTCTTCTTTTTGCCGTGTTTTTCGCAAACGCATTCGGATGGCGGTGTGTCGTCGCAGAACGCATTCATATCAAACTTTACACCTTCGTCGCAAATGTCCACGTAGTAGCTGTACACGACTATGAAGCCGTAGAACTCAAGGACTGTGGAAACGTAACAAATTCATTATTATTTAGTGGTGGTCCTTAATTAATGACGCACCCCATAGGTCTTTGAAACGTAGTCTATTTTTTCCCTTATGGACATTCTAATTTCGAAAAAGTACCTATGTTCAGACATATTTTTATATCATAGCGGTGCCTTTCAGAGTGGCATGATAAACCCTTTATTTTGATACTCATTTGCAGAAAATCCCTCAGTCCTCAATCTGGATGTAGGTATTATTAACGTTTTAAATGTATTAAAAGACCTGGGCAGGTGATAGAGACAAATCCAATGACACCCTCATTAATTGTCTTTATCCATTCCGCCGTTGTCATAAAAATCTTTGCAGTGGGGTAAAAATACGGGCAACAAATTAAAACGTTGGTATACTCACTAAGAACCATGAGGTACAGTAGATAATATCCAGTGAGAGCGGTATGCGTGATGCTCAGCACCACGAATAGAGAGAGCTCAATGAGCCACGTGCAGAACCGGCACACCAGGTACTGGTTGACGCGGTACGGAGTATCCTGAGACAGCCATATACAATAATAAGCGTGATGGATGGACAGCGCAAAAAAATGTGATTCCAATTAGTCCGCATTGTAGATTGTCAAAAGATATTGGGCACGTATTTCTTATTTTAGATCATAATATAACGCAACAAAGAGTGGGGTCTAAATGACGTCACGTCTATATTTTTATACTAAGACGTGACGTAGCACAAAATTCAATCCTGTTGTATCTTCGTTGTTATTTGTTTGTGAGAGAAAAGAAAAAATACGTGTCCATTATTTTAGGACGACGATAAAAAACGGACTAATTACTTTTTTTATTCGCCATGCCTGTTGAAGAAAAATATCCGATTTTGAAGGAATTATTTGGATTAGGATTGAATTTATTCCATAAGGAACTCTTGTCTTGTGTCTTTGCGACCCGACTTTGAAAGGGTTTGTTTGTAAGGTCAGGACCAATCTTGGTTGCTTACTTCAACGTTATTGACTTGTTTTTACACTCCCCTTTCCATTTGGGTATCTTTTCGTGATCGGCGAGAACAACCGAGGCAGGTAGGCTTTATATGGGAGTTTAAATACAATCTAATACATACGTAATAAATTCCTATCCCCAAGTAAATGGTAAAGATGCACAGGAAGCACTGGGTGATGATGAGGATTTCTTGCATGATGAAAATGTAGAAGAAGAACTGCTCCAATGACTTCGGGACATAGTAAGACGATGTCGAAGTTGCTGGCAGGAACGTGGTTATCATCGAATTTAAGAAGAAACCCAGGAAGAACAGCGACCGGCACTGCACAATTAAAATGAGTTTAGGGCGAGATGAATGCGGTCGGTTTATTAGGTTATTAGATTTATTTTTTGTAAACCATCTAGAAAAAGGTGTCCGTTACCCAGACCAGATGTTGTCGACAATGGTCATTTGAATCTTATAGATAATTAGTTTTGCGGATTCTGTAATTGTTGTGCACATTTATAAAGTTGCGCTTATAGTTTTTCAATTATTTCACAAAAACATTTCCTGCTGGCGTAACGTTACGCCAGCCAGACCTTTTTCTTTCTAAAGGGAATATTTAAATAAATATTACCTATAAAATTTGTTGTCTGGATAAAGTAAATGTCTTCGGTTGCGAAGTTATTCGAGATTTTGCTGGGGTAACGTTTTTGGTTTTGCTAGATCTCTGAAATGGTTAAGCGGATTCTTATCATATTTTGTACATGACTTCCTAGGAATTAGTTTAAATTTGTTCTGCAATAATAAAACCAAAATAATGCATATCTTAAAGGTTATTTCATTAAATGAAAAACATTTCAATTGGTCCCAGCACTCTTAATAAGAAGTCTAAAGACTTATTTTAAACGTTATTTTAAAGCTTGTAACTGCCTTCAAATGTATGTGAAGTTTCAGTAGTAGGTATCCTGTAAGTATTTAACAAGTTATGATGATATTCAGTTCTTCGCGAGCACGGTTTTGATGCGCGCGGTGTTATTTGGCCACTGGATTGGATATATGAACTGAATGTTATGTCATTTTTTAGATCAGTTGTATATCAGTAAAATTTCAGCTCAGTACATTGGATAATTAATGAGATAATACGATTAAAGTCATTAGGAAGTGAATGACCGTGGTAACCTGACCAAGTTTAGGTGGTTACGAAAAAGCGAAAAATATGTGCGCAACAATTACAGAAGCCGCAGCACTAATTATCTATAAGATTCAAATGACCATTGTCGACAATATCTGGCCTGGGTAACCGACACTAGAAAAAGAAGCTCCTTCTGAAAGAGGTCCGTCGACTTCACTTTGGAAACGGACGACTTTCAATGCTATTTTGAGGTGAACCAGGAGCCTAGGCATTTTTTTTAACGACGTCAAACATCATCAAAAGACCCCTTCTCCGCTGTGGGTTAGCAGCGGTGAGGGAGTCTCAGACTCTTACTGACTAAAAACCGTCGTGTTCCGTCGTAGGCCTTTTATGAACCAGGGCCGCGGCAACTCTTTCGAACAATCCCGCAGCCCCGGCAAGCCTAGGCAATCGGTCCTATTTCATGTACTTACTTAGCCATTTAATTGATTTAATTAGTTAGTTCAATAAATGAAAAGTATAAATGTTATTAATTACCACTGTCCATATTAGTATCACAACACATCCGGTTTTTAAAGAATATAGCAGAAGAAAAGTCATGACTGTCGGTAGATTCACATTTATATTGGTGCACATTTAGATTTGTTTTGATAATAATACTTTACTTTTAGATTTAATAAAATTCTATAAAAGATTTATTGTCAAATATTAATATTCCACATTTGGCATGTTGGCCATGTCTGACATCCATAGTGTAAAAGGTTTTTTTTTCATAAGTTCCCTATCTCAGAACAATAAGTCCCTATTCTGTGAAAAAGGAGATTACCCCCAATCTCCTTTTCCTGGGCTATCGGCGATAAAAAACTAAAATTCAGATACAAAAAGCGTTATTTTTTGGTTTTGTACACTACGGGGGTAGAACTTCGTAACAGTAATTCTAGGACTACTCTAGTTCTTCTTCTTGTCGATACTACATCCGTAAGTCGGTACCACAATCATCGCTAGTCGCTGATAGCCCAAGGTCCATAGAAACTTGCCAATTGTCCGTTGTGAAAATGACCATGATATTAGCCAAACTTTAAACTTTCGTACATAGGGCTCTCACACAATGCGACGCGATGCAACTCAATTAAAAAGCTAGTAGTAAAAGCTCCGACAAAAAAATAAGAATTGCCCTTACTCAAAATACTAAAGCTACTGACTAAAATACTGACTTTCCGACTACTTTTCTCCGAATAAAAATTATGAAACGACCGAATGAGATACTAAAGTCTTCGAAAAATAAACATCACTGTTTGTTGCTATAATACTTTTCTACCAGTATAAATTACGTTCTACTGAAAACTATGCCTTGTAATTTTTAATCTTTACTTGCCTACTATTAATTCATAAATTACCTTTCATATTTCATAGACTTGGTGCCATTTTAACTTAACATTATACTGAAAATATTATTCTCAGTGGTTAAACACTACTTTTAAAAATGTACTTGTACTTTTACTTGCTTCATATATCATAAATTTTACTTACTACGGGTATGCTTCGATATCGGTACTTATTTCAGGTTCAGGAAAAAGTTAGAATTAAAGTAGTATTTATGTTTTAATCTAAAGCAAGTAGATTTGGTTTCCCAGAATATTTTTAACCGACTTCCCAAAAAAGAGGAGGTTCTCAATTCGGCCGGTATGTTTTTTTTTCTATGTACCTACATCGATTACGCCGAGGTTTATGGACCGATTTACGTGATTTTTTGGATTTTGATGCAAGTTGCAAAAATATGATTATTCTGTCAAAACCTCTGTTGTCGGTAACTTAGTAATTTTGTCGGAAGTTCAGTATTCTAGTCGGAACTTTAGTTTTATTACTCGAAAATCGAATTTTTTTAGGAGAAAAGTTATTTGAACGTGCTGAGATTTGTAGTTAAAATTGATATTTTTTGTCGTTTATGTTTTGGATTTTTTTGTCGGTAATTCATTATAACGCTGGTTAATAAGAATAATAGTCGGCCACAGATCGCTGGAACCATTATTCGGAACGTTTTCGGAACCATTATTATTATCCCAATTAAAATATGTCATCAAACCTGTGCTAATCACACGGGGCGCTACCACCAATAGGTATTCAAGGTTGTAGGCATGGGGCAAGGAGATAATAAACTCAAAAGCTCTTCAAATTAAGATATGCTCACCCTAAAATAATCAAAACATATCTTCATCAGCTCTCAACCCATAGTACTTTCGAGTCAAATAGTTCCCATTATGATTAAGTCAATCATAAGCTACTTATATTTTATATTGGTACGAGCAGACCACGCGGGAAAAACGGCTTCGTTTAATTAGTTAGGCTCGTTTACACGCAAGGATTTCTGTCCTCAAAGGCATTGGGCGTTGATATTGAAGATCTATCTAAGAAATTAAAACAATATTCAAAATTTGATGAAATCAATAAAACACGCGTACAGAATGAAACATTTGTAACATCATATGAATTAGACAGTGTATCTATTGTTAGTGAATCAGCAGTCGCAGATTGATCTTTCAGGTTTTTTGGGTTCTTTTTTCTTCTTTTTGCCGTGTTTTTCGCAAACGCATTCGGAGGGCGGTGCGTCGTCGCAGAATTCATTCATATCAAACTTTACACCTTCGTCCAAAATGTCCACGTAGTAGCTGTACACGACTATGAAGCCGTAGAACTCAAGGACTGTGGAAACGTACAAATTAATTATTATTTAGCGTTGGTCCTTAATGAACGACGCACCCCGTAGGTCTTTGAAACGTAGTCAATTTTTCCCTTATGGACATACCAAATTTCGAAAAAGTATCTGAGTAGGTATGTTCAGACATATTTTTTATATCATAACGGTACCTTTTAGGGTGGCATGATAAACCCTTTATTTTGATACACATTTGCAGAAAATCCTGCAGTCCTCATTCTAGTTTTATTATTAACGTTTTAAATGAGTTTAGAAGACCGGGGCAGGTAATAGAGACAAATCCAATGACATTCAGCCAATTTAATTAGAATTTTTGCAGTCGGGTAAAAAATACAGGCAACAAACTTAAATGTAGGTATACTCACTAAGAACCATGAGGTATATTAGATAATATCCAGTGAGAGCGGTGTGCGTGATGCTCAGCACCACGAATAGAAAGAGCTCAATGAGCCACGTGCAGAACCGGCACACCAGGTACTGGTTGACGCGGTACGGAGTATCCTGAGACAGCCATATACAATAATAAGCGTGATGGACAGGTCATACAAATTGTGTATTTCTTATAGGAATTTAAATACAATTTAATACATACGTAATAAATTCCTATCCCCAAGTAAATGGTGAAGATGCACAAGAAGCACTGGGTAATGATCAGGATTTGTTGCATGATGAAAATATAGAAGAAGAACTGCTCCAATGACTTCGGGACATAATAAGACGATGTCGAAGTTGCTGGCAGGAACGTGGTTATCAACGAATTTAAGAAGAAACCCAGGAAGAACAGCGACCGGCACTGGACAGTTAAAAATGAGTTTAGTGCGAGATATTGGGTTATTAGGGATCTTTCAGATAGAGAGCGTTCGCGCGGTCGAGCCTTCAAGCGGTCAGTTTTGCGTTCGAGCTCTAGTCTACTTCTTCTATTTGACCGACGCGGTGTGAGCATGTCTATGTAACGTAATGTAACAGAAATAACTCAAAACTGACCGCTTGAACGCTTGACCGCGTAACCGCTCCCTGTCTGATAGATCCCTTAAATTTCTTTTTTGTAAACAACATAGAAAAAGAAGCTTCGTCTAAAAGAGGTCCGTCGACTTCACTTTGGAAACGATTTTCAATACTTATTTTTAACCAGGAGCCTAGGCTAGCTGTCCTATTTCATGTACCTATGTTGTATATGTTGTAGCTATTTAACTAGTTCTCTCTGGACATGCCAGATCCACTATGAACTTCGTCGGCGCTAATATTTTGAAGGTCCATAGGAAGAAGGCTTAATACCTGGCAAATCGACTGAAAGCTACGAAATCTAAGCCTAGAGGTATCAACTGGCTAGCCTTTAAATACGGGCTTGTTATTATGCAGTAGTATGAAAAGTATAAATGTTATTAATTACCACTGTCCATAGTAGTATCACAACACATCCGGTTTTTAAAGAATATAGCAAAAGAAAAGTCATGACTGTCGGTAGATTCACATTTATATTGGTGCACATTTAGATTTGTTTTGATAATAGCTACTTTAAGATTTAATAAAATTCTATAAATGATTTATTGTCAAATATTCCACATTTGGCATGTTGGCTGTGACTGACATCCATAGTCCATAGCGTAAAAGGATTTTTTTTCACAAGTTCCTATATCAGAACAATAAGTCCCTATTCTGTGAAGATGACCATGCTATTAGCCAAAGAGTACCTACATAGGTAGGCTCATTTTCATATGGTTACTTGAGTTACGCAACAACTTATTTTCTGAGACTAACTCTCCAACTGACTTATTAGTCAGTTAGGATAGTATTTCATTATAATGAAATGGCTTAGCACGCGACGACGGTATGAGACCAGCACGGCATGTCGTTATTTCCTTGGAAGATGGGTGGACATTTAGTAGCTGACAAAACTTGTGTCTAAAAACAAACTCTTGCACCATCCCACCAGGCAAGTTCTGCTGTGCTGCTGCTGCCGCTGCGGCCGCAGAGAACCTCAAGCGGCGGAAATATAGTGGCCTTATCGGAAACTATTTTTTCGAACCGTTTGGGGTTGAAACCTTCGAGTCCGAATGCCCACTTTCTATTTAAAGAACTCTCTAAGCGGCTGGTTGACGCTTCTCGTGACCAGAAGGCTGGCTATTACCTCGGACAAAGGATTAGCATGGCGACCCAACGAGGTAATGCGGCCAGCCTCTTGGACACGCTAGGGACGAACTTATTTATGCTTTTTAGTTTTAGTTTTTTTACTAGAAAAGTTTTTAATTAATGTGTTAATATTTGTACATGTGGTTATTAAATAAATAATTAAACAAATCTTCAAAAACAATATATAAGTAGGTATGTTTTTTTATTAAACACAAGTTATGTAGAAAGGACTTTGATCGTATTACGCCCAACCGGACGTGGATATTTTTAGGATAAGAACCACCTACAATTTGGACAGTCTTAGGAAAACAGTAAGTACGCAAATATACAATGACTAATTTCGCGCCTGGCTTGGCTTTTCGCGTAAATGATGAACATTCCATCGATATTATCATAATAATGTAAATCCACGCAGATGCCCATATGCACAGATTAGTGGAACCTTGAAACAATATAATTATTGTAATTGTTATGTTTTCGCGTGACTGATTATAAGCTGTGAAAAATTATTTTCAAAGCCACATTGGAATGATTATGAATTGAGTTTAGGTCTGTTGGAAGCAAGGAAGAGCATTGTTAGTAGATAGTATTCATAACTCTGAATTTGAAGCACTATATAGTACCCCACCGCCCACCCCACCCCAGCCGTAAGTGGTGGATCAGACGTTTCAAATAATACAGATTACCTACTGGAAAGTGCAGAAGTGAGAACCACACACTCAATAGATATTTCAAACATTACGTAATAATCTCTTTTAAGTTTCTTCTTTCGTAATATATTCTTTTTTTTAGGATGCCAAAAATCAGCAAAATGACCCCTCCCGCTGTGGGTTACCTACTTAGCAGCGGTGAGGGAGTGTCAGACTCTTACTAAAATCCGTCGTGTTCCGTCGTAGGCCTTTAATGTACCAGGGCCGCGGTAACGCTTTCGAACAATCCCGCAGCCCCGGACCTCAATTAAAGTTAGTTGTTAAATTGTTGTTCAGGAACTAAATAGCAAAAATAACATTAATTATTTACATGGGTAAATCTTTGGATAAAACAGGGTAAATTCCGAAATCCTAATAATATTATGATGTCCGCATGTAAACAAAAATAATACGCATAAAATATAAAAATTCCGAGTAATGCAAAACAATAACTTGGGAAGTCGAGATAATGTGATGTTCCAAGTATTTTTGCTTAAGCGATAATTAGGTAAATAATAGAAATACATTGAAGTTTTTATGCAGTATTCTAGATAAGCTTTTGTACAAAGCAATCAATGAATTGCGGACAATTATTATTTCTCAGTAAAAACAATTAGGGTTGATGCTTTTTTCCGGGAGGTCAGTTTGCTATCAATATTATCAGTGAAGAGTAATACTGTAAATAGCATTAATCATCAATTTATTTAGATTCTTATGCTCGTTGGGATAGAGTTGAAATTATTTTTGAATCAGTAGTGTATGGAGTTTCCGTCAATGTGCAGTTTAGCGATTGATGTGATCCAGAATATGGTAACCGCCTTATTTTATAAGTAATTGCTTTATATCCCTGTTTATATAATTTCTCGTTTAATAGAACTAAGTAACTGGCTTATATTTGTGTAACAAAGATATACAATCATTTCAAGTAACAATGGATGATACATACATCTTAGTTTTACAGAATCGGTACCTAGGAACACAATTTACAAAATACCATTTTCAGATTCTTTAAACTTTTTTATGTGTTAGCCGCATATTGTCTAAAAAAAAAGTAAAAAAGAATGTACCTACTCAAAAAAATGCATTTTAAATATCTCATTTTATAAGCTACATCTGTAAGCAATCATTTTCTAAACCTCTGTAAACTTTTCACTTACCAAATTAAAGTGACATACCACGTTGTAGCGTAGACCAGCAGCTCAAATGTCCGGCACAGTCAGTAGGCAGACATCTCCATTAGATAAATACTCTGACAAATAGCTTGAACCACCAGTCTTGACAATAACCCCGTATCGTGCGCGTGTCAAACGTCCCATTTAACGTTCCGTTTAAAAAAATACATAAACAAAAATGTATTGCGATTGGCCGACATTAGGCAGGTGTTGCTTCTGCATGCCTCTAAGAAGAGGTGTGATCACATTCGGATATATTAACCTAGTGAGTATTTTTTTTTTGTTTTTAAGTTGCGTCGTAATTTTTGAGGATGTAGCTAATCTTCTTGAATTTTGGACGCCCACTGTGCTTCTTGTGGTCTTGTCTGAAAGTCAGATTACTACTGTAGCTGTTTACGACTTCCAACATGATTCCTAAGTAGTGGTAAATTTCAATGTGTCTATAGAACTTCTAAACACGTTTTCTCCTAGTACTTAAAGTGCCGGTAAAGTAAATCAGGATATTTCCGGTTTCGTTGTTTTGTTTTTGCTGAAAAGTTTATAAGAATCTGTAAGCACTATTGCTGTAGGTCTATACATAGATGGAGCTACTAGTCATGTAAGTAAATAAAGTAAATGTTCCACTGTAAGGTCACGGACTAATAATAGACACATATTATTATTAAATAACAATGACAATCGTATCGTTGGAACCAGATGAAAATTTAACTAGGTTTGAGTATAAAGCAGTGGGATGCACATCGACGGTAATTACTCTTGCTGCGAATCATCATAAAAACTCGGATTTCAGAGGTCTAGCCGTCAAAGCGTTAGAAAAAAACGTATTCTAATACAGCGGTTCCCGAATTCTTTTGGCTTCGGAACCCTTTTCGTCTCACCATTTTTCGGCGGAACCTTAGCTTAAGAAGTAAACTAAAGACGTATATACACTTAGGTACGGCTCGTGGCGCGTGGTAGCGCACCAAATGGTTATATGGTTAGAGACATATTCATTATACTCGGGCGTAGCATGGCCACACGGGCCAGAAAACAATTTAGCCGCCCTTGACTTTGTGTATTATGTGAATAGTTTTCAGTTTGAAGACTGACAAAGTAAACGCTAAAAGAAATAGATTGGGTTTGTACAGGTGCGAGTGCGATTTTTTGTAACTAAAAGAAGAAGTTCCAAGCACCCTGTGGTAGCCGGTATCGCGAGCAAAGCGAGCGCGAATTTTTTTTAGTTTAATTACTTACACAAAATAAACAAAACCACTATAAATTAATAAGGTCTCAAAAAGTACAATATCCACACAAAAAAGGAAATGCAAATGAATGAGTAGCTAGCGAAGATAGCGCTATTGCTTTTTCTGAACCAGAGGAATAAAAAATAAACATCAAAGGAAACCTCGACTTAAGAGCGCGAAATTTTTTCGGTGTTGGATACTTGAGCAATTAAACGAACATAAAAGCATCACACGTAACATGGAGTCGCGAGCGAAGCGAGCGCGAAATTTTCGGATTCGCGGAGGTGCAAAAATTGGAAATAATGTCACACTTTGATTCATGATAAAAATAGCCACTAGAAAAACTCGTATGCCGTGTCATTTCACGTCCTGTCAAATGTATGAAAACGTATAATCCTGGCGATGAAATAAGCCCTAAAATTGCGGTGATTTTTGGCCGACTCGCTACCTACTTTTGCCGATTGCCGAAGACCTGGAGGTTTTGAAGTTAATCTACAATTTGTAAAAAACGGAATTAAATTATCTGCTGCCGTGGCCTTCCCCCGCCACTTGTCGCGAACTCGTACTTACACTCCCGAGTGGTACCCACCTACATGGTGGCTAAATGGAATTTTGGAATGCAATATTTAAAACAATTTAATTGAAAATTAATAATAATTTTATATTGTCAAAAGTGAAACGATTTACCATATGGAAATCTTGAATTTTCCACGGAACCCCTGAGGGCCTGTCACGGAACCTCAGGGTTCCGCGGAACCCCATTTGGGGACAGCTGTTCTAATATACCTAGTAAGAATTGTATACATTGATTTGAGCCTTGATGCCTGAAATATGTGGATGAATAAAAAAAGAGCAAGTACCTATTGGATTAAGATTATTCAGGCAGGTATCTGATAATTACGGCAAAATAATAAGAATTTTATGTAGATACATTAATGTAATTAAAATTACCATTATTTGTCCGGAAAAGAACTTTTAAATATGTATGGACAGCTCCCTAAAAACGCCCCCATTACGCCCATATCTTCCAACTTCCTACTGGCATAAGTAGAAAACAAGTCCTATACCTACCTACAGTCACAAAAAATCAACTATTTGGAGTTAGTAGGTACCTATTTGATCAATGTGTGTTTGTAAACACAACGAGAAGGCGGGAACTTTTTACTATCTTTCAAGTCTCGATCTTCTCAAGATTTCCTGAATAAAGTTCCAGTATAAACTCATGCATTGCATTTCCAACAATATTCATGTCAATGAGAGTTCATCTCCCGAGTCTTTCCTCAACTATGTTGGGATTGGCTTCCAGTCTAACCGAATGCAGCTGAGTACCAGTGTGCCCCGAGGAGTGACTGCCTACCTGACCTCCTCAACAGTTATCCGGGCAACCTCATACCCCTTGGTAAGACTGGTGTCAAACTTACTGGCTTCTGACTACCCGTAACGACTGCCAAGGATGTTCGATGACCTACAGTTTAACGTGCAATCCGAAACACAGTCATTCGTGTCCAAGATATACTTAGGAAGTACATAGAAACATAGAATAGTAGCATATCGGTACTTGCCTGACCTAATAATCGATCCCACACACTCATACTAGCGAAGTTGGTTTTTTGTCCAGTCGGCTACCACCATTTAATATTAATGTTAATGGGATGATTATTTATTTATCTTTATGCGCCTATATATGGACGTCATTAATCTTAATCCTTTACAGATTTTCAGTGCATTCATGGTGGGGATCTACAGTTACTCCGTTCACGCAGACTTCGGTTTATTTGCGATCTACCACGGGACCAGTGTTGGTGTGTCAATACCTGAAGAAGTTTGTGTCTTCATCTACTGCGTGGAAGTCGTGTTCTCTGCCGTCCTGCTGTATGGAGCTCATAAGGTAACTTTTTTATATTAAGCATAGTTTACACAATGCCAATAAGACTGGCACCCTTCGCTGACTTGGTATTCCCCTCAGTTTATACGTGCTGACGAAAATAGAGCGCCCGTCTATTTCCAAGCCACTGTAATGCAAGCAAGCGCAACAATCCGCAGAACTGGCGCCAGGAGTACTGGCTTCGTGTAAACACTGCATTAGTGCATTTTAAATAGTGGTAGGAAATTGTTAGATGTAGTGCTTTTTTGGAAATTCGATTAATTAAAGTATTCGCAACCACTTCTTTAAAAAGTCTACTAGATCCTTAAGTAGATAAATCATGTTTTGGTGCTTCAAAAAGTTTTGCAGTATATGATGAGGAATACCCACTGATGACTAAAGCTACGGAAATTTCATCAGTATCTTTACAAATTGTTATATTTCAGGAATACGAGGTAGGTAATGTATATGGTAGTGTAGCTCGACTGCTTAGGAAGTGATCTTGTGAGGTTATCAAACAGTCTTATCGTTTTGGGTTGACTTAACGAGTACACATTACGACTTATAATATCCGCTTATGTAAATAATTACCTATCGAATGAAAGCTTTGAGAATTAGGTAGATAATAACCTATTCACTTTGTACACTCAATGTAAGTCCTTTGTTAAGTATTTTTGAAAAACGTAGGTAAGCCTGCTGCTAAGTGATAAGTGGACCATCTCTCCTCTCGTTTCGCAGAAAAATATAATTTAAAAGGCCATAGGGTGCTACAAAATTTTAGGAGCAAAATGGGCATTTCGGGTTATAAGTGCTCTTTTTCCTGATCGTCTATAGTCTATCAGGTAAAATCCTTGGGTAGGTAAAACGCAACCGTTAGACGCTCATTCTAGTAGGAATTGCACCAATTATCCATTTGTGCCATACTACTTTCGGCGAACTAGAGTATGTTCAGTTTTACTCATTCTTTAACTACCTCACAACAATATGACTCATTGAATAAATTTTATATCTACCTCTTCTATGAGGACAAACCAAGTTTACTTTTTTTTAAACTGCAGCTGTGGTCAATTACGATGGTTGCCAAAATAAAAACAATTATATTGTTCAATTAGAAAGGAAATTACATTTTAACCAGGTTAATTAGAATATCCTTTAATAAAAACAAATGCCTATTGCTTAGGCACATGAGCCCATTTGGTGTTTTAAAACCTAGGTTTTTTTAGGTGACGAATGCTAACGTTCAACGGGAGGTTTATAGTCTGGATTCGTTTGGCTTTAGTCGAGATGCACCTTTCATAAATATTCAGAGGTTCCAATGAATTATTATTTCAATAATGATTTCGTACCAAATATTTCCAGTTTCTTGTCTAGGTAGTCTGTTTATCTAGAGCTATACATTATGCGCTAGAAACTTGGACTCTGCAGGCGTAGGTTATTGCCAGAGTGACGTCACACGTGCAGTGATAAAGTGCGGAAAGCCACAATTTGCTATCAGGACCGTGACGGCCATTTGTCATTCGACGCCACTTTACTGCATTATCGTAATTAATGGACAGTTTTGTTTGCCGGTGTCTTTGTGAAAAGTTATTTTTATGAAGCAATTGTGTACAATATTTCTTACTTATCATTCTCACAGTTTCACTTTCTTCCGAGGGAACTGTTTCATGTAACAGAAAATATAGTATGTTATATCCTGGTTTATTCACAAGGACAAGGCACCAGCTATCCTCGAACAAAACATCTAAACTTTACTATTAGCATTATCACCTAGGCCAGTTAGGGCTAAATCGATGATAAGTAAATTAATGAAGAGTAAAATACTAACTCCCACAACAGCAAGAGTTTTCAAAATTGGACCCAATTCGTTAACCACTTCACTGTTCACGATGCAGAAAGAAAAGTTTAACATTCGTTATGTACCTACACAAGGCTCTTGGGACAGGGAAGATATTCAACTAAGAAAAGCTGATAATGTTAACTAACACAACCTCTTCCTTTGTTACAGAAACTAATCCTGTACATAAAGACGTACTACTACTTCGCTGTGACCACGACGGTGGCATCTGTGCTCATCCAGATATTGGACTTCGCGGTCTCCGTGTCCAGTAGGATGGGTTTCTACATGGTCTTCGAAGTACTGCCTCTTATGTTCGCTGCTTTAGGTAAGTTGGAAACCATGCTGCCTTTAAAATGCTTTAGAAATTTTGCGATCTCTAAGACTGCTCTGGGCTAGAGAGTTAAGTAGAGTATAAGAGCCCGAGCCTTTACCCAACTATGTTGGGGTTGGCTTCCATTCTAATCGGATTCAGCTGAGTGCCGGCGTTTTACAAGGAGCGACTGCCCTATCTGACCTAAACCCGGTCAACGATACCTCCTATAGGTACCTATACTGGGCTAGAGAGCACAACAAGTGAATCTTCCAAGTTCTGAAAGCGAGGGTAAACTTTTCTACGTGTGAATATGGAATACCTGTATCATTTTACCTAATTAAATGCAGAAGTTCCCATTGTAGCGTTTGTTAAAGCCGTAAGTTTCACTACATCTTGATAAGTAGGTACAGTTTCACTAAAAAACATGATTTTTGTTACAGCCATCCAAATCTACCTCATAATCTTAATAAGGAGTTTGCTGAAGAAGATGGAAGAATCAGGACCTCATGGCTACGAGAACCAACTACAGCAGATCGTGTACGAAGGCAAGGTGGAAACCAATGGGGTTTACGACCCCACTGTGGTACCAGTAGATATTTAAACAATGATAAGTCATAGAATTAAACATAAGGGAGTTTTGTGAAACATTGTTGGAGGTGTAATGCTGCCAGAGATTTTGACATTTACTGAGCCCAATTCTATAGGGATCTAAGTTACATCCATTCATCTATCACAGCCCCTAGGTTGCCCGTCTTCGGACGTAGGCCTCCTCCAAATTTTTCAATTTCTAACTACTTCTTGTACTTCTTTCTAAGTTACATAGTTCATGCTTATTTTACCTACATTTGCAAAAAAAAATACATTAATCACTTCTTAGAACGTCTCTCTGTCGTTCTCTAAGCAATGTTTCATACGATATCCCTGAAAAGACCAAAGTCCCGAGTACAAGGTACTATTTATACTCTAAAATCTCGTCTTAGCTGTAGTTAATTTACGTAATTTAATTTGTAAATATTTTGTATATAGATTAAGATAAATTATATAAAAAAATGTGATATACTTACAATAAATAATTATATTTTTACTACTTGTTTTGTTTTTCTATTCTATTTCGCATGACTGTTGCATCTGAACGAACTAAAATAACATAAAACCACAGCTAATAAAAGTCAAAGGACCTATCTCCATCGACCGCATGAATATGGTATCAAATTGCCGATTTATCTCATTACAAAAGTCCAACAAATTAGGAACCCAGCCGTACTAAGAAGTAGACGCATGGCAGATTACAATTTGTACAATCCAGATTATGTCAACGGGAATAATAACCGTGATCTCATAGCGAAGGTAAACATAGTGGACTCGTGTCGACAGTCCATATGACAGCATTAGATTATGAAACAACTGACACTTCCTCTGTGACGTAAACGCAGGATAATTCAGAGGCAGAGGTCATTGAATTGTAGATGTGGTCAAAACTTTTTGAGTTATGCGTTTGTTTGAAGTATAAGTAGTATATGTCAATGGTTTGAAGTGATTCTGATTCATAGATGTAATATAATAAACAAGATTGCGCACGCTCAAAATACATATTTACGAAAATGAACTCTATTCCAACGCAATAAGGTACTAAATTTGTTGCATAATACACAGAGGCAAATCCGAGCCGAGAGGGATAGTTAGAACAGAGGCTGTTTGTCTCTTTCTAACACCTTGCCAGCATAAAAAAATGTTGTGGTCAACAGTTTTGTCTTCCCAAAAAAACAATTGAATCACATATATTTTTATCTTATTTTAACAATTGTAAGTCAACAAATTAATAAAATTCGCATTAATTTATTATACGAATAAATTATTTATATAAATTATTATTCTTAAAACATAAACAACATATTTTTTTTTTCTAGCGGTAACCCTGAACATTCTTGGCGCGTAATCAGCATTTAAAATTTTGTTTATATTTTTTGTATTAAATCAATTTAAACTATTTAAATGGTGAAAAAGTGTTGTGTTTATACTTGTAAAAGTGAATCCTATGGTGGTTGCAATATATCATTCCACAGGTTAGCTAATAATAACATTTTCGTAAACCAAACAACTAGGGTGCCCATGAATTCTTGTAATGAGTGAAAATATGGGTGATGGATTTTAAAACTGTTGTACTATTGTTATAGCTTCCCAAAAACTGAAGAAAGGCGACATAAATGGCTCAGCAGTCTATATATGAAGTAGAAATACAAAAAAAACAGTCTTCACTTCGAATCTTCCTGCTTTTATACTGCTAATTCCCGCTAATTATTAAAAGCCTTTATAAGTATCTTAAGGTCACAAACCGCGTAAGTTAAAACTTCAATACCAATCTGCGTTTAATAATCTTAGTCTTAGCAAAATTCGGATTTGTCTCACATAGCTTAATCTCATAGTCACCCTATTAGAAAGGGACAAGCCTCCGTACTAACTGTTTCACTCGGCTCGTTTTTTGGGTTTATATGCGCAGTCCTGTTTACTAATATTATGTCTATGTTCTGATTAACATTTTTTTTTTTTCTTACAAATTTATGTGTATAATTTTGAGTGATATTTTTATTTATTTTTTTGTATACGGTTCTTCAAACCATACAGACAGAATTGTGTTGCTGGGGAGTTTGTTCCACCACTTCTTCTTCCCAGCAAAAACACATAGGAAGTGGTGAAGGGCGGGCGTTTTGGGGGCTGTCTTTTGTAGATTTGACGTTCAAAAAGTGCTGATTTTCAGCCTACTTTGAATAAATGACTTTTGATTTTGATTTTTTTGACAATAGGGTGATAAGTGTAAAAATAGGTAAGAAGAAACGATGGATGGATTGTGTGAAAGTTGATATGTTATGAAAGAAATTTATTTGTGGGTTGATACTGCAGATAGAAGACTATGGAAGGAGAAAAAATGCTGCGCCGACCCCAAATAAAATTGGAATAAGGGCAGGAGAATGATGAATAGAGTAAGAAATTTTTGTAAGTCATTAAAAGTCAGTTTGCCATGTAAAAGTGGGTAATAAATAAGTGGTGTTTGTTTGCTAGGCTTTTGTAAGAACTTCTGAACTAAGTATTTATTAAATCGGTGGTTTAATTTGGTTTCAGAATATTGGTATACTTACTTCAAGGGTGGCTTATGTATAAAACTAGGTCCAGTTAGATTTATTTCAGTCTTTTTTTGCGTCTTTTGTAATTATATAATAATTAGCTAATTGTTTGATAATGGCGTCCAGGGCCGATTTCGGCCACGGCGGCTGTTCTGATTTAAGGAGATCAGCGAACCGCGCAGGACATATTATAGTGCACGAGCATTTGAGCTAATTGCGAGCTAATTGTTTATTAGTTTCGTCTAGACTTCTAGAGAGACGAAAAAGATATACAGGCAAATTTTTGTTTTCCTATAAGTAGATAGTTTCAACCTACTTCGGTATGTTTTTTCATCATTTACCGATAAAAAGCCAAATTCGCATAATATTTTCAGCCAATAATGGCCTTTGACCTAAAACCACAATAACTGTAGGTAGACACATGACAATGTTTTTATCAGCCGAGCAAAAATAAATTGTTTTACTCACTGTTGTTTTTTTAATGAAACAGTATAAATACCTAGCTTTAGGTAGGTATTAAATGATTGATAAACTAATTGCGTTGCGAACTTTTCTGATTTAAGTATGACAATCCAAACATACTAAAACGCAGGTAGGTAAGAGTTAGATATAAATACAAATACTTACATTTTTTTTTTGCTTTAAGCAACAAAATGATGAGCAACAAAGCAAGATCTAAATAAAGAGAAAATGTCTATAGAAATATAAAACCCCAGACCTTCAAAAGTGGCAAGGGCGTTATTAGTACATACTTTTGATTATTGTAGGTATACTTAGATTTACAAAATTAATAAGTGAATTACGCCCGCGTTGTTTTATTTTACTTACAAGAATTAAATAAGCTTATCAACATTAACATTTCCACCTGCTACCTTTCCATATACATCAATAATAGATAATTTATTTAAGTACCTACTTATATTTTTCACACATTATAGACATCTTGTGAGCCCTCCAACGCATAAATAGCTGTGCCATATTGCATGGTGCACTTAGGTCCTGTTTCAGCAGTAGTGTTCAAGTATTGAAAGTCGATGTTGGTTTTCAGTTTCATGATCTGACTCCTCAGCAGAAGCAAGAAGTAGGATTGCAGTACTGGAAAATGTTTAAAAGAATATTAGGGCGCCTCCAAACTTTATATTAATTGCAATGTCTTGCTCTGCGGCCGCGCCTATCTTTGCGCTTTTGAAACAGCCTTTAGTTACCTAATATGGATAATAATTATGCCTACCTAAATAAGAAGAAAAATATTCTTCCATCATTAGTCATCATCAGGACGACTAAGGGTGCGTCTACACGGTGCAAGTTAACATGCGCAAGTGACCTGCGCGCACGCAACAGAGCACGCGGATGGGTAGCTTGCTTTGGTACACGCTCGAGTCGCTGGACCCGCACGATTTTAAGATGCATAATTATATACCCTGCATATGTGCTGCAATAGACGTGCAGACGCACCCTAACGTTCTAGGAACTGGGCGACCAATCCATGAATTGTCTACAGCCATAGCATACACCATTATAAACTATTAAGTAATTTAATTTAGAATTGAGGACCTACGTAGGTATAGTAGGAACATATCACCTATGTTAGCAGTATCAAAAAATATTGTAATACGTACCGCTGCTAAGAAATATGTTGAAAAAGTTGATTTGCAGCACCATGCGCCCATGGATTCCCTTCATCATGACGAAGCCCATGACTATCAGGGATATAAGCGTCAGCACCCACAACACTATGTGGTAGATGTAGTAGATCTGCAGCAGTTTCACGTTTTTCTGAAACAAAATATTGATGGATATTAGGGTCACTGACCTCTGGTGTTACCTGAAAAATCTTTGTTTGTATACTTACCTACTGTACCAAAGTCGGAAAAGGTGGAAAAAGCGTTAGGGTCTAAACTGGGGATGGTTAATCCCAACGTTACTAAGAATGCTATCACACAAGCGAATTTTATTACGCGGCAACGATCGGTTCCTATGGGCAGTGTCGCGTGTATACGAGCGACAACAAATAAATTGACAACCGTTAGTACAAACGACAGTACCCGAAACTACGCGGGAGAAATTTTGCCGCGCATACATAGACGAATGTAACAATATCCGCTAGTAAGTAGGTGCTTTAGAAAGTCGTGATATACTTAATTATTATGTATCTACCTAGTTTAAAATTCGTCATAACTTCTCGATGACTTCAATGACTCACCTTATGACCACCGACGACGAAGAGGGTGTCCAAAGCGAGATTAATCGCGACAGTGACTAGCACCAAGGCCAGGACATATATCTCCAAATAATCACGATCATCGCCCATCCTCACGATCTTCTCTTCCAATGCTAACAGCAGTATTAAAGCCGTAATGCTGGAAATGGTCTGGAATTTAAAAAAAACGTGTTAAGGGAGATAAACTACACCAATACATAGGTACAATAAAGAGGAAACAATTTTTGGTTTGTTTCCTAAATGCTCCGAAAGTTCTGAACCGACGAACACGTCATTTTTATCACCATGTGCCTTCTTGATGACCAAACAAGGATCAAAATTGATACATTTACTAGCCAAAGAAATACAAAGATACCTATTAAGAAAATGTACTCACCAATTTGATATATCCCCATACCAGCAATCCAAATCGTAGCGGCAAACAGAAGCAGCATTCCGATAAAACTGGCAGATCCATGATTAAATTTTAAAGACCGACAATTACAAGCCTAATTTCAACCTCAATGTACCTATAGAACTACAATATCCATAAAATCTTAGGATAAGTAGTTATTAAAGCAAATTAGTTACAAATATGGACTCTTGAACTTACTTATTAATACTAATTTATATTTAGCAACGTACGCTGTTTAACTAGTAGGCACGTAGTCGTTAAAAACGAATGAAAACTATATTAGTTCACGAAGTGTGCGATTACGATTGTCTATGCACATTTGTTTGTCAAGTACCCACAGTACCCACTTCTAAATAATCGATGATAAAATGAGCCGTCTTATGAATATTAACTGGAAGTGGTCCTACCTTCATCTATATAATGAGTAGGTAGGTATGTATATTATTTTAATAGTTGCTGAAGTGTCGTCATTGTTTTAATTTAGATTCCACATTAAATCAACTATTATTGTTGTCATATTTAAGACAAATCCTTTACTTACCTCTCAGCAAATTATGTTCATAGGAGGTACTTATAGTTTTTATTCGTGGCCTACTTCGTAAACTTCTAGGTAGGTTATTTTATTCGAATGTACGCAATACCTGCTGCTTCTAGTTCTCTTATACGGAGTAAAAGAGATAAAATACATTTGGTAATGTTAATAAGATAGCCTCTCGATGCAAGCTCAGCTACATCTGTATATGGTCTGGAAGACGACACCAATAACTTAGGCAGACCTATCTGAATGAAGGCTTACTGATGTGGATTTGATTAGAGAATGCGTCATCCCACGCATATTTTCAATCAAAAAAAGGTAAAAGGTAAGTAGGTTTATGAAGGAAGGTACCTTTTTTTTAACGACGTCAAAAATCATAAAATGACCCCTCCCGCTGTGGGTTAGCAGGGGTGAGGGAGTGACAGACTACTGACTAAAAACCGTCGTGTTCCGTTATCATCCTCCTGCCCTTATCCCAGGGCCGCGGTATCTCTCACGTACAACCCGCAGCCCCGGATGCAGGAAGGTACCTGCTTCAAAATAATTTCATAGAAAGTTAATGCCGGTCGAACCGATATTGAAACCGGAGCCTATACTAAAATTAGCTACCAACTTAAGTGAAATTCTTGTGTCCATTTCGACCGCGCGGCCACCTCATAATTTTTGATGAGACTTTGCCAGGAATTAGTAGTAATTTGTTACTTTTCACTCCTCTTTTCCTGAATTTGTTACAAAAAAAACCAAGACGCTATGACAAAGAACAGTTGGCCGCTAGAACCGCCACTTGCCGTAGTCATCGCCCGTGATTACTCAGAAACTATACAATGCAGATAGACGAATGATACATCAAAAGAAAGGTCTTAATCTGTTAAATTTGTTAAAAAAATAAAAAAAAGGTCAAAACGTAGATTTATAAACAAAAAGTTATGCAATGTTAAGTTTTCAGGTTATGAGTAGGTAAGTATATCACCGTAGGTACCAAATTAATAGAGGCTAATGTGATATAAAATTAGTCTTTGTTACAGCGAAAAAAGACAAAAAAATACTAGAAAGTAGGTTCAATAATATGTTAGAGTCGTTTTTAGTTGGCCGCGCGGACGGCAATATGCCTAAAATACAATTTCGTTTTTCTCGTTATTAAAAGTAGGTTTAAGCTTAATTAGAGTACTAATCGATGGGTAACGTAACCTAGTTTGAATAAATATAGCGAATTTAACTGCAGCATTCATATTTTAGGAGATATTTACAAAAACACAGTGGTATGAAACTGTATGAGAGTAGGGTGTCCATGCATTTTCACATATTCGAAATTTTCGTTATTCACGTCTTATTTTTTTAGGGAGAGTGCATACTTTATAAAAATCAAAGTCACAAATAGATAGAAAATATGATGCTCAGACTCCACTTTGTAACTTTTGAAATTCCATGTACAAGGTAATCTAGTAATGAGCCAAATCTTTTCTCTTAAAATATCCACCCATTTGTACTTAGGCAGTATTTTATATTTTTTAAATGGAGTGCATGTTCTCAAGTCATTTCTTTTATACAAGACATTTAATGGTTGCATTTTTTTCCAGTCATAGATATCTAATTCGAACTTGAAGTTTTTTGTATCGTTTTCACTATGATGCTGATTGGACTCGACATGAGAATGTGATATTTTGGATGCAGTTCTCGGGCTATTGCTTGAGGATGATAATGAGGATGACGAGGACGGACATACAGTTCGCTGCTTGCATTCAGTGTTTAGAAACTCCCTGAAATTTCTTTTCAGTGACATGTAAAGAGCTGCTGGTGTCATAAGGTTATCCAAATCACTTGCAATTTTATCAAATAAAGGGTCATTCAGTTTAACATCCAGTAGTTTGTCGGCATATTTCATAAAAACTTCTCTCTGTTTTGATTTCTCAACAATAGATTTTCGTCCAGCTTTACCCATTTTTGCTGCAATAAAAGCAACTGATAATATAATACAAAGGTTAAACATCCGTTGCCTGCATCACAAACAAAATATACATACTGAGGTACTACAAATTATTGCTATGTAAGTAGGTACATATTAAGGGCAAGAACTTTTCTTAATTAATAATTTTATAACGAAGAAAAGTCGTCGTTATTTGATAGACAAAGATGCAGCGACTTATTTTTTAAAAAAATCGGTCACTAACGGTCAGCACTTCTATGAAAGAAGTGTGCAATTATATTTTGCAGCTAAATTAAAAGCTAATGTAAGTTATCAAGCTAAGAATATTTTTAAGAGATGACCACTTTTGAAGTGAAATGAAATCACATTAAAATGTGGCAGAGACTTCATAAATTTCATGTCATTTTATATATACTTAATAATTATAAGGACACAGTTTATTACTTTATACAAGTCATCATAAAATTGAAAAAAAAAATAAACTTATCGCAGTCGATTTGGATCCCTCTGCAATACACTTTTTGGTGGTGAGTTCCAACATACAGTGAGCACAACTGATAACTAAGCACTTTTAGACACTTCTGGATTTATAATGATAATTGTCTCAGTAACTTAGTAGTATGAAAATCACGGGAATTAAATACGTACGAGTACCTATACACTTCTAAATTCAGCACAGGAATTTATTTGCAACAAAAAAATATCGTTTTTTAAACCGCTTGCGACAAATATTTTTAACAATAGATTGAAAACAAAAGAGATTATTTTTCTGGAATCGTTCCCATCATAAAACACCTGCGGAAAGTCAATGAAACTATTTTTTTATCAGTAAATGGGTACTTTAAAGAATTAAGAACAATGGACATCAATATGACCGCAAAACGAACCGCATATTTGTTCAGAATACAAAATTAACAACATGACTTTGTACTAATGTAATCATGGTACTCTACTAGTATGCACTCTCCCTAAAAAAATGAGACGTGAATAACGAAAATTTCGAATATGTGAAAATGCATGGACACCCTACTCTCATACAGTTTCATACCACTGTGTTTTTGTAAATATCTCCTAAAATATGAATGCTGCAGTTAAATTCGCTATATTTATTCAAACTAAGTTACGTTACCCATCGATTAGTACTCTAATTAAGCTTAAACCTACTTTTAATAACGAGAAAAACGAAATTGTATTTTAGGCATATTGCCGTCCGCGCGGCCAACTAAAAACGACTCATAACATATTATTGAACCTACTTTCTAGTATTTTTTTGTCTTTTTTCGCTGTAACAAATTAAAGACTAATTTTATTTCACATTAGCCTCTATTAATTTGGTACCTACGGTGATATACTTACCTACTCATAACCTGAAAACTTAACATTGCATAACTTTTTGTTTATCTACGTTTTGACCTTTTTTATTTTTGTAACAAATTTAACAAATAAAGACCTTTCTTTTGATGTATCATTCGTCTATCTGCATTGTATAGTTTCTGAGTAATCACGGGCGATGACTACGGCAAGTGGCGGTTCTAGCGGCCAACTGTTCTTTGTCATAACGTCTTGGATTTTTTTGTAACAAATTCAGGAAAAGAGGAGTGAAAAGTAACAAATTACTACTAATTCCTGGCAAAGTTTCATCAAAAATTATGAGGTGGCCGCGCGGTCGAAATGGGCACAAATTCTTTAATTGTATGCGTAAAAACAGCCATGACTAAAGTCTGTTTTTAAACGGTTTTATTATTAATTAAACGGTTTTATATTTAGCTCACCCCGTTTGTTTTATTATTTATTCTTGGGTCAAATTTAGTAATTCCAATTTCAACCTCTTCCTGTCAACCGATTAATCTGAAATTTTGTATACACCTTTAATTCCGATGACAATACAATATAGTAATATCAATAACATTGTAAATCCAATATGGCCGCCGGCACAAAATGGCGGATTACATATTTTTCCACAACCCCTTAATATGGGTATCAAATGAAAGGGCTACACAAGTAGAATACTGTCAGCAACCCCAGCGGGGCCCAACAGGGCCAAGGCCTGCCTGGGCTGCGGGATTGTTCGAAAGAGTTACCGTGGCCCTGGTACATACAAGATAAAAGGCTTACGACGAAACATAACTATTTTTATTCAGTAAGAGTCTGGCACTCCCTTACCGCTGCTGACTCAGGGAGGGGCATAGACATAATATTAGTAAACAGGACTGCGCATATAAACCCAAAAAACGAGCCGAGTGAAACAGTTAGTACGGAGGCTGTCTGTCCCTTTCTAATAGGGTGACTATGAGATTAAGCTATGTGAGACAAATCCGAATTTGCTAAGATTATTAAACACAGATTAGTATTGAAGTTTTAACTTACGCAGTTTGTGACCTTAAGATACTAATAAAGGCTTTTAATAATTAGCGGAAATTAGCAGTATAAAAGCAGGAAGATTCGAAGTGAAGACTGTTTTTTTTTGTATTTCTACTTCATATATAGACTGCTGAGCCATTTATGTCGCCTTTCTTCATTTTTTGGGAAGCTATAACAATAGTACAACAGTTTTAAAATCCATCACCCATATTTTGACTCGTTACAAGAATTCATGGGCACCCTAGTTGTTCGGTTTACGAAAATGTTATTATTAGCTAACCTGTGGAACGATATATTGCAACCACCATAGGATTCACTTTTGCAAGTAGAAACGCAACACTTTTTCACCATTTTAATAGTTTAAATTGATTTAATACAAAAAAAATATAAACAAAATTTTAAATGCTGATTACGCGCCAAAAATGTTCAGGGTTACCGCTAGAAAATAAAAAAAAGCAAAATAAAAATTTATGTTGTTTATGTTTTAATAATAAATACGAATAAATTAATGCGATTGTTATTAATTTGTTGACTTACAATTGTTAAAATAAGATAAAAATATAAGTGATTCAATTGTTTTTGGGAAGACAAAACTTTTGATCACAACATTTTTTTTTATGCTGGCAAGGTGTTAGAAAGAGACAAACAGCCTCCGTTCGAACTATCCCTCTTGGCTCGGATTTGCCTCTGTGTATTATGCAACCAATTTAGTACCTTATTGCGTTAGAATAGAGTTCATTTTCGTAAATATATATTTTGAGCGTGCGCAATCTTGTTTAGTAATATTATATCTATGGGGAGGGGTCACTTGATGATTTTTGGCGTCGTTAAAAAAAATATACTTTTTTAAAATTAGATTGTAATAAATTATCAGGTAAGAGACCGTGTAATAATGAATAAGATAGAATGAGGAATATTCGGTAGGCATTTTCATTAAATACTAAAAACTAGAAAATAAAAAATCGGTAAAAAAGCCTTTTAAGTTAAACGGTTTTATCTTATGTGCACTGAACACTAGAAAATAAAAAAATAGTTACTTACCTGTCAACCTACGTAGGTGGTCCCGGTCATATTAGACTAAAATAAAAACGTGGGGCCCCTCTGAAATCCTACCAATGCAAAGCATATTTTTATACTTTGGTAGATCATGAGCTCGGCGTTCGCTGGTGAAGCCGCTACGGCTGATTTATTGATTGTCAAAATCTCCAGTTACGATTATAGTAAGTCGATGCAATCCACGCCTATTATACCTCTAGAAGAAAGTACTACAGCAATAGTTAATGCGCCCCACGTTTTTATTTTAGTCTAATATGACAGGGACCACCTACGTAGGTTGACAGGTAAGTAACTATTTTTTTATTTTCTAGTTTTCAGTGCACATAAGATAAAACCGTTTAACTTAAAAGGTTTTTTTACCGATTTTTTATTTAATCTCGTACACTAAATTGACACTTGCAAAATGTCAAACTTGCAAATAATGTTGCTAGCTTTTTTGTACAGTGTTGTACTTACGATACCGGTTTGATATGAATCGTAACTTTTTATCTATAATAGACGAATTTAAGATTTATTCAAAGTTTTATATTTGCAATTCACGTACGTACACACGGCTGCACATCTGACCACGCAATGCCATGCGTAATCATCAAGAATAAGCCTATTATTTCATATTGTAAAAAAACGATAGGTACTTGATTTTATTAACGCTAAGTTTCGGTCGTGCCACATCACTATTTAAGAATTTGCAATAAACTGAGAACACTCGTAATGTCAGTTTAGCAAAGAGTAAAGTAATATATAGGGAAAAGAGAGCCCACTCACGTGTTATTCTTGCAACCCAATTTGACAATGCGCCATCTTTCTCTAAATTGGCCCCGAACTACCTACATAGCTATAGCTATAAAAATATTATAATTATGCATCATATTCATAACATTTTCTATTATAATAGGGTAAGTAGCACCATATAACTATAACATTGGTTATCGTTATAGTTACATGGTGCTACTTACCCTAATAGAAAATGTCATCGTTAATATAGTAAAAGGTCGAAGGAAAACAAATAATTATTATATATTACTTTTTATTTACGCGTGTATGCGGAATGCAAAAAACCGCCATATTGATATTATTATGATCGGTTTTGTTAAGTTACTTGGAATACTGACACCAGGTCTTTTTAGATGAAATTTGATATTTGTGCTTTTTTAAACCGTTTTTAATTTATTCGCCTATTATATCTTTTTTTAAAGTGTCTAATATTTTCCTCATACTTTTCTCTAATTAATATTGCTTAAATAATTTTATATTAACAAACAAAATCGATTATAGTGTAGTGCCATCTGTTGGTAATTTAAGGTATCTTTTAGATAGTAAATAGTTTCCGGGCCAAATAAAAGGTGGCGACTCTTCGTTTACTTAGCTGTCAAAATGTACGGAGTGTCCTCCCCCTGCAGTTTAGTCTACGAGATTAAAAAAACAGAGTATAGGAAGGTAAAAAATAATTTAAGGAAAAGAAACAACAGTTCAAATTGAGGCACTTATGTCGGACAATTTATTGTAGTAGTAAATTGTACATAAATAGTGTTTATATTTACAATAAATAATCTCACTTAATCTTATTTTTATCACCAACGAGCTTAATAGCATAAGCTTTTAAAAGTACAAATATGAAAATTGTATGCAGTCACAAAGCATTATATGAGAACAAGAGCTTAAGATATTTATAGATGAGACTTAGGAGCTCTTTCACACTAGCAGATTTTGACGCGCGTAATACGCGCGGCCAGTGGCAACGGCCACGCGGTTCCTAGTGTCATCTTTTTAACAGATTATCATTTGTTTATTTATTACTCGATTGAGAATACAAGCCGGAATTCCACTAGTGAAAAAGCGCTGTAAGAGTTTTAAACATTCACTAAAAGTTGTGACTTATACCTAGATACAGTCTTCATATTGTGTAAGACTCTGAGAAAAACAATATTTGCATTACTTATGGCACAATCTCAGAAAAACTTACTTTACAAACCAAATAATCATGATTTTGTAATTCTTTAATATCCAGGGAAAATTGTTTTTTAGTCGTGACATGACAGTTACCTACCTACTATGGATGATTTAAGTACGACTAGGTACCGGGAACTTCAGTTGACAAATCATGGATGGACTTTTGTTGCCGACCGTACAGAAATAAATCAATTACTCTTGCTTCCATCAAGGCATCATTTTAATATTATATTTTATCCTTAATCATAATTTTTAACATGTTTAAATTGAATATCATTAAGACTAAGTCAAGTCGCGCGGGTCGATCGATTATAAGGTTAACCAACGCTTGGAGTGGATGGATGACCATTTTATCATATGGCACAATAAATTGGTGGGTCCCGGCTGTTAGTTGAGTATGTTTGGCAGTCGTTACTGGTAGTCAGAAACCAGACACTGACAACCACTTTTACCAAGGGGCATCGTGTTGCCCAGGTAATTGTGTTGAGGAGGTCAGATAGGCAGAGGCTCCATGTAGAATACCAGCTAGATCCCGTTAGACTGGAAATGGACGTCAACATAGTTGGGAAAAGGCTAGGCAGATGGCGAAGCTTATTGCCATTTCCCACGTTGTAATAAAAACTTAAAATAAAACGAAAATTATCACTTTCTTTAAATTCACCTATTTCCTTATCATACATGTTATTTGTATATTCGTCTACAGGCACCTCTTCCTTATTTGACACTCGTAATAAAACCTTCGGGTTCTCCATCATTCTTCACGAACCTGTATGGACAATTGCTTCTGAGCTTGATCATTTCACTCCTCAGTGAAATCAAGAGGAAAGTGTGTATTACTGAAACATAAAATTTCATAGATTAGATATATTTTTTGAACAGTTTGAACCATTTGCCATTTTGGTGCAAAGGGTAAATCACTCTTTTGGACATTTACATCTATGTATAGTTACCGGCACGGATATTGAGCTCTCGGCGGAGTGGGGATCGCTTTGCGCACTGTACACATAAGGCAAAAAACCAATAAATCGCTTCTGCGCAGGTGAAGGTCAGGGCTCAATATCCGTGCCGATAACTATAGGTACCATTTTTTATGAACTAGCTTCCACCAGCGTGTGAAAAAATACTGGATGGATTATCATGTGTTTATCACCAATAGGTTGGCATGCCTGCCCCCAAACAAATTCTACCATGGATGGTAAATAGATGATGTATGTCTGTCACTCAAAAAAAAAATGAGCTTACCAATACCAAGTAAAAATCCCACGATATCCATAGTCAAGTACAATGACTTAACACCACTTTCACCATGACCGGAAAAGATGAGAACGAGCAAAATTGTGCATACAGCGAACATGATGATCATACCCGCCCACATGAACCAAGCATAGCAGTAATAAACTTCTAATAGCCTTACATTTTTCTGAAAACAAAAAGAAACTTTGAATGATACTCGTACTTTTCTATACATTCATCAGGAACTCCAGTTGCCTAGCTTGAATTCAAATGCTATTTGTTTGAAAGTTTTCAAAACAGAAACTAATATCTTTTTTTGTTGTTCCATATATTGTTCAGAAAAGATTTTTATAAATGAAATAATCATGAGTTTCTACTACTTTTAAGAGGGTGCACCCGGTGACCTGACAGTGCTCAATCAAGCAATTAAATATAGACCTCTAATGGGTACCACAAACCAGTTTAAAGTTAAGTTTGTTCTTATCCAGAGGAACCACAATTATTCGTAAGCCATGCAAACCTTCATTTGTCTTACCTTATGTGCTCCGACAATGCATAAAATGTGCAGTGCAATGTCTGTGACCATTATAGCAATAATTGGAATAACTATTACTAAAGTATCATTTCTAATATAGTCTGCAAGACCTACTAAAATAAATATGAAGAAACTCAATACTATGCTGGCTGATATCTGTAAAGAGAACACACCTCATTTAAAAAGTTACTTTTTTAAAAAAGGTTCTACTTTCTAGCTCATGTTTCCTAAAATGAAGGCTAGTTGAAATAAGTATTTACATAATTATTGCTATTTACAGCAATATTTAATTATTTATTAGCCATAAATATTTAGTCTTATTTTAAACACTGACACAAAAATTAGGTTTTGTGTCATATGTATGTACACTACTTAGTGAATAATAATAATTTTCCTCATCAAAATAATGGGAAAAAAACAGGTTAATATCAATACATGGGTAAGTATATCTATTTTACAAGCTGTTTATATAATAAACAGCCGGTAAAATAGATATTATATTTTGGCTAGAATCATTACTTTCTAAGTAAGTTTAAGCAACAAACAATAATATTGCTACACATAACCTTGCAAACACTGACTATTGCAATTATTAATATTTAAAATCATAGAAAAAATTACTGTATAACTCACCAGTTTTAAATATCCCCATGTTAGCAAACCATAGCGCAGGGGGATACAGAAGCAGCATTTTTTCCAAACAGGCCAATCCATAGTGCCAAATGTCAACCTTATGTGTGAAGAACTCTTTGTTTAAATATAATCTGCTTTACTCAGAATTAACAAATATTCATCTTGAAATAATATCCTTCAGTGAGAAGCTTAATTATATGTACATTTTGTACGCACCTACTTGCGACAAACAGTGACTTCGTACTTCGTAACTGCCGTGCATTTATATAATTCTATAAATAGCATCTGATCAACAGGCGAGCTGAGTTATTTCGATATTATTATCCTTAATAAACAAAACACATAATTACTGATACTTCGTACATAGTAGGTACAATAAAAATTAGTCACGAATTTTAAAAATTTGTATTTCTTTATTTGAATAAGTAGAAAAACCTGCATGAGATCTTACCACCGCGTGGTGGATATTTTTCACTTTGGATATCAACAAAGATAGGCATACTATTTAAAAACGATGGCTCGTGGGTGGTTACATAAATAGTCGAAACTTATCGGTTCCATCTTATGAAATTCTCTGTGAGTTATATTAATTTAAATATGTAATATGTTACACATTGCGCGCGGTAAAAAGTAAAAAATCAAAACAAACACATCTAATCTGACATTCTTAATAACAATCAGATGTCAATATGTCAAATGTGTCAGTGATGGTCAGTGTCAGTCATAGACATAATATTAGTAAACAGGACTGCGCATATAAACCCAAAAAACGAGCCGAGTGAAACAGTTAGTACGGAGGCTGTCTGTCCCTTTCTAATAGGGTGACTATGAGATTAAGCTATGTGAGACAAATCCGAATTTGCTAAGATTATTAAACGCAGATTGGTATTGAAGTTTTAACTTACGCAGTTTGTGACCTTAAGATACTTATAAAGGCTTTTAATAATTAGCGGGAATTAGCAGTATAAAAGCAGGAAGATTCGAAGTGAGGACTGTTTTTTTTGTATTTCTACTTCATATATAGACTGCTGAGCCATTTATGTCGCCTTTCTTCATTTTTTGGGAAGCTATAACAATAGTACAACAGTTTTAAAATCCATCACCCATATTTTCACTCATTACAAGAATTCATGGGCACCCTAGTTGTTTGGTTTACGAAAATGTTATTATTAGCTAACCTGTGGAACGATATATTGCAACCACCATAGGATTCACTTTTACAAGTATAAACACAACACTTTTTCACCATTTAAATAGTTTAAATTGATTTAATACAAAAAATATAAACAAAATTTTAAATGCTGATTACGCGCCAAGAATGTTCAGGGTTACCGCTAGAAAAAAAAAAAAAACAAAATAAAAATTTATGTTTTAAGAATAATAATTTATATAAATAATTTATTCGTATAATAAATTAATGCGATTTTTATTAATTTGTTGACTTACAATTGTTAAAATAAGATAAAAATATATGTGATTCAATTGTTTTTTTTGGGAAGACTAAACTGTTGACCACAACATTTTTTTATGCTGGCAAGGTGTTAGAAAGAGACAAACGGCCTCCGTTCTAACTATCCCTCTCGGCTCGGATTTGCCTCTGTGTATTATGCAACAAATTTAGTACCTTATTGCGTTGGAATAGAGTTCATTTTCGTAAATATGTATTTTGAGCGTGCGCAATCTTGTTTATTATATTACTTTAACTGCCTCGTTGGTCTAGCTGTCGCAAGTGCGGCTGCTGAGCACGAGGTCTCGGGTTCGATTCCCGAGTCGGGCCGAAATCGCTTTGTGGGTTTTAGAAGACTTTCACATAGCAGCCCGGAGCCTGGAAGGTGGTGATTGATACACCCGTGCATCGGAGAGCACGTAAATGTCGGTCCTGCGCCTGATCTCTTTCCGGTCGTGTCGGATTGCCGTCCCATCGGGCTATGAGAGTTAAGGAATAGTGAGTGCACCTGTGTCTGCGCAAATGCTCGTGCACTATAATATGTCCTGCGCAGTTGGCTAATCTCCTTACATGAGAACAGCCGCCGTAGCCGATAATCGGCTAGGAGAACATCATCATTATATTACATCTATGGTGTCAGTATATGGCATCGAGCTTAGAAGTATAGTATATGGTCAGTATTCAGCGGCTGTACCTAATCACGTTCCTAGTTACGATAATTGTAAACTAATCTTACGAAATAATAATGGGGTTAATTTTTAAATTTTTTAATAAGTAAATAAAACTCGATATATTATTAGGAATAGGTACATATAATAACTTAATAAATTATAATGTCTTACAATAGGTACGTACACGATTCTAAGTATGTATGAACAGATCACAGTTGGTAGGTATCCTTTTAGACCGATTCAACCAACTGTTTAGTGCTTACAGTTTCATCATCAGATTCGTTAGCCTTTTCCAAAATAGGTTCTGCCATGGGTTCTTCCGGTACGTCACCTCTGATTTTCATGGTACATTCAGCTTCAGCCGCGTTGTTCACAAACCTGAACTCGCAGTTGCTATTCAGTTTTATGATCTCACTTCTTAGAAGAAGTACGAAGTAGCATTGTATCGCTGAAAAAAGACAAAATCTGGAATACCGAATAAGTAACTAGGTTACCTACTAATAATTCAGGTTAATTAATAGGTATTAAGGTTTCTCTAATCTGGATCTTACCGACACTATAAATAAAAGGCTGTTCTATTAGAAATTATTGACTGAAACCTTCTGAAATAATGTTAAACGACAAAATAATAGTTACCTACCCAGGTACACTATCACTCGGCTCTTTGGTAATGAGATTAGGGTTTGGGGTTCCTTTTGCGGGGAAATAGAAATTCATTCAATTCTTACAAGCCCAAGGAGTCGATACGTATGTGCTTAGCTACATGAACCAGCTAATTAAGAAAATGGACGAAATTAATTTAAATGCTTACCCAAAATACCCAAGGAAGTTACGACACTCATCACCAGAGTTTCGACGTGTCGTACATCTATGGTATAGAAGAAAGCTAATATCGGCGCAAGGATGGTGAACAGACACAAGATGGCTGACACCACGCATACCACCAAGCTGTGGATGTAGAATACTCGTATCAGCTTCACGTTTTTCTGAAAACGAAGGTTTTATTATTAAGTAGATATAGGTCATTTATTATAAGTGTTACGGCTAAAGGCTGAAGTGTGGGTACAACAAGATTTACCCGGCTATAGCTTGGTGTATGGGCGTTCCCAGCCATGGGCTCTAAGTGGGACAACAACCTAAAATTGGATGCATATAATTATGTTGACAGTACCTATGAGAGATCTAGCTTTGACACCAGGGTAGTAGGTACATGAAGTTTATAAAGCTGAAGTTGCTATTGTTTTTTTTTATAACTTATCGAAGTACATAATATATAGGGGTAGTACAGAACGAAGTATATAGGGAAATAATAAGCATAAGGGCACATAATAGGTAGGTAATGCATATAATGGAGTAGGAACATAGGGGTTGTACATAAGCAGTTCCTACCAAAAGATACAACTAAGTTTCCGACTTTAGCCGTAGCATAGGCACAATGGGACGGACGGGAACTCCTATTGTGTTCCACTTAAGAACTCGACGATGTGAAACCGGGAGTAACCGATCTATCTACAATTATCCACTGTTATTATCATCTAGTCTCCTTCATTAAACTTTTTTGAAAGTACAAGAAATTGCTGACCATTATGCTTTAACTCCTTGATTGATCGTTTCTTACAGTATCTTACCAATTAATGAGTGATTGTGGTGACCTAGTTTTGGCCTGTCAAGTAGAAGGCTAAGTATTCGAGTCCATAAGGCGAGTAGGAAACATTTTGAGGGAACCTGGACTTTACAGTTGACAAACAAATTAAATCAAATCTCACCGTATGTCCGCCGACGATGAACACGATGGTGATAGCAATATCTACTAAACATATAAGAATTCCAATTGATCCCATAATAACTTCTGAATACATCATCGCCCAAAAGCTTCCATCGGTAAAAGCTCTGATAAACAAAATCATAATGAGGACTATATACAGCATCATCAGTATGAATATGAAGTCAGCTATCTGAAACGGAAACAGAAGCATTAGAACAATACATACAAATATAAAGTAAGTACTTACAGTGAGTTCTTGTAATCTATTGACTATTTCCTATTTAGCAATGTATCCTGCGGTTTTACCCGAGAGTTTGACCTTCATTCGGTAATATCATGAGGGTACATCTGATGCACCTATCCAAATGCTAAGAACCTATGAAGATACCATTCCATTTGAGGTCATTGATCAAAACAAACGGCTCTTTCTCCTAATGACCCAAGTGGAGTTATAAAAAGTTAACATGAATTTCTGAACCCGTTTAACGGTTCCAGTTTAAAATCTAGTACTTAGCTCAAATCATAGCAGAGAATAGGGTTACTGGATGGAGGGCAAAGACGGTATGTCGAAGTTTCATTATTTACTGATCATTTGCACCCGCCATAACCTTTGAATAGGAGAGTCCTGCAACTGTGGGCTTTACTATGGAATCTACATGGACAACCGTTTGTGGCAGGCCAGATAACGCCACGTTTCTTTTCACTCTTGGATCCACCGACAGGTATTCACCGAAGGCTGAAGATGACAGTGGCTACGCCCACTTAACTCCCCTTGTTTTTTAGAAGATAAACTTATTATTAAAAGAGGTTAAAAAACTTACTAATTTTATGTATCCCCACGCGAGCAGACCCCTTCGCAGTGGAAAACAGAAGCAACATCTTGTACACACTGGGAGTTCTCCTTTCATTTTGATATCCAGCACCTATTGGTACCTCACTATGCAATATGTACCACTATAAACATTCGCTTTATTCCGACACGAGCTACAAGACTTCAGTGCACTTCTAAATTGAATTTCCAGTCATAAATACAGAATTTCAATAAAACAATAGTGACAACGAAATCGTATCTGAATTTCCGGACACAACATCTGTTGTGGGTTGCGTTGATCAAACTAATAAAATGACAACGGGATTACAAACGTAAACAATTATAATGACCTAACCTTTATATCTATCTGTCATATGCACAGTTATCGAGTGCCTACGCACTGCGGGAAAAGATAAATTGCAGACGGGTTTTTTATGCCGGTACCCTTCCAATGAAATGTTCTTTAATTTGAATAAACAGGAAATGGCTTTTCAACAGGAATTAATGGAAAATTCACAAGGTGCCAATGATTTTAAAAAGGGTAATGTCGAAAACAATCCAAATTCTGACGATCAGAGACTCGTGTATGTACAATTTTTTTTGCAAATGTTAGGCTCACTATCTACATACCTACACCATACGTCGTCAGTCCATCTGTATTTAAACTATTATGACATGTGTCTTCACTACATGACGACATTGTGAAAGAAAGATTCAATTTTCAACGGCGTTATTGCAACACACAGCCATTATTTCCCGATCTTCATATGTATTGTGTATTGATGACGTCCGATGACGTACTGAGCTGCGTCACATTACCTATCGTCATATGTTCGTCAAGCAGCCTCTATATTTATTGTTATATATAATGTTCAATTTTTAGGGTTCCGTACCTCGAAAGGAAAAAACGGAACCCTTATAGGATCACTTTGTTGTCCGTCTGTCTGTCTGTCTGTCTGTCTGTCAAGACCCTTTATCTTAAGAACACGTGAACGTATCAAGCTGAAATTCACATGAAATACTCGGGTCTATTGTCCCTTTAAGCCGTGAAAATATCAAACTTCTAAGCCAAGCCAATCAAAAGATACAACCGATTATGTCGATATTTTCAACAAATTTTCGACACTCGCAAAGGAATCAAAACCTACAGGGTACTTCCCGTAAACTCAGAATCTTGAAATTTGGCATGAAGCATTGTCATATAATGCAAATATAGGAAAAATTGCGAAAATCACATTTTTTTGTTATATAATATAATAAAAATATTTTAATAAAATGAAACTTACTACCTTATTTCTCACGAACGAATAAAGGTACCAAATTGAAATTTATACCAAATACCTAGGTCTATTGTCCCTTTAACCAATGAAAAAATCAAACTTCTAAGTTAACGCGATCAAAAGATACAGCAGTTTTACCGACACCTTAGACGAATTTCCGTCACACGCTAGGGAATCAAAACCTACAAGGTACTTCCCGTGAACTCAGAATCTTGAAATTCGGCACGAAGCAACGTTATAAAGTACAGATAAAGGAAAAATTACGAAAATGATAAATTTGAAGTTACATAAAATATTAAAATAATATTATTTTTGCTTACATGACATAAAATATTTTTTTAATAATTATAAACTTACTACTTACCCTTTTTCACATGAACGCGTAGAGATATTAAAGTTTTGATAAAAAGTTAAATTCATATCAAACACTTCTTAAATATAATGGCCTCTAAACTGTGAAAAATTTTAAATCATTCAAAGGTCATTGGGCACCTTAGTATGGAAACCATACCCACGGCGGATACGAACGAAATATACACAGTATAATGATAAAGGCTCTGATTTACTATGGCATTAGTCGCATCAATGTGAACCATGGGAATCTAGAGAAAATCAGGTGTAAACATCAAATATTTTCCTCATTTCAATGGGGAATTTAAACGACCACGTTTGACGGATTTGAGAAATCATTTCTTTGTAGTGAAAGAGTATACTCGCCGTTTATTTCCATTGTCATCAGGTCAGGATCTGATGATGGAAATCCTGAGAAATCGAGGGCAACTATCAGAAATTGTAGGCATGCATAGGATTAAAACTTGATTCTCAGATGTATGTCTGGTGATACTATCAAACAGTGAAGGTTTAGAGCTTATCTGATGATGGAGACGTGAGAAAGTCGAGAGAACTCGGTATGTTTTAGTTACGTCGTGTTTGGGCTTATATTATTCGTATTGACGAGAACATTTCACAAAAGTTAAAAATAAAAACTTTTTACAAAAAAAAACAACTTCTAAAACAACAAGAAAACTGTTTATATGCATCGGTCTAGATCTCGGTGGTTAAATAAATATAGATGCATCCTCTAGACACCGACTTCTAGACCGATGCACCTAACATCTTTTTAATTTCTTTCTTGCTTTTGTTTTCTTGTTGCTTTTTTATATGTTTGAAGTTGGATTTGTTTGTAAAATGCTACAAAATAAAGCCGACTTTATAAAACAAAGAAAGGGACAGAATACTTTTGTCAAGGCTCTGGAAACGTAAAGCCAGCAGCCCCGAATCCTACTCTCTAGAGGTCGTTGTTACAATTCGACAGCTACAAGTCGTCAGGCGGTTTCGAAAAAAACCTGAAACTGGGGCTCGTAAGGTGATTAATCCCTCAAAAATAAAAGATCCCATTCCTGCAATGGCTGCTTTAACCCAAGTTAGTAGTGAATTCTCGTCACCTAAAATAAAATAAGCTCCAACACAAGGTTACGTTATAAATTGTAAAGGAGTTCCCATAACTATATCTGATCTTTGCTATCGATCCCACAATGGCAGTCAAACCTATCTATGTGGAAAGTCTTCGCCAATACGAATAAAATAAACCCAAACACGTGGTAGTTGCAACATACCGTTCAGGAATTCCCTCGACTCTCTGTAGTCTCCATAATCAAATCAGCTCCAAACCTTCACTGTTTACCAGTACCCTCAAAAATACACTCACATGTCTGGTTATGACTCGATACGTGCCTACAATATTCAAGAGTTGCCCTCGATTTCTCAGGGTTTCCAGATCCTCATCAGATCCTGGTCATCCGAATTGGCATCTTCCTTCTTTATGAAAATTCTTTAACAATAAAAACTAGCATTGTAACCTGTACAATCCTGTGAAACTGCTTGTCTTTTATATTTTTCAAACGATCCTGGACATTCGTCTCCATGGAATTTTAATAAAATATTATATTCAAAGAAACGTCATACCATTCTCCACGATTTAAAACTACTTTGATTCATGTCCGCCACTTTTTACAAAGCGGGTCAGATATGCCCAATGACCTTTAAGACATAATTAGTTATTTTCAATCAAATTTCTGAATGATGACTATAAAATGTTGTATATAACTAACTTTAATAAAATAACTTTTACAAGGTACTGGCCTTCTATTTTAGTTATATTATAAAATAAAAATTTTTAACTATTTTGACTCTCACGAAATTACCATAACTAAGATTGTTCTAAACTTAACGGTTGGCGCGAAACTCACTTTTTATCTATACAGGATTTGTACGGAACCCTCGCTGCGCGAGTCCGACTCGCACTTGGCCGGTTTTTTTGTTTCAATTCAGCATTATTTTAGATCAGCAATGCACGGACCGCTTGAAGCAGTTAGGGGCGACAGCTCCAAGCTGTTGACTGCACTGCAGAGTTCTATGGACGCACATACACGAGCCGCTCGAGCAGTTGCCACTATTTCAAGCGGTCTGTGTATTGCCGGCCTTACTTTTATTAATCACATTTATAAGTATTTACAATTAAAAATTAAATACTATTCTATTCAGCATGCCAATCAACTTAGTGTTACTACGCCTACACCGTGTCTGTTTTAAAATCAAAAACCTTCAGTCAATAAAAAAGTTTACTTATCATTTAACATAACACTTACAATGCTATCCTCATTCACTAGGTAATCAACTTTACATAATTATTGTATTTTCAACTCATAAATGTTCATCAGTTCATAAATGTAACTTTCAGTCATTAATTTGCTTCAGACAGATTTCTGGGTGCATTTTGTTCATATTTCACTTCACGTCCCAATTTCAAATCATTTTCTGCTTGAGTTACCTCTATTGTTTCCTCATCTCCACATTTCATGGTACAAGCGGCTTCTGCCGCGTGATTCACAAAACTGAACTGACAGTTCTTAGTTAGCTTTATGATCTCACTCCTCAGCAACATTACGAAGTAGCATTGAATAACTGAAAGTAAGGGAAAATTTTACTTGAGTACGTAATTCTCTATATGCAATGTTGTGGCTTTGAACTATCAACTTGCCGAGGCTATTGTGCTTAGTGTATGTAATACTAGGCGTTTTGCCGCGGTCGAATACAACCTCAAGACGGCCATGCAACATCGAGACTCCACTGTCATGTTAGCCCTACTAGCACTCGCAGAGTCCCTAGTCGCTAGCGGGAAATGAGACCAATCCCCAATCCGTTCCTGTCCCATAATCGTGTCAAACTAAGTTGCCTAAGTCCATGTGTAGTGTTAAGTATAGTGTAATATAAAAAAAAAAAATGTATATCTGTATATATATATATATATATATATATATTTAAACTGAGTACATAAATACGCGGTGGACTCACATAGTCTTAAGACAGTAGACATAAGTTTGTGAGGCCAAGACGACTCAAATTACAATTAAGTTAAAACAATGTAATTAAAAGCGCGGACCCCCAAGTCTGTGGTAAGGTTTAATTAATAATAATAAAAAAAAACGGTACTTAAAAGAATTTTTCAAACCGATTTAGTAGTTTCGGGTACAATGTTTCTTCATTATTATATTAGTATAGATTAGTCTAGTGTGATCATTTAAGTATTGCCAGGCGACCAAAAATTATAGTTAAGAGGACGAATTGGAATTTTTGGCGCCAAGGATCTCAATTTTTCTCAGTAAATACAAAACGGATCAAAATACAACTTGGTTACCTGAAAGTTCTTGATATAAACCTTATTTTTTTAGACGTAGAAACATGATTAGGTAACTTTTATAACAGAGAAAAATATATCAAACATACCTCTTTTTAAAAAGAGATTCACATATTATGGGCAAACGGGACCGATTTAAGCCTCTTAACTTTTTTAGTAGTTGAGTATATACATACTCTTTAAAATTGTAGAAGGAATTTTTATCAAATTATCATTTCTAAATAATAAAATTACAAAACCATTTTGTCGCTTACGACTTTTAGTTATAAGCTAGCGCGCGTATTGTTATCCTCGCCCCGCTCAGACGCTCCGACCCCTTTTGGCGCCTTAGATGCGCGTGCCGGATATGGAATTATTGTTGACCAATTCGTCGCCTTAATACCAAAGGTGTTATAGTTCAGATCAAAAACTTACCCAAAATAGCGAAACCAGCTGAGTAGCTCAGCACGAGATTGATCCATTCGTGTGATAAGGTTTTCACTGATATGTCTGAGACTGTCAGTGAGAACAATAATGCTAACAATAATATTGTTGACACTAATACCGCGATGCAGAAGATGTAGAACACTCTTATCAGCCTCACGTTTTTCTGCAAGAAAATTATTAATTATGAAAATATATTTAAACCCTTTAAAATCTACGTTTTCGGGTGCATAAAACTGAGAGCTTAAAACCCTGGGCTGCGGGTTGTTCGAAAGAGATACCGCGGCCCTGGTACATAAAAGGCCAATGACGGAACACGACGGTTTTTAGTCAGTAAGAGTCTGCCACTCCCTCACCGCTGCTAACCCACCGCGGGATCATTTGATGATTTTTGACGTCGTTAAAAAGAAAAAAAAAAAAGAAAAGGGCTTAAAACCCTAAACTTCCTCTTCTTGCCCTGTTTAAAATTTCATTCGGTCCAATATTTTAATGTTTAATCCTTTCAACATGTCCCTGTCATTCATAGTCATCTTTCAGTTAATCCATATACCTTGTCTTTTGTCTTCCTTTCTCTCCTTCCATCCTAACACATTCGTAGCAAAGTAATAAAATATAAGCCTAGACTAAAATAATAAAGCTAATTTGTAAAAATATTTAAAAATTACCATGTGTCCCCCTACGACGAATACTGTGGTGGCCACAAAATCTGTTAGAAACAGGCCAAGCAGAACGAGTGCTATAGTTATTTCTGTATAAAGTAAGCTGGTAGGCTTATTGCTGCCATCTAACCTGTATAAAATAGTTTCCAATAAGCTGTCTGAAACAAATGCTATGTGCAATGTGTCAACAATCTGAAACAAGAAAACAAAGAACCCTCGTTATATAGTTAGTATGTAAAGTACATAGACATAATATTAGTAAACAGGACTGCGCATATAAACCCAAAAAACGAGCCGAGTGAAACAGTTAGTACGGAGGCTGTCTGTCCCTTTCTAATAGGGTGACTATGAGATTAAGCTATGTGAGACAAATCCGAATTTGCTAAGATTATTAAACACAGATTGGTATTGAAGTTTTAACTTACGCAGTTTGTGACCTTAAGATACTAATAAAGGCTTTTAATAATTAGCGGGAATTAGCAGTATAAAAGCAGGAAGATTCGAAGTGAAGACTGTTTTTTTTTGTATTTCTACTTCATATATAGACTGCTGAGCCATTTATGTCGCCTTTTTTCTTTTTTTGGGAAGCTATAACAATAGTACAACAGTTTTAAAATCCATCACCCATATTTTGACTCGTTACAAGAATTCATGGGCACCCTAGTTGTTTGGTTTACGAAAATGTTATTATTAGCTTACCTGTGGAACGATATATTGCAACCACCATAGGATTCACTTTTACAAGTATAAACGCAACACTTTTTCACCATTTAAATAGTTTAAATTGATTTAATACAAAAAATATAAACAAAATTTTAAATGCTGATTACGCGCCAAGAATGTTCAGGGTTACCGCTAGAAAAAAAAAAAAAAAAAAAAAAATTATGTTGTTTATGTTTTAATAATAAATACGAATAAATTAATGCGATTGTTATTAATATGTTGACTTACAATTGTTAAAATAAGATAAAAATTTTATGTGATTCAATTGTTTTTTGGGAAGACAAAACTTTTGATCACAACATTTTTTTATGCTGGCAAGGTGTTAGAAAGAGACAAACAGCCTCCGTTCGAACTATCCCTCTCGGCTCGGATTTGCCTCTGTGTATTATGCAACCAATTTAGTACCTTATTGCGTTAGGATAGAGTTCATTTTCGTAAATATATATTTTGAGCGTGCGCAATCTTGTTTAGTAATATTATATCTATGGTAAAGTACATGTCAAAAGTAGGTTCCTAAATATGTCAACTACCTGTCAACCTACTTATATATTTCGTTTCAAACTCCTCTTTAACTTCTACAGCTTTTGCTAAACTCTCAATGCACCAAAAAAAGTTATGAGGTCTCTAACAGTGTGCAGAAACACACTTATGAATCTAATTGCAGCAAATTAGAGATTCGACTTAAAAGTAGTCCAAAACAATATAGTTCATAACATAAGACTGAAGTGACCTGACCAGCAAAGGAATAGTGTTAGTCTAGCCTAGCGGGATGTCAATTGGCTGGTCCTTTAATGAAACAGGCTTTAATGAAACAGTCATCATTCTTGTGTCCATCACCGGGGACGGCAGTGCACATTGTGAAACTAATCGCTCATATTGCCTAATAATGAATTGTTCCTAAACTGGTGTGTTAAGAAATAAATCCTGTCGCTCTTCTTAAAACGACGATAGTCTATTCTGACATGTGAGTGTTTAGATCTTTGTAAACAAAGCCAGAAAGCAAACTTACCAATTTTATATATCCCCACGCAAGCAAACCCCGTCGTAGCGGGAAACAGAAACAACATCTTGTACACACTGGGATTTCTCCTTTCATTTTTATCTTCAAAACTTTCAGACACTCAAAGCGTTCTTTTGGCACTTCTACGTACTATATTTTCACTTTTTACTACACCTTTTAACTAGCCAAATTGTGGCTAAAAAATTCTGTTTTTTGGCACCCAAATATGCGTTGTTAATTGTAGTAATGATGATTTGTAAATGGAAGCTACGGTTGCTAACAGTGTTTATAGTGACCTGACCTCATATCTATCATGGTCTCTGTAGTAATGAGTACAAGACTGCCGATGTTGATAATAACCCGGTACTTAGGTAATCTTTAAAACTTCCGACTAGTGTCGCAGTTTTGTCAATGTTACTAGTACACACTTTGGAGTTATTTTCATTTTTAGGCTAGTTTCACTAACAATAACGTGAGGAATTAACTAAACAACATATTTTTAAAAAAATCTTTGACATTTGTTACTCTCTTTATAATCATGTATTAATCTTCAATTTTTCGATTTAGACGATTACGTCTACATATTGTAATTTCGATGTAATTTACATGACGGGCGCAAAAAAATGTTCATGTTATATTATTATGTGTTGGATACTTTACTCATATACTGGCCCTATGAATGTGACTTGTAAAATCTTCATAGGTATGTATCAGCCTTCAATTTGATTTAATTTTTCGGGTTACATTACGGATGATGCCCAGTCCGGTAAGTTCTTGGTGACCAGTCGATTGACGTTCCGCTAGGCTGACACTGTCCATCTTATTCACTTTCAATTCAGTAAATTCGTTGTAGCTTTCATGAACACATTTTTTTTACTTACCGGTAATAATATAGACTGCTTTTCTACAGTAAGTTCATAATGGTAATTTTATCTAGAAAATAGTGTTAATTACGATTATCTACCGTACTCATTGAGCCAGGAAGGTCAATAACAAACTATTTAATCTAATTTTGAAATATATATGTCACCGTAAGATTACAAACATCGTTAGATTACAATCTATCTCGAGAGATTGTAAACTGTCGAATTATTGTAAACCGTAACACCTGATTGCAATTTAACGCATTATTTTTCGCTATATTATAATCTATCGATGAGAAATTGTCAAATTGTCAACTGTCCGAAAGCTCTCCCTGATTGGTCAGTCTTTTTGTAAGATCGAGAGCGATGTAGAGCGGTCAAATTGTCAACTGGCGTAGAACGGAATGCATCTTGCGCGCTGATTGGTAGAACGTCAAAAAAGACAATGTTCTTTGCAACTCCCGGTGTCACAGCTCTTTGACGTGCAAAAATAAGTGACGGTTTAATTTTTTATAAAATCAAAAATTGTACTTAATTTTTAAGACTCAAATTACACACAGTTAAAAATTGTATTAAAAATTGAAGTTAGTGACGAAAACGAATCGCTGCAAAACCGACTCCACGTAGTCTTGTCTGCCCTACCCCTAGAGTGCAATTCAAAACCGCGTAGGCGCGGAGGGGCGAGGCGGCCTGCGAGCTGAGGCGCAGGTAGTTTCAGCGCTCGCCACCGCGGCTGAGGCTGGCCGGCTCTGCCGGCCAGCAAGCCGAAGCTGCGGTGGTGAGCGTGAAAACCATCTGCGACGATAAGCTCGCATGGGACCGCCGGAGCCCCGCAGCGCCGGAGCCGTGACAGAAGTTATTCTTGCTGCATGTTGCATGCTTACTTCCATGCTGGGTCAATTAATATGGGATGTGTTACATTTTAAACAAAAAACTCAGTAGGTACGAGTTAAAAAATTAGAAGGTAAATAAATATTTTTATGATGTCATTTAATAGTATTTAAGAAGTTTACTGTTAGAATGCATGCTACAAATTTAGATGCAAAAAAATAAGCATCATGCTGAGTTGTATTTAGAGTGGAAGATAACTCGTGGCTAAGATAGTATTATTTAGATGCTCGACGCTTTATTAATTGTGGCTGACTTAGTAATTTAGAAGGCAACATACATTTTTGGGGGCGAATAATGATATTAAAAAGAAGCCTGTTTAATTAGCACCCCTTTTATTTTATTTTTAAATATTAGTTTGTATTTGAAGACAAAATACCTAACTGTATTTTTATAAGAGTTATTTTTATATAAATTTAATACTTGAAGAATTTTTGAAGAGCATTTATTTTATTTAACTGACACCTCTATTTCATTCCTAACTCTACGGGAACTCCATGGGAACAGAACGGCTGGTCGTGATTGGTCGATCTTACAAAAAGACTGACCAATCAGAGAGAGCTTTCGGACAGTTGACAATTTGACAATTTCTCATCGATAGATTATAATATAGCGAAAAATAATGCGTTAAATTGCAATCAGATGTTACGGTTCACAATAATTCGACAGTTTACAATCTCTCGAGATAGATTGTAATCTAACGATGTTTGTAATCTTACGGTAACATATATACTTATTTAGGTCCTTTTAATCCGTTTAGTATTGTCTCTCATAACAACCCAGGTCAGAACAGCTCCAAAAAGAACAATGGTGAGCATTGTTGACTTCCGTAAAAGTAGAGTTATTTAAATGGTGAGTATTAATTAAAAAAAGTCTTGTACTCTCTCCCCATGGACCCACAGCGGAAGGGGTCATTTGATAATATCCCATCCCAGAAAAAAAGGATCGCGGCTGCTCTTTCAAACAACCATTACTCATTCTTTGTATTTCCCCAGGATGATGACATGATAATTGCCATAAGTTATGAGCATGGAGAACAAAACGACTAACGGAGATTTCATAACGGAAAATCTCGCCAATATGCGGGTGCGCGGGTGACGATGATCGTTACCGTTTTCGCTCCTATTACCTATTAGTTTTTGTAACACTAAAAATAGTTGACAGATGTCTCAATGAACCCGAACCCCTCGTTAGTTCACTCGCAACTGATCGTTTTGGTCACGCTCACCATACGAATTCAACCTAGAAGAAGGAACCTGACCTACCTGCATTATGCACTCCGCACATCTTTCCTTAGTCCGTGGTTGTCAGATAAAGACGTTTGGAATCATTATTAATACTCTCTGGCGCTTTAGAAATTGATAATGAAGTAAGTATACATACATTAGTAAGTATATAAACATTAGTGTTATTATCCAAGAATGTCATTTTACTACAAACAAGACGCTGATTAACAGCTCATCAGTTACTACTGGTCTCTGATAATTAATTTTGTTCAAGTTCAATATTACTGCAGTGATTTACAAGTGTTTGGGAAGAAAATCTACAGGAATATTAAACGCGAGGAATATTCAGTGAAGGCTAAGATGAGGGGTGAAATTCCACAATGTACGAGATGTTGTTTTTGTTTACCATTACGATATGGATTGCTTGCATGGGGTTATTTTAAAATGGTGAGTAGCCTTAAGTCGCACCTTCTGAAAAGTACTTATCTGAAACGCTTTTCGTGAATTTATTATCAGTACTTTTTAAACGCTCCAAATCAGCCGGTACTTCTTGATGGCTTTGAACTTACTTAAATATTTCATAAATCCATCGATAAATCTCAAATCTTTATGGTCGTCCATTCTAAGACACCAATGTAAGTTCCTATCAGCCAACCTCTCTGTCATATCCAAGCTGTAGTATGTAAGATATAATCAGATAAAGTAGACTATGGTTAGAATTTTAATAGTTCTGACTATGTCTGTATGAAAAGAAGGCTGTTGGCTAAAAAAGTCATGGTAGATGACTACGCCATTGTTCTTGTACTTAAAATAATAAAGAGAACTACGCAGACTAACTTAGATCTACTCCAATCAATTCGTTAGGTTATCGGCATTATCTAATTATTAGTATATTTCCTATTTCAGATAGCAGATGCACTATTAATATCGTTGATGATATACCAAGTAATAAGCTTAATCATGGTATTTTCAGAAAATGAAATAAGTGATGTTTCGATGGTCAAAATACATCTTGCTATAACAAGTGCTATACTTCTAATTTTTGTACCGGATTTTTTGATCACTATAATGTTCATTGTTGGAGGACATAAGGTAAGGTTTGACAGCATATATTCGGTTAAGTATCAAATTAATAGAAAACAAATGCCACTAATTGGCTTCGAATCTGCGCAAATTATGATTGTCATATGCTTAATACAGAAGCATTGGAAAAATATTCCCATGATCTTCTGAGGTTGTTTCCAAACTTTTTGGAACGGTTCAGAGGAACAAACTGGACTCGAGTCAACCGTCCCTCTATTGTTCTGTTACATCCTTTTTATCATCCCACTGCTGGGCACAGGCCTCCTCTCACACGGAGAAGGATTGAGCGTTAATCACCACGCTTGCTCAATGCGGGTTGGTGATTTCAGACTACATAGTCCAGGCTTCCTCAAGATGTTTTTCTTCACCTTTTTATCAGCCATCCCTCCTCTATTGACTTCAATATAAATTTGGTGATTGTAAAATTAATAAGCATCTCTTCTTTTTCAGAGAAAAGTGAAGCCGATTAAAGCATTCTATTACTACAGCATAGGAATATGGATTGTGACGTTGTTCACGATTCTAGTGGGCAGTGTTCGGATAGTCAATTGGGCATCACGAGGAATGACTATCATTTCACTGGAAAGCTTACTTATTACCTTTTCTGTATTTTTCGTAGTTCTAGGTAAGAACAAATTCTATGCGACTGGTACATAAGGAAATGTGTCAAATTTTGGATTCCTTGTTATTTTGGGGTCATCTGGGCATTAGAGGGTGAATTATAAGCGGTTATTTTGCTCATATATTACAAACTTCTTGCTCACATTGCAAAATGAGTCACTATTACATCTAACTCCTCAAGAACAATGAGACTATCTTTAAATTCAGTATTTGGTTCTTCTTGCTACTGAATTGCTTTCCTAAATCTACTCATTCTATTTACACCCATTAGTGATAATGAGATATAATTACCTACTTCTCTAAATGTTTATTTTCCAGTGGTACAATCATACCTGCTTCTGCTTCTGAGAAGTGAGATCATCAAGCTAAGTAACAACTGTGGGTTCGAATTTGTGAACAATGCCGCTGAAGCCGCTTGTACCATGAAATGTGCAGAAGAAGTAGCTATAGGTGAAATGGATCCAGAAGATATTTTAAATGGAAAAGGATTTTGTTAGTTGGAATAGGTAAATAAGTAGTATTATGATTGTAATCATCATGTGTTTAATGGGGATCTGAAATAATGGTATTATGTTTGAAATAAAAACCAATACCACTATTTGATGTATTTTTACTTAGTAAGCCTGGCATTTTACACAATTTTTGTACTACATTTTCATTAATTAAAACCACCTAACATAAAACTTTTTCCAAGTCACACTTTGTTTACCAGGGTTCAAACCCTAAACCTTCGCCTCCAAAATCATCTTCCATCACTTTCGGATTCTGAGCTGTCCCGATATCAAAATCATCGAAAAGATCGTTATTAAAGACATTTTGCCCAAAATTATCCGGTGTAGCTTCTGTTACTTCTACTAATAACTCATCAGTTTCTGACTGAGGTTCATCATCTTCTCTTTCTTTTTCCTCATTTTTTTCTGTATTTATTTTTATCTCACTTTCAATAATACCTTTAATTTCATCTGAATTATCAGTCCTAGCACTTATATCTTTGACTACTACCTCAGCTGTTTGTACCTGGTCCTCTTTTTGATTTCCTTCGTCATTTAAAGCTAATTCAGTTTCCATTATGCACCTGACTTCAGCTGCGCGATTCATAAACATAATTGGACGATCATTTCTTGTTAGCTTTTTGATTTCATTCCATAATAGCAGTAAGGCATACAATTCAAATACTGAAACAAAAGTTACTTTTATTACCTTTAATTATCTTTCCATCATCAGCAGAAGCAAAAAGAAAAGACTTTAGCTGTAATGTCTTTGTTAAAATAAACACAATGAGTGCCAAATCGAGTGTAGATTAAGAATATTGACACATCAGAGGAAAGAACTCTTCATGCCTTGTATATTAGAAGACATGTTGTGATAGACCTGTCGTCGGCAAATGTTATTTTTTATAAAACCTGATGTAAGAAACCAGCCTGGTCCTACTTTGACAAAAAGTTTATTGCTAAAAAAAATGGTTGTTTGTAAAGTAGGTTTACGATCGAGATGTTTACGTGATAACGTCTTATTGGTGATATAAGTTTTTGGGAAGTAAGTAATTAATGAAGATAACAATTTTTTCAAATTTTAAATTACATCTATCGTTTTATTCACACTTTTGATGATAAATTTCGGGTGTAAAAATCTCCATTCGTTTGTATGCCGCTAGAGTGAGAGAGACGGAAGATCGGTCCACTCACTCGAACGCTATGCCAGCCTCCGCTCGTGAGGATTCCGCGTGACAAGTTTCACAGAATGACTGGCAGCGCTCGAGATGAGACGGGAGATCGGTCCGTCTCTCTCTCGTTGTACCTGCTATCGCGCTCGTGAGGTTTTGGTGTGACACAAGTTTCTGAACATGTCACCCGACTAAAACGATTTTAAAGACGTTATCACGTCAAATAAGGTTATGAAATAAGAAAAGCGTACTTACAGATTCTAAGGAAAGGCATAGCCGTCACAGATAGAACCAACTCTATGGAATCTTGTATACCTTGCAATCCCTTAACATCTCGTTTCGCATAGTATAAGTAAATTAAAGAAACAATCGAATACAGAACGACAATTATGTACAGTGAAAGAAATGCTATGTTACAGAAGAGGGATATCTTCAGTAGGTTCACTCTTTTCTGAAACAATCAAGAAAACATATATTACCCGTTTGCCAGCGGTTTCAACCTAAATAGTTGCCCGTATTCGGAGGCCCGCCTGTATTCGGATAAAGCCTTATGTTACTCGAAAAGTGTAGCTTTAAATCAGTGAAATATGTTTTCCAAATCAGTCCAGCAGTTTTGGAGTCTTAAGGGTAGAAACGAGAAAAGGTTCCATCTTTATTATACCTATTAGTATAGATGGCTATAATATTATTCTTTAAGTACTACGGTGATACACGGGCGGACTGGGCGTTTTTCTATTGTTTTTCCTCTTTTCTAGCACAACCATAATGAAAAAGAGGCAGAGTAAATATCTTACCAAATGAGCTGCGAAGATGAATATAATATTGACAACACCGTCGAGTAAGCCCAGTGCAGTATAAATACACATAATAAGAAGAATTTCTCTGGGATATTCTTCGTGTTCCAATAAAACAATCAACGTGGCAATCCTCGCGTATAAAAATAGAATAGTTACACTCTGAAAAATGAAAATAATATTTACTCTCAGACGGATCACACTAAAACTAAAATGAAATATTGTTAAATACATAATTGGGTCATCATCATCATCATCTCAGCCATAGGACGTCCACTGCTGAACACAGGCCTCCCCCTGAGATCTCCATAAATACCTGTTGGAGGCGACCTGCATCCAGCATCTTCCGGCGACCTTTATAAGGTCGTCTGTCCACCTTGTTGGTGGACGTCTGCGCTTGCTAGTCGCATAATTGGGTGCGTAATTTTAAATATTATTTTTGTATGATTCAAAATATGTCATTATTTGTACATCAATGCCTACAGATATTTACGATGCTAAGTGTCATAGTAACTCTGTCTGTCTTTCTGTCTGTCTGTAACGCTTTCACGTCTAAACCACTGAACTGATTTTAATAAAATTTGGTGCATACAGTTAACCTTAAAAAAGAACTTAGGATAGTTTTTATCCCGGACTTTTGAAGAATTCTCTTGGAAACGGGATATAACCGAACTCTACGTGGGCGAAGCCGCGAGTGGAAGCTAGTTTTAAATAAATGAATGTACTTACCAAACTGAAATATCCCCACACAAGCAAACCATATCGTAATGGGAAACAAAAGCAAAACCTCTTCAATTCGGGCAATTCAAAACGCATTGTGATATACTAGATTAAAATAATACCTAATTAAAATATATACTCAAAATGAATATAATTATCACTGTTGTTCTAAAACAGATCCATCCATTCTCGATGGGTGTAATCATCTGCCTAGCCTTTTCCTAGTATTCAATTGATACAATATTTGTTATCATAATACGCTATGTAACTCTATACTGCAAGCAAAGTCAGTCGCTAACCAATTCTAATCAAGTTTAGTATCTAATATTTTAAGCTGATTATTTTGTTTATTTGAATGCTTTAACTGTTGGCCAGCGTTATTGATCATATTGGGTTCAAAGTCATAGGAAAGTTCTTAAGAAAAGTTAGACGTAAGTACATTAGGAAAAAAGAAACATGACCAGGTAAAATCGCAAGTCTCAACTTGTATTAAATACTAGCCGTTTTCCCGCGGTTTCACCCGCGTCCCGTGGGAGCTACTGCCCGCACCGGGATAAAATATAGCCTATGTTACTCGCAGATAATATAGCTTTCTAATGGTGAAAGAATATTTTAAATCGGTCCAGTAGTTTTGTAGTTTATCCATTACAACCAAACAAACAAACAAAGTTTTCCTCTTTATAATTTTAGTATAGATTATAACAATGTGTGTATGCGAATAAATGACTTTCTAACCATCATTTAAGAGTTCATAAGGTCTTAAAATAAAATAGGTCTATGTATTAAACTGATACGAAACTCAGTGCGCGAGTCCAGCTCGGACTTCGCCGAATTATTTCATGAATTATCTCGCTATAATGCGGATGTTTTATTTTTGCGTGCCGTTATATTGTAGATATTACAATAAATTATATTGTTATCAGTATAGGGTATCCCGATTTTTATTCACGTCACACATAGGGGCGTAATTTGATAAACATTACTACTTACTAACTAACAAAAAGTAATTACTGATTTAATAAAATACAACACCATTTTTTATACTCATATATTCACCATAATCACATAGGTATTTTCTAAGAAAAGACAAACAATAATTTTAGGAAGAAGTGTGCCATCCGACATTGGAAATATGGCAAAAGCTGATTTGGCGACGCCACGTGCTTCAAAGAGAGAAACTCAATGATGACCAGTGCCGTGACTAAAATCATTTTTATTCTAATTAAGTATTTATTTAATCATATCAAAGACCCACTCATGTTTAAAAAGAAACGCCTATTTTATTCTAGTACTCCACTCTAAATGCATATCAATGATTTAGCTCATCACTTTACTGGTCCTATTTCAGATTTGTCCTCTATAATTTCAACTAATTTCTCGGTATCTTCTTGGTCATCATCTGCACTATTTTTTTCACGCTCTCCATCATCCATAGTACACTTAGCTTCACCTGCATGGTTCACGAACAAGACTGGTTGATTATTTCTTCTGAGTTTTTTTATCTCACTCCATAAGAGTAACATGCAAAAAGATTGGCTTGCTGAAAAATAATATTATTTATTTAACTGTTTATGTACACAGTTGACGAGACAAGAACAATCAAGTACAAAGGCACTGCTTATTTCTTAAGAAATCTCTTCCATGGGAGAGTATAAAAAAGACTGTTCGTTTTTAAACGAGTCAAAAATCAAACAAGGAAGGTTTTTGTTTGTTTTGGTATTTGGTTGCTTTTTAACTTTCTACAGCCAGATAAAAAGTTGCCTACTGGTTATTCTGATGTATTGTTTAGGCTATATTTTTCTAATGTAAGGGTTTTTCCTAATTCTAATAGTGATTTTTACATCAAAAGCGTCCATACTCATTTTTTTTAACATGACTATTATTATAATCTACTAGCTTCCGGCTAATTCCTGGGCAAAACCGCTCTAGTCATCGGAATGAAAATGAAGGAAATTGCGAAAATATAATCAGTAAAATTATGTTTTTTCAAAATAAGTCAAAAATATTGCGAAAATAAAATTGTAACCACTAGAAACAAGATAGTGCAAACCACACACATACTTATTACATAATTTTTTAGAAAGTTTTTATGTTTTAAGTTTCTTTCGCAAAGTATGTGCCTATTTTGATTTATGTAATTGAATTCGTGTCAAAATTACATAGTGGATAGAAAAAGATGGCCACCACAGACGGGGTAGTGGCGGAAGTGATGGCGGGACGACCTGGAAGCCTAAAACCCTTTTTTTTTTGTTGTCGCTGGGTAAAAAATGCTATTACGCATGCCCTTCCCGTCGGGGGGACGGGAGAGGGGTACGTGGGGCTCCCCGGTACAAACGTTCCCGGTATACCCACTAAAAAGGCCCAGCGGCACTCCGACCTCGCGTGAGTGGAGGGGGTCTGGGAATCTAGGGCGTCCAGTCCCCCACCGGCGATTGGACCCCTAAAACCCTGATTTTCAATCAGTGATTGATGAGAACAATCAAAAGATCGAGAGGTGTGGTGACAAAATGGGGATTCCCGCGCTAACAGGGGGACAATTCAGGCTAAGTAGAAGAAAAAGTACTGAATGGTTATAATAATTAGTAGTTATAGTTAAAAATATATAATAAATTACCACAAAAAATAAAAGAATATGACTTGACCACATTTAAACGAGCACTTAGAGCCCTCTTGGTCAAAAAATGTTACTACACAGTTAATGATTTTTTAAATGACAATAACTTAGAAACATACACACTGTTCTCCTAGTATTCTTATGTTTTAAATTTTTAGTTATATTGTGATGTGAATATTTTTATTTTTCTATCGTAACTTTGACATTGTTAATAATTTTGTTTGTTAAAAATGCATTTTATTTGATTTTGTTGATACATGAAAATTAATGTAAGTATGACATACTGATATTACATTCATACGCCTTCTGAGGCAGATTTTGGTGGACCTAATTTTATTAAAATTGTGAACATATTTAATACCCAAAATGTATATGAATAAATAAATTGATTTGATTTGATAGTTACTTACCAATAATAAGGCCGGATTTAGTAACTTCAACAAAAGCCTTCCAGGCATAAGGCTTGACAGTATGCCATCCTAATTGTGCGGTAGCACCACTGAACACGTATGAAACGTAGCCTACTATATACAAGAAGTATAACACTGCTAACACTCCTAGAGCGGAGTTCCCGTATAAGAAATACTTCAATAGTTTCTCCTTTTTCTGAAAAAGAATAAAGTATATTAGAATAATTAAGTATATAAACACAAATTACTCCATCATCTCCCGATACTTTTTCCAACTTATTGGGGTCAGCTTCCAGTCTAATGGGATGCAGTTGAGTGTCAGTGTTTTACAAGGAGCGATTGCCTATCAGACCTCCTCAACCCAGTTACCCGGGCAACCCAATACCCCTTCGTAAGACTGGTGTCAGACTTATTGGCTTCTGACAACCCGTAACGACTGCCAAGGATGTTCAATGACAGCCGTTCTAAGTAGCAAACACATAAACTGTTCAGCTTTTTTATACTAATATAGATTTTTATAAGTACATTATGGATTTTTCAGTCAATCTATTTAGATAGAGAAGTAAAGATTTCATAAAAAAAAGTATTTAAGAGGTAAATACTTACGGTAATAGTAGCGAATACGAACAAAGCATTAAGTAGAAAATCTATTATTGATAGCGCTAGGAAAATGCTTTCTAGTAGAATGTCATCTTCATAATTCATATGGTTCACAATGCTATTTATTTTGATTACTCTGAAGATGTTATAGTAAACTGTGGTAATCTAAAAAAATAAAATTAAATTCAGTACATATCGAAGAGCATGTAATACTGTCTTTGGGTAACTGAGTAATAATTATCATAAGGATAAATCCAATTACCACCGGTACCTTGAACCCTGTGCCCGATATCGGTGGCAACCTTTTTTTTAATATTTTATATGTTTTTTTCTATTTTTATATTAAAAAATGTAAAATATATGTTTAAAAATAAATATATGAAAAAATCCAATTAAAATATAATTGAATTCAGAAGTCGAGCTACGAGCTACACAGGTGCTACGCAGATACTAGGACGGTACTACACAGGTGCTACGAATTATTAAGATATGGTGTCATCTCAAAAGAGGTTAGACATACCTTTGTTATAAACGTTTTTTAATACCACTATGAAAGTTTGATTTTGCTAGAATTAATAATGAGGACAGTTTTCCCACAGTCTACGTCAAAAAAATAGATAAACATTTCCGTTTACATTTCACCTATTACATTTCAAATGGCTTAAAAGTGTTAACGGAACAAATACACACAAATTTCCAGTTACAAGTAGCAGTTTCCCATGATGAGTTATTTTTTTTGCCTTTTATGGTCAAGAAAATACTGTTTTTACTTACCAAATTAATAATACCCCAAACAAGCAAGCCATATCTGAGTGGAAAACAAAAACAACATCTTTTGAACTCAGGCACTTCACAACGCATTGTTATTAAATATAAAAAAAAACTTCACTAGATATATCACTTTAACTAAAACCACTTGATAATCGGTTTGCCGACGACATCGTAGTCATGGCAAAGTCGATGGAGGAACTCAGTATGATGCTCGAGGGCCTCGACCGAGTTTCACAACGGGTGGGCCTGAAAATGAACATGGACAAGACGAAAATTATGTCAAATGTCCATGTTCAGCCCACCCCAGTCTCTGTTGGAAGCTCGGTACTCGAAGTTGTTGACTCATATATCTACCTAGGACAAGTAGTTCAATTAGGTAGGTCCAACTTCGAGAAAGAGGTCAACCGCCGAATCCAACTCGGCTGGGCAGCGTTCGGGAAACTACGCAATGTCTTTTCGTCCGACATACCTCAGTGCCTCAAGACGAAAGTCTTCAACCAATGTGTGTTACCAGTGATGACTTACGGCACCGAAACGTGGTCTCTCACTATCGGCCTCATCTCAAAGCTCAAAGTCGCTCAACGAGCTATGGAGAGGGCTATGCTCGGAGTTTCTCTACGTGATCGAATCCGAAACGAGGAGATCCGTAGACGAACCAAAGTCACCGATATAGCCCACCGGATTAGCAAGTTGAAGTGGCAATGGGCAGGCCATATTGCTCGCAGAGCAGATGGCAGATGGGGCCGAAAAGTGCTGGAGTGGAGACCACGGACTAGCAAGCGCAGCGTAGGACGTCCACCAACGAGGTGGACAGACGACCTTATAAAGGTCGCCGGAAGACGCTGGATGCAGGTCGCTTCCAACAGGTATCTGTGGAGATCAAAGGGGGAGGCCTATGTTCAGCAGTGGACGTCCTATGGCTGAGATGATGATGATGATGACTTGATAATCCGACAACAAATAATAATAATTTGGTTTAAAACTAGATTCATTTAGCTGGTATATACAATAACGGTTGCCGATCTCGTCCCAAATTGCATTGAAATAAAATGACGCCTACTCAAAATTAGTGACCAATGCATGACTAATATGATAAGAAAGGGAAAAACTTTATAAATAAATTGTTGGTTTTTAGGGTTACTAAACGTTTTCTGGGTTCTGTAAATGACAATGTCTCTCTTTTGTTTTACATAATTTTCATGTTTTTTTGGTGTAGGATTTTCCTTTATAAGATTATTACGAATATAGCATTACTCTAAATGAATTTCTTGACTATCATTAATCCTCATTAATGTTATAATAAGTTTGTTTGTTTATTCGTTATGCTTTGAAGTCGAAAGTATTTAACTAATATAGAAGAAAATGCCGCAGAGATAGTTTAGAGACCGGGTCTTAAAATACAACTCTAACTCTGTTTATTTTATACAATGTACACACTATACATATATACAAACTTAAACTACTTATCTTTATACAAAACTAAAAATATTTTTTTTTTAGTTGAGAAGAAACTCCAAAGAAGGGGATTTTTATTTATCATTTTAGTAGGCACTCTTCATACACGAACTCGTGTAAGTACATGAATAAAATTACGGATAAAAGGTCACTCACTATAAACATGGACGATACTTTAATAAGTAGTTGTAATTTTAACATTATCGAAGTAAACGCGTACTTATTAAGTTGTGTAGAACTGTCATTCAATTCTTCTTATAAAATATTTAATATTCCATTGAAGATTTATAGATATATAAAAGATCTAGTGTATATTATAGTCAAGAGTGAAGTGGTATTAATTAGAAAGTTAGACATACTAAACAAAACATAAGATGAATAAAGAAAGCGAAGTAAATAACAAAGGCTGTTGCCTCTGTTGGCCACTACGATGCAGTTTGCTTACGTGGGCATACTTTAAGTTGGTAAGTTTAACTTTGTGTGATTAATTAGCTCAATTAGATCATCGTCATCTGAATTTCATCAATAGTGAGTCACTGTCTTTTGACATATCAACAGTTCCTTAAGTTTGCACTTTTTATTATCTATCGGTGGTCCAAAACCAATGATGCTAATTTTATTCTTAAACTTAAATAACCCAAGCCTTTAACTACCCCTGAATTGGGAGAGAAATGGTTAGATATCTTTAGATTTTCATTACATGCATAGATTTTCATTGCATTTCAATTCACGCATGCCAAACGCGGTGCATTTGGGTAAATCCCCCCAGGTTGAGGGAGCCAGCAGTCCAGCAGAAGACGTTTTTAGGCTGTGATTAATAAGAAATTTTACTTACCTAGTTAAGTTGGCGCGAACATTAGACACAGATATTTGTAATTTTCAGCGCAGCTATTTGAATTAGTGTTAATTACATAAACTAATGAGTTGAATGAGTACACTGGTATCAGTATTTTAGTTGAAGCGACGTAATCTGACCTCTGCAGCCCATTTTATCTGGGGAATATCAACATATTTAGGTAAAAATTGTTTCAGCTTTTGAGCTAACTTTTTACCCTATTTTAACGTTCATTTTTCTTTGAGGAAAAGTCAAGAGAGTGCCGTCTTGACCCTATCTTGTCTTAGATAAATGTGCCATCTAACACTGAAAGCAATTTTCGAATCTTCCCGTAGTTTATGAGATTATATTGTTCAAGCAAACTCTTCAGCTTTACAATATTAGTTTAGATATATTACAGATACTACCTCCTTGAGAATCATTTTCATATTACAATATTCATTTTCTATGTTTCAGGTATCTTCAGCAGTATTCATAACGGTGATATCATACGCCCTGCTACACACATTAGTTATGTACAAATTGTATGGCAAAAAGCAATCTCAAATACGGGTCGATGCAGAAATCGCAATAACAATCATTGCACTATCTCTATTTGTTGCTGATTTCCTAGTGACTGTAATATTTGTTGTGGGAAGACACCGTAATATGGTAAGGTTTCTTATCAGAATCATTAAACATAACATACATCTGTGCTAGCCTCCTCAGCACCCATTGAGTAAGCCATATTTTGCCCAACACTGAAAATCTCAGTTTTCAATAACAATGTTTCGCATGCCGTCTGTTTAATCCCTGAAAGGCTACCCTCCATTCCTCATGGTGCAAACCTTGACCCTGAAAATATGACACGACATCTGTGAGAAACCAAGTTTTATACACCGTATGCTTACCTTATTTGCTTCTATTTCCAGAAACAAATGAGGCGGTTAAAGCCGTTCTATTACTGCAGCATAGTGACGTGGATACTAGCCATGTTACTGACTGCGATGGCAGTCAGTCTGTCCATTGAGAGCCTGTTCGCGAAGTATATGACGTTCCCTTCCTCGGTGGTCAATATTATAAACTTCGTCAGTTATTTTGTTACTATCGGTAAGTTTACAGTAACATCTTTTATATTCAAAGTATATAAATACTTCTAAAAAGTAGTAATACTCCAGAAATACATGAATGGTTTGATCAATCATGGTGCAACAGTACTAGTATGTGACAGAGACGATCATTGCCTCAGAAAGGACCCTTATATAGAGCTGGTTGTTGGACAAGCTGAGGCGAAAGAAATAGAACAGATTTCATCAATCTTGATAGAATTTGCACTAACATCGTTGTTAAAGACCCTACTAAAGACCTACCACCAAAATAAAATTTTGAATACAACTCATATAAAAATATACTTACGAATCTCCATCATTGTATGAGGCATCAAAAGTACTCTGTAGCAAACAATATAAATATCAATATAATCTGTATAAATATCTTAAATAACTTTTCCAGTTGTCCAAACCTACTTCCTACTGCTACTAAGGAACGAAATCATCAAATTAATAAAGAACAACGAAGTCAGGTTCCTGAACAATGAGGCTGATGCATCCTGTACTGTAAGGCATGACACTGTAGATAAAGGGGCGTCTGATGGTGATACCGACACTGAAGAAGTTTGAAGAATAGTTGAATATAAAGACTTGATTCTTATGAAGGCATTTTATTTGTTTATATGTGAAGCCACTTTACGATTAATGAATTTTCACTGTTTCACCCACGTCTCGAAAGAACTACTTCCCAGACTACTACAAGGATAAAAATAAACTTAAGTATACGTAATTATTATATAGGTACAAGCTAAGTATATTACTGCAAAACCCATCAAATGTCCATCCATTAGTTAGTTACAAAAAAAATTTACTCAATTTTTTTTTCAACTACTGCTACAACTATTTTTACTACTACTAAAATTATTTTTGAAAAGGAAGCGTACGACTTTTGAAAAAGATAGTGACTAATAAAATATTTGTGAGATCTGTTGTAGTATTTAGTCACGATTTTAAACTCGCAGTTGCAGAGTCCATTTATTATTGGAAAGTGTTCATAAAAAGAAACTATGTGTAGGCTAATAATAGTTTTATTTAATTACATAATATTTCTAATATCACATTTCATGTTTCTTATTTTTTCTTTCTTCATTAAATACTACTAAACAATAGTGCAGAATAGGTTTTATACAGAGTTTACAACTATGTCATACCATGTGGAAAAACAAAAGAAGATTAAAAAATAATTTAATATTATGAATACGAGTCATACAATACAATTTACATCATGTATTGTTTCTATATTTCTAAACAATCATATTTCCATTTTTCTGAAGGTTTGGTTGCTCAGTATCTTCATCATCACCCTTAAAATGGAGTTCCACTTGTGCAGCATTGTTGACAAACCTGAACTCACAGTTATTTGACAGTTTCACTATCTCACTCCTTACCAGCAGAATAACATAGGACTGGATCACTGTAAGAGAAAAATTACTATAGTCAAGTTATGTTTATGTTATGGACCAAGTGATAAATTGGGCAGTATACATAATGCCCGGTCATTATGAAAAATGCCTAATATGAGAGTGCAATTTGATAACAATTATTTAAATAATCAAATTGACCGGGCGCTATACATATTGCCCGTGATCGTTTGGGCAAAGTAGTACAAACATATTTAATTTCAATTTTTTTTATTGTTATTGCCATTTAATTTAAAATAAACTAAGTATCAAACGCTATGCTAGGACAAGTAGTCCAATTAGGCAGGTCCAACTTCGAGAAAGAGGTCAACCGCCGAATCCAACTCGGCTGGACAGAGTTCGGGAAACTACGCAATGTCTTTTCGTCCGACATGAGGTATGTGCCTCAAGACGAAAGTCTTCAACCAATGTGTGCTACCAGTGATGACTTACGGCACCGAAACGTGGTCTCTCACTATCGGCCTCATCTCAAAGCTCAAAGTCGCTCAACGAGCTATGGAGAGGGCTATGCTCGGTGTTTCTCTACGTGATCGAATCCGAAATGAGGAGATCCGTAGACGAACTAAAGTCACCGATATAGCCCACCGGATTAGCAAGTTGAAGTGGCAATGGGCAGGCCATATTGCTCGCAGAGCAGATGGCCGTTGGGGTCGTAAAGTGCTGGAGTGGAGACCACGGACTAGCAAGCGCAGCGTAGGACGTCCACCAACGAGGTGGACAGACGACCTTATAAAGGTCGCCGGAAGACGCTGGATGCAGGTCGCCTCCAACAGGTATCTGTGGAGATCTAAGGGGGAAGCCTATGTTCAGCAGTGGACGTCCTATGCCTGAGATGATGAAATATCAAACCACTTAAATAATCAGTCTCATGATTTGGATTAATTATGAAGGACTTCTGCCTTAAAAATTTACTAGTTCTTGCATTTAAAAGTTAAGGAAAGTCATATTAAAAATATAACAAAAAATATTATTAAAAAAACAAAAATTTTACAACAAATTTTGTTTTATAGAAATTACTTATTATTACAAAACAAAATAAACTAAAGTTTAAGCAATAGACTTATTATTTGGCATAATTAATATCTTCTCTTAATAAAAGTCAAAGGAAAATATCACCGCGTAAAATATAGCTTTTTTATCAAATTGCCCAACTGTCATGTAGCAATATAATAATGCCCGTGCAATGTGATAAATAATGAAGTTAAGATAGTTATTAATCATGTGGCCCGATAAAGCTAGACATTATTCATAATGCTCGGGCATTATTTATAATGCCCGAATTAATCACATGGTCCATAACATTTATACAATTGATAAGAATATATGCTTTAATTATTTATAGTTCCATATAGATTAAAACATTTGATATAGGTACCTACAATAGCTTTCTTATTATAAAAATAAAATAAATGAAACCACAAAGGGAAGGGCCAGAAACACCTATCTTGGCAGTTCAAATACGATTTATTTCATAATTGGTGATTAACTTCCCCGACAACATAAACGACAGTTTTGTCAAAACAACTGTTTACTTTAAACGGTGAACAGGAAAATTTATAGTTGATATCAGAAAGATCAGAAAGTGTCCGTTTATGTTGACGGAAAACTTGGACCTGCATCTATCCAATATTTTGAAAGCGAAAAACAAATGAAGATCTACTTGTAAACATCTATTCTAATGTGTACACCTATAATAGGCATGGCAAACCAGAATTTTATAATACGTTAATAATTATATTATAACTTATCTTTTATATATTTTATTGTTTTAAATACTGTTAGTGTGCCAATAAAGAAATACTTACTGACTTGGAAAACGAAGCTAGTCAGGTCCAGTATCAGGAACCTAACATATCTATGGTATGTGGCTGTTCTCAATTGGTCCACCGTTTGCACAGTCAGCGTCATGACAAGCAACATCATCAGACACCACAAGAATATAGAGTAGATGTAAAACGCTTTTAATATCTGCAGGTTTTTCTGTAAAAGATAAGTTGCATTTAATATTATAAAATTCTTCTATATGAAGAGTAGGGGATAACGTATTGCCCGGGTAACTGGGTTGACGAGGTCTGAAAGTCACTCCAAAGAAGAGTATGGGATATCGTATTTCCAGTGTAACTGGGTTGAGGAGGTCGATAGGCAGTCGCTCCATACACGACACTAACTAGCTGCAATCGTAAAATGGCAACTAACCCCAACATAGTTGGGAAATGGCTTCGTAGACAATGAAAAGTTTATTATATTTGGACTTCATTCTTTTACAATAGGGTTTGACTAATTAATCAAATCATTGTGCCCCCACTAGAAACAGGGCGTTTTCAAAAGTACTGTCTAGCCCGACAAAACCTTCTTTCATTATAACAAATTCTTTAAATAATATTTTTTTTCTACTAACCAAATGTCCTCCAACGACAAACATAGAAGTCAACACAATATCAGTGAAGAGGATGAACATCACTACTCCCATTACTTTCAGATATCTTACTTTGTCATTATTTATAAATTCTATGAAATTGATCGTGAGGCTAGTAAAAAAGGCACCGGTTACAATCTGAAATAGAAAATATACATTAATTAGTATTCATGAAAGAAAAAGTTCACCATAAAATAGTATAAGACACTGTGTATAAAATAGTGATATTATATTACTGGTTCCCAAGCTTTTTTGATGTGTCTTAATCTCATCATTGAGGAGTAGGTAAAGGGGTAAATTACTTCTTAATGAGAATAATGAAATCAATATTTTAAGAAAGACAAGAAAGTACGAAGCTGCATGAAAGTAAGAGAGGAAGTAGATTTGAAAATAAAGAGTTAAAAGACTCTTTTCGAAAAAAAAAGTGAAGGAAAAGTAAGTAGGTAAGTAAGGCTCGTTTCAAAAATTTATAATATGTACTAAAACTTACCAATCTGAAATAAGCCCACGCAAGCAAGCCATGTCGCAAAGGAAAACAGATACAACATCTTGTCAACACTGGTATTTCTCCGTGCATTTTGAAATACAAACGTCTCTTAAAACCAACTTCGAAAAAAGGTCTGTCCTAATTTTCAGGTTTTAAAACTAAAGAGTTTCACAGTATATATAAATTACTTAATAATGTGTTATATACTAGTGTTATTAGTACCAACAGTCAAGTAGATAATAATTAGTTTCGTGCGCGCATCAATGTTTTATATCCTTGTTAGCTCGCGTTATCATTAGCAATAACAAAAATAATTAGATAGTATCAAATTAAAATACGCAATCGTATGTGGGCCTTTTATTTGCAAACATATTTTTAAATAATGTATGCTTATCATACTTTGAAAATACCCTGGTATTTTGAAATACGTAGTAGATAGTAGTCAAAACAGTATGAATTGGTTAATTTGGTAAGATTTGAGAACTACGTCAAATTGTAGGTATGTCTCAGCTGTCATTTGGTCGTTACAGGTAGTCAGAAGCCAGGAAATCTGAATACCAGTTTTATTAAAGTGCTTGCTTACTTTGGTGAGCTTAGTTTCGGAAATAATGAGACCAAAAATAAAACAGTCACTTTTTCTTATTTTGTATAGAACCGGTTCTCCAACCCTACATACGGAAATACATACTTGTATGTATTTATAAGAATAAGAGTAAGAATCTGTATTTGCAGAGACACGGTATTAGGTACAGGTGTTTTGGTAAATTACATAACGTACATGCATATCTCACCGGTGTCTCAATCGGTACGCAAATTTCGAGTAGACACTGGTACATACTACATTGACATAAATAAAAAATGTAAATATCTAGATTTAATATTATATGAATGAAAAAAAAAAAAAAATAATAAAAAATAAAAAAAAAATATTATAGTATCATACACATACAAAAGTGTTATTTCAGACAATTCAATAAAATATGTATAATGTTATGTTGCTGGAGGGTTAGTTTCATCTTTTCTTCTTTCCAGCAAAAACACTATTTAAAAAATATCCTAGTATCTCATATTTTTACTATTAAGTGACTTTATTATTTTTCTGTTCCAAATCGTCTTCAATATTGTTATTTCCACTGTTGTTCATGGTGTTATCTCCATCTGTTTCGTACTACATCTCAAGTTGTGCTACACTGTTAACAAACCCAAGACCGCAGTTGTTCCTTAGTTTTACTATCTCACTTCTTATTAGAAGAATAATGTAATATTGTATCACTGAAAAAAATGAAACTATTTTGACTAAAATAACCTGATCATAAAAAAGTTCTAATTTGCAAACGCACAGGTTTAAGACTATGAGTTAATCTATAGAATAAGGCCGAATTTCACCGACAATATAAGCGTCAGTTTTCTTTAAACCATCGCTTATTACGATTTTTTACGTTCTATTTTAGAACATACAAAATCGTAATTTATGTAAGTAAACAGTAATTTATTTAAAAATCGGGCGTTTATATTGCCTTATTTAGTTTGGATAGGTAATCAATAGCAGAAAAATATCGTACCGAAACGTACATACATACATTCGAATGACGACCCCAAGTTTTTTGAAGTCGGCTGTAGATCTTTGTATCCAATTGCTTGGAGTAATAGGGAGATAGGTTACATTAAAGTTGACTTACCTAAATGTCCTATAAAAACGATATAAAACAATACGACGAGCAACACAAAAAATACATTCTCTTCGTTAATAATTGGTATGTAAGTGAGACAATTTGCTATCGTAAGGAGAAAGAACAATATCATCAGAATAAGGAATATGATGTTGTAGATATAGTAAGCTCTTAATAACCTCAGGTTTTTCTGAAAAATAGAAATTACAACATTAAATTGCATAGACAGAGAGATTGGATACTGCAAACTTTTGTTCCGTCGATAGTTTATTTGAGTTCGCAAATCATTATGAAGATTAATGGTAGTACACACATTACAAAGATCAGGTATTTAGCTAAAGGTGACAGCCATTCTGATATCAGGAAACTTAATACTTTTGCACCGTTTCTCCACACTGGGAAAAGTGACAGCTATCTTGATATCAGAATGGCTGTCACTTTTAGATGCTGAATAATATATCTTCAAAACCGCGAGGGTTGCAATTAGTAGCAACTAATGGTAGCTGGAAGCAATTAGGTAACAACTCTCTATATGTATTTCGAGAGGATCGGTGAGTTCTGACAGCGATCCTGACGAAGACTAATATTGTATGCATAAATAAAAAACTTACCATATGTCCTCCGATGATAAACAAGGCATTCAGTACTACATCAGTAGAAGTCAATATTATGACTGTTCCTACGATTGCTAAATTTGTGTCTAAATCGTCATGAGGTTTTCTTTCGGTATTCAGTAGTTCTATGAAACCTGTCGTAAGAGTGGTCAGAAAGGCAAGGTCTAAGCACTGAAAAGTGGGTAAAATATTGAATAAATCATTTATTAGGCTATGTTGAAACTAGACTAATTTTCAGCCGCTGAATGTAAGCGAACGTTACCTATGCAGTTTATTGTATTTCCAAACATTTTCAACATTCACTTTTTCGTTCACATGTAACCAACGTTAGTTATCCGTAACATGCATAGACGCTGACATTCGGCGGCTGACAGTCAGTTTGGTTTGAATGCAGTCTTCAATTCATTTGGACATAATTTTACAATAATTTGCTTAATCCTGGAATAAGTGCACATTATAATTTGCCTGTATTAGGTAGAACTTGTGTTTCAGCCGTAAAATTGCCTATTATAATGTTTATAGTATTTACATTTAATCTTTGATTAATACTCGAACTAATTAAAAATTCTCACATTCATTAGGTACAGCAAATCTATTCTTTCAACTACAGCGAGATGAGATGTTTTATTTTTAAATGCCTAGAAATAATACAATAAGAAACTTTGCTTAGTAACATAGATAAAGTGGAAGTTATCTTTCAGTTAAAATTCAAAGTTTTACCTGAAACTTGACATTAAAATATAGCATACTTACCAATCTGATATAACCCCATACAAGTAACCCATATCTTAATGGAAAGCACATACAACATCTTGTTAACACTGGCAGATCTACACACATTTTGTTATTTCTACTTGTCTGTCACTAACAAAATATAAGTATAAGGTCCCATTAAAATGGATGTACAAACTTTTAGGAGTCAATCTGGCCATCAAAATAAAGACAATGGTGAAAATAAAAAATGGCTTTACATTAACAAAGAAAAGAAAGAGCTAATGAAAATGTGCCTACTAGAGACATTGGTAACGATAAAAAAAATCTATGATTTCTTTCGTTAGACGTACTGTAAAGCTTTGCCCATTTATTGTAATGAGACCTTATATAGACAGTCCAATTAAAAAATGAAAAGTTATTATAATGGCACAAAGTATAGAAATAAACTAGAAACGTGATAATCAAGCTCGATAGTTAGTTATAATCTTAATCAGGGAAGCGGTGCACAATGTTTTATAAACGCTGCATAAACAAATGGTACTAGTAGATTAACAGATGTAAATAATATTATTGCAGCATTGGCGTTGTCAACAAACATATAGTTATTATTAGGTTTTATCTATTGCAGGAAAGAGGCATTCGTGATGGCGTATTAACAGCCGCTTGGATCGATGGATCGATTTTAAGCCGACCTCAACATAGTTGGCAAAAGGCTCAGGAGATGATGATGATGATGGATCGAACGATCATATCTAGTAGTGCTTTGTGTTCAATCCGTGGATGTGTGACCATCTAGTTATGACGAGTTCCTCCGTGATTCAGGAAGCACTTTAAATTGCTGGGTCCCTGCTGTCATTTGAACATTTAGGAATTTTTAGAAGTGGGTATTCAGAAGCCAGAAAGTCTGACAACCAGTCTTACCAAAGAAGTATCAGATTTAAAGTAAAACTGGATTTAGTAGGACAGTCTGTTATGCAGTCGTTCTATGTGAAACACTAATAAATACTCAGCTGCTTACGGTAAGAATCTTGCACGAGACGTGAAATAGTTGACTTCAGAGTTATAAGAGTGTTTAATTTTTTCTCCTTAGATTTCGCCTAAAGTGAAACCACAGAAGCCTTCACAGCGGAAAAGTTATTTAAACTGGCTATACCTCTAATAATCTGATTCTAATTTGAACAGCTTTTTGTTGTGATTAGTGTGTCTCCTTCGGAAGACATCCTTTAGCTCTTTCCATTGAGCTCTGTCACGTGCCATTTTTCTCCACTGTCTCCAGTTCAGATAACTATATTTCTACTATACAGGCTATACAAAACAATCAATGAGTCGTAGAAAAGTACATGGGTGACATTTTTCCCACACCAAGAATATTCAAGTTATGTGTCTATGCTTATTTTATCACTTGCATTTTTTTCTTCTTGATGCAAGGGGCAACAAATTAAAGCTCACAAAACTGCCTATTTGTTTTGTTTAGTCCCATTCATAAACACCAACTAAGGATACCAGTAACAACAATAGTGTATTGTGCCTATAGTGCGTCCATAGGGTCAATGAAATAAGAAATTCATTATTTACGCTTAGATTTATTTACAAAATATCCTAATATCACATTTGTCACTATCAAATAACTTAATTATTTTATTGTTCCGTATCGTTATCTTGTCTCATTTTGCAGGTGTCTTCAACATTTGTATTTCCACCATCACAAATGACTTTAACTCCATCTATTTCATACTGCATCTCAAGTTGTGCAGCATTGTTCACGAACCTGAACTCGCAGTTGTTCGTTAGTTTAACTATCTCACTTCTTATTAGCAGGATAGAGTAAAGTTGTATCACTGAAAAAGAAGAAAGCTATTAGGCATAGTTGGATATAAGCTTCTATTTTTACCTGCTTTGTATATTCTAAGTTATACGTGTTTAGGTTTGATAAGACCTTATTTAAGGATCTTTTTTCCAACAAACAAAATGTACTATCGAAATGGGAGTCTCATCTTATTTGACTTGCACGTACATCTGTGTTTTGTTGCTTAAGATATTAAATAGGTATTCCACAATAAAGTTCCCTTACCGATATGCCCAAAATAAATAATGACGTCCATTACGGCGATCCATAAGTAAAGCATTTTGTCTTCTTCATATTTACGGTAGAAATTGAAAGTCTGTCCAGTGAAAAAGGTGTACAATACTATCATAAGAACCCACAGTGTAATGCTGTAGATGTAATAGGCTCTTAATAATCTCACGTTTTTCTGAAAAAAAGGTAAAATAAAATTACATAACGTTTTAGAGATCAGGGAAGAAACCATAATATCTCATTATAACAATGACTCATTATTTAATTTTAAAATATTTATGCGTTATGTTATTTATGACTTAAAAACCTTAAGTACTTAAAAATGTAACCATGTAAAATGTAAACCGATGTGAATTTTTCAATCACTTTTGATTAAAGAAATATTCATAAGAAAGGTTGGGATCAATCTAAGTAATCCCATATTTTCATGCGGTAGGTAATCTAAACTTAGCTATTTTAGTTGTTCAATTTTATTTGCTCACCGTATGTCCTCCGACGATAAACAAGGCATTTAGTACTACATCATTGAATGTCAACACTACGATAGTTCCTATGACTGATAGAAACACGGCTCTATTTTCATCAGGCTTCGGTTCGGAGTTCAGCACTTCTATGAAACCTGACGTGACGCTGGTCAGAAGTAACAGACCTATGCACTGAAAAATAAAAAGACGAAATATTTAAGTTTTGGGAAATAAATAGAACGATTTAGAAGCTACAAAAGGAAAGTGTTATACTAAAGTATATTGTTCATCGCAGCAATTATAGAACAGGATAGATGTATGCATTTTAGAGAATACAGACTTTCTGTTATGCATCTTACGTTATGCACCTTTGTGAATCTATGTGCTCGTCTAATCGACGCATTGGTCCAAAAATCGCAGTAAGGATAGAAAGAAAGTTAAGTCAACTTCTAGTTGACTAAATATTCTTAAATATAAGTGTGCAAAATGTTGGACTTGAATTTCAAATATTATCACATGCACTAAATTATTATAGCATACTTACCAATCTGACATAACCCCATACCAGCAAGCCATATCGTAATGGAAAACACATACAGCATCTTGTCAACACTGGTAGCTCTACACGCATTTTTTATTATTATTTCTCTTTACACTACCTAAAAATACCGCGACACTTTTTTGTCTTTATAAATATAGAAATACACTAGAAACACGACAGTTTAGGTCAATAGTTAATTGGATTTATAATCAGGAAAGCGAGTTACAACGTTTTATATATATCTACGCTTGATGTGTTTAATAACAAAAACAAATGATAGCAGATTAGCAGAACCCGATGTAAATTATATTATTCCGGCCTTGGCGTTGTCAACAAAAATATATTTTTTTAAATAGCTTTTATCTATTTGCTGGAATACCCTGTTTATTTGGGACTTGCATTAGGTAGTTATGTTAAAAAACAAGCTACATTATTTTTGATTTCTTAACCCGTTGTATGCCGCGGATATACGCGAGACACAATTGATTTTCAATTGTTTTATGATCAGCGGCGTACCAACAGCAAAGTAATTTACGTAACAGTAGTCATTTTGCCATGTTCACGGACACAATTCATCTTTAAGACTAGTCAGACAAAAAGTTGAGTCACTTTTATAAGTCCTCTGTAATTCAAGAGCATTTTAGATTTGTTAAGTAACGTACAATGTTCCTCTATTCTTTCCTCAAGACCATAGAATCATATTGAATCTGAATCGTTTCGGGAAACCGTTTATGCTCAAACGGCTCGGCTCGTTGTATCTTGGAATTCCATTCAAGGAATTTTTCATATTCAAGGGATATCCTTTTTTCCTGGTTCAAGTTTGATTCTAAGGATTTATTGAGTGTGATTTATCTCATCATATCATGAGGTACTATCGACTATTTAATTGTATTTTTAAGCACCTGATTGTCTGAATCTGGTTAAATACCTACATTCATATATTATGTCCTTCATATATAATCTGGTAAAATGACTACATTGTTAAGCTATGACCATCAATCGAATATAAAGAAAAGTATACCACCATGAAGGTTGTCCATGCTTCATCACGTAAAACGAAACATGGCACCAAACAGGAGGAAAGCGATGCACAATGTTTTATAAACGCTGCATAAACAAATGGTACTAGTAGATTAACAGATGTAAATAATATTATTGCAGCATTGGCGTTGTCAACAAACATATAGTTATTATTAGGTTTTATCTTTTGCAGGAAAGAGGCATTCGTGATGGCGTATTAACAGCCGCTTGGATCGATGGATCGATTTTAAGCCGACCTCAACATAGTTGGCAAAAGGCTCAGGAGATGATGATGATGATGGATCGATCGATCATATCTAGTAGTGCTTTGTGTTCAATCCGTGGATGTGTGACCATCTAGTTATGACGAGTTCCTCCGTGATTCAGGAAGTACTTTAAATTGCTGGGTCCCTGCTGTCATTTGAACATTTAGGAATTTTTAGAAGCGGGTATTCAGAAGCCAGAAAGTCTGACAACCAGTCTTACCAAAGAAGTATCAGATTTAAAGTAAAACTGGATTTAGTAGGACAGTCTGTTATGCAGTCGTTCTATGTGAAACACTAATAAATACTCAGCTGTTACGGTAAGAATCTTGCACGCACGAGACATGAAATAGTTGACTTCAGAGTTATAAGAGTCTTTTATGTTTTCTCCTTAGATTTCGCCTAAAGTGAAACCACAGAAGCCTTCACAGCGGAAAGTTATTTAAGCTGGCTATACCTCTAATAATCTGATTCTAATTTGAACAGTTTTTTGTTGTGATTAGTGTGTCTCCTTCGGAAGACATCCTTTAGCTCTTTCCATTGAGCTCTGTCACGTGCCATTTTTCTCCACTGTCTCCATTTCAGATAACTATATTTCTACTATACAGGCTATACTATACAAAACAATCAATGAGTCGTAGAAAAGTACATGGGTGACATTTTCCCCACACCAAGAAATATTCAAGTTATGTGTCTATGCTTATTTTATCACTTGCATTTTTTTCTTCTTGATGCAAGGGGCAACAAATTAAAGCTCACAAAACTGCCTATTTGTTTTGTTTAGTCCCATTCATAAACACTAACTAAGGATACCAGTAACAACAATAGTGTATTGTGCCTATAGTGCGTCCATAGGGTCAATGAAATAAGAAATTCATTATTTACGCTTAGATTTATTTACAAAATATCCTAATATCACATTTGTCACTATCAAATAACTTAATTATTTTATTGTTCCGTATCGTTTTCTTGTCTCATTTTGCAGGTGTCTTCAACATTTGTATTTCCACCATCACAAATGACTTTAACTCCATCTATTTCATACTGCATCTCAAGTTGTGCAGCATTGTTCACGAACCTGAACTCGCAGTTGTTCGTTAGTTTAACTATCTCACTTCTTATTAGCAGGATAGAGTAAAGTTGTATTACTGAAAAAGAAGAAAGCTATTAGGCATAGTTGGATATAAGCTTCTATTTTTACCTGCTTTGTATATTCTAAGTTATACGTGTTTAGGTTTGATAAGACCTTATTTAAGGATCTTTTTTCCAACAAACAAAATGTACTATCGAAATGGGAGTCTCATCTTATTTGACTTGCACGTACATCTGTGTTTTGTTGCTTAAGATATTAAATAGGTATTCCACAATAAAGTTCCCTTACCGATATGCCCAAAATAAATAATGACGTCCATTACGGCGATCCATAAGTAAATCATTTTGTCTTCTTCAAATTTACGGTAGAAATTGAAAGACTGTCCAGTGAAAAAGGTGTACAATACTATCATAAGAACCCACAGTGTAATGCTGTAGATGTAATAGGCTCTTAATAATCTCACGTTTTTCTGAAAAAAAGGTAAAATAAAATTACATAACGTTTTAGAGATCAGGGAAGAAACCATAATATCTCATTATAACAATGACTCATTATTTAATTTTAAAATATTTATGCGTTATGTTATTTATGACTTAAAAACCTTAAGTACTTAAAAATGTAACCATGTAAAATGTAAACCGATGTGAATTTTTCAATCACTTTTGATTAAAGAAATATTCATAAGAAAGGTTGGGATCAATCTAAGTAATCCCATATTTTCATGCGGTAGGTAATCTAAACTTAGCTATTTTAGTTGTTCAATTTTATTTGCTCACCGTATGTCCTCCGACGATAAACAAGGCATTTAGTACTACATCATTGAATGTCAACACTACGATAGTTCCTATGACTGATAGAAACACGGCTCTATTTTCATCAGGCTTCGGTTCGGAGTTCAGCACTTCTATGAAACCTGACGTGACGCTGGTCAGAAGTAACAGACCTATACACTGAAAAATAAAAAGACGAAATATTTAAGTTTTGGGAAATAAATAGAACGATTTAGAAGCTACAAAAGGAAAGTGTTATACTAAAGTATATTGTTCATCGCAGCAATTATAGAACAGGATAGATGTATGCATTTTAGAGAATACAGACTTTCTGTTATGCATCTTACGTTATGCACCTTTGTGAATCTATGTGCTCGTCTAAACGACGCATTGGTCCAAAAATCGCAGTAAGGATAGAAAGAAAGTTAAGTCAACTTCTAGTTGACTAAATATTCTTAAATATAAGTGTGCAAAATGTTGGACTTGAATTTCAAATATTATCACATGCACTAAATTATTATAGCATACTTACCAATCTGACATAACCCCATACCAGCAAGCCATATCGTAATGGAAAACACATACAGCATCTTGTCAACACTGGTAGCTCTACACGCATTTTTTATTATTATTTCTCTTTACACTACCTAAAAATACCGCGACACTTTTTTGTCTTTATAAATATAGAAATACACTAAACACGACAGTTTAGGTCAATAGTTAATTGGATTTATAATCAGGAAAGCGAGTTACAACGTTTTATATATATCTACGCTTGATGTGTTTAATAACAAAAACAAATGATAGCAGATTAGCGGAACCCGATGTAAATTATATTATTCCGGCCTTGGCGTTGTCAACAAAAATATTTTTTTTTAAATAGCTTTTATCTATTTGCTGGAATACCCTGTTTATTTGGGACTTGCATTAGGTAGTTTTGTTGAAAAACATGATGCATTATTTTTGATTTCTTAACCCGTTGTATGCCGCGGATATACGCGAGACACAATTGATTTTCAACTGTTTTATGATCAGCGGCGTACCAACAGCAAAGTAATTTACGTAACAGTAGTCATTTTGCCATGTTCACGGACACAATTCATCTTTAAGACTAGTCAGACAAAAAGTTGAGTCACTTTTATAAGTCCTCTGTAATTCAAGAGCATTTTAGATTTGTTAAGTAACGTACAATGTTCCTCTATTCTTTCCTCAAGACCATAGAATCATCTTGAATCCGAATCGTTTCGGGAAACCGTTTATGCTCAAATTGCTCGGCTCGTTGTATCCTGGAATTCCATTCAAGGAATTCTTCATATTCAAGGGATATCCTTTTTTCCTGATTCAAGTTTGATTCTAAGGATTTATTGAGTGTGATTTATCTCATCATATCATGAGGTACTATCGACTATTTAATTGTATTTTTAAGCACCTGATTGTCTGAATCTGGTTAAATACCTACATTCATATATTTATGTCCTTCATATATAATCTGGTAAAATGACTACATTGTTAAGCTATGACCATCAATCGAATATAAAGAAAAGTATACCACACCATGAAGGTTGTCCATGCTTCATCACGTAGAACGAAACATGGCACCAAACAGGAGTATCTATGTTTTAAATATGATACATGTTTTGAAATAAATAAAGACCAAAGAAAAACCATCATCAATATAAATTATTTAATTTATCATAAACTTATTACAACAACCCAGTGCATACAAAACCATACATCTAATCATTAGTGTTCTTATCACAGCAGATACATTCAGCCGTGTCCTTAACCTCGCTGAACTTATTAGATTTGCCACCATTAATCTCATCAGCATCTTCGTCAGACTCCATGGCACATTCGCAGTCCATAGCGTTCTTGATAAACCTGAACGCAAAGATTCTCTTCAGCTTAATGATCTGGCTTCTTATGAGAAGTATCATGTAGGCTTGTATTACTGAAAATAAGTAAATTCTACTTAGAAATATTAAAAAAAAAAATACTGATTTTACGTAGAGAAAGAGTCAGCTAGTTGAAGACAAAATAACATATTATGTGAGACATGAGAATTAAATAGGATAAAAGAGCGTAAATTGCTGATTCAACATAATTCTAAAAAGGATGATTCACAAATTTCACAGGAAAGAGTTACTACACTCAATTTAGACTCTGAGAAAACATTGTCAACAATAAAACACTTGACTGAGAAGAATTAAAATATACTAAAAAAGAGTGACTGACATAAGGGTGAACTTACACATTTGTCCCAAAAAAGTGCTCACGTCAACCACTAGGACCCAAACGCGAAATTCATCGATCTCTTCCAAGAAGAACCAGTAAATGGTGTAACCAATCAGAGCGAGGCCTGCCAATGTCGTTTTGATCCATAAGACGATGCTGTAAATGTAGTAGGCCCTGAGAAGCTTTAGAACTTTCTGGAAAATAAAACATTGATGTAATCGCTTCTTGATTTTGGAAACAAAGCAGTTGACTAACTTAAAGCTGCTAAATGGTCTCATAAATTCAATTTTTTATTTAGTGACCTTCACAAAAGCCCATCTCAACCAGAGAAAATTATCCATCATTCCTAAACCAATATAATAACAACAAACAGAGAGGGATTTTCATATAAAACTCTTGAATAACCCTGTATCTATTATTGTTTATAAAACATGTTCAGGGTCAACTGATACTGGGGGCGATCAGCAGGCGACAGGCGCGGGGGCGCCACCGCCTGCATCACAAGGATCAACCCCTGCGCTCCGGCCATTATAAGGACCCTTCTCCACTAGGGGGAGGTATGAGGGGCCTGCCGTAAGGCGGGCAATCGCCGGTGGGGGACTGGACGCCATAGATTCCCAGACCCCCTCCACTCAGGCGAGGTCGGAGTGCCGCTGGGCCTTTTTAGTGGGTATACCGGAAACGATTTTACCGGGGAGTCCCACATACCCCTCTCCCGTCCCCCGACGGGAAGGGGATGCGTAATAGCATTTTTAGCCCAGCGACAACAAAAAAAAAAAAAAAAAAAAAAAGGGTCAACTGATACTGATGATACCAGAAGCTAAACTAGTCATAATTACTAATCCCTTTGTTGTAATAGTCAGTGAAACGTATTAATATGATCGTATTCTTAATCAATGGCGAAAAATTTTGAAGTTATATATATCTCAAGGAATCTGGAAGAAGGGTCTGGAATCATTAACCCTCATTGAGCAAGCGTGGTGATTAACGTTCAATGCTTTACTGTGTGAGGGGAGGCCTATAGCTACCAGTGAGATGTTAAAAAAGGCTGATGACTATAAGATTCATACTCACCCTATGTCCCCCAATAACAAATAGAATATTAACTAAAATGTCTGCTAGTGTAAATACTATGAGTATCCCGAGCAAAACCACATAAACTGTGTAGATTACTTCTGATTCAGTTTTAGTTAAGGTTAAAGTCTTCGAAAACGCTCTTTCTGCAACTACCAGTACTAGAGCTGAAATTACCTGAAAGTTAAAATATACACGGTGTTATAACAACTAAGGTAATATTGAGTGCCTTCACACTAGTGGATTTTATCGAGCTTATACGCTCAGTTTATCATCGCGCGACATATTATGCAGTTCTAGCTGTTGTTATCATTTAAAACGGTAGTGGTCAATTATTTGACGCGTAAAATTTTTTTGACGCGAGCGGTGTTCTATTAGAGAACAGTAAAGTATAGAAAACAGTAAATTGATCATTCTTTTCCTCATCAAAGGAATGCACGACAGTGAGCCAAAAAGAATTGCTACTTAGATACTACTGACAGAGTTGTAGTTATTGTAATGAATGACTCACCAGCCGCAGATATCCCCACACAATCAAACCGAATCGCAGCGGGAAGCACAAACAGCATCTTGTACACAATGGCAGTTCTACACTCATTTTGTTTACAACAGCACCTTTCCGAATAACAAACAATCAACACCACTTGATTTTTTTTTCTAATAATAAATTTACTAACGATAAGGCCGTTTTGCTTATTAGAACAGAATTTTCATATTAGATTTCACTCTCACAAAACAAATTGTAGGTACTTTTCCCTTCTTTTCCGATGACGTTACGGCGAAATATGGCTGGAGAACTCGAACAACTTCTTCTAAACAAAAACAGATAATTCCAAAAAAAAAACTCTTAACTGAACTTTACTTTTTTGGGGACAGCTGTAGACTTTAAGTGACGTAATTTACAAAAACAAAACAGACTCGAGTGTTCTCTAGCGTGGTCTAAATTGTACGCCTCTGTCCAGACGGTAGCTATTAACCGTGGGCCTGCGGATTGCCGCGCCCGCGCATTTAAGACGTTTATGGCCGTCCGCCATAATCATAATCATCTTTATTGTATTTCAAGTGACAGCGTAAGATATGAATAAAGGGCTAATGACAGCTACTCTGCTTGCTTGCAAGGGACTAGGTACTGACGATGAACGGCAAGTCCGAATTGCTCCATACCTACCAGATAAACAATTAGCATGCTAATAATTAATATCTGTTTTTAAAATAAATATGTGTAGTTAAACTGGAGCCTGTGAGATTGCTTGCAAGAGTTACCACGGCGAGCAAAGGGCTTCATAAGAATCAAAGATGGCTTTTATCCAGTAAAAGTCTGACTCTTCAACCCACTGCAGCTATATGGTCCTCCTGAACATTATCATCTCAAAAAAGATCTACATGTATGACTAATGCATAGAATATGTCTACCACATCCAGTGTGACAGGGTTTCACATTCCAGTTGTAACACAGAAACAAATGATGTCAAGCAGTCATCGTTCTAAGGACACTACATAGCTAAGAATAGCCTGGTCTGCAAGATTGTGAGAGGAAGCACCTATTTAAAGGTTCGGTACAATCGCACACGTTTACTGCGTGGGCTAGGTTCATAAAACTACTACCTATGTATCCTTGGAGGTACATAAACGTAGTAATGGGTAGGATCTTATAACGTAATCAAACTGCTTGTAAGACCTGGTTGCAGAATGAGTGCGTATTTGCAATACCTACCCAGAAAAGGATAGAAACTTCTGAGGGAAAAGTTCCAGAAGACATATATAACTTTTTGATGATCTACTTGCCGAAATAACTGAACGACCAATTTCAGTTGTTTTTAACAAATACCACACTGTATAACTGTTTTCTTGAGGAATACTTCTCATACGAATGGAAGGTGTTTGAATCGCACCAAATTAGAGATGGCAATTAATCTGTTGAGTGAAAAGCATCCTCACTCGGCTATATCAAAGATAGATATGATATTTAACTTTAATAAGCCGTTAATAGTAGGAAGAAGGACATAAAATGTGGGCCGCGAGATTGTTCGAAAGAGTAACTGCGGCCCTGGTACATAAACAGCCTACGACGGAACATGATGGACTTTTAGGCAGTAAAAGTCTGACACTCCCTCACCGTTGCTAACCCACAGCGGTTTGAGTCATTTTATGATTTTTGCCATAATTAAAAAAGGACATACAATTTTCTTCTATAAGTATTTATTGTTCTATATATGTAGGTACGTTTCAAGTTTTTCTTCCAATTTTCAAAAGTTGCAATCCATTACCATATATTTGTCTGGATTGTCCCATAAAAAGCCCACCGCAACGGGAATTTCAAGTAGCTTACTTATCTCCATTTTTAAAAAATGGTAGTTACTGGATAGTAAACATGTATAATGTACATAAATTGTATGTAATTGTCGAGATAATTATACAGTGCTGATTAGTTCAGAGTGGCAGTTAGACGTATACCACATTATACCTACTTTATAGTGATAAAGCGGTTTTGTGATAAGGTAAGATTTTTTCAATTTAATGTGAAGAATGATTGTTTTGCTTAATGGATATTTTAAATTATTAACTGTTGCATATTTCTTCACAAGTGATCTTATTTTTTTTTTTACAATGGTAGTTACATACTGAGATAAATAGTCCAATTGAAAAAATGCTCCAATCCAGCACTAGGTAATATCAACCACGCTAAATCGGATGAAGAAATAAAACAAAACCCAGTCTTTTTAGTAGCTTTATTTGTTACCGTATTTTTTCTTTTTCAGCGACTACCACCGTCATTTGGTTACTGTTTCAAGCTCATCGGATTTAGACAGAAGTTTTGAAAATGTATTCCCCAAAGATCAGACCCGCAGGTTCCTACATTGAAAGCAAATCAGCTGACGAGGGCAACCCATGTTTGAATATTAGATACTTCTTACTGGCATGGGGTTTCCTTCGCCTGGTAAGTGACAATTAATAATACAATACATTATTGGAACACAGTTACTCCTGTATCTCTATTTGTGATATAGAACCTACTAAATGGATTTTATGTGGTAGGTAACAATAACAAATAGAGAGATTCTTGACAGTCTTCTTGAAAAAAAAAACAATATGATTGCCCCTAAAAGCTTAATTCCTATGTATATGGAGGAGAAATGATAAAACAAACTAGCTTCCCTACAGTCTTGAACTACTAATAATATTTTTATCAAATTAGGATACATTTTTATGAAATTCCTCTGTGTTGTAATTTTGTGTGATTTTTACTAACTTTTTCTTGTTTAAACAATATTTTTTTACATTACAGGTATGCTCATTACTATGGACTGGTTTAATAATCATGTCGACTATTTGGACGATTGGCAACGAAGACAAGAAGGAAAGATATTACATAGATACCAAGTATTTAATACCTCAGGAATTCATTTCTATTGCTATACAAGTTGTGGAAGTAATGATGATCGTCACATTCATAGTCGCTGGATTTAAGGTAAACTACACTCTGTTAGTTAGACTACACAATTATAAGGCTGAGGTATATCTGTAGTAATATTATAGAGCCAAAGAGTTTGTTTGTACGTGTTAATCTCAGGGACTCCTGGACTGATTTGAAAAATTCTTCCAGCGTCAGATAGCCCATTTATCGAGGAAAGCTGTAAAGTATTTGCACCTGTATATTATACAAAATCAGTTAATAGGAGACATGAGCGAAACCGCGGTAATCTGCTAGTATGATTATAAAGAATAAAATACAAAAATACGGGATAGATAGTTACTAAAATAAATATGGCATGATAGTGTGTATGACTCGTGTAATCGACAGGATACAGGAAGTGTGGTATAATAAGATTTATTAATATTAATGCCCTCTCTAATCGTTGTTAATGCTGTTGAGTGATATAAATGAAACGGGTAATGTCAAGGTTTTAAATTATCACTGAAAATTAGTTCATGGTAGCTTTACAGTGGGCTAGAGGCCTTTTAGGTCAGCTATGTTTAGCCGTACTGAGCAAATTTGATGGTTGTTCTCTTTATAAAATAAAAGTATATGTATATTTATAGAAGTATATTTATATGTATAGGTGGATGTGTATGAGAGGATGATAGACGTAGATCACCAAAAATATGTGAATCGATTTTTAGTAAGATCATATGACTGGAAATAATTAAACTTGTGAGATAATGTAAGGCAAAGAAGTATAGAAGAAGATATGCTGCGCCAACCACAATTATAAACTAGGATAAGGGACAGGAGGACGATGATATTTAAACATAATTTACACTGTGTAACTCCTAAAAAGGAGGATACTCCTTTCTCAAGACCATTTTTATATTAATTTTTTATTTTCTTTTCAGAAAAGTGTGGAGCTCTACCGCGCCTACTACCGGTACTGTTTAGTGACATTTGGAATATATATTGCAGTAGTGGTACTTATAATGGTACTGGGCTATGATTCGGGCCACTATTTCGCCGAGGTGTACCTAACATACCACATTGCGGACTTTTGCCAGATCTTCGGGTACATAATCAGAGATCTAGCAAAACCTTTCTTCGTTGTTTCGGCTATCGATATTTGTGAGTATTTTTGATTTGCCTTTGTATTAAGTAGGTAGTTAACTGTGCAGCCTAAAACACATATTTTTTTTTAAACAGATTCATTGAATTGTCCTTGTCTTTACCCTATTTACATATTGTAGGTACAACATTTTTGTAATATTGATCCTACTCTTTACGGCTTTCAGTTTCTAAATCAATCGTTTGAGTTTTAATCATTTTAGATACTTTTCTTTAAAATAAATACTTCTTGCAAGAAAAGAGTGCTGGACTTTAACACGATGATATTTACCAAGTGTTCATATTGTTTACCTAATATGTTTTTTCTTTCTTTCAGTGCTGGAAGTTCTGCTTATTCGTCTCGTGAAGAAAATGGTCATAAGATACGAAGAGGAGAACGACGCGGAAACTGTTTAATTCTTCTGAAAATAATATTGAGACCAGAGTACTGAATATAATTAGGCTTCAAGTAAAAGTCATTAGTACTTATTTAATTAATATTGATGTTAAGCTTAGGTATTGTACCAATATTAAAAAAAAATTAAGATGTACTTAGATGATAATGTACGTATACGTACCTAGATTAAGTATTTTTATTTGCACTCAAAAATAATTAGGTATTAGTAGTTACGATGTATGTATGTTATCATTTCAACTTAAAACTACTTTAGGAATATGATAATCAAATAAATAAGATTATTGCAAGCAAAATTTTTTTGTTGGTTCCAACGCTTTCGTTGTTCCTAAATGTATGAAACAAAGAGATATTTATGAGTATTAACCATCAACAAAAGCCATGTAACTTTACTCACTCTAACGAAAAAAAATTGAAACTTTCTAAACAACAAACAAGGTACCTTCTATACACAGCAAGCCGAATTTCGAGATTATGTCTACGAAATCAAATAATATATAGAAACATCCGATTGAAATTGGTTGATAGTACATAAACTTTTCTATAATACAGGATTAACCTACCACAGACACCAATCTCTATGTTTAATGAAATGTGTACTACCATATTCTTGTACTTGATGATGAGAAATAAATAAAATGATTGATTGATTGAAAATAAAAAAAACACGGAGAAGTGAAAAAAACTACTTAATATTTCAAGTTCATAAATCTGGCTATACGAAACCTACTATTAATAAAAAAGGTGTCAGAAAATCTTTAAGCATCTAATGTAACTTAGCACGAGTTATAAAGTTGGGTGTATGTAGTGAGACACACGTAAACCACACAATAATTTGTTACATTCGTCTGTGGTAGGTTTGACCACCTTCTCGAATATATGTCGGTTTTAATAGGTATCCCGTTCCGCAGCCCGCGGAAAAAAAGATACCTATGTCCCCCTAGCGTTTTTATTTAAATTTTATATAAGTATTTTGTATGTATTATTTTACTATATAATGTGTATGTATTATATAGTTGATGCGTTTGTTTGCGTTGTTCTTATCCTTCTTCTTCCTCTTCTAGGTTGTGATGATGACGAATGTTCGGTGTTAGATGGTTGCTGTGTGTTCTGTTTCTGGACGGCTGGTCCCGCTTGCGCGCGTGGTTTTGAGTGTCTGGTGTTTGTGTGTCAGTGTGTGAGTGTTGTTCTTCTATTGTTCGTACGAATACTGTGTCTCCTAATACTTTGCTGAGTATGATTGTCAATCGTCTATTCTAATTTATACTATGTAAAACTATATTATATTTTAACAAATATAATAAAGAGGAAACATTTTTTTGTTCATTTATTTGTACCCGAAACTACTACAACGATTTGAAAAGTTCTTTCGATGTTAGAAAAATACACTATTCCCAAGAAACACGAGTTTTATTTCATCCGGGTATGGGCAGAAGTTCCCTCGGTGCGTAGGTGAAACCGCTTGAAAACAGTTAGTTCTATACGTAAGTATAATATAAGTGGGTGATTAGGTGATTACATCACTTTCGGAGTTACTCAACTGAAACAAAATGCTGAATCCAATGCTGGCTCGGGAGCTTCTTTAAATTCCAGACAATGTATAGATCAGGATAGGAATGTGAGTACACTATGTATGGAGTCCAAATAAAGGTAGTGGTGCCTCAAGCTTGCAGAGAGCAACAGCAAGCCCGAACTTAAAGCTTAAATAATGAAAAACCACAAATAAAAAACAAAAATGTAACTTCAGTAATATAACACACACTAATATAACTTCACACAAAATATAACACATATTTGATTAAATATATTTTTTTTATTCCAATTTATACCTACTGAATTTGTTGCATATTTTTTTTATTATTTGAATTCAATAAAGAATTACTTTTATCGTCTAGGAATAAATACATGTTTGCAAATAACAAATAGCTTAACTTGGGACTAATTGTTTTGTATGCATTCGATGTGTGAGTAAACACGTGTAGACGCATGTGTAGGTACGTTCACGAGCAAGTAAAAGCCGAACGGAATATTCGCAATCTCTCTCTTAAATTTCATTTTCATTAAAAACTACTCTGTATTTTTGATTGAACGGCTGAACCTATTGAGATGATAGATGGTATCGAATAATCTCTGAAGACGCAAATAGGCTGGTGACAAATAGCGCAAATAGGACGTCATCTCTAAGAATTTGTTTAAATCTTGTACCTACATGTGTAGGTATGTAAATCACTTAGTAATTCCTCTACTTTTCTTACTTAACAAACGAAAGAGCTCTCGTACTTCATGCTAATAAACTTTCGTCTTTGACACAGTCATGTGCCACGAAGTGATGAAAAGCGATTAAGTACTTCAAGGAAAATGTAGCCTTATGCGGCTCAATTACCTACCTCCTTTATTTCAGACAACTGGGACCCGTAGAAAATACACATTCACATGTATCATATAAAACAATACATATAAGTTACAAAGTCATCATCATCATCCTCCGAGCCTTTTTCCCAATCATGTTGGGGTCGGCTTCCAGTCTAACCGGATTCAGCTGAGTACCAGTGCTTTACAAGAAGCGACTGCCTATCTGACCTCCTCAACCCAGTTACCCGGGCAACCCGATACCCCTTGGTTAGACTGGTGTCAGACTTACTGGCTTCTGACTACCCGTAACGACTGCCAAGGATGTTCAATGACAGCCGGGACCTACAGTTTAACGTGCCATCCGAAACACAGCCAATGGTGTCACAAATGGTGTTACAAAGTAATAAATAAATAAATAATTATAAACTATTACTACTGCCCAGCAGTAGGACGATAAAAAGGCTGTAACAGGAACAGGAACTACTGCCCACGAAGGGTCGGCGTCGCGTAGCTCTCGACGACGCCCTTCGGTTCATCTTCCTTGTGGACGGTAGCAAAGTTACTGAAATTATACTCTACAGTGCCAATTGTAAAAGCCATCGAAACATTCATAAATCGTTCAAAAGTACCTATGCATTTTTTATATAGAAAATATGTAACCAAGTTGTAACCTCTTTCCTTTTCCCAACTCCCAGGAATTATTATAAAAAGTGGCCTCATCATCTGCCGAGCATTTTCCCAACTATGTTGGGGTTGGCTTCCCGTCTTATCGGATGAAGTTGAGCACCAGTGTTTTACAAGGAGCGACTGTCCATCTGATCTCCTCAACCCACTTAAACGCAACCCAAAACCCCTCGGTAGGTAAGACTTTTTTTCAGACTTTTGGCTTCCGACTGCCGAAGATGTTCAAAAACCAACCGGGACCTACAGCATAGTCTCTTCTGAAACACGGAAGAATTCGTCATGACAAGATCGTCAGTCGAGGTCACCCATCCATGGTCCGACCTTTTCAAGCGTCGCTCAGCTTTTATGATTAATCATCCTTTGACTTTGACTAGCTCTTAATTTTAATAATAAGTGGACTATCCCATGAAAATCCCTAGGTCATGTTCCCGTTTGTAAAAATATGTTTTTGTTTTGTAGTTACTAAATTGGGAATTTCAAGAAGAGCACTTTATCTCCGCTAACAAAATTGTTGTGACTGAATAGTAAACAAGTGTTATGTATATAAATGCGATGTAATTAGCGAACTTATTAAGCAGTGTTGATTACTCCCGTGTCACAGTTAGACGTGTTAACTATCTGGAGTTTTTAATTTTGTTTGACTAAACAAGTGATAAAGTTGCGCTTTAGTGTTAAGGTAAATATTTTTGTATTTTTTATTTCATTTATCATTAAAACTTGTTTGTTTTTGTTTTTGTGCGTTAAACATTTTTTTCTTAGTGCTTGTCTTTTAATATGATATCTTGATAAAATAAAATGGTATTGTTAAAATTAAATTTTCATAACATTGGTGTTAACCTCGTCATTATTTGCTATTTGCAAACACACTAACACTTAAACATCTATGACGACTGTTTAGATAAGACTAATAACCTACCTGAATCAAAAGCTTTCTCTAAGAAAGAGTCTAAAAGATGACAAAAAATAGTAAAATTTTCAGCAGATATTTCTAGAGTTTCTATGTATGGATATGGATTTTGGAGCACTAACTAAAACATTTTCCAGGAACGAAGTACACATCATTTAGAAATTTAAACAGATTTTGAAAGCAAAGTTTCGAAGATGTATTCCCCAAAGCTAAGGCCTCCAGTCATGTATGAGGTCACTAAATCAAGACAGTCAGTCGACGAGGGCTCGCCTTTCTGCAATATCAGATGCTGGTTAATAGTTTGGGCTATGTTGCGATTGGTAAGTACCTATAGTACAATATACAAACATAGTAGGTACATCATCATCCTCCGAGCCTTTTTCCCAACTATGTTGGGGTCGGCTTCCAGTCTAACCGGATTCAGCTGAGTACCAGTGCTTTACAAGAAGCGACTGCCTATCTGACCTCCTCAACCCAGTTACCCGGGCAACCCAATACCCCTTGGTTAGACTGGTGTCAGACTTAGTACTGGCTTCTGACTAGCCGTAACGACTGCCAAGGATGTTCAGTGACAGCCTTGACCTACAATTTAACGTGCCACCCGAAACACAGTCATTGGTGTCTAAGATACACTTAGAAAGAAATACAAACTTAGGAAAGTTGCATTGGTACTTGCCTGACCTGGAATCGAACCCGCGCCTTCATACTTGAGAGGTTGGTTCTTTGCACACTAGGCCACCACAACTACAAACATACAAACATCAACTACTAAAATCAGTGAAATTAACCTTAAACTTTAGTAATATATTGATATGCACGTTCAGATTATGTCTGCGATTGATAAACTTCGACATCTTCAAATACAACATAATTAATTATATAAGGCAGACATGTTATTTGAATAAACAAATAGGTATATAATGATATGTAATATAGATATATAGGATATACTTTCCTTTTGTTCAGTAACAGTTGTTCGACAGCTTAAATAAAAGTGCTGATAAAACTGAACCTGATACTCACCTACAGTGTGTGTAGAAACTTCCTTAAGACGGTGACAAAACACGATAAAATACTAGTCTTTTCTTCGATACCTATAATAAGAAAGGGATATTTTTTTGTTTGTACCCGAAACTACTGAAAATTGGATTCACTATTCTGAAGTGATACTATCCCCGAGTAAAATAAGCACGAGGACTCATACTGATATACTTATATTAATTTAACTATTAACAAATACCTACCTTTTATTAATTTACAGTTGGTATCAATATTCTGGACGTCCATAATATCCATAGCGACCCTAGCCACGATGGCTTCATACTTCACAGATGAGAAATCCCCACATTATGGCGAATCTCCTTACATGTTGGTGTTTGAAATACCAGCTATTATTTCACAACTTGTGGAATTTGGTATGCTGATCACATTCATAGTGGCTGGATTTAAGGTAATACTTCTATTATTAATTTCCTTCAGTAGGCTTAAAGTCGGTTCATACTATGTAAGAATACGGTTAAGAATATGCGCACACTACAAACTTTTAGTCGGCCGATGGTTTGTTTTGGGCTCATAAATCAGTATGAAGATCAACATTGTAACCTTGAGGAGCTTCCTAGGACGATTGATGCCATCAATAATGATCTTGACAACATAAGTCAGTGGGCTAAGAGCTTTGGACTTTTAGTCAACCCTTCTAAATCTCAAGCTATCATTGTTGGTGGCAGATATTTTCTAAATAGGTTACAATCTCCTCCGCCGCTCTTGTACGATAATGTTACTATAACTTACTCTTCGCACGTCAAAAACCTGGGTGTGCTAATGGACAGTCACTTGTCTTGGGGTAAACACATTGCGGAAGTAAGCAGGAAAGTATTTTGCACGTTTCAGTCTCTCAAACGGCTCCAAAAGTTCCTGCCTTTTTCAACAAAAATTACTCTCGCTCAGTCGCTTCTTCTCCCACTTTTAGATTATGCTGATGTCTGTTTCCTTGATGCGACTGAGGAACTTCTAGATAAGCTCGAACGTCTGCAGAATCTGTGCATCTGCTTCATTTTCGGGCTCAGGAAGTACGACCACGTGTCGGAATTTCGAAGTCGGTTGAAGTGGTTGCCTATTCGGCGGCGTCGAGATGCTCACATTCTTTCTTTTCTTTTCTCTCTTCTCTACAATCCTCGCTCACCAAGATATCTTCGGGAACGTTTTGAGTTTCTTGTTCCGAGAGGCAAACCTTGTCGCACTTCCTCATCTCTCCTTCTTCGTGTCCCTTCCCACACTACGAGCCGCTATGATGGATCGTTCACTGTTCGTGCTGTGAGACTGTGGAATTCCCTTCCACATTCGATACGCGAAAGCCCATCGTTGGGTGCATTCAAGCGACGAGTAAAGGAATACTATTTATCGACATGAATGATATTTATATTCGTATGTATATATATATATATTATATGTATTATGTTTATGTATTGTGTAGTTTTACTACATATATATGTTTAGTATATTGTTATTTGATATTTTTGTTTAGTTTTCAATGTTTGTTGTGCACTTTTTAATCTACCCTACCACTATCAATATCTCTCCATGGCTTTAAGGTTGGCTGTAAGAGAACCCAATTCTGGGTTAAGCTCGCCATTGTACATAAACTGTCTTTTTTTTTTTTTTTTTTTTTTATTATGTATTGTTAAGTGTGCAATAAAGAATAGTATAAGGAAGATAAATGGTAGTATGCACATTACAAAGGCAACTTCAGACCGACCAGAAAGATTGGGATAAAGATATTCTCTAAAAACAATTGCCAAACATTGGGTCAACTGTCGGCCGACTGTTTAGTGTGCTATAAAAAAGTAAGAATATAATACCACGTATTTTCTAACGATAATACAAAATTGGAGGAGACAAAAGACGAGCGAAGGCGACGAGATTTACAAATGGTTGACGCTGCCAAACCTAAAATAGTGCATTGCTAAAAACTCACATTGTGCTGAAAATATTACTCTTAATTACATAATTTTCAGAACCTTGATATAACGCGTTTAAATAGCACTAACAATGATTAGACAGCACATTAATTAACTCTCATTATTGTATGTATCCTGTGCTGTATCTGGCATAATATGCCATATTTATTTATGAACCCTGTCCTTAGTAATTTTAATATTTTTTCGTCTAATTGTGAGAATTTGCCGAAAATAGTAGCTTTTTGAATTCGATGCGGTAGTAATATGAGACGGTCTTAATTCCGATTCTGAGATCTATCCATTTTCATGATAGGACCTCTGGGTAGTTTTTTTTCTCTTCTTTTACTAACTAATTTTAATCCACAAAAATTTCAATGAACGGATCTTCCTCACATATACATTCATAAACTACTTCATCCCATTCAAAAATTCAACTTGTTTCACCACTCATAAAGTTTATTTTGTTTTGCAGAAAAGTGCAGAACTATACACGCACTATTACCGGTACTGTATTATCACAGTTGCTATATACATAGTGTGTGTATCCTCATATTTGGTTTTGGGCTATAATTACGGACATTTCGCCGTCGAGATCTACTTGACTTATCATTTTGATGACCTATTCGATATGTTTGCAATCGCAATTGATGATGATACGAAGATTTTCCTTTTTACGGCCATTATTGATGTTTGTAAGTACAGCAAATATACGTACAATTTATTCAATTCAAGAATCTCGTAAAAGGCTCACCCTTTCTTTGTAGGCACAACTCTCCCCATTTATCTATACCTAGTTTGCAGCCACAATGCCGTACATAAGTCAGTAAAGTTGAAGTCAAAAGGTTCAGGCCAAACACAAAAGTTATAAGTTCAAGTGTTGACCTACGCAGTATGAATGAGCTAGCTAGCAACAGAATATCTATGGAGCGATTGAATACTTGTATTTTCAGCATTTCATATAAATTTTATTTTCTTTCAAGGTCTGGAAATGCTGCTGATTCGTTTCGTGAAGAAACTAATCAAGAGATACGAGGATAATGACGACTGTGCAACGGTGTAGTGCTCCACCAACATCGTCATCTTGCTAACTTATGAAACAAAGTTCTGCGCACTTCGCAACTTGATATATGGAAGTCATTAGCAGTTAATTAATTGATATTATTAGTAAACACATAATGTAATTAAAGTTAAGTTTATTTATTATTTTCTCTAAAATAATAACTAAGTAGTGATTATTCTTATGAAATAAACGATATTATTGTAAGTTAATATTTGTTTAATTAATATGACTATTATTATTCTTTATTGCACACATAAATACATTTGACACACTGAAAACCGAGAGATTATGTTAACCCATTATAGTATAGTGGAGAATACACCACACCTAAAGAACAAAAACTTTTGACTGTAATTAATTTACAAACTTGCCGAAAGAATATTTCTAGGGTTCTTTATTGAAAGTCGAAGCTTAGCTTGAACAATCATATCAGTTGGAAACATAGTTAGGTTTTTTACGTATTTTTTACAAAGAATACAAAAATCTTTGAATTATATAAGGGTTTCTTAAACTTTTTGTAGCTTTGCCACCCAACAATTACCACTCGTCTCGCAGAGTTCACTACACAATTTTATAATATGCTTACACTCTACAAACTCATCTACTGCGGACCCCTAATGGGTTCGTGAACCAACTTTGAGAAACCCTGAATTCGATGGAAAATAAATAAAAAAATGTTAAAATATACCCTTGATTTATTAGTACTACAGTATAGCCCTCCACTGTCGTCGTAGAGGCGGGTCTATGAACACCTCAGCGATGTGGTTGGTGTAACTGGACCGGCCCTCCTGGTAGCGGTCCTTCTTCAGCTCACTCCTCACCAGGAGGAGGAGGTATATCTGTAACACTGTGAAGGGATGCAGTATTAGAATAGTGTTGGTTGTTAGAAGTCTCTTAAAGCCGGTGGTTCATGTATTAAGTTCACCTTAAAAAGGAATAGATAAAGATGTTCAGACTCCTCATCAGTGTTCGGGATTTCTGAAACTTTTCTGCTCGTGCTTCTACCGGATTCTAATTTGGAATTTCTATTTAAGAATTGTGATATTGAAGGCTTTATTATTTATTTTAAATCGCTGATTAGCTTACTCCCTGCTGTTTGCGATATTTACCTGAAGATTACTCTTTTTTTTCTTTCTTAGTCATGTTGGTAACTCATTTAAAACTCTAAAAGTCTAAATTAACTTAAACTTCTTAAGCCGAAGTACTAATATGTGAATATATCTTTGTAGATAAAACTAGAACCTTTTATAAAACTCAGTGACATTACCAAAGCCAGTGAAAGCCAACGCGAACTCAGTGACAACGAAGTTCCACCGCGGGAATCTGTCGAGGTCTATGTACGTGATCACCACCACGATGAAGGTAGCCACCATCGTGGTCAGCTCGTAGTAGTAGTAAACTCGGAGGAGACGGCGCCGCTTCTGGAAATCGTAAGGAAAGGAATTATAGTTAAAAAGTATTATATTTAGGGGGTATATAGTAACTGTGTAGTTGCATGAGACCAAGGAAATAGAGAGCACCTCGAAAAATTAAATACTAGTGTACTATGATATTTCCCGCGAAGGTAACTGATATCCTTAGAAAGAATAGCCCCCGTAGCCGATAATCAGACTTAACGCCTTTAACATCATTATCACAACTTTTGGTTGTTCATATGAAGTCCCCTTTCCATGTCCTCTTGGGTCTACTCACATAACGATAATTGTAAGAGTATGGGTGAAGTTAAAATACACCACGACAGTGTAGCACGAATGCTTGGCTGTCTCGTTCCAGTAAACCAGTCGGTCCCAGTGATAATACATACGGACTTGGAAGACAGGAAAAACATGATACAGAGCAGATTTTGATACTAGAACAAAACAATTTCATTAATGAATAGTTTCAGAACAACTCACCAAATGAGCCCCAACAATAAGAATCACATGGAAGATGATATCCAAAGCGTACAGTATGAAGATGACACACAGCTGAGCTTCCATGATGACGCCACGGTACAACGCCGCGGTGGTGGAGAACGTGCTCTCGAAATCGCGGTAGAACAGCCATAGTACCAGTTGCAGGATCCCGAAGAGACAGGTCACTAGCTGGAAATGTAGGGAGATTGTTTTTAGTAATAGACTCACAGTGAGAACTACAAGGTTTGCTGTAAGACTACTTACTCTCCTCTATGGAAAGATTAGTTCATACACTTTCTATGCTGCATGTAAAAATATATGTACTTTAAATGAAACCACTCCGGTTAGAGTGGAAGCCGACTCCAACATAGTTGGGAAAAAGGCTCGGAGGATGATGATAAATGCAAACACTCTTTATTTCTAAAGATTTACCTTTGAAAGATTGTATTTAATCAGAATTGGTGCTAAAGTTTTACGATACCATCATGTACAAGTTCATTGATTAAATATGTTTAAAATTATTTTGGAAACAGCCCCTTTTTTATTTATTAGGTTGTGTTACATACCTAATCAATTTCTTACAAAAAGCAGTCAACTGTGACTGCAGACGGTCATTATCAATCAACTAAATATTTACATCTCATTAAGAAATAACTCATATTGTTTACATCTCACACAGCTAGCAATTACGTGGGAATTGAACAATATTCCGATAAGTTATCTCTTATTACTTCAAGGAAGCTTCAACTTATTAGTAAACAAACAGTAACAGTTATTGTAGGAAATGTTAATTATCAGTTCAAGCATGGAGCAAGTAATAACGATGATAGTTTTCAATCAAAACATGGGACATTCCAATTTATATTGGAGTTCTTGAATCGTTTGAAAAAACCCGTCTAATACCGGAATGTGACCGAAGTGAGATGTATAAAAAACAGGGGAATTCTCATTGACAGTTTACAAGCTTTGGCCTTTTAATAAGTGGCATTTTAAAAGATGGTCGGACTGATTGCAATAACAAAATTTTTACCCTCCGGTTGTCCTGTTGTTTTGGCCCGTTATATTGAAGAAAAATCTCCAAAAACATCAATTTGTTAGAGACTGTGAGTTGCACCATTTTCAGTTGTCAATCAAATCGGCGATGTGACGAAGGCGACTAGTATGCATGCGGCTGCCTATCGTTTTTGTTAAATGGTGCAAATGCAAACAAAACAGATTGATGATAGTAGATATTTTTCCAAAATAAGCAGTATTTATTGACTTCCGATGCATACAATGTAAAAACAGCTAGATCTATTTTTATCACAGATATCCAGGAAACCATAACTCATCTCGTAACGAGTTTTCAAGATAAGGAGCTCACAGATCAGACAGAAACAGATGGGATTACCGACGTAATTAGGTAAATAGCACGACAAGTTTAAGGTCATGTTGATGCTAATCTGTGAATATTAAGCGTGTAAGTGGCCTGTCGTGTCTGTATGCACTGGACAATCAGATGTTCTTCACTGGACATATAAGAAAATATACCAATGGGTAGCGAAAAAATATTCAGCACAAAAGATAAAATTTCATAAACTGTATGTTTGATGAAAATCAATTCACTTGCTTTTCTATAAACTCACGGATCTCTGACGATATAACAAATATATCTCTACTTATATTTTCGCATGTACCGTCGATAAAAAGCGTCCCAGTGGGATTCAACGCCTGTCCTTCCCAATCAAAAATGTAAATGAAACCAAGAAGTAACCGCTCAACTATATTGCATAAGCATCCTGCAACGATTCCAAATTCCCGCATGACATCTATACGTATAAATTGGTACGTACTCTCTGTCTGACCACGCAGAGTTTTATCTGTTGAATCAAGTGACTATTAATATGCATAATTTTGGGAATCTACTATAATTAGGCATTCGTGTTAAATAGTTAAAAAAATGCTGTGAAATATGAAAATGTAGGAATGGATGATTATCAAGTACATTAAAAAGTTAAAGATATAACACTAACCAAACTAAGATATCCAAACACTAGAATGCCACGTCTGAGCGGCAAGCAGAAGCAACATCTCCTGAGCTCCGGGATTTCTATCAACATAATTAATATTAATTATCACAGTTACAAACACTTGAACATGGTACACTACACTTGAACATTTAGTGTAACGATTGTACGAAATGCAACGTTAGGACTACACTGTGGGGAACGACGAATGATACGATAGGACTAGACATAGGGTTGGCAGTATCAGAGCAAAGGCATTCATAAATGGTTGCCATGGAGGGGCTTGTAAATAAAATCCCACTTATTTATTATAATGGACGTTTATGGAAATAGGGATTTTTGTTACGTATTGATAATAAAACGGCTAAATCAAATAAGCTTGGTTCGAACTTGGCATCGAGATAGTTGGTATTTCAGGAACAGAAAAAAGCTAACTACTCTTTATCATGTGCAGAAAGTCCCCCACGACAGAAGCGAGTAAAAATCATCCATACAATTCTATTTGATTTAATACCGATTATGATTAGCAAATTCGTTTCTACAAAGATTTGATTTTTCACCTGGACCAAACTAAATATTTGAATTCGCTTTCTTAAAAACTGCTTGCTTTATACAGGTTCTTTTAGGTGTCAGCCCTAGACTACGATTATCTTATTTACCAGCCGCGTTGGAGGACGCGAGTGACACGCTCCGGAGAACTTGATGATGTCTTCCTCCCAAAAATCTATGTCTTCTGCATGTCTTGTTTCATTGTTATCATCATCATCCTTCTTGACTGTTTGATAACAAGGACTAAATCGTCTTTAAAGTTTTTATAATTCCTGTGCCTCTCTAAACTTGTTTTAGTGAAGATTAGCCAATGACAAAAAGGCTGATGACATTCTAATCAGAGTTTTCTATTCATCAAAATGCTTTGCTTTTGTTACAAAATCATTCGCCTGGCGACTTCAAGATCCGAGGTTAAACATACTCTAATAGCTAGCCAACCTACAAAGGCTGCTAATAAAAACGTCAAGAACTATAGCGTATATTTCTTCATCATCATCAATGTATCAGCACACGTCGTCTGCTGGACAACGATGTTTTTTACAATCCTCAACACTTGGAAATCTATAAATAGAACACGCACGTTAGTTTGTTACCTTTTATGAAACTAGATGGCGCTAATTGTAGGTTCTTGTTTTTTATTGGGTGGTTAATTTCAGATAGATACGCAAGTTAAAAGGCAGTTACATTTTCAATTATTAAATAAATATTATGATAATTATTTATATAAAAAACAAACATACAATGATAGGCAGCCTACCTATGGGATATTAAAGTAAAATATAAAACACCCGAGTATTGCTACTATATTCAAAGTTAGATAAATAATATAAAATCTCAGTAAAAGACATCTATATTGTTTTACTAAACTGTAAAGAAGTCATGTAACCTTTTCATTACGCTGTAATGTGTCTGGCCTTAGCTATGCAACTTCTACAAAATAATGTTAAACCTAGGAATTCATTAAAGTCACGCTACAAAGTACAAACATAAACTGCAACAATCCCGACAAAATTGCTTCACACGACATCCATTGCACGATAAGTCAACCTTCAATGGAATGTGATCATACAAACCCAGCAATGGAAGCTAAATTGCGTGCCCAACAGATAAGAATGAATATATCCTTAAGTAGCGGAAGTATCTTATAAAAGACGGTCTAAGAGGATGCAATTTTGGATAAGAGCAGCCCAGATCCAGTCACTGATGAGATTTGATGTGAAATGTATGTAAAGTGAGAAAAACATGAAGAGTTTGTGTAAATTAAAGTGTCCTCCAATACCAGTAGTAAGAAAGTGCTGTTTTTGTATTCCTACATACGTTGGTATCACTGTTTTTGGATATGCTGATTTGGTGAGTTCAGAACTGACCTGCATTACTTTTGATGATGTCGCTGAATTTTTCAATGAAATCAACTGATTACTCAATAATTCTTTGTGTTTAGAATATATGTATTCTGGACAAAGCATGAAATGGTGAAGTGTTGATCATTGCCACAATAACAAATTAAAGTTATTTAGATTGTAAACCACACAATGACTATCTAATTTTTGATGACAAAGGCTGCGATGTGACCTTTCACCGTTCCGTGCAATCAAACCAATTCTAAATAATTATATCGTTCCAGTCATAGCTAAACTATTGTTTTCTTCTATAGTCAGAAAAACATAATTCAAATGAAATAAAATACAAACAGTAGCTACACACTTACTTATAAAATCTTACTTAAGCTTTCCTTCTAATCATCTCTGTACAACATTTCAATATAAAAATATATTTTTTTATTTGGCCTTGAGCTATGATCAAATAGATTCTAACCTGCTTTTTCATACTGTTTATAGATACTCGTTTCATCAATTGGTTTATAAGTAATATGATCGGATCAAACTTCTTCAGAAAATACTCCACTGTTTTTGTGTGTCGGTAAACATATAATTTGAGAAGTGCCTGTTTTTAGCAGTTCTAAGAGCTAAAGTTCACCTGTTTGTTTTTGTTTATCAAGTAGGTATTAGATTCCAAAGAATGTAAGCAAAACAAAAGCATATCAAGTGTAGTTGTTTATATTCCGAGGATTATTTTGTTTTGGTTGAATCAGGAATTGATAGAATAATGAAACTAATTATGGGTATATCATGCGTTTTGAATACAATAACTATTGTATCATAAATCAATTCAGACAATTTATATCAGAAACGAGTCACTAAACATATTTTAAACTAGCTTCCGCCAGCGGCTTCGCCCGCGTCGTGTGTTGATAAAAAGTAGCCTATGTGTTAATCCAGGGTATCACCTATCTACATACCAAATTTCAATCAAATTGGTCCAGCCGTTTTTGCGTGATTGAATAACAAACATACATCCATACATTCTCACAAACTTTCACATTTATAATATAAGTAGGATAATATCAAGAAACATTAAGAATCTGCACTACAAATCTATACTAATATTATAAAGAGGAAAACTTTGTTTGTTTGGTTGTAATGGATAAACTCAAAAACTACTGGACCGATTTTAAATATTCTTTCACCATTAGAAAGCTATATTATCTGCGAGTAACATAGGCTATATTTTATGCTGGCAGTAGCTCCCACGGAACGCGGGTGAAACCGCGGGAAAACGGCTAGTGTCATATAATTTATGAAGATATATTCCTAACATTTTAAATTCCAGACACTAGCCTTGGTAGCGTTCCCAATGCTGATGTACGAGATGGTAGATGAGCTGACGAGTGACAGGCCCCGAGGAGACATGCAGTACAGTAACCCTGCGGTACACCTTCCCGTGATAGTGGCAGCAGCACTGGCAGATATTGTGTTAACAGTCGTCTTACTCATCGGCGCTCACAGGGTGAGTGTGTCGAAGGCTTGTGATTAATCCTTAAGGTGAACCTTGTGGCATTCCAATCAAGGGCGGATCCAGCTTCGGCGCCAGGGGGGGGTCACACAGTCGTGATCAAGTCACAAAAAATATTAATTATTGATTTATAAATATTAATTATAGAGCTAAAGTTGACGACATTTGGTTTTATATAAATAATATTATATAATAGCGTATACTTGTTATAATAAAAAAGGAGACACAGTATAACAAATATAAAAAGCGCGAGCGCAGCGAGCGCGAAATTTTTACGAAAGTTACGAAAAGTGTCTTCATGTAGAAAATGGCCCGAGCAGAGTGAGCGCAATTTCTTGCATTAATACTAGACACATGTGACAAACAAAAAAGCACAAGCGAAGCGAGCGCGAAAATTTGTATCCAGGTCAAGGACTAAGGTAAAAAAATATTTTTATGTAGAAAATGGCCCGAGCTGAGCGAACGCGATTTTTGGGACATATTTACTGTTGCGAAATTCAAAAAAGCGCGAGCGAAGCGAGCGCGAAAATTTTTATTCAGTTCGAGGACTTAAAGTAGATGAAAGCACTTTCTTGTTATATAACAAGTAAACTTTTGAAAAGTATTGTGTACGTAGAAAAGGGCGCGTAATTTGTATTTTTTTATTGCGGCAACAGTAAAACATTTTCTGTGAAAATTTCTATTGTCTTACTAGAGGTAAGGGTTCATGAGAGTTCTACAGCATGTAGACAACCCGGACAGCGGATTCTTTATAACATGGTCCTGTTTCCTCCTTTTGGGTACGGATAAAGAGTAAATAAAGAATAGTGAGCGAGCGCTGCGAGCACGAATTTTTCAGCAAAACTACTCTACCTCTATCTATCTATCTATCTATCTATCTATCTATCTACCTAGGTATTATCTCGGAATAAAACCTAGGTCCTGGACCTGGCCCAGGGGGGGGTCATGACCTTGTGACCTACCCCCTGGATCCGCCCTTGATTCCAATTTTTGACGTAGCAATTTTGCTATGTATTAATATTATAAAAAGTAAACAAGGTATATTTTTTCTTGAGCGTCTGTCAACTTTAAAACTTGGTCGTTTGAAGTTAAATGGTCTAGTTTGTAATTGACTATATCTGAGGCTGGTGCCTAGGCTTTGATATCTATCAGTAATTCAAGAAAAATAATGTAATTTTATATCAATGAATGATGAACTGACCTATTCTGACCCACCAGTGCCTGACGCAAATGTTATAGCAATTGTCGCATGATTACGTGACTAGATATCCAAGCCATCCGTTCATATTTTATGTCTCAATGGGATAAGGCTAATCTTTAAAATAACTGAGGATAAAGGTTTTTAAACTTTCGCTATTGGCACACATATTTATTAATAATCTGGACTTAAACGGACTGTACATAAAGATACCTTTTTATATTCCCGACCATCAATCCATCCATGGCCACGGTCGGTGCAATTCGGCCAAAACGTCGAGAAAATAAAAAAGGTATCATACCTTTATATTATAGTATTGGGTTATAGTCCAGATTATTTAAAAATAACCTGGATTACCTATTTTTAATGCACTGAATAAAAACACATTTAGAATTTTTATTTTCCCTTATTTCAGAAGAACAAACTGATGCTGAAGATATACTTCTACTTCGCGACGGTGTCACAGCTCATCACGTTGTTGGCTGATCTGCCCTTCTTCGATTACACGGAATACAAGAAGAATATCATTTATATCTTCTTTGTTGGTAGGTTCTTTGTTTTAGTACCTACTTTGTTTACACACGACATAAGTGGATGAAGTATAGATACGAATGGAGAGTAAGAGGAAGATCAAAAACTGAATAAAAGATGGATGGATGGTTTGAGAGATGACATGAATAAGAAGTGAGTAATAGCGTAGAAGTGATTTGTGAAAGGAATGAAGGCGGAAAACATTTTGCACTGACTCCAAATAAAATGTATTACTTACCACACACGCTCTAATGACTGTGTAACTATGTATATTTACTCATCAAGTTAAAAATACATGGTCTGATCAATGAATTAGTTTGATGCATGTTTATCTCATAATTTATAGATTATAACATAATCCAGACATAACATTATTATAGAATGATATCAAAGAAACCAAACAAATGAGCATCCTACAATGAAGGGTCATGTAACAACTATTAATTATAAATATACATTGTAATTCAACATCAAGATAGTATTAAAGGTCGCAGGGACGATAACACTTTCCGTAGTTATAACACTTTTGTGCAACAACCACGTTGTTTGAGTTGCATCAGACGAGGTTGCATTTTCACGGACACGTTTCAACACATCGACAGCATACACTACAAGTATTTGTATTTCAAAACATAATCCGATATCAGTGTAACGTAAAATTGATATTCAATTTACTTTCGCGGTTCTATTTGAACATATATTATTTTTTAAACAATAACGTTTTATACGAATAATCTAGACTGGTAGACAATGGTTTTGCATTCTCAGATTTGTCATTATCATGATTCAGTAATGTGTCATATGACCGCTATTTTGATTGTAACGGGAAGCATAGGTACATTGATTCCCTGAAGCTCATAACTACAACCACTATGACATCTGGTACTTTCTTTAAACATAATAATATATGCTCTCGCACTTTCCTGTAGATGCCTAATGTATTCCATTACCGTCAATATTCAGGGGCTCGATTCTCCTAAGTTAATAATGTCAAAATCGAATAGAAATCGGATCGCAAAATGATCGCAATAGCAGTTTTAACCATATCGGGCATTCTGCTACTAATAAAAGACCAATCGTATTCGATTGACATTTGATTAGTGTGCGATTGGTCTGCTATTTTGGTGATTTTGGTCCATACGGTAGTTTGCTGTACAATCATTTTGCAATCGTAAATCATTTGCAGCCAAATGATTCATTATTGAATGACAGAAAAGGATAAAAACGTTTATTTCAAAGAAAAAATAGCGGAATGCCGTCAATCAATCGTAATCGAGTCGGGATTGGATCTCAGTCGAATCGAGTCCAACGTGAATCGTATGTTGCTTAAGTAAAATTAGGAGAATCGGGCCCCTGGTCTCTTCAGTCGGAAATTCAGATAGAAGAACATAAGCCCTATTATCTTAGCCTCACTGGTTAGTTTTTAAAGATCATGTCTGGAAAAATAAAAACGGAAAATATAGCAATTTTTGTCTACCTACTCTCGAAGCTGGTGAATATAGAAGATAAAAACTCATAAACTATTTTTCTCATTCACAGCTCTGAACATCTACCTGCTATTCCTGGTACACAATGTGGTGTACGTGAGAGAGGACAGCCGAGAGATCCAGTACACTGCCTACCAGCAACATCGGGTCAGCGCGTAATTTTGGACCCAACACTTAAAACATTAAGACGGGAGCATTGTAAATAGAATAACAGTTTATAATAAAATGTTAAGTTATTGGTACTTTTTTTAGATTTCGTTTTTCATGACTACAAGTGACGTGTTAGTAATTTTTATGAGTGGAAAGTCCCAAAAGAAAGGTTGACATACTTTTTTAAATGCTCATTTATGAATTCTCCGGCATTGATCCAACTGTCTGGTGATGAATGCAATCTGAATCATCTCTTACGGCCTTAAGAGAACTTCACTTTATTCGTTGGACAAGAATGGGTTTCAAAACCCACTAAATAAAATGATATTTAAGTATTTTGTAATAAAGAAAAGATTACCATTAACAAAGACAAATCGAATATATTAGACACAACAATAAAACAGAATAAAAAATAGTCTTGATACAAACACGGAATCAAATAGTTCTAAGAAATTATACGCCAGATAAAATGTTAGTACAGCTAGGTCTAGTTTCATTTAAGAATTGTAAACACAATCTAGTAGCTATGCAGTATTTACTGGAAGTGCACTATACTGCACTGATTAAGGCGCATGACGTTATACACAATGTAGTTTGTAATGAAACGCATGTACCAATGCTGATTACACGTGAATTCTACAACTCTGGTCAACCGCCACAATCTTTGGGTGTTGGAGACACTGAGTCTTGAGATGATTTTGAAAGTAAAAGATTTTATTTTAAAGTCAATCTTAAAAAATCTGGCAAATGTTATAAACACGAATGGGTTTAGTCCTTTGCAGTAGGTCTTTGGATGGGTGAGCATCTTACCATAACGAGTTCTTGCATGAATCGGAAGGCCCGATAAACTGGTGGGTCCTGGCTGTCACTAAAACATCTTTGGCAGACGTTGCAGGTAGTCCAGAGGTAGAAACCAGAAAGTCTGATAACTAGTCTTTACAAGGAGTATCAGGTTGCCCATGGTTACTCAGTTGAGGACGTCAGATGTTCATTCCATGTAAAACATTGATACTCAGCTGCATCCGTTAAGACTGAAAGCCGACCCCGACATAGTTTGGAAAAGGATAGGCAGATAGATTAGTTCGGTTCTTTATGAAAGTGTCAAATGGATGAATATATTCTTCATTTAATTTGGATGGGATGAGAGATGATGGGATGAGGGATGAGAGATGATTGGATGAGAGTATCTCTTGCGAAACTAAACAAATAAGAAACTAAGATATAAAAAAAATAGTTTCCTGTCTATTGTCACTTGTCATCAATCAGTGCTTTGCTTTTTTGTAAGAAAATTTCAAATTAGTATCTATGTAAAAATCTCGTCGAATTTTTCCGGTTGAAAATCATACCAGGATACCATCTCTAGTAATGGTAGAAGTCAGTGTAATAATAATGTGTTCTAATTAAGTAAATAAATAAATATGTTGCCGAGGAGTTGGTTGCACCATTTATTCCCAGCAAAGACACGTAGGAAGTGGTAAAGGGTGGGCACGGGCAATATGAGAACATTCTTTTGTTTTGTCATTCCAAAAGTGCTAATTTGAAGTTCTTACACACGCTACGGCACCAAGTGCCATATGCCACCGAAAACCGTTGACGCGTCAACGAATGCCGCCGCCGTTGCGTCTGCGGTTTTTAATGTTATTGTACAATCATGTTGATTTTAATAAATAATGTCATGAGCTTTTCTTCATTATACATTTTCTGCTGAAAAGTGGCAAGCAAAAAATGCATAATGACGTACTTATCAAATATCTGAAAAGTTATTTCTGTATCCATCATTCTAAATCCAAATACAAGTAAAACGCTGTGGGCAGTTTGTTGACAAATTAATCACTTTCTCTTCACGACGAAAATGTGGCTTCTTTGTTAACGTTGTCATGTTACCAAACACCGAAAATTCGATGCCTACAATTGAAGACACCTACATCTTAGTATAACCTAACACTTCTAAAACACTAAGAAAATTGAACCATAATATTTATGATCGCAGAAAAGCCAGTGAGGAGTAAAACAAGATAAATGTGGAAACAATCGAAGAATAACACATAACAGTGTGATCTTCCCACGATGGGCGCAGCCTTTAGCCTCGCTCACCTCACTTAGTATATGGAGCTGTATGTTTTAGTGTGACAGGTAATGTTTTGGTGTGACAATTATTTTACTATACCTGCGTAACTTTTATAATTGTGTAGCTCGTAATTACAAATAATTGTTTATGTAAATATTGTATTTGAGTGTGTTATATTTTCGTCTGTCCTTATCTCAAATAGTAGAACGTGAAGTTCTAAGAAACATGACAAAAGCAGGATTTTTCCGTCATTTTTAAACATTTTGTAGAAACCAGAAAAAGTGACGCTTTATTAATTATAAGCTGGGTGTTATCGCTCCGTAAAGTTCTGCCCGTGCCATCGTCTGCGCGTCTCAACTCTTGCGCAGCCAGTGTGAAACCAACTGCTAAACGCTGCGCACGCGTCGGTCGCGTCATGTCTACTTCTATCGAAACTAGTTTAAAGTAAGTGTTGTGAGCGAAAGTTCTTAACCCGTGTGTGTTTTGGTGACATCATATTTTTTTTATTTTTACTTTGTTACAAATTCTCAGTCATTCGGAAACCGTAAAGACGTTTTGCGAGTTCACGTTTTTTTTTTCGCCGGAAATGTTTAGAAATTTATTCCAGTTTCTTGCTATTTTGCACGTTTAGAAATTGCATCTTACTTACTCAAATGGATCGTGTGTTGGTATTTTTAATTGACGGCGTACGTAAGTATTTAGTAACGTTTACAAAAGGTACAACAGCGATGTTTTCTGATACCAAGCATAAGAATTGTAAGTAATTAAAATTAGAATCGATGAACACGAAGTTTTCAAGAATTTACATGTTATAATTTTCTTTGATAAGATTGTACCGTTGTGTTTCGCCTTTATCGATGTTTAGCAACATTTTGCTTGCGAAATGAAAAAGATCTTTTTTCATATTGTTGGGATAGGCTTTAAGATGTCTATTACATGAAGATGGGTCACGATTGTCTATGCATTTACTGTTTTTGTTTACAACTTCCCATATTTGTATCATTAATCTTAAACGTGGTGGTAGGTGTTTATTCCGCTATAGGACTCAATTAAGTTGTATCTAATGTCGTTATATCGTATTTAAGAATAGATTTTTCAATACGAAACAATATTTTTATCTTTCAAACAATTTGAGTCAATTTTGGCTTGTGAACCCATACCTTACCATACAATCAGGACTGACTTGCCTTAAAGGACTTAAGGTCTTAAAAAAACTCAAAACAAGTTTTAGAACTGTCGAACATTCCGGTTTTTAAGAACCTAAGAGTAAAGGTTTCGCTTGCTCATTCAATGCAAATTATACAATATGCAAACGTTAATTTGAATCCCCTAAAAGTTTCATTTTGAATGTCTTGAAGATGCCTATAAAGTTATTAAATTAACGAACCTTTTCTGAAATCATCATCTGCCTAAACTTTTCCCAACATGTTGGGGTCGTCTTCCAGTCTAACCGGGTGCAGCTGAAACAAGGAGCGTCAGCCTATCTGACCTCTTCAACCCAGTTACCCGGGCAACCCAATCAATATCTTAGTAAGACTGTATTGACCCAAGTAATATGACATAGTACGTCAATTTTAATGGTTTTGCGATATCAAAGATCCATTTACTTTCAGCTATATAATTTTGACGAAGTGGGTATAGTTTAAAGTACAGTCAGCACCAAAAGTCGATGAACAGAATCAACATGACAAAACACCTGTTCACAATAAAATGCCATAAGTTATAGTCGCAACTAGGAAACAAAATAGACTGTACACCAGAAACTTACAAAAGTCGTTAAACACGAGTATTTCAAAAGTATCTGTGCACTAGTATTCCTAAAGTCGCTGTACACCATCAATCCAAATGTCGCTGAACATCATTGTATCAAAAGTCACTAAACAGCAGTAAATACAAAATTAGGTTAACAAAGTATATTTTTAATGTTGCCGTGTGTTAATGTACTTTTGACTCTTATGTTGTTCAGCTACTTTTGGGACAGTACTTGCTTGACCTTAATAATGTATGTTAACACGTTTGTATCTATTTCAATAATTATTTTGGAAATACACTCTTTTGCAAAAAAAGCGGGCACCTATGCGAAATCTTAGTTTTAAGGACTTTACGTGTATTTCAAAGGGTTTTAATGATTGTAGTGTTTCTAGCATCAAAAGGGTTAGCCAAGCATGCATGAGAGTGTATTCTAAATTTGAATTTTGTACAATTGCTAAGAAATTGGTTAAACCTTGTTTTGGACTAACTGCTGGCAGAAAGTTCGTCGGTGTTTTGAAAAGTTTTTGAAGTGATTTTCAGAAAACTGATAATGCAGTCTTAATTAATGTACCTTTTTGTTAGATCAAAACATTTTTGAAAAACTATGCGTATTTGATAAAATTTTCACCTGCTCTAAATGGGCTATACTGATGATTGATGGCAATCTTAAGAGTTTCGGTATTTTAGTGTAAAGCGTTCTTCTGTTTAGATATTATACCCACGTGTTTTAAAATATCGCTTTTTCATAATTAAACACTATTTAGAGGAGTATCAGTACATTGGGCTGCGACAAAACCAATTTAAAGTGATGATGATGATGATGATGTCCTCCTAGCCGATTATCGGCTACGGCGGCTGTTCTCATGTAAGGAGATTAGCCAACTGCGCAGGACATATTATAGTGCACAAGCATTTGCGCAGACACAGGTGCACTCCCTATTCCTTCACTCTCATAGCCCGATGGGACGGCAATCCGACACGACCGGAAAGAGATCAGGCGCAGTACCGACATTTACGTGCTCTCCGATGCACGGGTGAATCAATCACCAACTTCCAGGCTTCGGGCTGCTTTGTGAAAGTCTTCTAAAACCCACAAAGCGATTTCGGCCCGACTCGGGAATCGAACCCGAGACCTCGTGCTCAGCAGCCACACTTGCGACAACTAGACCAACGAGGCAGTTAAGTAAGCAGTAAGCAGTGCCGATCACAACTCGTCTCCTTTCGGACTTTAACATTTTTAAAAATCTTGAAATTCTACAAAATACAGAAAATACCGCATAGACTGAGCACGAGGTCTTAAGGTCTCGTAATCACTGATTTTCAAACAACCTCGTGTCTTGGGAAACTCCGTAGACCTCCGAAGATCTATGAGTCTGAGCGTTCAAATAGCGTGTTTTCATCCCACGGACATTTTATGAAATAAACTTGCCTGAACCGAGATTTCCTAGCATCTACAGCACTTTCCTGCTTAAATCATAACAATAATTGGCTATCTGCTCATTTCTTAAGAAACATACGTTTGGTCAATACCTTTGACTTCTTGACTCCCTTTCAGCGAAATCATCGTTTAGTAACCCGATACCTATGGAGTTATAGAGAGCTTCAACGCGGCAATAATTAGACTTTTTAGATAGCTTAAACCCTCCTCATCATTTTACATGTGGTTAATTTTAACATTTATCACAAAATTTGGTATTTCTTAATGTCAAAGTACGATAGGAGACGAGTTGCGATCGGCACTGCTTACTTTAAATTGGTTTTGTCGCAGCCCAATGTACTGATACTCCTCTAAATAGTTTTTAATTATGAAAAAGCGATATTTTAAAACGCCTGGGTATAATATCTAAACAGAAGAACGCTTTACACTAAATACCGAAACTCTTAACATTGCCATCAATCATCAGTATAGCCCATTTAGAGCAGGTGAAAATTTTATCAAATACGCATAGTTTTTCAAAAATGTTTTGATCTAACAAAAAGGTACATTAATTAAGACTGCATTATCAGTTTTCTGAAAATCACTTCAAAAACTTTTCAAAACACCGACGAACTTTCTGCCAGCAATTAGTCCAAAACAAGGTTTAACCAATTTCTTAGCAATTGTACAAAATTCAAATTTAGAATACACTCTCACGCATGCTTGGCTAACCCTTTTGATGCTAGAAACATGCTACAATCATTAAAACCCTTTGAAATACACGTAAAGTCCTTAAAACTAAGATTTCGCATAGGTGCCCGCTTTTTTTGCAAAAGAGTGTAATTCCAAAATAATTATTGAAATAGATACAAACGTGTTAACATACATTATTAAGGTCAAGCAAGTACTGTCCCAAAAGTAGCTGAACAACATAAGAGTCAAAAGTACATTAACACACGGCAACATTAAAAATATACTTTGTTAACCTAATTTTGTATTTACTGCTGTTTAGTGACTTTTGATACAATGATGTTCAGCGACATTTGGATTGATGGTGTACAGCGACTTTAGGAATACTAGTGCACAGATACTTTTGAAATACTCGTGTTTAACGACTTTTGTAAGTTTCTGGTGTACAGTCTATTTTGTTTCCTAGTTGCGACTATAACTTATGGCATTTTATTGTGAACAGGTGTTTTGTCATGTTGATTCTGTTCATCGACTTTTGGTGCTGACTGTACATAATTTACTTGGTCTTCTCTTATAAGTTTTGGAGAAGGCAAGCGTATTAAACTAAGATGCTTCAAATGTCATTTTTATTCTACGTTTTTTTATCTTTTTTGTCTTAAACATAGTGTTTACGCAATCTCCATTAATATCTGTAGGATGTATCAACATCATTACTATAAGGTGCGATTGTCACGCTCGTTACCGACAAGCGTAATCATCAAGTCTTTAGATGATTCCTTAGACGGTTCCAAGTAATTAGGTTTTAATATAAGAAAAAATATAGGTTTACTTGGAAATGTAGTGGGAGTTCATAAATAATGGAGTTTCTGTTATTGTTCTTTTGCATGAACAATTGTCAGGATAGTACCTCCTTATTAACTGCCCTCGCTGGTATAGTGGTTCCAACCGTGACTATTGTACTAGCCCTGCATTGTGTATCATTGATAGACCAGTGTATCGGAGAGCACGTAAATGTCGATCCTGCCGTCCTGCCTGGTATCGGATTGCCGCTCGTTCCATCGGATTGTGAGAATGAGCTTATAGAAAGCGCACCTTGTGCACTATACGTCTGATCTCCTTGAATTGAATCAGTCTGTCGACTACTGGACATTGCCACCATGCTTGAGTGTGAATCATGTAATGTAAACTTGACAATAAAATAGAAACATTGCCTGCTCGAATCCTCACTTGACTTGAATACGTGTGGTGTTCAATGCTGATTAAAAGTGCCCGCAAACATTGCAAACTTTTAGTAGGCCGATAGTTTGTTTGGGGTCATAAATCAGTATGAAGATCAGTATCAGTATGATTTGGTAGGAATCAAGATTCTGCACAAAATATATTTTTTCTAACCGTTCGACCGAATGTTTAGTCTTCAGTCAGCCAGTTCTCTTAAGATCTGAGACTGTAGACAGAACTTAGATTAAAAACAATTGGTAACTACCCACTGCGAGTCATTCTATCTATAAGTAAATCAGTAATCTTCTCGGAATTTCCTCCGACTTAGTAAACAAGTCGTTTGAGAAGGTAATGAGTTCGGAATCTTTATTTTTTTTACCTACCTACTTCTTTTTCGGTGTTAATATCAACCGGTCTTAACTAGTATTGGTAATTTTATATACAAAACAATAACAGACCTTGAACCAATGTAGCGAAATGATGAAACGTCACCATGAAAATAATAAACGTTTTTCACTTCACTTCGAGTGTGGGAAGAAGTCCTTCTTGTCGCGGGTGACACCGAGGGCGGATGCCAGTTTTAAATAAGGTATTAAGCATATTCTTTGGCACAATTCAATTGTACAGTCTGCGAATGAATTCAGAACACTAACTTCATTACTGCATCGGGAATTTTGCAGTTAACATATTTTAGATGAAGAGATTTGAAATTAGTTTTATATGTGTTGCCATTTCATAAAGTCTATTCTGCAATATAATGTATGTCCGTAGTTTGTAATGTATTTGTACTTAAATTAAATGTGAGGAGAGCCGGTTTTCAATCTAACTATTGCGTTCCTCTCCAACGCGGTGACCTGGGGGTCGCCCATTCGATGCTCGGGTTGGGCAAATCTGGCATTTTGCTTGTTTATCGCGCAACAGTGAAAGTCCCTTAGTATTAGGTACAGGTACCCTTTTGCTCAATATGAGTACCTACATTAATTTATGTTGCCAGTCTGCTATGTTGCATATCTCCCTACCCTTTTTACGTTTTTGTGAAAATAAATAGTTTTTCTTTCTTTCTTTATTTTACCCGACTTCCCAAAAAGGAAAAGGTTTTCAATTGGGCCGTGTATATTTTTAATCAGTGCCTATTTTGAAACCTGCTTATGCCCATTTTCACTGACAACATTTACAAACGTTTCTTGTGATTAAAAAAAACAGACGTTTAAATTGTCAGTGAAAATGAATCTTGGAATAATAAATGGGAAAGTTATTCTCTACCTCTTCTTAACAACCTACCTACTAAAACCTACTCAGTCTTTTCTCTTCTTATCATACAATTTACATTCTGAGGGAAATCACCGCATGATCTTATCTCAAATCATAAACATTTACATACACCGTAGATAAGGCGCGAAAAACAGTTTTAAGAAAAATCTCGGCACGACCATAAATTCTTGAGCTTCAGAAAGTAGTAAAAGTGCATAAAATCTCCAGTAATTATAATTAATTACTAATTAACCACTTCGGCCGTATCATAACCATACATTTCTGTTTTTATGGGATTTTTTTACGTGCGTATTAAAACATTCAGGGACATTGTTATGCAGCTAAGTAGGTATACTTTCGATATCAAACAATGTAAAACTAGTTTTTGTGACAGCTAAAAAGGTATAAGATATTGCCTTTCTTTTCTGGAAAAATCTTATTGAAAGCAATTTATAGTAAAACCATTTTACTTGAATGTTACCTAATTTGCAGGATATTCTAAGATTTATGATTTTTTTTTCAATTAACTGCCCCCTTTAAGAGCTTAATCACATGTAAGTACACACTGACGAAATGAACCCAACCATAATCTGGAAAACATCCTACCTTTTTTGAGGCTGAAAATCATCAGATCCGCTTCAGATTCAGCAGGATGCTAGGGGTCAGAATGATTCCTATTTAATACATACTTGTATATATAAAAAAAATACTAGGAGGTCAGAGGGTTAGGTTAGTTCCTATTTCAAAACATATTTTACGTTCATCAGTATTTGAATAACCTTTGCTATCAAACTGAGAGTTCGAAACCAACACAGACCACAGCTACACACATATAACACTACCTATTCCTAGGTACACTCCAATGTAAACATCACAGTCGTTGCACAGTGACAAACATCGGTTACTGGGTTGAAAACCTCGTTAGATGACGCCATACAATACGTAATCATAAGCTGTGTATCTAATACAAATAATTTGTTACATAGTTGAGAACATCTTGACATCAACACTATATATTAAGATGCCTCGAGTCTAAAATTGGAGTGTTTTCATTGTGTTTTGATCCAGTTTCTAATGATTCAGTGTGTTAAATGTTGTATTTTTTTTTATGCAACGTTGCAATAAAATGTAAAAACTGCATGAATAATAAATCTGCTAACTCTGTATTTTCCTTCTCTTTTATAAGTTAACTTGAAATAATAAGACTTCAACTCAACATCAGAAAAAAGTGTAAATTATTTTTTTGTCATCAAAAAATTTAATACACTGGCGGCCACAAAAAATTAGGGGAACAAATATAATGACCACCATAAAATGCTTTGATACCCTTAGTTTTGCAACCAGAAAAATCTACTGAACACCAGAAAAATAAAGTCTAAAAATGTAATAGTACCAGCTATTTTAGTCACGACTTCACTTTAAATTGTATTCGACCACCAAATTTAGTAAATGATCACCAACTCTTGACGACCAAATTAATGTATTATTTTTGCCTAAATAAGTCACTGTGATTGCCATAAAATGTAGGCTTATTATCAAATAAAGTATTATGATGCCATATTAAGTTATGTGTCCGGCTTGCAATGCATGCGTGAGTGTCAGTATGACGAGTGACAGGGGAAAATGGAAGAAAATGACATATTGCGCCGACCCCAAGTAAAATTGGGAACAGGGCAGGAGAAAGAAGAAGAAGAATGTGTTTCTCAATACACTCCCTCGAAAACACACTCTTATCGCACTGTTTAGAGGCATGCAATAGACAATTTTCCACCCTAGTGCAGGAAAAGGGTCCCCATAATGTAATTACATTTATTGTATCAGGCCGAACTTATTTTTTTGGAGTCAGTTTACTTAAACAGGATAGCAAGATGTAAAAACTTTGATTATCATTTTATATTAAAACGCTGGTATAATTTTGATGATCATTCACTACTTTTGGTGATCATTTACTACTTTTGGGATAACAATGATTTATTTGGACTCATTTTGCTTAAATAGGATAGCAGAATGTAAAAACTTTGGTTATCATTTTACTTTAAAATGGTGGTTTAATTTTGGTGATCATTTACTATTTTTGGCTTGCGCATGATTTATTTTGGAGTAATTTCACTTAAATGGGATAGCAAAGTGTTAAAACTTTGGTTATCATTTTACATTAAAATGCGCGTTTCATTTTGGTGATCATTTACTATTTTTGTCTGCTATTTGTTACTATTTCTGGTGATCAGTTAAACATAAGCCAAAAATTAGTCACACGAATTTATTATTTTATCCACCTAACATGGTAGGCAAACATTATGTTTTGTTTTTAGCATTTCACGATGACTACACTGCGTTGCATTTATATTGACTCACAAGAGTTCAAATGTTTACTGCAAATATGAAAAATACTCGTTAAATATTCGACTAAAAAACGGGAAAACCTTGCGATTTCTTAACAATGCTTTTGATAACCTCGTCTCTGATTACCTACGTGTGTCTTAAGTCTTAATGAATCCTCAAACAAGATTGCTTTGACGTCATAATTACATATGCATGCATTCACAATCGTACAGATGTTCAGCGCCTATTAATTACCAACAGGAAAACAGTAACTGGTACATACTAGAACCGGTTGAAAAAAAACTCATTTTTATAACGTTTTGATTGCAGATTTTTTCTTTGATTCCCGGCTGTCATTGAACATCCTTGGCAGTCGTTACGGGTAGTCAGAAGCCAGTAAGTCTGACACCAGTCTAACCAAGGGGTATCGGGTTGCCCGGGTAACTGGGTTGAGGAGGTCAGATAGGCAGTCGCTTCTTGTAAAGCACTGGTACTCAGCTGAATCCGGATAGGCTGGAAGCCGACCCCAACATGATTGGGAAAAAGGCTCGGAGGATGATGATGATTGCAGATTTTTTCCTAGTATGTGTATTTTTATAATGAACTTTGTACTTACTTCGATAGGTAGTAAAGTTGTTTATTAAACATATACCAATGATGTCAGGATTATACAATATTTTGTGAATCTATTCAATCACAAAAAGGTTCGTTGTAATAGATTGACATTTAGTAATGTACAGTTATTTATTATTCTACAATATCAAGTCTATTTAGTCTAAATGTTCAATACAACAAATAAAATAAGTGCATAAACCCGTTGCATGTCAACAGATTTTCTATTAAATTTGAGTATTATAATAAGCAAAATACAAGAGGTTAAAATTTATATTATGTAGAAAACTTTGTCAAACAAACAAACAAATATAAAAAAAACAAAACAAACTTATTGCCGTAGAAAATAAAGTGATAATCTCAAACAACAAAAAACACTGTTGTATTGAATTCAGTGAACAAAGAGGACACGACTCAACCTTAGAGCGACGTCTTTAGCCGTGTTTACACACCGCGACATGGAAATGTTGTTTTAATGCGATGCAGGAAGATGGCGGTTATTGGGAAACTTATTGCACATCATACAATTTCCATAGATGCAGAGTAGTGTACTCTAGTTTACTTACATATGTATTTATTTAAATCTTTGTACAAGGCATCGTACCTGTATTAAAATTGAAAACCCAAAATTGAAATGCTGCTAGAAAAGCTTCATTTGTTTATATTTTTGTCATCGAAAACAACGAAAAAAAGTTACAATGAATACCTCTGCAAAAATCTTAATTGTTAGTTTTAATGCAACCACAATATTTACTTTGTTGTCGGTTTTACGTACACAAGCCAAAAGATCGTTATAATCACAAAAACTACTGCCCAAAAAACAGTGGTTTTCCTCCGATGAACAAGAAAAAGTAGGTAAAAGATTTTATAGTGTTTGTTTAAAAGATAAAGGAGCTCTTTGTTTGTGGTCGATGACGTATAACTATCGTTTTCGAGGTTGAGGTCATTCGGGTTGTGATGCATAACACGTCAGTGAAAGTTTTGTTCGCTTGTTCCTTGTGGTGTTGGAGATTCAGCTGGTTGTTTCTTTGACGGCTAGCTGTATATCCCAAAGTTTTATGTTGTTCCCACCCCACAAGAGACGAGATTAGACTACTTTTGGTGCCTTTGGTACCTTTGGTGATTAAAACTCCAGCGGTCCAAATATTATTTAATTATTTTTAAAACATTCTTAAGGTTCATAAATTGTTTCTTACGTGAAACAAACGACGAAATTATGAACTTTCACATTCGCATAATAATAGAATTATTATTTTATACTAATAGAATTTCTACGATACGAGAATATTTTATAGCTCACGTGATGTTAAAAAAGATAGTGCTATTTAATAATAAAATATGAAATTCTTTATTCATGCATAAATATAAAGTAATATAAGACAAATAAACATTTATTGCCAAGTTGATACTTATATATATTTATGTCACCACGCTAACAACATTCTGACGACTTTTTGGAAAAAAAATATATTTTTAGAACTATTTTGGAAGGAGTTGATTAACTTTATATTCCTAGTATCAAAAGTTTCTCCTAAGACTAAGCATGATAGTTTCTCTCTACCCCTATAAAAGGTAGTCGCGCCATTTCAAAAGTACGTGCATTGCACGACACTGTAATGCTGATGCACCTCAGCTTTGCAACATCGATTTGCTCAATCCATTTCATACGGATTCCATTGCTTTACACACAAATGTCAGTACAGTCATGTTTGGTATAAAATTATATTTTTGATATAAAAGAAATAAGGTAACTTAAACATACCACTTAAATACCACAGTTTTAAGCCAATAGTCGTAATATTTTCAAAGATATTATTATCATAATCCTTATTTACACTTGTGCTAAAACGTTACAACTAGCTGCCCCAAATTTTTTGCACCGCAGTTTATGAAGGCTTTAGCTTATCAGATATTTTTTTACTAACCGTTCACGAAGAGGTTCTAGTAGGAAATATGGATAAGAAGCTGTTTCTACATTATTATTTTAAAACAAAAAATATATTTTAATCTTCTTCCATATTCATTACTGTTTTTTTTATCTTCAATGCCAATACAGATGTGTGCACTTGACATTTTAATAGAACATCATTAACAGAGGTTACTATAAGGTAAGGCCATTGCCATGAATAACAAATGAGCATCTTACTTATTATATAATCGGGCCATTCCTCTCTTGCCCTATTGAAATACATTACATATTCCATTTTGAGGAAGGATGTAAATACATATCGACGGTTAAATACCAAGACCTCCTAACTGACATATTTTGACCAATTGGTTTTTTCGCGGATTCTATTCAAAAATATTGTATCTCATCTAATAGAAAAATCTTCTATTTATAATTCGTAATATTTCGGGTATTTTTACAATCATGGAATTATCTACTAACTTTACGAGTGCGGACTTTGGTGGCTTTTTTGTGCCTCTACTGAAAAGTTTTGACATATTGAGTTAGGAGTTCTTGGTGGTTAACCGTCGATATAGGTACCTCGCCAAACTTTTTGGTTGCGACTGCCACTGAGTTTTACGGGAACTGTAATAATATTTTTAACTAACGTTAACATGTTTGCTAGCCGCTAAATACCACCAGAAGGAAAACCAAAACAACTGTACATACATAATCATGAAATTCTTGTCCGCTTGGATCATAAAATGTTGATTTTACAAACAACAAATTCACGCTTGCTTGGGCACACAGCATTCTCGTTGAAATTAAATGATGTTCAAAACAAAAGAGGCGTGACCATGAAGTTCTTCCATAGAGCACAATATGACGAGCGGAGATGTCAAAACGCAATATCTCCTAAGAAAGTAGCGCGCCAAAATGCGGGTGTTCGGGGGACGAGGAACGTCCTAGCCCGCCCTTAGACGCCTTCTATGGGACCCGCCCATTATTTTCAAAATAAAATCTCAAAACTAGTCTTTGACAGAACGGTTTTGATTTGACAAGGAATCCGAATGCTTCGTTCTAGTAACTGATCTCGCCCACTTGACCTACAAGGTGCCTGGACTACCTTCCTTATGGCATCTTCGCTATCTTTCCTTCCTCCGTGAGTTCTTCCAAAAAGATTTCATAGCAAAGTACATACTGATTGTATATAAACTCGTAAATTGACTCGTATTTCTGGTTTGAAATCTCGTTTTCTACCGTTGGACCTTGGCCTTCAGAAAATTTAGAAGCAACTTAATCTTTTGCATCAGAACCGCAAAAAATGTGGCAAAAAATCCGCACAGTGGTTGCACTTGACTTAGCGAAGCGAACTTTTTGTTTCGGTTTTAAAATTGTTGCTAAGTTTATGTTGGTTCTTAGGTTTTCAAGTAGGAGATCGTGAACATATAATACTCTTTCATGAACGTTTTATAATTTCTGTAGAAGTGCATTCAATTACACTACTACAATAATATTAGAATGGCCGACCCTTTGTATGTGTGGATGTTTAATTATTAGTCCTTTACGGAAAAGTTAATAAACGAATTTTGACGAAACTTTACAGTTTATTAGGATCGGAATTAAACCGAGATCTTTACCCTTAAAGGAATCATAATTTTGACCGATAACACCCTTATTTATTACTTGATGTTTAACAGCTACTCTTATCGATACATTGACGTCATAATTACAGGCAGATGTTCACAATAGTCCTATTGGATCCAAACGAGTTATCATTTCCTTTGTTACTGACCTACTCAACAATCGGCATATCTACAGTATTTACATACCTATAGTATCTACCTACAGTATACATACATATACACAGTATATACCTACAGTATTTACATAAACACGAATTGTTCTATTTTTCTTTCTGTCCAGTACAAAAGCTTAGGATAATAAAAGATTGAAATCATCAGAACCTTTGGACTTTAGATAATTTAGAAGTTTATGTTTCTTCTGTTAATATTTGTTGAAAATGGAGATATACGTCTCATATTTATAAACTCAAATAAACATGATTACCTATATTTCAATCAAGCATTCAATGGTTAATTGACTAATGATATTATTTAATGTAGCCGCTGTTTACAAATATCAAACCAAAACCTACAATACATATAATATGAATAAATAGTTGATCAATTTAAATGTCATAATTATAGTTTTGGTTGGACATCAAATGTTCGATGATTCAACATTGAACAATTACGAAAATTACAACAATTGAGTGCATAATGGTCTGTATTTCTGACAGTCGGATTAGTGATAACTTGGCCTCGGGAATCACGATCTGCGAATACAATGCACCAAATGTTTTAATTCTGCATTGTTTCTAAATATAATGTGACTAATGTGACATTTGTGCCAGGGTTACACACAGTATGCACAGTTAAGTGTTGTTTGTCTGAAATTTTTAAACGATAGTAAAAATAAACAAAACTGAACTGAAAAACTTAAATCAGATAAGAATGAATAATATTTGTACACGTTTTGGTGTTCATTTTACGACGCAAACTTCTGTTATAGCAAAAACATAAAATAATTGACACTACACCACTGTTTCAAATATTTATGTCAGTTATTTCTAATTTCGTTTAAAGACCTATTCATTGAGGTCCTTGGCCTGTTTTGTAGGAGAATTAATAGTTTAACAAGCTGAAAAGTCTACCATAAACACTACATTACATATTTTGGATTACAAGAACGTAAGGCCTTTACCTCAAATCAAATCAAATCAAATCATTTATTCATTTATCAAAGTTCACATTAAACAACATTATTTCTTAAAATCTAGACATATGTGCTAACATTATAATTGCTTGAACTAGGTTAAACCTGTGTCTCAAGCGAAAAGAGACCTTAATTGCTAATTTGACAACATAAATTGACAATCTAATATACAAAAAATTAAATAGCTAACATCGATTAAAATACATACTTTGCTTATACCTAATACTTATTTATTATTGTTTGCGTTAGCCGTTTCATTTACACACTGTAAGTAGGTCTTCCGTGTTATCATAAGACAGGCTTTGCAGATAATTACGAACACTTTTCCTGCATTTAAAGTAGTTAAGGCTATAAATGCTTAGTTCACTATTTAGTTTATTGTACAGAAATGAGCCTAAAAATCTAAAGAATCTATTCGTATACACATATTTTGAGGTGGAGTTTGAACTGCAAACTATATCATTACGTCTTTTGTTTATAATGTTAGGATTGTAGGAAAGCTGAGAGTGTTGTGTTAGTATTGCGTGCATGATAAATAATTGCCTGACAGTTAAAACATTGCAAGATTTATATAGCTGATCTGTGGGAAAGAGGAAAGGACGAAAGTAAGCTACTTTTAAAAGTGCTCTCTGGGCTCGTTCGAGAGGAAGCATTGAAGTTTTTGGTGCTCCTCCCCAAGAAGTAATACAATACGTAAGGATGGATTGACAAAGGGCCAAATAAATTTGCGTAACCAGCTTATGGTCTGCGATTGTGCGTAGTTTTTTAAAAACAAACATTAATTTCCGTACTCTAGACACCAAGCTCTCGATGTGTTGTTTAAAGGAAAGAGTATCGTCAATTATAACACCCAGATATTTAATATTATTCGTTTTAAGGTAATTAGGACAATGACATGAGTTGATAAACGGATCACTACATTGATGTGCATATAGATGCGTGTTAGTATTTTTATTTTGACTTCTGCGCATACAAAAGTGCATAAATTTAGTTTTATCAACATTTAGGGTTAGTAGATTGTTTTTAAGCCAGTTAGTGACAATATTAAAACCTTTTTGTGCGCTCTTGTAGAGTTCCTCAGTAGTTTTTGCAGTAAATAATAGCGCTGTGTCGTCGGCATAAGATATTATTTTTCCGTTTTCTATATCCAGATTACATAGGTCATTTATGTAAATAAGGAATAGGGTAGGGGCCAAAATGCTGCCTTGCGGAACACCGAAAGCATGGTTTTTTAGGTTATCACTTATGGTCGTATCGATTCGAACGCATTGACAACGATTATTTAAGTAATCTGCTATTAGTTTTAGCTGTGTGCCTCGAATTCCTACCGCCTCTAGTTTGTATAAAAGCAGGGGAATTGATACAGTATCAAAAGCTTTTGCAAGGTCAATGAAGATTGCTAAGCTTTGGTTCCCCTTGCCAAGTTCTTCTGTGACGTAGTCGGTCAGGGTATGTACCGCATTTGCTGTGGATAATTTAGATCTAAAGCCGAATTGCATAGGTGATAGTAAACCGTGTTTTTCCAAGTAGTTGACTAGTCTAGTGTTAATAATTTTTTCTAGTACTTTGGATATCGAAGGAAGTATTGATATTGGTCTATAATTACTTATTTGATCTTTGTTTCCTGATTTGAAAATAGGGATTACTACTGCTTTTTTTAGAAATTCAGGAAATACACCATCTGAGAGGCATAGACGAAATATATACGTTAAGGGGAGTTACCTATAAAGGAAAAACAGCCATTGCCGACAAAAACCAAAGATAATAACTCGCACTGTCGACAAAAAGCCATCTGAGTAAATGTTGATAATATGTTAGTGTATGCAAATCAATAAGTTAATCAGAATCAAATATTCAAGGTGTAGAATGCCATGGACATTCGTCATAACAAAGACACTCAGGTATTCAATACCGATACTTTATACCTAGCTCGAAACGATGGGACTAACGGAATCACATTTCTGTTGCCAAACGATCGGTATTCAAGGTCAAAAACATGTGTATCTTGTACAAAGACTGATACGTTAAATCTTAAACCCATCAATTTGATAGACAGTGTTTTTTTTAATATCGGCTTAGCAATAAAATACGGAGTCGATTTTGTATGTAAACATAATGAAGCAAGACTAAAGGTCAGTTTTATACGCGACCTTTATCCGAATGTAAATCCGCACAAATATAAATATAAATTCGATATATTTGCAGATGATGGAAAACAGATGGAAAAGTAGAGGTAAAACTAACAGAACTTGTTCGTAAAGACAAAAGAGAGAATCCAAAGGAGACAATTTAACATCAAAAACCTATAAAGAATAAACTTTCCCTTGAACTATCGACTTTCAGATTGAAGCCATCTTGTCAGTAGGTATAAAATGTTACAAACATACTAACAACACGAAGAAAGGAAATGTTTGATTCATATATATTTGCATAGTTTATTCTGTTGGAATAGGAAATCTAAGCAATTTGCATGCACCTGCGTGAGTCTAAATCAAATTATACCAAGCGATGTTGGCACCTTTCTTATATGGACGACTTGAGAAATCAAATATAAAATCAATAGGAATGGGCCATAGCCCACAGTGGAAAATATAGGTAATGCTATGAGAAATTGTTATATAATATTGTAAAAGTCGGAATGATCTGTAAAATGTGCTAATTAAAGAAATAGCTCCTATTAACACTAAAGTGACAAACAATTATGAAATAACTCCGAACTTGGCAGACAAAAGGCACATAGTGAGTTAGCAAAATCGATCCTCGAGTCCTCTACAAATTCATGACCTTTCTCTATCCACTTTGCATACAAACGCAGTTGATCAAAGACTGATATTTTCTCTAATTCCAACAATGGGTAGACAGTGGCCCACTTAATGGACGAAGTGAAATAAGGGTCATTAGAAAGCCGACGATAAACGCCGTGAATATTTTAATGGTCTATCGTTAGTTTACCGTTAAATATCGCTGCTAAATCATCTAACTCCTGTTTTGCGTCATTGCCTTTCTGATTTCTATTGATGGAAAGAATGCTGTCTTCAAATTTTTCTTAAACATCGAAAATTGACTATAGATCGTAAGATATTATAAATTCCATGCCGTTAATTCTATTATTACTCCTTCACGTCAATTTAGGTTCTGGTATTATCATCTGTTAGTTATATTGACATGTAGGTTTCTTCGTCCCGCTTGAAATTATTTCCTATACCTTTTTTTCCTGAAGATTAATTTGCTTTCATTCTTTAACAAGACTATCGTGTGTAACTTTTACCATTCTGTAGCTCTCAGGAAGTTTTATTCTTACGAGGATTGTAGATAACTATACAATTATAGAATGGTGAATACCTATAGAATTATGTGTGAAACGTCTATTTATTTAATTGCCCTTTCCGTTGGGAAACCTACCGTGTAAGCTAGGCAGTCTGTCATCGTGTGGTGTAATACTTAACTGTGGGAATCCGATTCTTTGTAACCATACGCAAACTATGGCGACCATACCTACTTACCTACCTCATCATCATTATGCTTGCGTCAATTGCAAATGAAAAACTGTTTTAATAGAATGACCGTGGAAACGGAATGAATAAAACAAAATAAATGATGTGGTTGGAAATATTACAAGTCATACTAGGCTACAAGACAGTATTTATATAGCCTACTATTTATTTCATCATCATCAGTTTTACCAATTTGAGCAATAAAACGTCCACTGAACATAGCCCCATTGATCTCTAATATATATAATCTTTATAAATAAATGATTATTTAGGTATTTCATTTAAAACAATAATAGTCTCCTTTATTGAATTCTGAATTTATGTTTAAAAAATGTGTAAACGATATTTTTAACTGATAAACCAAGCACGTTTAGGCAGATGATGCATTCACTGTACATAGCTCAGTACCTGAGTATTGCAAAGGACATGCCTATGTTTTTTTTCCTTGTTGACCGCAAGTAAACCTTCGACTGTATCTCCTCATTACAATATGTACTTAATTTTTAAAGTGTATATCACATATTTAGGTACCTAATTAATATAATTTCATCATCAGTCTTAAACATCTATGAAAGATGGTAAAGGCCGAAGTCGCTTCCGTATAGGCCATCAACGTAAGTGCCAAAACCAATAATGTTATTAAGTTATTTTGAGAAAACATGCTGCACCAACCCCAAATAAAATTGGGATAAGGTCAGGAGAATGATTAGTTATTTTATATATATTTAACGTTTAAAAGTGTAAAAAATGAGTTATAAAATAAATAAATTATTCTAAGCATTGATAATATCTGTAAATCACTTGTATCGCTCGTGCATCTAGCGCTAACGAGATCTTGTTTCATTGCTTTAATTAGTTCGAGTCTTAGAATAAATACATTATTACTTATGACTTGGAGGAAAACCTAGTTCTGGCACGACTAAACTTTGTATAAATCGTGCTGACATGAATCCACAATTGAATAAATAGTTGAAACGTTGTTCTAGCAAATAATACTCATAGGTAGGTACTTTAGTAAAACTTGATCTTTGTTTAATCAAACTCCACCTTTTTATTTAAATCTTACAACTCCTTCATATTACAACTCTCCCTTTTTTTCACGAATATCTTCTTCGCTTCAATCTATATCTACCATCCGCCTTATATCTTTTACTAGCTTCTGTCAGCGAATTCACTCACATCACGCGGGAACCTCTGCACGAGCCCGGATTAAAAGACGCCTAAAACTTTCCTCGATGAATTGGCTGTGGATAGCCAATTCATCGAGGAAGGTTCTAGGCTTCACTGACTTTTTTCAAATCGGAGTAGTTCTTGAGATTACCGCGTTCAAGCAAACAAGAACATACTTTTCAGCTTTATAATATTAGTATAGATACAAGCAATGACAAGCATCTTACAATCCACGTGCATCCCACACACTATGTTAACATGACAATTTGATAACAATGCCATCAGCCACAGACCACAAACCTTCGGCTATCATCCATCGCTAAATTACACTAATCATCCGACCTTCAGTCATTAATGAACTATCATCATTCATTCCCGAGTCTCGAGTGGTCACGTTTTCTGCACTTAAACACAAACATGTATTACTCTTATGATCATTGGAAATGACACAGTGTAGCGTTACTTGGGACTTTTGTTGTAGACTCTTGTTTGGCAGTCACGTGTTTGTTTGTTTGTTAAGTTATATTATAGCAATATCTTCTTCCTCCTGATATAATAGTTAATCATTATTTCGCTCTTTAAGTTTATCTCCATTAGCTATCATTCAATAATTCAACCTCTTTCCAGTCATTTCATATTTTCTTAGATTCTTGTACTGTTTATACAGCAGTAGCTATTCCAATGGGTTACAGGGTATTATTACTCAACCTACTTCCTGCACCCGCTTAAAAAGTAGCCTATGCTCGTTCTCAGGTTCGATCTCGGTCCATTAGTTTTGGCGTGGGTAGGCAAACATACGGACAAGCTGACAAAGAGATCTCCGCATTTTTAATAATGTACCAATTTGTAAAGATTTTGGTAGAGCTTTTCTTTACTTTCACAACCATTAATCTTTATACCTTTCAGTCCGGTTTACTTAGAAACTATAAGTCAAAACTTTTTACTACAGTTTTACTTTTTACGCACGTCGCCATCATCGTAATTACAGTGAGAGTGACGGATTACTATTAACGGTCAATGAACCGTAGTAATCAGGTCATAGAGTTCAATATTGCATGTACTAAAATGTCTTGCGTAGCTATTGGGTAATTTGTGTCATCTGTCAACTATTTACTGAAGAGTTTGTTAATACCTACTTCATGTACTGCTAAAGGTAGAATTCCGTGGATAGCGGCTACGACAGCCGCGCGCGGCTTACGACAGTCGTCGGCCGCGCGCGACAATAGTCAACCTATGAAAATGTATGGCGCCGCTGCCGAGGTCCGCGACAGTCGCGCGCGGCCGACGAATTTCGTACGCCGCGCGCGGCCGTATGCATCTCAACATGGTCTAGCGCTTAGTAACATCTATATAATTTTAGTAAAACCAGAATTGAATCGTTTTTTATTTAGTCGGCAAAACTTCCTTTTGTTTTCATTACAATACAAATGCTTTTGAATCAGTATTGGGTAGTATCCTTCATCATTTCTACTTTTTAAAAATAGGGTCGATTGGTAATCTATTTTCATAATACAGCCACAGCAATACGTCATCCTCTTCTTCTTCAAGGATATCAATTAGCACTTCGACTAAAGGGAACGGACGAATAAAATCTACTAATTTCAACACAATGCCGCGCGCGGCTTACGAATTTCGTCGGCCGCGCGCGACTGTCGCGAGCCTCGGCAGCGGCGCCATACATTTTCATAGGTTGACTATTGTCGCGCGCGGCCGACGACTGTCGTAAGCCGCGCGCGGCTGCGTAAGCCGCGACCCACGGAATTCTACCTTAAAGTGTCATAAGAACCAACTGTTTTGATTTACGAGTTAAGATAGAATAGCTTTATCCCACTGTTTCGTTCATACAGCGTCTAGATGAAATTCGGTACCTAGGTATGTACGTACTAGGTATGTTCGGTCTTAAAACAAAAAATTTAATGCTTCAAGAGTGACACAAGGATAAAAATAAATTTGCTTCTTCCAGAATAAACATTTCTTAGTAAGCATTCATTTATTTCTTTATGCGGTTTTCCCGTGCGGAATGGTTCCAACTCATAAGTTATTTCAAAAGTCACTTTAAACGAATGGAATTATCCTCCTGCTATTGTACCTAAATGCGAAAGTTTGTAAGGAGTAGTATGGGGGTATTAATGCTTGACATTTTAATAACCTAATGTGCAGGACGTCGTTCTCTCGGATCCGGAAACCGCTGAATAAAATAACTTTGCAATGCAAAATTTACATCAATTGTAATCAAGGGCAGAGTTTTTTAACTAAATGAAAATGCTTTTTATAACATAACCTTCTAGTACAGTCTGATAACCGTATGCAGGTCCTACCATATAATAGGTACCTCTATGTAAGCAGAAACAAATTACAGCAAACTGTTAGTACAACCTTCCGCATTTCCTTCAATTATGGACATTATGGCGTATGAAATAGAGTTATTAATAACAATCATTGGCGCTGTACATATGACATTACGCCATGTTGTGCTAGTATTATGTAAGTTAGACGAGTATGACAGGGTGAGGTGGGATCACTTCTGCTGATAAAAACTATGCTGCAGTTTTGTGGTGCAAGTTATATGCGCTTGTAACTGAAATATCAACATGAAGGTAAACTTCGAAGGCTTGAACAAAGATCAACAATGTTATAGGTAGCTCAATTTAAAAATGACAGATAAGTGCATCCGTCTAAAGGTCACCTACATATTTCATCCGATTTCTGAAAAAGAAGGTTCTCAATCCGACCGAGTATATAACTATTTTTACTGACATGACATACTTGATTTCTTTTACAATTTTAGACTAGCGTCTGACAAAATAAATCACTTTATCTATTGGTGAAAAGTGCACACAAAACCGTGCGACAATTTCTCAGTTTTAATGCGAATAGACCGACAGACGCGCAGTCTTCGTTTTTCAATGTACATAGTGATCGTTACACTATTTTGCAGTACACAATACTGCTATAAAATCATTCATTGAGATTGCTCACTGTGACGGAAATGCATTTAAAAATATAAACTACTGCTAGAGTACCTACCAAACTGCAGACTATCACTGCAATCGGCAACAGTTGACCCAATGGTTGGCATTTTTTTGTAAAGAAAATTTTGATTCCAGTCAAAGTTTTTAGTCGGTCAGATACCGGCTGAATACCTGATCATTGTAATGTGTGTACTACCATTCATCTTCACACTGATGAATGAGCTTATGAGCCCAAACAGACAATCGGCCGACTGAAAGTTTGCATTATGTGGGTGGTCTCAACCGATATAAACATACATTTACGATCATGAAATTGTTCGTCGAATTAATGAAATCCAGCAGATGTTCCATTTCTTATGCCTTTTGATCTGTCAATGCTACATCTCTTGCAGGTTCGAGGTTTTTAAACAGTGATGTAATTAATCTATTTCAGTTTCAGTATTATTTATATCTTCTGCCAATGCTGAAAAAATATAGTTTTCTTTAATTCGGCGGTATGTTTAGTACATGCATTTATTCATGTAAACTTCAAACTGTTATTCTTCATCTAAAATCTAATCTATACTAACATTACAAATGTCATAGATGAGTTCGTTTTTAGGGTTCCGTACCTCAAAAGGAAAAAACGAAACCCTTATAGGATCACTTTGTTGTCCGTCTGTCTGTCTGTCTGTCTGTCAAGACCCTTTATTTTGTTTGAAAGCACTGATCTCAAAAACATACTTTTTACTCCCATTTCCTTCTTCTTTGGCAACGATACGAGATGCATAAAAAGTCATTCTTGAGAAACACCAACGCATCATGTAATTGATGGTGACAGTAATTTTGTAGTAAAAAGAAGACCTTGGTCATTATTTGTGAAACTTTGGCAAAGTAACAAATTGAATTGTTGGGGTATTCCCCTGTCGCGTGTCATTCACCCACTGAAATATTTTGCGATATTTCGGGATTTTGACAGGAAGTTGAATGAAATATCCACAGCGCTTTTACACTTCTAGCAAATCTGCGATACGGATCTCGACAGGGGTTATCGCGCGTATGATTAGACTATTGTCGGCAAAATATAAAATTGAAAACTGCTCTATAGATATTATCTGAATAAAGAAATTTTATTATTACTATATTATTTAGAAGATGCCGCCTGGAACCGCCCGCGCTACATGTTCCAAAAATTCACTAGTGATAAAGGGCTGTTACTGCATTTGTTGTTGTTACTGCATTTAAAAGTTGACTTAAAAATTGAACCTTAATACATGGTGATAAAAATTCTTAAGTACCTTTATAATTAGTCTTAAAACAGAATGAATACCTAACTGTTCAATTTACATAATATATTTAGAAACAAGTTGTTAAACTAATGAACTATCCGCCCGTCTCTTGCATTCAATAATAACGAGTCAGACTAATTGTTTTACGACTTACGTGCCGTGTCTACGATTACGTAGATGTCACTCCGTGCCCTGGTTCCACTGATAGATAAGCTATATTTTAGCTTTACAGCTTCGCAATGACATTTTTTATGATGAAACATTAGCTATAAAAGCGGGCTGTTTCTCGTGGTTGCTTACGCCCCGTCCAGTAATCGTCATCTTAGAATCGAAATTATTTTTTTCTCAATTTGATTAAGTACTTTTCTTGGAAGAAAACATGCCAAAGCACATCATATTCCTTCATCCTGAAATGTTCACTAGTTTTCACCTTGAGGCATCGATGTTTACTAAGAAACTTAAGCAAGTACCTCTTTGTAGGTACTGCTAAAACCATTATGCCGAATAGCGAATGCAGATTGTAAAAAGTCTCGTAGATCTAAAAAAGAGCATCGCATATCTCCCACTACAAAAGAGGCTTATGCAAAATAACAGCCGGCAGTGGTTCGCGTTCATTATCTTGTATTGTCAGCTAATTGTCAGAATATGGGACAACAGCAAGCTATTATGCTGTGCCTGCCTTATAGCTGTGTAAGCAATCATGTTTCAAATTGCAAGCTGCAGTTTTGTCATTTTAAAATAACATGACGTAATGTATTTTGTGTTTCGAAGACATTTATTTTTACTCAGAGAAAATATGCATAGGCCTTATAGAAAAATATATAATCTCTGCTTGTATATAGTCAAGATTAAGAAGAATCCATGACTATCGATACAGTGACATGGAAATGTGTCAAAATTCTTGAATAAGTGACCTACAAAATAATTTAATTTTCCAAAACTATTCATGATAGTGTTAAAATTATTATTTTTGTCATTCTTATTTACAGAATTACGCCTAAAATACCTCAAACAAGTTTTTAAAACTGGATTTGAGTTATTAATGACGCAGACAGTAAGGAAAAAAGAGAAAGAGAGGAGAAAGTATTTTCGTCATTTTACGAAAAAGCAATAGAAAATCACTCTCATAAATGCATACTACTTTCCTAAACAAACATCAGTAACAAATACAAGACAAATATATTAATTGACACTGATATTTCGTTTTAATGATAAAACCGGCGATAGAAAACGCTGATAACTGGTTATCGGACCACCCACATGCCTGACCTTTACTCTTCACTTCTAACGCGGTTGAAAACCAGAGTAGAGTAGTAGTTGGCTATTTAGACCACCAGAGTAGCCGTTGACATTATTGTTATGTATATTTCTGCCTTAAACAGGAGACTACATAGTCCCGAACTTTTGGAAGGCGAACATGGGGCCGAAGCCGACACGCTGAAGCCCTTTTGAGACAACTTTTATGATAGAAGTTACCTATTATTACTTCCACAAGTTTTTTCTGAAGAATTTACTTTATTTTTCCGGTGGTAAAATAATATCTAGCGTTATTATAATAATTTAGGGGTAAAAAAAATGAAAGCTTTTTTTACGGACAAATAACAATACTTTAAACAGAAAATATAGAACTGGAATGAATCTCTAAACTCAAATAAAAAAGATGCTCTTTAGGATGGTGCATAAGTTTGACAAAAAAGTTATTAATTTATGTTTTTTTTTCTTTTCTTTTCCAGAACGAAGATCAAGAATGCAGTGGAGATCCCCCTGCTGACGAGATGTTGCTTCTGCTTCCCTCTGCGGAAGGGCCTCATAGCCTTCGCATATATAAACTTGGTAATTCATCATCATCATTATCATCATCCTTCAGCCTTTTTTTATCGACCCACTGTAGGGCACAGGCCTCCTCTCACACAGAGAAGGATTGAGCGTTAAACACCACGCTTGCTCAATGCGGATTGGTGATGTAAGATATAATGTCCAGGTTTCCTGGAGATGTTTTTCTTCACCCTTAACCAGCCATCGGTGTTTAAGATATACTTAGAAAGTACATATAATTTAGAAAAGTTGCATTGGTAGGTACTTGGCTGGAATTGAACTCATTCTTGCGCTTTACCCACTAGGAGACTAGGACTTGGTTATTACCTCATACTCATCATTGATATTAAACTGTTCTCCAAAATTCTATACCCATTGAAATGTTTGAAAGGAAATCAACTTCCCATGGCGTTGACCTGGATGGTAATGAAGCGTAAATAAGTGTCAACTTTGATAATACCATAATACCTATATACTTATATTTTTAGGAAATTCCAATATGATGATTTTGACTGGGGGGTTCACCGATTGTGTAAACAGTAACAAAGTCCACGCGAACAATTCTAAGATATATTCTATCTACGAAACTGCAACTTTAGCAGTGGATCCACGCGTTACAGATATGTGCGAAACATTTTGATGGAATTCCACCAAATAAACTTTTAATTAACAGAGGTTTCTTAAAATAATAATTCAGCGTACACTGCAAACTAAACAGTCGGACTGATACCATTTGTAATGTGCGTACTACCATTCATCTCTATACTGACTTTTAAGCCGGCCTACTAAAAGTTTGCAGTGTCCTCTTTCTTATCAAGCTTCACTAACCAGGATCGTTCTCCCTTCCAGATGCTAACAGTAGTAGTGACATGCTTCCTGTCACTATACATCTCGTACGTAAGGAATTCGTCGGAGTCTGAGCAGGCGGCGCTGGCGTCGGAGTTCGCGAGACTGGTCACAGATGTCATCGCCTTGCTGATAGAAGTCGTCATGACCATCACCTTCATTGTAGCTTTGCATAGGGTAAGTGGGTATGATTAAGGCGTTCTACCCATTGCACCGCGCCCCGTCGCGTAGCGTGGGATGGCAGATTTTACCATCGTACATAGGTAAATATCTTGATTCATATAGAAATCACGCCTAATATAACGTACTGCCGACGCAGAAATGCGCGCTAAGGTAAAATCTTCCAACCGCAGCAGGGCTCTGTGCACTGGGAGCGCCATAGTGAACTCAACTTCTACCATTGTCTCAAGCAAATCATCCTTTACAATTCCTCTGTGAGCTTGTCTATAGGTACCTGCATTTATTATTCATTACTATTCTTCTATATAATTGAATAGCTAAAGAATCTTTTTGTTTGCTAAAACGCGCTTATCTTGACTACTACTAAACCCATTTAAAAAATTCTATAAATGTTAGAGAGCCCATTTATGGAGGGTGTATGAAACAGTTCCAGGTTGCAACAACTAACCTTTCAAATCCCAGTAAAACCACCAGTTTCTAACGTTCTATTCGAATGTTCCAGAAACACGTGCTACTGATGAAGGTGTACTTATACTTCGAGATCGTGTACTCGGTGTTCGGCTTCGTGTACAGCCTCGCCTTCCTCACCAAGGAGACCGCCAGCGAGCTCTTCCTAGTGCTGTTCCAGTTAAGTGAGTATCTACCTTCAACAATGTATTTAAATCAAAATCAAAACTTGGCTTCAAAACAGCAGTTTTTGAACGTCAGTTTACAAAAGACATTCCCCAAAACTCCCGCCTTTCACCACTTCCTTGTTTTTGTTGGGAAAAAGAAGTGGCTATCTGTAGGTTAGGTTAGTTACCTTTCAACAATGTTAAATATATGTATTTACTGAAAATCCTATAAGTGCCAAAAGTACTAAACTGATTTAAATATCTACACCTTTAGGAAACAAATAGCCCTTAAAAAGTATCAACTTCTGGCGCACCCAGAGAACTGCCTAAGCAATGACTGGTTGGTTGTTTAGCCTTATGATGAATATGTTGACATACATGAATGTATATGAAATCGGTCCATGGCAGACCAGACAGACACACCCTACTACGCTTTATTCAGTATACATACAAAAAAATATCTATATGTGTGTGTGGAATGGTGCAATGAAACATAAGTTATCTATTTATTAACTGATCATTCTTTTGTTTTATTTCCAGTGCTCCAAATGTACCTGGTGATCCTCATCTGGAGTTCAATAGTGAAGATGGAGAGGGACGGTTCAGTGAAGTATTCAAGAGAAACGGAAACCGCATAAATTAGTACTAATTACGTTTATAAGACCATTAGATAATTTACAAATAAGGGTAATATTTAGAGCTCTTGTTCACGGCACGTTTTTTAAAGTGACCCATACAACACTGACCGTGCATACTTATGGTGAATTTACCTTAGATTTTCACGGCATTAAGGCTGCCCGCTTACGTCAGACGTTTTTGTAGGTCAGATAATCGGACCGACTTTTTGTAAGACCTTCTATCGTTTTCCGTCGTAGGCCTTTTAAGTATCACTCTCTTTTATGTAACAATCCCGCAGCCCCGGCAGGTCTTGGCCCTGCTGGTCCCCGCTGGGGTTTGTAGGACGTTCTGACCTACTTTTTATAAGACGTGCCTTGCAATATCACTATCAGTTTCTTCTATATATCTCCTACAAAAATCGGTCACCAATTATCGGATTAGGGTGGGCGACCAAAAACGTGCGTGAACAAGAAGCCTTAGGGACGTAACGAAACTATAGGTAAGACAAAAAAGTGTAAATAATAGATTATATTTTTGGATGCGGCAACACTAGTGGCATGACATATTAAAAGGCGTGTGTAGTTAACACTCATTTAACAAGTGGTCTAATTAATTACCGTTTAAAAAAATTGAGACAAATTCTGTCTTTATACATATCAATAGACATAAATTTATCAATGTACAAAGGTACGTTTTCTGTCTGTACACAAAAACACAAAAAATATATTAGCGCTAACTATTCATTAACATTGTCATAGGTACCATAGACTGCAGAATACAATAACTTAATAGACAAAATGTAAAGTTTTTGGACCTATTGTTTTAAATCTTTAAACTAAAATTACTAATCAATAATTTTTGTACAATAGACTGAAGAAAACAATTGTAAATAAGTTGTTATTTGAATCTTTACAAATACTTTTAAATAAAAATAGATAAAATTTAAAGTTACCTATAAGTTAATTAGTTAATTACCCCTTTTCTTTATAATCATTGTCTGCCTCTAGGCCTCTTTATTGTAAAAAAAAACTTTATTTTTGAACTGAGTATTGCATTGAGAACCATTCAGCACAAACTTAAATTATTAATTGCTGAAAAGAAATAATAAAACGGACAGTGCCTTGATATTTAAAGAAAAAAATATTTTTGTAAAAACTTTTTTCGAAATTTTGTTAGTATAAGAGAACAAAAACCCTGTATTTTCTATGAAGATAATCGTTTGTGTTGCGTAAGTAAAAATGTTACATTGAAAAGGAATTGTAAATATTGAGTTTACTATAGATTTTTTATTTGATTAAGATTTTATGAGATGTTATGCCAAATAAAATTTGATTAAATATTTTTTTAATGTTTTATTTTTACGAACTAATTTAATTACTTACTATCACAATCTTTGAGTTGGAATATTTACAAGGATTACAATACAATTACATTAATAAACTTTAATAAAAAAATCACTTATAACAAAAAAGCATTATTTACAATAAGCAATGTTTGTTCTTAGACATTACTGGAATAAAAGGAATTAAGAAATGAACATTCTCAAAGGATACGTTTAATTTTGATGTCGGTATAAACTACTAAACCTTTATTATCACAATTTAAATATGACATGGTTGTATATAATTCGATCAAACAAAAAATACTTTTGATATTGGTACTTAACTATAACAATCAATTAAAAAAAAATTATAACCAAAATGGTAAAGTGGATAGGTCATATCAATTTCTCATTAATCTTTGGGGCGCCTAGCAAAATCTTAAGAGCAATGTTACGCAGTACTGTGCCAAGTGTCGGTGTTCAGTAATGTGCGCAGGCGTTCTATCTTCTCCTCCTCAAGGTCCATGTAGTAGCTTGTCACCAGCATTAGCATGTAGATACGGATTACTGTGGAACAAAAGAAGAGCTTATTAGGATTACATAATGTACCTTATTAAGTTTAATTTCTGCATTATACAGGGAAATTTTCAGTGGCATGATTTTAAAACTAAGAACCAGCGCTAAAACACCAGCTTACAGTAAAAAAAATCGCGTCCGAATTAATCTACTTAAAAGCTACGTTACCTCAGACAGTAATACGTACAAACAGATACACATAACAGTGAAACTGATTACACATGTTATGACACCACTTTTTTGTATCGGGTGGTTAAAAGAAAAACAATTAAGTATTATTGTTTTCCTTCGATGACATCAAGACAAGAAGAATGTACGAATACAAAAGGAGAAAGGAAGCTATAGGAAGCACTCGTTCTTGTGCATTCTGATCCGTGATTCTGATACAAGTAAAATGTTTATTTTCCTTAAACATGACTGACACGCTTTGTTCTTAAGTATCATGCTACTCACTTAATCCAAGGAAGGAGATTACGAAGTACATGAGCAGCTCCGAGGAGTCGGTGTGACTGGGGATCATGACGAGCACCGTGCAGAACACGATCAGCAGCATGTTGGCCATCACGTTGCACGATGTCCACACCACCCATGGCTTCATTAGATATGCTTTTTCCTGGAACAATGGAATGACATGTTTGTAAGAAGCAGAAGGCTTAGACAGAATAAATCCGGACAAAAAGAATGAGCTGGGTACAACTGGCAGTAAATAAGTAAGATTAATTCAACTTTTAATTTATTTGACTGAATTAGTCTTAGAATAAACTGAGTCAAGTACAACCATAATTACGTTATTTTAGTTGGCGAAAACATAAAAGTGATATAATTTTAGCATCAGTAACTTAGTGAAATGAACAAACGTGTGAAACGTATGAAAATCTTAGCATGTCCAGATGACGAAATAATAAGTGGTACTATTTTGGTGGTGGTGGTATTTTGAGTTCCACCAAGTTTCGTGTGTCCGGATGACGAATAATGAGAAAAATGGAAGTGGAAAACATATTGCGCCGATCCCACATAATTTGGGAACAAGGCAGATATAAGTAGATTTTGTAGCAATCTACATACCCTCAACGCGCCAACCATCATAATAGTAGTAAGTATCAGCGTGATGATGTGTCCCACAATGACGCCGACTGCAAAGCTGTACATCATCACATTCTCCAGGTTGTCCATGTTGACGGAGCCCGGGATCTGCTTGTCCAAGGAGGCCAGACATTGTGCTAGTGCTAGCACTGTGTATAGCTGGAATAAATAAGGGTAATGTTAGTATTGTGGCATCCGGCCGTGCTCTCGCTCTGGCGGCATATTGGGCTGACAAAGTGTAGTCTCACTATAAGACATGTCATCGACACGAAAGAAGAAGTATTGTGGAAGTTTCATTTCTCTCTAAATTAATGCTGGTGTGGACTACAAAAAAAGTTAAACAGATGTTCATTACGTGTTTATAAAAATGTTTAAAGGAGAATGTTCTGAAACACGCATCGAACGTATGTTTACCGTTCTACTCTTGTTAAAATAGAATAGTTAGGCTTTTGATACCGAACGTGTCAATTCTGTCGACGAGCCCAAAAAATATAAAGATTAAAAGTTATTTAAGATTCTCTATGTTATTTGAGAAACAATGGGATAAGCAAGGAAAGTATTGAAGAGTCTATATTTTTTCACTGATTACATAATCTATCTAGAGGTAGTTACTATACTGAGAAGAAGAAGCTTTCGACAAAAATCTCCGTTTACAAGGCCATAGTCCTCCCAAATCTTTTATACTCGGCTGAAACATGGGTCCTCTATCGGAAACATATACGGGCGCTGGACCGATTTCATCTAAAGTGCATAAGAGACATTCTGAAAATCAAATGGTCGGATCGGATTAGAAATACCGAAGTGCTACGACGCGCGAATGTCTGCGGCATAGAAGCGTACCTGATGCGGCGACAGCTCAGATGGTGCGGTCATGTTCTACGCATGGATGATGATAGGGTGGCCAAACGCATCTTCTTTTCTGAACTCCAGAACGGCAGACGGAAACAAGGTGGCCAGTTCTTACGCTTCAAGGATGTTCAGAAAAGACACATGAAAAGGTGCAACATTGATCCTCAGAACTGGGAGACAAAAGCCATTTGCCGCCCTGAATGGAGAGGCCTACTAAAAAACGCGATCAAAGATTTCGAAGAGCAAAGGAAATCCGCACTGGATGCGAAGCGTGATGCTCTTAAGGCTAAAACACCAGTAGCCATTCATTTTAATTACGTGGACGGTATCCTAACGTGCAGCCAATGCTCGCGCACGTTTACACATAAAATAGGGTACTGCAGCCATCAAAGGGCGCATAAAAGAGCTGATCATCCTAGCTCTCCTCTCAATGATAACTGAAAGCAGTCACCATAGCCGAAATCGGCAGGGGAAGTATATATACTGAGAAGCCAGTTCTTGGCAATCGTTTGGGAAAATCGTATGATACCTATTTAAAATTATCGCTTTTCTGCTTTGCCATAGGTAATAACAAACACCTTCAAAATTCACAGGTTGTTATGTACATTAAAAATACTTACTATTATGAGTAAACCTGAGAATATGCAGCCGAATTTGAGTGAGAGACAGCCAAAACTCCTCTGCCTCGGTATGTTTTCCAATGAAAACGGCATCTCTGAAAAAAACATAAGCCACTTATTGAAAATGGTAACAAACTACGAAACTACTTAGATTTTGTTTCTTTTCTTTTCTGTTGAAATTTTTTGTATGTAAATAATAATTTTAGCCCACCTAATGATAATTGTAAAGCAAAGACTACATTTTCTAAAACAAATGACTAACACAACCATTTGTAAAAAGAGTCATCGAAAATAATTCTTTCGTCATTTAGATTTTATCATCTTCTGTAATACTACTTTGTGTTAAGGTAAACACATGGTTTCCAACTCAAACACAGACTATAACAATAATGTTGTAACATTTATCCAAAAACACCACTTCATAATACAACTCGTTAGTAGCTGCTAAGTACGAGCCCTGCCGGGGCTGCGTGATGGTTCGAAAGAATTACCGCGGCCCTGGTACACAAAGGTCTCTAGAAAAAACATAACGTTGGTTTAGACATGCAAATTCTGGCCTAATGCTGCACCCACAGCGGGAGATCCTTTCCTGATTTCCTGCCTACCAACCGTTTCAGGAGTTTCATTGAAAAACGCTCGAATATACATAGATATCACGGTATCTTATCAGGTCGGTCACGGATTGGCTAAACCTATCTGTTATCGCAGAATATCGATTTGATTAATTTGCTTGTCACAATCATAATATTTGAATATTACATCTACTTCAATTATAAGGGTTTACGGCTTTTGCGTCGTTTAAATAAATTATGCAGTAATCTTTAAATTGTCTGCGTATATAGCTAAAATTAAATTTTCTCATTTAAATTTTATTGACATGAAAGAGAAAAGTGATTAATGATGGAGAAAATTAAAGAATGTCAACATATTAGTGGGTTCGATTTCCGCTCAGGCCGAATCAAAAAGAAATGCATAATAGTTCCGACTCACATACATACAGTTAACGAATCATTATTCAATGAAACTATCTCAGATTCTTTGATCTGAGGAAACTATGATAAGAATCAACTTAGCACTGTACCTACATTATCCCAAAACTTTTTTCAATCTATACTAATATTATAAAGAGAAAAACTTTGTTTGTTTGTTTGGTTGTAAAACTCAAAACCTACTGGACCGATTTTAAATATTCTTTCACCATTAGAAAGCTATATTATCTGAGAGTAACATAGGCTATATTTTATCCCGGTGCGGGCAGCAGCTCCCACGGGACGCGGGTGAAACCGCGGGAAAACGGATAGTATATTTTAAATACATAAGTAAGTACCTACTTAGACTCTGTACTATTACACCACAATTGAAGAGCTGTTGTAATTGTGGGTTTCCTAACAACATCAACAGATTTTTTGTATTTGCAATAACAACATCTACTCAGATTGTTTATGCACATGTTTTGCATCTGCTAGCGCTGTCAAAAAAATTGTGCGTGGGAATCAGCATTTGGTTTGTTCCTAGAGGTCATTTACGGTATAGGTTGTCATTACAGGTACAGGTCATTGTTATATTTAAGGTAATTTATGTCTAGTGAACTTCCCTTGCCTAGTATAGTCAATGTATGTCCGTGTTACTATAATCTAACTCTCAAAATAATTCTAACTCCAAGTCGCTTTATCGTTATTTGAAATTCGAAACACTGCAGGCGCTAAATTAAAAGTAAATTATATTGTTTTACAGCCAGTTTCTTCATCAAAAGTTAAAGTTAAAGTAATGTCTAAGTAATGTCTGTTTTTTCAAGGCTAAAGTGACAGCAAAACTAATAGAAAAATTGAATTTGACCGTTACTTTTACTTTAGACATTACTTTGACTTTTACTTTGGCTTTAACTTTCGATGAAGAAACTGGCTGTTAATCTTTAAAAGTTATGTAAAAAGTTATTCTAATCATGCAGCTGTTAAAACTCAACTGTTTACAAATATTGTAAACATAGGTAATTAACCCTTCTTAGGTAGATCAAAGGTGTGATGATTTATTTATATTAAAAAAAAAACTAAGGAAACTATCATTAATAAAAGAACCATTATCAACATTACCATCACGATCATTAAAAAGAAAAACAAGATAAAAAAAATCTTCCAAATTCAAATTCCTACTCCCAAAAAACTAAAAAAAAAAACAAAACACTCACTCGAATACATTGTCAAATCCTTATCACAGCACTATCTTAACACTAAACTGACAAAATCACTCTTAAAACCGCTTAAATTAAGTAAATTATTACAAAAACTTTATCAACAGGAGTTGTCCAACGGCCTGGTACACATAGACTGTACTGACTGACGTTTGTACCACTGATAACAGTGCCTTTATCAGTAGAATATCGGTTTAGTACGACTGGCGATAATGATAGATAATCCCTCTATTTATCCCTGTTACACGTGAGGTGAATGAAAAATAATATAATACGTATTTACTAATTTACTTTGCTAATTTTCTTAATGAGTTAATTTTGTAATTAGTTTGTTTTGGTGAGCTTAGCATGATGGCCTTAGTAGCTTCCACAAAGGTTTCACCCGCGTGTGGGAACTATGTACCTACTTCGCACACCCGGATAAAATGTAGGATATAACCTACCTGGATAAATAGGCTTTCTAACACAGTATATTTTTTTGCGCGTTTAATCAAACTAAAAAACAAGTTTGAGTTTTGACAAACAGTTTTACTAGGACTTAATAGTCTCTTATCAATAGATATCTATGATATTTTGCTGCCTCATTGATGATTCTCTGATTCAAGTCTGAAACGTTTGTTTGAAATAAAATTCTATATTGATACTTTACTTACCTACTGTAAAATTGTATGTAATTTTTGTAAAAGAATGACTTTTCTACAGGCTAATTATATTTAATAGATTGGCCAATTGATAAAGCAAATTCGAAAGCCTACAGGTATAGGTGCAAGATATCACTTTCTAGCTCAGAAATAAAACGAAAATGTTATGGAATATTTTTATTCATTATGAACATTATTGAATGATTAATATAAACCTTAATCAATATAATTAAAGCTTTGTATCTGTATATAATATGACTACGTAGTCAGTCAAAATAATTTGAGTATAAAGTAGCTAAATAGCTTTAATAAAAGCACGTATAATATGATGCACCTATCTTCCTTTACATCTTATATAAATTATATCTTACACATTTCTACTTAACATAGGGGATATAGGTAAGTTCTGAAATATTGGTTTAACTACAATTTTAAATTTGTCGCAATGCAGACGATCATCTTTCAAAGCTTATAAACATAAAGGGTAAATATATCTAGAAAGTCTTCTAAAGTCAAAATATTTGAAATCCCGACGATGCAGCTAGGTTATTTATTTATGGTCCTATTTTTTTATTATAATCGGAAATTTTATGGTAATAAGATACGACTCTCAAAAAAAAATATAATCTGAATCTACATTCAGGACTTCTTTTTACGCGACTATTCAAATTGGTAAACTAAAGAATCAAAGCATAAACTGTAAAATATGGAACATCGGGACGGACTATATTTTTATTTTGACCCGTCATACTTAAGCGACTTGCCAATTTACACCCAAAAAAAACCATGACCTAAAACCCAAGAACATAAGTAGTAGAACTTATTTACATTATATTTGGTAAGACTACGAAATAAATATACAATTGACTGGTTGTACATAACTCAGTAATGGTGGCCATGTCCATGTGAAGCCGCGAGGGACCCGCTGATCACGGGTTGAGATATAACTGAAGAATGATCAACACTGCTTATTGCACCGCCAACACCACTTATTATACCACCTACTCCGCCAATTCCCCCAACTGCGCCTATTCCCCCAAGTCCTCCAATTCCCCCTATACCTCCCAGTCCCCCGCCAGCCCCAACAACAGACACAGGCACCGCAACAGGTTGGGGAACTCCCACAGGGACCGGAGCAGGCACCCCGACAGCATACGGCTGCGGCACAGGTATCCCCACCCCTTGCGTCACAGTCACAGGCACAGGCTGCGCGTAGGGATACGGGAAAGGTCTGTCTATAGGTACCGCAATAGGTCGGGATATAACTTGCGCTACGGGTTGGGGAACTGCTACAGGGACCGGGCGCGGTTGGTCTACAGGTACTCCTACATGGACGGGGACGGGAACAGCTCTAGGTACGCCGATGGGGATGGGTTGGGGTACAGGGATGGCCACTCGGTTGTGGTATTCTGAGTAGGAATGACGTATTGGTATGGCTCCTCCACCGAGTCCTGCAGCCCCGAGTCCTGCAGCTCCGAGTCCTGCAGCCCCGAGTCCTGCAGACCCAAGTCCTGCAGACCCGAGTCCTACAGAACCGAGTCCTATAGACCCGAGTCCTATAGAGTCTATTGAGCGCTTTCCTTGATCAGCACTCTGCGCGTAGTGCACGCAGAGAAACAGCAATATCTGCAAAAGAAATGTACATGTATTTTTCTTTTCACCTAAGTTTTTCTTGTTGTGATTACTAATTCAAAGCTCATTCTTTCCCGGTATAAGGAGGAAGAACTGACTGCGTATACCTGTGGCTATGAGAGAATAAAACTAAAGCTACAAAAACCATCCCATGTGTCGTCGAATATTCTTTAAAAATTAGTAAAAATATGTATATGAGAACATTCCTAGCTATTGACTTAGTGATGCATAAATATTAAACGCACTTAATCATCCATGCAAATATTACATGCAGCAAATATAATATTTTTTATCTAATCTTTCGATTCGGTTGTATGAATTAAGAACGGAATACCGAAAATAAGCACGTATCGTGTAGGTACTCCGATTAGATACCTAGGTGCGAGCACACTACTTCCATACATAGGTATTCTAGAAAAATCTTTAGTGTGAAAAAACACCCTCATTTACTTTTCATCTGTCATAATATTTACCTAAATTCTTACATCATCCTCCGAGCCTTTTTCCCAATCATGTTGGGGTCGGCTTCAGTCTTACCGGATTCAGCTGAGTACCAGTGCTTTACAAGAAGCGACTGCCTATCTGACCTCGTCAACCCAGTTACCCGGGCAACCCGATACCCCTTGGTTAGACTGGTGTCAGACTTACTGGCTTCTGACTACCCGTAACAACTGCCAAGGATGTTTAATGACAGCCGGGACCTACAGTTTAACGTGCCATCCGAAACACTGTCAATGGTGTCTAAGATATACTTAGAAAGTACATTACAAACTAAGAAAAGTTGCATTGGTACTTGCCTGACCTGGGATCGAACCCGCGCCCTCATACTTGAGAGGTTGGTCTTTTACCCACTAGGCCACCACGACTTTTCCTAAATTCTTAATACCTTAATTCTTACAATAATTATAAATACAATGTGACTCAGTCAGCCACCCTCCCACTCCAAAGCTACTGAACCGATGTTTTAATGCACAAATTATTAGTAATAGCTAAAAAGGACAAACACTTCTTTTTATTCAGGAGCAGGCAGGAAGTTGTACTCTTGGGATGTGGATCCGTGCATAACAGCTAATGTAGGGGACAATTTCCTAAGTCACTTATTTTGCTGTGCCCGACAGGGTCCATGTGAACTATTTATAAGTATTACTATCTAAGAACACATGTGGAAAGCAATAAAAGTATTGAGTATCTTATACTCTTCTTTCTTTCTTCTTTATACAATTCTGACAATAGTCCCATACAAGTAATGTCAAGTTAATATCTTGTTATATCAAACAAAACAATAGATGGATAGAATATTGGGAAGTACCGTAATATATGACACAGTTTCAACTATTACAAAACATGGTGATCTACTTTTGTTGATAAAATAATAATTATAAGGTCGTTTTAATGAGGTCGTATTCCAATTATCTGCGACTATCCCGAACTGAGATAAACTTTTAACTTAGACTGACACACTTTATTTTAAATCTAAGTTATCAATTAAGTTATTTCAATTAATTTTAACACGAATAAAGTACCAAAAACAAAGTACTTTTTTGATAGTTAATTTCTTTGACTTAAGTACCGAAGAGGTAGAAAACTTCCTACAATACATATATCGACATTAGATACTCATTACTTAATCGATGATCGAACTTAATTAGTTGTGAATGGCAAACATAAACATCGTTAGTAATAAGTTCCTACTACGAGATAAATAATCTTGTCATATTAATGGTAATTCGTTTTATGTTTAATTAATGACATCCAGTAAACAATCATTAAGTACCTATTTTTTTTTAATTTTGTCATGAGTATGTTTAGGCTAATTATCAAAAGCTCAGTTGTTTATCGAGATCAACGAAAGCTCTATTATCATAAACTTCTGTTACAACCGCAACCAAATCACCCATTCTAGATAAGCCTTAATTAAGGATACACAAAACTAATTAAAACTAAAAGCCAACTTACATAATAGAGTCGAAACATTTTCTCCGACTACTTCAACCAAAGAAACGAACGAAAGTGATCCAGTCAAGGAAAGTAAAGTACTTATAACACTATGTATTCTGCGGAAACAGGGTTTATACACCCTGTGTAGGAAAGCTGTGGATTTATATGGAGTTGGTAATTAGAGCAAGTTACCAAGTCACTGATATGCCAGGTGCAAAGGATGTTATAAGATGTGTTATGTAAAATGTTAGGCATGTTTGTATGATACTGATGGAAGAAAAAAGTGTCATCACTTGCAAATTAGTAATGGATTCTGTATTGATTGATTTGAGTGTGAAATTGGATCTCTGGAATTTATAATGAGTGTAGTTGAAAAAGTTTGAATTTTGACCGAATGTTTCTATTAGGCAGGGATGATGAGGTTTCCCATTACGACTAGTCATATTAATTATCAGGACTATTTTACAGGATTATTGTCATCAATAGTCAAATAGATCCTTAGAAACATCTGCTATTGACACAACTTAGTTCCAATATTAAAACTGTATTATTTTTACAGTTTCATGTAAATAATAACAGTGTATGAAAATGTGTATATCTATGTATTTAAGCCACAGAACTTTCTATGAATAGGTAACTAAAATTAAATTCCGTCAATCCTTTCTGATTAAAAAAAGAAATTCTATTCCGACCAAGTAACTTGGAAAAAGGGCAGGGAGAAGAAGAAAAGAAACTTTATAAGTGATTTTTTTTTTAAGTCTAACAGTCCCCTCTATAGACTTCCACATACGTGGAACACACCGGCGTCACCTATCTCAGATCTAGTTAGCGCGAACTAGCTTACCGACCGGCCACTATAGCCTAGAACTAGCTTCCACTAGGGCCACGTAATCTTTGATACAGTTAGGTAATATATGAGAATTGTTTACGTGTTTACTTGTAGTCGTTAATAGTTTATGATCTAGAATGATTTACCCTCGCTCTCAGAGACATTTAATGATTACTTAAGTCACTCCTTAGTGACGGATTGTCAAAGAAATCTGAGTAAGGTTCTACGTACGATATCCAAGGTTCGATACCTTCTCTTTGAAATATTCAACAGCAATTAAAAATCACGGGTTCATAAATTATATTATAGGTAAGATTACATACATATGTATAGAAGCGCTAACCTTTATCAATGATACCTTGATTAGACAGCTTTCTTATAGGTTCAAAATCTGCCACAATCAATAATTTTATTTGAAAAAAATCACGAGAAGTGATAATTAATCTTCAGTATAATTTTTTCCTGGATAAAAGCTCATTCCAAACTAAAACTAACTTAGTTCCACCCGTCAATCAGCCAGCCCCAAACATCCCAGGAATGCCACCCACTACTAGAGCCGTGTATTAACTAACATACATAGATAAATCAGGCGTTGTAACGTAGTACATAATGCGCAGGATATTTGTCCACTGAGTGTCCATTCAGTAGGCATAGCTCATAAAAACATCGGATTCCTCATATCACGAGCGCCGGTTAGGTCGGGGACTTGGTGGACGGAGAAATTATAGTTCTGGAGCTTTCTTCAACAGTAACTTCATTATCATCACTCCGTAGGAAACAAAATAAAAAGAAAACCTTATACGTCGGCGGGTCATGGTTAATTGGGAAAACGGATAATACTGCGAAAAGCTTAATAGATAAAAGGTATTTAAACAACCTATGAAGATTTTTCTAGAGGTATATTTGATTGCAAAAAGCGTCACATCTCTATGAAAAAAAAAAAAATTCAAGATGTCGTTTGAGCAAAGCTTGGAAGTCTCTTTTGAAGGATAATTTTTAAATTAGTTTTTTTTAGTTGCTAATTTAACTGACGCATAAATTAATAATAGTTTTCACTGCTTCTCTCACCAAACTCATACACATACACAAAGTCATATTCAGCGATTTTAACCCGCTCATCTCTCACCACCATAACCCCACCATTACGAAGAGTTACGTAGCCGCCAACTGAATGTGTGTGCCCCTTATAAGCCACAGAATGTGGTTCTGTCACTACTCTTATAAGGCCAGTACTTCCCTCTTCAGTTTTTTCATGGGCTGACCAACCGATCAGGGCTTACTAGAGAAAGCTGTAACTACTACACTATATTTTTGTGAAGTTGTTTTGACAAGTGAGTGATGTAATTGAGGGTATTTCTAGGGCTGTTCGTAATTGGAGTGCGTTTGTATTTCGTATTTAGATGTGATACTTAAGATGTGATATTGACTCCTAATTTGATTCTGGGAGCCCGAGCTTGAGAAAAGTGATTAACGAATTTCCCGAAATTAGTGCTCTCAAAGTTCATTTTACTGAGAGTGGTAAAACTATTGCCTCCAATCAGGACAATACCAAAGTGTGTCTACTTAAAATGACACCAAAAAAAATAACACGACCTTATAAATAATATCTTCATTAATTCACCATCCCATATTAATACTACACAAGCTTTCATGAGTTTCAAGAATAAAGAGCACATAGAACCTAACTGCACTTAGGTAAGTAAAATTATCTTCCATATGAAGTCAGCCTTATACCAAGTCAAACCGTTCGATATAGAAGTAACAGTTTCCTAGTTAATTAACATGACGGATAGCTCCACGGGTTTTTGTAGTACACGAGATACGGTATCGTAACAAGACTACATAGTAGGCAGCTATGATACACCCAGATGTAAGCTACTAGTTTACCATGGTAGGTTTTTGTGGTAGTAATTCTATGGAGGTGATAATCCTACTAATATTATAAACGCGAAAGTTTGTATGTGTGGATGTATGGATGTTTGTTACTCTTTCACGCAAAAACTACTGAATGGATTTTAATGAAACTTTACAATAATATAGCTTATACATCAGAATAACACATAGGCTACAATTTGTAAACATATTGTTCGAAATACTAAACCTGCGCAGACGAAGTCGCGGGCACCAGCTAGTACAGACATAAAGATGCACATCTTTTGGCGTTTTTGTTCAATTCGATCATAGAGTTCCTACTCTATCCTCCCCACTCAGAGTCATTTAATGGTTACTTAAGCCATTCCTTAGTGAAGGATTTGTATGACATTCAGTCACTAAGGAGTGATTTAAGTAATCATTAAATGTCTCTGAGTGAGGAGGTATGACAGAATTGAACAAAAACGAAATGATCCTTCATGCAATCTGAATATGAAACTGGGTGTTCTGTAAAATAAAAAAATATTATTATTAAATAGGGGATAGTAACCAATGTACCCGAATCACCAAAATCTACTTTATTATACAAGAGAAAACAACAACAATAAAAAGCATTTAATATTCCTTTTACCAAGCAATTAAATTAAAATCGACACCGCGTCAAATCTTTGCATCTCACCTTTAGACCACTTAAGATCCAAATAGACTACAGCAAACAAGATATCTTGATTAAATCAAGTAATCAGGCTTGCTACACATCAGATCGCTTAGCATAAATTAAGCATACAAACGGGCACGAGTTATGCGCGCACGCATCTCCGCGCGCGCATCTAATTCTATTGAAATTCTTGCGAAAATGTAACAATTGGCAGCGGGTGCTTGTGACCAAAATTAATCAACACCTGGACAATGAATGTTGGACCTTCCGTGGTTGTGTAATTGTCTAGACGTGACTGGAAATAAAGGCTTTACGACTTTTTAGTCCATTTAAGTTGAGTTTCAGCAAATACTTGACTTTTACTTGAAGATTAGGGTGGACTGCATCAAAAAACGGGAGCGCTTAATCTGCGGATTGTGTAAAATGTCCTATAACTTTAGAAGTGATGAGGATAAATACCTCGTAAATGCCTAAAAGGAACGTCGTGACACAATCAATGGTCACTAATGAAGTAATTTAAAGGGAAAATATTATTCGTTTTTTTTTCTACAGTATTTTTTTTTCTTCCTATTAATATTGAATGCACCTATTATCCTTATTATTCGTCACCGCGTGACAAAAAAACTCTTAAGTAACCATTACAATGTTAAAAGTCTGTGACTAAAATAATCATTACATCGTCGGCATCTTCACATCTTCCGTGGTTGTGGTGTTAACCTAGTTGCCCCAATTCATTCGTCATCAGACCCCGCTCGCATGCCAAGCAAGTATTTACCATACAAGGTCAGATGTATCGGGTATGCAGATCAGGATGTGTGCTGATTTATTTTCTCTAGTCTGCCCTAGAGTAAAAATAGACGAGAGTGAAAATTAAAATACTATTATTAATTAACCAGACCATTATTAATTAACCAGATCCCGGATTTTGGGAAGGCGAAACGTGGGGCCGAAGCCGAAAAACTGAAGCCCTTTTAATGAAGTGGTGACACAAAACCGATGTTTTAAAATTAGTATATAAAAACTTCTGCTCCATTCTGCTTTAGTCCTAAATTCAGCAAACTCACATGACGGTGAAATGCATAAAAAATACATAATTAAATAACAGTTTATTCTAGGCATCATCAGGCATTTCACACCAAATAATATACATAGCAAGCCAGTACTAGAACAATTTTCGTTGTTCAACTTCATCATTCCCAAAAACGCAACCTGATTCACGATGCAACAAACAAACTATAAGAATACAAAATAAAAAAGAGTTGTAAAAACCCTAAAATGTGGGCCAAACACACTAAATTCAATGCACATGGCTTGAATAACGTAACTATTGACACTGGTGATCTCAACCAGTTGGTGTCATATCACCGAGCTGTGGACATAACGTGCTGTTCACGTAACCATGGTTACGGGTGTAAACAATGATATGCATTTCTTTATTTATTTAAATGTTTGAATAATGATGGGAGTTTTTGGACCTTGAATTGTAGAAATTAAAAAGGCATATTATAATGTTAATGATTATTTCACAGATAAACGCAGATGGCAGCTCTGAAGTGGAACAAAAGTGCTTTATTTTATTTTGTATTTTTCGGTGTTCTAAATTAATAATTGATGAAATTGAATTGTATAATTGTAAAATAAATTAATAATAATTAAATTGTAATAGACAGCTGTTTTGCTGGGAAGTTTGTTCTTCACCGCTTCTTTTTCCAGCCATAACACTAGGAAGTGGTGAAAGTTTTGGGGGTGCTGTCATTCTTGTAATTTTGACATAATTTTGACGTTAAAAAGTGCTAATCCTATTAGCCTACTTTAATAAATGATTTTGACTTTGACTTTGGCTTAGAATTTAAGAAAAGATGCAACAACTCAAAAAGTTTTTTTTGATCACTGGGTCAAAGTTTTGACAACCAAAATGGTTGTTTGTAAGTAATGTATTAAAAGTGTGGATTTGGACGGAGTCGCTTGCAAAATCTAGTGCATAATAAAGTTTATTAGAACACAAGCGTAGTAAATATTGAGTAATTTACAAAGTATTAACAACGGCACTATGCATCGCATTGCAGCGTTGCATATAGATTGACTAGTCTGAGAACACACAGGCTAATGCACTTAATTAACAGCGGACTTTCCATACAACAAAAAATATTTTTATAGCAAAAAAATAAATTTAAAATTACAGAGCTATTTTTGTATGTGTAACATTTTTTCAGTGAGTAGCTTTTACATAATTTGATATTAAATAAAAATAAACTGTCTCTACAAACGTTTGTCCCTACCCAGGGTCTGACTATTTTTTTTTTCAAAATGTTGTAAAAAGTACATAAGCTTTTTTAAACTGTTTGCCAATCGGTAGGTATATCATGAGTGTGAACTTGAACTTAATTAAAAGCATTTTAGCGAGGAAGAATGTAACAATAGCTTTTATACTTAAAGTCACATAAAGCAAGGGCACTCCAAAACTCCTAGATGTTGAAATTCACAGCATAAACAATAGCTGAGTTTTGACTCATTATAATTTTTATTTTCCATTTAAACATAGCGTTCACTTTTAGACTTTAGAAAATATCAATTTCATAAATATTTATAATTAGTATTGATTTTACCTAGTTGATGCAAGAGTATTGAGTTACAAAAATATAGCGAGCGTTATAAGCCCACCTCAAGACTACAGATAGATGCGAGAACTGTGAGAAACCTTACTATAATTAGGGCATCAACATATTTAATCAAACATCAATTAACTTAATTCTCCCGCTATTGAATCCTCTTCCTAACCGACAATCACAGCACGCAGTGTTGACACTCGCGCCGTTAATCCCGGCGCGTGCGACGCATACCGAGGCGCGCGCGCGCATACGTCACACAGCGGTGTTCATGTTTCATGTGTTGCGGTGTGTGACTCAGGGTGCAGAATCTTCGTAGAAATTATTAAGGAAAATTGTTTTACTTTTCTGTTTTTAGGCTTTAGATCATGTTTGATCATAATCATTTATTGATAGTAAGCTAGTTAGATTAGTAGTTTTTCCGGTCAAAATATATACAAACCCCTAAAAATGCTCCCCATTTCCCTGGTGTTTCATCTTTCATTTACATATTAAGGATCTGTACAGTAGGAGAAGATCAAAACAAAAATATCAACTGCTAAAAACCAAAATTGTGTTCTTATACAGGTGTCTAGACAGTTCCTGATGTCTGATAAAGTTCTTACAGGATGCAGTATGATAACCTTGGAATCCACAATACTTATACAATCCCATTAGACCGCTTATGTTAATTATTATCATGGCTGATTAAAGGATTTGAAACTACCTCATCAAATCGTTTTCTATGCCAAACATTTTGTCCCAGTTTAAACCTGATATGCCTCACTGTGATTGCAAATTATAATATGACAAATGATTTACATAACAACTCAAAATGGTGTAATAGTCTGACATCCGCTTTTCAGGGTCGCAGATTCGATTACCGCTCCGGGAATGGATTGTAAGGCCTACAATGAAGGTACACACTACACTATAGACAGTCACTTACTACGATTTTGTAATGATCAATAATTTATTTCTCACATCTATTTTAAGTAAAAGTCATCAAATAACCCGTATTAAAGAAATTCATTACAAATGATGACTAAATTCAAGTACATAAATAAAAAAACACCGATAATCTTTTACCAAAAAAAAGCATTTTTGTCTTGTCGCAAAGAAAATGTTTGTCGTAAAAGTACCCATAATGTACAGTGACACAATAAATTAACATTCATCAATAAAAAGGTAATACACGAGTATTCGTAACGACATTTATAGCATTGTTAATCAAATTCATTTCAACAGGACTGCACAATGGCTACTATTTCTATTTAACAATGGTAAGAAAAACCGTCTTTTATGTAAGTTCGTACATACGACTTTGTTTCCGAAAGCAATTGTTAATTTACTACGAAATGCACTATTACTTGTACTAAGTTTTTTGTTTCTATTCGCGGCAATAGCGGTTTAACACATAAAGACTCCATTGATTCGATTTTTACACCAGTTTTGCACAAGCAACACCTACCTTTACGAACAAGATACTATTGACGAATTACTACGACCTACTAATTACAACCTCGACCTACTTACTTAATTAATGAACAAGATTTTTTGAAGCTTTGTTTGTGAGTTCAGTGTTAATTGAATGGATGACCATACTTTCCACATCTTGGTGCATGCTTGCTAAATTAATCAGGTCGATTTGAGGACGTTCTAATTTTTTGGTAGGTAGTCGCTTAACAAACGCGCCCATTATACGTGGCTACGATGCTGTAATAAGGCAAATATGCCTAAACTTTACGAAAAGCAAAAACTTCACACGAGATGTGTCTTGGAGTTTTTTGATACAATTGTTTCAGTTCTCCTGCGCCATTTGCATCAAAATCAAGGAATGTGGAAGCCCTTCGCAACCCTGTCAACAAACCGAACACCCGTACCTATATCGTACATATGTCGTAACACTCAGTCGTAACATGACATCATCTAGCTAGAAATTATTTAATTTTTTATAGTAGCACCCGTACTGGCTGACTGGCAGGCGCCTTATACGACGGCGTCAATGATTATGTCATTGACGAGTGAAAATGCAATAAAATTGATAGGATCTAGCACGGGTTCTACGTTCCTTTATGAATTACTAACTTAAAACTTTATGCTTCTCAGTTTAACTCAGGGTAACTAGAAGCCGGGCTGCGGGATTGTTCGAAAGAGTTACCGTGGCCCTGGTACATAAAAGGCCTACGACGGAACACGACGGTTTTTAGTCAGTAAGAGTCTGACACTCCCTCACCGCTGCTAACCCACAACAGGAGGGGGCATTTGATGATTTTTGACGTTAAAAAAAGGGTAACCAGAGGCCTATAAGAAAGATTTAGGTAAATAAACAAATTACTGCTATATACTGACTGTAAAGCTAAATTTGTTAAGCTATTAGGTAAGAATATGGCAAGTGATTGGATACCCCCGGCTGCTATTTAGAATAATTTTGATCGTCAGGACATTATATTGCAGTAACGTTTTTTGCTGAAAACGCAATGTCATGAAACTGGGACAAGCAATCAATTATTTCTGAGCATAGGATGAGGTTGCAAGTACTTATATTTCAACCAACAGAATCTTCTGACTATCTATTCTATACCTACCTTCTAATTACGAAGAGAATATTGTATCTGAGTACGGGAAGTACAAAGTTTGAACGGGGCGCGAGTGCACCACAGAAAACAGCATTATGTGTACGTTGAAAAATTGCAATCGACAATTTTTACTTAATTTATAAGTAATCTATTTATACTAACACATTCACTGCGGCAGCGTTAAATCTAAACTTTCTACTAGTGCGATACGAGACAAATGCTGCCCGTATCTATATTTCCTGATATGCGTTACGGCTTCTATTTTGCCGTACCAGAACCTGACTTTCAAAGCCTATACAGACGTGGAAACCACCTATATCAATGGTTTTTATCAACAAATCGATAGACTATATCCTTGTATACACCTAGCTGCAGTCGCCCCGGGTTCTCTGTTATACTTTGAAAGATACAGAGATTTTTCAAAATCTTTCATTCGCGGCAATATATATGCCGTACAGCGTAGAAGTGAAAAAATGCTAGGGATGGGGTTTACTTCTGGAATGATAGTCGATGGTTTAAAAATATTTTTTATTGTAGATAAAATATTCATATTTATCAGTGTTATATTATTATATAAATCAACATAATTATGTAACCTAATTATATAATATGTATAAATATGTATTTATGTTCTACCACAATCACACTATAGCGCCACCTAGTCCCAAATACATATAATGCATAGTATAGTTAGAAAATACACCCAGACCAAGACAACTAGACAAAGAATGTTTGATTTGTGTGGGAATCTAACCCACAACCACTACGCCAACAGACAAATTTTAAAAAAACTAAAAACTATTAAAGGACGTGTATGAAACTTAGTAAGTAGGTAGTTATTCCACTGAATTATTTTCACACTTGACATCTTTGGCATCAAGATGATGATTTCCCCTCTCTCTCTCTACTCAAATCCAGTTTTTTATGTGAACGTCTCATTGTAGCAGAACCGCGTAATATTTTTCACAAAAAATATTGTTACGTCTTGCTTACGGCCAGCACTAGCGCACACTGAACCGCCGCGCGGACGCATGCAGTGTGGTGCGGGGTTGGGGGGGTACGGCAAGATATTCGCCGTACCGCACTGAATGAAAATAATTATTTTACTGTGCGTTACGGCAACTATTTTGCCGTATATTGTTAGTGTACAATATTATTATATTAAAAGCAACAATATTGAAAATATCACTATCTCATTCCTACGCGCAAGGGAACTTAGATAAATCGCCCCCGCACAGTACGCAAAACAAGGACAACGAGCTACCGCACTGGCTGAGAGTCAAATACGGCCAAATACTTGCCGTAACGCAGTGAATGTGCTAATATTATAAAGCTGAAGAGTTTGTTTGTTTGCTTGTTTGAATGCGCTAATCTCAAAAACTACTAGTCCGATTTGAAAAACTCTTTCAGTTTTAGATAGTCCATTTATCAAGAAAGGCTATATATATAGGCTATATATCATCACGCTAAAATCTCAGAAACTATAAACTCCTACAAACTAGAAGGGAGGTAGGTTCTTTAAAGAAGGAAGACATGCATTAAGGAAGGATTTTACCAAAATGTATTCCCTATGGGGTTAAACGGGGGTTGATAGTTCGCAAGGAAGTCCTGTTTTAGAAGTGTGAAGTGTTCTAATATAAACCTATAATACTATTCTGAAAAACTAAACATAAGACTTTCTAGTAATCGTAGAAGTTAACTTTTCTCGTATCGTAATCGTAGAACAAACTTTTCACGATCTTTCATGAAATAAAGCGTCCGAGATTGATCTCGTTTTATTTATAAGACCAGTATCAGCATTTTAATGGAAATTTCACAACATTACTAAACTAACACAGATTGGATTAAGTTGTCTGTATTTATGTGGGGACTTAAATAGACATAGGAATTACAAGTCGGGCTATATCGCTCATTAAGTTATTTATTAAAGCTAGATAGAATTTTTTACCACAGCAATACTTGATAATACTACTAATACTTGAATGTAAACACGTTCAGCTCTTCAAAAATCTCATCATCATCCTCAGAGCCTTTTTCCCAACTATGTTGGGGTCGGCTTCCAGTCTAACCGGATGTAGCTGTGTACCAGTGCTTTACAAGGAGCGACTGCCCTATCTGACCCCCTTAACTCAGTTACCCGGGCAATCCAATACCCCTTGGTTAGACTGTCAGACTTACTGCCCTCTGACTACCCGTAACGACTGCCAAGGATGTTCAGTGACAGCTGGGACCTACAGCTATTCAAAAGTCTATAGGTAATTAAAGTACAAGTATATTATAAGACTCAAAAGTTTGCTTGTTTGTTTGAAGGGGCTAACTTAGAAACTACGGAACTGCATGTCGATTCTATAAAATATCACAACTCACTTCGACATCACTCTCACTTCGACTTCGATCTAAAGGTAGAATTCCGTGGACGCGACAATAGTCAACCTATGAAAATGTATGGCACCGTTGTCGAGGCCCGTGACAGTCGCGCGCGGCCGACGAATTTCGTAAGCTGCTCGCGGCATTGTCAAAAATTTAATTCTGGTTTTACTAAAATTCTATAGATGTTATTAAGCGCTAGACCATGTTGAGAAGCGTACGGCCGCGAGCGGCTCACGAAATTCGTCGTCCGCGCGCGACTGTCGCAGCCCTCGGCAGCGGTGCCATACATTTTCATAGGTTGACTTTTGTCGCGCGCGGCTGCGACAATCGCGACCCACGGAATTCTACCTTAAAGTTTCGTGATTGACATTGTCAAACTACACTAGCGCTACACTATCGAGCGTGTTGACAAGTTGAACTAAATCAAAGTCGAGATTTTGACAGATCTGTCAAAATCTGTCTATCTATAGGGGAGGTAGGGGAGAGATGGGCAGTTGGGAGACATGATCAAATCAGAATAAAAGGGGGGTCCTTTTATTCTGATTTCTGATCATAGTTTTGTTTTTTTTTTATTGGGTAGTTTACGTTACCGACTGGTAACGGTGTTCATCCATAGACTATCTGTCATTTCTGTGAGTTGTCAAGAACAAACACTCGTAAAAGTACTTAAATATTTTGTTGCGGTTTCGGATCGTTATAAAGAGAAAACTAATGAAAGGTATGTGTATTTTCTATTATTAATTATTGATTGTCAAAATCTCCAGTTACAATTATAGTAAGTCGATGCAATCCACACCTATTATACCTTTAGAAGAGAGTACTACAGCAATAGTTAATGGGCCCCACGTTTTTATTTAGTCTAATATGACCGGGACCACCTACGTAGGTTGACAGGTAAGTAACTATTTTTTATTTTCTAGTTTTCAGTGCACATAAGATAAAACCGTTTAACTTAAAAGTTTTTTTACCGATTTTTTTTTCATAAACTAAGTCAAAAGTGTCCAATGCTCCCTATGGTAGGGAGGCTTGGACATACCATGTAATGTATAATTTGTAAATTTTTGCTCTTCTTCGTCAGTGAAAATTTGTGAGGTTATAAATCTGCGCGAAAAATCCTTTATAGAATCTTGTTTCAGGTACCGTTGCCAACTTGATCTAGAGACTATTATATTTAAAATAGTGTTTAAATAAAGTTCTAAGTGTTTTAAAGTGATTAAGTGCCTACCTTTAACGATGGCTAGAATGTTTTTGCTTAAATCTTTATTAGAAGAAGCTCATGCTTTAGATAATTTAGAAAAGCGTCAACAATCTGCTAGAATTCGTAGTTTATCTTTATTAACTCGCGATGATGACTATGTGAGCATATATAGATTGTCAAAGGAGCTAATTGACCAACTGGAGTCTGATTTACTGCCCCTGATAAAGCCCACAAAACGTCGAGGCAAAGGACTTACAACTCGTGTAAAAGTAAGTATTGACACAGTTTATAGTTGAAAAATTGTAATCAAGCACACAATAATAAGAAAAACACTTAGTTCTTAATAAGGAGTATTCCCTTTATGTGGTTTCCCCGCCAGCTGATATGTTTTCAAAAGACTCTGTACTTCAGTTATAATATTGGTATTCTCTTAAGCATGAAAATAACCAAATTGGTCTCAATTTTGTTTTCACTAAATCCAGATAAAGTAGGTATTAAATTTTTTATTGATTTATTGTTTCACAGATACTATGTACTTTATCATTCTTGGCTAGTGGCAGTTACCAGAAGGTTATTAAAGAGGGCATCAGAACTTATTTATCGCAACCGTCTGCATCTCGTTGCATAAATGAAGTAGTGGAAGCTCTGAACAATCCGGCCGTAGTAAAAAAATATATAAGGTTTCCTCAAAATCAGCAAAAAAGGCAAATTGGCGCTGTCAGTATTTTTTTTCGTAGGGTAAGCATAGATTATATTCACAGCACGAATTTAGAGATTTCTGTTTATTTTATACTTAAAAGCTGCCTCAAATTCCTTACAATAACAAATTATAACTAAAACATCATATTTAGCTAAAATTCTGTGTCAAAACTGATAAAATTAAAAACTGATTAATCTCGGTTGACATTTTGTCGAGTGGGGAAGTCACTAGCACAGCATTGGTCGATGTCGAGCTCACTTCACTTCGCAAGTGATTAGGTGATGTTTACAGAATGCAAAATCAAGGTCGTTCTGAATCGAATGCGAAGTGAAATGCGAGTTGTTGTTAGAATTTTATAGAATCGACGTGCAGGCAGGCCTTGGCCCTGTTGCGCCCCGCTGGGGTTGCTGACAGTATTCTACTTGTGTAGCCCTTTCATTTGATACCCATATTGAGGGGGCTGTGCCATTTTGTGCCGGCGGCCATATTGGATTTAATTAAAGGTGTATACAAAATTTCAGACCAATCGGTTGACAGGAAGAGGGTGAAATTTGAATTACTAAATTTGATCCAAGAATAAGTAATAAAACAAACGGGGTGAGCTAAATAAAACCGTTTAAATATCTCGTAATGTTGAAACTGATTGTAATTTTTAGGAAAGCTCTTTCATTATATCTAGCCGAATATAAGAAATGGCAATAAAAGTTGATAATGATCTGTAAAATCTGATTTTTTATGCAATAAATTGTGAAAAAGTGCCCATCCCTCCCCTACCTCCCCTAAAGTATGAAATGACATTACGAATCGAAGTGAAATGCGAGTTGTTGATCGAGTTGTAAGGTCTCTGCACACAGCGGGCGCGGCGCGGCGGGACGGGATGGCGACGTGACACAATGTACTAGATCGTCGCGTCGCGTCGCGTCGAGCGGGACGGCTCTGTGTGGCGGCCTCCATAATATCTAGTACATTACAACTGGTCAGTGTCGCGTCGCCGTCCCGTCCCGCCGCGCCGCGCCCGCTGTGTGCAGAGACCTTTATAGAATCCCAGTACTGATTTGCAGAAATTTATCAATGTTAGGGAAACCATATATCGAAGATGTCCATTTTTATCCGGTGACTTATAGTATAGGTTCCACATGGTGCCAGTAGAATAGAAGCTGAGCTCAACAGTAGGTAGTGCTTATAATTAACACTTTTACAATGCAAAACATAACGTCATCTCCCTTAACAAGCCTTAAATTGTATACTTTCCATAAATAAACCATGAACACTCCTTCAAAAAAGCCATAACTCCTCAGAAAACAATTCAGCATTCCCTCCACGCGTTAACAGCCATTAATGAGATAGTTTACCGGCAGCAATCGTATTGTTAACTTGTCATTCTGTTAGCTGTGTCAGTTACGTCTAACTGAGGGAAACACGTTATTGTATCACTGTTTGACTTGTCCTATTAAGCTCTCTGATATCTAATTATATATTTAGCTTTTTCTTAGCAGATTCTAGATGTACTATTTATTTTGCAATTTACCGCTAAAGTTTCGGTGGAAACTGCATGAATACGAATAAAAAGTAACTTTCTAAAAGGGTTCTTATCAATAGGTTCTAAGGTTCAGCATTTCGGGTAGAAATGTTATCGTATGAAACTCGTATTTTGGGTAGAACTTCTTCGTCAAGTAGCTTAGAAAGAGTTGAATGAATTGACGTTTTGGCATGACCTCTGCAAAATTCCTCTTGAATGAATGAGGGCCAATTTACTCTCTAAAAGTCCTAGGAAATGTAAACAAACACAAACCAAAACCCATAAAAGCCTTGAGACATACTATGGAAAGTAGAGCATCGATGCATTCTTCGCGTGTCAATTGATATCATCTACAAAAGCCAAACCCAACCTTATGGCTTTCGCCATACAGTTCATAATCCCTTGCAGTTTCGGAGTAACATACGTCATTTTACCTGGTATTCAGATCTAGATCTATATTGTAAGGAGCTGTGGGAACTGAGCTTGCGTCCCTTTCAAATGCACTGTTATTTATAGTATTAGCTCAGTGTTGGTGGCACTATGCTAAACGGTAGGATGTAGAAATTGTAGGAATGTTGAACTGTGTGGGCTAAGATCCGAAGACAGATACGGAGGTGATTGATCGGCTTGTTCTACGTGACATGTTTTTAAAGACGGATTTTAGATGATGATTGTTTGGAAAAAGAAGATAGACCTGGCAGATGTCACAGATATAAAAAGTCCTGGGCAGATGAGAGAAGGAAAACTACGGAAGATTCGATTCCTCTGTTGAGGAATTCTCAACAATAATTTTTAAACCATGACGTCTTTTACTGAGCAATCTTTTTCTCCACTTCCTCTGACTTGGACTACTCGTCCCATATATGAATTTGACACAATTATTTTTTTTCCTTCCATGTAATTAGATACTCAAACTTCGTCTTTTAGCTACACTTCTTAGTTTCTTCCTTCTCACCAATATGGATTGCTTTACAGTCTCGCAAAGCAATATCGTGACCCACAAAGTCTGCCTCCATTACATAAATGTCCTCAATAGGTTGGTCCTCTGGGTGTCTTACAAAACGCATGAAATCCGGGACACCTGGCACCCAACCAACGCATTGTTACACTATATGAATGATTGTTAATCAACTATTTGTATTAGGTAATCAATTAGCTATGAATTTGCCAATTGTCCTCGTTGGTATGTCAGTAAGTATGCTCGCAGTTTCATTGATAAAGAAATCTCTCTAGATGTGTTTGGGCTTGAAAAATTTACTATCCATAGAAGATTCTTCTCTTTCATATTATTCACATTGTTTTCAATTTAACCAAATTATTTTTAATGATTGGATAAAGCTGCTGAATTTTGTAATTTATTCATTTTTGCATTTCATTAGGCTCACGTTCAGCAATGGACGTCAATTGGCTGATGAATGATGACGATGATTAATTTTTACTAGTAGTTCAATTCAATCATCACTATTTGGCACTACTGCACTACGCCAAGCTTGACAACCGATTTGATATTTCATCAGAAGCCTACATAAATGACAGTAGAAGCAAACGCAATGACACTAAAATCCAACATTTTATTGGTCTACCAGTTTCCTAGGTCCTATTGTATAACATCGTAACGTCGACTATTAGCGTGGTGGTCGCGTATGCTGACGATGTAATCTGCGTTAGATCTGCGCACGCGATGTTTACTGATTGATCTAGTGAGCATTTTGTAGTTCTGTAGTGAGTATGTAGGTGTATTGATGGTTTGAGATATAGAGGTGGTAATGTAGGGGAGATGTTCCCAAAACGGGTAAGCTAACGAAAGATGTTAAATAAAATAACCAAGAACATTACATGCGACTTGTATTTGTACTCATAAGGTTGTTTATATAATAAACTTTGGAAAACATAAGACAGTCTTAGTAATCTTCTTCAATATTCTGAAAAAAATCAAAAAAACTAAACCCCTTCGAAATACCCGCTTTGCCCTAGTGGGGGTCCTAAAACGGGTAACGCCTTTGGGCAAAGCAGGTAATGAATGAATATATGTGATAAATGAATTTAAAAACATTTAAAAAAATATCTTAGCCTCCTATTATCCAGGAAATCTTTATTGTTAATTAGTCTCCTTAAATATGTTAAACAGTTCTCTTATTTTGATCAGTCTAGATTACTCTTTTACGTCATTAAATGTTACATTTGAAATTATAATGCTACCAACAGATAATTTTGTTAAAAATCAAAGAAAAAATATTTAAATTTCTTTATCACGCTGTTCCTGTTCTTCTTCAGCTCTCTGTGGCTTTCTTTGTCTTCGATTAGCTTTCTGTGGGATCAATTGAGGAAGTGCCCCTTATTTTATTGGTGTTACATGATGATCCTCAGGTTGAAGAAGGATTGTAGTTTGTGATGGAGTCTTGCATGGTGTTATAAAATCCTTAAGAATTTGTGTTTCTGCCGTTATAGTCTTGCATGGTGTTGGAAGTTCTTCAATATACTGGCCTACTGGTGTTGGAGTATGAGGTGGACTTATAGCTTCGTCAAGAGGTTGCGGTCCAGTTTCATAACTTCCACATCCCACGAAGCATTTAAAGTTTTTCTTTTATATTTATTCACCCAATTAAAAAAACAAAAAAAAAAACAAATTAGGTATTTTTTACATTTGAGTCAGATAAATAATGGTACTGGTCAGCTTAATACATATCATAAATTATTCCAGGGCAAATCGGATAGTCACCCGTTATGCCCCTACCCGTTTTGCCCAAAAGCACGTTTTAAATTTCAACTACCTTAACCATAAAATAGTAAACAAGGAGACCACTAATTACTCACAATTAATAAGCATATAACATGCAAAATGATAATACAAAACTACGAAAACCATATCTTACACCATATTTGAGTAGTTAGCACTAGCATAATTCGATTTTTTTTAATAAGTTCAGCAGAAAACTTTTTTTACGTCTTACCTCGAACACGCTCGCTCCAGGTGCGCGAGCCGACTGACCGTGATCGGCAGGGGGGTAGTGTGCCACTCTACACTCACAGGTTCACACTAAGATCTATAATATTCGAATGGCAAGGCCTACCCGTTTTAGGAGGGGTACCCGTTTTAGGAACATCTCCCCTAGTGTTGACAATGATGAAGATTAAGATAGTAGAAATTTTATAGATTGATAATGGAGATGGATGTAAGTTATTTATATTAGGGTGCGTGAAATGGTTCCCCGAGGATGCGATGAGATGACGAATTACGTATAATGTTTTTGATGACCTGTTATTTCAAGAAAGGGAAGTTTCGAAATTAAAAGTGATGCAGAATGTTCATTAAAAAAACAATGGCCAACGGAAATTAATTACATCATGACAAATGTTTATTTATGGTCTAAATACTTATAGAAATGGATAGCAAAACCGGTCATCTAAAAAGCTATTTACAGCCTTATACTCCACATCTAACAGTTAGAGCTAAAGTGAACAATAAGTTACGTGAACAGACAGACGTTAGAGCACTATCAGATTTGTGTGACTCGCCCGATGCCTGTTGATGCAACGCTCTATATTGTCGTACGGACAATTTAGCTGCGACTTTTCATATATACCTATCATCTACTAGGTATTTAGTCATGGCAAAGTCGATGGACTAGCAAACGCAGCTTAGGACGTCCACCAACAAGATGGACAGACGACCTTTTATAGGTCGCCGGAAGACGCTGGATGCAGGTCCCTTCCAACTGGTATCTGTAGATATCTAAGGGGGAGTTCTATGTTCAGCAGTGAACGTCTTATGGCTGAGATGATGATGATGACTAGGTATCTACCTGGAGAACCGTGACTTAGAATCTATTCCATCACATGTGATTGTACTCTTAAATTTAAGACGGGAAATCATTACATGATCAAAATCATGGATGTTGCAGCTGCACAGACGTTTATACACTGATTGAAAAGATGGAAGGGAACACCTTTTAAGCATTATGTTTATCATGACATATCTACATGACATCAATTAAACGAGACTGCCAAAAGTGGACCAACATTGGGTGGGCTACATATAAAAAAACCTACTTTACAAACAAAGCACGCGCATAGTTTCCGCGATCGTCCATCACTAAGGGCCATTCCTACATTGTCCACGTTTCGTTGCACAAACTTATCGGCCGAGTCCGCACGAAATGTTTCAATTGGCTAACTAGAACGATATACATTGTGGGGAGATAATGAAGTTACTTTTAGGTGTTTTGAGAACTGAGAAAAACAAGAAAAACTAAATTCGACTTCAATTATATGCGGACAATTATGACAAATACTATGTGGATCAAAATCTGCTCCGTCAAATGTGTGATAAGTATAATAGAGCACTAACATACCTACATACATACAAACATATTGTTTTGGGACAAAATCAGTTAAAAAATCTCGTGCGCGACATAACGTCAGACAGAAAAGTGTGGAAGAAGAATACATGCTGCGCTCACCCCAAATAAAAGTCGAGATAAGAAAGCAGGAAGATGATGATAATATTTTGAAAATTGATTATGTTTACTCAAATGAAAAGTAATAGGGAAGTAATGGATAAACATAACCTTACGTTTCTCTTGAATTAACCAAGACTACGAACTAAATTTTCTTAAGTTATACCGGTTGTGGACTAATACCAATAAAATTGAACTACGGACTTAGGTAAAATAATTAGACCATATCCTTTAGTTGCAATGAACCAGCGAATGATGCTGTTTATACTAAACTGAGTTGAATATAATTCATAATAAATAATTAATGATTTACAAGTATAAAGCATTTTCATTCACCTTCACACACAGGTACAAATATTAACAAACACCATATTTCAAGCGGCTTCCTTCGACCCAAATCTATTCATTAAACAGACAAGCATACGTACTTAATTAACTTCTATATATTTACGACATCCTGACGTAACAGTGTTGCCAGGATTTAATATAGTGCCTGAATAATGGGCAGATAAATTGGAGCCAGTTGGATTGGCGTCCGGGGTTGCATCATGCCTTCCTGCAACGGTGCGCGGCGCTAGATTAGGTAAATTGCAGATATGACTAGGGAAATGGAAAATATTCAAACTATATGCAACTTACTTTGCTAGTAAGTTTATAAAAACTCGATGAAAACTTGCTGAGAAAGTTAATAAAAATTAAAATTCTTGTATAGTCCTTATCAGTTAAGAGCGTTTTTGAAGTGTTAGTATCTAGTGAAGTCAAAAGTATATTCTAATGCCGTGGGAAAAAAAAAAACATTAAAACAGTTTCATCAAGAAGATCAATGGTAATGTTGCAAGTTATGCAATAACACTAAGAGAGACTAGAAAAAATACCTGATGTATGCTTAATAATGAAAATCCTTATGTCCTAATCAGATACCTTAATTAGGACTTAGAGAAAAATCGAATTAAGAACCGTGAACTCTATGTCCCTATAACTAATCTATGAATCAATACAACCTTCCAAACTCCGAGCAGATATTTTATGCACTATTGTGCAAGCCGACTAATGCCTTTTTGATATACATCCTGAAGTTAAAACATTTAGTTCAGTTACAAAATTGTAATTAACTCTGTCGATTACTCTGCACTGGACGGTTACAAAGTAAAGGTTGTTTAGTTTAAGCTGTTCGTAGATCGTTGAAGTTGTTTGTCATTTGTTTTACTTGATTAAGATAGCTATCTTATATCTCTAGTGTAAATAGATATACTTGGAATACATTTTTTAGATTCTCCATCAATGTAGGGTGAGCGTTTTTGGGGTTTATTTAAACGTTCTATGTAGTTTCAAGGCCCGTTCATGGACTTTTATTATTAGTATAAAATATTAATTTTTCGTCATTTTTAACCAAAAAAAAAAACAAAATTACAGTTAGGTATGATCTGTTTGACAAGTTTTATCACGCTTATCATGTTCCAAGTTCGCTTTACTAAATGAGTCGTTTTAGAATTCAATGTAACAATGATATAATGGAAGAGGAGAAAATGTACACAACTACCGAGCGCTGAAAGTTCAAAGCAGCTGTAGTTTAGAATGAAAGGTCAGTGGGTAGGCAACAGGCACCGTAGCCCCGTAACCCCGCAATGTCGCCGCCTGACATTTACTACTGCAGGTGAAGGGCTTCTATGTAAGAATATCCTTATGTGCACTGTATTGTCTTCTGAATAAACTTGTCTTAGACATAAGATAGATAGAATATTTTTTGAGTTTTTGGATCTATCAAAAAATATTTTCACACATACTTTTACTTGAGTACTTCCTCACCCATTCGAATTTAAAGAAATTAGCAGTAGTAAAAAGATTTCTATGTAATATTTAGGGTCCTATCTAGCGTACATGTTCGTGACATATATCGGCTAAAATAGGGATTAAAAAAATAATCAAAAAAATTAGTGAAATCGATGAGAACACGAGAACGATGATTACTAATATTTTATTGAAATTCAAGATAAGACTACATGACGATTTACAAAAGTCCGATTGAAAAGTTCCTCTATATATGAAGTCAATCAAAATATTATAAACAACCAATCCCAAAACTGAAAACAAATTAGAAACTTATATATTAATGAATACATTTAAATCCCTGATTTTCATCAGGCACTTCTATCTTTATTAGGCCGATTATGTAAATAGCAAATGAAAGTAAAACGAGGTACCTACTACACTTGACCAAACGCGGTAATGGTGAGTCACAATGCAACTTATGGGTGCACTTACAATTGCATCCAACTAGATCCTTTCTAAGATACTGGTTTTCGATTTTTACTACCCGGCGTTTTGCAATGTTACAATGCTTCCAGATTATGCTTTTACAGATCTAAAAATTACCTGTCAGTGGTATATAGTTCGCGCCGGTTAATTTTGATATTCTGAAGTTAGCATTTGACGTTTCGTTTCACGCATGTGCAGTAGTGTTTTGTTTGTTCATGATTCTAAATGATACAAAACTTCAGAGAAGCAATAAGCTTCTCAACAATGTCTCTACGAACAACTACGCAAAGAGACAAATCGCTAACTTCAGAAGTGTAAAGTTATTTTGGGCGTACACAGGTATATATCATTATGTAGATTCAAATTCAATTATTTAGACAATGTGCCTACATGACAAAAAATCTAAGTTGTGAACAAGACACTGCAAAACCGATGCGCCCATGTACCTTATAAGCTTTGTAATCTATGGCTCGCTTAACAGTGTGTTTACCTAGGTGCAACCTTTTACCTATTTACCTACATTTGTCATGTCAATTGGAAAGCGTCCAATGTCGAATGTCCCCATCAATCGTCACATACGCTGTATTTTTCCATCCTTGGAAAAAAGTAACCCCTAAATGGCGTTGTATACTTGTATCATTAGACTTTTTAATCGATTCAATGCAGAAATCTCCAAAACACTCGATACCTATTTTAGTGCTGTATTGTACTATCTCGATCGATACGATGAAGTCGATCCTACTTACTCAGATACTTTTATCACTAGTACTAGTAATATAACCGAACCGATTTGAAAAATTCTTTCACTGTTGGAAAGTTACAATATTCCCGAGTAACATATATACTATATTTTTTCCCGGTACGGGCAATCTTTCTCACGGGATATAGTGAGTGATACCGCGGGAAAACAGCCAGTCTTATACAGTCGTAAGTAATTTAAGACACATGCAGTTATAAGCATACCAATTATACTAAGGCGTAGGTAGCGTTTAACAATTACTTTTCGGCCCTTGTGACTAATAAGCTAAGCTGATACAGGTACCGTGAGAACGTGCAGTTTACTCGATAAACGATGTGAAACAAATCGATAGAATCGATCGCCTTTTGTTAGCTTTTTATGATACCACAAACTACAAGTATGTTACAAGGAGTTTTACACTCATTCATTTGTTTTTTTATCGAAATCGGACTTGAGACTGTTCTGATAATATAGTTCCTTCAGAGATAGGTACATAGATTAGGTAAATATTACAAAAGGAAGGAAAACGGAGAATGGAAAAAGAAAGTGTGATTACAAGAAACAGTAAACTTCTCAAAAAATAATAAAATTAAGCATATTTTGTGCCATTAGCTGTAAATTTCACAAAATGAAATATCTAATCGTCTAGTTATCACATTATGTGAGCAGAATATGTCAAAACCTCCATCCAAGATCCATACAATTTGCAGCCACTATCACTTAATCAGATTACAATCAATAAGGATACTATCCATTGCGCTTATCATTATAATCTGGGGCCTGAGTCTGCCAATATTACTTAAGCTATCTACGATTGATATCCAACTAAAATTCAATCACGACTCTTTGTTTAAGAAACATGTCTGTTGATTTACGATTGCAATATGATTGTAGAGCAGACTACCCTGTAGCCTTATGGCAGATCAATGAAATTTCATTGGAATACGATTGGTCTTATATGTATTAGTAGCAGAATGCCCGCTAAGATTAAAACTGCTATTGAGATTCAATTCTTATCCAATTGTCACATTATTAACTTAGCAGAATCAAGACCCTGGTCGAAATATCCTTTCCAGTAAATCGCCTTTGCTATAATTTACGTCATTTTCAAACGAGGTGGACAAATGTTCAGATATGTCTCGACGTAACCAGGTAAGATGACCTCTGGTAGTATATAGGGTACGGGAAAAGAGGTGCTCTGAAGATATAGATTGCGTGGACGAACTATGGACAAGGGTCTTGGTAAATTGGACGGGGAAGCAGTTAAAATGTGCCGCGGTGAAAGTTGGAATTGGAGTGGTTTGGTGGATGACTGTTCGAAGGGCTGCAGTTGCTTAATTAGTGTAATGGGACGAACATGTAAAATTTATGATTTAGAAGATAAATAATAGACCATTTTTAAGAATTTGAATGAAGAAAAGAAAAGGTAAACTGAGTCATTTACTTTACTAAACTGAAATAAAATATCAGGGAAGAAATACTATCATAAAAATTTTCATATCCAGTGCTGGTACACTCTGTCTACTGTCAACTGTGAACTGAGAGTAATTTTGAGCACATGATAGATTTCACAATATTACTATGTGTTATAGGAGAACAAAAAAAAGAACATAGAATAGAATCAATAGATTACATATAAATACTAATACTTTTCTGGCTTTTTTCGACTATGCACTAAAATTATGCAAAACTTCACCTTTCATTCCTTATCGACAAATACAACCCTAAACTTAAGAACAAAATTACATCCCGCAACAATCAAAGATCGGCCCACAATACCCAAAACTCATTACAAAAACAATGACTAATTTTCCAGCTAATTTGAATAACGTCCAAATTGCCAGCATACCTGCAACACGGGTGCTAAGTGTCGCAAATACTCGCGTTTGAAGTTAAACCAATGGCTCCAATAGTGGGGTTGTGTGCGACCAGCCTTATATAAGTGGTTTGTGGGCCTTAGAGCACATATGCACAGTGTGCTTCGATCCTTACAGTGTTAAAGTTTCAGTGCAGTGCTTAATTTACACTATGAAGTCTTACGTAAGTGTTTGTTAACTTAGAATTAGGTCAGCTAGGATTTTTTTTTTTGGATTAACTTTAGTTTATATTTAGAGTGTTATTAGAAGACAATTATCTCAACTTAAATTACATTTTAAAAGGCCCTTTTATAACAATAATAATAATTAATATAAAAAATACTGTGATTTAAATATTTTTTTAACATACATAAAAATCAAGTTACCTTAAATTTAATAATAATCACAAACAATATAGGTACTAATTAGATAGTGCAGCTTACACGATTTTCCCACGGATTAATTAATGCAGAATGTGCATTCTACACCACTGAACTGCACGTTACCGGTCGCGATTGCAATCGTTTGTTTGCCTACTAATATTCTAATTAGAATTTAGTTGCTTAGTTGTTATTAGGGAAAAGGCTAGGCAGATAATATATAAGTTGTTAGGGTAGGTTAAATGTAATCGGGAGTTGTTTAATGAAAAATTATAATTACTGGATAAGATCTTTCCAGTAAACTATGTATTTCTATAAAGCATCAATTTTCCAAAAGAGTATGCCTTTTTAAAAGCTTAATATAGTTTTTTAAAGAGATCAAAGGCATAAAGCTTTAAATAATGTTTTGATAGACTGAGTTCAAAGGTTGATCGTAGTCCTAAATTAAATTGTAGCGTCGTAGCAATCAATCAATTTGCTTTTGATATAATTTAAATGTTCATAAATGTAGTAAGACATTTAATCAAAAGATTAAGTCGGAAAGACAAAACGGCTGTATCTGCACACAGGTTCGATTCCCGACAATTCTACATGTAACTTACCTATAAATTAACGGTTCTTACGATACTTGTAGAGGTTATAAATAAATGTAAGTTCTTGTGAGGAACAAGCTAAAGAAAAACCTCAGAAAAACCCTTTTTAGCCATAGAAAAAGTAACTTCATTAAAAAATGGTTACTGCCCATAGCTATGTAAAGTCAACTACAGTGGGTAGTTAGATAACCGACTAGTTATTTTTCTCAGTACTCATGTCATTTTCCTGGACCGGGTCCAAGTATCAGTATTAGTTGGTTTTCTCGTTAATTGAACCACATTTTTGTTGAAGTAATGATCCGAGTTACGTGGGTGACATCACCTATAGGTTTATGCCCGTTTTCACCAACAATATCTTAACGTTTCCCTAACTAAGTGCCACTTAGAATAAGGGCTCCCCCAATAATAAGGGTTATAAGGGACACTTAAACTTTGGTGAAAACGATATTCGTATTAAGTGTTCAATAAATGGTCTTAAGGGATCTCTAAATTTAGATGTTTGTTGGTGAAAATGGGCATTAGTTACCTAATTAGTTAACTAGATGTGGATTCTAGAACTTTAGTTGATAGGTTATTAAAGTCTAAAAGTTATCAAAATGACGGAAGTATGTATAAAGATACTAGCGGTTTTAACGGGTTTTAAGTTCGAATCCCTGATTGTTAAATGTTGATTTTCATTTTCTTTAGATGTATTTCTAATACCTAAAACTATAGAGTTGCACTTGTTTATGATAGTGTCTATAATTAAAAAAAAACCCATGTAAAGTATGGCTATTGTCATAAGCCGGCGATAAATTCAGACGTCGGATTACGATATAAAAATGTTACTAAGTATGTAGGTACAATAACAGTTTTCCCAGCCAAACACTTAAGCAATCACGCACACGAACAATAAAGACCAAACCAAGCAGGTACAACCAAAACGTTCCTAACATACCATAGACTCACATAGACAAAACATTCTTAGTATCACATAGTTCGACAGCAAAACAATCACCACACTTCATTAATTCCGTGCCCGACTGCACGCCTACGTAACAACAACACGCGTAAATCATGTTCTAATATCCATAGCATGGCATCCCTTCATTACCATTCTGATCCGATACGAATTTCGTTTGTGACTGTACTTCTTACATACTAAGTTCGATGGAGTCATATCACGCAACAAGTAAAAGTAATCGGATGCATTGTACTGCTTAATGTATGCGTTAGTGCATTCAGGGGACAATTTTGGCGATGGTGGTCACCATTTCTCTTCATTTGCATAGGTTTGGTGTGAGGGGAGTGACCTTTGGGTGTGTTTTTGGTTGCTGTTGTTTATCTGGTGTAAATTAAAAGAAAGTAAAATGAAACTTAATAATATGGCAGTAGTTGTTTTTGAGTCTGACGATACGAACACAATTTTTAGGAGATAACGACAATTAAACGGTACCTACCTTGAATCTTACAAGCCAGTCCACCTTCCCATATTTGCAGTTATAAATCCTTATCCAAAAGTATGGTGTTAAAGAAAAATCTTTTCCCTAATTCCAGATCGCAGTACTCTTCTTGGCAGCCTCAGTTCTGGCTGAGCCTGAACCGAGCAAAGTTGTCCAGAAGCGAAGTGGCCTAGTAGGTCACTACGGAGTCAGTGCTCCACTCATTGGCCATGGAGTGGCTTTGGGCCATGGTCACTTTGGATATGCGGGTCATCTGGGCGGTGGGCCTATTGGACCTATTGCTGCTGGGTATGCTGCAGGCCCATTGGTTGGAGGTCCTATTGGAGGAGCTATAGTGGGAGCTGATGTCCATACGACTGTTACGAAGCATGTTGGAGTGCCTGTGCCTGCTCCCTACCCTGTACCCGTGGACAGGCCTTACCCTGTTGCTGTTAAGGTAGGTCTTGATGGTTTTAACGTTGTTTGTCTCATTGAAAGCAAATATTTTTTACCTTGTAGTACCTAAGAAATAAAACCAATTCATTGGCTTAGTGAACATACATCGAAGACATTCATTCAAATTCTTTACCATGTCATTGCCAAAATGTTAATCCATTTCGTCTTCAAGATTTATTTTACGAAATTAAAAACCAAATCTCTCCTCTATTCCAGGTTGCAGTCCCAGTACCAGTAGACCGTCCTTACGCCGTCCCCGTCCCCAAGCCGTACCCAGTGACAGTGGAGAAGCACGTCGCCGTCCCGGTCGACCGTCCCGTGCCCGTCCCTGTGCCGCACGCCGTGCCCTACCCCGTCATTAAACAAGTAAGTATGGAGTTTAGACCAGACTGACAAATACTGGAACTAAAGGTGGAAACAGCTTCCAAAACCAATGAGAATTTCTTCTTGCTCCCAATAAGAAAGTCAGAGATAAAAACACCACCACCATATTCATTCAAGAAGACACCACATTTAATTCTACGGGGAATTGTGAAAATCTTAGATTGAATCACGTTCAACCTCCCATTTATTTTAACACTATCGGCTAATCCACTAAAAACCAGGACATTTCTAAGTAAACTACTTACTCTTAATTAAAATTCTATAACCGTCCTGCGTAAAGTAATTCCTATGGAGAAGAATCTACGTGCTAACTGCGAGTGGGTTAATGAAGCGATTAGAATTACCGTACGAAGTGGTATTGTATAACACTGACTTCCCTGAGTATGCCATAATGTGGCCTTGGCACCATGGAGCTGGACATTGTGACATAATTAGCACTGAAGAGTAAATGACATCATATGGTATATCACGTCTTACTCTGGTGTCCTTAAATTCTCTGCGTGGCAAAAAGTGAGTTAAAATACAAGTAGTTAGACTGAAGAATGTATTTGGATTAAAATATTAACTCTTAAAACCATTACCTTTGGCCATACATCAGAGATGACCGTATAAAGTTAAAGAAAACCATTTTCTTGTCTTTGGCAAAACAGCATAGTGTCACTAGCAATAGTCGAATAACCTGAATCATAAAAGGAACAGCCTCAAAATCATAATCAAATAGCCTACAAAATAATCAATAAACAAACACGATCCAGGTAAGACAACACTCAAGCAATCAATAGAAGCTCCATAGACCGTAAAACACGATAATGGTGGGTATTAGTATCGCTTCCGTCACGACGGCGTCGCACGCGCCGGTCAATTGAACGTAATGGAGAGACAACTTGATAAGCTAGGCCGGTTGTATGTGACTACACAGTTTGTTCATGAAGGAAGATTTGATTGAACAATAGTATTTTGTATGGTGATACTTTGTAGAGTTTTTTCAGAAAATGTCTTGAGAATTAGGTCTACTTATGTGTTTATTAAGCAGTTATGAGTTTAGTGTCTTTGTGGTTAAGTGGTATCTACATTTTCGAATGGTGTCCAAAAATGACCCATACCAAACTTGGAGACTTCTATCTTCTATGTCCTAGAAGAACAGTCTCGTGATTCAAAGTGATTTACTTCAAAAACCAAAATCAACAAACCTGTTTTTCCAGGTATAAACTCAAATACGATCATTAATCATTTAATAAATCAATCAAATAAATAAATAAATAAATCATTTCGAAAATACCAGCAAAAACTGTTAAGATGAACACATAATGATCCTTAATAGTATTTGCGTAACCATAAGACTGAACACAAAAAATAGTCACGTTGCAGAGGCTCACAAAATATTAATTTGAGAAATCAGCACAAAAGAGTTATATGCTTTGAGCTTGTACACATTTTTTTTTCTGCCCATTCAGTAACTTACTCTCTCTTTCCAGGTCGGAGTCCCAGTGCCCCAACCCTACCCAGTTGCCGTTCCCAAGCCCGTCGCCGTTCCTGTCCCCGCCCCAGTAGCGGTTCCCATAGTAAAGTCTTACGCTAGTGCCCCCATCATCCATGACTTCCACGGCCATGGTCTAGCTCACGGACACTCGCTGCACTCCAAATACGGATGGTAAACTGTCATGAAACGTCACTCATTCAATGACAGATTCCAAATTCAAAATTCGACCGTTGAAAACCGTTTTGTTCTTTTTAAGTTCGAAGGAGTTTACAACACGTTTCTCTATGATTGTGTTGCATAGCCCTCGATGTAGGTTTTATATGATAAAAAAATTAATAGGGTTTTCTCGTTTTAATCTGTCATGTATAAGTGATGAAATCCAGTAGATGAAATGTTTATGTAAAGGCATTTTCATATGGGATTCTTGTGCGTAGTCAGAACGATATTATGTGATGTAGATAAGTGTAGATTTAGGTGTGAGTGTATGATATAATAGGACTTTTATCCGTATTGGAACTGTGTCATTTTGTCCTAAACGTGTATGGTCGCTGTTGAGAAAGTTTAAGGATGGCTGAAATGTCCAATAATACCATCTTGTGGATGATAAATGACGTCACAATTCATATACGGATACAAGTCCAGGTTTTGTGAGAGAAGTTTAGGGATAAAGTGCAATCACAACGAAGCCTGCCGCCATTTTGAATGGAAGTATTTCCAAAGTAGGTTATCCGTGAGACCGCCATATTAAAAACGAAAAACTTTTTGTTTTTATACTTTTTTTACAACTTGGTTGGGCGAAGGAGCTGAGAAATTTTGTATAACCTACTTCTGATATACTTTGGTATATTATTTTTGTATATGAAAAATTGCCATAATAATATTTATTAATGTATATTAAATGAAAGTAGAGCACATCCATGACAGTAGATTTAAACCATTAATTTTCAAATCATCTGAAGATATTTTTATTTATGTATGTATGAAATCTATGTAAATATCATTTGATTTGTCTGACATTTTGTATGTATGTAGTTGAATGTATTATTTTGATGTTTTTTATGCCAATGTTTGGTTCATGTTTTCACATGATCTCTGATGAAAAAGTAAAGCTAAAGGCTTCGAGAGTTAGTACCTGGTAAAGCACTGTTGTATATAGACTTTTTTCTATTTTTCTAGCTTTAATGATGAAGAATACGAGTTTATTTCGACCGCAGTCGACTAAAAACTATTTAATGTACGGCCTTTTTGTAATAAAATGTATATCAAATATTTTTGCCTTTTTTTGTGCACATCCTTGACTCACGAAAACATACACGCTTGTAAGAATTAATGAAAATCCATCAGAATTTTATACACTCGCTAAACATATTGGAACAGCTAAACATAAGCTAATATACACACGATCTACAAAAAAATATTTCCCTACAGTTTATTCGAAAAAACTAATCATTTTGTATCTTTTAAAATATTTTCCCATTCATTGATTTTCGTCTCACGCTAAACTGTAGGTCCCGGCTGCCATTTAACATCCTTGGCAGTCGTTACGGGTAGTCAGAAGCCAGTAAGTCTGACACCAGTTTAACCATAGGGTATCGGGTTGCCCGGGTAACTGGGTTGAGGAGGTCAGATAGGCAGTCGCTTCTTGTAAAGCACTGGTACTCAGCTGAATCCGGTTAGACTGGAAGCCGACCCCAACATAGTTGGGAAAAGGCTAGGAGGATGATGATGATTGATTTTCGTCTCACGCAAATTATTTAATTAAACTAGAAGTCAACCCCAACATACCTAGTTGGAAAAAGTTATAAACTGGGAAACATACTTGGGAAAAATAACATAGTCCCAAAAATGACATATATATAGACATCATTTCTTCTATCCCAATCAAATCCACAGCGGTACAACCAACTACGCAGTTCCTGCCAAAAAGTTCCATTACATAAGTCACCCTAACTAGTGGCGAGTCCACTTTCTATAGGAAAAAGGACGTGGTCCGCATACTCAGGCCATGGGAGTGACGTCACGGTGCCGGTCCACTGGATTATGTCGTGTTAGGTAATGTAAACACATTAGCACACCATGATTGGTGCGCGAATATGGGAGTTGGAACTGTAAAGGTGGAAATGTAAAAGGTATAATAATCTGTATTTTTAACCGACTTCCCAAAAAGGAGGAGGTTCTCAATTCGGCCGGTATGTTTTTTTTTTTTTCTATGTATGTACATCGATTACTCCGAGGTTTATAGACCGATTTACGTGATTCTTTTTTTGTTCGACGCAGAATAGCTGCCTGTTGGTCCCATAGTCATCAGGTCACGGATCTGATGATGGAAACCCTGAGAAATCAAGGGCAAACTTCAAAAGTTGTAGGCATACATAGGGTAAAAATTTGACACTCAGGTGTATGCCTGAAAGCACTACTCAACAGTAAAGGTTTGGAGCTGACCTGATGATGGAGACCAGAGAGGGTCGAGGGAACTCGACAACTGAATATGTAAACTACCTCGTGTTTGAGCTTATATTATTTGTGTTGACGAGACCTTTGCAACAGGGAAGGTTTGGAGCTGATCTGATGATGGAGACTAGAGAAGATCGAGGGAACTCGACAACTGAATATGTTAAATACCTCGTATTTGGGCTTATATTCTTTGTATTGATGAGAACTTTCGTCTTATATGGATAGTGACAACTATTCGTATCACTGAAAAGCTGTAAATACAAAAAAAAAATACAAAAAAATTAAACCGACTTCCAAAAACACTAAAAAGCAAAAAAAAACTAATTTTAGGTGCATCGGTCTAGAAGTCGGTGGCAAAATTATTAGCATTGCTGTGTATTTATTGTTGCATCAAAAGCTTGATGAATCAGTCTGATCAGTATCACAGTTTAGTATAAAATAAATGCCCTCCAAAGAAATAAAAACTTACCCAATTTTGATATTTGAACTATTTTAAAGTATTTCCTAATGACAAACACTGTATTTTCTAATTACATTAAATCAACAAAAAGATTCGCGGTTTGTTGCAGTGAACCTTCTGCTATTTATCATTGGGTGGCTAACCATCTGTGGCTCTGTACTACAGACTGTGTGGCGCCTGTAAGATGTTTGTAATGATGCGCTCACGAACTTACCTATATATAAAACGTACTAAACCTGTGTATAGGTTGTAGTAAATACCCATCATTCTATTACAAATCCAGTTTAGGAGATACAAGTTACTTATAATGGGCATTATGGTAAAGATACTTGAAGTGAGGTGAAATTGAGACTGAATCGGATGGCCTAATGATGGGTTAGTCGATCGATAGTTTAATTGATGTGAATAGAACCGAGACTCTATAAGATATTATGGAGACTAACACAAAGTTTAAACGTAGAACCTTACTGACTAAACATTTATTTTAAGTCAAACAATAATCATAATCAATTATTCATTTGAACTATAGCCTTTAAAATTTGATTGAACAACTTTAATCCTTATCCAAATCTAAATCACATCAACTTACCAATAATCTAACTAATCGCAACAATCCAAACAAACACACTACCGATTACTAATCCTACACAAAGGACAACCTTGCACAATGTGACGTGACCGGCATCGAACACGGAACACTCGCGGACTACTTACCGTTGTGCAATAGGGGAAAGAGGTCACCAGTCTGGAACGGCCGGCTAAACGGTGGTAAGTATAGTCATTGGTATTGACAAGTTAGGTTCTGTATAGGTCTTGTTCGGTAATACGTTTATGTGTAAGTAGCTTTTTTTTAGGTAGGCTTATAGGCTGAACGTGGATGGATATAGAGGCGGACGAGCAAAGAAACTATGGATGGATTGCGTTAAACACGAAAACGATGTAAATGATGTTGTTTGTGAGATGACAGACGACATAGATGTATCGAAGAAGATTTTTTTTATTCAGCGTTAATGCACTAAAGAATTTCCAAGGGCAGGCCCACTGTTTTTCCCTATGATGTTGAACAAAAGCTTGTATTGCATTTGTTCAACATGGAAAAGCATAATGTTTGGTCACCAGTCTGGAACGGCCGGCTAAACGGTGGTAAGTATAGTGATTGGATGACAAGTTAGGTTTTGTATAGGTCTTGTTCGGTAATACGGTTGTAGTTGGGCGTGTTATGTGTAAGTAGCTTTATTATTTAGGTGGGCTAAAGAACTTCAAGGTAAATGGAAAAGGAAGAGGATGAAAAAGACGAAGGATGGATTGTGCCAGAGACGATATGGTTGGAAACAGAGTCTCTCGTGAGATGAAATGACAGAGAAATAAGGAAAAACCACATGCTCCTGCCATGCCACCCGCATCCCGTGAAAACTATTTTGCGCACCAAAGATGAAAAGTTCCTATGCACTAGAATTTGCATAACTAAAAATTCAGTACTGAAACAGTTATAATCAAGACAGTAGGGTTCGGCTTTACATGAGCTAATTAGATGACATTTACCAACGCTTTTCCAAAACGTAGGTACCTTGTCAATAAATAACATGGTTTTTGAATTTCCCAAAGCCAACTTCTGTCGAAAGAACTTCCCCATGTGTGCAATATCGAAGTGTATCCATCTACAGAACTCCTTTAGAACTAATTCAATACGAAATTAACATTCGTTACATAATCAGCAGTAACTAGAGCTACTAGCATTAAACTGTGAATCAATTCTAGTTGAGTAACTAGCGGCTAGTGAGCTGATGTTCTGAATGGAGCATAGATGTCGCTACTATTTACACAAATAGGATTTATGCTTAGGGACAATACGATTCAGACATATCCTTACTAATATTATAAACTAGCTGATCCCGCGAACTTTGTATCGTTCAAACCTTCTCTGGACCTTTACAAACATTTTAAAACCAAAATCAGCTCAATCGGCCCAGCCGTTCTCGAGTTTTAATCAGACTAAAGAACAACAATTCATTTTTATTTATATAGATAGATGAAGGTAACTCTGCCTGTCTGTCACGTTTTCATGCCAAAACCACTGAACTTCCCAGAGTGTAACACCGCCAAATTTCAGACTCGGGACTGCTTTGTCAAAGTTTCTGGAATCGAACTCGGGATACTGGCTTCCGTAGTCACACTGAGACTGACGGTGCATGAAGGAAAATGATCAGGTGGTTAATTCGCTCGAACAGCAATTTATTTCCCTCGTAATTATATAAAACATAGATTCTAGATACCATTTTGCGATAAATCGTAAAGTAACTATTATATCAATGAACCGTTTAAAAATTCTGACCTCCAGACAGACGAACAAATCAAACGTGTCTAAGAAAATTACAACTTAAATACAAATAATAGTAGGCCAAACACATCATTTTCCACAAATTCTAGAAAACACCGTGACTAATATTAATGTGGATCTAGATTCTAGATATTGTCACAGACAAGCCATCAATCATTGATGCCAATGACCAACTCTTTGACATGGTTTGAGTTTCGTCCTCTTCGTGGCAGTCTCGACATTTTATGTAGATGTAATATTAATAAAAGGAGTCATCAAAATTTACAGAACTTTCACAATAGGGAAAATGCTGCGCGTTTATACTCAGTTTTACTAGGCGCGAAACATCACAACACGCGCAGAAAATCAGAATATCTGCTAGTCTAAAAGTGTTTTCTTATGAATGATGCTAAAGTGGTTATTAAGGACCACTAGTAGTTAATGCCATTTTTGTGGGATATCATTAAATGACCCCTCCAATTGTAGTTGCAGAGGGAGGGAGCGTCAGACTTTTTCCTTCTGGAGCCTTTTGTGTAACCAGAATCGCGGCATGTTTTGCGAACAAACATAATATATCAAGGGATCCTTAACGCTTAATCAGCAAAGACAGAGTCGAACAGGTGTACGTAGGAAATAACTAGCTCAGGCTATTTAAAAGGCCATTTACATAGATATGAAAGTTTTCAAACTGAAACAATGTGTTTATGTGGGACAACACATCAAAACTGTTAATAACTAATAATACGAACGCTATTAAGGATCTAGTTTTGAAATCCGGGTTATTGGAATATGTGGGACGTTTATTTGGAATTTCAAACTTTATCATAGTGGTATAATTTAAACAGTTTATTAAACTTAAATAAATCATAATTTCATATTGATACATATGACTCATATATTAAGATGATATAAGATACTCAAAAAGCAAATATCTTTGAAGCCGATTGTTTAGTTTTTTTTTTTCATAAAATAATATTTATTTTTGCGAACCTTAAAAGTATCTGTTGTGGTTTTGTGACAAGGTATTGGTTTTTACCTGAGAGAATCCGCTGATTATCATCAAACGTGCTATTTTTACACAACGTTTAAAACCAGTACCTAAGTATAGGACTTTGTTCTCAATAAAGCCCAAATTGAAATGCTAATTATTTGGATTAAGAGCAATTAGTCACAAATTCCTAATGAACTTAAATCCATTGAAAATGACCCAAGTTCCCAGCATTTCGGCATAAACTAACATCTGGGTTAGCTTTAAATGGCTGAACGCCTAAAAAGGCAAGATTGACAATTAAAATAAAACTCATTTATCCATCTCGCGACGGACTGAAATCACGACAACTCATGAGACGAATTCGATTACCTACTTAGTATTAAATTGTCTTTTTTGGAAAACCGGATCATACGAACGCTCACTGTATATCTACGTTACTGTTAGATTTAAAACGTTTCGTAATTTTCCCTAGAAACTTAAAAAAATAAAAATAAAAAATAAAAATAAAACATAAAAAAAATATTTGTGTAAATTAATTACATCCAAATAACTTAAAATCTGCATTATTTTTCCACCTAGCCTTAATGCCAAGAAAATAACCTAGAATATTTTACCTTCAGCATTTCAAGAAACTTGAAATAGAAACCATATTTTGTGATCGCAAATATTTTTTATGCGTGCTGTTTACCCCCACGAATTCTGCACAAAATTCCAAAAGAACCAACACAGGCCTTCACTAATAACACCATAAATTAATTAGTAGGTCATAATCAGGTTGACAATCCCACAGTGGCACACCACGAGCATGGGTACTATAGCATCGCGTGCCACAATACCTTCGATGCTCATCGATCTCCTGCATCATTTATGTGTATCGATCACTCGTGAGTTCGTGACCCATATAGTGTGGTGCATACTCATAATCGTTTTGATGACGATATTTTTGCGCCATGTTTTAAATTTGGAATGGTGTTTTTTTTTGGATTTTATGGTATTGCGTTTGACGTCATGTGGTGGTCCTATTTTGTCTTAAATGTGTCGTTGAAGTTTGTCTGAACATTAGGTAATTGAATCTTACTAAAAAGTTCCTTGACATACTAGACATTCCTGCTTCTACGACTCCAAGGCCGGAAAATGCCTTTCTGTCAATATTGTCAAGATATAGAGACAATAATGATAATTCGAAAAATGGTATTTTAAAAGTTGAAATGGAATATTGTTACACTGAATGAGACATAAATAAGTCTAGGTACCTGACCAGCTCTAATCTTAAAATCTCACATAAGTAACTCTACCGAATCATTAAAAAACAAATATACCTTAGCACACGCCACCCATTAAACCAAATACTATTTTTACTTAAGGAATCGAAACACTTCGCTCTCGATTATTCAAAATTTACCTAATATGTACACCCCGCCTTCCAAGTTTGACCATAAGGAGTAGCGAGCCTACGTATTAATGAGGGCAATTCATTATGCGTTCCGCGACAAACTTATTGGGTGGGGTATAAGTAGGCTGGCCATATCATAGAATGGTATAATTTATTGGGAATCATAGATGATTCAATAACAGATATGCAAGTTTGAGGGAAAACAGTAACGACTTTTTAACAAGTATGATATTTTCACAAATATTTTTAGAATTTTTATAAGAATCTTATGAAGTAATCTTATATTCGCCCTAGGAAACAGATCAGACAGAGATACAGTCAAACAATCTAAGTAGACATCACTGCGCTTTTTACTTATTGAAGAAAATGAAGAATTTCCTTCGAATTCCAAACTCATGTGTTGCCTACTAAAAACCAACAAAAAATCGTATGATACCCACATGTAAGTATAGCATTTAAAATTCAAATACCCTCGCAATAATGTGCCTACCTAATTAAATCTATGTCGGATAAGTCGCGGTCGGCTATGTGAACATTGCCCTTATTTAGCCGACACTAGGCCGACACTATGCCGACACTAGGCCGACAATATCTGTCGGCGAATTCGAAAATAACGTAGTTCTGGAATGTGTTGTAATTCGTGTAAAATTAATGGTGTGTGGCAACGCATAGCTACATTAGAAAATTAGAGAAATATCGTGTCATTGCTGTTACTTTGAGGCATGCGAGCAGTGAGAAACATAGATATTTTTCCGGTTTTTATCTCACTTTAATGGTGGCATTTTTTATTCTGTACTGTATCGAATCAGTATGAAATATTGCTGCTCTACCCCTATACCGAACCAATCATATCTTGGTCGTTCTTCTACATAGGAAGCTACTTTTGGAATGGGCAATCTTTATTCATATTTTTGACGTTCATAAGTGCTTGTAAAGGCCTAAATTAAATAAATTGATTTCACTTTGACTTGACTATCCTCTTTTAAAAATCAAATCTTTTTAAGAACTTTTCCGAAATTCCCGTCGGTACTTATATATGGCCTTAAATCTTCAATTCAAAAAGAAGACGGTCATGAACAAATTAAGTCTACTTTTAAAGTAGTTTTCCTAGTAATGAAGCAAGAGATCGTGTTACTGATAAACGCACTTCAAATATTTTCACATCGACTATCGATTGACACACATAACTTGTACAATATCTACCGCTATTTCTATACCCCACACGTACAGTTATTATAAAAGAATTTCAGAATCTCTATATTAACAACATATAGAACAGTTTTTATTAAAACTAACTAGCTGTTGCCCGCAACTTCGTCTGCGTGGGCAATATAGAATAGTCAAAATACTACTTATCCCGTAGGTGCATTCTTTCACATGACAGTATAATTAGGATTAGCACTTAGCAGTCGCATAGATTCATTGATCAAGGTTGTGTTGTGGATGTGACCATTTATCTAAACAAAAGAAGTAAAGTTTGTGACGTTGTGAATATCTCTGGATCTAGTCAGCCAATTTGGAAAATTATTACGTATGGTGCGTAAGTAATTTTCACAGGAAACAGCTATAATCTATGTCTATATGCTTTGAGTCTGACAATGCTGTCATTTGTACATTTTCTACAGCTGCTGCGACTAATCAGAAGCCAGAAAGTCTGTCAGTCTTACCATGGATATCGTCTTGTGTAGTTGACTGGATTGAAGATAGGTAGATAGGTAGTCGCTCCAAGCAAAATATTGGTACTCAAACAGATTGTGCGTGATCCTCGGGCGTGTGAGTAGCGCGGGCGTCGCGAGCGCGCTGCGTGAACGTCGCGTTTTGCTGCCCTGCGGCATGTGTGAAGAGTGCAAGCGACGCGCTCGCGGCGAGCACGCGGCGCTCGAGTTGCTTTCTTACCCCTTCACCCGCTATTGCCGCCGCCCGCTAAACGCCTTAGCAGTCAAACGTCAAGGAGAGCGGCGCGTGCGCGCCGCGAGCGCGCTGCAAATGCCGCAGGGCAGCAAAACGCGACGCTCACGCAACGCGCTCGCGACGCACGCGCGGCGCCCGCCCTACTCACACGCCCGAGGATCGCGCACGCCTAAATGTGGTGGCCTAAGCCGGGACTCCACCGAAATGTTTGCATTAGTTCACGAATAGGCAAAATGTACGTATCTGTGCGAGTCCACTTCATGTGTTCGTATTTGAAACCTGCATGTCGATTCTATAAAATATCACAACTCACTTCGACATCACTCTCACTTCGACTTCGATCTAAAGGTAGAATTCCGTGGACGCGACAATAGTCAACCTTTGAAAATGTATGGCACCGTTGTCGAGGCCCGTGACAGTCGCGCGCGGCCGACGAATTTCGTAAGCTGCTCGCGGCATTGTCAAAAATTTAATTCTGGTTTTACTAAAATTCTATAGATGTTATTAAGCGCTAGACCATGTTGAGAAGCGTACGGCCGCGAGCGGCTCACGAAATTCGTCGTCCGCGCGCGACTGTCGCAGCCCTCGGCAGCGGTGCCATACATTTTCATAGGTTGACTTTTGTCGCGCGCGGCTGCGACAATCGCGACCCACGGAATTCTACCTTAAAGTTTCGTGATTGACATTGTCAAACTACACTAGCGCTTCACTATCGAGCGTGTTGACAAGTTGAACTAAATCAAAGTCGAGATTTTGACAGATTTGTCAAAATCTGTCTATCTATAGGGGAGGTAGGGGAGAGATGGGCAGTTGGGAGACATGATCAAATCAGAATAAAAGGGGGGTCCTTTTATTCTGATTTCTGATCATAGTTTTGTTTTTTTTTAATTGGGTAGTTTACGTTACCGACTGGTAACGGTGTTCATCCATGGACTATCTGTCATTTCTGTGAGTTGTCAAGAACAAACACTCGTAAAAGTACTTAAATATTTTGTTGCGGTTTCGGATCGGTATAAAGAGAAAACTAATGAAAGGTATGTGTATTTTCTATTATTAATTATTGATTGTCAAAATCTCCAGTTACAATTATAGTAAGTCGATGCAATCCACACCTATTATACCTTTAGAAGAGAGTACTACAGCAATAGTTAATGGGCCCCACGTTTTTATTTTAGTCTAATATGACCGGGACCACCTACGTAGGTTGACAGGTAAGTAACTATTTTTTATTTTCTAGTTTTCAGTGCACATAAGATAAAACCGTTTAACTTAAAAGTTTTTTTACCGATTTTTTTTTCATAAACTAAGTCAAAAGTGTCCAATGCTCTCTATGGTAGGGAGGCTTTTCTTCGTCAGTGAAAATTTGTGAGGTTATAAATCTGCGCGAAAAATCCTTTATAGAATCTTGTTTCAGGTACCGTTGCCAACTTGATCTAGAGACTATTATATTTAAAATAGTGTTTAAATAAAGTTCTAAGTGTTTTAAAGTGATTAAGTGCCTACATTTAACGATGGCTAGAATGTTTTTGCTTAAATCTTTATTAGAAGAAGCTCATGCTTTAGATAATTTAGAAAAGCGTCAACAATCTGCTAGAATTCGTAGTTTACCTTTATTAACTCGCGATGATGACTATGTGAGCATATATAGATTGTCAAAGGAGCTAATTGACCAACTGGAGTCTGATTTACTGCCCCTGATAAAGCCCACAAAACGTCGAGGCAAAGGACTTACAACTCGTGTAAAAGTAAGTATTGACACAGTTTATAGTTGAAAAATTGTAATCAAGCACACAATAATAAGAAAAACACTTAGTTCTTAATAAGGAGTATTCCCTTTATGTGGTTTCCCCGCCAGCTGATATGTTTTCAAAAGCCTCTGTACTTCAGTTATAATATTGGTATTCTCTTAAGCATGAAAATAACCAAATTGGTCTCAATTTTGTTTTCACTAAATCCAGATAAAGTAGGTATTACATTTTTTATTGATTTATTGTTTCACAGATACTATGTACTTTATCATTCTTGGCTAGTGGCAGTTACCAGAAGGTTATTAAAGAGGGCATCAGAACTTATTTATCGCAACCGTCTGCATCTCGTTGCATAAATGAAGTAGTGGAAGCTCTGAACAATCCGGCCGTAGTAAAAAAATATATAAGGTTTCCTCAAAATCAGCAAGAAAGGCAAATTTTAAAAGAAAGGTTAGTACCTAGATATAATATAATTTTAATATTATTATAATTAAACTGACCCTTTTATTTTTACAGTTGATCATGTTAGTGATTATTGTAAATTACAGGTTCTACAAAAGGTTTGGGTTTCCAGCCACCATAGGCTGTATTGATGGCACTCTGGTGGCAATGAAGAGACCAGCAGAGAACGAAGAACGGTTTTACTGCCGCAAAGGCTACCATGCAAGAAATGTGCAATTGGTAAAATGGATTTCAATGTTGTAATCAATAACAAATTATAACTAAAACATCATATTTAGCTAAAATTCTGTGTCAAAACTGATAAAATTAAAAACTGATTAATCTCGGTTGACATTTTGTCGAGTGGGGAAGTCACTAGCACAGCATTGGTCGATGTCGAGCTCACTTCACTTCGCAAGTGATTAGGTGATGTTTACAGAATGCAAAATCAAGGTCGTTCTGAATCGAATGCGAAGTGAGAGTGAATAGCGAAGTGAAATGCGAGTTGTTGTTCGAATTTTATAGAATCGACGTGCAGGCAGGCCTTGGCCCTGTTGCGCCCCGCTGGGGTTGCTGACAGTATTCTACTTGTGTAGCCCTTTCATTTGATACCCATATTGAGGGGGCTGTGCCATTTTGTGCCGGCGGCCATATTGGATTTAATTAAAGGTGTATACAAAATTTCAGACCAATCGGTTGACAGGAAGAGGGTGAAATTTGAATTACTAAATTTGATCCAAGAATAAATAATAAAACAAACGGGGTGAGCTAAATAAAACCGTTTAAATATCTCGTAATGTTGAAACTGATTGTAATTTTTAGGAAAGCTCTTTCATTATATCTAGCCGAATATAAGAAATGGCAATAAAAGTTGATAATGATCTGTAAAATCTGATTTTTTATGCAATAAATTGTGAAAAAGTGCCCATCCCTCCCCTACCTCCCCTAAAGTATGAAATGACATTACGAATCGAAGTGAAATGCGAGTTGTTGATCGAGTTTTATAGAATCCCAGTACTGCAGTTTTGCCAAGATTTTCAAAATGTACGCTCGCAATTTGCCATTTCTTGGTGGAGCCAGCAAATCAAAAGAAACATAAGTGTTATATAGTGTGCGTCACTACCGCACACCGGGAAAATTTCGCTCTTGCGGAGGACGTTTATGTACCATATTTTGTGTCACACGTAAACAGGACGACAGTAAGTATCCATCGAAACACTTTCAAAGATCTGATGAACGAACAAATCAGACCTGACTTGGTCACCTGGGGCCAATCAGAGCTCTATGAAGCGATCATACGCTTTGGCTCCTACTGTTATTGTGGTTTCTGAAAATTTATTCACCTCATTACTATTAAGAACACTTGCTTAGCGCAGAAGCTGACGTTAGCAGGTCAAGTCTTTTGACTTCTCGAATAGGATACCATTGGTTTTTGTGCAATGCACACCTGCAATGCATTCTGGATTAGGATAGGATATAGGTGGATAGGATTTGCAACAGAGAACAATTCTGTCTTTGTGATTAAATGACATCAAACGTAGTTTTATATAAAAGGTGTTTTTTTAGACTTGGCTCGGGTCTTACTGAGACTGTTCGTAATCGTGAACAGTGTATTTGCGATCAGAAGTTGAAAGTAAACATGTCTCTGGTATGCGGCGCGTAATTTGTACGTTTTCAGACGCATAAAGCATTTTACGTGTGTATGGTATTAAATAGAGAGAGCTCCCATTTCTTATCTGCACTTTGTATCTGGGCTTGTTTTTAAAGCTACAGAATCCTACATTACCTACCTCACGCTTAGCAGCGCTTGCGAGAGATAGATCCTCATTTCTTCTAGGATTAAGTTTACATATTTTGCATCAGAAAAAATAATTAAGGTCTACTTAATACTACTCACTCAAAGTAATTTGTTTTAAGGCCACCACATTAGTGGAAGATAAGCTAAACTATGTTTATGAAAAAATCCTGCTATGAACTCCATCTGTAACTTTAAATGATAATTAATTGTTCCACTAAAGTCATCATTTTTGACATAATGTTCAAAAAATGATTTAGATGGCACCGTTTTAAATTTGGCCGAGAACTATTAATTTTCCTTTCATCAAGGTAATAATTATAGTTGGATTTTGATGTGGCACGGCAAACTGACAAACACTATTGAAATGTCTATCGAAAAATTACACTTCGTGTTAAAATATGGTGAATTACGGAAAATACACAACTCCATCTGTTGAAATAATAATCCTCTATAAAGAATGTATGGTAATATTGTCATTTTGGTGATCTTCACACTGCCCCGCATCACGCTGCATCTTGCGTGTCGACGCACCTACGCGCGTTCCTGCGGGAGTGCAGATCTGCATCATCGTGCGGGTTTTTCACGCACTCACGCGCGTAGGTGCGTTTTGTAATTTCACGCACAGCGAGTTCCATTTTCAAATATACACGTCACGCCCATTCAAAATCACGCGCGGCATTGCGGGATTCAGTGTGCCATACCTTGCGTCTCGCCCCGCACCTACGCGCGGGGGTGCGTGTTTCTCCGCATGTATGGGCGTGATCCGCATGAACGCGCGTGGATGCATTTTCAGTGTGTTGGACTATGCGTGTTTTCCATACAAACGGAGATATTTCCATACAACGAAAAAAAACGCATCCACGCACTACGCTGCATCATGCGGGGCAGTGTGATAATCGCCTTACCACCTCGCTCCTTTGACAAATTGATGATGTATTTTATTTACCACAGATGGAGCTACTTTAACCTTGGCTAAACAAAATTTCATTTTTTATTCTTCCGAAGTTACTTATAAAGATGTGATTTTCTGTGTAAATATTAATAATAGGCCGATCAACTAATAAGTACAACATTCAAATGTACAGTTTTGACAAATAGATTGCGTGTCGTAATATTTTACATCTTGAATTCACAAAATTAATCATATCTTTTGATAAAGTGAATCGATTTCGATGAAACAAAAACTAAGTAATACCCCAAGTTACGTAGAGTTTTTGTATATAAGCATTGTCTGCATTTAATTCGTAGATTTTACGTGAATCGCGAACAAACAAACAGATAAACAGACAAACAAACAAAAATGTCAAAAATGATGGAAATGGGTTCTGTTAGTTATCCTTTAAAATGCTAGCTATTTTTTTGTCAATTTTTTCAATGTACAATAATTACTTTTCTACAGATTTATTATATGTATAGATAAATCCTATGATATCTGTTACATGACAAAAACTCATGTAAAAAATATAAAATGCTCTAGTTTTCTGATACTTCGCCGAATCGAAGCGACGTGCTCGAAACTTCTTTAATATTTTTCTCATAACATAGAAATAATTATATTTTCTTAGAATTTTAACGAGTACATAGTTTGTTCAGACTGGAGCTTAAGGATGCCTGACTGGAATACGTTTCGTCCACTCTTGCGCAGACTTCGAAATGGACCAATTACATTGATACATAGCGTTGAGAGTTCGTCTATGATGTTAAAGAAATCCATAGAGTCGGTTTTTTACAATTCATTTACCTCGTAAAATAATTCAATCTTGTGCAAGGATAAAATAATTATTCTTCGTATGAATGAATGCCAATTTTTCTACCATCAGCAACTACTCTCCTACTTACAAAGCTTTTTTCCAACTGCATTCAGTCAGTCTAACTGAATAACGATGAGTACAAGTCTGTAACTTCAATGAAAAATAAAATTCTCGACAATCTGCAAATCATAGTCAAAAGTCGATAAACAAACCTCAGCCGAATTCGACTCCATACAACCTCTATTCTCTTCCCATACCCGTATTTCGTCCATCGACACAAGATCGATAGGTCCGCTGTGTCCCAACCCTGGTACTCGCCATCTGTCTAGGACTTGATAACGAGGTTCAACGGAAACCTGCTCCACATACGAGGTAATCTATCAAGGGATACAAATGACAGCATCTACAGATATTAAATTAATCTCTCACCATTTCGCCATCATCGTTTAAAAGTAGATTTTGCCACTCAACTTGCTGTGAAATGAAAAATTTATCAAATAAATGTGGCAAACATTATAATGAGACCTTTGACTAGTGGATATATATTTGTGAAAATGAAGTGTAGTGTAGTTAGTGTACATTCACGTAAGGCTCTTAATTTGATTGTTTACAGATTTTCTTGTTTGTCTTTTCCATTCAGCAGCGCTTCATTCATTTCGAAGTTCCATCATTATAATTTTTTTAAAGTAGACAACTCCACGCCACCTCTATGTTTTTTTCCTAGCCAGTATTTGGCACATCCGCATAAATCGCACACCAGTCCTAAGTTTGGCGATCACCTGTTTCCATGAATACTGACAACGGAAGTCTGTCCTACATGCAGGTAGTCTGCAATGAGGTCCTATGTATAACCAGTTAGATGAATCCTGGGGCCCGATTCTTCTAAGTTAATAATGTCAAAATTGAATAGAAATTGAATCGCAATAGCAGTTTTAACCATATCGGGCATTCTGCTACTAATATAAGATCAATCGTATTCCAATTCGATTGGTTTGCGATTGGTCTGCTATTTTGGTGATTTTGGTCTATACGGTAGTTTGCTCTACAATCATATTGCAATCGTAAATCATTTGCAGACAATATGATTCATAATTGAATCACAGAAACGGATAAAAACGTTTATTTAAAAGAAAAAATTGCGGAATGCCAGATACGCTTCAATCGTAATTTAGTCGTGATTGGATCTCAATCGAATGTGAATTGTATGTCGCTTGAGTAAAATTAGGAGAATCGGGCCCCTGCAATAAAGTTCTATATTAAACCAGTTGGATGTGCAGTATGTGCACGGATGAGTCACTTGTGGCATCTTCGTCTAAAGATGTTAGAATTGATTAAACTTGAAATAGTTTAGTCAAGTTTAGTGTACTTGTACGGATGAGCGAATTTGAATTGCGGATAAACAAGACAGGTTTACCAGCAGAATTACGATAAATATGTTGCAATTATGTGTGTAATAATGAGTGACAACTTAAGCACATTCGTGAGTATTTTAACTTAAACCATGAAGTGGATAGGGATCTCCTTATGCCTAAGGAAATTTTAAAAAAAAGTTACATAAAAGCGGCATATATACCTGTACATTTCCAGAACCAATAAGAAAATACATAAAAAAGACTTCTATAAACTGTAAAAAAAAATATAATCTTTTGTAGGACTTTCACAAAAGATAAATTGTATTATTTAACGCCCACAGTTTCGCAAAATCAATTTGCGGCGTCTCGTGGTTATTTTGTAAGCTAACTTATATACATTTGTAAGATTTTTTGTTACTCACTCAAATTATTGACACGGAAAAGTGCTATACATATAATTGTTACAATAAACCCTTACATAAAATTGAGTCCTGATATCAATCATATACATATGAAAACCCGGATACTACCCCTCATTACTGAGTAAAGATGATAGATAGAACGACCTCATTAATTCTATCGACCGTATTGTCCATGATGTTGGTTTTATTGCTGCCCTGAGGTTGTTAACCTGCAACCATGTAGATTTAATAGCTGACAACTTGATAACTTAGTATTGAAAATCTAGGCTTCATGTATTGTATGAACTGAAAGAGGTTTTTCACAATTGATTTTATAAAGCAGCAGGGTTATAGTGCTCGTTATTTTCGCGTATATGGGTATTCAAACTGTGGCAACAGTTGTAATTTGAAGGCTTTTCCAGACGTCTACAATTATGAAAATAAAAAGGCTGTTCCTATTACAAAATAAAACTATGGTCGTAAATGATAACTCGCGACAAAGTTCTTTCAAAGATCTTTCACACACTATGTCATCATGATAATTAACGACCATCATTTAAGCTCACAGAAATGAAGCCTAGGTATGGGTACGATAAAACTTTTTAAGTCCGCGGGTTCATGTCAAACTACAAATACGGACAAGCAAATAAAAAAATATTAGTATGCTGCCTTAGATCTTAAACACCTAAAGATCCCATTTCCCATGTTTAGTCTCCTAGCTAGACATGAGATCATTTTCTAATACATTATTAATTATCTGATTTATTAAGTGACTACACTATTTTACTCATAAATTATTAATCCAAATAAAAATTCACCATTTATTACTTAAATGGTCTTCGAAATATGTTATGACTTCATAAATATTTGATGTACAATCCATATAACTGATATGGTTTGTACAATTATTTCTTAATCAATTGAACTATGTTGTTTAGTATGACAGTTTGTTATGTTTTTGATTAATGATTTGGACATACATAACATGATTATTTGTTATATAACATTGTCATTGTTTATCAGTACATTAAAATAATTGGACTCGGAAGACCAATATACTTATAAGGAAGTGGTCTGTATACCAACAAGTTTCATTAGATTTCAGGTCAAAGATAAGATTCAAATATGTCATACTGGACACTTATATTCTTTATCAATAGAATATTTGATCAAAGACCTAGCCTTAGTGCGTATACCAAAACCTGAGTGCGTATGTACATAAATTAAAAAACATATAATATTAAAAATAAAAAAATATATAAAAAAAGATTACGAGCAGTTTACTTAATTAAGAATAAATAGTATCCCCAACCAATATATTTATTTCACTATTCACTCAACACAATCGTTCCTAAGTTTTCTTCCACACTTATCAACTTGAAAACTATCTCACGCTATAAAGTTGAGAAAGAACTGGTCAGGTACCTAAGTACTTACTTATTTCTATAAGTAATTTCAAAGACATAATTTCTTTGCAAAACAATATCATATACCTAAGTTGCAAAGATAGATTTTACGCAACTGCACACAAAAGTTCATTTTTACGGCTGTAATTGCCTTGACTAACACTTGAAACAGTCATTGTTTTCCCATGTATTCGGAAAATCCAGTGCCCTGCGGTCGAACGACAAACGGCAGATGATGATGAACTGGTTGCTTCCTTGGCTAATGAAGCATAGCATAAATTTATGAGTTCTACTTTTAGTAGTAAAAGGCAACTTAACTAAGCATCATTTGCTCAAAAACTCAATAATCACTGCAACTTATCAAATAAAAAAACAGACCAACATAAAAAATATGTTAATTACCAATTACTAATTCTATCTAAGTCCAGTCACGTACGTGTAGAGATGACAGCCTAGTTCCAAGACGCAGGAATTCGAGCAAGTATATAAGGAGTGCATTCGATCATATTGCACACTCCACGTACTTAGTCCAGTAGACACAGACTACCATGCGGGCCTTCGTGAGTATATAGGATTTATCTTTATTTTATGTATGAGAAAAAAGGTTTTGATAAGCAAGGTTTTGAAATTATTGACGCAACATGTTATGCGCAAAAAAGAGTTATGCGGCTAGGTTCGATTCCCATAGCTTTAAGATTTTTTATTTTCATATTTGTTTATAATTTTCGTTCATTAGTTTTGGTTATCTTAGATTTTTAATCGTTACAAATGGGAAAAAAATGTTTACTTTTTCAATTTACAAAAATATTTCAGAATTACATCACATTAAGCAATCCTGAATAGGCATGATGACAATTTTTTAAATTCCTTTGTATGATGTAGGTATACGTCTATTTTATATGAAAAATTATTAATTTTAAGAAAATGCGAAGTTTTTTTATCAAATAATTGCATTTTTCTCTGTCCACTTTGAATCCGGCGCGAAAACGCTTGTCAGTGTCATGTCGCCACTTGTGACGTCACGACTGAAATTACAAGACGCAAGTAAACAACGCTCGTGCAATAATTAAGTTTTTTGTGTTATTAAATATGAATTCGAAAGGGCATAGGTGTTGTGGGGTCCCCCAGTGTAAGAACACATCAAAAACAACTCCGGATAAGTTATTTGTGTACGTTCCTCACAATAAAAAAATACGAAACAAGTGGCTTAAACTTGCAAGGCGAGATTCAAAAGCAATATTGCCCAGGGTACAACTTTATTTTTGTGAAGATCACCTTGATGTAAGTTATTACATAGTTCTCTAGATTCTAGCATAGTTTATAATGTAAATAACTATTTCGAGGTTAGGTTTCATCTCTCATTGTTTTTTAATTAAACTAGTATACTTACATGGAAGTTTTAACATTTCTAAATTCAGCTGAACAAAAATCTTTATTTGATGCCAAAAACTTTCCCAGCATTATGATATCAATTCTAGGCAAATTAGCGCTGTTTGCCTTGATAAATCCGGGCTCCATAACTCGTGTTATAAACAATTAATTAATTAAAAACAAAGATCGCAGTGGAAGTTCACAATAACGAAATGTGACGTTCGCGCGCTTTCGCGCGAGTTGTTTTGAGAAATGACGTCACGAGCTCTGATTGGTGTTCAAGATATCATGGCGGATTGCCTTATTTCGTAATTTTATTTTATAAAAATACATATTAATCACATTATTAATAAAGAAAACAATGCGCGTTTTATATTCCAAGCTTCAAGTTTAATTTAATAAATATATTATTTTAATGATTTTTGATTACTGTCATCATGCCTATTATTCAAGGATTTTCATTTTAAATCAAGTACATAGGTGTGCTTCTCGCACACTTTTTTGATTTGTGGTATCCAAAATTACCTGACATTGATGATAACCCATTTCAGACAAATAGGTAGTAATCTAGGTCTTTGACTTCGACTAGCTTCGATCTACGATCCAAATTATTAATAATGAAAAGAGTTATAAATGAATCAGAATGGACACGAATGACATTAATAGATATTCGAAAAGGATAATTTTATAACAATCACTTTCAAGTAAGCGTCAATAAAATGGTTGAATATTCTGGGCACCATTGAAAATAGATATTGATTGGATTTACTCAAATCGTATTCATATTAAGGCACTAGCTTCCATCGGCGTTTCATCCAACTACTCCGCGGCACCGAATAAAAAGCACCCTTTAATTCAAAAAAATATCATCCTTCTTCGATAAACGGGTCTAAAATGTTTTTTTTTATTATTATTTATTGTTCGAAGCATACATTTTGTACTATAGGTCCGTCTAATTATATTTTGCAACGTTTAATCCTTCCCCACAACCCTGCAAACTGGGTCAAACACACAAAACATGACTATCTCATACCTCCGGCGTTGCTTACAGATCCTCTTCGCGATCCTATCGGTGGCGGCTGCCAGGCCGGGTGGCATCATTGACGGCTGGCACGCACCTGCAGTGAGTACTCACCTTTATCGAAACTACTATGATTTGTATGCATAGATGAAATCAATGGGAAATAAATTCTAGGTGTATTGTGTGAAAGATATAGGTTAGGATTAGACTACAGTACTTTGAGGAAAAGTGTTTTATTGTAGTCATCATCTTCACAGTTTTATTCTCTATCACAGCTTTATTCTCTATTTTACATAGAGCGACTGCCTATCTGACCTCCTCAACCCAGATACCTGGTTATAAGCAACCCTTCTTAAGACTGGTTTGTCGTAGTTAAAACACCAAAATACACAAGGATCTTCGATGATTTTCCCACGGGTTTTAATCCGTTAATAGTAATCGCCTACAACCCTCCCAGTTATATAATCATACAAATCCAATGTACACTTTTTTCTCACGTCTCTAAACATAATTATATCTATGTACTTTCAGCAACTATCGTCAGTGAGCTATGTGCAACAACCAACAGTGGTTGCGCAGCCCGTGGTACACGCCGCCCCAGTGGCTATCGCCAAGCCTGCCACGAGCTACGCTTCCTTCCAACAGGTATACAGCATAAATCATACATATATACAATACATAATATTTAAAAATAAATTGAATTTGTTGGAATCGATTGGTCAACTTTAATCGATATTTTCGAAGATACTGATAACATCAACCAATCCAATCTGCCATCTGTCGATGGCGTCGTTTGACGGTCGATCAATAGGTCTAGTGACAACCCCGAAAGGATATTTATCAAATAATACACACTTATTACGAAAAGAAATTAAGTTATATGAGTAAAAAATGCATTGTATCAACATTTAAAAATAAGTATTTATAACTACATGGTTTACACTAAGTTTCTTAATACGAAGTCGCTTAGGTATTCACTTTCAGTGAGATGTACCGTAACAACGCTACGCCCGTAGCAAAGCCTACCATAAATTCCTACGTAGACTTTACAAATTTTCATTGTATAGCAATCAGAACTCGTAGCGGCTGCTTCGAAGTTTAAAATCTATACCATTTCAAAGGTAATTACGATGCTGGTAGTTTAATCATTTCCATGGTTGAATCAGTTGCCGCTAATTAACATAATTGCCGGATTCCGTGTGAACCGCTAAATCTGCTGTACTTGTATTATTTCTAGAATTTCTCTTACGGAAAAACACTCGGCTACAAAATGATTCATTTTGTAAAGTATTCAATATTTCGTTTACTTAATTAATCATTGTCAGAGGCAAATCAGATGACATATGGGGTGTAAAATGATGGTCACAATAACCCCAAGAATATACACTGTACCAACATGTAACATGAAACTATGTGTAGTACCTACTGGTAAATGACATTTTAATATAATTTAACAAAATCTAATAATCTTTCTCACAGATTGTACACCCAGTACAAGTAGCCCAGCAAGTGGTTCACGCAGCCCCCGTCATCTCCCAACCCGTGGTCCATGCCGCCCCAGTGGTACAAGCCGTAGCGCAGCACGTGGTCGCACAGCCCGTGGTCCAAGCTGCCCCTGTGGTACAGACATACGCCCAGCCCGTGGTACAGAAGTACCTCTCTGTTGGTTCCTATGGTGGGTCCTACGGGGGTGGCTACGGGGGCGGTTACGGCCATGGCTGGTAAGTCATCAGATAAGGTGTTTGGTGTGTAAATATATTACTATAAGCGTTCGAGATCGTGTCCGTATTGTTGATGTGGTGCACAATAAAAGTTTTTCATCAGTACTGAATGTTTTTTGTTTTATTGATTTTGGTATTTCTACGACCCTTTACGACTATTAACTTAATGTACAGGAGGTCAGTTTGATACGGTTATTCATAATTGGAATGACCGTGGTCGTAAAAGTAACTTATTACTTACCATTCATTAACATTTTTTACAATATTACGGATACTTTCCAATCTACATACTAATGCCTTCCACATCCTTTCAATGTAAATAATTGAATGTTTTTCTAAGTACCCTTTTGCAGTAACGACGAAATATTCCCCCCATCATTTTATCGACCACTGTCAGTACATGGCCAGTTTTAATTCATCAAAATAATTGACAGGTATGGCATCCATTAGTCAAACTACATGGAAGCCGGTCAACTAGGCTAGGTCATGCAGAAGTCGTCAGAGCTTGGAATGGAATAACAAAATGATTTGTATGCTTTTATTCCGATTATTTGCTTACTAAGCATACATTTGGATTTGGTATGTTATCGGTGGAAATATCTGTCGTTGATTAAGTTTTTTAAGGGTTCATATTGACGACTACTCTATTGAAATTCATGTATTAATAATAGATTTTACATATTTTGCATTTGGTTAATGTAATAGGTTACATTGAGATGCTTATTATGATGTAGTAAATTTTTTGACTACTAATTGATCCACCCCGGTGATTATGTCATCATAAGGTCTCTTTGTATGAGTACCATCATCGTATATGATTAGTTATTGGTTACGCGGGAAACGCAATATGGTTCGTAAAGATGCGAAAAATTTGAAAAACTGGTGATTGCAAATGCGACGGGAAAATCGGCATACTGCGGGCGACACAAAACAAGAAAGTATGCCTAAAGGAAAGGAGCACAGTACCTGTTGTCTTCTACGGCGATTTCTTGTACGAGGAGCACTGCCACAAATAAAGTTCAACACAAATCACACCAGTTTTCCACTCAATATCGATTTTTGTATCGGAGAGAGACGTGAGCTCTCGCGCGCGTTGTCAGCCATTGATTTGTTTGTTATGTTGCACACACGACTCAAGGGCGCTAGTGTCGCCTCTCGCTCCAACGAATGCGTTGAGGTATGTGCGGGAAAAGGAAGGGAATAGGATTGCAAACACCAGTGAAATTACCAATATAACAAATTATGAGTATGAAAATTACCGCGCAACCATTCCCCCCGGGCTTGAAGGGATGCCTTCAAGAGTTGAAGCAATTTACGAAACTAAATTATTTATACGATAGTTGTACTACGTAAGTATACGAAACGAAATAACAAAATGAAAACTAAGTACCTATTTTGCCTAATCTACCTAACTACTAATAAAGTTTTGTATAACGAGCTTGAAATTTATTGATTGGGCAACGGGCATAGACGCACGACGGGACGCAAGTAGGATCCAGTCGCTGTCTTTACCCGAGCGACACGAGTCACCCCGGTGGAGTCAGGGAAAACCTCCTCAACGACACCCAAAGGCCAGTGTAGTGGAGGGGAATTATCAGTTTTAAGAACGACGACCGTGCCGACAACGACTGGATCCACCGGCGTGTTCCATTTACGACGCGATTGCAATGTGTGAAGGTATCCATTTCTCCAGCGCTTCCAAAACGATTGTACTAATTTGTCTAACAACTGGTGTCTAGTCACGATAGATTTTGTCTCTACTTCTTGCGCCGGTAAGTATTTTAAAGGCGTAAGATTCAAAAAGTGTGCTGGAGTTAAAGCAAGTGGTTCCGAAGGATCACTAGAGAGTGTCCTGCACAAAGGTCTCGTATTCATTACAGACTCGACTTGGGTAAGCACGGTACTTAATTCTTCAAACGAAAGAACAGTATCTCCTACAGTACGATATAAATGCGACTTTAAACTTTTGATATTAGCCTCCCAGTTGCCGCCGAAATGACTGGCAGTGGGGACATTGAGCGACCAATCTATACGATTTTCAGCTAACATATGACCAAATTCAGTATTATGATGTTCCGAGCAAAGAAATCTATGAAGTTCCGACAGTTTGCGTTTAGCGCCTATGTAGTTAGTCCCGTTGTCTGAATAAATTCTACTAACCGGGCCACGCCTGGAAAGAAACCGTTTAAAAGCGTCCATAAAACTAGCTGTGCTGAGATCACCAGCCAGTTCTATGTGCACCGCGCGTGTAGTCATGCAGACGAACAGACACACGTAAGCCTTGGTGGAACGAACACCTCGACCACGAAACATGGTAACTTTAAACGGACCAGCATAATCCGTGCCCGTGTGGACGAACGGTTTAGCAGATTGAACAACACGGCAAGAACGATGATCTGCCATCTCAGGAAAGTTTGGCTTTGGTCTGAGCCGAAAGCAAGGAAAACACTTGTGTACTCTACTTCTAATTAAGTTTCTAGCAGAAAGTATCCAATACCTTTGACGTAAGAGTGACATCAGCAAATCAGGACCTGCGTGGCAATTAACCTTATGATGGTATTCGACAAGCAAATTTAAAATTGGATCCTTACTTGGAAGCAAGATGGGATACTTCCTATCATAATTCAAATCAGAGTTACTTAGACGGCCTCCGACTCTAATGAGTCCGTCTTTGAGGAACGGTTTCAAGTGTCGAATAAAAGGACTACAATCCTTGCCTTCCCCGAGTCTGACGATCTCAGCGGAGAAATAATGAGTTTGAAGTTGGCGAAGAACGAGTAATTCAGCGAAGTCGTAATCCGACGCTGACATGCGATATCTAAGAGGTAACAATTTAGTAAAACGACAAATGTAAATTACCACACGAAGTAATTTACTCCAAGACGAAATACGATCGGCCAAAGAAAGAATGAGAGATCTTTCATTTGGTGTAGCTAGCAACGAATGTTTCTTCTCTTCAGGTGCTTCGGACACGGAAGAGGGATTGAAGGGAACGACAGGCCACTGTGAGACATCCAAGTGAGCCCAACGAGGACCAGTGAACCAAAGCGGATGATCAATAATTTGAGAAGGTGTGAGTCCGCGTGAGAGACAATCAGCGGGATTGTCTGTACCGGACACGTGATACAAATTTTGTGGAGATAAGTCATTATGTATTTTAGACACTCTGTTAGCCACAAAGGTGTTCCACCGATGGGGCGACGAATGTACCCAACAGAGTGCGACCGTAGAGTCCGAAAATGCGAATATATTACGAATAACAACGCGGTTTTGACAAGCGACAACGACATTTTTTATGAGTTGAGCTAGCACAAGTATAGCACATAGCTCAAGACGAGCGAGAGAAACTACCTTCTTAGGAGAGACTTTCGATTTAGCAGTTAACAAGTTGACAGTATTACCATCGCTGTTTTGAACATGGAAATAAATAACTCCACCATATGCCTTTTCACTAGCGTCCGCGAAAGCTAAGATAGTGACGACACTATCGGCGACAATACCTAGGTGACGTGGGATTTTTATACGACTGAGCACTGGTAGCTCTTCTTTAAAGCGAGTCCACAGCCTGACGATATCTTCAGGTGGAGTATCATCCCAATCACAATCGCACAGCCAGAGCTGTTTGATGAGAAGTTTAGCATACAGGACGACAGGCGCGACGAATCCCATGACATCCCATATTTTAGCGACACACGACAGTATTGTGCGCTTGGTACAATGGTTAGCTGGAGTATTCACCTTCATGCTGAAATGGTCTGAAGTAGGTGACCAACACAAGCCGAGTACTTTATGTTGGTCAGACTCATCAAATTCTTTGACAGCCGGCAAGCGATGAGAAGGAGGAATCGAGTCTAGTACAACTTGAGAATTACTGGTCCATTTGACTAACTCAAATTGACCAGCTTTCATGAGACCTATCATTTCTGAGGCGGTGGAAATGCCTTGGTCTTCCGAGGAAACGGAATAGACAAAATCGTCCATATACAGACCTGTAGCTACAATTTCCTTAGCTTGAGGGTAAGAATCACCCTCATCCTCCGCCAACTGCTTTATAGTGCGCAGAGCATGAAAAGGACTAGACTTAAGTCCAAAAACGACACGATTGAACTCATAAACCTTTAAAGGTTCTTGCGGCGAAAAACGATACAAAATGCGTTGGAAACGACGATCCGATTCTCGGATTCCGATACTGAGAAACATTTGACGAATATCTGCGGAAAGAGCGATCAAAAACAAACGAAAATTAACGATAATGTTAAACAAGTTCCCTTGTAGGTTTTGACCACCATACAAGAGATCATTAAGCGAAACGCGGGTAGAAGTCTTGCAACTACCATCGAGAACGACACGAAGCTTGGTAGTGATCTTGTCATCGCGGATCACACCATGATGCGGAATGAAGTACGAAGCTTCCGAAGAGACAGAATCTGTAGGTGAAATGTAACCCTTTTCTAAATATTCGAAGATGACACTGTCATACGCGACCTTCAATTGTGGAGAAGCCTGCATTTTTCTTTCCAAGCAGTAAAACCGACGTTCACTTACTTGACGCGAGTTCCCAAGGGATTCGACTTCACCCTTGAAAGGTAAAGCAACTACGTAACGTCCGTCACTATCCCGAGTGGTAGTGCGGGTATAAAACTCCTCACACAATGTGTCGTCCGGGCTTAGTATGGAGGGAACATCCACCTCCTCTATTTCCCAGAATTTACGGACAGCGGAGTCCAACGGGTCCGTGGTACAACAATACGATACAGTCGACTTACTATCAACGCGTACTGGAGCGTCACCTACAATTACATAGCCAAGGACAGTTTCTAAAGCGAGAGGCGAAGCATGCGGGGGCTGTCCTTGAACTTTGTTCGACAAGAGCAAATGCGGGAAAATCGAAGCGCCGATTAAAACCTGAATCGGGCCTGATGAAAAATATGTATCGTCAGCCAACGGTAAGTTTTTGAAATTATATAAAAGAGAAGCATCAACCGTGGCTGTCGGCAAACGTTCGGTAATTTTATCTACTACCAACGACTCTAAACAATAATTTATGTTACGATTGAAACGAGAATAAAATTTAATATTTACGGAACCCTGAATCATTTTACTCGAACCCCCTATTCCCTTTACGGTAGAACAAGAAGGCCGATTATTTATGTTCAAACCTAAGCGTCGACAACAATCACTAGTTATAAAGTTACTTTGAGAACCACTGTCTAACAATGCACGAACACTATGTTCATTTCCATGCGAATCTACGATAATAATACGAGCAGTAGCAATGAGCACCGTAGTAGGGCCCCGATGTTTACTCTCGGTATGATTTTCGGATAACGAACACAGCGCGATGTCCGCGCGCGGGGGCGCGGGCGCGGGGGTAGTGGTCGCTACACTCGATGGCAGCGGCGCTGCTGTAAAAATGGCGGGCGCAGCGGCTGGCTGCCCGGCCGCGGCAACGGCGGCCGGTGGCAGCCCGCGAGCCGCGTTTGAATGGGGCGAGTTACTTGCCGCGTGTTTACTATCAAAGCACAATAAAGTGTGATGTTTGGAATTACATTTTTTGCAAGTAGATGTCGACCCACATGCGGAAACACGATGACCACTACTTAAACAATTTATACATAAGTTATTAGATTTTACGAATTTAAAACGTTGATCTGGTTTGTAACTATTAAAAACCCTACATTTATAAATGTAATCATGCTGCTCGCCGCATAGACTACACGCGGATGACTCAGCCGAACTAGACGTATAGGCATGTGTAGTAGTAGGTTTACGATCTGCAGGTTTTTTATTGTTGGTGACCCGAGCAACCGATGATGACGTACGTTCCAATACTTTTATGTGGTCACGAACAAAACTATCCAATTCGGAAAAAGACGGAAATTCAGAACTATTAGGTTTTAATTTACGAGTGCACTCAAAAGTACGACCCGTGTCTAAATCGAGTTTTTTAAGAGCGACATAAAACAAAATAAAATCAGCGAGGTCATCAATTTGTAGGTTTTTCAACGCAGCTACAGACGAAGCGAATTTATCTAAAAATAATTCTAAATTATTAGGGGTTCCTGAAGGAATAAGTTTAAATTCAAATAACTGATCTAAGTATGAAGTTGCTTGTTGACGCTTGTCCTCATACCTTTTGCAAAGTGAATCGAAAATAATAGAGTAATTATCCGCAGAGGGGGTAATACCCGCGCATATTGAACGAGCCTTGCCTGTCAACTTTCCTAATAAATAATATAACTTCTCACAATCAGTCAGAGAAATATTATTATGTACGGCATTACGATAACTAGCTATGAATAAAGGCCAATTTTTAATATCTCCGTTAAATTCGGGTATTTCGATGGGAGGCAAGCGGGGTGACCTTTTGACCTCGGAATGCGACTGAACTTGCAGTGATTTCCCTGCTCGCTTTATACGGCCTAAAAGGTCTTCGAAAGAAGAAAGTGCTTGATAATTGACAACATAATCAGGATTTAGTTTAAGCTCGAGGGCGGCAATGTCGTCCAACACACTTTCGAAATCTGTACGCAAAGAATCTACTGTTTCAAGGTCACACAGGAAGGATTCCCTAGTGGAATCTTGCGAATCAATGTTTTTAATTTTATCGGCGATAGTTTGCATGCGAGCGAATATTCTATCACGTTTAGCTATCAGCAGCTTCAACGATTTATCTACCAGTGCCATTTTAGCGGCCTACGAATTACGAAAACTAAATGAAATACGTATTGAAAGCGACTAGAACGTGGATATCTATCAACTAAGTAGGTACCTAGGCACCGGAGTACGTGTGTACGTGTACTATATTTGCGGGTTTAGCGAAATTCAACGAAATAAGTAGGTACGTGAAATACCTATCTTACTTTTCGACGCGTAAGGTAGGTACCTACGAAACAATGCGGGTTTGACGAAAACGACCTAATGAATGGCTAACACTGATTCTAAATACTAATCCGGCTCGAAGGACCAAATGGTTACGCGGGAAACGCAATATGGTTCGTAAAGATGCGAAAAATTTGAAAAACTGGTGATTGCAAATGCGACGGGAAAATCGGCATACTGCGGGCGACACAAAACAAGAAAGTATGCCTAAAGGAAAGGAGCACAGTACCTGTTGTCTTCTACGGCGATTTCTTGTACGAGGAGCACTGCCACAAATAAAGTTCAACACAAATCACACCAGTTTTCCACTCAATATCGATTTTTGTATCGGAGAGAGACGTGAGCTCTCGCGCGCGTTGTCAGCCATTGATTTGTTTGTTATGTTGCACACACGACTCAAGGGCGCTAGTGTCGCCTCTCGCTCCAACGAATGCGTTGAGGTATGTGCGGGAAAAGGAAGGGAATAGGATTGCAAACACCAGTGAAATTACCAATATAACAAATTATGAGTATGAAAATTACCGCGCAACCAGTTATTATTTTAATATCTCATTAAATAGTAAATGTACCTACATAGTAAGTATAGGTACGTATACAAAAACATCTATCTTTTGAAAGCATACTCAAAGTACAATTGTATTTGCCCAGCAATAAAACCGTAAATCCAACAAAACCACACACAGACAGGTTTGCTTTATTGCCTGACAAACTACCCGTCAGTTCTGACGTTAATAGCCTGAACGTTTCAGCGTTTCAGGTAAACTCGAGTAATCCCACACCGACTGACACACTGAAACTACAATCAAATATGCCTATGCCATTAATTGCTTAGAAAAGACACGAAAAGGTAGTCTAGGAAATTCTATACATTTCAGACTAATAATAGTCCTAGTAGTAGTCTGAAATGTTTGAAAGAGTTACCGCGGCCCTGGTAAAGGGAGTCAGTAAAACTTAGACCCTCTGTAGTAAATGGGGCAATAGGAAGAACATGATTTCATCTTATAGTTTACCATTTCCAAAAACTGTCCAATGTACGATTTTCATGATTTGCGACGCAGTAAATAGATAATGATTATTATCTGAATGGCTAAGCATCACATTTATACGGTTGACTTTTCGTCTTACACAGACTTTACGCAGATTTAAACAACCACTATGAATGAGCCCAAAGCCTTCAATATAAGGAAACTAAAGAATTTTGAACAGAGTTCAGAGCAGTTTTCTTTTTAAATTTTTCTAGTTTTGAAACAAAATAAAAAAGGGATTTAACTGTGTGTCATTGATTTAACATGTAGAAGGTAAATAGACTAACGTCTTTAAATCTATTCTTTGAAAAACGATTTCTGTGGTCTACTTGTTTAAAAGGTTGACTCAAAGACCCCTAATCACTAAATAACTATGCAATATTCAAGTGAAAATATCGACCTGCCATAGTGATGTGCTAGGTGACCTAGGACACCTAATTTTATGTCGTTAAAAAGTTAGCATCATAAAATTATCGTCACGCCCGCTTGATTAAATTGTAATAAAATATAGAATTTGATGGAAGGTTACAAACAGAAAAAAAATAATAGTGAAGGTTGTTAATTTGTCGATAATTTTATAAGGGCGCTATTTAAACAGGCTTCTTTTTAATATCATTATTCGCCCCCAAAAATGTATGTTGCCTTCTAAATTACTAAGTCAGCCACAATTAATAAAGCGTCGAGCATCTAAATAATACTATCTTAGCCACGAGTTATTTTCCACTCTAAATACAACTCAGCATGATGGTTATTTTTTTGCATCTAAATTTGTAGCATGCATTCTAACAGTAAACTTCTTAAATGCTATTAGATGACATCAGAATATATTTATTTAGCTTCTAATTTTTTAACTCGTACTGAGTTTTTTGTTTAAAATATAACACACCGCCTCGCCCCTCCGCGCCTACGCGGTTTTGAATTGCACTCTAGGGGTAGGGCAGACAAGACTACGTGGAGTCGGTTTTGCAGCGATTCGTCTTCGTCACTAACTTAAATTTTTAATACAAAGTTTTTTAATTGAAGGTTATAAATGGCAATATGCTAATTAAAATGAATCCAAATTAAATTCTACCATCAAAAAAAAAAACGAGCCAAGAAAAACGTTGATCTCGTTTTTCTTGGCTCGTTTTTGTAAAAATGAGGCCGAGTTAGTAAATTAGATGACAATGTTGTTGATATAATTGATGATCTTTTATTGAAGCTTTCTAGTAGATGGCGTTGTAAAAAAGACGAATTAGTTTATTAGAGGCTATGTCATTTGCCCGTTGCTTAGTTATAAAATTAGAAGTTTAATCATGTGTCCAATAAATAATTTGTGGCTAGACTTATAATTTCCCATATTATAATGCTGTACTAGACGTAGACGGAGACTTAGGGTTGATAAAATTCGGTGGACCGCATTTCTTTTTATGATAAGTCTAGCTAATAAAGCTTGTAATCATTCATCGAAAATTAGAAAGGCTCCTGGTACAACAATTTTTGAAGAACTGTAATATTTACGATATTTATCATGAAAAGGTACTATCGATCGATCGCAACTAAAAGAAGACATCTAGACGAATCCTACGAAGCAATGACCTTTGTTCTCACTAACTTAACCTAGTTACGCAAAACATTTAAATGAACCTTAAAAAATCACTTCCTCCACTTCAACCCCTCGACCTTGATACCAAGAAAGCATGAAAATAAACAATAATAATAAAACCGAAGCAAGAAAGTAAACACAGTTACAATCTCGTGCGGTAAACGCGCTACAGTTTACGATGGCGTTTTATCGATAACTTGATGTCGCATCACTAGCGATCGCGTGTTGAGCGCATCACCACTGTCCTGTGAACCGGGTGGCGTGGGGTGGCTATAGTTTGTGGTTGTGGTAGAATAATATTGAAAACTGTTTTTTTTTCGTAAGGCCATAAAAAAGGGTTTCTTCCTGAAGAAATAATATAAGTTTATTTATGTTAGTAAACGTTTCCCGTAAGTCTTTTAATAGCTAAATAACTGCATTATGAAGTTTATGAAGGCAACTCGTTGCGATGTGTCTGAAGAAAGATTGCTATTGCTACCGTTCCTTGCTTTCCGCTACTATCTTTCTTGCGATTTTAGACAATTATTTCAGTTAACTGTAAAATAATATACAATACCAACATAATTACATATTTAGAAACAACAACAAACGACTTACAAAATTACTAATACCTACTGACAAAGTCATGTCCAGTCTACGAACAGCAGTCAAACGGAAAATATACTTACTCATCGCATATTCACCCTAAAATCTAGACTGTTTACCTCCACAAATAGGCACATACAAAAGTGTACAATTTTATCGGCCATCATGGTTACCCCAGCACAACCATAGCAGTTTCAGTAGCATAGCGCTTTCAGTAAGCTAAACGCCGTGACAAGGCGATGTTGCCCAACCTACGTAAATCCTACGAATATTTCACGTCAATCTTTATACATTGACGACTTTGTGTGAAGACATTTAAGTATCAATAGTGCATAACACGCAAAGTATATGAAATTAAACGGCTAAGAAAAAGGATCGTGTTGTTTATTTTTCGGTAGAGTTTATCGAGTTTTTTAAACGTTTGAATTTAGAATAGTAAATAGCGATGGTGTAAGAAAACGTGGACGAAGTAAAATGTGCCTTAAAGTAGTTGAGTATAAAGTTGAAAGTTGACAATGAAACTTGTGAGTTTATGTTATGAAAACATAAAGTTTTGAAAATGAACGCATGGTCAGGAGAAGAGGGGGATGTTATGGGACCAACAGTTACTCGTAAGTATATTTTACTAGTTTCTGACTACAGTTCCAAACGCGTTCCATGAAAACTAGACTTTCTTGACAAATGCGCAATCTGAAACTAAAATAATTTTTCTAATCGGTCCAGTTGATCGTGTGATTAGCGTGTTCAAGGAAATAAACAAGTTAACTCTTTAGCTGCTTTTTAGCTAAAGAGTTTTAAAGTAGATACAAATTCTTATAGATTTTTGAATTTCAGGAAATTAATAGATATTATATAACAGATATTAGTAGATCTTATTAGATTATTAATATTTTCAAAATTATTATCGTACCTAATATTAAAATTTAAACTAAGTAAATACTTATAAAAAATGAGTTACTGAAAAATAATCGTGGGTCCAGTTCATGGCCTGCAGACGAAAGGACATAATTATTCAGTGTCTGTGAGCATACATTTGACACTTTGTAACAAGGTCGGTAGTAAATAGGTTACGGTCGGATTGCTATCCTGCTGTAAGATAATCCAAGGTAGCAGGTAACTTACTCAGACTATGAGAACAAACAATATGTGAAACTCTTTCCCCGTGACAAAGATAACATGAAGGTATGAGGCTTTCCTCTTAATCAACTTACATGAAATAATAACTTAGTTATTTGTAAATAGATTGATCAAATATCTAAATAGATTAAGCTTTAATTACATAAATACAAAACTGAAAAAGGAAAAACACTTTGATAACTTTTCCCAAAGATATTAGATCTCTGTGGGTAGGTAAACCTATAAATAGGCGAATCATATAACAGAATCAGTTTTCATAGTTAAATAAAAAATAATAATGTCGGGACACCTTTTCACACACGGTTGGTTAGCCCCAAGGTAAGTTATTAATTAACTTGTGTTATGGGTGCTAACACAACTGATAAACTACATATAGCTACATATATACATATTTATAAATACATATTGTAACACCCAGACCACGGCCAACAAGCATGCTCATCACACAAATGTCGATCGAACCGGGAATCGAACCCGGGACCTCAGATTCGGCAGTCCGGCTTGGTGACCTTTGCGCCACAGAGGTCGTCAAAAGTTTCAACAATTTGTGATTTTTTAAAAATTTGGTAAAACGGGACCTTATTGTTTTCGCTCCTCTGTCCGTCCGTCCGTCCGTCCGTCTGTCACCAGGCTGTATCTCATTAACCGTGATAGTTAGAGAGCTGATATTTTCACAGATGATGTATTTCTGTTGCCGCTATAACAACAAATACTAAACTAGAATAAAATAAATATTTTGGATTTTTTTTGCTAATTTTTGCTCTGGTACGGAACCCTTCGTGAGCGAGTCCGACTCGCACTTGGCCGGTTTTTATGTAAAAACATACTCCGTTCGCATAAATATTCTGGCAGGTAATATTTTTAAAACTTTTAAGGCAATAGGCATTCTTGGCTCACATAGCTTTCGTTCTAGCTAAAGTAAATTTTAATACCGTGCCAAAAAGATGTTATCTAATTCCTATGTTCAACGTACTTGACCCTATGAATAATTTAAGTAAAAGCATATTTTTGTATAAAAAATTCAAGCAAGCTTCCAAGGTATGCCTTAATGTACCTACAATATGCATAAGTATCTAGATTAAATTCATGTGTCCGGTGGTATGTAAAACCTATCCAAAGTATAATATATGCTATTGCCTCGTTGGTCTAGTGATCGCAAGCGCGACTGTGCGTAAGGTCTGGGGTTCGCTTCCCAAAATCGCTTTGTTGTTTTAGAAACTTTCACAAAAAAGTCTAGATTTCAGTGATTGATACACCCGCTGATCTCCTTATATGAGAACCGTTGCCGTGGCTGAAATCGGCCTTGGACGTCATTATTTTGTATTCGTTTAATAAAACATATTGTTTACATTTTTAAATAATATAAAAATAAGAAACATTTAAAAATATAAAAAAGGATGAGGAGGAGGAGGAGGAGGAGGATGAGGATGAGGAGATGGCGATGAGGAGGAGTTTTTTGATGCAATTTTTTAAATATTTTTATTTATAGTAAGTGTATATATTAGGTAATAAGTTAGTTGTATGTTGTATATATATTTATTTGTAAAACTGTGCATTATATTATGTGTCATAATGAATAAATATATTATTAAATAAAAAAAATAAAAAATATATATATAAAAAAGGGGGTCACCGATATCGGGCACAGGGACGTCATTATGCCGGGGCTGCGGGTTGTTCGAAAAAGTTACCGCGGCCCTGGTACATTTAAGGTCAATGACTGAACACGACGGTTTTTAGTCAGTAAGAGTCTGACACTCCCTCACCGCTGCTAACCCACAGCGGGAGGGGTCATTTGATGATTTTTGACGTCGTTAAAAAAAAAGGGACGTCATTATTATAATTATTTCAATATGCTAATTCTATAATCATTTTATTTTATGATTCTACAAAACAACAATTTAAAAATAGCCGTAACAAAGCTATATTTTTAATTATTGTAAGAGATTACGATCATTAATAACAATAAAACACTGCCCACTTTTCTAAGAGAAAATTGTCCTGAGGCCATTAAAAAATAAAAAGTAATAGAATTATGTTTTTTTTAACGCTGCCAATTTACAGAAATGGAACGCACCAGTTTTAAATATCGATTCAAAATACCGCGAATATCATGATTAATTTTTAACGTTACGATACAACTACTTTTGGAAATAGTTAAAATGTTATATAATAGTTAAAATAGTTTAAATGTTTAACTTTGTTAGTTAATGTTAATTGATTTGTTTCTAACAGATAAGAACAGCCCAGCTTGAAAAAATGCTGGCTGAATATTTTCAGAGTGGTGTGTCTCTGGTAATTTTCAACCGACTTCAAAAAAAAGGAGGAGGTTCTCAATTCGGCTGTATTTTTTTTTTTATGTTTGTTACTCGATTTCTCAAAGACGCCTGGACCGATTTCAAAAATTCTATTTTTATTTAAAAGGGTATGCTTGTCATTTGGTCCCATTGTCATCAGATCAGGATCTGATGGTGGAAACCCTGAGAAATCGAGGGCATCTCTTGAAAATTGTAGGCGAGTATGGGGTACAAACTTGATATTTATGTGTTTATCTGATGAGACTACAATACTATGGAGGTTTAGGGCAGATCTGATGATGGAGACGACAGAGGATCGAGGGAACTCCTAAACGGCACATCTTAACTACCTCGTGTTTGGGCTTATTTTATTCGTGTTGACAAGATCTTTACACCGAAATGAGTAATGACTGCCACTGCAAGGTCCGAGATGCAGATGCAGTACAGTTTAGGGAACTCTTTAATGGTTGATAGCAGCTACATAATGTTTGGGTTTATTTTATTCGTGGTAACAAGAACTTTAAGCTGAGATGGGTTATGACTGCCACAGCAAGGTCAGTGATGCAGGTGCAGTACAGTTTAGGGAACTCCTTAATGGTCGATAGCAGCTACATAGTGTTTGGGCGTATTTTATTCGTATTGATGTACACTTTAAGCTGAGATGGGTAATATTGCAGATTCGACAGTGAAGACGAAAAACAGTTATGGATATTCTAAATGGAAATGTTTACCGACGTTTAAGTATTGGAAGGAAGATTTCTTAACCTCGTTATTTCTGCCAACGCCCTGTCGTCGTGTGGTCGATTAAGTAACTTGTTGGCATCCAAATCTGACAAAACTATACCTTCTATACTTCTGACACGACTTAGCGCAAAATACCTCGTATTTGGGCTTATATTCTTTGTATTGATAAGAACTTTCCACTTATATGGATAGTGACAACTATTCGTATCACTAAAAAGCTGTAAAAAGCTGTGTGCTTTTCAAAAAAATTAAACCGACTTCCAAAAACACTAAAAAGCAAAAAAAAAATAATTTTAGGTGCATCGGCCTAGAAGTCGGTGGCAAAATTAACTTAGTAACATCCAGTAACATCCATTAGTCACCGACTTCTAGGCCGATGCACCTAAAATTATTATTATTTTTTGCTTTTTACTGTTTTTGGAAGTCGGTTTAATTTTTTTGTAAAAAAGTTTTTTATTTTTCATTAGAATCGTTCTTGTTTTATTTCAAAGATATCGGTAAATTATTTCACTCGTAGTTAGGTAAATATTTTGGTTTTGTTTTTATTAAAGTTTATATAAATAACAACAGTAATGTAATAACAAAATATTCTGTCAAATGGTAAAGTAGCAAAGGTGAGTGATTATTTTAACATGTATTAGTAGAAAGAATGAAGACTAAAACCTCCCTTTCCCGCCTATAAGATGATGATGATGATGTCCTCCCAGCCGATTATCGGCTACGGCGGCTGTTCTCATGTAAGGAGATTAGCCAACTACGCAGGACATATTATAGTGCACGAGCATTTGCGCAGACACAGGTGCACTCACTATTCCTTAACTCTCATAGCCCGATGGGACGGTAATCCGACACGACCGGAGAGAGATCAGGCGCAGGACCGACATTTACGTGCTCTCCGATGCTCCGATGCCCGCCTATATAATATATATTGCACTGTGGCTATTAAAATATACATACATATAGAACTCCGTATGTGTAAATGCATAATAAAATTATCAAACCTAACACATGACTTTGACAATTCCCATTTACTGTATTTCAGTAGATAATAGCAGTTGCAGACTGCGCTATAGAATTGCGTTAATTATGAAAACTGTCGTGAATTTTATCTCATCTATGGTGGAACTATGTAACAATAGACTTGTGAGATCAGTCTTGTGTTACGATGCGCTTACAACGGTTGTTAGTTTACAGTTCCAGTTTTATTTTTTATGCTGAATAAGTGTAGGTGCTAAATATTAGGATGTTTATTACTTTGCTGGATACAGAATCGCATCGAATATTTATATGGACTGCAGACATTTTTGTGGGTAAAGGTTATCTGTGTTACTTATGTGATTTTTGCATAATTAGGTATCATCAGTTTTGTGGTTATCTCCGGTAGTTCTTCTTAATTAGAAGTCCATTTTATATAGATAGAAGGAGGAAATCAAATACACCCAGCAGGCCAAAGTATTTCGTTGGTTTTACACTGAACTTTATTATTTCGCAGGAGCAGGCAGTGCCAAGCCAAACACCCCTCCTCTCAAAAACGGCAATGATTTGAGAGAATCGGGATATTTAATAGCAGTCGGCTCCAGAACATCCAGGTCAGTTTTTATACAACTAGACTAAATTCAACATCGTAACACGAGTTTATAATCTTCACAAAACATTCTAAATATGGATTAAGATATGAATTACTGAACCTTACAATTTTACCTACCTATCTTCAACAGCGTTTTCACATAATCTGTCGCTCGGTTTTAAGTCATATTTTGTACCAGTATTTATCTAATTCATATTATGAGAGACAATCTGAACTAATCAGATGCGAATATATTTTCACTCATTGAGATTATTTCTTTTCAGGTTCCGAAGAAAATACAAGAAAAGAATACCATTTCTAGTCATTATAATAATATTTATCTTATTACTACTAGCGTTTATAATTATTTCAATTTTATGTAAGTATCTTTTTAACTAATTAATATCTACTAATTACGATAAATTTCGAATTGCCTACGACCTTTTTAAACAAACCACAAGTATATAAATTACATGACGTAAATTAAATCTATTGTTTCTATTTTACTATTGCCAAGGACAGAAATGTACTGAACTGAATACGATACGAGCGTCATCCATGTGCTGCAAAACGGATGCATCCATTTAGTAGATAGTACTTACCTGCATTAAATAGACGTAAATGCTAATCATAGTCTAGGGCCTAGACTCTAGGCCGTAAAAAATATGCAGGTACTTACAGACTACTTACCTGCTATTTAAGTGGTGAATAATCTTTCATTTTTCGCAATAAATTATCTTTTCAATTATGCAATTTTCAAGGTTTTTCTGTACAACTACTGTCCATTGATAGCTGCATAATTTTTAATTTTTAAGTCCGTACTGCAACCTTAGATTTTGAAGCATTTGTTGCTGAAAGGGCTACATAGGTACAATAACCAAAATTATACATAGCCATTTTAGTGACTTTTAATAAAGCTCTAGTCATATAAGGAATTTTATCTGAAAGTTTAGGGAATTTAGCTCAATCTTCCAGTATTAAAACAACCCAGACAAATTATATGGGAACAATGTAAGTCTCTCTTGCGTGCCATTTCATGCTTACTCCTCATTCAGAATATTATAATATTTATAAAGTAAAAACATCTAGTCTTATATAACCAGCAGGCATTTGGTGCATTTTGTAAATCATTCAAACTACCTTTATATGTAAATTAAATGCGCAAAAACCGCGAGCATACGCTTGATAATGTCTAGAAATAGTTGACTACTAGAATTTGTACTCTGCATATTTTGTACTAATAATCCAGTTTTGTTGAAGAAACTTTGATATATGAAACATTAATGTAGGTTATTTTGAGCTTACTTAAACCCTTTTCATTTAAGCATACAATTTAGCAGACCTATAGAAATACTTATATTTTTCTTACATGTTTTCTTCCAAGTTCTGGTTCCAAACTGTTTTCCAAGTTCTGGTTTCCAAGATAGAAGATTTTATACATATACATGATCCCTCTCCGATCGCGTCAGATTCTTATCCCATTGAGGTATGAGAGTGAAGAAATATAGAGTGCATCGTGTCAGCACGAATGCTTGTGCTCTATAATATGTCCTGCGCTGGTTTCCTTAGAGAACAGCTGCCTAAGCTGAGTATAGGTTATAACGGTTATTATTTTACTATATTTTAGATGCATTAGCAATACATAGAAAGCCAGTACGTACATGCAGGAGTAGAGAATGCCTGCGCTCTGCAGCCAATCTCGCGTTGTCCATGGACCTCAACGCGGACCCTTGCGAGAACTTCTATCAGGTAACTTTAATAATATTATCATCAGCATCAGCCCTTTTTATTGTCCTGCTGCTGGGCTCGGGCCTCCTCTCACACTGTTAAAGCTTTTATAACTTTTACATCAAACCTACTTTTTTAATTATATATTGCATATTTCCATGTTTCTTGTTATAAAAGTACTTAATATTCGATTCAAAGTTAGGTTTTGAACACATTCCCGATCTTGAAAATAGGTGGTCAACATAAACGGGGACAGCAATAAATGATCAATTAATCTACGGGTCTTTGTACCAGTCCAGAATAGTTAATTGCCTTAGAACTAGCTCATCCAAGAAACAGTCACCGCCAACATCAAACAAGCCAATTAACTTCAATTTAACTGCACGTCACAAACCAAAAATAGTCACAATTCCTTATTTCTTCAGTTTGTCTGCGGTAACTGGGGTTCCGATCATCCACGGCCTGACGCCTATCGGTCTTACGACTGGTTCCGAGACAAGCAAACCAAGGTGTATAGCATAGTGAGGGACTTCCTCAACAGGAATAGTAGTCATCAGCCCAAACCTGTGCTGCAGGCTAAGGATATGTATAGGGCGTGTATGAATACCAGTAAGTATAAAATTAATTATTTCCACTTACATATGTAGAAAACTACAGAAGATAAAAGAAAATAAAGAACATAATTTTTTGATTTTGAAACTATGTATGTTTGCTTTTTCGTCATATCATTGTTAAAAGTTCCGTGACACCGTTAAGTTAATATACATTGTCGAAAACAAAGTTCTATTTTTTGCCGACAAAGTAGCCCTTTGAGTGATTCGAAATAAAATTACACTTAATGTAAATGATACTAATAACAATCATTTCTTTCATAACTTACAGAAGAGCTAGACAAAAGAGGACTTAAACCAGTGATAACCATCCTAGAATCACTAGGTCTCCCTCCATTCCCAACGTTTATAAATGTGACAGAGGATTTCGACTACTCAGCATACACCTTCGACTGGTTAGAGACAGTCATTAAGGTGAAAACGCAAATAGGTATGGATGTACTCATAGGATTCGATATCTATACGGACCCGAAGAATTCTTCGGTTTATAGACTGATTATGGGATCTCCTGAAACTACTAATCCGTTTCCGAGGTAAGAAAGTACAGTATTTCCAAAAAGGTATTTCATACTTAACTTAAGTAAATATTTTGTATTATAAAATCAAGAACATTGAAGATATTTGGTAAAATAAAAGGTAGTGAATGATGAGGTTCTCGTACTAATTAAATATTGGTAGGATCTGAGACTTGCTACAAACGCGAATAGTAAGAGATATGAAAAGGAGTATGAGATGGGAGAAAGGGTAACAAATCTGTCATTACAACACAATATAAACTTAATTGATGTTTCAGTACACACACCGAAAGAAAACGCCACAGAAGGCATTTCAACGACTTAAAAAGTTATATAAAGGAAGCAACAGACTTTTTATCCAAAATGGAACATAAAAGTAGTAAATCTGACGAAGAAGACGAGAAAGTAGCAGAAATACTAAAGATATTTTATGCAGAACTTATGAAACTGTTCGTTTTAGAAGCAGATGGACTTAAAAGTTCTAAATTAAGTGAAATTGAATTAGACCAGAATGTTATATTAGCTGCAAGTGAATATTTTGAAACGAACAGGGATTTATACGATGTAAGTATAAAACTATAATTTCAAGGTGTTCTCATTGAGTTTATGATTTATAAAAGTTTCAAAATTGAAGTGAATTGCAATTTTATATTATGGTGTTACATGGTGTTTACCATAAAGACTAGTATAATTTTTATCGTGAACTTTATAAAAATGAATCTCATGCTGATACGAAAATAATGATAAATTGAAAAGATAATGATGATATAGCAAAACCGCATAATTATGAAAAATACGTACTGCTTTATCATAAATTCAATATTCGCGTGTGACACGTTTCACGTGTTATAGAATAATCGATGACAAGAAATTACTTTCATGATTATCACGTTATGTAGATCTGCTATTAAAGTATTAACATTAATAACATTGTCCTACTGCTATGAAGGAATAATGGAAATTTTATTGATGGGCTAGTTGTCTATAAGATATTTTAAGTTTCTGGTCAATGTTTTCATCTCTTCATGATTAGTCAAACTTTTTTATTCCTACCTTTTACGCTTATGAGATTTCACCGTTTGATTAGGGGAACTGATTTATCGTTAGGAAACCAAATTATACCAAACAAAAGACACCTTTTATAACTTGTGATCAAACGATATACTTACAAACATTTTAAATATTTTCAGCTAGAAACCGACAATACTACATCAGAACTCGAGAGTTCAGATGATGCTGGCTATCTTATCATACCTGATTACACAGTGGATGAAATACAAGCTCATACTGATGCAGTAGTTGAAAGCAACAACGGTACAGCCTCTCCTATATGGAAGAAGTATTTAGAAGGATTGTTCAATATCAGTAACACTGTACTGGACTTTGAAACTGATAAGATATTGGTATCTGAACCAGATTTGAGGTACATGTCGTTGATGGCTGCTTATGTATCGAAGACCCCGCCCGTTGTACTGGAGCTTTATATTTGGGTTAAGGTGGGTTAAGGATCCTTTCTATCTCCTGACCAGCTAATAATACAATACAAAACTTTGAAGAAAGAATTATGGCATTGTAAAGTTAGCGAGTTCTTTAAACGATCCCTTGAACTAAGTTAAAGTAATGTAGATTTCAGACAAAAAATCGATGCAAGATTCTGAAGTCCGGGAAAGTATAAACACGCTAGTTTGGGCTTTGTAGCCGAGGTCTTATATTTGGGTAGTTTTAATGATGATTATGATGAAAACTTCACACAATGTATTTCTACAGTAATCCCGAAAAAGCCTAATAACATTGTTTCTACCCCTACAGGTAGTAGAAGTAATGTCAGTCCACACAACGACGGAGCTCCGCAACTTATTCCAGCGCGCGTACGAGCAGAGTCACGCGGACGACTCCGTGCCGCCGCGGTCGCTGCACTGCGCTAATGCTGTCAATGATATGATGGGCATGGCTGTGTCTTATGGCATCGCTGATCGACACTTCATTAATGTTACTAAGCCTAAGGTAAGGACTGGATCAAAATTCGTTTTAGCTTTTGCTTGAGCTAAACTAGGTTATGATAATTATACCAATTTATTTATGTTGTCATCATTTTTGATTTGAGTAAGGAAGAAAATACAGTTGTTATTGGAAGCAATTGTCAATTAAATTATTTCTGACACATTTGTGATTGCTTTCACCATAAGACTGTAGTGTCAGAAGGGCGATGAAAGATGATTTATTTACACTTCCAAAACTGGATTAAACTTACTTTTAAAACGAGACAGTTCTTAACAAGAAAAAACATAAATATAGAAAGAAGATGGAAGATGGATGTATGGATTGCGATCAGTCTTCTTTAAAAAACCTTTCACTTCCAGGTTATAACAATGATCGAAGAACTAAAGGATTCTTTAGCACACTTGGTCGGACAAGCGCGTTGGATGGATGACAACACGAAAATAGCGACTTACCAGAAAATCATCGAAATGAAGTCTCTCATAGGATTCCCAGACTGGCTGCTAGAGGAAGGCAAACTAGACGAATATTATGAAGGAATAGAAATAGACAGTGACAAGCATTTGGAAAACCTCATCAAAATAAATCAAGTGAAAACTAGGAATGTACTGAATAGGTTTAGAGGAGTGAACAATTTCTCTTGGGCCACTGATCCTACTGAAGTTAATGCTTATCATACGTTTCAAGAAAATACTATTAGTGAGTATGAAAAATGAAGTTTCGTATATAAGTATGTTTAAAATTACATATGTATTTATGTGTTGACTTACAATACATGTGTAGGTACTGGTTGTGGGTATCTCATTTAAGTATAATTTTAATTATGGAGTTGTAGCTAGATTTTCTTAGTTTCAAGTAGACTATGTATTTAATACTAAAATATTTCCTATAGCTGTCCCTATGGTGATGTTACAACATCCCTTCTATGATTTAGGACTCGAGTAAGTATCATCATTATTTTCTTCTTAATCAATATTTTGAATCTATTGCTAATCTTTTGTATTTTATTCAGCTCACTAAACTACGGTTCCCTGGGGACTGTTCTGGGGCATGAAATCACACACGGCTTCGATAACTTTGGTAATATTTTTGTCTTAAAGTCTTTCTTTTTTCTTGACAATTCATCAATGACTTTTTCATCCCACCATCTCGGAAAGAGTAGTTTTACCCTTTGATATCTGAGCGCAAAAGCCGTTTTTATTTGAAAAGTGATTTGAATTTAGAACATCGTGTGCAATCCTCCATTTGTGACAAACTTGATAAGACTTTTCATACAAATACATATTAAACAAATAAAATACTGCTTAAAATAATTATTCAATTAATTAAGTAATTTTTATTATTGTTTTTACATAGATTTTTAACCTCGTTTCATTTTTAAACTGAGTTGTCAAATAAATGAACTTTAATAGGTTCTTACTTCTTTTTAATTTGATACTCATATGTGCGCGCCATTTTGTTTTTTTGCATTTAGTAATTTCCTCGATGAGGTGGGATGAAAAGTTACGTGTTGCACTCGAGTGCAAAGATTTTTCACCTTGTGCTCTTTTGATTCCCTCGCTATCGCTCAGGATTCTAATTATTGAAACACTCGCTACGCTCGTGTTTCAATTTTAGAATCCTTCGCTTGCTCGGTCGTCAAAATTGAGCCCGCGGTTAAAAATCAACTTTGCACTCTTGTATAACAAATAACTATTGTTTGTTGACTTTTCCATCGTCTGTTCTATAGTCTAAATGTACTGTGTTTTAATGCATATTTGATAATATCTAATTTCATTCAAGATACATGTTCACATATTTAACAATATTTGGTGATTCAGTTTCAATTACACATGTTTTATAATGCCACTGTAGGCCGTCAATTCGACAAGAACGGCAACATGCTCCCCTGGTGGTCGAACAGCACGATCGACTCGTTCGTCAACATGACGCAGTGCTTCGTCGACCAGTACTCCTCGTACTACGTGCCCGAGCTCGATGATCATGTAAGGTTTTATAGTCTTTACCATCATAACAGGACTCATGTACATTTTTTTTATTCACTCCAATGTAATAGTCTACCTAAGATTTTATCAAAAACTGTAAGTGAAAAAATGGTGGCAATGTAACCTTACATAACTCATGCAGTAGGATTAGTTTGCATATAAACGTAGACATTATGTGTTTAATCCCAATTTTAGGTTTATCTCTAGATTGTATTATGAAGCCACTGTTGATTGCCATGATACCAACCAAAATTATCTTACATTAACACAAAATCCATCCTAAGATAACTGTTTCTTTTATCAACAGATAGACGGCAAACAAACTCTAGGAGAGAACATAGCAGACAATGGCGGCTTGAGAGAAGCTCTCGCGGCGCTGAAGCATCACCTCAAGAGACGAGGGCCCGAGCCCAAGCTACCGGGCTTTGAGAAGTTGACGCCTGAACAACTGTTCTTCTTGTCTTATGGGAATGTAAGTCACTAAGTGGCTAACATGAATATCTTCGCCTAAAGTAGATGGTAGAACCATTATACACATTTGGTGCAATTTTATTTTACAAAGTTTCATTGACCTCTTTTTGATGGGAAATCATCAATTAATGAACCTTCCCGTTATCTGACCAGTGTGTAAGGGAGTTTTTAGACTAAATCCCATCATGTTACTTCCTTGTTACTTTTGTGTGCCAGGGCTGCGATAACTCTTTCGCGAAAATCCCGCAGGCCTGGTAAAAAGTCTGATTGATCTCAGAACGCTGTTAAAAAGGGAGGCCTTCGTCCAGCAGTTGTTGCTAATTAAAGAAAACTTGATTAGAAATGATTTCATTATACACACCATCCTCTTGCCCATAAAGGATAAAATAAAGACATTTCTATAATTCAGTATTTTAACATCCCCGTAGCTCTGGTGTGGCGTATCAACGCGGGACTCTCTGAAGGCAGACTTAGAAGACGAGCACTCCCCGCAACAGTTCCGCGCTCGCGGCGCGCTGCAGAACAGCGCGGAGTTTGCTCGAGCGTGGGACTGCCCGCCCGGCTCTAAAATGAACCCTAGCAAACGATGCATTATATTTTAAAGGATGCATACTGGTGGATCCAAGTTAAAAGATACTTTATTTGTATAAACATGGGTTTTCCACACGATAAAGCCAGTTTTGTAAAAATATCTGTACGAACTTAATGTCTTAGAGAAAATCTAAAGTGGAAATGTAGTCTTAAAAATCTGAAGTCTGAGTGACTTTTTTGTGTGCTGGCTTATCAAAGACTCAGACTTTTGTATGCACCGATTTGCTGTGCAGACAAAATGCTATGAAAATCTGCGTCAAGTTGGTATCGTGTAGAACCACTTTTGTACTTTAGAGTTAGCTTCTTCAGTATCGAGGTTTTAGAGGTCGTCACTACCGATGTTCTTCAAGACGAACCCTTTTAAAGGAGTACGGAAAAATGATTTTCATGACCATGATTTTAGTCAATGCAAAATAAAAGCAGTTATATTTCAAGTTAATATTTATTTACTTGTGATAAAACTAGCTGAGAGTGTTAAAATAAGACACATGTGCCTTGCATAATTGGCCTTCAAAGATATAATATACAAGATACAAAGCTTGAATTTGGGGAAAGCTTACTAAGTAAATAGACCTTGTAGCAAAATAAATTGGTGTAAGTACAGTTTAGTGTTCCCCAAAAAGTAATTGAAATAGTGATAAGCAGTAATGTATTGTGAAATGTGTGTGCCATAGATTTAAATATAGACCTAGTTTAGTATTTTATACGCCTAGCTTGTGTGTGTTTACTATAAGTTTTATCAATAAGACAAGGAAAACTTATATCGCACAATTTTTTGACTGATCTGTGGTTTTTGCACTTTAATATTTTTCCAATCATTTGTGTGTTTTCTCAAACTGTTGTCTTTGCCAACGACTTTGTGATTTTATTACATTAAATATCTGAAATGTTATTGGGACTTTTAATATAAATTGAAAAACAACATCCTATATAAATAATCTCAAATTAAATTTTGCCCATATTGAGGATTCGTCAGATTAAAATAAAAACCCACGACACTGGTAAAATAACTTTAATTACAAAGATATAATGCATCTTGATACACCTGGTTATAACATATTAGTGGTGACCAATAGAGTTGTACGAAATGGTCTTGGAGTAGCCTCCACCGTAGCCTGAAGACACCCCATAGCCGCTTGCGTAGCCTCCCGACACTCCGTAACCGCCGGATATTCCCCCAATACCACTCGAGATGATACCTCCCGAAATTCCACCGACTCCTACACCTCCTCCGATACCACCGCCGATACCTCCGCCGATTCCTATACCACCTCCGCCGATTCCTATACCTCCTCCGCCAACCGCAACGGGGACGGCAGAAACTGCGGCAACAGCAGGCACAGCAACTCGTCTCTCGACAACTACAGGTTGAGGCACAGGAACGGGCCTGTCTACCACAACAGGTTGGGGCACAGGCACGGGCCTGTCCACTTGTACAGGTACCGGAACTTGTACGGGACGATCTACGTAGACGGGCTGTGGCACTGGGACCTGACGGTCTACATACACAGGCCTGTCGACAGGAACATGCCTCTCGACAGTCACGGGGTACGGCACAGGCACATTCACGGGAACCCTCACGGGATATGGCACTTTCCTCTCATAATACACAGGCACTTGCCTTGTGACTTCCACGGGGACTTTTTGTACTACTGGATAAGGCACCGGCCTGTCGACAGTCACGGGTACCGGGACCCTCACAGGGACTGGTACCTGACGGTCAACAGGGACCGGAACAGGCACTTGTACTGGAACTTGTACGTCTCGCGTGATTGTTCTGGTGATGTAGCGAGGTACTTCCTGACGTAAGATTACGGGGTTTGGTTCTATGTTCACGGATGTTTGTACTGCTGCTGGGCCGGCTGCTACTGCGACGGGTCCTGCGGCAACTGCTGGGCCAGCTACTGCGACTGCTGGTCCTCCTCCAATACCAATACCGCCTCCTCCAATACCAATACCGCCTCCCCCTATACCAATACCGCCCCCTATTCCTCCTCCTAGGCCCCCTCCTACACCTCCGGCGATTATACCTCCTGAAGATATACCGATACCGGAGCCGCCTAGACCGATGGAGTGGCCAGCTAGTCCAACAGAGTGACCCAGGCCAACCGAGTGGCCTATGCTAATAGCTGGTGCTGCTGAAATCCCGATGGAGTGTCCCCCGTACCCATAAGCCGGGATGTGTCTCTTCACCCCCTTGTCTGACGTAACGCCATCTTTGATCCCCTCAGTGGCAAGAAGTTTGGACACTTTCGATTTGTCAGCTATTTCTTTTGTTGTTGATAGGCTGCTTGCTGAAAGCAGCACCTGGAATCAAAGAAAATGAAAAGTTATACAATGATATAATTTTACACAAAGTTTCTTAGAAAGAATGATACAGTAAGTATAACATAGAACATTTTTAAGTAAAGAGTTACATACTAAAACTACTGCTGAAGAAGCAAAATACTATAGTCTATATATACCGAGACAAACATCAGACATACTTAGTACTCAATAAAAATTGTTTAACTACCGATAGACCGCAATCTCCACACGCACATAAAAATTAAAAAAAACTTTAAGCAACCAAGCAACTACTCTATCGATTGCAAGATCCGATCTCGATACAGCTTAAGTTTATTTACTAGAAATAAATAAAATAACGATCGAGTTAGAAATATGTCAGTTGTGTGCCGGTTCGGCTGCTTGCGATATGAAGTGGGGCGAGGCGAGCCGGCGAGACCTTACGGAACTGAGCCGATTGCTCTGACCCTAACAGGCCTTAAGTCATGTACCTAAGTAAGTAAATACTAAGTTTAAGATCAGTCTGTTTATCTCATGTGAAACATACATGTGTACAACATAGTTGGGAAAAAGGCTCGGGGGATGATGATGATCTCATGTGAAAGAATTGTAGATATATGTAAAGTAATAGTTTACATCAGACCAATCGAAATATTGTTAACTGTTGCCCGCGACTTCGTCTGCGTGGGCAATATGCTTCTATATAATATTCGCTTACTTTGTATGTTTTTTTTTATTTGCGCCACTTTAACCTTGACTGAACCTAATTTGCTTAAAATTTTATTTTTATGCTCAAGTAACTTAAAGGTAAAGCGCAATTTTTCAATTCAAACATTGATGACAACCCAACTATAATAATAGGCAACTTTCAAATATGCATTGTAATATCTCACGCGTCTACAGAACGATTAACAGAAATATTGGTTCATTGCTCATCCCTTGTAGGTGATAGCGTGATAATATGTAGCCTATGTCCTGACCCGACCTATAAGTAATATTCATGCAAAATTTGAAGTAAATCCGTGCAGTACTTTTTAAGTTTACTCCGGACATACCTACAGACAAACAAATAAACAGACAAAAAATCTAAAAACTACATATTTGGGTTCAGAATCGATTATAGATCACCCCCCAAGTATTCTTTTAAAAAAATATTTTACTTTCAAAAATATTTGGCTTTCCTACGATTTTATTATATGTATAGAAGTTGACATTGGCAAAAATACTTCATGATCTTCCTAGTTTTTTTTTCAATTCCAATGCTATTTAATGATGCAATATTACACATAAGAGCTAGAATAAGTTAATAATCTAAATGTGGATTTAAAAAACAATTAATAAGCACGATTTATTTCTCTTAAAACCAGAAACATTTTATAAAACTTAGGTATGTGGTGATACATACCTAAGTTTCCTAAAGTAGGTAAATGCTAGAAACAATTTAGTTGTTACGTCGAAAGCGCTCAGAAACCTTTATAGATATTGCGAAACTAAAACTACACTTATTATCTACAAGTAAAGCCATAGCCTACAGCTAAACTTAAATTCGCTTTATAAATGTAATTGCATACAGCTGACAACTTAATTTCAAACACTGACATTAGATTTAAGTTTAGTCTAACTACAATCTGCGTAGCAGTCGGGATATATATCAATATATTTCAATGAATTGAATACACAGTGTATTTATAAACTTGGGCAGTTAAATTGTGAACTTTCAAAAACTAATGTACGTACGTAACGTACGTAACGTTAACGTTAAAACAGACAAATATAGTTTTTCTCTATGGTAGGAATTATAGCATTATTCATTACAAAGGAAACTATTTAGCTCATCTTAAAAATTCCATCTTTCCATTTTTGCAATGCTAAATCACAAGATTATTTTTTGTAAAAACTGGCTTACTTACCTATTTATGTTTATATCTATATTCAGAATTTCAAATAAAGGAGATGGCCAAATTTTCATAGTAAAAAAACCCAGAATCGACAGCAACGAAATGGATACCAATGGGTTCATTATGATAGACCTTTGATGGTGCCAAAAAATCCAATCCATGGGGTATAGGAGCTATATCATATTTTCACAAAAATAGGTTATGTTGAATTTATGGTGATTTTAAAGATTATTTGCATAAAGGACCATAAAAAACATGGACCATAAAAAACAGTAACGTTATACATGCGAAGAGTAACATCACCATAGTTACAGAGTTTGCCTGGTAATCAAAACGTCTTGAGTTTGAGTTTTGAGCCCCACCCATTGCACTATTGACATGAACCACACCAGATACCTACGACTAAGTACCGACCTTACCTACTTGAAGAGGTTTCCCTGTTATGTGTAAACTTCTGAACTGGCAAAGGTTAATTAAAAAAGAAACTTAAAAGAAAAAAAAAAAAAGTTTTTTTTTAGCTTTTTAATCACTATTCACATTAGTGAAAAGTTCTCGTCAATGCGAATAATATAAGCCCAAACACGAGGTAGTTAATATTTACCATTGCCGAGTTCCCTTGACCTTCTCTCTTCTCCATCATCAGGTCAGCTCTAAACCATCATTCGTGTATAGTGCTATAATAACAGACATATGTACACCTGAGTGTAAAGTTTTTACCCTATGAGCAACTTTTAATGAACTGCAAACAGAAAAGTTAAGCTTTTGTATGTACTAAAATCTTCTTGGAAAAAACCTTGTAAAAGAGAACCCCATGGTTTTTAGATGATATGAAATACTTTTTGTAATCTACACATTATACTGAATCCAACCATACATACGAAGTTTCTGTCGACTCTGGGTTTTTTTTTGGCCATCTCCTTAATGTATTCCACAGAACACACTTTTATATTCTTTTTAATACATTTTGTGAATTCTTTACCCAAATAAAAATTAAGGTAAAATAATACCGAAAGGCGACATCATGATAACTAAGTAACACCCTTCAAGATAAAACCCAGCATAATTAATATCTTACAAGACTGCAGTACCATACATCATTGTCCAATGCTTACTCAGTGGGGGTCAAGGTGAACTCAAGGTTGATAACACGTGCTTAACGAAACCATGGGGTTGGATTTATGACCCCCATAGCTAAGTGACTCAGCAATGCACAACACACCTGGGTTAACCAAATGGTCTAATTTGTAATGTTGATTGCTATCGACGTTGAAATCTAAAAAGCCTTGTTTTGAGACTGGAATTATCCTATAAAGGCTGTGTAAATGTAAAACGTAACTAGTTAATTTACAATAACTATGGTAAGAAACTTTAAAATGTGGATTATCGTAAAGCGGTCTTTCCCTCACCCTATTTACTGCAAATTCAGGAGACATCAGAAAATAAACCTTTGTAATTTTAAAAATACACCTCTTACCATGTAGAAAAAACTATAACAAATCAACTTCCAATCACCGAACTCCATAGAAAAACAAAACACTATCATTTTCCATGAAGTATGTGTCGCACAGTTGATATCAATTACATAGGTACCACATAAGGACATTTCGAACTGTGTCGAAATACCGTCTTAGACCAAACATTTAGGACATAATCGGTCTAGATTTCTAGATAGACTGGAAGCTTGATATATGTTCTAATACAGATTTTCCGGTGTTCCAACTAAATTCATTTGCATTTGAAGTTGCCTAATACCGGATTGGTGACTTATATGATAAATTTTCTGAGATTTCCATTTGAGTTTGGTTGGGTTTTTGCAATAGTGCATTTGAAGTAGTCCATATATGTGGGTAAGATTGATTGAGTAAGTACTCTTTTACTGTAGTCAACGGGTTAAAATTTAGAAAAATATGAATATGTATTCATTGAATTGCTTTCAATGAATACATAATTAAATTAAACCTTACTTCCATGCTATGAGGTATAAAGACCAGTTTATAGATTTTGAACATTAGAGTGTTGACTATCGTATTTTGGCATATTTTTCTCTGCAACTAAGTTCTTTTTGACTTTTCGAGTTAAGACAATGATATCAATTATTGTCTTGAAAAAATCCAGAGCATCCCCTCTGGTTCACTGTTGTTACTGTTACTGTTACAGCCTTTTTATCGTCCCACTGCTGGGCACAGGCCTCCTCTCACATGGAGAAGGTTCCCTCTGGTTTGAGATTTTTGAAAACAGAGGATTTCAGGTAACAATGCACGTCAAAAACAAACTATAGCTTATTGGTAGATCTTTCATTTAGCAATTTCTTCCTTTACCAAAGTTACGTTCATATTACTCGGTATACATGACGAATATGATTAACAATTCTTACTCAACGCGAGTAACACTGATCGGCGTTACGTTCCGTTTTACAAAAAAAGTCTTAGCATACGCGCCCGATGTACCGTGCAACGTTTTATTAGAGTGCTTCATCAATCATTAGTTGTAATTAGTAATACTATGTAACGAATCGATTCTTATCGTTTCCTCAGGGTGCTGTAAGAAGTCACTTGGATCTGACATAATCTGACTTGAATCGGATTGTAATGTCTAAGAATCGAAGACATAATTATGATTTCATTTAGGGGAAATAACATGTTATGAGGAAATCTCGACGTAATAAAATAATGAATTAGAATTGCTAATAAGCTCTGAAAATAAGCGTCATGATAATAATCAAAGATCCATCATCATCAAAAACTAAAATGATCTAATACCTAAATGAATTTCGGAATAGTAGAGACAAAACAGCAGTAGCAACTTACTGCTACCACGAAGGTAGGTGACAACTTTTCTCAACTATTCAGAGCTGCCAAATTAGAATTAGAGTAAACATACAATACCTAACTTCTGAAAAGCAAAACCAAAATTTTTCATTGTGCCATTAAAAGAAATAAAATTGAAAAAACAAAATCCAAATCCCTAAACCCTGATGTTATTCCATTGCATCATAATTGCAAATTTCCGAAATACTAAAAAGTAGTTTACTTCAGAATCACCTGATGCAATACCTGCAGGATATGACAGACTATTTCCATAACCAGTCCAGTTCGACCAAAGCCGATCCTTAAATCTAAATCTCCTTAGATCTGACGGAAACCCATTCCTTAATTGACGTATCATGTCTAAGTAAGTACCTATGGTCCATCTCATTATGACGGGATGTTAGGTAACCGACCCATATGGGCATTTTACCTACAAGCATGCGTGGTTATTTAGCATGGGCCATACACGGTGTGCAGTTACGTTTAATCCGCTCGTAAAGTGTTAAAGTTACATCTTTGAAATGCTTTACATAATATGAGTTCTTGGGAGTGATAGAGCTTTTTAATGTAGGCCAAAGGCTGTTCCTAATATTCGATCTATCTGCTGATTTACTTGTGGCTTTTGGGAATTTGATATTACATACTTATTTATAAAAATTCGTAAGAAAATACTAATCAAGCTATTTTCCTTTCAGCAGTCCCGTGAAAACTGTTACTCAACTTTTTATGCGTCGAACTTTTCTACTCAGAATCAATTTGTAATCTCAATCATAATGAATGACTAGGTATATGAATGAAGCACTAATTCAAACAATACCAAACAATCCTATTTTGTGAAAATGAAAGTCATTAAATCCTATACCTGTTACTGTTACTGTTACTGTTACAGCCTTTTTATCGTCCCACTGCTGGGCTGCGGCCTCCTCTCACATGGAGAAGGAATCCTATACCTACTTAGCTTAAAAATTCTTGTAGCTTCCAAAATTTTCACTCCTTAACGTATTTATAAATGCTTTACTTATTCCATTATCGACAGAATGAAATTGATCTAGTTACCAGTTTCAGTACCACCATTTTTGTTTATGGATTAGTCAAAAATATTATTCAGTTGGTAAACAAATTGTATTCAAAAATATCCTTACCATCAAAAAAAAGATCAGCGTCATTTCGAAATTTATATATGTGATGTATATAAAAAATATAATAATAAAAATAAAACAAATCCGAAATCACTGTATCACATTACTTTCGGCAAGTATAGTGCGCCAACGTTCTGCGCAGACGCCGCCGGTATCGCGCTTATATAGACGAGGCAACTCCTGTATGCCAAGACGGCTGAACTACTAGTACTATGGTTATTAGGCCTAGTGGTGCATAAGACTAAATATTAGGAACATTTGTAACGTATCCACTAGGTTAGGAAGAACAACATTTATTAAATAGGCTGGTTTTTGTGCTATCGGAAGTATTGTTTGTTTTGATCGATGGAACACCTAATGCGTCTTAGCGGGTTATTAGTGAAGGTAATGGGGCAGAACTTGTAGAAACAACTGGTTTTCTTACATTGTGATATGCGTCAAATTGTTCTACGACCAGCTTCTGCCAGTGGGTTCTCCCGCATCTCGTGAGCCATCGGAACTTTTTTGCGAACTCGGATTAGAAGTAGCCTATAGCCTTCCCTCGTTAAATGGGCAATTTAAATTGGAGTAAATTTTCAAATCGCCCCATTTATTCCTGACGTTAGCGCGTTCAAGCAAATAAACTAACAAACTCTTCAGCTTTGTTGTATTAGTATACCTAGATATTCTTTGCGGAGTTAAATCTATATCATGTAATTAATTAATTATCATCTATTTCGGAAAGGTTATTCAAAATTAATATACATTCAGCCATCACCATCCTACGATACTGCTGCTTTGGCCCCAAATTAACCTACATCTTGCGTGCTTCTCATTTATGGAAGCACATCAACCTTTTGGATCAAATTGATAAAATAATTCCACATACACTTTCATCAATTTTAAATGTGGCCTTGGACGACAAAGCTTGGTCTCAAGCTACACTTCCCATCCGTATGGGAGGGCTTGGCGTCCGCAAAATTGCCAGTATTAGTTTACCGGCATTTATTTCCTCCGTTCATGGCACTGACAAATTGATCAGGAAAATACTACCTATTACACTGATCAATTTTGAGGTGCCATGCCTGGCGGAGGCTATTAATGCTTGGAAAGTCACATGCCCGAATACCGATCTACCCGCCAACCCATCCTCCCAGAGACAGTGGGATGAGCCGCTCTGCAGAGTAATACGGAAAAATCTCATTGATACGTCAATTACTTCTGCGGAGCGAGCACGCCTACTGGCTGTGGGTGAATGGGAGTCAGGTCTTTGGCTTCACGCATTTCCGTCGGCAAACATAGGCACCATGTTTGACGACACCACTTTCAGACTCGCTGTCTGCCTGCGTCTGGGTGCTTCGTGCTGCACTCCTCACCGCTGCCACTGCGGGGAAGCTGTCAACAACCTCGGTCACCACGGCCTGTCGTGCAGTCGGAGTGCGGGCTGCATACCACGACATGCGAATATCAACGACGTGATCCGTCGGGCTCTTGTTGCCGTCGGCGTGCCAGCCGTACTTGAACCAAATGGTTTGGCACGCGACGATGGCAAGAGACCAGACGGCATGTCGCTATTTCCGTGGAAGATGGGTAGGACTTTAGTGTGGGACGCGACCTGCGTCGACACTCTTGCGCCATCCCATCTTCCTAGAACTGCGTGTTGTGTTGGCTCCGCCGCTTCACAAGCAGAGGACCTCAAACGGCGCAAATATAGTAGCCTTATCGGGAATTACATGTTTGAGCCGTTTGGGGTTGAAACTCTCAGGCCGTGGGGTCCGAGTGCTCACGCGCTTGCGAAGGAAATTTCTAAGCGCCTTGTTGACACTTCTCGTGACCCAAGGGCTGGCTTTTATTTCGCACAGAGGTTGAGCATTGCCATCCAACGTGGCAATGCTACCAGCCTTCTGGGTACATTACCCAGTGACAGCGATGAGGAGCAATTTTTTGATGCAATGTATTTCTTTTAAGTTGTATATATAAGTTTATTTTTAATTTATAAAATTAATGTAAATATTTTGTAAATATTATGTAAATATCATGTAATACTGTAGTCATAGAATACATAGACCTCACCAAATATGTTCACTTACTTCTCAGGCACTAATGAACCTTTGCCATGGCGGTCCTTTAAATTGAAACATTGCAACCATCATACTCATGGCCTTATCCTCCGTGGCAATAAGGCCGGATGAAATTTAGAATTCTACAATTGTTTTCTTTGCAAAAAAAAAATGTTTATCTCTTATATGTACCTATTAGGTATATACTTAAAGCTATAAACTTACAAATCATTTACAAAGTTACATGTAGGTAAGTCCGCTAAAGGCGCGCCGCCAAGCAGCTGGTGGTCTCAGGCATCCGCTATAACATTGCACACGATTCTAAACAAAAATGTATCAATTTCATCTTAATTTTATCTTAAATACCAACAAACAGTTGTTTTGAAGTGTTAGGATTTTAGGGTTGGTCATCTATGATGACAGCATTTTTGGAAACCTCTCATATTTTCCGGAATCAGCTGGACCTTACAAAATGTCATTGCATTTATTAAATTGGATAAAAATAATATGTTATCCTGTGGTTGTTTTGTCAATGGGCTTCAAAAGTTGTTCATTGAGAACTTTTTTTTACAGTTCACCTCACAAGAACTGGCCAAATATTTCCACTAATCCTAATCTAAGCTGCTGGGCATTTATTCGCTTAAACATGAGTTACAAAAACAAGTTGAGCCGCATTGGAAAAATGTTAAAAACGGACATATTACGGACTTCAAGACGGGCGTGGGCCGTCCCTTTTAAGTGATCGAGATCAATTTAAATTTGTAATACAGCGGTCATAAGTTAAGCAGTTTACTTCAAATGTGCGTTGCCTAACATGTGTTCAGATTTTTTGTTAATTTTTCATTAATATTTTAAATTATTTATTGATATGCATCTGAGCAGGATGTGTTTGTAGCTTTTTGTAGTTGCGGCATAATTTTATGGAATTGTCGTAAACCGGGTGGTTTAGCGTAGCTATACCTAGATATATGTATAAAAAATAATGGATATTAAATATGAGCAGTATATTCTAAAATTCGTATTTTCTCAATCAGTACGAATTTTAGAATATACTGCTAGAAAAAAAATCCCAGTTATTATAATGCAAATCCTCACTATCACCTGGCAGTTACAATCTCAATTCTCGATTAGAATGAATATGAAAGACACATGTCAGTAGCAAGGGATTGGCAGGATATTAGAGCATGCTCCACACACGGTGATCTAACGTTCCTGTCTACCCCAATAGGGAGTAGGGACCTATGCGTGTATAAGATCATGGATATGATGAAACTAGCAGATTGATTACATCGCCTTAATATAACGATATGCAAGTCCAGCTCGAGATATTTCTCGCCTAGTTAATAAGTGTATTTGATTTAAAATATAGATTGCTTTTGGTTGGAAATTATTGACATCGCCGCTGTTAATGTTTCCGCAAATTAATTGCGTGCCAATAATGTAATGTCTTTGGGACCAATACGGATTTGTCACTGGTATAGTACAAAATATATAAAGAAAAAACTCCTTTGGAAGATATTACTTTTTAAAATGAATAAGGTGGGTAAACTTGCAAGCTTAACCTCAAATATATCTTCAGCACCATACAGGGGGTATTACCTATTTCATCCTCCGAGCCTTTTTCACAACTATGCTAGGGTCGGCTTCCAGTCTAACCGGATGTAGCTGAGTACCAGTGCTTTACAAGGAGTGACTGCCCTATCTCTCCCCCTCAATACCCTTGGTTAGACTGGTGTCAGACTTACGACTGCCAAGGATGTTCAATGAGAGGATAGTTCTTTGCCCACTAGGCTACCACGACTTTTTTCAGGGAGTATTATCTATTTACGATACGAAAAAGGTTCCACTCATTAATAAAATTCATATAGATATTTTCACTACTTCTTTAATAATTTTATTTTAAATAAATAACTTACACCTTAATTGATACAAAACAACCATACATTGATCATGTAATAAATAAACATTCACTTTCACAACAACACATTTCATCAATAAATAATAAATTACATTTAATTAACGTTCGTATTTAAAAAAAACATACCTAATATACACTATAAATATTTCTATCTCTATTTATTCCCCTGAAACTTTCATTAACTACTGAGCTCCTACCAGAACATTTTAGTGTGTAAAATGCCCATAATTTTCACCTAATAGTTCATCTATTCCTATCAACAGACGATTAAAAGATATCTCTGTTACCATTCATAAAGTAACTAGTTAAAATGTATCCAGTTTAATTTTCCAAATACGAACATTAGCAATATAAAACAAATAAACATCCGAACATAACATTACATCATAGTTAACATCATTTCCTAAACATGTACGTACAATTGTTGATAAATTATTCTCCATTGTATTTACAATTCTACTGCACCTTTAAGACTCTTCCGTATTTTTTCATTTGGATGATCGAGCAAGTCTACTTGTAACATTTTGTAACGTTTAACGAAATCTAGCAGAACTTTAGTCTTCAGATCACTGATTATTACACAAACTGGAGCAACCCAGCTCTGTTCAAACTTTGCAGCGTACTAAACGAAGTTATAAACACATAAGTATGTACCTTATTTTTGCCTCCCAACTCCCTGATCTAACTTACAATATGACTTCAAACTACTAAGTACAAAGCTACTTGATTACTCAGTCTCATTTTCCCCATTACTGGGTGTCGTGGTGCTTCCCTCTTCTAACATCCCCAGTTCAATGGACGCCACACTCTCAGAGCTGTTTTCTTCAGTGACGTTTAAGCTTGGCGTGGAGGCTTCTGGCAGAATCTCACAATTTTTGCCCGTAACTCCTGGTGGACAGTAGCATTTGAAGTAGCCGTCACCGGATTCTAGGGAGACGCATTTGCCACCGTTCTTGCATGTGTCTATATTCTTGTCGCAGTAGTTGAGTTCTGTGGATAGAGAATCAGATGTGGTTATGGAGGTCTTTGTTAAAAATACTTTCTTATATCTGTTGTCAATCTTGTTGAAGTTGGTTCTTATTCGACAACTTTGTTTTATGTCATGTCCACAACTAATTGGCACACACAACCCAGTTACGTGGAATCACTACATCACAGACAAAACTGCTTCTCATACTTTCTGCCATCTGACTATATTGACGACACTCTTACAAATAACCTCAATCTTTAAAAAACCTTCAAGAAACCACCCCAAGTCCCAACTATTCATACAGCTTCGAAGTCAAAACATTACCTTCATCACACAGCATGCCTCCCCAGCCCGGCTCACAGATGCACTCCCAGGGCTTGTTGCAGGCGCCGTGCACGCAGCCGGGGTAGCGGTGACACTCGCCGCACGTGGCGCCCGTCCAGCCTACCTTGCAGCGACACTCGCCCGGCCGCCGGCAGTAGCCGCGCTCCGTGTGGCACCCGGCGGAGCAGATCGCTAGACAAACGAGTGATGATGATTATGTGTGTGGTCGTAGATAATTTTTTGGATTTAAGGCACATAAATGAAGAAACAGTATCATTTATGTGCCATTTATATGTATAAAACAGGTATATGGAACACACTTCAAAAAAGGCAGGTTCTTAAAGGCAAGTCACAAAAACTTTGACCTCCTGTATTACAGTAAAAATTCTTATAAGCTGAGTATCATCTTCATTGACATTTATCATGAATCCTTCACCATAGAACTTGAATATGGGTCATCCCCTTATGGTAAACCCTTAATCAACCAGATGTTCAATGACGCACGTTAAGACTCCAATGATTTTATGATTTGTGTTAAACTTTCTAATAAAAAAATAACTAGGATTTTTATTACGTAGGCTCAAAAGCCTTGCTTCCATCTCAATTTTCCTCGTCCCTAAAGAAGAAAGAAATTCCTAAAAAGTAGAGTTTTAAAAATACTTCTGTAACGTACGTGTCTGACACAGCAAGCCCGTATACCCAGGCATACACTTGCACTCTAGCGGCTTGTCGCAGTAGCCATGCTGGCAGCCCGGCAGCGGCTGGCAGGCGCGGCAGGTGGCGCCCGACCAGCCCAGCTTGCAGCGACACTCGCCTGGCTGCTCGCAGAACCCGCGCGTCGCGTGGCAGTCGGAGCGGCAGATTGCTGGAAATGAGGAAAGATGAAATAGTTGGGAGTTTAAGCTGAGTCTTATAATATAAGAACTATGTCTAATCTAGCTGAATGAACAGTACCCTTATCTTGAAGAATGACAACAATTTTACTAGCAAAAGTGCGTGATAGAAAATGAAATAGACGTCAGGGGTTTAGCAGAGTCCTATTAGCGATATTCCTAGTGTGTATAAGAAAACGTTAGTGTCACATTTACGCATAAGTCTCCCTTAAAACCAACCAACCTCTCGAGCATGAGGGCGCGAGTTCGATTCCAGGTCAGGCAAGTACCAATGCAACTTTTCTAAGTTTGTACGTACTTTCTAAGTATATCGACACCAATGGCTGATAAAAAGGTGAAGGAAAACATCTTGAGGAAACCTGGACTATAAAGTCAGAAATCACCAACCCGCATTGAGCAAGCGTGGTGATTAACGCTCAATCCTTCTCCGAGTGAGAGGAAGCCTGTGCCCAGCAGTGGGACGATAAAAAAAAAAGGCTGTAACAGTTAACAGTAACTCCCTTAAAATAAATACTCACGTTCAGAACAGAACAGGCCATCCCAGCCGTCCCTGCAGATGCACTCGAAGGACTCATTGCAGTACCCGTGCTGGCAGCCGGGCAGCGGGATGCACTTGTTGCATCGCTCCCCGTAGAACCCTAGCTTGCACCGACATTCATTCGGACGCTTGCAGTATCCTGGCGAAAGGGATATTTTTAGTGATTTGGGTGATAAAACAATGAAACCAATGGCCAAGTTGAATCGTATAGAAGTATTTTCTTTCTATAATTGTAATTTTTAACTACTGTACTCATTGAACAAGTTGATATTTTTATTAGGTAGGGACTAAATGTTTCCGCAGATGCACTCGCATTGCAAAGATTGGAATTAGCTGGATTATCCGTTAATCAAATTAAACAAGAGCTTCATTTAGCTGCAGACTTTCTCTAGACTTTCTTAGACTACTATATTAAATAGCCAAAATGCCATAGGTACCTACATAATCACGCCATCTTCAAAACAGTCATGCGTTAGAGTTTGAAAGTGCACGAACAAGTAGTTTTTACTTTTTTGTATTAATTGATCGCGTGTCAATACCTGCCTCTAGTTATATAACCACAAACATTTTAAATATATATTTTCGCTCCAATCGTGCATAACATCAAAGTAGTTATTACTTATTTTCCACATAATAGAACTTGCTACTGGTTCATCATCTAATACAATTTTTTTTTCTTATTTTAAACAACATTTTGCGTTTGACCATTGGACTTTACACGCTTCATAGTGAGTTAGCTTTACTTTTGACGGTGTAAAGTCCAAATACAACTAATAAACAGAAACAAAAAGTAAAAGAATCAGAACTGTACCACTGATGCACAAAAACTTTCCCGTGCCGTCAGAGCGGATCGCTAATGAGCTAAATAAAGCGGACCGTCCCGTTATCAACTGAGTCAACTGACTCAAGAGATCGCCAGCAACATTGTATGATTGTACTCGTTTCAGTGAGAGCTTAAGACAATAAAACTTATCGACAAATTGAGTGTGAAGAATTGGCATTAAGAAAGTTTCTTTGGCAGCTTGTTTGTCAGTGCCTCCAAGTTAAAAGAACTGAAAAAAGTGAGTAGTGTTTGAGGTTCGAGACACGCGAACAACTTCAAACCCACCTTCAGTCCCCATCTATTTGCTCAGGCCTTTGTACCTAATTACCATACCTCATATATATCTAGTATCTAACATTTAAGTCATATTCATATTTCACCAAACAAAAAATCAAACACCTACAATGTTAATTTTTGACAAGTCATCGCTACTCAGAAATAGATACAAAGAAATTCTTAGAAGCAGAACTTTCTTAACGAAAGTTCTAGCTCAGTAAACAGTCCCGACTTCTTTCAGACTTACTACTAAATGACTAGGTGTCAATGACCTAGTATGGCATACTAACCTACTAAGATTTTGAATTATGATTATGGACATAAAGACTCGGTAGTCTTACCTTTATGGTAGAGAGTGCCTTATTGAACTTAAAGGGTCGTGTAGATAAGCATCTAGATATTCACTTCATTTTTAGCACTAGCTGCTTCACATGGTTAAACCCGTGTCGCGAGGGTGTTTAGGTACTATTTGTTGCTCTCGTATAACACCTAAATATAACAGTAACCGACTTCAGTGTCCACTAAGGCACCAAATATCATCTCTATCGATTCATTTGCTTATCGCAAAATTGTCGAAAACAAACTCAGTTTTGCATCCAATTCTTCAATTGTATTAGTCCTATTTTACAGCAATATTGTTACCTTATGCCTTATGTCACTCAGTCAATTCAATAAATGAATGCAAAACTACATTTGCAGGTTTCTTTCTAAACCCGTTCAAATATGGTTACAGTAGGGATGCAGTGAATGTCTTACCTTGCAGCGGATCACAGCCTTTCTTACAGATCGGCACATCGCAGAGGTCTCCCTGCCAGCCCGGCAGACACTTGGGCTCCCCCTTATCATCGCACACGTAGTGGCTGTGCTCGCTCTGCACGGCCGGCAGCTCGCACGCCTGTCGGAATCGCACCGGCTTACCGAGGGCATTCGAACGTTAGTGAGGTGCAAGAAGTAGTGGGTTTAACACAGATATTCAGTAGGGTGAGAGATAGAGTTAAACACAAACATTCAATATTAAAAGAGTGAGGTGTAAGGAGTTATACACACAAACATTAAAAGGGTGAATAGGTGTGGTGAGGTCACGTGCATGAGTGGTAGGTAAAGATTGTGAGATTTTTACGGAATATCGTTCTAATATTAAACTTATATTGAGAATTTACAAAGGTAATGCTTATTTCTGAAAAAATCTCTTCCGGCATAACTGCGAAAGTATGATGTGAATTCAAGAGTTGAGACAATATGTAAATAAAGAAAAGGAAAGGGACTAAACTGAAAGAAAATAATTGCATATACAATAAGTAGGTACATAAACAATGAGAACATACCTAACTACTACATACCAACATAAATACAAAACAACTATGATGCAACAGACAGATAGGTAGTCTTCTTTTAATTTTCTCTTAAAAAGTCCAACAGTTTGGCAATCTCTAATCTCATGAAGAATAGAATACTATAACCGAACAGCATGAACGGTAAAGGAATAGAAGACATAAATAGAATAGAAGTCGGTGGAATGGGAAGAGAATTTTAGAACGGTCGAAGGAAAACTGCTCTCGCAGGTACGATGGAAAAGGGTTACCTATAGAGGATATTGAATAGCAAACACAAAATACGGGAGTTCCAAAGTCGAATGGGGAGCCACTCGATAATGTTGCGAAAGCTAGAGACGTGATCATTGATCATACAGATATATTGCAAACGCTCAAGCTTCTTTAAGAATCAATATTAGGCTAGATTATGGTTTAGGCTATTGAGATTATGAGAGCTGGGAGTCTTTAAGTTTCATATCATAGATTAGAATTGGACTATATGGTTCTAAGATTAGAATGGACAAAGGAAAACCGCTCTGACAGGTACGATGGAAACCTTAGCTATGTATCTATTTTAATCGCATGTTTCATGATGATCGTAACTTGCTGTTTTGTCCCTATGTCATCTAGCGCGATATATACCTATACATAGACACCTATTCAGGCACGACGTGACAACAGGATTCTCTATAGAAAGCTTTCAACAAAATCTAGCTCACAGTCTTAACATAACTTGTTCAGCTTCAATGCACATTTCAAATTAAGTGTTAGCTGACATATAGAAAGCGATGCTCCTTTCATCCTAACAGAAGGATCGCACGCATCTCGCTGACTCACGCAGGAACTTTCTAATATGAGCCGCGAGAAAGCCACGAGAAAGTCGGCCGCGGGAAAATGCCGGTGAAAACATTATGTTCATCGCGTTTTGTATTTTGTTTAATTAATTACAATAAATATGTGTCTGGACCTATTTGTTTCATAATTAACCAAAAGTAAAATTAAGTTTTTAAATGAATTTGCTAATTGATTAATTGCAATTTTAGTTCCTTATTTCTAGTGATTAAAAAGAAAAATGATTTCCCTATTGCTTAAAATGATTAACAGTTGGAACGCGTGCATCATAAAAACATCAATAAACAATAAAATAACTCGACAGATTTTATTGTTTTCATTATTTTTATTAATGTTATACTTTTTTAATCATTAGATATGATTACTTTAAAATAAAACCTACACCCCTACACCCATCACACACACCAAAAAAAAAAACAAAACCTTACAAAGACCATAGACACCAAAATTTAAAACCAACCTGCTTCTTCCATTTAGGCAGATGCCTGGCCGGTAACACGCTGGTAACACAACAGACGACAACAACTAGCACAGTCCGCATGATGTCCCCATGTAGTGCAGTAATGCGGCGCGTGCGCAGGTCGGCTCGACACTGCCGTAATGTCGTGCTATTGAACTTGAGACGCTACTTTCGCCGCCGATGTGGTCACGAGGCCATTAAAAGTGAGGTTTAGGAAAGTGGTTTAGTGTTTTTGTTTGGTAGGGATGGTTGGGCAATGAACTTGAGGAAATGTTTGTTATGATTATTTTGGTTACTATATGTATAAGCTTTTTCTCAGAATTCCGGATTCTTGAATAGTTTTATCTTGTATAATCTTTTCATAGAAATATGATTAGGAAAATAATGCCTATTGCGGTATGGTACAGCAAATCTACACTTAGTACGGCTGCTTCCAATGTATGTAGTACTTTTGGCTAGGCTTTGACTAGAGTATTTAAGCCGCCAAAACATTATAAAAGGTCAAAACAATCTGGATACAAGTAGGTCTGATAGATTTTTGCATCCATTTTAATCCTAACTAGAGCTCATAACATTTAGGTACTTAAAGCTTGATCAAAACTAACTGTGACATTCTTCACCCGCTCCTCTCGTGGCCACGACTGCAATCAATAAAATTTCTACATAATTGCATTATGGAAGTGCCGGTGCAGCTCACGAGATACATTGCATTACTTACCCTTGTAACAGGAAAACTAATTAAAAGTAGCGGGACTTATATCAAGAGTGGTGACTATAAGCCGTACGATTCGCAGAAATCGAAGAGGAAAATCGTTGGATATTCTTTCTTTCTTTATATGAATATCAAATCGCTGACGCATTGGATTAGAGATTGTACCTAAATGCACAGATTATATAATAGTTACTACGTAACTAAATGCAACAGTTAGAAATTATGTCTAGAATTAGCCCTTAGGTATTCCAATTAACGACATTTTTATCGTTCTATACCCAAAAGGCAAAACGGGTCCCGATAGGACGCGAATACTTCGGTACTAATCAACAGTTGCAAATTTGCTTTTGAGGCTGTATCCTGGGCTGGGAACTAAAAAAATCGCCTTAAGTTTTATTACAGTTCTATACTGATGAGTCTAAACTAACTCTCCAGTATTTAATTTCTCATTACTTTGTGGTGTACTTTGTAGGGATGAAATAAAAATTCAAATTACCTTCACATGTTACCATTTATTTATATTATTTTTCCTTTCTATATACACTATATTATAAAGCTATATACACACACTTTAGGTCCATGTTACATTATCATACATCTTACAGAAGCTCCGACATACAAAGTTAAAAAATACACGAGTTATCACCGTTCTAGTACAATCTATTATTACTTACTATGGAAAAATAAATATTATGGAATAACATGAAAATATGTAGAAGTGCTTTATAAAAGTATCTGCTATCATTCTTAAAATGGAAATATTAAAACTTGGAAGAATTATTTCTGTGTTCGTGTACTCTACCGTTTGAATATTGTAAATTCTATTTAACACCAAAAAAACGTAAAAAAAAAACTATTAAAAATTCCAGAATTTGCTTGACATTTCTTACTACTTTATTCATCATTTTTACTATATACTTTTAATATATTTGTAACACATTTACAATATATGACCGATTATTAACAGATATAAGGCATGTACGTATCATAGCACTCGGATTACACATTTTGTTTACACTTGGGATATCACGTAACACATACAAATGCTTCTCAGACATAATAGCTACTATTTATGTAGATATAACTATTAAACATAGATCCATAAATAAAAATAAACAACAAAAAAATAACTTACATGAGCAAATGTTGAAACGAAAAAGAATTTCTAAATTCATTGTTTTTTAAAAATAATAACCAAACTATAAATAAAAAGAAAACAAAAAGTTTCGTTAGAATAGTTTTTATTCGATAATTGCCTAGAGAACTCAGGTCATGGGGTTTCATCATGGGCCGAGTTTTGTTTCAGATCTCACAATCTGTTGCCAATTTTAAGTAATTACTTTTGTACCTATATTTTACATTTCATTTGTATAAAATAAGAAGATAATCACTGAGACTCACAAATATATTTATCACTGCGATTAACATACGAGTATATTGACGTCACAAGTTTTTATTTGACGCTGCTGTATTGTCTATGGACCTAAAAAAAAACCTCAATTTTTTTTGGATGTCGGTTATATAAAATATAAGTTAAGGTTACAAAATTGTTGAAATATTTGAAATTTTAAATATTAATTAGATTATCTGAGCTTTGAAATTTACTCAAAACTCCATAGAAACCACAGCAGCGTCAAAGAAACATACAAATGTATAAACGAACACAATTCAACACAGAATAACACAGAGATATTTTATCAATACTAGGCCGTGATACACGCTTGATTTCATTGCCATTTCCTTAGTGAAAACTTTGAAAATAGAGTGAAAAACCATTGGTCAAACCAAAAAGTTCAAATAATTTTGAATAATATGGCCTTGGGTTTAGATACGTGTATGTTTTTTTTTTTTAATTGGGTGTTTTTTTTTAATATCACTTTTACAAGCAATCAACAAAATATTTTTTGTGACATTTCATTTTAGCACCCTCATATCAAATTATTTCATAACTAATCAAAGCTGGGGAAACATCTGAACCATGGTTAATTCATACAATAGTTTTAAGGAACAAGAATGGAATGTTTTAACTGATAGATATAATAAGGTTAATTATACAACTGTTAGATAAATCGTCATTCAAAATCATCAACATTATTGGTTTGTAGAAAAGTAAATGCAAAATGAATTAACATTTCATAAAGGCATAAGTTAATTTTATTTAAAAATCGATGAAGCTGCTCATAAATTGATTACGTCACATTAAAAAAAAATTCCCACTTTGCGCAAACTTTTGCGCAAAGTGGGAATTTGCGCTCCTTTGCGCTATTTGTACGATGTAAGGTATAATAACTTCACACAAGTGTCGATAAATGAAAGTCGTCTTGTGTTAAAAGTAGATAAAATTGGTTTGTATCAAAGGAAGTCAAAAGATGAATTAATAATTTTCTAAATTACACACAACATTGAGCTTTTTTAAAGTCATGCTTAATTTTGAAAGCTCGTTAATTTTGTATCATTTTAAGCAGATTTATATTATTTCCTTGTTTCTTTTATTTGTTTATTTTAAATGCTTTACCTGTTACAAATAAAAAACACATTAACCTCGCTTGCGCATTCGGCTAAAAAATAAAATACACGTCACTTCCTCACACGCAAATAGTTCACAAATTAGTAGATGTTTTAGCAAACGTGAACCCTATCTTAGATAATATTATGACTGAAACATCATATTATATGAAAATCAACGTGAATCCAATGAGAAGTATTCCACACTCACAATATAGTAATTATTGACAGTCATTAACAATTAACAAGCCCGTAAAAGACGTTTACGAAAACTTCAACGATCGTACACGACATAAATATTATTACAATGAGCGAAAGATGTAGGTGTACAGGATAGACTTGAATTGATCACTGCATGTCAAGACTTCAATTAATGTTTGCGAATTTTGTACGAGTTTTATTCAACTTGTAGAGGATTTCTCTTTGGTCATCTTCCAAATGTGCCTGTGCCCCAAATAAGCTCATATTCATCACAATTAACAATCAAATTTTAGTGTCCTTTTGTATAGTTATCGGCACGAATCTTGAGCTGTGACCTACATCTGCGCAGAAGTGATTTATTAGCAAAGAACCAATCCCGTGTGACGGCTATGACGCGATGCGCTGCGGGCCAATCACCGCTTTAGTCCGTCCCCGCGCCTCACTTCATAACACAAAAGGGACCCAATAAATTACTTCTGCGCAAGTGAAGGTCAGAGCTCAAGATTCGTGCCGGTAACTATAGCCCTCGCAAATAATATGACGCAGTTTAATCAGTGTATCTTTCCAATTTATCCTGTATACCTAAAACCTTCGCCGACTGTACCTCACAGTACAACAAATTAGAACAAACGCCATGATTTAATAAAAACAATCAAACTATCCACACGTGAGAATCACATCAACTTTAGTCCCTCCATGTGGCACACTCGCACTCAGCTGCATCCGGTTACACTGGAAGTCGACCCCGACGTAGTTGGGAAAAGGGCCGACACGAATTTTTCACTGTCAAACTATTATCGACCTTGTTTTCATTGAAATAGAATGAAAACATCAGTGAAAATGAATTGATGTTTGCTTGTCTCGCTAAAACTCATTGGCTGGGCCAATTTAGCAAGATTCAAGTAAGTTACTAATGAGAAAATAAAAAAAATGGTTGCGTCAAAAAATGTTAAGCCTCCAGTTTTATTTTCCCAAATTATTAATACCGCATTTATTCTTGAAGCAGTACAAAGTTTACGAACATGAATCATCAATCGACAATTTCACAGTCATGCCAAATGATTTTACTTCCTATTTCAATAACAACAAAGTCGACAATAGTTTGACAATGAAACAGACCTGACAGTAAAACTACCGCGCTTATAAGTCCTTCTGCCGTGTGTCTGCATACAGCGGCACTTGCTTGTACTCCGGGAACGGGTACAGGACCAGGTGGTCTGCAGTCTTGTACCATGGGATCAGACCGTTCTGAAATAAATTGAGATGAATAAGAAAACTTGGTATGTTCACAGGTATGACTTATCGATATCGGAACAAATTTGTTACGTATTAGATAAGTTTACAGATATCTTACTTAATTACTTATATGATGATACTTATAAGACGACTTATCGATATTTCAATGTAAATGATTGTTAGTCAAAAGTAGGTATTTTGACTAACAATATTTCAGTTTTGCAGTAAAATAAAAATATATCTTCGAAAGCATAAACAATTGTTAAATCAATTGAATGTGATATGATGCTTAAGAATTCATAACATGATATTACTTAAAAAAACTACATCAATGCAAATCAACTGTAAATTCTGAGGAACGTTGATTACAATTCATATAGGTGCAAACTACATAATCGCACTTAATTTCAGTTATGCAGTTCCATAATTGAGCAGTTAAAATCGCACAGTTGAAAATTACACGAATTCTGACACAACCTATAGTTACAATATATGTAACGAACAAGTTAAAAGTAATAAACTTACAATGTTTGTTCTCTTATTCGTCCCCCGTCCGTAACCGTTCCAATGGTTGCCGGCGATGCCGATCAAATCACCCACCTGAGAAATTAAAGATATATCTAGAGTTATAGATATAGTCTATACTTGTAACACATCATTATGAAATCCTTATTACAAATACACAAAAATATACAAATGCAAAAGTAACTCTGTCTGTCTGTAAATCATTCTGTCTGTACGGCTTTCAATCTAATACTTCTGAACCAATTTTAATGATAATTGTAGGCCGATAGTGTAGAGCTTCAAAAACGACATAGGCTTCTTTACATTTGGATGGGAGAAGAAGTTCCCTCTTAACGCATTTGGGATTGCCGGTATTCATGAATAACATTTTTCCATTAATATGCATGCATTATACTGGGCGAGCTTTTCCTATTTTTAACAGACTTCCGGAAAATTAATCCGTCTTTTTTTCAGCCAATACTAGCTTTCGCCCGCGGTTTCACCCGCGTCCCGTAGCCGGATGGTGACAAAAACCTTCTCCCGGGTCTAAGTTACCTCCCCTCTAATTTTCAGTCAAATCGGTCAAGCCGTTTTCATGTTATGTCGTGACAACGGAAAGCGGGTTTCATTTTTATTTTATCCAATATTTAGAAGTCGCCTGATCTGATTTACAAGATAATTTTCAATAACTGAAATCAATAAAAATAAATAAATCATGAAATACCTGGAAGGGCACGTCCTGGTACTGTCCGTAATTGGGCATGACGGCGATGCGGTCGTGCGAGTTCTGTCCGCCGAAGTAGTAGATGTCGTCCAGCGAGAAGAAGCTGTCCGACGCGTCCACGCGGTTCGTCTGCATCATCTCGTACGCTACACGACCCACCTGCAAGTCAGGGTTGGTCATTTTAAAAGCAATGTTTTTTATATGATTTTGTTAAAGTGAGAAACTTTTTTCCTTTACATTAATTTTTGAAACACGTCAAATAACTTTGTCTTTTCGAAATGGACTACGTTATAATAAAAATGTGTCCTAGCCGCTTGTCGGTGGCAGTGGGAGTTGCCATATACAGAGGTCAGCGAACTGCGCGGGATATATATTACAGTGCAGGCACATTTGCTTGGACACAGGTGCACCCACTATTCCTTCACTCTCTGCTTGCGGTGGGAGCAATCCGACACCAGCGGAGAGATCACTAGCAGGACCGACATTCACAGCCTACTGACTGCACTTACTACAAAAACTTAAGCATCTGTTGAACACTTGTCTCAATTGTTTCAACTTGAATTATTTCAACGTCATAATCTGACATTATTTTAGACAAGTGTTCAACAGACGTTTAAATGTTTTTGTGGTTCGACGATCATAGCTGAAACAGTGCCGCAGCGTCCTTTTACATAGAATTATTATCTGTGACATGCACAGGATGCGTTCCCGCACTGGACTTGCAACCACCGATAGCGGCACTGCTCACTTGTTTTACGTCACAAGAAACATAAAGAAATGTGTCCCTTGACGCTGCGTGTACTCGTCGATACAGTGTAATCTAGGCGGCGTGACGCTGTAATACATGCTTTAAAGTGCTCTCCGATTCAAAAGTGTATCAATCACTAACTACCAGGTTCTGGGCGGTGCTGTGACAGTATACCTGGCTACTGAAGGTGCAGACGAGGTAGTTGCACATGGCCAGCATGTGCAGGTCCACCAGCAGCCCCGTCAGCGACAACGGTGTGTAGCGGCGGTGGGTGGCGGCTGTCTTCGCTATGGACGGGTCGCCCAGGAATGTGTACTCGGGGTACTTGCTGCGAGCGTCTTCTAGAACCTGTAACAAAATATAACGTAAATAAATGTAGTCATATTAAAAAGTACATAATATGATAAAGATACAATTCAGTTAGACTCTACAGAACACAATGCGGAGAGTGTCGGCAGGCGCGGATGCTAGCATGGGCGCGGGAACAACTGGTTGCCGCTGCCGGCGTCACGCGCGTCGAGTAGCGGACATCACTAACGAGCTGGTCAGGCATTGGTTAAAAGTATGTAGCGTGGCGTTGCATTCACAGTACAACCGCTACCGTCTACATACATTTGAGCTACCGCGTCCGATAGTGAGGCGGTGAAAGAATGATGTTACTAGTTTGTCGAATAAGTGATTGAGTGAGTATGTAGTGTTTTTGCGAAATATAAATAAGTAGATAAATTAAGGTTATTTTATATGATTATGAATAATGATTTTATTAAACGGTTAAATAAGAAAATCCAAATATTTAAACTCACATTAGCATCATCAGTAGCTAGATAAACTCTTCGGACATCCACAGGCCTGGTGAGTTCCAGTTGATCGTAGTAATTCTTCACGTGAGCCATGTACTCGTGAATGTGGTGGAATGCAGCTTCCGTGCCCACTTTATCTGTTCTTCGTATGTGGACACTGGAAATAAATTTGAAAAATTAAATAAAGAGGAAAATGACATATGAATATTACCCGGTGATCTCTGTTGAACGAAAGACCATTTCTAGATAACAAAATTCACGTATCATGGACGTTTGCTCAATACCTTTGGCTTTGGTCAAAAGGATATTAGATTTAGTTTTGTTGCCACAATAAAAAAAAAAAACATAATAATTTTTAATAAAATAAACTAAATTATTACAGCTTGTAAACAATTTTTTCCACAACACACCAAATCGCCATTTATTTATCAATTAAACAGATATTTAACGCCAGACCAACCACAAAACAATACAAGAAAAATACAATATATAAACAAAATTAGGACCATTATCACAAACAATAACCGCGCATTATACGGTAAGTAATACTTGAACAATAACACCGCTATCGTAAAACGAAACGTAATACACTGCCAGCAAATAAAACTGAGCAAAATAATTAATTTCACGGAACATTATGGATAAAACGAACTTATCGCAACTGTAAAATTGTTTCAATCATCGTTTATAAAGCGATTATTCTTTTCAATTTCTCGTTGTTTCAAACTTTGTCTGCATATAAATGTTTTAAAAGGCCGATTTTCTTATAAATATACTTTTTAACTGAAATACTACGTCGTACATTTAAACAAACTATGCTTCACTTGTTTTATCGATAAGAAATATAAAAATACCAGCAATTGAAGATTTATTAATATATTTCTATTTCAATTAGGCTTTTGCAGGATCTTATGAAACGTCACACTAGTTGCAGTGTCTGTAATTTATCTACATTTCGTTAAAAAAATAAACCCGTCGCAAAAATTATTTCATTGCAGCTTGAGTTCCGAGTTTTATCTTACTCTTGACTTTCAAACAATAAGACGTGTAAGATCTAACTACCAAAATGACATTTCAATAAAAATATATATATATTTCAACAGAAGTCGACAGCATTTCTCTATATGGCGACATTGAAAATTAACCTACGTATACCCTTCTTCAAATTCAATTTCTAGTAAGCAAATCACTCAACAGATAGGTTATTGAAATCCACCGTTAGTTAACTTACCCAACTATAGGCGTTTTGAAGTTCATTTTAGCGATGGTATCGTTGATCGCTTTCTGCATCGCTTGTCGCGGCTTGAGCACGTACTTGAGCATCTGACCGATCCACCATGACGAAGGATCGCCGTTAAACCGCGTTATTCTAAAAAAATAATAAAACAAAATAAAATTTATACTGGTCCAGATTTAAAGGATGCCTGGAAATAACATAAAGATATAGTCTACAGATACTTTACAGGAGACATTTTGGTACATTGGTCGCCAGTTAGACGCATCCTGTATCAGAACAGAATTGTATATTTCAATGTTTTAAAACACAAATCTATGTATTGGGCCTCAGGAATCAGGCCTCCAATCCAGAGTTTTTAAACATTCAGTAGAATTTATCTGCCACACCAAATACCAACCACAACAAATTATAATTATTCTATATGTCATAACATAACTCATAAACTTATAACCTAAGGGGCGGAATTTTTAAACTTTACTTAACTTTAAATTTTTAAATACTAGACTTTCTCCACTCAGGGATACTTCTGAGTGGGCGGAGACAAGATAGAATATCAAGATGTTTGTATACCAAAATTTTAAATTATATAATTAATAAATTATAACTTACCTATGCGCTAAGTCTTTTGGTATGGCCAGCGGTAAAAACTTAGGCCTCTGCGATATTGAGTCTATGAAAGTCAGAGACAACACCTTGGCGTCGTACGTTACTGAAATTGTCATAAAAAAACTTGTTAATTGGGAAAATATAAAATAATATATATTTAACACAATTACATGTAACAAATATGTTATTATCTGAAAATGACAGACAGGATCGCACACAAACAAATTAAGGATGTATGTCAAATCTAGATTTTATGAGCAAATAGCTTGTAATAAACGAAAATAATCTGTTTTATGGTACACACATTATGATCAAACTCATTCGGGTAAATATTATACACCACAGGTTTTTCACACTTAACACAGGTTTCTTATAACAACAAATAAGTTTGTAAGTATGTAAGAACCAGTATATTATAATACCAAGCACTTGAAAACCCTCAAGAGAGGCAAATAAAACGAATATATCAAACATGTTAAACACTTGACAGTCTAACTAAATAAAGAATTTATTTGACGTTAAAATAGAGATCCTCGTTTCCATTATGCTGACTGTATTTTGCAAAGAGATACCTATTTTTTACTTTTAATTTTTTATAAACAATTTTATTCGTTTATTTATCTGTTTTAAAATAATAATTTTCACAGTTCAAATACAGTGCAAAAACTGAGGGGTCATCGGCGGTCAGCGAAGCGATCAAAAAGATTATATCAATAGACAATTTATTTTATGGAAGCTACAATTATTTACAAGAATATTATTCACAAAACATCAGCATAATGAAAACGAAACCACTATTATAATAGGCTAGGTAATAAAACTGTTACAAAGGAGTTTACATATTTAAATAATTATAGATACAAAAGAGTTTACATAAATAAATAATTGTAAAATAGGTTACACGTCAGATTTGTGGGCTGCTCCTGAACTCCTATCATGTCTTCGGGACATTCTTCAAAAATAGTTAAATTGCCCAGTATGCAAACTTCGACCTCCATAGCTGGACCATTTCAAAAATAAATCTTAATCAAGATTTAGAAATATTTAGAGGTAAACAGGTGTATAAAAGAATAAGCAATTGATACCAACAGTCGACAGAGATGGGAAGGAATTTATTGATGCTTTTTAATAATTGTTGAATAACCATACTATATCTGACAGACCCAACCAGGTAAGTATCTAAAAATACTAGTAATTCGTTCGAAAAATGAAGATACTTCTTTACAAAGATATATTAAAAGCCAGTATCATCAGCATAATGCAAACGAGGTCACATAACTTACATAAATTAAGTTAATTATTAAGTTACTTATATTATGAAAAAAAACTAAGTTTACGTGCTTCAGCTGTATGTGCGGGACGAATTTTACGCACAACGTTTTCTAAGAAGTCCGCATAACTCTCTTCTCTATTCGCCATCCAAAACTCTTTGATTGACAACTTAGATTTATCTCGAAAAAAGTAAATAATGTCAGTTCATTTAAATTATTTATGGCTAGTTATAAGGCCATATTTTTACAATTGAAATGTGTTGAACTTATTATTTATTTCAACAATAGCTGGCCTGAACAATTACAGTAAACCTATTTTACTTTTAAATAAGGGTAAGTTGCACCATTTATTTATAACAATATCCAGCTGTGAAACCGCCGCCCATTGGTTAAATCGGCGATTTGACAACTGAAAAAGATTCGGTTATAGTAAAAACTCAACGTAAGAGTATCAACAGATACAGATGTAAACATAATCTTCAGTATTCGAGGAATTTTATGTTATTCGCAGCTGCCATATGCACTGGGAGTGCGGCTCGAGAAATGTTTCAATAGGTATACATCAGACAATAGTGATAGCGGTATTTCACAAATCACAACATTTAGATTTATGGTGAACTGTACAAACGTAAGATCTTTAATCAAACGTCATAGGTAATTTGACGATCCTGTTGTTGGCACAAATGTCAAGACGGACTGACAAACTGATTGTCCCGTGTTCGATTCCCGGTACTGTCAACATTTGTGTGATGAGCATGTTTGCTGGCTGTGGTCTGGGTGTTATAATATGTATTTGAATATCACTTGTAAACGTACAAGGTAATAAATTTCTTACCTTGGGGCTAACCTACCAAGTATCAAAGCTGTCTCGATATTTATTGAATAAAAAAATGTGTGTATAAAGAAACCGAAAGTTATTTTCCTGAGAAAATTAAATTAAAAAATAACTTACGCAAATAATCACCTGAAATTAATTTAGATACTGAAAAAAAATTTGAAAAAAAATCTATACCTGGAAGCCAGGATAGGTCTTCGAGGTCTGAAATACAATCGGTTATATTAAATAAAAAAAAATACTGGTACTATTAATCAGACCTCAGGATTGATCATCATAATTTAATTGTGTACCAAATGATCCAGTAGACCCTACTTCGTTTTCGAAGACGTCCTGTGTATTTAACATTCGGCATATTAATCTACCTGTTATTACAGAAAGCCGACCCCAACATAGTTGGGAAAAAGGCTCGGAGGATGGATGAATCTACCTGTTACAAAACATATTATGATGTAGAAATTTACCTACACGTTTATTAAATAGCCCTATCTATGCAGTCATAGTTCGATGGGACGGCAATCCGATACGAGTAAAGATCAAGTGCAAAACGGCGCCACGGGCTCTCTGAACCGTGAAGTCTGTGTGTGCTATACCAGCTTCACGATTAACTTACAATGTAATCTCAACTGTTTTTTTGCGTGGCACTATTAATATACTAACTCAATGAAACTCGATGATTATCAGAAAAATGATTGGAATTAAATTGTCTTAAAAACAGAATTTTGGGAAGAAACCATCTTCCTACCCTATGGGCGCAATGCTTATGATACGATACCATTCTTTCCTGCTTCCACCATCATATGAGATGTTTTATCGCACGAAAGCATTATACTTCTGTGACTAATAGTACATGTTCATTGTCTTACTGTGGATTACAATGACCAATCCATCTGTTGTTTAATTTCTATTTCTAGTCGAAAACCAACGGATAAATCGGTTATTGTAATCCTAAGTTAGTATGACTGCGCTTACGCATACAAATGCAATGTTAAATGATCAATGTTGCTGTGCCCTAACAGGGTCCACAAATGTACGTAGCTGTAAGCTTATTGTAACACCATGTGAAACTTGTGGAACGCACTAAACAATATGAATATGTGCACGTACTCATGTGTGTATACACCCATACTAGCTTTCAGTGCATTTACATGTGTGTCAAAAAAACACATTTCGTATATTTACCTGGCCACTGCACCACTTTATCATCGTAGGCGCTGGTACAAGTATCAGAAATCGGCATGAACACATAGTCCCATCCCTTATTGTTGTACCGCCACCCCTTAGAGTTGAGAATGAGCGTCCGTTCCGTGGCGTACGCGAATATCAGGCAGTACACTATGTGGTGGAGCTGGCAGCCGAAGCCGCAACCCTGGGGAGGAAGGAAAAATAAATAAATTAACAAAAGTAAATTAACGTTTTGGCTTGACAAAAAGCCTCAGTATTATTGGAATTCTAACTGTTCGCCGCTATGCCACCAGTACGCTGAAAGAAAATAGCTTATTTCCTTTCTCCAGGCTGTAGGTATGTGTGTGCAAATGATATTGTAAATGGGTTCTATTGGTATAAAAGCGCAGCAGACGGACAGAGTTTCTTTAGCATTAATAAATAATACTCCTGAGTCTTAGAAACAATTTGGCGAAATTCTTTAAGAATAAAGAAACAAGCGAGCCGCGATTCAAAAAGAACCTTAATCCCAAAACGTCTACTAAGCCCACAAGTTACTACGCTGATTTCCTATCAAAGTTTCTTCACCCTAAATACAAATACTCAGCACCATTTAACACTCTAGCGTGAACTGGAGCGACCGAAGCCAAAACATGTCTCAACAACAAGCGAGTGCTAACCAGCCAGTGTTAATTGTTAGTGTAATGGCATTCAGATGCATTTAGCATAACGGACATGCAATCCAACTGTGTATTAGACTCTTTCGTCAGAACCAGTCACAGTTCCAAGGAGATTGCGATTCGAGAGAGTTCGATACCATTATCTATGATACTAGTAAAAAAAACACGTGTGTTATATGAGAGTACTACCTATATAATATTAATATTTTATTATACATACTTTTCATTATTTACTGTTGTAGCTAAGGAAGTCATAATACATAGGTATGTAGTAATTTCAATTGTCTATATTACGGTTCATAGGATACTAATAGTAACGACGTATCCTTTGACTACAGCACGCTAAAAAGAAAGATCATTTAAAATATGTCTTTTCTATTTACATTCCATAGGTTCAGCCGTAAATCTTTTCTATCGAACTTATTGTTATTAACGCAAAATACCTTTTAAACGCAAAATATCACACCATTGTCTAAAGAAATATGTCATCTCACATTCTCATGACCATACGAGAATAAATCAATCCATGGGAAAGTTATATTGAAAGCAACCAAATTACTATAATTGTTTTATAGAACAAGTGTGGAAAGAGGAATGGATGGGTGACTATCTTATCATGCCAACTTTCTCTGAGCGATACACAGGAGGTACTTTAAATTGGTGGATCCTGGTTGTCATTTGAACATTCATAATAAAAGCAGTCTGACAACCAGTCTTATTACGTGGTATCCAGTTGCCTAGGTAACTGGGTTGAAGAGGTCAGATAGACAGGCAGTCGCTTCATGTAAAACACTGGCACTCAGCTGCATTCATTTAGACTGGATGCCGACCTCAAGATAGTTAGGACAATGATACGTTGAAACTAAAGGACTAAAGTTAACTAGGTTAATGATGAAACTTTCATAATACTAGGTACCTACGTTTTCTCTGCCATACAAAACTAACATCCACTTCATTCACATTATGTGAATATTAGCATTGCATACAAGCATCCTACGTTGACCTTTTGACAGTCACGAACAATATGAGTAGCTACTTTCGTAATACCGTCGCTACTAAATAACGTATTCGTGTATGTGAAAACCGGATAAACATTCCCAATTATTCATAGTGAGTGTAAAAGTTTTTTAGGTAAAATTACATATAGGTATGTAATTTTACCTAAAAAACTTTTACATTAAAAAACATTTTGTTGTCGGATATCCCGCGCGGTTACTAAGGGAAATTGGTAAATAAAACTAATATGTATGTAATTAGATTATGGTATACCTATTAAGTGAAAGTACTGCCAAACTGATTCATACAAAGGATAGACATGTACGGAACGGAACTAAAAACGACAGGTTCACCATTGAGAGATTACACAATGTTGATACGTGACCATAAATATCGAAAGAAGTCGGTTAAATATATCCAATCCAACATTATGCAGTTACCATGCTGTATTTACTAATATTATATATATATAGAAAAAATATTATATGTAATTAAACTCAAAAACTACTAGATTTATTCTTTCACTATTGAAAAGCTACACTCTTCCCGAGTAACATAGGCCATATTTTATCCCCGTACGGGCAGCAGTTCCCACGGGACGCGGGCAAAACCGCACGAAAACGGCTAGTATTGTTATAATATTCAATATATTAATATTATATGAGACTGTTTGTGGCACTAATAACTCGATTCTCAGAATAGTTAAGGGGTCAAATCGCAATATGTGTTAGATAATTAAACTATCGTCCTTGCTCTTTCGATAATAGAGTTAAAATTGTTTTTGTTTTACACACATTGTTTTATAGATGCTAATATGTAGGTACGTAGTCCAATATTTCACAGCTTTGTAGAAATTCATTATAGCCGACCCCAACATAGTCTGGAAAGGACTCGGGAGATGATGATGTACAAAATTCTGGAGAAAGAACATTATTTTTGACAGCCAATATCAGAATTGGTCCACGCTAAAGATTTCGATTGAAACATATTTCTGTAAATATCGCAGTTTATATTTAGAAGACATGTTGCTAAGCTTCCTTGTGTGGCAGAAACATATAACGTACCGTGAAGCCGAAACAAATTATTATGCCTGTTAGTTTCTTAAAATATTTTAGAAAATAATATTTATTATTCTATGCCAATACTTCAAGCGTGCTATTGAAACTTAAAACAAAGGTCGCCTTACCTTCGAGATAAAAACTATTATGCAATAAAACAGCGATAAGGTCATGAAACTACAGTTTAGCTAAACTTAGAGGTTAGAAGTAACCTTACAAACTAATGCTTTGTTATTTTTTTAATGTTGGGTTAATCGCTTTCTTTTAATTTACACGTGCGAATCAACATCGCAATCCGTTATCGGCTTTACCCATGGTCGGTACGTTTTCTTTAGCGACAAGTAATTTGTTAATAGGCGAAGACTGTTGAAACGATAAAACTTTTAATAGTAAGAGAAAAGGACTAACCTTCAATACTCCGTAATTAACTACTATAAATAAATAAACCTATACAATAAATACTACGGTTTGGCGTATAATAAATCGAATATAAAATCCCGAATATTGAGCAACCGACCCATAGTCAAATGATTATAATGTAGCGAAATTTTTTTGCTCACATAGAGCTAAGCATAAAGTAGTATTTACCAACATCCATTTTTCAGTACATACTGTTTATTAATAAACCCATTGACAATTTGCCATCAACAACATCCAAATCCATCCAGTGTCTAACCGACTTCTTCCAAAATTCCTTTTTCAAATCCTTCACACTGGCTCCCTTGAGATATAAAACCTAAACCTCCATAGCATATAAAAAAAAACAGCCAGATACCCAAAACAAAAAAAAAACAACACAAATCCCATGATATTTAGCAAGAGGCCGGCAAAGTAAACAACGCGAAGTCAATGACCTGTTGACGGATGCGTGCGCGCGTGTCTGCGAGTGACGGATTGTGACGCGTGCGCTTGTACCGAGCTTAATATAGCTCAGGGATTGTAGGGCTAAGAGTGATCGTAACAGGTGTTAGGCGGATTTGTGAAAGATGTATTGTTTTTATGTGAAAATGGCGGTTTTGGAAAAATAAATAGGTGGTCAGCTGTAAGGAAGAAGCGATGTCAATTTTATGTAGTGGATAATAAACTTACATGTACTTTACAAGTGTATTCAACTGGACCTTGTGTTATGTTATCAATAAACCCAAATACATTAGGAAATTATTTCGGCATACGTCATACTGATATTGGCGGAGGCCAACGTTTAGCAGTGGACGGTAATTGGCTAAAATGATGATACTTAATCCAATTTGATTAATAAAACTGCCAAGATATTATCCTTATATTGAATCTATCAAATCTATGGCAAAGAGAAGTTAAATATCCACTTCACAAACTGTACCTTTCAACGCTTACTTCTAGCGACTAACAAGGGTCGACAAAGCAAAAAATAACTTTAACCTATTAGTAAAATTCCCCATAAATCATAAGGAAAGCCACACGCAACGCCGTGGACTAATCCCCAAGTTGCCCCCGTTAATTATAGTAAGGAATCGCTCGCTAATAGTGATTGATGACAACAGGTGAGGAACGATCACTGTAAATATACGAGTGAGTTGTTGTTGAAATGTCCATTCATTTGTAGAGTAACATCTTAATCCAACTTGGTGATGGAGAACTATTTGGTTAAAGTGCCGAAGAAATTAGATTCTTTTTGGAATAAGATTATGAGAATAGTTAAATTTAATAAAGGTGGTCGGCTCAAGGTCTAAATATCCTTGTTTATGTTTGACTGATTATTTAAATTCGGCTTTTATCCTTGTGACTTTTGAAAACTTATAAAGTAGCAAGAAATATATAACACTATAATTAGTACTTATTTTAAATTTCCGTCAATAAAATAATTATTTTAAATCTATACTATAGTCTAATTAGACATATTGTTATTGAGACTGGGAAACTGGAGGATATTTTCCTTAACCAGTTAAGGATAAAACCATTACTTAACATACTGCTTAATGAAGTAGATTGCAAAATTTAACGCAATTGCACCGCAGAGTTGTTTGCATACAAAGAAATGCAAAAACATGGCGATAAGTAGTATCTTAGCTATTTAAAATTCAAATGAGAATTGTTTGCAGATGCAACAGTAATATTGAGGATATTCAAATTAGTGAAATGTCTGAAATTCTCAAGCATTTAATGTTGAAAAATGCTAAGAAAATCAGTTCTTTTTAAAGACGGGAAATCATGAAATGATCAATGCAATGTTTCCCGAGTAACTAGGTTGAGGTTAGATAGGCAGTCGCTCCTTGTAAAACACTGGTACTCAGCTGAATCCAGTTAGACTGGACGCTGACCCCACCGTAGTTGAGAAAAGGCTCGACAGATGATGATCGAGTTTAAACATCATCTCTCTTTCTACATAAAGGCCTGTTGAAAAATAAACTTACCTTATTCAAATTACAAATGAGTTTTCTAGCGTCTTTACAATCGGGCGGGTTCTGTAGATAATGTAACCGCCTTTGCACCAGATCGCTGACGTTCGCCGCCTCCTGCTGTCTCCACTCGTGGTAACCGTCTATCTCTTGGAGGGTTTGCTGGTCTGAGAGCAGAGATCTGAAAGAGAGAGTGGGTTTAGAAAAAAGGCTATAGAAGTAAGTTGTATGGGATAATATGGTGAAATAATATTTTAAACCATCTGGGTCAGTGGGACGTCTCTGCTAATTGCAGCGTGAAGTGTCTTTAGTTTGAAGAGAAAGACCATTCTGAGCTATCACGTCTTTGCCTAGCTGTTACTCGTAACTCTAGGTTCGAAGAAAGGAACAACCAACCAACTTCATAATATTTATAAACAATCAGGACTTAATACGCTATACTATGTATAAAGGAGGTACGATACCTTTCCTTTACCCGACCTTTCGGCAGTATTGCATCCGTGACCACGGTCTATGCAAAGTTTTATAAATATGTGTACAAATCGCAAAGTTTAAAAACACCTCCATAAAGTGTCAGTTAAAGAGATTTCCCTTTTGCCCCGTCCTTTTGTTGAATGTTAATCAAAAGTAATTATACGGCCAGCAAAACTGCCAGTGTTGAAATAAGGTTATCAGCACTATATGAGTCGTCACCCCGACCCATGCGGTATTGTGTCAATAATTTCAGTGTTATATTAGGTTTAAAGATATCTTAATTTAAACGAGAATTCCTTGTCTTTAATTAATTTATATGTTTATATATGAAGCGCAGGCTACCGAACTACTGAATAGATTGCAAAAACACTTTTATTAAACAATAAGTTTGTATGTAGTATTTACATAACTGTTTGAAAATAAATATGTGTTCAGTTTCTTATAGTTAGAGGTAAAGTTTGTGATGTTTTAGAAATGAAATGTAAGTATTATGGTGTGGTAGTAAATTAATGGGAAATACAGCTTTTATTAAACTAATTGTACATTTCTCCATTGTCTGAGATGTAGGTTTTTAGTGTGAGGTATGGCTTCCTGTGCCTGGACAGAAGCCTGAACTCTAAGAGAAGAATCTAGAGGAATTGAAGACACTATCAACGATAATAACTTAATCCACGCATAGAAAAAGCCAAAATACATAAGTGTCAGAAGTAATTTTAATCTCATCATAGCTTTAAGTACGCACTACTAAATACGTGTGTGCCACTTAAAACTTGACGACGCGCGTGACTCATCGATTTGTTTATACAAATTATACGAGACTGTCCACTTACGATCGAATCAAAAGGATATTTTAGTGGTACTTCTTCAAAGTAGAATAATGAATTAATTATGTACTTTATTTCCTCTTGTAAATAATATAGGTACCTATATGAAATAAATGTAATCGGCGACCAATTAACTACATATTGAGCTACTGATATCCCATACTGGAGGTATAAGCTTGCAAACAATAAGCAGTTACCCACATCCTGGCAGAACAATTTCCCGATGCTCAAGACTTGGAGCCAGAAGCGCTAAGTAGATAGCTGAGTCGAATAGTCATACAAAGACAATTTGCATATACATTTACATACCTACACAAATATGTTTCACCTCGCGAAATAAAGCATATTCTTCTTCCTCCTGCCCTGTTCCATAGTATTGAATAAAAATCGCGAAATAAAGCATCTCCACCCATTTTAATCGGTACAGTAGTTTTGTTTGGCGTAAAAAAGCGACAGAATTATATTCACAGTCGTAAAATAAATAGAGTTTTTTCTCTGTCATCTGATTCCATAAAAGGAAACTTGAAAGAATGTGAATACTCAAGCATTTTTCATTATAAAGGTACCCAAATAACTTAAGAACCATACCTAAATAATAATGAATTCAACCCAAAATTTATTGGTACCAACAAGGGCTAAGTACGACTCAACCCGAGTAGGATCAATACTGTAATTGATTTTAAATTACTGTCATCACTAATAAATAATACAAACCACTAGCACATTACCATCCTTCATTTCTGGCATTTACTGAAAAGGCTTTCTTTTTACTACAATGAAATAAAGGAGAAAGAACTTGTTTAAATTCAAACAATTTTTAACTTTGTTGTCATAACATTAAGGTTGGTATTTAAGCAAGCTCTGATATTGGTAAAATTGAGGTGTTGACATTCCTGCGAGTATGTTGTGGAACAAGAACGAAAGGAAAGGGCAATTAGCCTCTTCTACAATGTATACTAATCAATTAATATTAAACCAAATCTACTAGTCTACATACATCTAATCTACTAAATAAAAGGACTTTTTATTTCTTTTCTTTTACCCAAAAAAAGCCGAAACTACTGAATCAATTTGAAAAATTTAACCGTTGGAAAACCACATTATCCGCAGGGAACATAAACTATATTTTATTGTGTTCTATCCGGGAACGCAACGCAGTTTCCACGGGACTTAGTAAAACTGCAAAATACAGCTCATTCACAATAAATTCGCAAAATATAAGTCCAAATAGCCTTCTCCAGAAGTCTCGCTTAATTCGCGAACCGCAACCGGTTTTGTTCATGACGTAAAGTCAAAAGTTTATCTCGTTCAACCGTATCAGAAACATGTGCGTATAACATATACTGAAGTACAGGTTATAAACGCGTATGTTCTACTTATTTTTGATATATTTTACTACAGTGTGACGTATGTATATTCATTGATATTGATGGAAACATTGAAAGAAAGAAGAATTCAATTGATTTGCATAGAAATTCTTTTAAGAAAAAAAAATGAAAACACCAATTCATGGTGAAGACCCAGCATAATCTGGAACAATGTGCTCACATGACCGAATGAAAAACTACAGTCTGCTATTACTGACTGATAGCTATTAAATTCAGAAATAAACAATACGTATGTCATCACTTAGTTAAAACTGTGATTGAAATTCAACTCTACATCAAAATACAAAAAGTCTATATTCGCTATTTCAAGAGCAATAATAGTCGTACCTACAAACAAAAACCAACCTTTTCCTCTCGCTAATTTGGTCCAAAATCGTCTGTATCTTCTCCGCTTTGCCGTCTTCTTGTATCACCTTGGTCAGTTCATGTTGTACATAATACCATAGCTCCTTGGTGTTGGAGAATATTCTTCTCCTGAGATTCTCGTAGTCTTCCGAAGGTCCCTGTCCCCCGTCGAAGAACAGGGACCCTGTGTCTATGTCTTTCAGGTTACCATGGAGGCTGGAAACGTCAAGCATTTGTTAGAAAATGGTCCCTCGAATATTAATTTTGAATGTCAACCATCTTCGTCCATTAGTTTATAGATGGATACTGACTATGAAATTAGGGTGTAGTAAAGACTTAATTTCCAATTATTATTCGGTTAAAGTGAAGTAAAATGAGCTCGTTCACGTTAAAAAAAGGCAATTACTCATCGTTCAACTAATGTCGTTAGACTAAACTACCTATAAAATTATTTAATTACAAATACATTTCCATTATTAAAAAAAAACGACATGTCGTTGCCTTTAACTAATAATGGAAAAGAAATACGCAATGTACAACAATTACAGTAATAAAACAAATAACAACATTAATACTTATTACCATTTTAATGATCTTGTTAAATGACACTAAACTTCCTTTAGATACGACCAACACATTATTTTTACTATAAAACATAGAAATTCTAGCACATTTTATGGATTTCCTGTACCTATACCTAATAAATGGGTAAATGTTTGTAAATTCCGAAATAACTATTACCTAACACGATTTTCTATTAGCACTACATATACAAATACGGACAGTCAAGTTCAATAACATTTACGGTACACAAAACATTTAGTGAAGTTCAACGCTCACGATTGTGAAAATCCCGTGAAAATATGACAAAATGACTACACAACGATAAGTGATATTTACTCTTATATTATTATATAATGTTATATGTGTTAAAACTACACAGAAATAATTAAATGTATGTTTTAACCTTGCGGCAGAAGAAGAGCTTTTGTATTGCCATCCAGACGTCTCGCTATAAATTAAAATTGAAATATTTCTGCTAGAGATAACTGGGTATTTAGGAAAATAAAATAAAAATTACAGTTGTTAAACTGGGACTTATCCTATCTAGATTAATTTTCTTTTAAAAACCATAATTTACCTTAAAATAAATGACATTAATATTTGTAAGGTAATTGGAAAATATTTCCTAATCAGGTAGATGGACCCTCTCGTGTCTGATAAACTATGCCATATTTTAGGGACAATCATCAACTGCCATCATTCATCTAACCACAATATGCAAAGCGTAAATACTCCTTGCTTACTTACCTCGAAGACTTTTTAATCTGTGATATAAGATTACTGTGCTGCGCCCTCAAAGTCTCCAACTGAGACGATACCCTTTTTAACCTCTCTTGAAATTCTATTACTTCGTCCTGGCTTCCACTGCATCTGCAAAAAAAAAGGTATTGAACATCTAGGTTTTTTTAAACAGTAGGTATGTGTGAATATGGAAATGCAAAAAACATTCAATTTGATGATCAAAAGCTTGTCACTAATGTCTTAAACTGTGATTATAAGGGCTGTAACTTTGATTATGATCTGGCTTTATTCAAAGCATGTGTCACAGCAAAATGTAGATTGATAAGCAACATTCAAACTATTTCTTTAGAATCTAGCTTAAATATGTTATGTTGTAAGTGCAGTATACATATTCGGAAATGATTATATTATTTTGGTAGACTTTCGTTGACATAGAACCGATATCAAAACTAAAACAATGCGTAGTGCGACATCTCAAAAAACAAGTTATCAAACGACGTCACAAACATTAAAAAAAAGAAATTGCTACTCAAGTTTTTTATCTGGCAGAAAGCTTACCCGTCATTAACGCTGCAAATAAAAAAATAATAATGTCAAAAGAAACAGCACTTAACAGTTAATAGCAGAAAGTGATCCCTCCCAAAGGCACCTCGCCCTAGACTTTATGGCATTTTAAAAACAAAATCTGGTATTTCCATTTTCAAAATAAAACTGCATGGCAGTCTTTGTCTTTGCTCGGTCACACCAGTCTATTTTCGGGATATAAGAGTTGTAGCAAGCATGCAGCAAGCCGGTCTGACTAATAAGAAATACGCAGATACAAAAAAGCTAATCTGTAGGCATTTCCGTCATATGTATGATTAAAGTGGCCATTTGTAAAACCTGTTTGAGCTTCCAGAGATGAATGAGAATTCCCTTAGGTAGATTAGCTAGTCTGCTAATAGCTTTTATAGCTCGCTAGCCTGTTGCCAATGCCTTATCAACTCTTAATTATAAATTGTCTAAAATAATGTGTGCCTTCCTGTTTTTTGGGTTTATGATCTTGGCCTCAGCGAAATCAATTCGGCAATCACACTGATTGGTCTACTGCTCAAAATTTTTGATTGCCCGTAATTTACAGTTAATAAAATCTGCAAGTGACTTCTTTTTGATAGTTTTGTGTACACCTAAATTCAAACCTGGCTTCAGAACAGCCCTTTAGAACATTAAAGAGTCCCTCATATAACCCGTTATTCCCTAATTCCTGTCCCTTGTTCTATTAGAGGTCCTAATTTTGGATCTACCTCATCCTCCGAGCCTTTTTCCCAACTATGTTGGGCTTGGCTTCCAGTCTATTCGGATGTAGCTGTATACCAGTGCTTTATAAGGAGCGACTGCCCTATCTGACCCCCTCAACCCAGTTACCCGGGACCTACAGATTTTGGACCTACCTGAGTGGAGATATAACGAGGTAAGTAACAACTATCCAGATGAACAGCAGGACGACAGCGGCGCGCTTCCATTTCGCCAGGTACATCATAAAGTAGTCATTGACTGTGGCCGGCCCGCTCGAGTAGTGCTTCATTCTCGCGGCGGCATCGTTGGGCGAACGTCAGTTCTGGTGCATCATGCTTGTCTGGAGCAATGGAGAGTAAAATATTTAAAGGGTTATATTTATTTAAATTAAGAGAAGGGAAGAAGCTTGTAGAATTTCAAAGGGATACAAGAAATCGCCGACCCACATGATAAAACACACTATATGCACGACAATATGGACAAGGGTAGCTGCGATGAATGCGACCCATTTTTGTAGATATATCGAGTGCGGGATTCCAAAACATACAAACAAGACTTGCGTATTTTATCTACACCTGCATGAGTCATACGGGATCAAACTCTGATAGTGTCTATAAATCAGACACTGTGGAGACAAATACAATTTTAGCCACAACAAATCATGTTCAATAACGACCAATGATATTGAAAGATTATTTCTTTGACCTTCGGTATGAATGTACTAGGGCATGCAATACCGGTTAACCGGTTTCGTTTTTACCGGTAAATCGCCCATTTTTGCGAGTTTTAAATTACCGGTAAAAATAATATGAAACCGGTAATTTACCGGTTTTTACGTTTTTCTGATAAAATATAGCAATTGTTCATTTAACGTCAAATCTTTGTTATGTAGCCTGAATATAATGTAATGTTGCATACATTACGTATTGTAATAGTGTTAAAGTTGCTGTTTTTTAGAAAAGTAAACTTGTGTGTCCTTAACTATCTATAAGTTAGATACAAATCTTTTTTCTCATCTTAATTTATAAAATCTAAACAAATTGTATTCATTCGGTTATTCTGTTTTTCCTCATAGCTGTCAGCTCATACTAGGTACAAATGTAGCTAATGCTTATTTTACCTACTCTATGACCTTACTGAGCAAGGGCTTTTACTTCACCACCATGCGGACAGCTCTGAGGACACGGTGGAGCACACAGTCCAGGTGTGCACTGCCTGGGAAATGTACCGCCGTGTTGTCGTCGAGGCTATAGGCAGCGGCGACCTTTCGCGTCCTTCCCTGGTTCAAGCCATGGTCCGGAGCTAGAGGGAATGGGAAGCCGTCGCCCCTTCTGCGAAGCAGTCATGCTCGAGAAGGAGACGGCAGAGCGACTGCGAGTAGCACCTCTCATCCCAGCCGCTGTAGTGGACCAGGAAGACACCACGGGCGCCAAGGGTCGAGAGACGACTCCCGGCCACCGTAGGCGTCGGTTTGTGGGCGGTGAGTTCGGTTGGCTCATCGTTCCACCGTCTGCATAGACAACAGACCCGTGTTAGCAGTGCGCGTTGTTCCACGGGTTCCTCAGGGAGATGTCACCAAACCCAGTGGGGCCCAGCAGGGCCAAGGCCTGCCGGGGCCGCGGGATTGTTCGAAAGAGTTACCGCTACCCTGGTCCATAAAACGCCTACTAAAAAACATGGGTTTTAGACAGAAAGAGTCTGTCATTTGATGATTTACCATAAAAAAGGACTTTCCCTTCAATGAAAAATATATTTTTTACGGTAATTCTTAGCGTTCATCCCGTCTTGTGATGGGGTCGGCTTTCCGTATCTTCCTTCTTCCACTTGGCTCTATCCTCCTGAATAGACATCTTCCTCTTCGAGTTCGCAGATTTTCATGTCATTCATTACGACACTCAACCACCACGGTTTCGGCCTGCCTTTGCGCCTTTGACCGGGTATATTGAGATTGAGTATCACATTCACACTGCCGATGTCCTCAGGTGTCACTCCTTTTTACATGTCCGTACCATCGCAGCCGTTTCTCTTGCATTTTGTCGGCGACATCGCGTACGGATGGTACTGACATGTTTTTTGTTACGGCCCACGACACAAAAAACGTTTACCACCTTATACTTTTTTTGACGACCTCGATGGCGCAATGGTCACCATGCCGGACTGCCGAACCTGAGGTCCCGGGTTCGATTCTCGGTTCGGTCGACATTTGTGTGATGAGCATGCTTGTTGGCCGTGGTCTGGGTGTTATAATATGTATTTATAAATATGTATATATGTAGCTATATGTAGTTTATCAGTTGTGTTAGCACCCATAACACAAGTTAATTAATAACTTACCGTGGGGCTAACCGACCGTGTGTGAAAAATGTCCCGGCATTATTTATTTATATACTTTGCATATTTATTTAGTTTTTGCTTTAAGACTACCCAATCTTATTGTTACAATATCACATTTTAAAAAAATTACAAAAATTACCGTTTTACCGGTTTACCGGTAAAAATATTTTTATTACCGAATTTTTACCGGTAATTTTTGTTTTACCGAAATTGCATGCCCTAGTCTGTACGTCTACTCAATTATTAATTCATCAAGCTAGTGTCGAAGTATTTCAAAAAAAGTGTCTACAACTCGCTTTTGTTCATAATTTATGGAAATAAAATGTTGTCTGCCTGTCCCATTCAAAGTTCATCTTTAGGAGAATTATTAACAAAGTGTAAGAAGAATTAGACCTTTTGAACCGTAAGGATAGAACCATTTGCGTTCTAAAACCATAAAGGTACAAAACACGATCATTTAAAATGTAGTCAATAGCTAAAGTAATACAAACTACACGCTAACTTTAGAGCGAACGGCAATAAAACTGCATGAATATATGATCCCTAGAAATACATAAGACTTTACGCGACATTACATCCATTCCCATTCCGACATTAATAAATCTGAGCAAATGAGCGTTACTCCGGTATATTACAGAATTGTTTGCATTTGAAGTAACAAAAAAGCGAACTGTAATGACAATTTAGTAATTGGTCTTATTAATATCGTTCGATTCCTCATTAAATTCATTAGTGAAAAAAATTTTGAGGAGTTTCGACTTCATTATGTAGACAAACCATTTAAATTATTGAAACATCGAAATCAAACTCACAATTAATTAATCAATTAATTACCTAGTAGTACAAATATAGTAAGTATTCGAACATTAGGCCAGTATTTCGATAGTACGATACACAAACATAACACTACCCACGTTTTTGCGCATGCAAAGTTCCCAAGAATTGCCACATTCGAGATATTAACGTTTGATCGTTTCAAGAGTTTATTATTCCGATGAAATTAGCTGTACCGAGAACTGAGCTATTTTGTGCAAGTTTCCTGTTTAATACTAAATGAGAGTTTCTTAGTCTGGATTGAAGGAACGACGTTTTGCATTCAGTAAGTTAAGTAAGGAAAAGAAATCTTTGTAAAGAATGAGCCAGTTGTTATAGGTAGCAATAACACAATACAAACAACACAACTTTAATGTTCAAAATTCTTGGACGGCGACAGTAATCATGACTCATATTAAATCAGCAGACGATCATAATTAGCAGAAACTTTTTTTGTAAACCGAACTGCGATCTTTTTTCTAGTCGATCTAGAAAAACTAGCAAAGGAAGGACACTTTGTACCAGATAAAATTCTCACGCAAATTGAATCAGCTCAGAGAATTAGGTCGGTGCAGTGAAGTGGAGCAATCTAAGATCCCAAATTAAACTTCGACCTTTATAGGGGCTTTTTGTCTCCTTAAAGAGGTACTGAATATTTAACGTCGTCATTGCTTAGGTATAAAATCTTCTCTAGAAATCTTCAAAGGAACTTCATTTCCTTGACAATCTTGGCTATTAAACCATTGGTTATATGGACATAATTATTGCCGAAGTTACAAGGAACATGACGACAGCGTATATTTAAGTATTGCCATTATCCTCACTTGAATTTTAATAAATCTGCAGCTCTTAAGCCTCGTCGTAAACATTGGGCTTAGAGGAATGGTCTGGAGCCTCAGTATTGCATTCTGAGGCGGGCGAGCTGTTTGCACGTCCAAGCAATAGAATGCCACTGGCCATTTATAAAGATTTCAGACTGATTTTTCAATTCCACTGTAAAAGACGAATCTGCATCTACTTCTAAAAGAATTTTAGTTCTAAGAAAATCAAAAGTAATGTTATCGAAAGAGATGATTTGGATCAAAGTGATCTGGAATATGCATTATGGCTAATACTGCAAATATTTTAACTTCACAAGTCTACGAAGCCGCTAACGTAAGTCAGTCTAGGTATGAAACCTGTTATTGAAATGAATACCAAATTAACGCATGAAGCTCAGATTAATTAAAAGTTTGCCAGTTTGTTGAACGTGTACTATTTCCGTCGGCGGCTGGTTGAATAATTAGAGTTATAAAGCTTAACGAATGTTTATAGGTTGAGAATGTTCATTTAGCAGTCATTCGTGTCACGGAGATGAGGCAACCGGCTTGACCGCACTGGTGATGAAAGCACATAAACAAAAGAATAACGATACTCTTATAGAATATTACGAACTATATCCTTTTGTGTGTATTGAAGAATGTCACCCCTATAACAAGGCCTTACCCCTATAAGTAAAAGCTGAGCCTCATTATTTTTCTGGTTGATAGAATTCCCTCGCTCTCTGTATTGATTGCTTTATGTATGGACATCTAATAATCAATGGATATACGACTACACGCAAGTTCTTTAAATATTATCAGCTTGAATAAGTGTGCCACTGATAATAGTTTGGATGTGACCTATTTCAGCGTTATATGGGTCACTGTTATCATATTAGTACTTTTTGCCTGTCCCTAAATGATTCGACTTATCATGACATTCAATAAATGTATTTGAGATGATAGTATTTTCACCGTTTCGATTATAGCACGTAATTAATGTAAAACTATGCATTCGATAACACATTATTAAACGATTATGTGGGCCGAATTAATTAATTCCGATCGAAAAGTTAATTTTAACAGGTGCATGTATGCAACACAAAGGTCACCTTTTAAATATATTTTACCTCAAATTAGTTAAAACACTAATTGGACGAAAGCACTGAACCGCAAAAGTATAAAAGAGCGAAAACATACATAAACTGTGAGAGACAGCTAAAACATTACTTCCAAGCATCCCATTTGCATACAACTCCCGCCGAGTGACATGCATTGAAAACACCAGTTTGTGGAGTTTTTCTTTCAACCCCAGACAGACATAAAAAGTGCAAAGAACACTTCACTATCTCTGAATATAAATGCTCTCTTTTACCGGTGCGAAAACTATATTATAGTAAACAAGTCTGTATAAACATTTATCTATTTGTACCAACTACAACTCATCCTTGAATGCGGACTGGAAACTATTACTCCTATGATAAACCCGTGCCATTTTACATTATCATACGCATTACTGAATATACAATTATGTCATTTGCTACGCGCTTAATGAAAAATCGACTTTATGGCTGCATGATAAAGACTTTTTGAGATGCTTCAGAATAGTGGGTAAAAATGTGATTATGCCCATCAGTCATGACTTCATGAGAGTGGAACATGTCATGCATGGTGACACAGCTACGAACAAACAAGTTGAAAGCAAATAACGGTTTTAAGGTTTTATCTCGTATCAGGAATTAGGATGTAAATCCGCTGTAAAGGAGTTAAACAATAGGAAAGAAGAGCCAAGAGAGGCTTGATACGAGGGCAATATTAGCATACGAAAACGCGTACGGCTTTAATTAAAAGCAAAACTGGTAAGAACAATAGGCGCCACCCCGTCTGCTGGCGCCATTTTTCGTCTGGCAGTCTAGGGGGAGCTTTATTAGGGCTCCTTTCACTACGACACTATGTCTACGTACCCAGGTGGGTAAGGCTTATGCATTTTAATCCCTCAGTCTCGTCATGCAACACGCACAGGATTGGGCTATTGATAAACAAGACCACGGAGGCTATAAATCGTTAACAAACATTTAGGTACGTGTATAGCTAAGGAATGTACTTTCCGAGAAAGATTCAACATTTGTCTTCTTTGAAATATTGAAGTTTTAATTTACCTTCTTCATACGTGATAAGAATTTCCTTCACCTAAATACGACATAGCCATTCATCCAACGCATCAGGTTTTATAAACAAGAGATTTGAGAGATTATCCACTAGCAACGTTTTACCTTGAATTCAGTTTTTGTCAAACAATTTCATGCTACAATTAAGTGCCATGTTTGGTAACAAAATGCGTGGAAACCGTAGCCACATAACTCATGTCACGATTAAAATAGTTTTGTTGTTTGGTCGATCAATCATAAAGCCACAGCCAAAATAAATGTAACAATATGAATAATTTTGACCAAAAAATTAATATTTTTACAATGGACACACAAATTCATGTTTAGTTTATGCAAAACCGCAGTTAAGCTAAAACGGGACAAGCAAAACGTCCAAGCCAAGTGAATAGTGAATTTTATTAGCATTTTGCAAGACACTTCCGGCAGTTAAAACGTTCCGGTGTAACAGACTGTGTTGTATGATATACAGACGCCATATAGCGGCTAAACAGCGGCGTCAGTTTAATGGGAGCGTGGCCTGATTATCACGCAGGGCAGTAGCTACACATACATCTGTCACTGCAGGTGCATCTAGGCCTGACACACGATTAATATCCGCTTAACGGATTGCTTTGTTTACTAATGCTACACTGCTTCAAAAGATTCGAGCGGTTTTTCTTCTTAGAAATGCTTTTAACGGTGGATTGTATGCTAATGTGTTACTAAAATATATCACTTTGATCGGACTGAGATACATCTCGTGCATCATGTTGTTACAACTCTTAGAAGCCATATTTTAGAGGTAAAGAAACTTTGAAACTATTTTTTTAATATTGCTTTTTTCCCGCGTGTCTTATATGTATTTGCATGTCAAGATTGCGAATGAACTGTATTGTAGCAGTTCATTCGTGCAATCTCCTGATCTCCCAGTGCCGTGGGTGCTACCACAAATGCATAACGAGATAATCTCATTTATAGTGGTCAATTCACCAGTTGATTGAACACCCACATAATTGTGTAAACAAAGAGTAGGCGTACCGGTGTTATTATTGAGTAATAATAGAAATAACGCGATTCCATTGCCATTCTGAGAGGACTTCGTATATCATCTGGGTAAATTCCATACTGTTTATTATTTGGACATCTGTGGTTTACGTCGGGACGTTTATGGCTAGATATCGGAATATCTATACATACATAGATTACATTGATGTCAAGAATATCGGGAGTGTCACAAAATTTTCCGTCTGAACTAAACATGGAATCAAAAAACTTAACTGAAGAAAAACTTAAAAGTTCAAGCTCCGCGGGATTTTAAGGTTTCTTTATCTACATTTAAACTTACTTATTTGCAAATAACATAATAGGTAGATATGTCAGTAAAATTAGCAGAAATCTGGTTGATTAATGTTTGAGTTTCTTATTTACTTGGGTAAAGCGATCGTTAATTTGTTTCGCAACCTATATTTTCTTGATTCCGAAAACTACACATAATTTCAGTTACATTTCAACGAAAAACTCCGATGAAAAATGCAAATACCGCAGCTGCGTACAAGTTACGGGAATACTCAGTTTGTGTATGCAATTACGTGTCGTTTCGAGCAGAAATTCAAGTAATACGAGATGCAAAGACAACTTTTTCGTTAACACACGATCAAAGAGAGGTCTGCCTGATTATATTCGATGTTATTCTCTGGCGATACATAGGATCAGGGGCCCGATTCTCCTAAGTTAATAATGTCAAAATCGAATAGAAATCGAATCGCAATATGATCACAATAGTAGTTTTAACCATATCGGGCATTCTGCTACTAATAAAAGACCAATCGTATTCGATTGACATTTGATTGGTGTGCGATTGGTTTGCTATTTTGGTAATTTTGGTCTTTACGGTAGTTTGCTGTACAATCATTTTGCAATCGTAAATCATTTGCAGACAAAATGATTCATTATTGAATGACAGAAAAGGATAAAAACGTTTATTTCAAAGAAAAAATAGCGGAATGCCACATACGCTTCAATCGTAATCGAGTCGGGATCGGATCTCAGTCGAATCGAGTCGAACGTGAATCGTATGTCGCTTAAGTAAAATTAGGAGAATCGGGCCCCTGGAAAACCTGAAATCGATCCTGGTATATGGATAAATTGACTGGAATTGAACGTTTTTGACCCAAATTTTTTATCGACCTTAATTTACAAGCAATTTATAGGTAGTTGTGCTCACCTACCAGGAAATAATGGGACATCGGTACCTCAACTAGGTATTTAATATGAGGAAGCTCACCACATCTCCAATATGGTAACGATACTAATCTTATATGGACAATGACGTACGGCCCGGCCGGGTTCGTATGCGGAGGATGTTAATATAGAGCCTAATTAAAAATTTCGCAGCTCTATTTTTGATCACAGCGGCATCGATCTCCGTAAATGATTAAATCTTAACAGCGGTAAAAGGGGTAAAAGGGGATCATAATAATGCGACTTTGATATCTGGAGTCTCTTAGATTTTTGGTGGATTATATATTTTATTAGTTTCTATTGGGGGTAAAAAACTTTTTTCTTTTGTAATTCGTACAACCAAAAAAATTATGGGAAACCTTTAAAGCTTCAGTCTCCGCCCCTAAGACGACCCACTGACCGTAGAAGTACATGTCACATTATAAGAATAATTTGAAGTATCTGTAATTTTCATGTGCGAATTTTAACAAGGAATATAGACTGTCGACACTGATAAAAAAATCAACCAGAAAAGCGTGCGTCATTAGTACCTAGCTTTCGATAAAAATTAAATATTTTGGGTATTTCCTATCAAATATTCAGTAGCCCATAATTGAATAAGAGAGAAAAAACATTTTCATAGTTTATCACACATAATAGGTTTCCTGTCCCGCTAAGTAATGACTGCTATAATTTATTAGTAAAGCAATGCGACAGTAAAATTGTTTGATATACTGATAACTAATAACATTGCCATGATATGACACTGTTCAGAATATCGAGTGCTATTAAAATCAACCTTGAATATAAAACAATAGTTGTAGTCATAAATGGTATAATCTTTTACTGCATTATAATAATATAATGAAGATTTACAAAAAATATATATGTAAAAGAATATTTGAAGCTGTAATATTCGAATTATCAAATCTTTTTCGGAGTCCTTCTGTGTTTCCGAAGGTAGATACAGTAAATTAGTGAGTCCCAGCAGTTAATTGAACATCTTTGGCAGTTGTTAGTTGGGTAGTCAGAAGCCAAGAAGTCTGAAAACCAGTCTTACCATGGGGTAGCCCAGGTAAATGGCTCTATAGCTGCATTTGGTCAGACTGGAAGCTGACCTCAACATAGCTGGAAAAAGGCTAGGCAGATGATGATGGTAATTAGAATTATGTACCACAAATATTTATCTAGTAGTGAACTGACATTGGCTTAGTTTTGATAACACAATTTGCAATACAGAACAACAATAATACATTGAACTCACATTGCTATCTGTTATTGCAGTACTGGAGGGCATTTTTCAGATGGATGATACAATCTTGTTAGTAAATAATATCAGTATGGACCAAACAAAAGAACCCAGACTAGACTAATATTATGACACTGGACAGTTTGTTTGTGTATTAGAAAGTCCTATCAGAAACTACTGGTCTGATTAGAAAACCTCATCCTGGGTTAGGTAATTAGCCCTGTAAAGAAGGCTATAGCTTAATAAAGTTTGCATGGGATGTGGGCAAAAGCTAGTATTTAATACTAATAGGACTGTACAATATTTATAAGACTCAAGAATATATCAGGTCTCATAAATATCATACGAGTTCCTATAGACATATATTAGAGACAAAATTCCTGCATCCTAATAGCAATGACCCTTCCGGAATGCCAGCCTGAAACCAGCTAAAGTAACGTGCATTATGATGGACGATAAAGCTGTATTAATACTGTCAGAATATGTCATAAAGACTATTTATAACAAACCTGTTTTAACTGAAAGGTACAATTTTTCAAAGGATAGGATACTTTACGAGTACAGCTGCATCAATATTCATGAACTTACAGTCTAGAAGGTTCATTTATCACATAAACTTCAACTGAGTGCCAACAAGGATCTGTATTAAATCATTACAAATGAAAAAACTTTTGGGAAAGACTACTTTTGGTAACAACATTATGCACCTCCTAATGCAGATAATATTGATAGATAAATGAACGAAAATAACATTTTCAAATCTGCAATTGGAAATAATACAACTACCAAACTGGTTTTAAATAAAATCTGGTACATAGTGAATGAGACATTAATTGTATATCAAACGAGCAGTAATATTAATATGCAAATATATAGTGATAACATCAATAAAATACTTGCCATTCTTCAGTTTTTTTACGGTCAAGATTTAACGTGTACTAGTATTTATATATACCAACATAATAGGTTTTAGTGAGCGACACGCCACCTCCGTATTTATTGCTATAACAAATCAAGTGCTAACGGACGACACTCCGGCTCCTAGCTCAGCGGATATTGACGATTTAAATCAAATCTATTCACCGTACTAACTGACAGCAATAAAACAACATCTTCCACACACAAAACAAATGATGAATAGATAAATCTCAAACAGCATGAAAACAAGAACAAATTAACTTCAAGAAATAATTCCATTCCCAAATTATGAATTTATTAACATACCTGATTAGCGCTGTGACTTATTTTATTTGAAGACCAATAATAATCACACAATAGTTGTTATAGCACTTTTTTGTATTCGAAAAATGTTTAATATGATACACGATTTAAATTAATTTTAAATTCACATCAACTTCTACACCCAAGCTCCATCCCATGACACACAGACTGAAAATAAAAAAATGAGTGATTCCGTCAAACGTGGTACGTCAGACAACAGAACCAACGCCAAGGATTTTCATCTACTACAACAATCAATAAATTATTCTCCTTGCCATGAAATTATACATATATGAGGATGGAGGCCACTCAATTCAGAAAAACCCTCACTCCTATTCGCTTGAAAGTAATCGCGTGAGCAAGTATTAATTTACCGGCATTCCTCCCCTCGATCTACCGCACCGCAAGTTTACTAGGAAAATTCTATCCCCTTAACTGATTGACTTTGAGGTTCCGTATTTGGTTGACGAGATGAATGCTTGGAAAATGGCTTGCCCAAATACTGTTTTGCTCAGTGTTCTTCTCAGAGGCAGTGACTCTGAGAAGAGCACTGAGTTAACGGAATAATCTTCTAAATAAGTATAAAAGATGTTTAAGGAGAACAGTGATGCGGAGGAGTTATCAACATTTGATTGTGACATTGACAGAAAGAACTATGACTGACAGACTGACAGTAAATAAAACGGAAGTGGTCTATCCCACTGTCTGTCACTCTTTGTGTTCGCCGGTTGAAAGTGTCCTGTTTCAGCAGTTTTCTTTAATTTCACTTTGCCAGCAATTTCAACTGCATTTCAACTTTTCAGTCTTGTATTCTGTGCATTAGCATCAGACAGAATTCAATTTTGGTGTGGTAGCGTGTTATCTTACGTGAATTGTTTCTGGCACAGTACAAAATGCCGAAGAAAGCTCCCAAAAACGCTTTCTTCTATTTTATGCTGAATTATAAAGACGAACAGCAGAAGAAAGGCATCAACTATGGATCATTGGCTGATGTCTCAGTTGCAGCGGGCGAAGTCTGGAAGGTAATTACTTTATTTTTACCGCTACCGCATGAGAAATATTATAGCTAATATATAGAGTAGCTAAGTTAGGCCTTTCACTAACCCGTTGTATGTGAGTGCAGCTAGGGCGTAGAAACACGCGAAACACAATTGATGGTCAGTTGGTTGTCTTAGTGATTGTCTATTGTTTTATAATTAATGCCATACACAAAGTTAACAACAAAATTTCACTTTGCCACAGACTGTAAACCCACAAGAGAGAGCCCGTTGGGAAGCCAAAGCCAAACAAGAGAGGACAAAACAAAATATGCCAGTCGCCAAGTACACGTCTACCGGGGTCCCGCTAACGGTCATCGAACAGCAGCAGAAAGAAATACAAGAGGCAATCCAGAATGAAATCGATGATATCCGGAATATGGTCAAAATAAAGGCTTTTAATCAAAGTAAGTGATAATGACTGTGTCAGGGGATATGATAAGTATCCTTTGTTTTGTGGTTTGTATTATCATATTTTGTAGGGACAAGCATATTATTGATTAACCTGTTGTATATCGCAGTGTAGATATCCACAAGACACTGTGTGGATTTTCTATTGCTTAATAATCGTAATGCCAAGTTGCATAAGTTCACTAGTTTTAGTGACACTCTTTAGTTTCATCAAAATCCATTCAATCAATTTTACATGAACAAGAAATGAACAAACATCCATTTTTGAATGATTAGTGTGATTACATCATCATTTTGGTGTACAAATCAGTCACAAATTCCTATTTTTCTCTGATTTTATGACCATATTATCAATTTTGGTATCTCATTCTTTCTTCTTATTCACAGGCATTCAGGATGAAGACTTCTACGTAATAGATGTGAACTATTACTGCAAAGCGGGAAACACGTATGTGATCGGAGAGAGCACTGTGTTACGATTCAACCTGAGGCTTGGATACCAGGATTTCTATCATGAACTCATCAATCCTGGTAAATATTTTGCTTACCTTTAACTTACCACCTGAAATAGTAATAACAGACAAAAATAGTAAACAATGGCTAAAATTGTATGCTGATTTTAATGCAAAATTATGACCAAAGTTTTAACATGTTGCTGACATATATGTATACAGGGTTATAGGTAAAACACTAACAACCTCTCAGGAGCATATTCCTAATATCATAGACTAAAACTTTTGTTCTATGATTTTTAATAATTCTCAGATTTTAGTTCATCAAAATTTTCACACAAAAATTAAAATATTTCAATTGTACGCTCTAAAATTTACGAAGTCTATGCGAAGCAAAAGAAAGCGCTAATTAGGTAAACAGTAGTACAAAAGACAGCGGAGGGGAGCGGGGCTCGGGCGGCGGCGGGGGAGCGTTTGAACTTGACCTATTTACGAGCCGCCATCAGTCGTTTTTATGCGCCCGCGTCGCCTCATACGTGTCCTTGTAGCAAAATTCGGTAGTGCGAACGTAATTATCTTTACAGTATGGCGTATCGATTTTCAAATGTCGAGTACACGGAAATAGTGCGGAAGCCTGTCGCTAATACGCCATACGATTCCCAAACATCCCTACACCTAGCCGAGTAACAATGCTAGCCGCCACACAGCGGTTACGAGATTACGGGCAATTCCAGCATGCCATCAGGGATAGTGGTCGTCCACCGAGGCACACAGTACGTGAAGAAGAAGATATTTTGTTTTTTTTTTTTTATTTGACCTTTTCGTAAAAAGGCGGGAAATCGTAGCGTAGCGAGTTACCAATTCAAAAGTATGACTAGGTACGAGAATAGTGCGCGGGAGGCGTGGGTAGGTAAAGATCTTGCATTCATTCTAAAAGTGCAAACCCTCTACCAAACGAATTTATTGTAATGTGTGATAATCTCGACTCGTCCACACACTCTAAGGTCGACTAATCGCTCGACTGGTCTCGATCGGGCCTTTAGTTGGTAAAGAAATGGTAGGGGCGTGCAAATTTTATCACTATAGCAAAATAGAGTTGAAATGTGTTAGATAGAACAATAAAATCTTGTAGGTTTGTTTTTGGCAAATGTATTATGTTCTATAAAAAGTCATAGAACAAAAGTTGTAGTTTATGATGTTAGTAATACAGTCCTGCAAGAGTATATAATAAAGTACATAAGAGAGTATATAATAAAGTACACAAGTGAGTATATAATAGAGTATATAATAAAGTACATAAGAGAGTATATAATAAAGTACATAAGTGAGTATACAGGGTGTCCCAGAAGTCGACGTCAAGCCGCAACTGGGTGATTCTGCTGCTTATTGTGGTCATCAGAAAAATAAAATAAATTTATCGTATTTATTTTTAAAGTTATTTCAATATTACTTTTTTTTGAAAAATGTACACCCTGTGATGATTTTTGGACTCCTGTTGCCACAAATCTTAACTTATTCCAATTATTTTTTTTGGTTTGCAATTCTGAATAGTGTTTCTGTAATGTGTACCCCGACATCCCACCCTAACTGCTCCGGTTTGGAAGAAAATGTGGGTTTTAATTCCAAACTGTATTCCAGATTATTAATTCTCTCAACTTCAACTGACTGTACTGAAAAAAAAATGTACTACGTCAGTTTGGCAAGTAACTCAAAAAGTTGGCGCATTTTATAGGGATTCTAAAATGGTATAACATTTACCACTTTATTTCCCAACTAAGAAAAAAAAATGTTTCTAAGGAAACTCACATCATAATAAGTTCATAAATTCTTAGTGAGTCAGCCATACTCTGTGGGACAGATCGGGACGCCTGTAGATAGAGATAAGTTCATCATCATCTTCCTAGCCTTTTCCCATATCTCACGGGGTCGGCTACCTAACCTAGGGGATTCGGCGAGGATACTGGTTTTTACACAGAGCGACTGCCATCAGACCTCCGCAAGCCCGAAGGGAAACCAGACCCAATCCTAGATTAGGGCCTTTAACGACTAATATCTTAGATAGAGATAGAGATAAGTTACCTACGTTATTTAAAGTTAGTAGGCGACAAAAATGAAACTCAGTTTAAATTGAAGGTAAGATTTATTATTATTTACAAGAGATGTTCGAACTGTCGTCCTTCAGCAGCAATACATGCACGACATCGTCTTAAAAGAGATCTACATATTTGTCGGGCGTATCTCCTATTATTTATGAATTCGGCTGCCTCCGCTATTCTCTGCCGAAGCTCCTCTACATTTTCAATCGGCTTGGAATAAACTTTTTCTTTTAGTGCTCCCCAGTAAAAAAAAATCTATTGGATTTAAATCTGGTGAGCGGACTGGCCACGATATTTTTGAGCACGTCATTTTTACAGATTTTCAGTACAAAATCTGTCAGAAGTTTTTTGTTTTAAGGCCCTTAGTGACGCCACTTTTTGGTGCTAGATAGGTGCCAACTTTTTGAGTTACTTGCCAAACTGACGTAGTACATTTTTTTTTTCAGTACAGTCAGTTGAAGTTGAGAGAATTAATAATCTGGAATACAGGTTGGAATTAAAACCCACATTTTCTTCCAAACCGGAGCAGTTAGGGTGGGATGTCGGGGTACACATTACAGAAACACTATTCAGAATTGCAAACCAAAAAAAATAATTGGAATAAGTTAAGATTTGTGGCAACAGGAGTCCAAAAATCATCACAGGGTGTACATTTTTCAAAAAAACTAATATTGAAATAACTTTAAAAATAATAAATTTTTTATTTTATTTTTCTGATGACCACAATAAGCAGCAGAATCACCCAATTGCGGCTTGACGTCGACTTCTGGGACACCCTGTATAAGAGAGTATATAATAAAGTACACAAGTGAGTATATAATAGAGTATATAATAAAGTACATAAGTGAGTATATAAGAGAGTATATAATATAGTACATAAGAAGGAATATAATAAAGTACATAAGAGAGTATATAATAAAGTAAACAAGTGAGTATATAATAGAGTATATAATATAGTACATAAGAGAGAATATAATAAAGTACATAAGAGAGAATATAATAAAGTACATAATTGAGTATATAAGAGAGTATATAATAAAGTATATAAGAGAGTATATAATAAAGTACATAAGTGAGTATATAAGAGAGTATATAATAAAGTACATAAGAGAGTATATAATAAAGTACATAAGTGAGTATATAAGAGAGTATATAATAAAGTACACAAGTGAGTATATAAGAGAGTATATAATAAAGTACATAAGTGAGTATATAAGAGAGTATATAATAAAGTACATAAGTGAGTATATAAGAGAGTATATAATAAAGTACATAAGTGAGTATATAATAGAGTATACAACGTTATTTTTTGTTTATGCGAAACCTGATACACCTATCTAGTATTTTTATGTAAAGAATCTATGTACGAAATTTCAAAACCGTATCATGAAAAATCACAAAGTTATAAGCTTGTTAAGTTACGGGACTGTCCGTAAAAATACATAATCACCACAAAACGCACACATGCCGCGCAACGCGATAGCACTGCGCGCTCGCGCCCGCTATGAACTCGCCGTGACCTTTGTTGTGCGACATTCAAAGTTTTTTAGATAATTTTGGGAAAAAATATAACATGGTGTAAAAACTATTGGAATCGATTCAGTTACTGATTCTGAACAAACTATATTCAGGTTTCGCACAAACAAAAAATAACGTTGTATAATAAAGTACATAAGAGAGAATATAATAAAGTACATAATTGAGTATATAATAAAGTACATAAGAGAGTATATAATAAAGTACACAAGAGAGTATATAATAAAGTACATAAGTGAGTATATAAGAGAGTATATAATACAGTACATAAGTGAGTATATAAGAGAGTATATAATAAAGTACATAAGTGAATACATAAGAGAGTATATAATAAAGTACACAAGTGAGTATATAAGAGAGTATATAATAAAGTACATAAGTGAGTATATAAGAGAGTATATAATAAAGTACATAAGTGAGTATATAAGAGAGTATATAATAAAGTATATAAGAGAGTATGTAAGAGAGTATATAATAAAGTACATAAGTGAGTATATAAGAGAGTATATAATAAAGTACATAAGTGAGTATATAAGAGAGTATATAATAAAGTTCATAAGTGAGTATATAAGAGAGTATATAATACAGTACATAAGTGAGTATATAATGAAGTACATAAGTGAGTATATAATGAAGTACATAAGTGAGTATATAATAAAGTACATAAGTGAGTATATAAGAGAGTATATAATAAAGTACATAAGTGAGTATATAAGAGAGTATATAATAAAGTACATAAGCGAGTATATAATAAAGTACATAAGTGAGTATATAAGAGAGTATATAATAAAGTACATAAGTGAGTATATAAGAGAGTATATAATAAAGTTCATAAGTGAGTATATAATGAAGTACATAAGTGAGTATATAAGAGAGTATATAATAAAGTACATAAGTGAATACATAAGAGAGTATATAATAAAGTACATAAGTGAATACATAAGAGAGTATATAATAAAGTACACAAGTGAGTATATAAGAGAGTATATAATAAAGTACATAAGTGAGTATATAAGAGAGTATATAATAAAGTACATAAGTGAGTATATAAGAGAGTATATAATAAAGTATATAAGAGAGTATGTAAGAGAGTATATAATAAAGTACATAAGTGAGTATATAAGAGAGTATATAATAAAGTACATAAGTGAGTATATAAGAGAGTATATAATAAAGTTCATAAGTGAGTATATAAGAGAGTATATAATACAGTACATAAGTGAGTATATAATGAAGTACATAAGTGAGTATATAAGAGAGTATATAATAAAGTACATAAGTGAGTATATAAGAGAGTATATAATAAAGTACATAAGTGAGTATATAATAAAGTACACAAGTGAGTATATAAGAGAGTATATAATAAAGTACATAAGTGAGTATATAAGAGAGTATATAATATAGTACATAAGTGAGTATATAATGAAGTACATAAGTGAGTATATAATAAAGTACATAAGTGAGTATATAAGAGAGTATATAATAAAGTACATAAGTGAGTATATAAGAGAGTATATAATAAAGTTCATAAGTGAGTATATAATGAAGTACACAAGTGAGTATATAATAGAGTATATGTATATGTGAATAAGTGTTCGAATACAAATATCAGAAGTGCAGTTGTGACTAAAATAGCTGGTACTGTAATTTGCTGGTGTTAAGTAATTATTTTTGGTTACAGAAATAAGGCTATCAAAACCATTTCATTATTTTGGTCACTATATTTAATCCTTTATAATGCTTTCACGTAAACACTTGTTCTTTGAATTATTTTTTTATTAAAAAGTTGTACCTAGCTATTTAAATGGAGCATAGCATTTCACTCACTAAAACATGTCTTTCGGTCACAGGTCGCATCCCCGTCGGCTACGCATCAGACGTGAAACACGGCAGCACTGAGCTAGGTCTAGACATGCCAGACGAAACTGAAAACCAGTCTAACTACATAGAAATACTAGCCAACATCATTGACTACCTGAAACAGAAGGATAAGAACTTGAAAGTTCTGCCGCCTTTGTACACTATGCCTGAGAAAGTGCTGGCTGTTCAAGATTTTATTCTGCAAATGAGCAATAAAGCCCGTAAGTTTTATATGCAAACCTTTTTTGTTACTTTCTTAGAATCATAAAGCTTTTTCATTTACTAACTTCTTGGAATCAATCTAGCCTTATGTGATTCAGCTGAATTTTACATGTACGCCTTATCTGACCTTTATTTTGAAAACATAAGCATGCGTAACATGATCACTTACATACCTTGATAAGTTTCTTGTTCATTTTGGTGCAATCAGACACTTTTAATTCGACATCATACAATTGGGTTACTTCAAACAATGTGTGTTGCAGTAATCTGGTTGAAGTTGCATGTATATGGCGTGATGCGCCTTTCACTTCATTATTTATTAATATTTGTGTTAGTAAATGGCCGAACCTTATGATTATTATTTCTACTGCACATGTGTAAAGCCTATTTTGATGTTACTGTTAATAACCTTCCAAAAAGGAGGTCACTGATTGACCTATATTCCACAAAAGTAATCATCCTGTCTAGGCAGTCAAGTAAAAACATGGTTATCTTACAAACTCTTTGCTAAATAACAATAATATTGTTTGAAGGTGAGGACGAGCATATCTTCCGCGTCTACAAGTTGGACACGCTGTTCTTCTACCTGATAAACAGCATCAAGTCCAACAAGAACGAGGGTTTCCCTAAGGAGTCGCTCGCTCTCATACAACTCAAGAAGGACCCCTTCAAGTATACACCGGGATTGGGCTGTGAGGTACGATAAAAATCTATCCTAATAACTTCTAAAATAAACGTAACATGATTCAAACCATGGGGATGACAAAATGACTAGCGGAGGGCTGCGGGATTGTTCGAAAGAGTTACCGCGGCTCTGGTACATAAAAGGCCTACGACGGAACACGACGGTTTTTAGTCAGTAAGAGTCTGACACTCTCTCAAAGCTGCTAACCCACAGCGGGAGGGGCCATTTGATGATTTTTGAGGTCGTTGAAAAAAAGGTGCCATAACGGAAAATATGATATGAAAGTAGCGTGACAAAAGCGTAGAGGAAAGGAAAGCAAAGAAAGATTGTTACTGTCTAGCCCTTATACGCCTTCATTGGTGTTATGTTTCTACCTGCTTTGTGTTTGATTTTGTTAGATGTCAAGAATAATATTTCGTACAATGAGGGTGATTTGAAATAAAACAGTTTGCTTTCTGATCTTGACTTCGTTGTATCTTTTAATTGGGATGGACCATTTTTGTAATAACAAAAATCGTTGTCTGATGTCTCAAAGCACCCGGATTCACTCGTAACTGATTGTTTTGTACCTGGATGACCTAGAAAAAGGCGCCTGACCTACCTGCATTATGGCATCTCCGCTCATCTTTCATCTCCGTGATTCAAACTGTCACTCTTTCTTAGGGTGTTATTAGACCAATCGATCAATCGTAGATCGACGGCATCGATCAACGTCGATCGACTGGTCTAATAGCGGGTGACGTGACGGCGGCGTCTACTAATCCATTCTGCCATCGATCGATGCCGTCGATCGACGATTGATCGATTGGTCTAATAACACCCTTACATTACTTATTCCAGCATCACGAAGCCAACGAGAAATCAATGGAGTGCACGAGTTCCCGCACGCAGCGCTGGGCGTACACCGTGATGGACAGCTGCTGCCCAGTCGTGGGCATCGACATCCAGCCCGGACAACATGTGCCTAAGGAATATGATGTTGATGTAAGTGACAACATACTTGAGTTGCGGGATTGTTCGAAAGAGTGGCCGTGGCCCTCGTACATAAAGGGCTTGAGAAGGAACATGGTGGGTTTTAGTCAGTAAGGCCCGCCGCTGATTGTAACTTTTTGTCACCGTGACTTTTTGTCACTGTTACCTGCTGTCACCCACGATGCGCTCACTGAATCTGTTCTTGGGTGACAAATCGCGTTCATTTTTGTATGCCGGCTGAGTGACAAAAAGTCACCAGTGAGTGGACTTTCATTGTAATGTACAGGGCGAGTGACAGTCACGTCACTCCGGCATTGCCTGCTGCTGCAACTATTTGTCACCGTATTGTCACGTCACCATAATGAGCGCACTCAGTATAGTTTTCATTGCACTTGACCAAGTGACAAAAAGTCACGGTGACGAAAAGTTGCAATCAGCGGCTAGCCTAAGAGACACTTCCTCATGCTGCACCCACAGCGGAAGGGGTCATTTGATGATTTCCCATAAAAAAAAAATAAGGGCATAATACTTAATAAAAGTTCGCCTGGGAGCTTGAGTCCTTACAGTGTGTCCTTACAAGTCCAATAATTTCTGCAAAAATGCAATGTTTTAAATTTTGCTTATTCTGTGTGTATTGGTGTTTTCAGGGCATCCTGAAGTACAGAGACGCTAAGAAGGTGTGGAGCGGTCCCACTGTGGCTGGATTTAATGTAAATATTATTATAGCAATTATTATTAATTCATTACTAATTCATCACTGTTATAGTGTTTCAATGCTTTTTGATAGATAAATAGCTGTAGAATTTGTAAAACTTTGAAGAAAGTCTCAGGATAATGCTCTTGTGTCTTCCACAAGTCTTACCGAGGAAGTTTGCATTCCAAAGTGTTTTGATACAATGATTGACGAATTCTACAGATGTTTAACTGTCGAAAGACAGGAACCTTCAACTAAAAAACTATAAATACTTATATCTGTATTGTATTTTGTATTATACTATACTTGTTTTGTGGACTTTAGAGCTTATGTCGTTTAGGAATACAAATTGTACAAGTTTGCTACAGAAACACAATGTCGTAAGTGCCAACGCCAATGAGGTGCCATTTACGAAGGATTGACACATATTAGTTGGTTTCTTCCATTTTCGCAAACTATTTAGATGATGTTTGTCATCTTTTCGCTGTCAATTTAGGCGATCATATTTTGTAGACCGTATGTCAAGGTAGTTAAGGTTTATATTCAATTGTTGTCTTCTAACGCGCTTCCAGCGGTCTGCGCTGGGCCTTAGGTAATACCTAGGATATTTAGTGAATTTGACTTCAATATATGTAAAATTATTTGCAGGATGCATCGTCATCTTGTAACTCAACAGTGAACGATTCTTTCGAGGCCCCTCCCAGTCTCCTTGAATGTGAGTATAGAGCCCTCTGTTTGTATATTTATAAACTAAGGAACATATTGTCTGTGTCATATAATTATGATTCAATCTATGCACAATGAACTACATAACTAAATTGTTTTTTTTTAATCAATGAATTGTTGTATTAAATATTTTTTATGTGTTTCCATTCAACTTTATGATCTGTGTACATACTTTCAAATAATGTGAAGATTGCTGTCCATTTTAATTTTTAGAAACCAAACTGTTTACTTCATTAAGTGGGTTTGGTAAAGGAGCATAATTATTTTTCATTATATTTTTAGTTATGAATGTGCGTATATATTTGCAGATGTGGGCAAAACGAAGCGACTCGAAGCTCGCGTGCACGCGCCGCAACGACTCCCCGACGTCAATTGTAAGTTCCACGCAAAACTCAGTTTGCCAAATATCATTATACTCATTTCTAAAATCACCAGTCTCACCAAGAATTGGGTTTCCCGTGAAACTGCGTTACGGAGGTCAGATAGGCAGTCGCTTCTTGTTAATCACTAATACTAAGCTGCATCCGGTTAGACTGGAAACCGACCCCAACATAACATAGGCTCGGAGGATGACTCATTTCTAAAATCCAAATCTTCTTCTTTGGGGTCGGCGCAATATGTCTTCCCTGTCACTCGTCAAAATCTAAATCGATGAGTGAAAGTATTTTTTTTTTTGTCATGTAACCACTTTTCCACTCTTGAGTTTCTTCTCAAATTAAAATTATTAACAGTTACCGTCAGTTGCATAAAGGTCAATTAAAATTAAAGCTTCATTAAATCTATTGCTCACAATTTTTATCTGGTTGACAAAGAAAGAGTCAGCAATAGATTTAAAGAAGCATTAATTTGAATGGAGCTTTGTGCAACTGACGGTTATTCACACATAATTATTATATTTCTTTAAAGTTAATGAGTAGTAAAATTGCTAAAGAACATTTTTATGAATTTGATTTCTACTTTACCTTTGAAGGTTTAAGCGTAACAAGGGACATAGGGACAGAGAAAGCGACTGGTCTATACTATGTGGTGATTATTGTTGTTTCAGTCGCCAAGCCTATGCTACCTCCCGAGCTGACGGAGGAAGCCTTCCCGGCACTGTCTGTGAGCCACGGAAGAGGTATGACATTTGATTTATTTATTTCATACTTACTTGTCTACTTGAATAATTAGAGAACAATAGAAAATCAATTGTGTCTGCGTGGATCCGCGCACCTGCATACAAGGGGTTAAATAATTGGAGATGTTTATTTATTGCATAATGTATACAGTTACAGAAATGCATCCTTATCCTAGGTATACATTACACTGTTACGGCCCTTTCACACGGCAGTCCAGTTTTGTGGGACCGGCATTTTACTGTATCCTGCAAAAACGGACGCTGTGTTCACACGTAGTTCAGTTTTGCAGGAAGGCCGGTCCCGCAAAACTGGACTGCCGTGTGAAAGGGCTGATCCTGTTTTTTGACCATTCCTACGCTAGTGATCAGGCGAAATGGACGTGAATACTTTGCTAATCTATTGGTATTATCGGCGTCTTCTAACTTCTTTTCGCTGCCGACGACGACCATTACAGGACGCGGCAGATAGGTTCTTATTATTTATAAAACAACTAACGTATTCCATAGTTAATTAATTCGTAACTTATCACCCCATTAGCCACTACAGTGAACAAACACATATAGTGAATATACAGTGACTAGCCTATGTAGCTTTCCAACAGTGAAATAATTTTTCAAGTCGGCAGTTTCGGAGCCTCCAAACAAACAATAAAAAAAAATGTTTCCTATTTTTATATTAGTATAGACAAATAACAAAAAACATATTTTCAGGTCGCGGATTGGCCGGGAGGAGGAACGTCAGAAAATAAAGCATTCAATGCCAATCTTATTTTTGTACTGTTATGTAACATATCTGACATTATTATTATTAATGGCTGTTCCTAATATTCTGTCTATCCATTTATTTACTCACTATAGAATTTTGACATGAGCCCCATACAAGTAATGTAAACTTCCTATCTCTGGTAAGATCAAAACAAAAGATAGATAAAATATAGGGAACGGCCACAGACAGACGAACTACACAATACGTGATTGAAATTATACTTTCAAATGTCATCGAATTATGCACCTTATTGTTTGTGTGATAAAGTGCAAAATTGTTTGAAAGTTAAACGGGTTGATTATGTTATGATGGAAAACTCTATTGGTGGATTTTAATAACCAATCATTTGTTGTTTTACTTCCTCGAGACAGATCATTTTACACTACTTGTATGGGGCCTATGTAAACATTCAATCTCTGTAGGGACTGAATCAACAGATTCGTTATAGAAATTGCTAATAAGAGTACTCGATTAGTAAGGATAAATGTAGTTTGTTTGTCTACAGTTAAGTTTTGTTATAAATTCATCCAGCGGTACTCGAATATGAATATAGCACTTGTTATATAATGCATATTTTTCTAATATTTGAAAATTGCGAAAAACACGAAATTAATATTAAGTATCATTAAAATATAAGAATGTTATAATTGCTTTTTATTTACCATGAAATAACGGCCCTTTCACACGGCAGTCCAGTTTTTTGCAGGATCCCGTTTGATCGCAAAAGATATTATATGCTAGTGTTCACACGAGCAAACCGCATGCAGGATCCTGCAAAATGCTGTTCCCGTCGATTTGTGCGATTCGGTTTTGTCACTTGAAACCGGATCGTTCGTCCAGTAAAAAGCGGGAATCCTGCAAAAACGGACGCTGTGTTCACACGTAGTTCAGTTTTGCAGGATACAGCAAAATGCCGGTCCCGCAGAACTGGACTGCCGTGTGAAAGGGCTGTTAGTTGTTTTTATCACTATTTTATATATCCATAATATTTTGTAGTTGATTTTCAAAATAACTTATGTTGTATAGACAAGTACAGTTAACTTAATTTGAATTTGTTTACCGCTGGTTTCTCCCCTTAAAAGTCTATTATAAGCTTTAACAGTTCTGAATGTCAGAACTCTGAACAATTCTGAAAGAATTTCGTATACTGTCAGATAGTATATTTTTATTCGTCCATTTTTTTCTATATGATACAGAGACTGTAAAACTAGCGTTAAGCATAAACTTGTTATTATGTTCATTTAGTTGTTTACTGCCAGCTCCATTAAAGTTAAAGCTTCTTTAAAAAGTGACAGCAAGAGATTTAATGAAGCTTTAACTTTAATGGAGCTTTGTGCAATTGGCGGTACCTATATTAAAATTGAATATCGCACACTCAGTAATGAACTAATAACACAATTAACAGTAATAACATCTATTAACAATTAACAGTAATAACAGTAATATCCATTTATGTTCCGAAAAATTAGAATCTCCTCCTTTATAAAATCGGTTAACAATATAAATACCTATTATATGGTACAGTAAACTGCACATTAGTGGTAACTGTCATGCACCTTAACTCGATAGTAATAAGTACGATTTTCCTATAACTATTACCACTGACCTGAAGTTGACTGTACAGAGCAGTATAGAGTATAGATAGTTCCAAAAAACCTTTTCCACTTGATTAGTTGATTATTGAGAGTGCAATATGCGTTGTTGTAGGTTCACTCAGTTTAGTTTTAATTATTATTTGAATACTAGAACCGGGCTATGAATGGGTGCACAAAAAACTAAAAACTGATTTGAAAACCTAGTATATCGTCATCAAGGTTTCAAGTACAAAAGAAGTGTTTTAAAGACAACAAGCAGAAAACTCAATGAGCTTATAAATCCGAATTATTATCTGTCTAGCCTTTTCCCAACTATGTTAGGGTCGGCTTCTAAATACGACTATGATAGCGATAAAATGGACACTGGAAATACATAACGAATGGACAAACTATATTGACGACGCCTTGAGCAAAAGTAAATTAGCGGTTTTATGCACACTTCTACATAAACAAACTATAGTGTATCAATATTTAACATGACATATAGTAGAGGTAATGCAGTTACCTTTGATTAAATGGTGTAGGTTAATAGCGTACATACTCCAGGTTATTATAAAACGTGGTTTAAAAAAAGTACCAGCTTTTGTACCACCGTCTCGAACAAAATCAGTGACTAAAGCTATTACTAAAGCGGGTACTTCTTAATACCACATTTTTTAATAAGGTGGACTGTGTTGAACAACAACAATTTAACTAAAACCTGGCTTACCTTGCGGTGAACATCTAGAATTGAATTGAATATTTTTGCTTGTAAATACATTTCTTAGTAATAATCCGTAGTAATTCTGAGTGTACCCAGTATTGAAAGAAAATCCTATAGATAGGTACATATTATAGTCTGTTTTTTAATCTCGTAGACTAAATTGACACTTGCAAAATGTCAAACTTAGAAATAATGTTGCTAGCGTTTTTGTGCAGTGTTGTACTTACGATACCGATTTGTTGAATCGTAACTTTTTATCGATAATAGACGTATTTAATATTCATTCAAAGTTTTATATTTACAATTCACGTACGTACACGCGGCTGCACGACGTGCTACAAACTGCCAGGCATATCTGACCACGCAATGCCATGCGTAAACATCAAGAATAAGCCCATTATTTCAGGATGACTTATTGTAAAAAAACGATACTTGATGTTATTAACGCTAAGTTTCGGTCGTGCCACATCACTATTTAAGAATTTGCAATGAACTGTCCACACTCGTAATGTCAGTTTAGTCTACGAGATTAAAAAACAGAGTATAGATTACTTTTGTAATACATGTGCTATACTTAATTAACATGGTGCCAACAACAATATGCTTTTTCTACTCCTGTTTTACCAAACCGAAGTTATAAAGTTAATTTTGAAGGTATTTTGGTAGAATTAAAATATTTTTGTAAGTATGTAAAGCTAACTGTGATTTGTTATTATAGTTTGCAATGCAAGAAAAAACAAACATTAATATATTTTTGTAACTATTCATTTTTCTGAGTTGTAAATGGCTCACAGTTAAAGGTCTTATTTGGAGACCCTGTAAAATCGTTAAGCGTGAGCCGTGTATAGCGAACGTCTCTATTTGTCTATTACTTTGCGACAAGAAACCGAATTACGGAATACATTTACTTAAGTAATTAATAAGTAATTACTCAAGATTTTTTCAATATACCAAGTAGTTGATAAGTCTATCTATTCTATAAGGACAAAATTTCAGTGTCATATATTTTAGGCTCGGCACATGCTGGCCACCGAACAACTGTAAATGTGTTGTTGCGTTTAAAAAAGTGTCAAATACACCTTTACGAAAGATGTTTCAAAACATATGGAGCCATGGCCCACTTTTTGTACACCATACTAAAAAAAATGGGGAAAAATAATTAAATCAGTTTTCAATTATTTATGTAATTTGGCAGTAAAATACAAAAATATACACTTGAGATTGCAACACACAACAAAAAACCATAATGGCGGTAATTTTAATACTATACGCGGGCGATTCTTTCGCTGATGTCCTCTCGACAAAGCTGCCGCAGACCATCAAACTATACGGATTACTGTTTACAGCTGTGTATAGTTTATTTCAACATGGTATAAGATCATGAAGAACAGTTTGTCGTTAGGCTGTGTCCTGTGTCTATACGGTGCATGTAGCTGGAGCAAGTTAACATGTGCAATTGACAAGTGCACGCGGGTGGGTATTGTGCTGTGGTACATGCACGAGTCGCTGGACCCGCATGTTTACAGTACATATACTCTGTAGTACATATATAATCTGTAAATCGGCAAATGCCTCAATAAACGCAAGTTATTTGCACCGTGTAGATGCACCCTTAACCAAGGTTGCTATGGCCTGTGACCCGTTTGTGCCGAGCCTTACAGTGACTTGCACCATTTAACTCAACGATAACTGAACCATTTTCAGTTGACCAATCACCGATTTGACCAATGAGTAAGTATATGGCTAGTCATGGTTTGGTTATCGTTATAGTTAAATGGTGCAACTCACCCTTAGTATGTAGGTATTGATCTGATTTAACCTGAACGTGTTAAGACAAGACATTTAGTACTTAATTTGTGATTGAACTTGACAATTAAATTGTTTATAATTACACTTTTGTTTTTATTTCAATTTCTTTACTGCATTTGAGATACTTAAACAAAAATATACAGTCGAAGTGAGGTTCTCTGTTGAAGTGGGTTAAAAATGAAACTAAAATAAAATAAATAAGTAAATAATAGATTAATATTTAACACGTTTACTGTTTATCGTGTACGTGAACTGTTTCTTCCGTGGGCAGTTCGTCCACAGTTTCGAGTTTGATTTCAGGCTTCTTTTCAACTTCAACTTCGATTTCCTCTAACGCTTCCACGTCGGCTTCAACTTTGTCTTTCTCAGCCTTCTCTTTCTCTTTTTCTTCTTGAACGAATGTGCTCATGACTACAGTTGGCAGCTCCGAATTCTTTTGTTCTAGTCTCATTTCTACTAGAATACTTCTTACTAATACGAGCACGTATATTTGGTATACTGTAACAAAAAATAATAAAATACTGAAGTTCATAGTGAGAGAGATGTTCTTTTGCGACTCTTCTACGAAAATGGTACAGCGCTTTAAGCCGTATATTATCTGGAATACACCGATTTCTAGACATATGCGAACGGAAGAGCCGCGCCATAAGCCGGCACTAACTACCATATAATTATGATGAATTTTAAAAGGAATATTATATAATTTGTTGTTGTATGAAATGTCGTGTTACTTACAAATGCTAAGCACCAAAGCGATGGTGACTATAACGCCGATGGCCGCGACCACCATAGAGTAGAACATGACAGACGCGATAATGGCTGCCATACAGTACTTCATGTACACTCGCATCAGCTTTAGGTCTTTCTGAACACCAAGAAAAAAATATGATAATTACACAAAGGTATATGTAAGATATTTTATTTCCTTCATAGTATATACCTACCTATATCATCTTACAGGAAAAGGCTCGGAAGATGATATGAACGTAGCTGTGAAATTGCATGCATGATGAGATCACAGTTAATTTGCTTCAATATGAATTGACGAGCAATTGCATTTGATCTTGACTTTAGTTAATTTTGGGCCACTTTTTACTTCTAATTTTTTAAAGAGTCACTTTGCCTTCGAGTCAGGTAGGATCAATGAGTGGTCTTCTAATTACAGACTTCTTTCGTTCTCCGATAATATATACGACCGCACACTACGAAACAATATTTACCCGATACAACCCGCATAGCAGTATAACGTTGAAGGCCAGTTCAATGCAGTAGGCAGTCACGGGGACGGGCTTAGTGGAGTTGTCGTCCAGTATGGTGGCTTGTACTTGCACCAGGATGGGCGTGAAGCTGTCATCTGCTATGCCTAGGAGAGAGATTACCTGGAAAGCGGAAGATGCTCATTATGACTAACAAAAATTATGATCCAGGATTTTTTTTTGTCAAACTGCTGGACTAGTTCTTTTGAAGAAATCAGTGTTTTCTTTCGTCACATTACAGTAACTTTTGGCTTTATTAAACACTCGGGATTCGAACCCACACTCATGCTCATTACCTATTGGAGAATTATTTAATAAAATGCGGATCCGAATTTACACTAATAACACCAATTTGAGATCAGCAGCATAATCCATATATTTTACACAATTTTGAAATTTAAACTACCACAAGTAAATTAATTTTCCGGAACTGATAAAATCAACCGGAAGTCGCCAAAAATACACTTACATACAACTGTAGAAAAAGAGAGTTCACTCACCGCTAAAAATATATTAAAATATCCAATAATCATTAACCCAATCCGGACAGGTATAACCCAGCAACACCAATCCAACTTAAAGTTCACTACCAAATCCTTTACATAGTCGAAACTTTTCCCCATATTGCTCACACGTTCACTCCACTGGTACACCAAACGAATTGTACCAAAAATGCCACTGTTTTATAATTATTTGTCTTAATTAGGATGTTGGTTAATTAGAAGGTCAAACTGAATTATTATGTGCTAGTAATTCGCGTTAATTTTATGCGGTAATAGTGTGTGGTCAGTTTGCGGGATGCATAGTTATAATAGGTAAACCAATGTGGTACAATATAAATAAGTTCAATTAAGAGCGACTGTTTTCAATCTTAGGATGTCTCTTGTAAGATTGACAAATAAATAATGGAAATATAATTTACAATAAACTAAAATGTGGAGATTTAACATATTTTTAGTCAACCTCAAGGAACCTATTTTTATATGGGGACTGATTTCTTTTAGTGGCTTTGCCTGCATTTTGATAAATAAAGAAAGACAGAGTTTACAGATATATCCTTCCACCGCAATACTACTAAGTCTAGATAGAAACTTGGGGTAAAAATAAAATGGATAATAAGTAATAGATAAGTATATTTTATTTAAATCTTCTGTATTTATAATAAAATTGTTTACAGGCCTATAATGCCTTTAACCATGATTCTTCCAGGGTCTTCCAATTGCTCGGTTATGGAGGATTTTTCTATAAGCAATACAATTTAATTTAATGGCTGTTTCTATTCATTTGGTCAAAATCTAGGTGGGGTTTGGGAGCACCGTATTCGAAACTACGAATAGACACCAATATTTACTTATTATAAACATTATTTACAAGAAATGTTTGAAAAATCCTCATTAACCAATACATATACATTTGCAATAACTACACGCAGTAAATTATCTAAAAAAATTCCATATCAAATGATTGCCAAAAATTATGCAGGCTTTATATTTGACTAAAAAAAATTATCAAGCCTCCGTTCCATTATTCGGCAAAACTTATACCTAGCTGATTATTTCTCCAGATTTTTTAATTACTTCAAAGGTGGATATAAATTACATTTTACAATTACTTAGGATTTTGTTCTCGTTCAAGCCGCGGTAAAAAATGTACAAATTTCTAAGATATCACCCAAAAGGGAATGGGCAGTGTTTGTGTCATGAAAAGCTTAATTTTCGCTTAAACGACATGAACGTATAAAATGTTACAACTGAGCCAATGTTTTAAGCAATACAAGGCACTCAAAATTAATGCTATTTTTTTATTTATACTACGACAGGGATACTCAACCTTTGTAGCGAGTTCTGTTATTTTTTTTTAATTAGGTTTCTTCTAATTTTGGATTTATTTTCGCCCTCAATTATTTTTTTCTAGTATTCTCTCAATACCTGAGTTTTTATTTATTTAACATTTAGCAGTATTTAAGTGACGATGTTTATTCAGCATGGAAGAAGTAGATATTATGTTTTTCTCAACAAGAATGAAATATGAAATTGGGAAATTGGTTTGAAAAGATTGAGTATATCTGTACTACAATATAGGAATATACTAACAAGAGAAAAGTAAAAGAAACTTTCTACAATAGACTTAAGAAATTAATATGGCGTGCACTTGTCATACGCTTTTAACAAGAAATGTGTTTTTTGATAAATTACAAAATCTTTTTGGAAAATTGGCAAAAACTTTGAGATGCAGTTAGAACTTTCGAGATAATATGAAAATTGAGTATTGAGAAGTAAGAAGAATTTAGTCTTATGCATATTAAATCTATTGATATTCTGAGTAAAGTTAAATTCTATAGATATCAAAAAAGACCAGGACCAAGTAACATTGACAGCAACGATTAAAAAATACGTTTAAAACAATGAATTATGCTTCTCAAAAATAATAGAATTCTAATAATTACAACATAATTATTATAATAATATGACGTAGTACATAAAGCAATTGAATGTAAGATTCACTAAAATAGACATCATTATTTACATGCATACTGGTGGTCATAGATTTGTCAATTTAACGATAAAATTCTTTAATAATTAAAACATACAATATTTTAAATAACTTTTAATAGCAACATTGATCATTAAAATATCGACATTAAACATATATTTTACTAACACACAATATTAAAAACTATGTTTCCTAATTAATTAAAAAACCGTCAGTATGCACCAACCCTGTAACACAACCCGAATAAAAACAAAAGTATAAGAAAATAAAACATTTATTTGTGAACATAACACCATATTGATTGAACGTTGGGAGAAATTCATTAAACATCAATAAAATTATTTATCATAATATAATATGTATTCATAATGTACCATTTATAAAAGAAAACTCGTGTAGACTGCTTTTGTCATCCATTTGCTAAAATGCGATATAAATACGTTGAGACGAAAAAAATACCTTGAACCTTCTCCTTTTTTGAAGTCCGTTAATATAATAGGAATATTTGTGTGGTGAGATAGGAATGGTATTACTCGTTTATAGAACTCTAATACTTGAAATGGGACAAAATATCGTATCGAAAAGAGCAACGTAACATCTGGTTAAAGAAATGAATTTTAGATTATGAACATGCTCATAGATATTTATTTAGGAAATTCTTCAAGGCAGTGATAGGTAGTCACTGGTTCAAAAGGAGGTAAGTAATTCATATCATTCCACATACCAAGAATGCAATCAGATTCCTTTTAATTCTTATATGAACTTGGACTCCAAAAATAGTCCACACACAGCTTCCAAATTACTTCATGAGCGCATGAACCACAGCTTTAGCATTCAAGGCTTTCAAATCAGTATAAGTTTGTCCCGTTCCTACGAAAACAATCGGCTGCCCCGTAATATACGTCATCGATATAGCGGCCCCCACCTTATCGTCAATAGTATCGAACTTTGTAAGCACTATTCCATCGATAACATGCGGGTTAGTCGATGAACTGTGGTCGGCCAACGCTTGGTTAAATTTAACTAGTTGGTCAACGGCCTCATTGCCTACTAAAGCTTCGCCGACGAATAAAACCATGTCGGGTTCATTGACCTTGATGAGTTTGGCCAAAGCTCTCATGAGAGGTTCGTTGTCCTGCATTCTGCCGGCGGTATCGATTAGGACGACATCGATTTTAGAATCGTTTGCGTATCGAATCGCTTCCATAGCGATTCCGGCTGCGTCTTTGCCTACGGAGAGAGGGTTAGGGTGAGTGCTGGTTTATAAGACATGGAAGAAATTACTAAATTTTTAGAAATAAATTTCTATGTAATGTAAGGTAGTTATGGGCCAGCATCGTTACGGGTTTGAAGGGAACTGTTTTTCTTTTAATAAATATAAAATGGTTAGCGCCGGCGCGGAAGGTGTCGCAGGCAGCGATCAGTACTGACATGTCGTTAATATTAACTTACCATATCCCTTCTCATAGAGCTGCACCATCTTCCTCCCGTGATGCTTGGCCTCGGGATGCAGAGCGTTGAGATGCCGCGTGTGTGTCCGCAGCTGCTCGACGGCGCCGGCGCGGAATGTGTCGCAGGCGGCGATCAGTACTGACATGTCGTTCTCGATCAGCCAGAAACAAATCTTTGCTAAGTTTGTCGATTTGCCTACGCCGTTTACCTGAGGAAATTGACAAATTATTTATTTATTTCATCATCATCTCCCGAGCCCCTTTTCCCAACTATGTTGGGGTCGGCTTCCAGTCTAAACGGATTCAGCTGAGTACCAGTGAAGTACTCGGAGAGGAGAGCAAATTCACACGTTGCAAATACACGAGTACTTATAGTTCGGCCATTCAGAGAATGCGTTCCTGACACGTCGCGATTGAACTGACGACGTAACTTTGCAATGGCGTTGCAGTTACGATAAAAATATTTTTGCTGGTTGTTTACCGTTTTAACAATTGAGGAGCATTAAAACAACATTATTATATCAATAATCAATGAATGTTATAATTTTGTGCCAAACTGAGTGTCAAATAACTTGGTAAACAATATTTTTCTAAATCTATACTGCGCTATATATATTACAAGGTTATGTCAGCGGTTTATATTTTGTAGTGCTGTGCTAAAAATAGCAGGCAAGTATCGTAATCTGTTCTTATACAGTTATAATATAAAATAATACGTTTTGATTTTCTTTTTAAGAATTGGAAAATAATGGACTATAAGACTTAATTATAACTTTTATGAAATAAAAAAATAAAACTATGACCAAACCGCATTTTTATACTTAGATAAAAAATGGTAACCCCAAATGGCGTTATGGGCCGCCATTTTGTGACGCTAAAACAGTCGTCCGTTGTCGTTTCGTGCGCATAGACCACGTTTTTCAAGTGTTTTCGATCTGTTTTTATTTGATTACCCGGCTTTTGTTAGACCGAGATATCAGGATTGATTCTGTTATTGATAATAATATAATTATACATGTAGGCGAAGATGATGATGAAGACACCACCTCCTCAAGCAAATCGGAGTCTGATTAATATTCTGTTCGCACATTCAATTCAATGTACTTGTAACAAAGAATAAATAAAACAATTTTATTATATGAATATTACCTTTTTTTGGTTTCCACTTAAATAACTAAAATATAAAACAAATGATTCCGCCAATTTAAAACGAAAATAATCTTAAAATAATGCGGCGGTTCATTTTGAAGGAACGGTAACGAACTCAGTGTTATGTTGTGCCCATCACTAGTCGTGACTAACTGATAGGTGTCAGGAACGCATTCTCTGAACGGCCGAAGTATAGTATTTGTAGTAAAGTTTATTTTTGAATGTGCACTGCTTTTGACATTAAGAATGCTCGAAGGCGCTTGGTGTGAAATAATAAGAGGAGCCGACCGGCTCCGATCGCGTACTTTTTCTCGGTCATGCAGACGTTTGGTTCCGATTGCATCTCACGCAGCCGATCGGCTCCGGTCTGTGTGAAAAGAAAAATGCGCGCCGATGCTCTCCGAGCCGGTCTATCTAAACGGACCCTATTTCTACTTGGGAGTCTACTCTAATATCACGAGAAGAAAACTGGGATAGAAAATTTAGATATTCAGAAATTATAGAATTTCTTAAGAATCAATTTTCGTATGACATAAAAAACTGGAAGTGACTTCTCTAATACTGTGTGGGTTGTTTCATGTAAGTACATCTATTATATTCGTAGTAGAATTGGACTTGATATCTATTAACAAGTTTATTTCATCATCGATATTATTTGTTATTTGACTTTGGTTCTATGACTTTCATAAATAAAATTGAATATTCTATTATATTGCTTAAAAGCTACATACCCCACAAAAAGCAGCGACATAAGGTCTCCCCTGCTCCTTGGCGTGCATACAGTCGCGCAGGATGTCCACGCGGCGCCTGGGCGACAGGATCAGCACGAGCGACTCTGTGAGGGTCGCCTTCACTGTCTTAGCCACGCTGTCGAATGTGCCTAGCACCTGTGGGATTCAAGTTTTGATTATTAAGTATTAAATCATTTTATTTATCTCGTCATTTATTACCATTTTATGAATTGTAAGACGATATTAAGGCCTATGGTGCACCAAAACGATAGAATATATATTTTTTGAAGAACAATTCTTGTCTCTGACCACTTAAAAGAATAACTGGGCCTTATAGTCGATTCACTTGAAAATATCCGTTTTAAATATTTTTTTATGTAGTTACATATTTTTTTTTTATGCGTGTGTATTATCTCATTTCATAATATTTCTTAAAATTACATTCGATTATGAAACCAAAAGTTATAATTCATCTGTCAGGTAAGTTATCAGAAACTTTATCAGTAATGAAACAGGCAAACTTGGAGTTTCCTTACCTTTCCCTCCAACTTAGTAGCGACAGAATCGCACAGTTTGTTAGCGATGTCGGCGGCGACGTTCTTGCCGATCAGATGGTCCTGCAGCTTGTCCAGCACCGGACGCATCGACTCTTCTGTTAAGGCCTTAGAGCCTACCAGACCTGGGTGATTGGGATAAGAAAAATATGTTCAAGAAGTGTGGGTAAGGTTGGTAAGGCCAAAACAAATGTACTAAAAAAATTAATCGTATCCAAAAGTACTCAGGAAAACCAAAAACAAATTATCGAAAATACGTTATGTATTTATAATCCATTCCAATCGACTGGAAGGAGAAATTGTCAAATGCCAGGAAAAGGATGCATATAGTAAATTGTGACGTCACTGATATTAGATTACCCATGACGGCCCACACTTTTAACTAACTAACCAAGTTTGATGTTTTAAGAGAAATGTTGCTTAAAATAAAATTTTGCTTTAACTTAAGTACGATTCTATGGAATCTAAGCCCGATGTTTAAAATGTTCATAAGCGTATTCATTACCTACTTCATAACAGCTAGTAAACTATTAAATCACGTGATCAAAAACAATATTTCTTACCCTTAAATATGCTGAACATGCCACCAGACTTCTTGGCGGCTGGCTGCGCCGAGTGTTCCACCTCATCCTCGCTGCTGCTCTCTTCTGACTCCACTTCCAAGTCACGGATAGCGCCCGTCATTTGACCGATCAACTGTGGGTTACAAATTATATTCATGAATCTTATATATAAAAAGGAATTGCTGTTCGTTAGTCTGACTAAAACTAATGAAGGGCTGGAGAGATTTGGCTTATTTTGGTCTTAAAAGCTTTCTAGAGATTCTGGGAAGGTTTAAACGATATGAAGTTCATCATTTACTCAGAAATCTTTTGCAGCGCATCAGGGATGTTTGCTGAAGCTCGCATTGACTGCTTCTACGCAACAATGAGGAAAAGATGCGCGTCCCTGCTGCGCCGTGTGCGGGACAGCCCAACACCTTACTGCGCTGTATAGCGAGTACACTCGACTGCCTGTATATGAATCACTGCTGCAGACTTTCCACTTCGGTGATAGACCTGCAGTGGTGATTCGATACAGGCAGTTATCTTAGGTTAGGATGCTTTGTTTTATAATCTACTAACATAGTATTCATTAAGTAAAAATTGTTACTAACAAAATGAGTCACTTGAATAAATGAACTTAATATATATAGCTTCGGATGCTATACGAAAAACCTAATTTCAACCAACTTCTTTTGATATATTGTAGTTAGTGTATCATTTTCCTGTTGGGAGTCTACATTACCCCCGGTGTACATTACATAGTCTATATTTTATCCGGGTACGGGCGTATAATTCTTACGGGACGTAGGTGAAATGGCTAGTTGTTTATAAATAAGAACAGATCGTACAAGTTTAAAAACCTTTACCACCTTATTCTAAAACGAATGTGGTATTAAGAAGTACCCGCTTTAGTAATAGCTTTAGTCACTGATTTTGTTCGAGACGGTGGTTTAAAGGTGGTACAAAAGCTGATACTTTTTTAAAACCACGTTTTATAATAACCTGGCTGAAGTGTACCTATGTGTCGGGCGTGATGTCGCAGTCGGCGGGACGGTCGGTGGCAGGTCGCGGGCGTGTATAGTGTACCTGTGTGTCGGGCGTGATGTCGCAGTCGGCGGGACGGTCGGTGGCAGGTCGCGGGCGTGTATAGTGTACCTGTGTGTCGGGCGTGATGTCGCAGTCGGCGGGACGGTCGGTGGCAGGTCGCGGGCGTGTATAGTGTACCTATGTGTCGGGCGTGATGTCGCAGTCGGCGGGACGGTCGGTGGCAGGTCGCGGGCGTGTATAGTGTACCTGTGTGTCGGGCGTGATGTCGCAGTCGGCGGGGCGGTCGGTGGCAGGTCGCGGGCGTGTATAGTGTACCTGTGTGTCGGGCGTGATGTCGCAGTCGGCGGGGCGGTCGGTGCCGCGGTCGAGCGCGGGCAGGTCGCGGGCGTGTATAGTGTACCTGTGTGTCGGGCGTGATGTCGCAGTCGGCGGGGCGGTCGGTGCCGCGGTCGAGCGCGGGCAGGTCGCGGGCGTGTATAGTGTACCTGTGTGTCGGGCGTGATGTCGCAGTCGGCGGGGCGGTCGGTGGCAGGTCGCGGGCGTGTATAGTGTACCTGTGTTTCGGGCGTGATGTCGCAGTCGGCGGGGCGGTCGGTGGCAGGTCGCGGGCGTGTATAGTGTACCTGTGTGTCGGGAGTGATGTCGCAGTCGGCGGGGCGGTCGGTGCCGCGGTCGAGCGCGGGCAGGTCGCGGGCGTGTATAGTGTACCTGTGTGTCGGGCGTGATGTCGCAGTCGGCGGGGCGGTCGGTGCCGCGGTCGAGCGCGGGCAGGTCGCGGGCGTGTATAGTGTACCTGTGTGTCGGGCGTGATGTCGCAGTCGGCGGGGCGGTCGGTGCCGCGGTCGAGCGCGGGCAGGTCGCGGGCGTGTATAGTGTACCTGTGTGTCGGGCGTGATGTCGCAGTCGGCGGGGCGGTCGGTGGCAGGTCGCGGGCGTGTATAGTGTACCTGTGTGTCGGGCGTGATGTCGCAGTCGGCGGGGCGGTCGGTGGCAGGTCGCGGGCGTGTATAGTGTACCTGTGTGTCGGGCGTGATGTCGCAGTCGGCGGGGCGGTCGGTGGCAGGTCGCGGGCGTGTATAGTGTACCTGTGTTTCGGGCGTGATGTCGCAGTCGGCGGGGCGGTCGGTGGCAGGTCGCGGGCGTGTATAGTGTACCTGTGTGTCGGGAGTGATGTCGCAGTCGGCGGGGCGGTCGGTGCCGCGGTCGAGCGCGGGCAGGTCGCGGGCGTGTATAGTGTACCTGTGTGTCGGGCGTGATGTCGCAGTCGGCGGGGCGGTCGGTGCCGCGGTCGAGCGCGGGCAGGTCGCGGGCGTGTATAGTGTACCTGTGTGTCGGGCGTGATGTCGCAGTCGGCGGGGCGGTCGGTGGCAGGTCGCGGGCGTGTATAGTGTACCTGTGTGTCGGGCGTGATGTCGCAGTCGGCGGGGCGGTCGGTGGCAGGTCGCGGGCGTGTATAGTGTACCTGTGTGTCGGGCGTGATGTCGCAGTCGGCGGGGCGGTCGGTGGCAGGTCGCGGGCGTGTATAGTGTACCTGTGTGTCGGGCGTGATGTCGCAGTCGGCGGGGCGGTCGGTGGCAGGTCGCGGGCGTGTATAGTGTACCTGTGTGTCGGGCGTGATGTCGCAGTCGGCGGGGCGGTCGGTGGCAGGTCGCGGGCGTGTATAGTGTACCTGTGTGTCGGGCGTGATGTCGCAGTCGGCGGGGCGGTCGGTGCCGCGGTCGAGCGCGGGCAGGTCGCGGGCGTGTATAGTGTACCTGTGTGTCGGGCGTGATGTCGCAGTCGGCGGGGCGGTCGGTGCCGCGGTCGAGCGCGGGCAGGTCGCGGGCGTGTATAGTGTACCTGTGTGTCGGGCGTGATGTCGCAGTCGGCGGGGCGGTCGGTGGCAGGTCGCGGGCGTGTATAGTGTACCTGTGTGTCGGGCGTGATGTCGCAGTCGGCGGGGCGGTCGGTGGCAGGTCGCGGGCGTGTATAGTGTACCTGTGTGTCGGGCGTGATGTCGCAGTCGGCGGGGCGGTCGGTGGCAGGTCGCGGGCGTGTATAGTGTACCTGTGTGTCGGGCGTGATGTCGCAGTCGGCGGGGCGGTCGGTGGCAGGTCGCGGGCGTGTATAGTGTACCTGTGTGTCGGGCGTGATGTCGCAGTCGGCGGGGCGGTCGGTGGCAGGTCGCGGGCGTGTATAGTGTACCTGTGTGTCGGGCGTGATGTCGCAGTCGGCGGGGCGGTCGGTGCCGCGGTCGAGCGCGGGCAGGTCGCGGGCGTGTATAGTGTACCTGTGTGTCGGGCGTGATGTCGCAGTCGGCGGGGCGGTCGGTGCCGCGGTCGAGCGCGGGCAGGTCGCGGGCGTGTATAGTGTACCTGTGTGTCGGGCGTGATGTCGCAGTCGGCGGGGCGGTCGGTGGCAGGTCGCGGGCGTGTATAGTGTACCTGTGTTTCGGGCGTGATGTCGCAGTCGGCGGGGCGGTCGGTGGCAGGTCGCGGGCGTGTATAGTGTACCTGTGTGTCGGGAGTGATGTCGCAGTCGGCGGGGCGGTCGGTGCCGCGGTCGAGCGCGGGCAGGTCGCGGGCGTGTATAGTGTACCTGTGTGTCGGGCGTGATGTCGCAGTCGGCGGGGCGGTCGGTGCCGCGGTCGAGCGCGGGCAGGTCGCGGGCGTGTATAGTGTACCTGTGTGTCGGGCGTGATGTCGCAGTCGGCGGGGCGGTCGGTGGCAGGTCGCGGGCGTGTATAGTGTACCTGTGTGTCGGGCGTGATGTCGCAGTCGGCGGGGCGGTCGGTGGCAGGTCGCGGGCGTGTATAGTGTACCTGTGTGTCGGGCGTGATGTCGCAGTCGGCGGGGCGGTCGGTGGCAGGTCGCGGGCGTGTATAGTGTACCTGTGTGTCGGGCGTGATGTCGCAGTCGGCGGGGCGGTCGGTGGCAGGTCGCGGGCGTGTATAGTGTACCTGTGTGTCGGGCGTGATGTCGCAGTCGGCGGGGCGGTCGGTGCCGCGGTCGAGCGCGGGCAGGTCGCGGGCGTGTATAGTGTACCTGTGTGTCGGGCGTGATGTCGCAGTCGGCGGGGCGGTCGGTGCCGCGGTCGAGCGCGGGCAGGTCGCGGGCGTGTATAGTGTACCTGTGTGTCGGGCGTGATGTCGCAGTCGGCGGGGCGGTCGGTGGCAGGTCGCGGGCGTGTATAGTGTACCTGTGTGTCGGGCGTGATGTCGCAGTCGGCGGGGCGGTCGGTGGCAGGTCGCGGGCGTGTATAGTGTACCTGTGTGTCGGGCGTGATGTCGCAGTCGGCGGGGCGGTCGGTGGCAGGTCGCGGGCGTGTATAGTGTACCTGTGTTTCGGGCGTGATGTCGCAGTCGGCGGGGCGGTCGGTGGCAGGTCGCGGGCGTGTATAGTGTACCTGTGTGTCGGGAGTGATGTCGCAGTCGGCGGGGCGGTCGGTGCCGCGGTCGAGCGCGGGCAGGTCGCGGGCGTGTATAGTGTACCTGTGTGTCGGGCGTGATGTCGCAGTCGGCGGGGCGGTCGGTGCCGCGGTCGAGCGCGGGCAGGTCGCGGGCGTGTATAGTGTACCTGTGTGTCGGGCGTGATGTCGCAGTCGGCGGGGCGGTCGGTGGCAGGTCGCGGGCGTGTATAGTGTACCTGTGTGTCGGGCGTGATGTCGCAGTCGGCGGGGCGGTCGGTGGCAGGTCGCGGGCGTGTATAGTGTACCTGTGTGTCGGGCGTGATGTCGCAGTCGGCGGGGCGGTCGGTGGCAGGTCGCGGGCGTGTATAGTGTACCTGTGTGTCGGGCGTGATGTCGCAGTCGGCGGGGCGGTCGGTGGCAGGTCGCGGGCGTGTATAGTGTACCTGTGTGTCGGGCGTGATGTCGCAGTCGGCGGGGCGGTCGGTGCCGCGGTCGAGCGCGGGCAGGTCGCGGGCGTGTATAGTGTACCTGTGTGTCGGGCGTGATGTCGCAGTCGGCGGGGCGGTCGGTGCCGCGGTCGAGCGCGGGCAGGTCGCGGGCGTGTATAGTGTACCTGTGTGTCGGGCGTGATGTCGCAGTCGGCGGGGCGGTCGGTGGCAGGTCGCGGGCGTGTATAGTGTACCTGTGTGTCGGGCGTGATGTCGCAGTCGGCGGGGCGGTCGGTGGCAGGTCGCGGGCGTGTATAGTGTACCTGTGTGTCGGGCGTGATGTCGCAGTCGGCGGGGCGGTCGGTGGCAGGTCGCGGGCGTGTATAGTGTACCTGTGTGTCGGGCGTGATGTCGCAGTCGGCGGGGCGGTCGGTGGCAGGTCGCGGGCGTGTATAGTGTACCTGTGTGTCGGGCGTGATGTCGCAGTCGGCGGGGCGGTCGGTGGCAGGTCGCGGGCGTGTATAGTGTACCTGTGTGTCGGGCGTGATGTCGCAGTCGGCGGGGCGGTCGGTGGCAGGTCGCGGGCGTGTATAGTGTACCTGTGTGTCGGGCGTGATGTCGCAGTCGGCGGGGCGGTCGGTGCCGCGGTCGAGCGCGGGCAGGTCGCGGGCGTGTATAGTGTACCTGTGTGTCGGGCGTGATGTCGCAGTCGGCGGGGCGGTCGGTGGCAGGTCGCGGGCGTGTATAGTGTACCTGTGTGTCGGGCGTGATGTCGCAGTCGGCGGGGCGGTCGGTGCCGCGGTCGAGCGCGGGCAGGTCGCGGGCGTGTATAGTGTACCTGTGTGTCGGGCGTGATGTCGCAGTCGGCGGGGCGGTCGGTGGCAGGTCGCGGGCGTGTATAGTGTACCTGTGTGTCGGGCGTGATGTCGCAGTCGGCGGGGCGGTCGGTGGCAGGTCGCGGGCGTGTATAGTGTACCTGTGTGTCGGGCGTGATGTCGCAGTCGGCGGGGCGGTCGGTGGCAGGTCGCGGGCGTGTATAGTGTACCTGTGTGTCGGGCGTGATGTCGCAGTCGGCGGGGCGGTCGGTGCCGCGGTCGAGCGCGGGCAGGTCGCGGGCGTGTATAGTGTACCTGTGTGTCGGGCGTGATGTCGCAGTCGGCGGGGCGGTCGGTGGCAGGTCGCGGGCGTGTATAGTGTACCTGTGTGTCGGGCGTGATGTCGCAGTCGGCGGGGCGGTCGGTGGCAGGTCGCGGGCGTGTATAGTGTACCTGTGTGTCGGGCGTGATGTCGCAGTCGGCGGGGCGGTCGGTGGCAGGTCGCGGGCGTGTATAGTGTACCTGTGTGTCGGGCGTGATGTCGCAGTCGGCGGGGCGGTCGGTGCCGCGGTCGAGCGCGGGCAGGTCGCGGGCGTGTATAGTGTACCTGTGTGTCGGGCGTGATGTCGCAGTCGGCGGGGCGGTCGGTGGCAGGTCGCGGGCGTGTATAGTGTACCTGTGTGTCGGGCGTGATGTCGCAGTCGGCGGGGCGGTCGGTGGCAGGTCGCGGGCGTGTATAGTGTACCTGTGTGTCGGGCGTGATGTCGCAGTCGGCGGGGCGGTCGGTGGCAGGTCGCGGGCGTGTATAGTGTACCTGTGTGTCGGGCGTGATGTCGCAGTCGGCGGGGCGGTCGGTGCCGCGGTCGAGCGCGGGCAGGTCGCGGGCGTGTATAGTGTACCTGTGTGTCGGGCGTGATGTCGCAGTCGGCGGGGCGGTCGGTGCCGCGGTCGAGCGCGGGCAGGTCGCGGGCGTGTATAGTGTACCTGTGTGTCGGGCGTGATGTCGCAGTCGGCGGGGCGGTCGGTGCCGCGGTCGAGCGCGGGCAGGTCGCGGGCGTGTATAGTGTACCTGTGTGTCGGGCGTGATGTCGCAGTCGGCGGGGCGGTCGGTGCCGCGGTCGAGCGCGGGCAGGTCGCGGGCGTGTATAGTGTACCTGTGTGTCGGGCGTGATGTCGCAGTCGGCGGGGCGGTCGGTGCCGCGGTCGAGCGCGGGCAGGTCGCGGGCGTGTATAGTGTACCTGTGTGTCGGGCGTGATGTCGCAGTCGGCGGGGCGGTCGGTGCCGCGGTCGAGCGCGGGCAGGTCGCGGGCGTGTATAGTGTACCTGTGTGTCGGGCGTGATGTCGCAGTCGGCGGGGCGGTCGGTGCCGCGGTCGAGCGCGGGCAGGTCGCGGGCGTGTATAGTGTACCTGTGTGTCGGGCGTGATGTCGCAGTCGGCGGGGCGGTCGGTGCCGCGGTCGAGCGCGGGCAGGTCGCGGGCGTGTATAGTGTACCTGTGTGTCGGGCGTGATGTCGCAGTCGGCGGGGCGGTCGGTGCCGCGGTCGAGCGCGGGCAGGTCGCGGGCGTGTATAGTGTACCTGTGTGTCGGGCGTGATGTCGCAGTCGGCGGGGCGGTCGGTGCCGCGGTCGAGCGCGGGCAGGTCGCGGGCGTGTATAGTGTACCTGTGTGTCGGGCGTGATGTCGCAGTCGGCGGGGCGGTCGGTGCCGCGGTCGAGCGCGGGCAGGTCGCGGGCGTGTATAGTGTACCTGTGTGTCGGGCGTGATGTCGCAGTCGGCGGGGCGGTCGGTGCCGCGGTCGAGCGCGGGCAGGTCGCGGGCGTGTATAGTGTACCTGTGTGTCGGGCGTGATGTCGCAGTCGGCGGGGCGGTCGGTGCCGCGGTCGAGCGCGGGCAGGTCGCGGGCGTGTATAGTGTACCTGTGTGTCGGGCGTGATGTCGCAGTCGGCGGGGCGGTCGGTGCCGCGGTCGAGCGCGGGCAGGTCGCGGGCGTGTATAGTGTACCTGTGTGTCGGGCGTGATGTCGCAGTCGGCGGGGCGGTCGGTGCCGCGGTCGAGCGCGGGCAGGTCGCGGGCGTGTATAGTGTACCTGTGTGTCGGGCGTGATGTCGCAGTCGGCGGGGCGGTCGGTGGCAGGTCGCGGGCGTGTATAGTGTACCTGTGTGTCGGGCGTGATGTCGCAGTCGGCGGGGCGGTCGGTGCCGCGGTCGAGCGCGGGCAGGTCGCGGGCGTGTATAGTGTACCTGTGTGTCGGGCGTGATGTCGCAGTCGGCGGGGCGGTCGGTGCCGCGGTCGAGCGCGGGCAGGTCGCGGGCGTGTATAGTGTACCTGTGTGTCGGGCGTGATGTCGCAGTCGGCGGGGCGGTCGGTGCCGCGGTCGAGCGCGGGCAGGTCGCGGGCGTGTATAGTGTACCTGTGTGTCGGGCGTGATGTCGCAGTCGGCGGGGCGGTCGGTGCCGCGGTCGAGCGCGGGCAGGTCGCGGGCGTGTATAGTGTACCTGTGTGTCGGGCGTGATGTCGCAGTCGGCGGGGCGGTCGGTGCCGCGGTCGAGCGCGGGCAGGTCGCGGGCGTGTATAGTGTACCTGTGTGTCGGGCGTGATGTCGCAGTCGGCGGGGCGGTCGGTGCCGCGGTCGAGCGCGGGCAGGTCGCGGGCGTGTATAGTGTACCTGTGTGTCGGGCGTGATGTCGCAGTCGGCGGGGCGGTCGGTGCCGCGGTCGAGCGCGGGCAGGTCGCGGGCGTGTATAGTGTACCTGTGTGTCGGGCGTGATGTCGCAGTCGGCGGGGCGGTCGGTGCCGCGGTCGAGCGCGGGCAGGTCGCGGGCGTGTATAGTGTACCTGTGTGTCGGGCGTGATGTCGCAGTCGGCGGGGCGGTCGGTGGCAGGTCGCGGGCGTGTATAGTGTACCTGTGTGTCGGGCGTGATGTCGCAGTCGGCGGGGCGGTCGGTGCCGCGGTCGAGCGCGGGCAGGTCGCGGGCGCCGCCGCCGAGCTCCCACACGCGCGGCTGCTTCACGCGCTCCACCTTCGGGGACTTCGGGGACTTCCTGCGGGGGGGAGCTTCAGTTATATGCTTATCGATTAAAACACTATTTTTGTATTTTATATTATATGCTGAGGCAGCCAGGGCAGATGATCATTAAAATATGGTAATACTGCTTCTGGGGTTGATGGGAAAATCACACAGAAAACAATTATAATTCTCGTGTTTTAGCACATTTATCGATGTGGAATCGGGTTAAGCCGAGTGCGTATCACCATACTACTCGACTTATCGCCGATTATACCTATACAAACGGCTTGTTTCGCCATCGACCGGCGTCGTCCGAGGCGAGCCGATGTATTAGTAACACCCTTATTACGTAGACATAAAAGCTTTTTTGACCGGTTTAAGCCGATTCTGCGTCGATAAATGTGGGGAGACCCTTTCCAAACACAATTTTCTAATTCAATCTCCCACAGTATATTCAAATTATGTATTTTTAAGATACCATGTTAAATGTACCATACATATTGTGGTGAGAAATAAACGGGAACAAATATAATGACCACCATAAAATGCTTTGATACCCTAAGTTTTGCAACCAGAAATATCTACTGAACACCAGAAAAATAAAGTCTAAAAATGTAATAGTACCAGCTATTTTAGTCACGACTTCACTTTAAATTGTATTCGACCACCAAATTTAGTAAATGATCACCAACTCTTGACGACCAAATTAATGTATTATTTTTGCCTAAATAAGTCACTGTGATTGCCATAAAATGTAGGCTTATTACCAAATAAAGTATTATGATGCCATATTAAGTTATGTGTCCGGCTTGCAATGCATGCGTGAGTGTCAGTATGACGAGTGACAGGGGAAAATGGAAGAAAATGACATATTGCGCCGACGTCAAGTAAAATTGGGAACAGGGCAGGAGAAAGAAGAAGAAGAATGTGTTTCTCAATACACTCTTATCGCACTGTTTAGAGGCATGCAATAGACAATTTTCCACGCTAGTGCAGGAAAAGGGTCCCCATAATGTTATTTATTACATTTATTTTATCAGGCCGAACTTATTTTTTTGGAGTCAGTTTACTTAAACAGGATAGCAAGATGTAAAAACTTTTTTGATGATCATTTACTACTTTTGGTGATCATTTACTACTTTTGGGATAACAATGATTTTTTTGGACTCATTTTGCTTAAATAGGATAGCAGAATTTAAAAACTTTGATTATAATCTTACTTTAAAATGGTGGTTTAATTTTGGTGATCATTTACTATTTTTGGCTTACGCATGATTTATTTTGGAGTAATTTCACTTAAATAGGATAACAAAGTGTTAAAACTTTGGTGATAGTTTTACATTAAAATGCGAGTTTCATTTTGGTGATCATTTACTATTTTTGTCTGCTGTTTGTTACTATATCTGGTGATCAGTTAAACATAAGCCGAAATAAACATTTATTTATTTATTTATTATGACACAAAAATTGCTTATTGGAACCAGGATACATTTAAAAATCTAAAAATCAATATACTTATTTGTATTTTGATATATATTATATCTTTGTATGAAAATTACTTACTTAGGCAATTCCTTCTTTCCTTTAGAAGCGAGTTTCTGAGCTAACTTAGCCCTGTTCAGAGCAATGACGTCATCTTCTGCCTCCGGTGATTCCTCCACCTTGCCATTAGTCAGGTTCTTGTTCTCAACTATTTTCACTGAAACCAACAAACAATAGATTAATAACGAATTCTCGCTGACCCATGCGCTTTTTTCGCACAGAATCAATCACATACAATAAAAAAAATTACACAACTTTCAGCAAGCATGTATTTTACATAATCATCTCCCAATCTTTGCCAAATATTGGGGTTGGACACCAGTCTAGCTGACCGCCTCTACCCGTTACCCAGGCAACCCAATAGCCCTTGGTTGTTAAGATTTCCTGGCTTCTGACTACCCATATTTTACACAAATGTTACTTAAATGACATAAATGTACTAGTAGTGATCTTGTAAATTCCTATGGTCATATGAGTAACTATGGTTTATTGCTTGTTTTATTAATAAATCGATTTTCCTGTCATGGTTCTTTTATGAAATGATCCTGTATTAAAATTAAGACAAATGAGTTTTTAATCTATTCTTTTACATAGAATCTACATTAAGGTTGAATAAAACCAACTTAGTAAAGGTTGATATATAAACCAACTTAGTAAAGGTTGATATGTAAACCAATTTAGTAAAGGTTGATATGTAAACAAACTTGCAGTTATGGCCAACCAAGGTTAACAGGATTAAAGGTATTGAAAAAGATAGTACAGGTTTATAAGATAATTAAGTTTAGTATTCATACTGATTCAATACATAATACAATACTTATCTATAGATATTATTTTTACAACTATCATGTAGATCAGTGGTTCTTAACCTTTTTGACATGAGGGACCACTTTGACTAAAGTTTGTCTTGCCGGGGACCACCTCATCGGTTTACCTAAATTAGTACTCATTTCTTTATTATTTATGCAAAAAAAAAAACTGAATTTTTGGGTCAGGTCTACTCAAAGCTATCGGCATAAAGCATATCGGCAGATGTGTAGGTAAGCAAATGCAAATAAAGAAAAACTTGCCTATGTAGTTTCCAAATGCGCGAGCGAAGCGAGCGCGAAATTTTTATCGGACTTAAACCAAATATTACGTAAAATGTAGCCCAAACGTTTGTTGACAAATGCAAAAATAAGGACAAATAGTTTCTGAATACGCGAGCGAAGCGAGCGCGAAATTTTTATCGGACTTCAACCAAATATTACGTAAAATTTAGCCCAAACGTAATTAACTTTTTGTTTGTTGACAAATGCAAAAATAAAGGCATACAGTTTCTGAATACGCGAGCGAAGCGAGCGCGAAATTTTAATTATTTTTTAAGACTCAAAACCAAAATTACAAATTACTAGGTACGATACACCCGATATACGTCCATGCGAAAACCCCCGCTCGCAGTTATAAGTCGATAAAAATTAAGTTAGATAACGTATAGCAACGTCGCGAAGCTAAGCTTCGCGGACCACTTGGAATGCCTCCAGGGACCACCAGTGGTCCGCGGACCACCGGTTAAGAACCACTGATGTAGATAGTCTCAGAAAATGCCTGTTGCTATGCATAAAAATATTTTATAATTATTCTGTTAGGGAACATTAGACTACTAATTAAGACGTTATCAACAGTCTCTTAAATTACTAAATTCTGCCTGCGGTTTCACCCGCGTCACCAGAGACCTGCTACAGATAGTGACAAAAACTACTGAAAGGTCTTTCTCCCGGATCTATGATACCTTCCCTCTAATTCTCCGCTTAAACGGTTTAGCCATTCTTGAGTTATAAGTAGTGTAACTAACATGAATTTCATTTATAATACGAAACATACCTGATTTCTTTGATTTCTCTTCTCCCTTACGTTCAATCATTGAAGCAACAGTCTTTTTGGACTTTTGTGAGTCTTCGAATGATCTCATTTGAATTTTAGGTTGTGATTTTGCTGTAAAAAGAATAGAAGAGTTAAAAAAAATACTGTAAAATAAGTAGGTTTCATGAAGCCATTTAAAGCCCTCTATGTTTATATCAGAAATGGCAGTAACTTTCTTCCTTTAGTCATTCTATCTCCATGAGTGAGACAGAAGCTACAAAAAAATGTTTTAAAACATCCTTGTGTAAGAGAAAATTTAATTATACGAATATTCTAATCAAGCTTACCCCATTTTTCGCAATCCCGCAGGACTTTATCAAATGAGGCTTTGAAGTCAAAGTCCATGATATGCCGCCCTCCTTGCAGCTCATTCTTGTACTTGTCCCTAAACTCCAAATGCACATCATTGAGGAACTTGTCCACATATGAAAGCTGCAGAATGCGCTGGTAAGCCACCACAAAAACCAGCTCAAACTCATTGTCGAGTTTGTATTGTAATGATAAGGCATTATGGTTAAAAGTGTTGTTGCCTGTACGCTCCTGGAAAGTTGAGAAAATTATCTATGAATATCTTTAACTATTAATTTACGCTTTGGGTAAAAACTTATACATTGAAAGAGAATCACATGTTACAGAAATAAGTTACACAAAGTGATCCAATTAGGATAATGTTGCAATAAGTTAGGCTATGAAATAAGTTTTGTAACACAACATAAGTGAATGGGCTACAGTTCAATACAAGAGCTAACATAGTTTTATAAATAACTCCAGGCATTGATATCTAATAACACGGCAAACAAGTCAATATATAGTAACATATGGTTTGCTAAAGATAAGGCCTTTTAGACCACGATAACATTGCAAGAACGCAATATAAATAAACCAAGGACATAACTACGAAAATTACTCCTAACACGTAAATTCTAAAGTCAAAATCATTCATAGAACTGATTTTAGCATATGTAAATGAGCCATGCTGTGAATACATAATCAAATTAAACCACAATTCACCAGGGGCTTCCCAACTTGTTCATGTACTTACTTGTAATATCACACTACGAATCAGAGCGTTCACAGACGGCGAAAAAATTTCGCTCGTGCTCTGGAAACACCATAGCACTATACCTCCTTTACTAAAGATGCTGAATAAGTCTAACATTTTGAAGAATAATTGCTTTATTCACAGCGAGAGATACTTTACAGATGTTTCGTTCGCACTACGTAGGAATGTGTTTGACAGAAAATTGACAACTCACAATCAGCGTGATTCAGAAATGTCCATATACCTAACCATCGAATTGTTTTACAAGTATTTTACAAAACTTTCGTCATGAATTACGCAAAGTAAAAATGACATAATGTTGTGGTTTTATAAAAGTCTCTCATTGAGTTTTTTTTATATATATAACAGTTATTTTGTTTATAGAGGAATAAAAATTCCCTGATTTCGTTAGCCAATTATCCAAATTCAGAACGCACATTGATGTTTCTTTAGTCTATGATTCGGAAGCTAAAATGTTGTCATTTTATAAAAAAAGTACGAGAACTATAAGCGAAAGACGATGGAAAGACGTGAAAGACTATAAGAGCAAGATTGGTGATTTTGGATTGGATATTCATCAGGCACTAAATTGTAATATTCCTTGAAACCTTTTCTTTTTTCATAAATAAAATTATTTATTAAATGATGATTTATCATTTTCGAAAAGGTGACCCTTAGAATTTTAGAGAATGGAAACCCTGGTGAAACATTTGTCTATGAGTAAAAGAAATTTGTCAAATCATCGTATTATTTGTACTCGTTTCAGAAATTGCCGAATAATAAGCAAAAAGTGTCTGGAGAAGTTTAGTGCTACAGGATTTAAAGTTAAAAAACACCAAGATGAATATAACATCAGCAGCGGGGATAATATCCCTGCTGGATGAGCCGATGTCCGAAGTGAAAGAGTTCGCATTGAAGAGGTTGGACAACATAGTCGACGAGTTTTGGCCAGAAATATCAGAATCTATTGAAAAGATTGAAATTCTTCATGAAGATAAAGTGTTCTCCCAGCACCAGCTCGCTGCTTTGGTGGCAAGTAAGGTTTATTACCATTTGGGAGCGTTTGAAGATTCACTGACGTACGCGCTGGGCGCTGGTGATTTGTTCGACGTGAATGCGAGGAATGAGTATGTGGATACTACGATTGCGAAGGCGATTGACTTCTATACGCAGAAGAGGAAGGCGCTGTTCGTGGACAGCCAGGCGGAGTCGATCGATCCTCGGCTGGAAGCCATTGTGAACCGGATGTTCCAGCGATGTCTTGAAGACGGCCAGTACAGGCAGGCGCTAGGCTTGGCGCTTGAGACCCGCCGCATGGACATATTTGAGGAATCCATCATGAAATCTGATGATGTAGCCGGTGAGTACAGTTTGTAAACAAAGGTTGTAAAAATCTTTTGTTTCTGTATGATACGCCAATGAACCCGTTAATGTTTTGTAACACAACAAGCTAAGTTGAAACTATTTCTCAAATATTTCAAGGAAATGAGTCATTTGAGGTCATTGTCTTAAACCTTTGCACTTGTTTATAAATTGAAATAATTAAGAAAAAGAATTTGATTCTGTTACATTTAACAAAGTAATACATAACTTTTTAGATAAAAGCAAAATATTTGAATACTTTCAGATACTAGAAATTCTAAAATGCTGAGCAATAATGACTTGGTGGTTTCTAAAAGCCAAAACTTGTGTATTAAGAAATTGTTTGTACTGGTATTTTTGGAACTTGAAATAATTCTGTTCAATGTAGTTATTCCACTGCCATTATTTGTGTTGAGTAACAGATAGTAAACAGATACTAAATCCCATCTTATTTAATTATCAAAATTATGATAGTCATGTTATGTTTCTCAAATTCCAGGTATGCTTCAGTATGCATTCACTGTTGCCATGAGTCTCCTGCAGAACAGGGGCTTCCGCAGCACAGTCCTCAGGTCCCTGGTGGGTCTCTACAGAGGCCTCAACATCCCAGACTATGTCAACATGTGCCAGTGCCTTATCTTCCTCGAAGACCCTCTCTCAGTAGCTGAAATCCTTGACAAACTTACTCATGGACCTCAAGAATCCGTCCTCATGGCTTACCAAATAGCGTTTGACTTATATGACTCAGCTACTCAACAGTTCCTTGGCAGAGTACTGCAAGCTTTAAGGACCACAGCACCCATCCCCAGTGCTCTTGGTGGTAAGCCCCAACCTCAAGGTGGACCATTCCCAGAAGCCACCATGGAGGTTGACCAACCAGCTGAAGAGGCTAAGAAACCAGAGAGAGATATAGACAGTCTGAATGATGAAGAAAAAGAACATCAAAGAAGGGTAGAAAAGTTAATTTCAATCTTAGGAGGTGAAGTCTCCATAGGGTTACAACTACAATTCCTGATTAGATCTAATCATGCTGATTTACTTATCTTGAAGAACACTAAAGATGCCATCAGGGTGTCTATATGTCACACAGCCACTGTAATAGCTAATGCTTTCATGCACTCAGGAACAACTAGTGATCAGTTCTTGAGGGACAACTTGGAATGGCTAGCCAGGGCCACAAACTGGGCCAAGCTTACAGTAACAGCTTCCCTTGGTGTCATACATAGGGGACATGAAAACGAGTCATTAGCACTCATGCAATCTTACTTGCCAAAAGAGGCTGGGCCATCATCAGGTTACTCTGAGGGTGGTGGCCTTTATGCCCTTGGTCTAATTCATGCAAATCATGGTGCAAATATCATTGACTATCTTTTAACACAGCTAAAAGATGCTCAGAATGAGATGGTTCGCCATGGAGGTTGTCTTGGTCTTGGCTTGGCTGCTATGGGTACACACAGACAAGATGTCTATGAACAACTGAAGTTCAACCTTTATCAAGATGATGCTGTCACCGGCGAGGCAGCTGGTATAGCTATGGGGATGGTCATGTTAGGCTCCAGGCATGCTGCTGCTATTGAAGATATGGTTGCATATGCTCAAGAAACTCAGCATGAGAAGATATTAAGAGGTTTGGCTGTAGGTATAGCCTTCACTATGTATGGAAGACTGGAAGAGGCAGATGCCCTTGTACAGCAGCTTCTGAGGGATAAGGACCCTCTGCTGCGTCGTGCAGGTTGTTACACGATTGCCACTGCTTATTGTGGTACTGGCAACAATGACTCTATTCGCACACTTCTGCACGTCGCCGTCTCTGATGTGAACGATGACGTACGTCGTGCCGCCGTAACAGCTCTCGGATTCTTACTCTTCAGGACACCAGAACAGTGCCCATCAGTTGTATCTCTTTTAGCGGAATCGTACAACCCTCATGTACGTTATGGTGCTGCTATGGCTTTAGGTATTGCTTGCGCTGGAACTGGCAATCGCGAGGCCATTGGTCTCTTAGAACCCATGGTCAAGTTTGATCCTGTCAACTTTGTGAGGCAAGGTGCCTTGATTGCCTCAGCCATGATTCTTATCCAACAAACTGAAGTTCTTTGCCCTAAGGTCACATATTTCCGCCAACTCTATGCACAAGTTATTTCTAACAAACACGAAGATGTAATGGCCAAATTCGGAGCTATCCTGGCCCAGGGTATTATCGATGCTGGTGGTCGCAACGTTACTGTGTCCCTACAAAACAGGACTGGACACATGAACATGCTCGCTGTCGTAGGCATGTTAGTCTTTACCCAATACTGGTACTGGTTCCCATTGGCTCATTGCCTGTCTTTGGCGTTTACACCCACTTGCCTGATCGCCCTCAACTCTGACTTAAAGATGCCTCAGATGGACTTTAAGTCAAACTCAAAACCTTCTCTTTACGCATACCCCGCGCCATTGGAAGAAAAGAAACGCGAGGAGAGGGAGCGAGTCACCACCGCTGTGCTGAGTATTGCAGCAGCCAAGGCTCGCAGGCGAGCGCACGGAACTGAGGGCTCAGCTAGCAGCATGACTTCCTCCTCAACCTCTAAAATGGATGTTGATGAAGAAGAGAAGAAGCCATCTAAGTCACCAAATCCAAACATTACAGTTCATGGAAAATCTGATAAAGATGCACCTGCCGCCACGGCCGGTTCCTCCAAGGAAATTAAGAAGGAGGAAAAAGAGGGTGAAGAGAAGGAAACTAAAGAAAAGAAAGAACCAGAGCCTACCTTTGAAATTCTGAACAACCCTGCGAGGGTAATGAGGCAACAGTTGAAGAACTTGACAGCTGTTGAGGGACAAGGCTTTACGCCATTGAAAGACGTTACTATTGGCGGGATCGTAATGCTGAACCACTCTGGTGACGGTGAACAGTTGCTGGTTGAGCCAGTTGCCGCTTTCGGCCCGAAGACGGAAGAAGAAAAGGAACCCGAACCCCCAGAACCTTTCGAGTACTTGGATGATTGATATTGTCTCTTCAGCTAATTCATCAACAGATGATACTATCTATATAGTAATAGGATGACAATGAATCATTTTCAATGTATTGAACAATTTATCATCTAGATTAAAATGTTAAAGTACATGATTACTATATAACAGGAAATTATTATTGTGTTTCAGAAATAAATAAATGTACCTAATTAATTACTTGTTTGTGTTGTTTCTTTAAAGCCTCTTGCCTAGTACCTTTCTTCTGATGAATGAGAGATTGAGATGAATTAGATGTCATTCATAAAACAAAACTTCTTTGAGAAAACCCCGATTAAAAGTCGGAAATTACCAGTCGACATTGAGAATCGGAATGACACAGGAATGAATTTTATTTAGTGCGCAAACTTTGTCAACTTATAGTTAAGTAAGTTTCATAAATACGTATATTTTTATTTTGTTGTGTTTTAGTACAAAAAAGAATAGTTATTGATAGCGAAAGATGTTTATTTTGTAACCGATTGTACGGTCACAGAGTCGTCAAAGTAGTCACGGCGGCGGTGGCAACGCGAAAGTCGTAACCAGTGTACTGGCTCGGCGCGCGTAATAGTATCCATATTTTGCTGATTTTAGGGTGGATAAAAATGTATAAAAAATATATTAATGACGCAGATAATGCTGTAAATGATTCTGCACCACGTTTTTTTGCACTGCTTAAAATTCATACCTGTATGAGTCATGACTTCTCCATGAGAAGAGGTCTATTATGACTATGACTTGTAGCTTGTAGTAGGACGATGAAATAGGCTGGTGGGAAAAGTGTAAACTGCCCAAAACCTGCCCAAAAGATGTTTTTTATTATACTGCTTATTATGCCGTATAGGCATCTAAAACTATCCATAATCATCTGGACTTTTTTTAACGCCTTAAGCAAATAATATTCACAAAAATATCTTTTAAGCCCCCAGTACACATTGGCTTGTGTTGGGCCAAGCTTTGCAATGCACAAATGTAGGCCACGATCAAATGGTGTTTACACATTGGCGCATGGCTCATTGCTGCCTGGCAAACCACTTGCGATGGACGTCGAAGTAATTAAGGCTGCGGCTATTTTTTTGCTCACTACTACATATATTTATATTATACTACACTACTATATATATTTTTACACGCAACACAAAAGTGTACTCTCCTCAGCGGTCGGTGACGAACTAAACATTGGCCGAATGTGTGTGAATGTGTAAACACCACCCGCCAAGCTGGGCCACGATTCCTTTGATGTGTGCCAAAAAAACCGACAACTCGCCGAATTCGCGCCAACCTTGACAAATGTCCGCCAACATGCACCAATACCCCGTGTACACATTGGTGATGGCGTGTATTGGCCGCACTTGGGCCAACGTGTACTGGGGGCTTTACGATTTTTCAATGGAACAACATCTGTGGATATCCAAATGGTGATAGTTGGTGATAGTCAATTTTCGTCTTGCCCGGTTGTTCCAGTGACAACTGACATAACAGACAAAGTGTCAGTCATTTTTCAATTTGTATATTCAAGGTTTAGGTTATAAATTGGATTAGATTAAAAACGTGGTATATTTCTGGCTTTTGCATCAGTGTATCCGGTGTTTACCTAATTTATTTATAAAATCTCAATCTCAGTGGTCTGAAAGAACAGAAAACAGCAAACATGGATTGGGACTTGAAATACGGCGAATTAGCGAAGGATAAAGACTTCGTTAACAACTGCGAGAGCCTCAAGGAGAATTTAATGGAAGTACAAGAGGTACTAGACCAATTGTTACCCCTTAAAGAACACTACGATAAGATGACACTGCCCTCACAAATTGAACTCGATTTATTCTTGGCGTTCACCTTGAATTCACTTCATTGGATTCATTTGAGGATACAAGGCATCGACCCGACGAAACACCCGATCAAAGATGAACTCCAAAGAATAAAAGCTGTGATGTTGAAATGGCAAGAAGTAAAAGATCGAGAAAAGCGGCCAGTTGTGGACGTAGAAGCTGCAAAGAGGTTTATCAAGAGCGGGTTGTATGATCCATATAAAGCTACAGCAAGACCACCTAACAAGAAGATAAAATTCTCTGATAATGATGAATGAATGCAAATCTATAATCCAAAATCATTTAAGACTGAAAATCAGGTTCCATGAGAGTAAACATGAAGCTCTCAGTATATCAATCATCCAGTCAGTCATTACTTCATCACCACTCACCAGACATTATTCACCATGAAGATAATCAAATGAGTTCCAGTTCCACCTCCAATTAGTAGATAAGTATTTAGCTGTAATGTTATTCTAGATTGCCAATATGTTACTTGTGTTCATAGATGTAATATACTAAACAAGATTGTGCACGCTCAAAATATATATTTACGAAAATGAACTCTATTCCAACGCAATAAGGTACTAAATTGGTTGCATAATACACAGAGGCAAATCCGAGCCGAGAGGGATAGTTATAACGGAGGCCGTTTGTCTCTTTCTAACACCTTGCCAGCATAATAAATGTTGTGATCAACAGTTTTGTCTTCCCAAAAAAACAATTGAATCACTTATATTTTTATCTTATTTTAACAATTGTAAGTCAACAAATTAATAACAATCACATTAATTTATTCGTATTTATTCTTAAAACATAAACAACATAAATTTTTATTTTGCTTTTTTTATTTTCTTGCGGTAACCCTGAACATTCTTGGCGCGTAATCAGCATTTAAAATTTTGTTTATATTTTTTGTATTTAATCAATTTAAACTATTAAAATGGTGAAAAAGTGTTGCGTTTATACTTGTAAAAGTGAATCCTATGGTGGTTGCAATATTTCGTTCCACAGGTTAGCTATAGTTCGGCCATTCAGAGAATGCGTTCCTGACACGTCGCGATTGAACTGACGACGTAACTACATTCATTGATTATTGATATAATAATGTTGTTTTAATGCTCCTCAATTGTTAAAACGGTAAACAACCAGCAAAAATATTTTTATCGTAACTGCAACGCCATTGCAAAGTTACGTCGTCAGTTCAATCGCGACGTGTCAGGAACGCATTCTCTGAATGGCCGAACTATAATAATAACATTTTCGTAAATCAAACAACTAGGGTACCCATGAATTCTTGTAATGAGTCAAAATATGGGTGGTGGATTTTAAAACTGTTGTACTATTGTTATAGCTTCCCAAAAAATGAAGAAAGGCGACATAAACGGCTCAGCAGTCTATATGTGAAGCAAAAATACAAGAAAAAAGCAGTCTTCACTTCGAATCTTCCTGCTTTTATACTGCTAATTCCCGCTAATTATTAAAAGCCTTTATTAGTATTTTAAGGTCACAAACTGCGTAAGTTAAAATTTCAATACCAATCTGTGTTTAATAATCTTAGCAAATTCGAATTTGTCTCACATAGCTTAATCTCATAGTCACCCTATTAGAAAGGGACAAACGGCCTCCGTACTAACTGTTTCACTCGGCTCGTTTTTTGGGTATATAAGAGTGCGGAGTCCTGTTTACTATATTATGTCTATGCTTGTGTTACATTGAAGGTAATGTGTAGGTATTTTGATTTAGTCATGATAACTGCCTACCCTAAGCATTGTGTCAACACATTGACCAAATTTTTGTGTTATTAAAATTTAAATTAGTTCATTATTTTCTTACACTGCCGTGTAGCCTGTACTCACAAAACATTGAATGCTAAATTGGAAATGTATGTTTTGTTTAAAAAATGTTGGTTTGAGCAAGTGCAGGGAGATCAGAGTAAAAAAAGGTTTTCTTTCTGTCATTTGTGTGAACTATTTAAGGTATATTGTTTGTTAAATAAATTAAGAATAAAAAAAAAGTTTAATTAAATTAAAAAACCTAAAAAAATTGTTTTTATAGCCTTTAATTTAGTATTATAGCCTGGATCTCTGTGTGTATTATACTTGAGCAAGGCAGGCTATTAAGATATCTAGTTCTCAAAATGTATTCTGCATGTTAGGTGAACTAGGTTTTTGTATTCATAATTTTAAACATTCATGAAGATTTAAAAAGATCTGTTGAATGAGTGTATAAATTCCCTGTTTTAGTCATATTCTAAGATAAGCTGTTAAGATTTTTCCTAGCTCTTATTTAAATACTCATGTGTGTTTACTTTCGAAATTCTTAGTACACAATCAATATGTATATACATGTACATAAGTTTTTAATAAATAAAAACTATTTTGTATCATAAATGGATTTTATTCAAACTATTAACATCCAGATCTTTTGTGAACACAAATAGGTCTTGTTTAAAAATACATATATTATGGTTGAGCTCTGAGTTTGTATGTACTTTCTAAGTATATCTTAGACACTCATGACTGTGTTTCAGATGGTACATTAGACTGCAGGTTAGATAGGCAGCTGCTTCTTGTAAAACACTGGTACTCAGCCGCATCCAAACTTAGATTGCAAGCCAACCTCAGTTGGTAAAAGGCTCGGGAGATGATGATATCAACATCCAGATATTGAAAATAGTCAAAGTCAATTTGTAGGAATGTTTCAAAGCTTGCTAGAAAGATAGACAAAAGATAAAATTCTTTTATTCAAAGAAGCCTGAAAATCTGCATTTTTTAAAGGTCAGGTTTACAAAAGACAGCCCCAAAAACGCCCCCATCACCACATCCGGTATTTCTGCTGGGAAGAAAAATTGTGGAACAAACTTCCCACCAACACAATTCTATTTGTTTAATTAATTTGTTATAAACGCTTACATTAAATAAATAATTTCTCACTACTGTCTTCATAGTTTAATAGATATATACATCTAGGTCACATCTGTAGCTTTCTACTTCTACATGTATTAATCTGTGGCATTTACTTACATAAAAAAAAACACCCAGTCAACAGCTGTGTCTATGGTCAACAGTGCTGTGAGTGAACAGTGAACAGCTGTGAAGCTAGTTATCGTAATCCAGAGCAAAATAATAATAGCTGTGGCTATAAAAGAACAGAAAGCTGCGAACATGGATTGGGACTTGAAATACGGCGAATTAGCGAAGGATAAAGACTTCGTTAACAACTGCGAGAGCCTCAAGGAGAATTTAATGGAAGTACAAGAGGTACTGAACCAATTGTTACCCCTTAAAGAACACTACGATAAGATGACACTGCCCTCACAAATTGAACTCGATTTATTCCTGGCGTTCACCTTGAATTCACTTCATTGGATTCATTTGAGGATACAAGGCATCGACCCGACGAAACACCCGATCAAAGATGAACTCCAAAGAATAAAAGCTGTGATGCTGAAATGGCAAGAAGTAAAGGATCGAGAAAAGCGGCTAGACATGCGCAAAACAGTGCAACACGAAGTAATGTGATATGTCATTACATTTCGTGCCGAGTAATATTACAGTTTACCATCACTTCAAACATCACGCGTGATGTGGCGCCATGCGATAGCACACTGTCGCGCATGTTCTAATGTAATACAATGTTTAGGTGTAATAGAACATAACACTTAACAGTGAGCGATATGATGTTTCATAGTGATGTTCAACATCATGATGACATGAATGAAAAGTAATGAGCACTAAGCTACCACCCGTCGCGCCGTATTTTACGAAATTTAACAAAGTTGATTTCCCTTCATACTTAAACCTTACAAATTACTAACGGTTTTTCCAGGCTTAGGACTGGCAATATTCATGGATTAAAAATAACTATGAAAGTGTAATGAAATATCCCATGAATATAGGCGTATTTAAAAATCAACTTTATGTACAATGATTGCATTTTTTTATATACATACTAAATATACTATATATACCTACCTACTATATACACATTAAATATCTTTATATTTATATTCATCAGAATTATTATACATTTATGTACATACCTACATACATTAATATAAAATATATACATAATATACAGTATCTATTTTTATATTATACACACATAAAGCTGTAAAATATTTAATTACAGCTAATAAATATCAATTCTGACAGTTTTTTTGTTTTGAGTCGTGTCCGTCTCTCATTCAATATTAAGCCAGCTTTGGAGAAGACACGCTCGCACGGTACTGATGTGGCTGTGATGTTTAGGCGTTTCAGCATATATTTATATAAGCGCGGATACACGCACTTCCGATCTTTCCACCACAGCAGTGGATTTTCCGTTCTTTTAATAAGCGGTTCCTCCATGTACTTATCGAACTCCACAATACCGGCTGCAGTCGGATTTTGGGGAATATGAGCGGAAATTTCTTCATCGAACTCATCCCAAATAGATCCAGTTTTCGGCTGAGGAACCGGTACTTCTTCAACAGATTCCTGCAAAACCTGGGTGCGATCTGAGCCAATTCTTAATTTCAAAGTTGAAGCAGCTCTTTCAAAATTACGAAAGTTACTAAATCCGCTTTTTTTAAAACGCGGGTCTAATATGGTCGCCTCGCAAAGAAGCGTATTATTTTCGACTTCTCCAAACCGTTGCTGCATCTGAACTTTCAGATTATTATGCATCTGCTGAATTTTTTCATTGCACTCGGGAACGTATTTGTTTAGAGCCCGGTTAATAATTTTACAAAATACTATGTATTTTGAGGCAGAAACATACATTTCACCACTAATCTCAACCGTTATTTCGTAAAAAATTTTTAAAAGTTCTGTCGCCTTTTCAATGGTCAGCCAGTCGTCCTGCGGTAAACTGATATCTGGACGCATTATTGCGAGAGTGGCGATAAGGGCTTCCTTTATTTTTATTATTCTTTGTAGGGCATCATACGTGGAATTCCAGCGAGTAACGACGTCTTGTTTGAGTTTTAGGGGCGAAATATTCATTTGTTCTTGTATCTCGGCCAATTTTTTTTTTGCAGGAGCGCTGCGGTGAAAATATTCAATGACATCTTTAACCCTACGCATAGTGTCAGATATGGCGTCCAAACTAGACTGCACTACTAAATTAATAGTGTGCGCATAACAAGACAAAGAGCGCCAGCCGCCTAGTCGTACAGCACTTAAAATATTTGCTGCATTGTCGCTGACGATCACATTCACGTACTGACGTATGTTCCATTCTTCAAATTTTGTTTCTAAGAAACTTTTGAGATTAAGGCTGGTGTGTCTCTCCTCAAACTCTATGCACCCGATCATTACTGTGCATAACTTGTGGGTGTCCGTATCAATAAAATGGGCAGTGATAGCAACATAACCATCTTGCACAGAGGATGTCCAGGCGTCTGTGGTTATACAAATAGCTGCAGCTTTTGCTATCTGTTCTTTAACTTTTTCCAGAACTTTTGCATACACTTTAGGAAGAATGCTCTCTGACAGAGTCTTCCGAGTCGGTAGTGTGTAGCCGGGATTCAACATTTCGACAAACTTCCTAAACTCAACTTCGTCGACCATGCGAAGGGCGTGGTAGCCTTTTGCTATCATCCGAACTAACTGTTCGTCCAGCTGCTGAATTCGGCTTCTAGGCAGAGATTTTTTCGTTTGAAGATAATCTGCCATTGTAGGTCCCTGCTGAATCTGCCTATGGCTTACCAATAAATCAGTGGCTGTCTCAGCTTGTGTACTGCATGAAGGTACCTGTTGAACATGCTCCATAACGCTATGCGAAACATGTGGTTCAGTTTCAAATGTTGTAACCGTTGCCGGTTGTCTGCTGCTATTTATTTGGATCGTGGGGTGAATAGATTTCATGTGCCGGCTTAGACTTCCTATCGAGCTGGACGAAACTGCCAATATACGGGAACAATAGCCGCATTTCGCCTTTTTGCTGGGTACAACTTCATCGAAGTGATTCCAGAGAGGGCTAAATTTTCTCTTACTCGCCATAATCACTAATAAAATGTACCTACCTACACGACGAACTTGCAAAAACGAAAGTCTAAAAGCTAAAATGTTTCTAATTACAGGTATATTTACAATTTTACTAACTTATTGTCCTTATTTACAGTTTAGCACATTTAGTGTTCAGAATGTTCACAGTCCAATACTATCTACACACACACAGTTACCTATATTGATTGCAATCACTATCACCTATCACACTTCAGAGATACAATTATCGAGAGTCGACTGTATTTAAATAATGACACGACCTTGACCGCGTAAGCAAACAAATAAACTAACTAAAAATATCGAAAATAACCGAAATTTGAAAGAAAAAGACAGTACAGTAGAAATGGAGTACATAGTCCATACATTGTAAAACGATACAACGGGTGGTGTCAAGAAAATGTAAACCTTTTGCAAATTACAATAGAGTCCTAAATAAAATGTTAAACCACCTGACCGAGCGAAATTCAAGTCGCGCACGCCATGTTCGGATCGGAACTTACGAAATAAACCGAACATAGCCGAATAGAACGCCGACGGGCGTTCGGTCGGGCAGGCTCGTGTGACACGTCACACGAGCCTGCCCGACCGAACGCCGTGCGCTCTGCATTCATTTCATTCATCGCACAAGTCATAAGTGATGTCGAGAGCTGCGCGACCGCGTAATGTTTAGTGTGATGTGTGATGCTTAATTTAGTCGAGTAATGTGTGATATTACTCTACGCGGTCGGGTAATATTACGCGTAATGCATTACTCGCATCACTTACACATGTCTAAAAGCGGCCAGTCGTGGACGTAGAAGCGGCAAAGAGGTTTATCAAGAGTGGGTTGTATGATCCATATAAAGCTACAGCAAGACCACCTAATAAGAAGATCAAATTCTCTGATAATGATGAATGAATACAATTCTATAAGTAATCCAAAATCATTTAAGACTGAAATCAGGTTCTATGAGAATATAAACATGAAGCTCTCTGTACATCAATATTACACATCCACTCAGTCATTACTTCATCATCACTCACCAGACATATTCACCATGAAGATAATCAAATGAGTTCCAGTTCCACCTCCAATTAGTAGATAAGTATTTAGCTGTAATGTTATTCTAGATTGCCAATATGTTTCTAGTGTTACATTCCCCACATTTTGATTTAGTATTTAGTCAAAAAGTTGCCTACCCTAGTATGTAAGCATTGTGTGAACACACTGACCAAATTGTTGTTTTATTTAAGTTAATAGTTTTCTTGGATTGTTTTGTTGCCTGTACCAAAGCCAGGTGACACTTCCATGGTCCACGCAGGCAGTGGCTCATAGGTAGCAGGGGTGATTACAGGGGCCTTAAGGTATTTTGTTTTGTTTTTAAATTAAGAATAAAAAAAGGTAAAAGTTGAATAAAACCAAAAAAATGTGTATAATTAGTATTATAGCCTGAATCTTGGTGTGTATGTCACTGGAAGATAACAAGACCTTCAAGTATATAAATTTTCTAGAAAAATTATTAACTCTTAAGTTTTAGAACAAGAGTTAAATTGAATTATTTTACCCCCATATTTTTGCAAAATCGCTTTGCTTAAATTAACTTGCAGATCTTACTATCTTCCAGTGACTGTATAGATTGAACTTCAGCCAGGCAGGCTAGTTTAAGCAAACTAGATTTTTCTTTTTTTGTTAGTTTAATTTTCAAGCATACATGATGATTTGAAGAGATCTGTTGAATGAGTGTATAAATTCCCTGTTTTTAGTTGTGTACTATTTAGATAAGCTGTTAAGATTTTTTCTAGATCTTATTAAATACTCATTTCACAACTAACAATTTATACAAATTATGTACATAAGTATTTAATAAATAAAAACAATTTGTATAAAAGAATTTTATTCAAACAATTAACATCCAGATATTCAAAATAGTCAAAGTCAAATTTAGGAATGTTGCAAAAATTATTAATTCTAATAGTAATTAATTATTACAAGAAACAGCACATTTAACATCAAGTTGAATTTAAAAAATGCGATAAGTAAATATTATATCTAGCTTTGCAATGGAATGGTTTACAAAAGGTAAGAAATCTTTGTTCTTGTGCTCACATCAAGATCAAATAATAAAAAATATAGCAAGAAAAAAAAGAAACATAAGTTCAGTACATATTGCAAAACCAAATACAATTCACAAGCAACAATTATACATATTAAAATAAATATCCACCAGTCTTCTTGTACTTCTGTCCATTGAATAAATTAATAGATTCATAAAATATTTTATTATTAATAAATAACTCATTAATTCCTACTCATAATTATTATTACTTGATAAAACATGTATATTCAGTAAAAGATCATCCTGATAGATTGCACCAAATACATACATAAATGGAATGAATAAAATGTTGTCAATGAACAAAATTCAGGAGACAATTTTTTGAATGTGGCAAGTTTATTTCTCAACCTGCAGTACAAGTCCAGCTGCAGAGATATTGTCTCCAGCACCAGCTGTGAGCTGAGCTTCAGTGCATATAAGTACAGGGGCCACACAGATATCAACCTTCTCACCATCCACCTCTTCGTCCCAACAAGATACTGGTTTTGTGGGCTCAAAGAACACTCTGCTGGTGTTATCATTGTCTGTGGTAGTTGAGAAACTGTCATCAAGCAACAGCTTAGTTTTATCCAAGAGAATATCTTGGCTGTTACATACATATCTGTGAGCTGTCAATGATGCCTTTGCTGCGGCTGCCTCAGTTCTCTTCCAGTCAGAGTTTTTAACAGTCATTATTGCCTGATAAGCAAGAGTATGTACATGGATACGTGTTAACTTACGTTTGCTCTGGTATCGTTCGTTTTGGCGTCTTATCAATAAAAACGTTTTTCTCATTTGATCTAAGGCTGTTGCTACTCTTGGGTTGGAGTCAGCTACGATACTGACTTCACCATATTCTAGTACACTGTATAAATTTGTTAATTCTTGTTCATTCATTCCAACTGAGTCTACAAATGGCAATATTTTGGTAGTGAGGTGCTTCAGGAGCTCCAAGTCCACATAACTCGCCATTTCGAAGTGAGCCAGTGTAGTCAGTGGCTGTGATAGTATTTGTTTCTTAACTAAGTCCAGTCTCTCAGCTCTTAAGTCTGTAATCAATATAAACAAATGATTATTTTTATCTGCTTGTAAACAAGCAATAATTCCTATCTGAATTAGTAACTATTTAAGATAACATGTTATTATAATCAAAACATTAAAGTTGGCTGTATCTTTCTTTCTTCATTACTAAACAGTTAAAGGAAAAAATATATAGGTTAGTGTATGACATACCTTTACCATCTCCAACTTTAAAAGGATAGTTATCCATCATCTGCAGTCCACTAATGACTAGTAAGTGTGGGCTGAAGCCCGGCAAGTGTTCATCAAACTTCTCCAGAGAGCTGAGGAGGGGGTTGTTCTCATCATTATGTACTATGTATCTATTTGCTCTGGGTGCCTTCAGGGTCCCAAACTCCTCATCAGCCTTGTACTCCAGAATCATATGCACATCATCTTTCACAACCTCATTGTCCTCTCCTCCAACAATCTGGATATCTTTAGGAATGTATTTCTTTAGTTTCTTGCTCATTTTGGCTGCAAATAGCACTTTCCACCCTTCTATGTAGAACCGTTTAGCCATAAGTGGGGCATTGCCTCCAATAGCCCATCTTGAGTCGGGCAGTTTTAAAGCCTGTTCAATGAGTTCATCATACAGCTTTCCATTGGAGACGAAGCGCCTGAAATTGAGAAAAAAGGTTTAAGTATTAATGTGAAAAATGTTTATGGTTCTAGGAAGGTCAAGTAGAAAACAATTTTATAAGAAAATTAAACCTAATTATAGTTACTTTAGTGGCTAAATTAGAGTAGTTATTACACATTAACATGTAGCCTTGTTTGCAATTCTTATCAATGCTAAGTGTACCAAATGTTAAACATACATTTTAATGGTCATTTAAATAACAGATAACTCACTCGGCAGCAGCGCCATGTTTGAAGAAATACGCGAAACTTTTGAGGAACTCCTCCTTGTTTGAGATCTCATTGAAATGTTCAGGGCTTCCTTTCAGGTCTTTGTAGTTCAGTAACGAAGTGGCGTTGACGAACAGATCGTGACACGCGCCATAGCCAAGCGCGACTTTCGGCTGTCGTATCCCCGCGCCAACCTTGTTCTCACTCTCCAGAAATAGCAGATGCTCCTTCACAGGAGATAGCCTCACGTCGCCTATGTCATTTTTGCGGTAATAAACAGCGTACAGCACGAAACAAAACGACAATATCGAACCAAACTTCACCGGAACACCAGCCATCGTACAAATATATTATGTTTATGTATGTAACTTACTGATTGGAATGCATAAGTGATTAGTTTTATTGAGATCCACGTCACCTCATCGTTTTAGTACAGGCATTTATGTATTTAGTATGATTACCGATCTAAATAATTAATATAAAAGTTCGACCCCAGGATGACGTTGAATGACAATGACAAATTATTGACACTTGGCCATCGATCGTATGACATTTGTTGTTACGACAATGACAGCACAAAGCGATAATGTTGAAAAATTGAAAATTTGCAGGTTTTTAATTTTGTACCTAACGTATCATATCAAAAAATATAAATTCCTGTAAGTTTTGAATGATCACTGGAATGCTTTTGTGGCATTTCCGAACGCCACTGCGCTGGCAACATTCAAAAAAACAAGAGAGATAATTTTGCAAACGTTCAACGAAAACTCGGCAGAAATATTTTCCCCGTGGTTTTAATAACTTGTCTTTCGTTGATTATACTCAGTAGAAATATAGCATCATCTTGATCTATAATTTTCTTTGCAAAACCCATATGACAAGTGCAGAAGGGAACCCTGAGATCCGCCCCCGACCTACTGACCCAAGTTTTATATATTTCAGATTTATTCTTAGTTAGATTTTATTTACAGTACTTTGATGTTTTCAGGATCGGGAAGGGTAAGTAGAAAAAAAACCGGCCAAGTGCGAGTCGGACGATCGGTTAAAGCGGCAACAGAAATATATCATCTGTGAAAATTTCAACTCTAACCAACACTGTTTATGAGATACAGCCAGGGGCCCGATTCTCCTAATTTTACTTAAGCGACATACGATTCACGTTCGACTCGGTTCGACTGAAATCCAATCCCGACTCGATTACGATTGAAGCGTATGTGGCATTCCGCTATTTTTTCTTTGAAATAAGTAGTTTTCATCCTTTTCTGTCATTCAATAATGAATATTTTTTTCTGCAAATGATTTACGATTGCAAAATGATTGTACAGCAAACTACCGTACAGTAGACTGCACATCAGTGGTAACTGTCATGCACCTTAACTCAATAGTAATAAGTACGATTTTCCTATAAAACTGTTACCACTGACCTGAAGTTGACTGTACCTATAGACTAAAATCACCAAAATAGCAGACCAATCGCAAACCAATCGAATGTCATTGGAATACGATTGGTCTTATATTAGTAGCAGAATGCCCGATAAGGTTAAGACTGCTATTGCGATCATATTGCGATTCAATTTCTATTCGATTTTGACAATATTAACTTGGGAGAATCGGGCCCCTGGTGACAGACGGACGGACGGACGGACGGAGGAGCGAAAACGATAGGGTCCCGTTTTTGCAATCATATTGCGATTCAATTTCTATTCGATTTTGACAATATTAACTTAGGAGAATCGGCCCCTGGTGACAGACGGACGGGACGGACGGAGGAGCGAAAACAATAGGGTCCCGTTTTTGCAATCATATTGCGATTCAATTTCTATTCGATTTTGACAATATTAACTCAGGAGAATCGGGCCCCTGGTGACAGACGGACGGACGGACGGACGGAGGAGCGAAAACAATAGGGTCCCGTTTACGTTACCCAAAGGATAGGGTACGGAACCCTAAAAAGCTTCTGGGCTATTTTACTTATGTAGGTAGGTAAGCACTTATATTATGTTCTCATGTCAGCCATGGTTTGTGTGATTCTATCATTTTATCCAAATCTGTTTACCTACTTGTTTAGCCATCGCTGATCCGTTTTAATTTAATAGTAGGTAATAAATAGAAGTGGGTTTATGCTAGAAATAAAAAAAAAGCTTATATCGCTTTCGCTACCCCTACCTACGCCTTGCGGCAGCATGGTGTGTCTCATAAAAGTGGTAGATATGAGAATGTTAGTGGTAATTATTCACGCTCGCAGCATCCGCTAAATCCTCACACCCTGCCGCCAAGGAGAAAAATCTTTTCGCTCCGAAAGTTTCCATCAGATTAGAGACGTGGTTAACTGTGTATCTATCTATAACCAATTTACCAACCACATCATACTCAGAAGAAGATAAAAGACCGTCAAGTCCCAGTGCCGTTAACGGCCAATGTGTCGAGAAGCGAAGACAGATAGTGTAAATTGGAAAAGCCTGTTCGCGTTCACGCACAAGCATTGTTGAAGACCGACAAAATATTTCTGCAAACAAATCACCGATGGAAACCGCGATAAGGCTCACTCCTCGCGTAACTCTCGGAGAAGTTGGTGCGTCCGTAACATCAATATTGTTTTAACATTTGGCTATCTACAGGTATGTAAGTAGGTACTTCATTAAGGAGTGCGCGATCCTCGGACTCCGATATCTTGCGAATGCTTTCGAAAGCCAAAAAACATGCCGTATAAGGTACAACCGGTCGCGTCGCTCTCCTAAAATGGAAGCATGTATGATGTTAAGAGCTTTAGGCGTAAATTGTCTGTGTCACGGTGTATCGTAATTAATTTTAACAAAGTTCAAGTGTTGCAATTTATTTTTATCTGTTGGAGCTACTTGACCTTTTGGCCTACCTACTTTTCCAAGTTTGTCGCTCTGTAACTGGGTGAAATTAAAATTCGTATAAATATTTAATGGCTCCTGTTATTATTACAGAGTTATACTGCTGTCCCTTGCATTAATTCAAGTGGTCTGCACTTGAATACAAATTCTAAAATGTTGTTCTTATAGCAATTTTATATATTAAAGTCTTTAGATTTAATAAAACGTATCAAAACTAATGTAATTCTCAACATTTTATCAAAAAGAGAACAATGAGCAAACTTATGGCCTGAGTTAAGCGCCTGTCTAAATTATAATATCAAATTCTGCTATCTGATTTACAAATTTACATGTAGGTACTCGTAGGCTCGTTTGCCAAAGATTGTTTCTGAACAGAAGCTGTATACCTAATGAAATGAATTAAAGGGGACACAAAACCAAAGTCTTAATTTTTAGGTGATGCCTAATGTTCACTATGCTATTAAAATGATAGCATAAAGCTTATGCATCGCCTTAAAAATACCTTAAAAGGATAGATTTTATCATCGTTCCCTTTAATTTTAATATCTCATAACAACAATAGACACTACAGCTACCATAAAGAGAGATAAATATTTTTTTAAGGCACATGTCAGGCTGAAAAAGTATAAAGGTTCCAAATAAGGCACAGTCACGTATTGTCGCCAAAATAACGCGGAGATGAAATCTGTGTGTGGTGTAACTGTCTGGCGCCGGTGGAGGTATACTGCCACCTCTGATGGTACGAACTTGGGACAATTAGTCCCATAAAAATAGTAAAGAATTGTGAACTGACGAAAGCAAGGTTTGCACCTCGAATATGTGTTGTGACAAGCATGTCGATCTGACCAGCAGTATTGAGTAGGTAGCTTATCGCTATTCCGTTACGACACCCTTCTCACAATTCAATTAAGTCTATGAGTAATGCACTATCAGAAGCAATATTGATATTTCCGACAAAGTTCACGAATGTTTATACTTACTCCAAGTTAGACGTCGACGCGCGTTTTGGGAACGCGCGTCGACGCCGCGTTTTTATCCTGCAGAGCAGTTTGTTGTCGTTTGTATCGATACAAACGCGAGGCACCGGCGCGTCTGTATCGATACAAACGCGCGTTTGCATCGCGTCTGCATCGCTCCAAACGCGCGTCGACGGCGTGTTTTTATCCCGCAGAGCAGTTTGTTGTCCTTTGTATCGATGCAAACGCGCGTCACCGGCGCGTCTGTATCGCTACACACGCGCGTCTGTATTTATACAGGTGTGCAAAGGTCTACAGGCTGCTTCTGACTCTCGTGCGTATCGCGTCTGCATCGCTCCAAACGCGCGTCGACGGCGCGTTTAAAAAACGCGGTGTGCATAGGCCCTTAATTGCCGAAGTTCATAGCATGTATGTTCGTAGGAGGCTCGCCAGTATCGGGTCGTATGATTCATGTCTCTGAGGTCAGGATTACCAGTTCGAGAGAAATGAATGACTTGCCGTCGTATTTCAAGCGATTACGTCTGCCTACTGTTTATTATTAACAATATTATTTCAATTTACATTTTATACGCAATCTTTTTATAGAAAATGTGAGTCTTCAATTGCAAATAGTAATTACGGATGAAAAATATATAGAGCAGGTTGACAACGGAAAACAAATGACACTGGCAATTTATTCGTAGTTTTCTAGAATTTTGGATGATGCACGTTTTTGTTATTTTCATGTGCGTGGCAATGGTGCATTTATTCCCTCTAGTTAATGACCTTGGCCTACAAGCTGCTGTGGCTTATTATAACTATTATCTAAGTAAATAAAAAGTGCCTCAACGAAGTTCGCTCTGACGCGAGTAAACGGTTGCACCTAAGTTCAGCACAGCAATTGATTAAAAATACACGCAGGTACTACATATTCATAGATTCATAGCATCTCTAGATAAGGTGTCCAGTAATTAGGATGGACAAAATTTAATTCTAGCGAGGCACGTTTATCGATATCCATTCCATAACATTTGGACACTGAAGGCGACGTTCAAACTGTTATTAAATCAAATCTATTCGGAGAAATAAACAGGTAAGTAACTACTACTAAGTATCATTCTATTTATGTATTTTCTCGCTAACCACACATTTTCATGTCATTGGGTAGTTACCTCTATGATGAATAAAATAGCCCGGCGAATTGAGAACCTCCTCTTTTTGGGAAATCAGTTAATAAATGGAAACATCTCATGCTGGAAGAGCTAATGGCGCAAACACTAGTTTGGCGCACACTTATTATTTTAGTTTTGTTCGAAATGGACACTAGCCAGCTTTCTATAGGTTGTATGTAGGGTGGCATTGAAACATATAAACGTCACATTATACCTAAGTATGACTATCATACAACAGGAGACCAATAATTTGTCAAGGATCTACAAAACCTTGGAATTATATCACATTATACCAGCTTCAAAACTGACAAAGATCTAAACAATATCTATAAGTGAGTTAGGCACGAGTTAAATGCAAATAGTATAAGATTTCTAGGTGTGATACCAAAGCGGAGTAATTTCGTCTCTCTATATGGTTGTAAGTGTTGACAGGCCAGTCATTCAAAACTGAATGTTAATCAAGTGTTGATACATAGTTGGGTGCATTTATTGACTAGATTATTCTCAAGTTACGAACGATTAGTGTCATTTCACACTATGGCGCTAGGGCCTAATTACTGGTGATTTTTTAATTTAAATGGTTCTAAGATTTCAATTAGCGAAGTCTTCTAAAGGCCGCGGGTTCCAAATTCAAATCTTCAAAAAGTCGAGACCATAGATATATTATGTAGATATGTAGTATTTTATTTAAGGTTTATGAAATGGAAACCGACCCCAACAAAGTTGGGAAAAGGCTCGAGAGATGATGACGAAAGTTCATGAAATGAATACTTTTTACTGAAGAACTGACGAGAAACCAGTACGTGAAGGTTAATATGCAAATATAAAATCAATCTTAAGTGCTTTATGCCTTTATGGTAGCTGAAAAACAACAAGCTGTTTTAAAACTAAGAAGATAATAGACATTATTGGTTCAGCTCTGTGGTTTTATGTTATCTGCATTGAGCGATGCGTGAAATTTTTTAGTCAGATTATCTCTGTTATCTATCTACTCTTAATTAAAACACTGAATAAATAATAAGTATGATTCTTGCGTTAGAGGTAAAGTTTTTGTCCCAATAATGATCCTTACACTAGGTTCCTTCTACGTCTTCGCCTATAAGCACACAATTATTTGCATTTGTTTTGAACTTGAGAGTTTTTCAAATTTTAGAAAAGCTATAAACATAAAGTTTTAATGTTTTTCCATCACATGTTTGTGAGTAGGTACCTAAGTAGTAGCATTATGATAGTTTTATATATAGTTTTGTAATCCAACACCTAATCGTGTCTGCATGTGACAATGCACTTCTCTGCTAGGGGCAATGCACTAAAAAAAGCGTTCGTCGACCAAAGCTAAGCTGCACTTTTTAATATTAGAGCGGGTTACAAAATGACGTAGGTAGGTATGTAGAGTACCTACATAGTATGTAAGTTATGAAATGGGAATTGGAAATGAAATCGGACTTTTGACTCCAGGATTCGAAAGACTTAGGTACTGTGGCCCTAGAATACGAAAAGCTGTAGAAGAAACCTGGGGGAGTTTTAGTCAGAAAGTCTATCTGCCCCTTCTGCTCCACGTGAAGCGTAGAGAAGCGTGATTTCCTAAGTAGTAGAAACTACCCAATACATACTTATACATAGGCGTATGTCTTAGTAACCTTCATACCAATAAGTGTCTGTGATAATATTTCTGGCAGTAAGGTTTATTGGCTAGATGCGCTTCATTGTATTGCAAGCTCCCAATTACCATAGTAGAAGGCCAATTGCAAATATCCGTAAATGATGTCAACCATTGAGAAAATCACGCATGCCATATTTTAGTGCAAAATTAGAACTCAATCAGCAATTACTGTAGATCTGACTTCAGAATCACATACTTACCTAAGTGTAATTAGTGATTGTTAGCAAACGTTTCCGGACTCGATCATCAAGCTGTCCCTTAAATCGATACACTACAATCGATTATCCTCGGAAGATCGTAAGATAGTAAGCTGCCAGTCACAATATCCACGTGAATTAGATCAAATTGAACCGCGTAGTCGGCAGTCAGCTAATTGGCGACGGACGACTAACAGGCGCCTCTTTGCTCTGGAAATACGACAAAAATGCTGTTAATTTTATGAACGCTTTTAAATTAAAACTTGAGGGTTAGATATGTATCTGTTAAACGTAGCAATACGCTGGTTTTTGTTGATGGTTTCGGCTGAAAACGTTACGACCCAATTCATTTAGCATACTTTTAAGAAAGAAGATGCATCCTCTAACTTTGACGCTATATAGGTATGCTTTCGTAATAGTGAAAACTTTATGGACATTTTATTTAATTTAGGAAATGATAAAGAGAGCAGAATGTGTGTACCTATGGCCGGTACCCATGTATTAAGGAAGTTGTAGTCAAATAATTTCAGCAGCGTTCAATGTAAGTATTTTGGTATATTTTCTTAATTAGGTAAATATCCAACATATTACACAGCTTAAAGGTACCTAAAGTAAAACAAGAATTAATGAATTAATTTACCAAGATCATGCACCGTGAAGAAATTGCTTTACAACGAGATGAATTAAACATATTTTTATACATATTATTTCCATTATTGTTATTTGAACTTCATGAATAGGTTTGAAAATATAACATACCATACCATGTGTGGAGTTTATTTTAATTAAAATGTTTCTGGCTGTACGCATGTGCGTTGATTTTTTTGTTTTTATATCGTCATGTTCTTTATTTAAAACTGCACTTGACAGCATGAAATTTAATTTTGTACCCGTCACTTGTATTTGTTGAAAAAGTTTTCACGTGTAGGTACACAACACAATATGCCTAGCCCTAGCCGAAGTTTATAACAAGATAAGCTTTTTTTTCCCTCCTACTATGTATTTAATATAAGTTCTCTTAATTTTTCCTGTAACATGATGATGATGACATGATAATTAACTAATTTTGATGATCATAATCATGGTAAGACCAGCCTTAATTAAAACAAACAAAAATTCAAACCTCATTTGAAGCTAAGCCGTTGATTAGCAGCTATCAATGAGCTAATTGGGGCAATCAATCGCTCAGGACTTTCATCAATCAATAGAGCCATAATTATTTAATTGGGATCAACTGTCGTAACGGATAGTCGGATAGACATGGGAATCAGCTGGCTTATTCGCTAACTTTCGAATTCTCAGATGTCAACTGGCCTCAGTTGTCATCGGAACTTTGATGTCAACCTATAAGTTCAAAACATTGGTATTCTGTATCGCATGAAGTGGATATCGGTGGATATCGTTACACGGTTGCTGACGCCAAAACTACGATGACAACTTGACAACTCTATTTTTTTATCGACTATTATACTGCTAAGTAGGAAATACCCTATTAGCATTACATTACTACGTTTGAGAGAACGCTTTATTTTCAGCGTGTTATATATTTAAAAACAATCTGTGGCGGTAAAATTCAGTATTTGCTTTCTATTGTGTGTGAACTTGGTGTCTAAAATTCCGTGTGGTTGAACAATATTTTAACTGAGAATATTGTGAGTATTGTAGTTATTATAAATTTGACAACGTAAACAATATTTTGATACGTAGATTCCTATGTTTTGCATGCAAAACAAAAATTGGTACACTACAGGAAGGTAACTTTACGTACTTGAGTAGGTCGTCCCATACATTGAGAGCATCGGTTACCTCTACTAAATGAAGGTTGAGACATGCTGCAAAATAGTAACATCAAATTATGTAATATTGGTATTTATTTAACTTTTTACGTTATAAATTCTTACTTTTAGCTCAATTGCAACAGCAGTGTTTTGTTGAGCACGTTGCAGAAACGGACGTAACTCTGCCGAAACTCGCTGAAACCTTGATTTGTTGATACGGAAATTTGCCATGAATTCCTTCTCCCGTAAATCCAAAGAATTATTGCAATCTCGCATACGACGTTTCTGGATTCTGGATAAACTTCGTTTTGTCTCTTATTCCACAAATGCCAGCAAAAATACACCCGAAATTTTTATTCCACACAAAGAAAGATAAAACAAATAAAAATAATACAATTAAAAATAACACTGTCAAAAAATAAAGGAAACGACTCAGGGTTTGTATTTCTATTGGAATCGCAAAATTAGAGAAATCTAATATGTCTGATGCAACAATATAGTATAGACATCCCAGTGATGAGGCATAAAACACTGCTATTTGTAGTGTATTTCAAAAAATGACATTTGCTATCAATTTGATGTCCACTGGGCTTACGGAATCGCAATATAACGTTTATCGATACAGAAATCGCTGTCAAAATGAGTCATGGTGGATATCAGCCTGTGTCGATGCTGATGACGTCATCTCATTTGGTAACTGGCGTTAGCGAATAAGAAAATAGCTGTTTGACAATTTACTGATGTACACTTTACCAATTGATGATATCTGCGAGCTGTCAGTGGAGTTAGCGAATAAGGCTACAGGACGGAAATATGAAGAATTAGGGGATATAGACCATTGCAGAGTATTTGATAGAGATACTTACTTCGATACCATGATAGCTGTGCATCACCTTAAGGTTGACTGGAAAGTCCCATGTTGCATAAAGTATAAATAAATACTTACCTATAAGCCGCGGTCGTTATAGCCAAATATTCAGTAGGTATTCGTATGAATTATTGCAGTCATGTAGTTTACAAGCTGTTCAAAACGTCTACTGCTGAAACAGGCCTACCCCGAGCTGGGAGAATTTTCCCACTTACATCGTGCTGGGCACGGGTGTTGGTGAGTATAAACACTGCAATAAAATCATATTATGCAGTTATACATATGTGCATGTCAAGGCAATGCTGATCCGGTTTTAACTTCTAAACAAACGTTATTTTAATTGACTGTTGAATGGGTTCTCTGAATACTAAAAGTAGGTACCTACTTATTACCTACTAGGGTACCAACTTAAGCTTTTTCATATTCGTTCGCAAATAAATCACTGCCTCGGGTAGCATTCCGATGTAATTTGGTGTTGTTATTTACATGTTTTTGCCATAAAAAATGTTGCCATTAATTGTATCATTACATAAGTAGTGAAATAAGAATTTATTCTTCCAAGAAAAGCCGGTCCGCAAGGCATTCTTGTGACCTTTCCGAATTGCCTGAAGTGAGGCTTTAGACTTCATTAAACGTAGGTACTATTAACTGACATATTTTTAACTGAAATGGGCTACTTTATACTAATTAATCTTTAATGACTGCGTTAGATAAGTATCTGGATAAAAACACGAAAAATATAACGTTTTTTTTCTGTGTAAGTATTCTGTGTACGAAAAATATTACGTGTTTGTTTCCCCCCAATATTTAAACGAGTTAATAATTTTTTTATTGCTTATCTGCTTTTATTTTTATGTTTCATGTTTTTATTATCTGGGTCAATTAAAAAAGGGACAAAGAATAGGTTACATCAGTTATATGCTAATTACACTACCTAATTAAGTTTACCTACCTGCTTAATTTAAATTATAATACCTACGTACTTATGTAGTATGCTTATCGTACTTGGCATCTCATAAACAGTAACTAGATATTAAATAGAATTCCGAAACACCTACTAATGTTAATTCTCGAATACCGATCCACAATAGTTCCAGCTATTACTGACTTTATCAATTAGTGTGACCACGCTCAATACTGTTAACTCAGGAAATGAAAAACTAAACGAACGCAATTAATGCAATATAGGAATCTGGTTAAAAACTATATGAATCAAATATATCATTAAAACTTGAGAAAATATGATAAATTACTAATAAAGTATGCTCTCGGTAGCTGGGTCTGTTTTTGTTGAGATTTTTTGAATTGTATCTAAGTCTGCAGAGAAAACTGACGTTTGGAGCGGCCATATTGGATTTTACCGTTGCAATTTGAACTTTGTTTCTTTGTGATAAGTATTAAGGAATGTTTCGTTAGGCGTAAGTATTTGTTCCGATCCCTCAGGTAATGACCAATTAGTGCAAACATTGGACTTATCTTCAATGAAGAGAGATTCTGTTACAGTGTTTTTTGTTCGGTGAACAAACTCATGAATGAAACGACGTGGAACGTTTCACAGACTAGTTCCAGTTGTTTTATTACTTAGTTAACTATGCTTGGGTACGTGCTTTATAATTCGGAAAACAAAGTACGGAAGCGTCTACCTAAACAGATTTTTTGTTGATTGTTAATAAGTCTAGATTTGTTAATATCTTAATTTTTTCCACTTATTCTTGATGGCAGATGGGGCCGAAAAGTGCTGGAGTGGAGACCACGGACTAGCAAGCGCAGCGTAGGACGTCCACCAACGAGGTGGACAGACGACCTTATAAAGGTCGCCGGAAGACGCTGGATGCAGGTCGCTTCCAACAGGTATCTGTGGAGATCAAAGGGGGAGGCCTATGTTCAGCAGTGGACGTCCTATGGCTGAGATGATGATGATGATGATGATGATTCTGTGCTTTTAAACATCACAAGATGACATCAGTTTTTGAGTGTGAGTGCGTCGTAAAGGGAGTTTCATTATTTTATTGATGTTTATGTTACAAATCAGTTTTGAGAGTCCGAGGAACATTTTATCCCAAATTGAACTAGGTACTTACATGCTGTTCCTGCAACTTCTCTCTAGACCCATTTACTGTTGTAAATGTGTCTATAGGTTGTAATGCTCTATTCTAGTATATCGAAGTTATTTATTAACATGTATAATAATCTTATCTAATCTCTTGATAACTGATCTACAACACAATTAAAGATATTAGCAATCAATTATCAAAGTATCGCCTTCACGAAACATTTATATGTAATTGGATCCCATTCATTTGAATGAACGCGTACTATACCGTTCAACACTTGCCTTAAAATATAATAACCACCTTTATTTTCTATGACATAAGTTTCATTTTTCATTGACAGGTGTCTCAGGTCGTTAATTTTAATGTAAACAGTCTCTTACCTAAGGTTGGGTCCAGTGGAATTACCCAATCTATATTTTCCGCCAATTTTCATTATTATAGTCTTTATGTGGTTGTGTTAAGGTTGAAAATTGCTTGGTATACAGTTTTTAAGTTTGCCGTTAAGTTTGTAGATTGTAGATCGGTTCCATCCTTTATATGGGAAATCTGCATCATTCTTATGCGCATGAGACTCGATGAAGTTCGGAGTTGAGTGTTGGGCACCTGAGTGAGTAATGATCAATGTAATGGCCTAATTGAACTGTTTATATGCCTAGGTACATAAGTTTAAGTACTAAGTAAGCCCTATGAATGAGGCTAGGTTCGAAATTGCTTGAGCACGATTGTTTGAAGAGATCTTATTACAATTTCTTGTAACTACTGCAGTTCTTCTTATTGTGACCTGTTAATAATATTGTTTAATTCAAATATAGATCTATAATTTAATGGCCAGATAGTTGCAGCATATTTCGTTAGTCGTTACAGGAAAATATCGGAGGAATTCAAAAGTATTCAAAAACCTTTACTACCCAATTCACTCAAGAGCAGTCGGGTTGAATAATATACATGTCCAAGTTAGATATTAATAAGTTAGATAGAGTCTCCATCGTGGAGAAGACGAGGCTTTCTTGGTAGTGGGAAATCATGGATGCAGTATGAGGAAGTGTCAGACTTTGACTAGACCCTTACTATACTCCTGGACTCTATCGTAATCCAGGTTTGCGGTACTTCTTTCGAATAATCCCACAAAGCCAAATTGTAGTTGTCAAATAATGATACACCGGAATATTAGTCAAAACTCCTTATAAGTATCTTGGCATTTAACAGATTAGAAAAAAAAACTATCAAAACAACACAGGATGTTACGTAAACTATATGACCTTTTTGCATACAAAATCCATTCTCAATGTGACATTAAACTTAAACTATGATAATGACGTCATAACGACTATCGACTTAATAATAAGCATTTCCGCTGCAGACAGAAATAGAATTATGCAAAACAAAAAGATAAGAAATTAAACAAAAGATGGGAAGAAAATCAAGTTAAAAGTGATAATGTTTTAAACTTCGGAGAAAAACTGCAATAAAATGAAAAAGTAGACAGGAATATTTGAACAGTAAAACAAGTAAGAAAATCCTAGGAAAAATTCATTCGGATGGGTATTTTTCATATAATGTAGACCTACGTCTACTATTTTTTCAGGTAATCCTGAGTACCTAATGCAATGGTTTCATAGTATTATTTTGCTAATGAAAAACAGTGATATAGGACCAGGACTACCTACTTATATATTTACATCGACGTTGATCATTTCTCCAAAATTTACATAGGTAGCTTATTTCTTTTTACGGTTTCCACGTGTGTATGCAGGTATACTTAATAGTTTCTATTTACTAACAGTCTCGTTTACATGCACAAACACCATAATTAGTATGTAAGCGGTGTTAATATCGCTACAACATATGAATCCATCATTAGCTTTATCTCTGATCTATCTTGTTTATGTTTCAATCACAGTTTCCCGCGTACCACAGACAACATCTTTCCACGAGTACACTAATATGGCCGAATAACCTTTTATGGTAGTACGAAGCTCCCGGCTGTCGTGACCAATACTGACTCATTATTTAAATGTTAGGCTACTGTTTAGCTTTTGATTTCATTTGTTATTTACGTTATTGAGTCATTTGGTTATATTCGACCTTTTTGGATATATTTGTTTTCATTTTCATTTCAGGTCTTTTTCATTTTCATTTGAAGTTTTTAATTTATGGTTGCAGCCAGTCGCTTCTTTTTTTAAATAGTTTTTTCATCCCACCATCTCGGAAAGAGTAGTTTTACCCTTTGATAACTGAGCGCAAAAGCCGTTTTTATCCTCTAGAGCGGCAAAGGGATTTGAATTTAGAACATCGTGTGCAACACTCCATTTGTGACAATCTTGATAAGACTTTTCAAACAAATACATACCTAATAAACAAATAAAATACTGCTTAAAATCATTATTCAATTAATTAAGTACATTCTATTATTGTTTTTACAGAGGTTTTTAACCTCGTTTCATTTTTAAACTGAGTTTTCAAATAAATGAACTTTAATAGGTACCTACTTCTTTTTAATTTGATACTCATATGTGCGCGCCATTTTGTTTTTTTTGCATTTAGTAATTTCCTCGATGAAGTGGAATGAAATTATTATTTTTTATTGTTTTGAGGTCGGTTTTAAACCTCATTACATTTTTTAACTGAGTTTTTGCATAAATAAATTTTAATATATAAAAAGAAAATGGTACGCACGGCAAATTAAAAAGATGTACCTACCGTACATCTTTTTAATTTGCCGTGCGTGCCATTTTCTTTTTTTGAGTTTAGAAATTTCCTCGATGAGGTGGGATGAAAAGTTACGTGTTGCACTCGAGTGCAAAGATTTTTCACCTTGTGCTCTTTTGTTTCCCTCGCTATCGCTCAGGATTCTAAAATTGAAACACGAGCATAGCGAGTGTTTACATTTTTTCGCTTGCTCGGTCATCAAAATTGAGCACGCGGTTAAAAAGCAACTTTGCACTCTTGTATAACAAATAACTATTTTTTGTTATAGAACATTGATTTCTGCATAAGACCTAATTTTGCATTGGGTGTTTTTTTTTTATATAATATTTTTTCTTTGTGGTAAGTAAAAGTTGGCGCCTTTGTGGTGTATGATTCGGATTATGAATAAGCTCGTTGGTTATTTATAAAATTGTTAGTATTTTTTTGCGGTTAATTTTGCGCATTTGAACTTGGTCTTAGGAATCATTGATGGTGTCTACCTATAACATCTATATTGTGATGAATAATCAATGAATAATTTTATTCTTTGTCACAAGACCACGCAATTTCAAAATAAGATCCAGAAGGATGACAAGCAGACCAAATTGGAAGCTGAAAAACAATAAAAGAGTAACTAGGTATTAATCCATTCCTGAACTTTTGGCTTGCTGAGTCAGATTTAAAAAAGTCATCGTTACAATACGACTTTAAACGATCTCTAAAGGTCGTGGTTTGGTATTACAAATATTTAATTTACTTTTATTGTGATTTAAAACTTTGGTCATACTTACCTAGGTACATGTTATAGGAGGTATGGGATTAAAAGAAATAATATACTGATTTGATATTGAAATATTTATTCTATACTTTAAATGGTACTTGGAAGCAATACGTCCGTCTAACAAGATCCCGTGACGCAGTGTGTGTAGAGTTAAATAAACAGTAGATTGTTCAGATAGAACAAAGAACAATGTTATCGAAAGTTAGGGGTATTAGTTTTTGCTTTATATAATCCAACACGCCCCCTCAAAAATTAATCCCTAACTTTTAGTCATTCGTTAGTTTACTATACAGTATCTAGTCTACAATTCAACATTACAAAGTGAATACCAACTTATAAATACGACGTAACATATTATACTTCCAAGTAAGGTCTGGGACAACTGTACAATAATGGTCCAACATTTGCTGCACAGGATCAGGGAAAACCCAGAAAAACCTGATCAGACCATTTCATAATGAAATTGTACTTAAATTAAAACTTATTCTATACCCAATCCTTTTCTCAGTCTTATAAAAGACACGACTGGTAAAGGTTTTGTCAACAAGTCTGCCAACTGGTTACCTGTGGAAATATAATTTAATTTTATTACATTTTTCTCAACTTGTTCTCTAGAGAAATGATATTTTATATCTATGTGTTTGGACCTTTTATGACTTGTTGGATTATTAGCTATGCTAATACATCCGTTATTATCTTCATATAAAATAATGGGCTTATTAATTTTTAAGTTTATGCTTTCTGCCAGAGACTTAAGCCATAATGCTTCTTTAACAGCTTCATATAAAGCCATATATTCGGATTCAGTAGACGAGACCGCTACTGATGTTTGTCTCTTTGTACACCATGTAATTGTATTTTGATCAAATAATTTAAACACATATCCAGTAGTGCTTTTCCTATCATTACAATCGTGGCCACCCCAATCTGAGTCGACATATCCACTTAGGATGTTATTGTAATTATTTCTTGTATATGTTAACTTCAAATCAATTGTGCCTTTGATATATCTTAAAACTCGCTTTAAGCATAACCACAATTCTTTATTGTTCTTATTTGTGTACCGACTTAAAATATTTACGCATGTACTTAAGTCCGGACGCGTACAAAGCATAATGTACATTAAACAACCGATCAGGTGACGGCATGGTGCGTCACACTTCTTATCAGCGTTAAGAGCTTCATAGTTTAATTTAAGCTCCATCGGTGTGTTTATAGGATTGCAATCACTCATATTAAATTTATTCAAAACGGTTTTAATGTAAGCACTTTGGTCTAAAGTAATTTTATCATGGTGTCTCTCTATTTTAATGCCCAAAAATAATTTGATATCGTGTAAGTCGGTCATTTCGAATTTAGTCATTAAATATGCTTTGAAATTATTCATTGTTTGCAAATCTGCACATGCTATAACCAAATCATCGACGTACAAGATTACGTAAATATTTTTAGAAATGTCTCCTTTACCTTTCATATATATACACCTATCTACTGGGGAGTTCTGAAAACCTATTTCTTTGAGACATTGTTCAAATGTTTCGTACCAACATCTAGCTGATTGTTTTAAGCCATAAAGAGCTTTGTTTAATTTGCATACGTAATTATCTTTACATTTTACACCTTCAGGAACTTTCATGTAGATTTCTTCCTTTAGTGTACCATTTAGAAATGCTGTTTTTACATCCATATGATGAATCAGTAAATTATATTGATTTGCGTAGCTAATTAAGAATCTAAAGCTTGCTATTCTAGCAACTGGTGCAAATGTTTCATTATAATCACTAAGATATTCTTGACTGAAACCTCTAGCGACAAGACGTGCCTTATATCTTGAAGGTTGACCTGAAACGTCATTTTTAATAGTGAATATCCATTTACAGTCTACAATATTTTTATTTGATGGTTTTGGTACTAATGTCCATGTATTATTTTTCTTAAGAGAATTGAGTTCTTCTCTGACTGCTTTTTCCCACTGATTCCTATCGTTCAGAGATTTAATTTCATTTAATGATTTTGGTATATTACTTGTGATGGATAACGCACTATAGACATCATAGTCATTTTTATTATATGATTTACGCGAACATGTTTTCAGTCTTTCACTTCTTCGTAAATTTAAAAATTCATCAGGTTTATCCTGATTTTTGTGTTTCAAACTACTCTCAGATTCATTTTCAGGTTCATTCGGTATTTCATGACTACCGATTTTTCGAATTTTACTTGTACTGCATTCATCAGATTGAGAGCTATCTGATTTAGGGCCAGAACTATGAGACTTATAAGACACTGATTTTGTTACGGAGTCATTATCAGTTTCGTCTTGGGAATATGTATTATTACTCCGTTCAGGTCGTAATGAAGGCCTAGATTCGATAAAATTAGTCTCATCAATTACAACGTCCCTTACAGTTTCATATTTTTCGAATTCTGTATTCCAAACTTTATAACCATTGGGTTCATAACCTACCAGTATTCCTTTCCACGACCTATTGTCAAATTTGTTTTTACTGGTTTTATTATGAACATATACAGTTGAACCGAAAACTCTGAGATTTTTAACGCTTGGTTTCCTATCATGCCACATCTCGTATGGTGTCTTTGATTGACTTAAAGCTTTCGTAGGCGTAATATTTATTAAATAAACTGCAGTTAAAACTGCATTTCCCCAAAAACGTTTTGATGCTTTAGTGCCATTTAACATAGCACGAGCTTTTTCTGTTATTGTGCGAACCATACGTTCTGCAACACCATTTAACTGTGGGGTCCTAGGAACTGTTAAATGATAGCTTATGCCTCTTTCTCTACAGTAGTTTTTCATTTCGGTGGATAAGTATTCACCACCGTTATCACTATAAAGATTTACTACTTTGAAATTGAATTTAGCCTCACTTTTAGCGACATAGTCTTTAAAAGCTGTAAACACTTCTGATTTGTAAGTTAACATATACACCACACAATAATGTGTGTATTCATCAACAAATAAAACAAAATAATTTCTGTTATCTATTGTTGGAGGTGTTATAGGACCACAAACATCTGAATGCACAATAAACAGAGGGCGTTTAATGTAACTTTTGTCTTTAACTTTATTAAAAGGCAGGCGAGTCTGCTTCCCATTTATGCATGCTTCACACAACTTATCATTTGGAGTTACGGTATTTATTTCATCTAAGTCATCAATCATATTATGACATTTTAACTGCAGGAATTTAGTTTTACTTATATGTCCTAGGCGTTGATGCCATAATTCATATTTATTTTCATTAACATAACATGCTTGGGAAGCGGATTCCCCTTTTATTACTGGTATTTTAAACTCTAGAACTATAAGATTATTCAATGTCTTACCTTTCATGATGATTTTACCTTCCTTTGTAATTTGTGTGCCTTTGTCATCAAATATTATGGTGAATCCTGCTTGCTGCATCTTTGATACCGATATTAAATTATATGGTACTTCGGCACAGAACAATACATTTGTAAGTATTCCTTGCACTCCTGTTTGACTGATAAGATTTATGTTTCCCCTTTTAGTTGCTGAAATAAATGTATTGTTTTTAGCTACTGAAATTTTTAAAGGAGGATTTAAACATTCAAACGATGTGAAGAGATCATCTCTATTTGTGATGTGATCAGACGCTCCTGAATCTAATAGGAATTTAATTGTCGAGTGGTCTTTTTCATAATGGTATGCGCTTGTCATGAACGCAAATCCTGAAAAAGAAGAATTCGAGGTCGTTCCCTCTTGCAGGGCAATAGTTTGGACTTGTCTTGTCCTTTCTGGGGCATTGTTTTGTATATTTGTCTGTCTTTTGAAATAGAAACAATCCTGTTTCTTGTGTCCTTTGCGTCCACAGTAATGACATTTCACAAATTTTTGTTTGTTTGTTTTCTTGAATGTTGTATTCTTCAAATAGTTTTGTTTTGTGCGATTGTATCTGTTTTTATTATATTTTTCTTCAACATGGAGTATCTTTAAACTGGTATCACGACTCTCGTTTTTTAATTTTACTTCGTGATCTAATAGTCTAGTTTTTACAAAACCGAGAGTGATATTTTCTTCAGATAGTGTCTCAATTGCAGTGATAACGCCATCATATGTATTCGGGAGAGTAAGTAATAAATGAGCTACTTTGTCCGTTTCCTCTAATTTAGCTCCAGCAGCTGATAATTCTGTCAGCAGATCGTCAAATGTTGAGAAGTGTTTGATCAAGGGTATATCGGCTTTTAATTTTAATCCCAATAATTGTTTTCTCAGCGCTAATTGAGTTGCTACACTTTTCCTTTCATAGATCGCGTCAAAATGTTTAAAAACTGCTTGAGCAGTCCCATTTTCATTAATATAATTAAGATATGAGTCCGCCAAATATTCGACTATAATACTTTTGGCTGCCTTATTATTCTTTTCCCACTCAGCGGATCGCGTTCCAGGAATTTCTTCGTCAATAACACTGAGCAAGTTTAACTCTGAAAGCAGTGTACGAATTCTAAATTTCCATACACTGTACTTTTCTCCATTAAAAGGCTTAATGTTTCTTTTCACTTTTTCCATTGTCACAACTTTATTTTTATTTACAACTATGCACTTTACTGTCACTACGCACTACTGAATGTTCTCACTACTAAATGTCCTTTTTCGCACTGGGCCCATAACCTATAGGAGGTATGGGATTAAAAGAAATAATATACTGATTTGATATTGAAATATTTATTCTATACTTTAAATGGTACTTGGAAGCAATACGTCCGTCTAACAAGATCCCGTGACGCAGTGTGTGTAGAGTTAAATAAACAGTAGATTGTTCAGATAGAACAAAGAACAATGTTATCGAAAGTTAGGGGTATTAGTTTTTGCTTTATATAATCCAACACATGTAATAGGATTACGCGGGGATTCTCGCAAAATGTCCTTCAGTAGGTATCTTGTAGATTCGAACGATTTAAGCTTTTATTTTGTATACGATCTGCGCTTTATCTTTCATACTTTATTTATTTAGATATTCTGGGCGATTTCGGTGTCTGCAAAGCTTACTTTATTTATCCTTTTTTGAGTAATTCCTTGAGTTCGTGTGCTCTTAGGCTTTAGGAATATTTTTTAGGAAACAACAATACGTACGTAGGTATACGACATAATTTAATTGATATTGACGTGATTGATACAGTAGACATATTTCCTACTACGCAATAGGCTCGTCCGGAAATCGCGGCCCTCAAGACAATGATGCTTACATCCTACCATCTTTAAACTGTTCATCCAAATTGTAATGCCACCTACTTTAATACCACCTCAATTATAGACTGCAGTAAAAAAATGGAGTTCGTTAGCATTGTACCATGGACTGTACCTAGGCGTCTGATACTCGCTCACCATTCCAAATACGACTATGTCAGGTGGAGCGACCCTATAAGACAACCAACATAACAATACCAACGGCTAGGATAAATCAAACCTTATTGCTGAGCCATAAAGGTGTGTGACACAATTTGAGCAGCAAAAACCCGGTTGTCGTAGACCACGTCGTGTGCAAAAGATCACGACCAATAGTTCATATTGTATTTCTTTATAAACGTCAACAAAAATGAGCGCATGTCCATATATAAAAATTTGCTAGGACATAATGGTGTGAGTTGGCACGCGTGTGTGTATCTAGTTTGGTAAACCTTGGTACCTTCGTGGGAATGTTATGGTTTTCTACGTTCTTACTTTGTGCCAATTTGAAGCTTTCACAAGTTTGGAAAGAATAAGGAGAATTGAAGCCTTCAAACGTTTGGAAATGAAGATTGGTGAAGTAAGTCTTTTAAAAACTTTGAACTGTCACATGGAAATTACTTCGTTTGAAGTTTCTGCTGAAAAAATCTTGCTGTCCAAAAATTGTAGGCTCTCCTTTTTTCTTCTTAAATGATCAATGATAAAAAGTTTTCGTAGAACAATAGTTTATGCATGAAGATAGGCATAGTCCCTTAATTTTGTCTTGATTTGTGATGATATGTCTCTGGTTCACATAAGGATCTTGAGAGCCATTAGAATGTCAAAATTATGTGAAGCTTTTCTGATTCACACTTTTGAGTAACTTAACAAAATCCCATGAAATGTGTCAATCATGAATCATGATCACCATAACTCACCATCTATTTGGCCATTAACATAGGGTTCCTCAAACTTGTATGAATCATCATCATCAAATCTAAAATCTTTCACGAACGTGTTAGACTTAATTTTATAGCCAAAGGCTTATTTGTTTCTCAGAACTGAATTCGTAGCATAATTTCTGGCGTCATTTAATGACGATTAGCGCAATTATTCGTTTTAAAATGACAGTTATTTTTTAAATTACTTGATTAGGTTAATTTGTCGATTAGCATACCAGTTAACGGCACTTATTTTCTTAGCTTGCTCTGACTACTTCTACTCATATTAGTTTACATCTTAAAATAAGTACCTACAAATAGTGTACCTACTTTTAAGGAGTAGTTAAGTACCTACTTTGTGCGTTAACAAGTAATTTGCCTAATTTGAATTGAAAAAAAATATCAATAATTAAGACATTTAATAGAGTGAAGACTCCTTGACAATCAAAGATTAAACATTTATTAGTTCTTATTAACACGAACGCGCCTAATATAATCATCATAAAAAAATAGAGCCAAGGTATTAAAATCGTCGTCCAGCCACCATAAAAGCATGATCCAGTCACTACTTATAATCGATGTCAAGCTGTCGAGAAATAACAACACTATATAAATTGATGTGATAATTGCTACCGTGATCATTTTTCCCGCCATATTTGGATATTCGCGCGAAAACATTGTTAGAAAAAGGCTGCTAAGGTTTTATTGGTCTGTCGTTATTATCATTGAATTAAACATTAAAAAGTACTTGTTTCGTAGAAAAGAAGAATATGGGTAGGTACATGATCTAATTTGAACTGACCTAATTGATATTTGGCTTCCTCAAAATGCAAGTTGGACCAAAAATGTCACCTTGAGGAATTCAATCTTTTCATTAAGTTGATTTGAAAATTCGGTGGCTATAAATTTGATTTGGTAATGGTTAAGGATACTTCTGGTTGAAATTTCGTAAGTTAAGCTAACTAGCTGTATTCAGAATTCAGCTTCGTATGCCATGTCGTCATCTAACGATGTTGATTGATACGCGATTAACTGTTAGCACTCTCTCAACGTAAAAGGATAAGCTGTAGATTGCGTATATTCAAACATAGTATTACTTAATATTAGAGATGTAAATTCAGTTAGGTGGTCCGTGTGATTGAACTGCTGAAATGAGCATGGTAGGTATAGTAAGCCTGTTAAAATTGCGACGAAAGAATCTCGGGCTGCTATTGAATGCACTATCTTCAATCTAATTAACCATTAAGCCCATGCACTCTGCAATGTAGGTAATTAGAACTTACCTATCTCAAAATGGAAAACCGAACTAATCTGCATTGAATTCATATTAATTTGTCTCACCTCTGCCTACTTTAGAAATATTTAGTCTACATACGGCCAAAGAAATCTAAATAAGGCAATAAAACCTATTTGTTTAAAGTGGTCCGAATAAATTTGGTCCACTTTACGAGTGTACTTACGTGGGACACGGATGAAAGACACATTAAAGAACTCAGGTAATAAAAACTCAGTACAAACCCACTGAAACGGCATACTTAATGTTAGAAAAACCAAATACGCTTCCGAACTGGCAATAAAACCAATTAATTTCATACATAATTTATAAGTTTACACAAAAAACGGAGTCTTAACGAATCTACTTGATTCTTACGTGAGAATTTCTCGTATAAAATGGCAATAATCAATGTTTTGTGTCATTAAGCTGTGGATAAATATCCTCTAGGTAGCGGCATAAAGTATTTGGCACCCAGCAGGAACAGGCGTTAGGAAGGCTGACGACAGTTTTTGCGTAGCTGGAATCCTGTGTAACGATTACTTAGTAAAGTCTCGCTGTTTGCGCTTAAGCCTTTTAAATATTTGCTTATTTATAAGGGGCTGTTTATACTGTACCTATTTTAGATTGTAATACTCGTAAGCGTAGATACGGTTACGAAAGATGAGTACCTAAGTAGTATGCGTTGGGAATTCGCTGTACCAAGTCCATCTTGATTATTTCAGGGTCTTCAAAACAAGAGTGTGATGTCCAATGGGTATGGGACCCAAGCACCCATAATTTCATACATCACTCTTTCATCTTTGCGACTTTTGACAGGTACTATAATTAGAACGTAAAAATGCCTACATAAATTGATATTCACTTCAATAACTGTTTAAAGATCCCTTCCCTAAAATGTGTATGTGTGGTATTTACCACACTTGTCATTGCCAAACCGACTGCCAAAAAGGGCTTAGTATTTTTAAAATATTTTCACAGATCTAGGATAAATAAAAACCATTAGATACGTTAAGCTAGGCCTTACAAGTCAGCGGGCGGTGTGTCTCGACGCGGGGCGCTCTCGGCAGTGTGAGAAAAATATCCTAACCCTCACCTAGATCGACAGGCGCCGTCAGCGCTTCGGCTGTCCTTTACCACGCTATTTATTGCAAACCGTGAGATATGACGCGGTTATGCACCGGGTTAATGCTATTACGTTTTTTTGTAGCCAAGCAATTTGTATTTGCGTTTGTTTTCATGTAATTATAGTGGGTCATATTGACTTAGTTGTAGAATAGGGTCTTCTTTGGGAGAATTTCTGTTTGGGCGCTTAGTAGTGTCCGTAGGTTGATAATATGCTGATGTTTTTCCCCGTTTCCTGTCCAGTTTTAAAGAATGGCTTCATTACTTTATATCTGGTCCCTTCAAAATTACCTGCCTACACAAAGAGGCATTCACCTTAAAAGTTCAACAAAGAGCAGAATCTCATTCAAAGGACCACCAGGAAAAGAATCAAAATTATTAATAAGCTCCATATATACCAAAACTGGGTATTGTATTGTATCGTTGAATAAGTATTTTTGCTTGCCTTATTTACCTACTCAAAAGCGCGTTTTGATGCCCACGCTTGCCGCCAACAGAGTTCGACAAAAATGTCGTTTTACTGCATACATTGTGATGTCAGATGACCTTGCAAACAGCACGTGTGAGACCTCCGTGGTTTAAAGGTTTTGGATCATTAATCTGGCTACCATCTCATCTATATATCTATATTCTATATACATATAATAAATCTGTAAAAAAACTGTGTCTGTACATTGAATATATTTAAAAAATAATAATTGGGTGGGGTTTAGAAACAGTAATGGAGCACAAATCCAAAAAAAAAATTCTGTCTGTTTGTCTGTATGTCTGTATGTCTGTTTGTTTGTACACGCTAATCTTCGGAACTACTGAACGGATTTCAATGATTTTTTCTTTGTTGTATCAGTATTAAGCCTGGTCAACATATAGGCTATAATATATCTTCGAAACTTGAAGACCTGATGCAGAACTCCAACAGACCAACAAAACTATAAGAGATATAAAAATGGTGCCATGGCAAAAATTGTTTCATGTGATGAGCATTTTTAGTTGAGATAATAAATTTGAAGATCTGGAACACCTGATGTGGAACCCCAAGAGCCCAGCTTCTCTGTACCATATACAGGTATGGCGTTTTAGCAAAAGTTGTTCAATTTGATAAGCACTTTCTATTGACTTATACAAATTGAAGATCTAAAACACCTGATGTGGAACTCCAGGTGCCCAGCTAGACTATAGCATATAGAGGTATGACGTTTTAGCAAAAGTTGTTCAATCTGATAAGCACTCTCTGTTGACTTATACAAATTGAAGGTGTAAAACACCTGATGTGGAACTCCAGGAGTCCAGCTAGACTATAGCATATGAAGATATGACGTTTTAGCAAAAGTGGTTCAATCTGATAAGCACTCTCTATTGATGTATAAACATCGAAGATCTGGAACACCTGATATGAAACTTCAAGAGCAATACTACACTTGAAATGTATAGAAATGAATGTTATGAAATAGGTATGGTGAATCCTATCCTAAAATAATGGACACGTATTTTTCTTTTCTCTCTCTCTCACAAACAAATAATAACGAAGATACAACAACGCTTCGTTAAGTCACTGCTTAGTACAAATTTTACATACTTAGACGTGGCGTCACGAGCCCTCACTCTCCGACTTTGTTGCGTTATATCTCATTATTATTTTGTATGTCTCTTCCAGACCTCGGGACTACAGAGTTCCGAATATTTGGGAGGCAAACGTGGGGCCGAAGCCAACACGCTGAAGCCCTTTTGAGACAACTTTAATGAAATGGTGACACAATACCGTCGATTATCCCTTTATACACTATAGAAATGAACCCAAGGACATTCACCGGTGGACGTCGTTAAAAAAAAGACAATCCCCGGTTCTGTGCTAAACTATTGCTAACTATTGAGGGAAACTACTTGGGCTATTTGTGATGGGATGTTAGTGGATGTCAATGGTACATGTAAAAATGGCAGGTGGAGACTCGCCACCTCACTTACTGGGCCCCCGGGAACCTGAAGCGTGAGGATACCTCGGCGGACTTTAAACACAGATTACGCGCTCCCTGTGCTTACCATGAGGCACCTACCCTCCGAGCAGGGCTACTAATCCTGCTCTAGCGACTCCACTCTGGACGGCCAAGCCAAGCCAGAGGCGTGAGACCTACCCCCGTCATGGTTCACTCCGACCGGCCGGAGATGGGGGATACTCTCCCTGGAGAACTCAGCATATAGTATAGCCCCGCGGGGTTGCTCCCCGTCATCAGCCTCAGATGTCCTGCGGTGCCTATATCTCATTATTATTGTCGTTATTATCTCAAGAGCCTTTGTCCCAATTATGTTATGGTCGACTTCCAGTCACGATGCAACTGAGTACCAGTGTTTTACAAGGAGCGACTGCCTATCTGACCTCCACAACCTGGTTACCCGCTCAACCCAACATACCTTGGTAAGACTTACTGGCTTCTGACTACCCATAACGACTGCCAAGAATGTTCAATGACAGCCGGAACCTACAGTTTAACATCCCCTCCAAATAACGGTTATTGGTATCCAAAATATACGTAGAAAGTACATACGAACTTAGAAAAGTTGCATTGGCAGGCACTTGCCAGACCTGGAATCAAAGACGCACGCTCATACTTGAGAGATTGGTTCTCTACCCACTAAACCACCACGACTTCCACTAAGTCACCACGACCTTGTCATCTATTTAATGTTTTTTTTACGTAATAATACGTGTAACATTTTTGCCACATAACTTAAATGCAGACTTATTAGAATCACTACTTTTATCCCTATGATCACGCCTATTGCGGTTCAGTTCTCAGCGTTTTGTTTAGTCCAATTTAATTAAATATATGGAACGTTTCTAATGTTTATCCGTATTCCGTTGTTTTCAAGTCAACGGGCCCTTAAAATTCAATATCAGACGGTTCAGATCTTTGATTTTGCTGACCCCGTAGTCGCTGGCATAAGGGACAGGATCCGCGTACGAAGTCGCGGGCAGAAGCTAGTCTTCAATAAAAAACTTTCTCTGAGTGTGAGGACATTTTTACGGGCGTCTTTTTAGCTCTTGCAGTGTACCTACTTATACTTAGTGCCGTTTTTGAAAAGCTGCAATCTGACCAGAATATACCTATATATTCTTGGTTTTCAAAGAACAACCTGGGGCCCGATTCTCCTAAGTTAATAATGTCAAAATCGAATAGAAATCAAATCGCAATATGATCGTAATAGCAGTTTTAACCATATCGGGCATTCTGCTACTAATAAAAGACCAATCGTATTCGATTGACATTTGATTGGTGTGCTATTGGTTTGCTATTTTGGTGATTTTGGTCTATACAGTAGTTTACTCTGCAATCTTATTGCAATAGTTCATCATTTGCAGACAAAATGATTCATTATTGAATGACAGAAAAGGATAAAAACGTTTATTTCAAAGAAAAAATAGCGGAATGCCACATACGTTTCAACCGTAATCGAGTCGGGATTGGATCGCAGTCGAACGTGAATCGTAGGTATGTTGCTTAAGTAAAATTAGGAGAATCGGGCCCCTGCATTTTTGCTCTCAGCTAAAAGCTTTGCCTTTACTCATTTTTTCGACTAAAGATACTGAGGTACCTACTATTAGTAGGTAGGCAGGTATGCAAGTATTTTCAGGCGTTACATCTTGCAATGGTCATGGTGCACAACACCTTACCGAAAAAATGATTAAAGCAAAGAGTCTTTATTTGCCTCGAAAGTAAGTGATTTGTTTGACCTTAGCGACTAGGTATTGCACGAGTTTTACATGATAAATATACATAATGGATGACAGTGTTAATCGTGTACGTAACAACATCAATAAATATTGTGGTTATCAATTAAATCATCAATGAACTCAATTTTTATGGTCGACATTTATGATCGAGAAACAAGACCCATAAACATGGATTTTTAATAGCCATAGGTGCAAAAATATTTTTATTATGGTCACACTAGCGTATTTTACCTTACCTTTACGGCCAGTTATATGCATTATGTGCTAAATAGACGTATTCGTTTTATAAATAATTTTCCTTTACATAAAATGAGTCACTATTTTAATTACACAGAACTGTTTTTATTTTGCTCATTTATTTTTAATCTTTATCCTTTAATTCTAAGTATAAATGCGCATGTATTTACAACTAAGTAGTTCCAATGGCCTACTAGTATGATTGACCCATTCAACTATGGCCTGCTTTTAACTCACTTTTAATTATCAATTATAAATAAAGACACGTAATAGTAAATGTTTTGTTTTTGTTCATGTCAGAGGTTTAAAGTAAGTCTAAAAAATCGGTAAAAAAACTTTTAAGTTAAACGGTTTTATCTTATGTGCACTGAAAACTAGAAAATAAAAAAATAGTTACTTACCTGTCAACCTACGTAGGTGGTCCCGGTCATATTAAACTAAAATAAAAACGTGGGGCCCATTAACTATTGCTGTAGTACTTTCTTCTAGAGGTATAATAGGTGTGGATTGCATCGACTTACTATAATCGTAACTGGAGATTTTGACAATCAATAATCAGCCGTAGCGGCTTCACCAGCGAACGCCGAGCTCATGATCTACCAAAGTATAAAGATATGCTTTGCCATAGGTAGGATTTCACAGGGGCCCCACGTTTTTATTTTAGTTTAATATGACCGGGACCACCTACGTAGGTTGACAGGTAAGTAACTATTTTTTATTTTCTAGTTTTCAGTGCACATAAGATAAAACCGTTTAACTTAAAAGTTTTTTTACCGATTTTTTATTTTCTAGTTTTTAGTATTTAATGAAAATGCGTACCGAATATTCCTCATTCTATCTAATTCATTTAGTGTATCATTATTACACGGTCTCTTACCTGACAATTTATTACAATCTAATTCCTCAATACATAGCCCTTCCAGATACTTTTTTTTTTAACAACCCCAAAAATCATCACATGACCTCTCCTGCTGTGGGTCAGCAGCGGTGAGGGAGTGTCAGACTCTTGACTAGAAACCGTTTTGTTCCGTCGTAGGCCTTTTATGTACCAGGGCCGCGGTAACTCTTTCGAACAATCTCGCAGCCCAGGCAGGCCTTGGCCCTGTTGGGCCCCGCTGGAGTTACTGACAGTTTTCTACTTGTGAAGCCCTTTCATTTGATACCCGTATTGGTGGGATTGATAAAAAATTGTTATCAGCCATTTGGTAGCGGCGGCCATCTTAGATTTCAATTTTGCATAGTAAAGTAAAACCCATGTTGATGGGATTTATAAAACTTAAGTTATCCGCCATTTTGTAGAGGCCGCCATCTTGGATTTTAATTTTATATAGTACATTGTATTCTACTGGTTGAGAACTTTCATTTGATACCCATATTGATGGGATTGATAAAACCTACGTTATCCGCCATTTTGTAGCGGTCGCCATCTTGGATTTCATTTTTTATAGTAAATTGTATTCTACTTGTTGAGTCCTTTCATTTGATACCCATGTTGATGGGATTTATAAAACCTAAGTTATCCGCCATTTTGTAGAGGCCGCCATCTTGGATTTTAATTTTATATAGTACATTGTATTCTACTGGTTGAGAACTTTCATTTGATACCCATATTGATGGGATTGATAAAACCTACGTTATCCGCCATTTTGTAGCGGCCGCCATCTTGGATTTCAATTTTTTATAGTATATTGAATTCTGCTTGTTGAGCCCTTTCATTTGATACCCATATTGATGGGATTGATAAAATCTACGTTATCCGCCATTTTGTGCCGGCGGCCATATTGGATTTACAATGTTATTGATATTACTATATTGTATTGTCATCGGAATTAAAGGTGTATACAAAATTTCAGATTAATCGGTTGACAGGAAGAGGGTGAAATTTGAATTACTAAATTTGACCCAAGAATGAATAAATAAAACAAACGGGGTAAGCTAAATAAAACCGTTTAATAAAAAGGTGAATTTAAGAATCGTAAAAATCTTATATGGTAATTAGTAAAAATAATACTTACCTACTTATCGTGTTACAAAATATGAAGTAACGTAGTGTCAAGTGTGTAATGCGTTTACCATATTTGTCTCATGTTGACACTTTGAGTCATGTTATTTTTCAGCACAAGATAAGCTTTTGATTAATTAAAGACTTAAATATTGTTGACGGTTTTCCTTATTTTGCTAAATATTCCTGCGTAGCCTGATTTCGTAATTTGAGTTAAACGTAAATTCGAATTTAGAACGGATCTTGGGGATAAATAAGGGTAATGAACTCTTTGCTTCAAGGTTTTTTTTTTATAATAGGCATGATGACAGTAATCAAAAATCATTAAAATAATATATTTATTAAATTAAACTTGAAGCTTGGAATATAAAACGCGCATTGATTTCTTTATTAATAATGTGATTAATATGTATTTTTATAAAATAAAATTACGAAATAAGGCAATCCGCCATGATATCTTGAACACCAATCAGAGCTCGTGACGTCATCTCTCAAAACAACTCGCGCGAAAGTGCGCTAACGTCACATTTCGTTATTGTGAACTTCCACTGCGATCTTTGTTTTTAATTAATTAATTGTTTATAACACGAGTTATGGAGCCCGGATTTATCAAGGCAAACAGCGCTAATTTGCCTAGAATTGATATCATAATGCTGGGAAAGTTTTTGGCATCAAATAAAGATTTTTGTTCAGCTGAATTTAGAAATGTTAAAACTTCCATGTAAGTATACTAGTTTAATTAAAAAACAATGAGAGATGAAACTTAACCTCGAAATAGTTATTTACATTATAAACTATGCTAGAATCTAGAGAACTATGTAATAACTTACATCAAAGTGATCTTCAGAAAAATAAAGTTGTACCCTGGGCAATATTGCTTTTGAAGCTCGCCTTGCAAGTTTAAGTCACTTGTTTCGTATTTTTTTATTGTGAGGAACGTACACAAATAACTTATCAGGAGTTGTTTTGCATGTCTTCTTACACTGAGGGACCCCACAACACGTATGCCGTTTCGAATTCATATTTAATAACACAAAAAACTTAATTATTGCACGAGCGTTGTTTACTTGCGTCTTGTAATTTCAGTCGTGACGTCACAAGTGACGACATGACACTGACAAGCGTTTTCGCGCCGGATTCAAAGTGGACAGAGAAAAATGCAATTATTTGATAAAAAAACTTCGCATTTTCTTAAAATTAATAATTTTTCATATAAAATAGACGTATACCTACATCATACAAAGGAATTTAAAAATTTGTCATCATGCCTATTATGAATGACGTTTTGATTTGATTTCGGCATTAAGTTGAGAGCTTTCAAATGCTTATAGAATTTCAGTTTTGTTAAATACCCGTTACCCGTTGTTTTGTTAGCACTCGCTCAACTACCTTCAAAACAAAAACGGCGAATAAAGTTACTGCCTCACTAGTAAATAAAAAATAACCAAGGTGTCTGTAACGTGTAAAAACTACAACAATAAACAAAATTATATAGTGTCAATCTAAGCCAAACTTCGAACAGTTTTGTCCTAAAAAGGCACAACCATTCTATATGGCATTGCCAATACTTTAATCAGTACTCCATCTACGTCCAGGTTCATGTATAACTGTCAACGTGAATACAAAATCATAATAATATGTGATCATGATTCGCAGACCGCTTCGCCGTCACGTCAGATAATCGAATAATTCAGGGAACTGTCATGGCTACCGTATTTGGCGGGAAAGCAATCCGCTTAAGCCCAAATGGGCATGTGGGATACTACTCTTTGGTTCTTTATTGCATGACATGGTGTTGCATAAGTATAAAAGTGTTGCATTTTTACCTAACCCAACGGGCTTTAACTTAGGTACATTACGTAATAAGGCGTCAGAGTTTTATTTGACGTTAAAGCATAGGTAATTCGCTGTTTCTTACATACAAGATAGTGGAAGCTAAGTTGGTAAAAAAATGGTGGTCACAAGGAGTGCATATTCCATTAAGTTTAACTAGGTAAGTATTAAATCTCAGACTCATTTCGACGAGCAGGCTTAATACAATTTAATATCTGTATCTTACAAAATAGGGCAAAACCGCATTAACCCTCAAGTAAGAACGAAGACTGTAGATGTCCATGCAGATTTGTATGCAAAAGGGAGTAAGTATTGTGAGTAATTAACTGAGACCCTTAATAGGTTTATAATTGACGCAATCAGATCGTAAAATAGTAAGTCACACCTTACTTCACTATAACATATCTTAGATAATTGAACGACTGGTGTTTACGATGCTTAGAACAACTTGTTTTAGTATTGATTGAAAATGATGGGTGGCAGCTTTCTACAGAAGGTATGTGTCACTCAGAATTGGAATTCCAAATGAATCACGGATTTAACAACAGCAATTAATTTGTACTGAGAATTTTCTAAATATAAATCCTGTAAGTGTCTGTGCTTCGGTTGAAAACATTTATTTGGACTTTGGATTTTTATGACCAAATTGAAAATGGAAGCTTTGAATAACTGAGACCCACTTTTGGACATAAGTACATACTTATTTTAAGAACTTTATTGTGGTTTTTTTTGAAAAGGGATCAGTTAAAAAAACGATTCCAAACTAAATAGGTGAAGTCAGAACCGTAAAATTCAGTGGAACAGATTACACGCAAAATTAACGAGGCGCAGTAGTAAAAAGCTATTACATTCGTCTTGGTTCCAGCAACTTGTATCGAAACAATGAGAGAGATCGACGCGTGGGCATTGGGCGGCTACATCATTTATAAGGCGTAGCTATACTGAGTAGTAGAAAAAACAAATAATATCTAATAATCTATACATATAATAAATCTGTAAAAAAACTGTGTCTGTACATTGAATATATTAAAAAAATAATAATTGGGTGGGGTTTAGAAACAGTAATGGAGCACAAATCCAAAAAAAAAATTGTCTTTATGTCTGTATGTCTGTTTGTTTGTACACGCTAATCTTCTGAACTACTGAACGGATTTCAATGATTTTTTCTTTGTTGTATCAGTATTAAGCCTGGTCAACATATAGGCTATAATTTATCTTCGAAACTTGAAGACCTGATGCAGAACTCCAACAGACCAATAAAACTATAAGAGATACAAATATGGTGCCGTGGCAAAAATTGTTTCATTTGATGAGCATTTTCAGCTGAGATAATAAATTTTAAGATCTGGAACACCTGATGTGGAACCCCAAGAGCCCAGCTTCTCTGTACCATATACAGGTATGACGTTTTAGCAAAAGTTGTTCAATTATCCCTTTATACACTATAGAAATGAATCCAAGGACAATCCTCGGTGGACGTCGTTAAAAAAAAAGACAATCCCCGGTTCTGTGCTAAACTATTGCTAACTATGGAGGAAAACTACTTGGGCTATTGTGATGGGATGTTAGTGGATGACAATGTATTAGGTACATGTAAAAACGGCAGGTGGAGACTCGCCACCTCACTTACTGGGCCCCCGGGAACCAGTCACTGAATAGCAACAAGAGGGCAACAGGGATATGAGCGGCTGAAGGGTGAGGATACCTCGGCGGACTTTAAACGTAGATTACGCGCTCCCTGTGCTTACCATGAGGCACCTACCCTCCGAGCAAGGCTACTAATCCTGCTCTAGCGACGGCTCCACTCTGGACGGCCAAGCCAAGCCAGAGGCGTGAGATCTACCCCCGTCATAGTTTACTCCGACCGGCCGGAGATGGGGGACAGTATACACTCCCTGAAGAACTCAGTATATATAGCCCCGCGGGGTCGCTACTCCCCGTCATCAGCCTCAGATGTCCTGCGGTGCCTATATCTCATTATTATTGTCGTTATTATCTCAAGAGCCTTTGTCCCAATTATGTTAGGGTCGACTTCCAGTCACGATGCAACTGAGTACCAGTATTTTACAAGGAGCGACTGCCTATCTGACCTCCACAACCCGGTTACCCACTCAAACCAACACCCCTTGGTAAGACTTACTGGCTTCTGACTACCCATAACGACTGCCAAGAATGTTCAATGACAGCCGGAACCTACAGTTTAACATCCCCTCCAAATAATGGTCATTGGTATCCAAAATATACGTAGAAAGTACATACGAACTTAGAAAAGTTGCATTGGCAGGCACTTACCAGACCTGGAATCAAAGACGCACGCTCATACTTAAGAGATTGGTTCTCTACCCACTAAACCACCACGAATTCCACTAAGTCACCACGACTTTGTCATCTATTTAATGTTTATTTACGTAATATTTTTGCCACACACAACTTAAATGCGGACTAATTAGAATCACTACTTTTATCCCTATGTTCACGTCTATTGCGACTATTCAGATCTTTGATTTTGCTGACCCCGTAGTCGCTGGCATAAGGGACAGGATCCGCGTACGAAGTCGCGGGCAGAAGCTAGTCCTTAGTAAATGCGAAAATCTGACTATCTTACTTTCGGTTACAATAAGTATCTAGTACACTAGGGACATAAGAATGTATCGTTTTACCTAAACCATCACGAGAATAAGAACCTATGCAACGGCCATTCTCATTATCAGCCTTTTCGTCTTTCTCCATTGGGTCCTGACTGGCCATTTCTCAAGCAGGTACCTAAGTACAGAAAAGAATGCACGTCACTGACTCTTATTTTTTTCTTCTTCATTACTGAAAAGAGAGAGGGGAAAGTTCATTTTTAAATTGCCCTTAAGCTAGGCTAACTTCTATACACCTTCATTCATTGGGAAACCGAGATAAGGCTTGACGGCGCAAAACAGTTTACCCATTTTAGTTAAATTCCATCCATGTAAGTAGGCACCTAGGTTCTTGCCTTAGACTTTTGTGAAGGTATCAGGTCCACAGTAAGTTTTTCGTATCATAGCTTATTTGTTTACCACTCGGCTAGATTAGCCATCTTCGAATAAATAGCGATTTGTTCAGAGAAATGACTCCCTACAGTTGACTTTCAATGAAATGCCCTATGAGTTAACGATGTGTGATTATCAAAATTGCCATTTTGTTTTCAGTTTTCTGGGACTATGAAACTATGAGGATAATTTGTTTAGTGTTTAAGTTGAAGGGAATTCTTACCTATCATGTATTTATTTATACTAAGGTGTAAATAAAAGGTTTCAATAAAAATAAATGTGAAAGTGATTGAACTTGACCGCTTATCAGATCTTGTTTCGATTTTACTCGAACTTGTCCGTTTTGTAAACATGTTTTGGCGGGATCTTCGCAGAATTTTGTGGTGTAATTATTGAATTCGCGAAGCAGAATTATCTCTCATTGGAATTGTTAAAAATGTAAGATACTGCGTTTTTCGGCTTTTTCGTTGATTCCATGGCTCAGCGATGGTAAGTTGGTAAGTATGAAGGGTGCAGATTTGGATCCCGATCATGGCAGTGCTGGTTCTAAACGGTATTAGTATATAAACAATACTAATGCCTGCAATTAAATCTATTTAGGTATATAGTTTCTAAGTGTCTGAAATAACATAAGTGTGACACAGACTTTACAGTCACAAGGTTTTAAGACGTTTCTTTTTGTCGTCCGACGATAAATCGGGCGAGCCCACGCTTCCGCAGCCTATTATTTACATAATCAAACGATCATTCCGCATCGGTTGGCAACTTGGACTCGGTAATGAGTGAAACAAAACGTAATTATATAAAAAAATAATTGTATTGTTCTTTTTTAATATTAGCAGTAGGTTGGTACATACCTAAGTCTCTGTGGGCATTTTGGTGGGCATAGAGATATAGGTAAATTCCTGATTTACTTTTCAGGTTCATCGAATTATATTTTGAAATATTCTTCAATTTATTTATCTAAATGGTTTAATTTTAATTATTTTTATGAATCAATTAAAAATATATTGGTAAGTACAGTACAGTTATAGAGATACTACTAAGATTTAAGTTAAGAACTTAAATCTTAGTAGTATCTCTATAACTACTGCTGTGATTGATTGATTTCTGCATGCATGGGTAATCAAGAGTACGTAATACTTATTTTCATCCCACCATCTCGGAAAGAGTAGTTTTACCCTTTGATATCTGAGCGCAAAAGTCGTTTTTATCCTCTAGAGCGGCAAAGTGATTTGAATTTAGAACATCGTGTGCAATACTCCATTTGTGACAATCTTGATAAGACTTTTCAAACAAATACATATTAAATAAATAAAAAACTGCTTAAAATAATTATTCAATTAATTAAGTATTTTTTATTATTGTTTTTACACAGATTTTTAACGTCGTTTCATTTTTAAACTGAGTTTTCAAATATGTTAACTTTAATAGGTACATCTTTTTAATTTGATACTCGTATGTGCGCGCCATTTTGTTTTTTTGCATTTAGTAATTTCCTCGATGAGGTGGGATGAAAAGTTACGTGTTGCACTCGAGTGCAAAGATTTTTCACCTTGTGTTCTTTTGATTCCCTCGCTATTGCTCAGGATTCTAATTATTGAAACACTCGCTACGCTCGTGTTTCAATTTTAGAATCCTTCGCTTGCTCGGTCATCAAAATTGAGCCCGCGGTTAAAAAGCAACTTTGCACTCTTGTATAACAAATAACTATTGATTAATTAGGCGTGGTTCGGTATAATTGACACGGATTAGTAGACAGTTTGAGCATTTGTACATCCTAAATTACGGAGATTTCTGAACCATAGAATTTTCTATGTAAATTGCTGATTAAAGTTAAGGGGAAGCCTTCAATGGGATTCAAATGGGGTTGAAATCAGATTTATGTAGGAGTTCCAGCGAGCCAATTAATTTTGCTATGCTGAATAAACATATGAGTAGGTAAGTTCTTAATTAAAAGGATCTATTATTGCGCACAGCATATAGGTTACCTTCATATCAGTATTTAATACAGTGGCCTATTTTCCTTTAGCATGCTCTACCTACCTGTCTGTAATTTTGAGATAAGCAAATAGTGACCAAGCTATGATAGATATCTGGAATTACTATGAATCGGATAAGCTATATGAATAGATGCAATTTTAAATGACTTGCAAAGTTTTATCAGTTAGTTCTGTAAGTACTACACAGACACACACGTCACGGTGATAAAATAAACACATGAGGTCATAACGATAACAATTAAAATTTATTAATAAAAAATAAATAAATCTCAAAATATATCTCATACAAAATAAAATAAAGTTATTTATAAGTAATAATTAATAGTATGGCAAAAGGAGAATTAAATAGTAGGTACCTAATTGGAAATAGTCCGGCAGTGCACCACTCACAACACTATCACGCGAATGTCCGGTCGATGTAGTCGCAGTCGAACTCAGCGAAGAACGAGTCGAACGGCGACAGCGAGTCCTCCGCGAACTCCGACGGCGTCTCCTGCTCCGTGGAGAATTCCGACAGGTCGGAGCACAGCGGCGAGGGCCAGCGCTCGGGGCGCGCGCCCTCGGGCTCCGGGCTGGTCTCCCGCAGCGCCGCCGACAGCGCCGTGATGTAGCGCATGGCCAGCCGCAGCGTGGTGATCTTGGTGAGCTTCTCGCAGGGCACCGGCGTGCCCGTGATGGCGGACGCGGGCACGGCGCGGCGCAGCGTCTCGAAGGCGCGGTTGATCTCGCGCATGCGGCTGCGCTCCCTGGCGTTGGCCGTCTTCCGGCGGTACTTGCTGAGCGGCTGCGGCGTGCGGCGCGCGCGCGGCTCGCGGCTGCGCGCGGCGCGGGGCCGCAGCTGGTACTTGTCGTGATCGGGCATGGAGTGACGCCGGCGGCCGCCCCACGCGACCACGCCGCCCGCGCAACGTCGCCGCAAGAAAAATACGCTCACTCCGCCCACTTGCCCCGCTCCGTTCATGTACAGTCACGCAGGGAGCTTTTAACATTGCATTGTATTGAAATAAAACCTACACAATTACGATAAACATAAATTATGAAAAGTACGGAGTGTCAAATGGAACATGATATTTTATGTTGCAGGAATTTGACCAAATTTTATTGTTGCAATAAGATAAGTATCCGCCCACACTTTAGAATGTGCATATTTTAACTTTAAGTATTAAGTCATTTACTCATCATACTAAGTGATCCACCGTGGTTTTTCCATAGGAAGACCCAATACCTAATGTAAAAACTTAATTATCTTAATTCTAATAAAAATAAAGCACAGGTCTTGATAATAATTATACTTTAAATAGTTAGGTGATTAGGAGCTCTAGCTAGAGCCATAGTATTGTTTCCCACCATAGACACCATAACACTTGACCGCTCTCCTGTACCTCCGTTACAATGAATGAACAACATCCAGCTACATAAGTCATTGGGTAATGGCTAGTAATCCGATTGATATCATTTGCATATTCGATTCGGCATTTCCGTTGTGAAGGCTCTGCGTGGACTAATTGTTTACCGACCTTGCCGAAGTACTCAACTGTTCCTACGTGGGTTACCATCACGAGTAGGCGATCATTGGTGACGCAAAATGTCATTATGTAATGCTACTACTTGATTGCATAGATTGCAATTGCAATTTGGCCCTTTGCACTTTAAGTTAGGCAACTTTATACTGCAAGTTTCTTTTATGCATACCTAAATCGCACCCACGATCTCGCTCCATTAAGAAATTAGGCGTTAATTTATTAATGCTACGGAGTAAAAACTTAAGATTACTTTTTATTTCCACTTCTTATCTCACAAATAATATCCTACTTCATACGTCTATTGAAAACTTTAATTGAAGTTACTGGCTGTCTAGCTACATACCAAAGTCACAGCAAGAAACCAATTAAAAATAAAATTAATTAAGGCGGGAAAATCGTTCAATATTTATTACACGAAGGAGGTCAGCTGCAGTTTTTAGTTAACGCTGCTTTACTTTACTAACAGTTAACTTGTAATTAATTAAGACTTCGTTAGCAATGGAGCAACAATGTAAATTGCTGCTATACTTAGACAGCAGGCGTTACTTACATGACATGAAAACTAACTGCGTGGATTTCCTAGAACAATTAACTGACAAAACGGTTTGTAAGTTTCCACCATTACGATTTTTATTGGAGGTTGACATTATGGATTTATTTGATATGTTTCCCGAGATAGGGGAACTATTGATAAAAGAGCCAACTAAAGTAAAAAATATGTGCAACGATGTTTTGTTTGCATGCCTTCAGGCTATCGACCTCGAGATAAAGAATCGTATCGAATATGCGCAGGTTGCCGTAACACTCCGTTTGAGGAGCGTTCCCAGACTTTTGAAATCTAATCCTCGACATTATAATGGCCTGGTGACATTTGATGGATTGCTGATAAGTTATTCAAAGCCTGAGAGCTATGTTTACCATTCCGTTTGGTCATGTCCTGAGGAATGTGAAGGCAGCGAAGTTATCTTACACTACATACCCAAACACCCACCAAAATGCTTCGTGTGCAAAAGTATTCTATTTGAAAACAGCGGATTGAGGCGATGTGGAGAACAAGTAACTGCTACATTTAAAATTCAAGAGCAATTACTACTGAAACGTTTTCAAATTCCTGACGATTTATTTCCAAAGCTAAACCTCGGATTGAGATACATCTTGCATGTTGTTGGCACAAAAAAGAATACAGTTGTCTGGTCTTTAGAAAAAGTAATTCCTTTGGGTGCACCAATAACTAGCCCCATACCTAAAGATGTAGAAGATTTGTTCAAGGCTTGCAAAGGTATACCTTGGAAGTTCATATACTGTCTCGCTTCAAGTATAGGCGTGAATATTTGCCCTTTGAACTGCTTCATGCACCTTAAGATAAACCTGCTATTGAGTCTTACAAGTATAAAGGCAAACGCGATAACCGGTGCAAGTATTGTGCACGTCTTAGCTGGAGGATTTGATACTAGATATGTGGGAGAAATAATGACTGAAGCAGCTAAACTGGCTGATAGACACGTGATTTTAGGAACAGCAAATTCTTTGGCGTCAACTGCTTTAATAAGCAGTTCAGGAGGAGTCTGTATGCTACCATTACCTCTCCACATCTACCATCAGAAGCAAGTGTCATCTGTTCTCTCAGCTATAGAAACGGGGAATATAAATACTGGCACAGGACCAACGACGCTAAAGTCCGCAGTTTGGGCTCAAGGCATGAATTTCAAGAAGATGATTCTGTTCAACGTTGCCAGTGTGTTCGGTAATGTCTGTCGAGGTGATTGCGGAGAATACTACGACGAAATAGTCGACTTTATGATGCAGCAGGCCGTAGAACCAGTAGGTGTAGGTAAAGAAGAGATACAAGCCCTGAAAGATGTGGCAAAGTATATTGATCTCGTCGCAGGAATTGAAGTAGATTTAGACGATGCCACAGAGAATTTATTGAGGAGTTACTTTCTAGCTGCTCGTAAAGAGAATACAAGAAGTGTTTCGGTCGGCAGTATGAGCGCTCTGGTAGCAATTTGCTTGACTTCAGCCAGGCTTTGTCGTAGGAAGGTTGCGAACGTTGATGACGCTGTTTTCGCTATTTGGTTACACGTCAGCGGTAGTCCCGAGCCAAGGTTCGCCCCCGAAGAGTATCTACAAACCCCGGCAGACGTGAGAAAATTACAAAAAATAATTAATAACTTCAAAGATTGGTTAGAACAATTTACCGGTAGTTTACTTTGAGTTTTTCCTGCTTTGTGGGTTGCAAGGTGACTTTGTTAGCAGTTTTTTTTTATACAATAGGCACTTTGTTCATTTTATGTTTAGTTTCCTATACGAGTACCAGTCTATGTGCTTTTAGGGAATGTTTTTGAGTCTTTAATTAAAACATTAAATAAAATTATAGCTGTTTTAATTGCATTAAAGTTCTAACAGAACATAGATTTACTTAAATTCAACAATATATTTAAAACATGTATATTCTATTTTTAAAATGTATGTTCAATTCATATATTATGCTTTTTGACTAGAACACAAAAAATAGGTATCTTTTAGAATTAAATAAAGTCATAAAAATAATAGTAAAGTTCAAACAATAGGTAGCAATTCTCAATTCGTTAGTAACACAAAAACTGAAAAAACAATAGGTACTTAATATCTAAAAGCAAAGCTATTACATAAAGTAATATATCTAGCACCATATTACAACAACTAATTCCTAAAATAAAACACAGATAATAAGGCACATAATTACGTCATAAATCACAATTTCATAAACACTTAAGCTTCTTTTAAAAAGCTAAAGTCTAATATTGATTTGTTCAGCAGCTCTTTTTGGGAATTTAATTTCATAGACAAATTGATTTGACTCTTCCTGATTTTCAGACTGTCTTCAATAATGGACTTTAGTTCCTCGTCATCTTCTAACTTGTTAGTCATTCTCATGCAGTGATTGGACACAGGTTCACCAATTTTGAAGTCTTTCTTCTCAAACGACACCACACTATAAGGAACATGTGCAAAACCTTCAGCGTCCTTCACCACAAGACTGATAGTTGACCAAGTACAGTTTGTCAGTTCCTCCAAAACATTGGTTAGGTCAGCGGCCAATTTATTTGTATTATCTGCTGCATTGAGTACAATATCACCAATCTTGGAGAACTCTGTGCTTACGTCCATAAGTTTCAGTACAAATGGTTGTTGGTGAACTTCTTCTAATATCTTGCTTCTGACTTTGAGACAGTCATAACTTATTTTGGTAATGTCAGTGCATTGTTTCTCCCTTGATCGGTTCATGGATTCTGCTTTTTTATGAGCTAAGAAGGCTTTGTAAGCATTAGCATATACTGCTTGGTAATTGTATTTTGTAACAAAGTTGTTGATATCTGCAGTAATAACTTCATTGCTTCGTCTAGTGGCAGACTGAAGTCGCACTGTAAGTTGAGTCCACGCGGTTTGCAGTTTGTTTATTCTTTCCGAAATATCATCTGTATTTTTGAATATTTTTTCAAAACCACCAAGAAGGTTTGTTCCATTAGGGCCATCTTGTAATGCAGAAATGTGTGTTTTACCAGCATCAGTCAACTGTTTCAGGGTTTCATGTTTAGCCAGAAGATTTCCAAGATTTTTATCAACTGAGTTATGTTTGAGTAGCAATTGTTTTCCTTCATATTTCAACGACTCTGCTCTAACAAATAATCCATTGATAAGTGAGTCATATATTTCCATTTGTGACAAGACAAGATAGAAACCATTTTTGTATAGATTTTGGCTGTTTTTGAAGTTATATAATGTCTTTGGGTGTTCTAGACACCTTTGTATAGCCATTGGCACTATTGCTTTCACATTATCTTTGATGATATACTTTTTATTGTACAAGAATAACATGATGTTTTCATTCCAATATTTAACTATACATTCATCGTCTGCAGGCTCCATATAGTTCATCTGAGTGATTAATATCTGTTCACTCATGGGTATCTGCGTATCATTGAATATTTTCGATTTCAGCATTAGAACTGTAGTTGCATCATCAACTTCATAAGCTAGTGGGGACAATGTTGCTACAGAAAATATTTTGACTATTTTCTTTGCTAAAATATTTTCAAGGACATCGAAAATAACTATCTTGCTAGCTGCTTCTTTTTGTTCTGATGGTATGTTGAATGTGACTCTGGACGGTGCATCCCTACCTCTCAACCTAGGGTCCCACTCTAAAGCAATTCTCAGCCAATCTTCAATGAGAGCTTTGAACGGTTTCGATATAAAGTTTTCAGGGAACACTTCATTGGAATATTCAATGTCACCATGGAAAGTTTCATACACACAAATATTCTCATGAGCCTTCTTCTTAACATGTGGCATCCACTGCACAGGAGCCATGAAAGGCAAAAATGGTCTCCTGCCACAAATAAGTTCAAATGCAACCAAACCAAATGACCAGAAATCAACAGAGTTACTGTAGGTTTTACTATAAATAATTTCTGGGGCTAAGTATTGTAAAGTGCCAACTAGACTGGCACAAACAGAGTTAGAATCTATTTCCTTAGCATAACCGAGGTCAATAAGTTTGTATATCACCTTCCTTTGGCCTTGAACTGCTACATTGGTCTGTACTGTGTCTAATATGTGCATGACTATGTTCTCTGGCTTGAGGTCTCTGTGTGTTATTTTGTTCTGATGGAGGAAATGCATGGCATTTCTGAGATCACTCAGTATCTGCCTGATTTGTTGTTCCTTTAGGCCTGAGCAGGATTCAGGCTTGTTGAGCACCTGTCGAAGGTCACCGCCGCTGCAGTATTCCATGCAGAGTATTGGAAGGCGCGAGGGGTTTGCGCGCTCCAGCCCCGTTTCGAACTCTGGCGGCAGATCCTTTGTCCCCACAATATTCGGATTCCTGCAGCTCTGTAACATTTCCACTTCCTTCGTCCATCGTTCTCTGTGTTTCTCGGTAAGCTCGTTGCCCCACTGGCAAGTCTTGATAGCTAGTTTCTCGTCTGTTTTTTTGTGTTTCCATAGCACTACTGTACCAAAACTCCCTTTTCCAAGTTCTCTTTCTTTTATCCAGTCGCCGATGAAGATTATGTCGTCCATTTCTTACGTGCCTACTAAAGTAGGCAATAAAACAGGAAAACGCAACTCTAAGAATTAGGCTATGATATAAAAATAACTTTGCGTTCAGTCGGTTTACACAAAAGCCACCACAAACTTTGTTTGATAACTAGGTTTTTTATAGAGTCGATGTTCTTAGTTTATATAAACAAATGCGTAGAAGGCATAAATCCATTTTTGTCCAGTCAGTTTTGAACGTTTTCACTGTCGCATAACACTTATCTGTACAGCCACTTGTTTCTGAGAAAAAAACTACTTTCTTTTAGATAAGTTTCTGATAAAACGATTTAGGATCATCCACAACTTTATCGGATAATCGAGTGGCGTATTCGAAAAAACCTTATCTTACATTCATTCCGTTTTACGAAATGAAAATGATCAATGTGCGTTAAGATTATATTTACGACTAACTTACTCCAATTACTACGAAAACATTAAAACTATAAAGTGCTTAATTCATTATTAAATTCTTGACCGTTATTTGAAGCTTACTAGTTTGAGATAGGCACCTACGTGTTTTCCGCTTTTATCTCTGTCCTTTTCTGCCCCATATCTTGCATCTCTCTCGCACACCGACCAGTTTCACTCCCCACCAGGCAGGAGGCGACGAGTGTTCTCGGCGGCCACAGTTCGTCATTGGCGTCTTGTTTTCCGCCCGAGAAGGTTGGTCTAACCAACCGCTGTAGTATTTCGTTGAAAAATAAACTCAGTGCTCTCGCAGAACACAGGTGAGTTTATAATATTTTATACAATTTGTTAACGGTTTTACCGTTCGATATTCGATTTTGCGAAATCAAGTGTTAATATTTTGTACATCTACCCCTTTTTTGTCACGAGTTTCTTCCGTGTACTTTTTTTTTTCAGTAAATTGTTTTCAGAATGAGTGACTTATAAAGCAAATACGGATGCGGTAAATAATAAAGCTACCACAGCCCGTGCACGTGACTATGGAAAAGAAATCAAGCCCGAAGTTCCTAAGGCACCTGTGGCCCTAGTTCAATCCTGCAAGGCGTTCAACTTTTTGACAAAAAAGAATGGTGTGAGGTGCGGTCCAACCAGCATCTCCTTAGTTCGGACTGGTCACTACCGCACTTGAAGAGGGCTGGTGGTGTCAAGAAAGCTTTTCGGCCTTGAAAGACTTGGTACGCTCCCCTCGGACTGCCAGTAAGTCTGTTAGCCACCCCCCATGGGGGTCGGCTCATTATCACGGCGTGTGATGGTTTTCGGCCTTGAAAGACTTGGTACGCTCCCCTCGGACTGCCAGTAAGTCTGTTAGCCACCCCCCATGGGGGTCGGCTCATTATCACGGCGTGTGATGGTTTTCGGCCTTGAAAGACTTGGTACGCTCCCCTCGGACTGCCAGTAAGTCTGTTAGCCACCCCCCGTATGGGTCGGCTCATTATCACGGCGTGTGATGGTTTTCGGCCTTGAAAGACTTGGTACGCTCCGCCTAGGACTGCCAGTAAGTATACTAGCCACCCCCCGCAGGGGTCGGTTCATTATCACGGACCCGCGCAGGGTACCAATCTTGCATTTTGCGAGTCGCAGCATCATTACAAAGCAGGGACCAGTAAGTATACTAGCCACCCCCCGCAGGGGTCGGTTCATTATCACGGACCCGCGCAGGGTACCAATCTTGCATGTTGCGAGTAGCAGCATCATTACAAAGCAGGGACCTGTAGCCTTATTCGCTAACTCCACTGACAGCTCGCAGATATCATCAATTGGTAAAGTGTACATTAGTAAATTGTCAAACAGCTATTTTCTTATTCGCTAACGCCAGTTACCAAATGAGATGACGTCATCAGGCTGATATCCACCATGACTCATTTTGACAGCTGTTTCTGTATCGATAAACGTTATATTGCGATTCCGTAAGCCCAGTGGACATAATGGATAATGGATAAACAAATAGAGCTGTCAAATTGTCATCGTAGTTTTGGCGCCAGCAACCGTGTAACGATCATAACGATATCCACCGATATCCACTTCATGCGATACAGAATACCAATGTTTTGAACTTATCGGTTGACATCAAAGTTCCGATGACAACTGAGGCCAGTTGACATCTGAGAATTCGAAAGTTAGCGAATAAGCCAGCAGTAAGTATACTAGCCATCCCCCGCAGGGGTCGGCTCATTATCACGGACCCTCGCAGGGTACCAATCATGCATGTTGCGGGTCGTACCATCATTGCAATCTACCCTCGCAGGGTGGCTTTTTGGATCGACTTTCGAAGAGTCGCCATTATAACCTTCCCTCGAAGGGAAATGGTAATCACACTCACGCTGAATGGCGTGTGACGCAAAACTCTAAAAGCTCCCTTGGGATATCACGAGTAAATTACAATAGGAACCATGTCCAACAGAGGAAACAGAAAGCGTCCAGGACCGCAGGCGGACTTTGATGCGTCCAACAAGGCACGTAAGTTATGACTTTCCAGGCGGGTTGCCTAACATTATATCAAGACCAATGGAAAGAAATGGGAGCTCCGCCTTTCTTGTTAAAAATAATAACTGGGTATCGCATACCATTGGCCAAAAGCCACCTTTGATAGATAATGCCAGATTTGACCAGAGAGTCCAAAGAGATGGATGTCGTCATATCCCAAATGATAAAACAAAAAGTTCTATTGATAGCTGCAAATTCTGCCAGCTTTCTTTCCAATATGTTTCTTGTGCCCAAAAGGCGACGGAAAGAACCGTCCAATACTCAATCTCAAGGTTCTTAACAAGTTCATAATTACGGAACCCTTCAGTTTAATAAATGTTTTTCGGGTGCTAGAGTTTCTTCAGAAAGACGAATGGCTGTGCAAGTGGATCTCGCCCAGGCTTACTTCTACCTTCCGGTAGCCGAAGGTCACAGATATGTTCTTCGACTAGTATACAGAAGAAGACTGCTTCAGATTACGTGCCTACCATTTGGCTTAAGCACGGCACCCAAGACCTTCGCCACAGTGACCAATTTGGGTGGCTCAAACTTTGAAAACTCAAGGGTTACTTATAATTGTGTATCTCGATTTTCTGGTGGCTCACCAAGATATATTTGCCTACTTTGGGATCATTTGCACCATTTTTTGGATGGCAAGTGAATAAATCGCAAGCATTATCAACAAGATAATGACAAAACGCACTACGTGACAAACAGCACGACAAACTTAGAAGACCTGCATAGCTTGATAGGACTTTTAAACTTCGCAAGTTTTCGTTGTTCCATACGGCAGACTGCATTACCGGGCTCTCCTCACTATCCTCAATGCAGTGTTGAACAGCAATCTATACCTACCCTATTCATGGAACCGTGAGCCAAACGGTGAACAAACCATAAAAAGGGTTCTTATAAGTCACGATTGAAGTAATGATCATATTTTATAAAAATAACTACGAAAGTAATATACTGACAACATTAGAAATGATATTTTAGAACGATGTCTGTGGAACTTATGCAATCTTTCAAACTTAATTGAAATCAAATATGTATAATAAATGCCGTAAATTATTTTCTTAATTTTAATGAAATATGTAGTAAATCGTTTACATGTAAAATGAACCTAGAAGTCTTGACTGTCATACATAGAACCCTACTTAATTGAAGACCACAGATACTAAGAACATTTTACATAAAAATGTGACGTTTTTGTCATCGGTCGGGTTATACCCACCATTTTGAAAAAGTGTCATTCTTTGGTTACATTGTGGGCTCACGGCTCGGTGAATGGAGTATAGCAATGTTGAACCTACCAGCAGATACCTTAGCAGATCTAAAGTGGTGGCTGGTCAGCTGCCACCAAACCTTGGATATTCATTCGCCACTTCCCTGTCACCTTATAACCACGGACGCCTCCGATGTAGGATGGGGGCACAACTGAACGGAACTCCCGTAATGGGTTCATGGAACGAGAGAGAAAAAGGCTTTCACTGCGATCTGAAAGAGATGCTTGCAGTATTAACTGGAAAATCACGGCAAGTTGCTAAAGAGATCAACAGCCATTTTTCAATGCAGAAATGGGACTATGGTGTCATATCTAAGAAATCAAGGTGGCACCCGATCAAGGAGCCTACCGAACTTGACGTACAGAGTATTCAGTTATCTTGAGCTGTATCAAATCTATCACGTCGTGAATCATATACCAGCCCTATTCAACAGTCAGGCAGACCATCTCTCCCGACACAAACCTCCACCGGAGTGGCATCTTGTATCAGCAGTGGACCTATTTGCCTCGAAGCGAGCCCAGGGACACATAGTTGTGTACTACGTGCCCCTAGATCTGAAGGACCCGAAAGCGGGGTTCCACGATGCATTTTTCTCAAGTTTTGACTTACCCGCTAGCATGGGTATTACCGCCACCTTACCTTATACCGTAGGTCCTCAGTCATCTCAATTCAGGAACGGGAGTTAATCTCATAGTAGTTCCTTCGGTGGCACCAGGTATTTTGGCGAGCAGATTTGAAGTCCCGATCATTAGCAGTACCCTACACACTGATGAACCTCGAGCAGAAACCGATAGACACAGCAACGGGGATACCCCCTGCCAAGGTCAAGGAAATGGGGGGGGGGGGGGCGGCACAAGGAGTCTCTCCGACTGAAGTCTTCTTCAATCCACACGCAACACTTATCAATCAGCTTGGAGTCGATGGTTAAATTGGGGCGAAAAGTATGAAATTGGATCCTATGAATCCTTGAATCCCTATTTGGACCTATACTTACCCAATTTTTAGCGGACTTACACATAGTAAATAAACTAGCATACAATACTATTTTATTACACAAGTCAGTTATAGCTACACTATGCAATGCAGAAACCACTCTAGAGCTAGGTTCACACGTTCTAGTCGGACACATTTTAAAATCAATAGCGCTGAGCAAACCTGTTCCCCGGGAAGCCGTCCATCTGGAATATTGACCAATTGGTAACCTACTTAAGTGCAGTAAACGTAGACGAGAATAATCCATTTGCAACTTCCAGGCACACTGCTGCTCTTTCTTTTGCTAGCTTGTTTCGGAAAGGCGAGTCCATGATCTTTCCTTGCTTGCAATAGACCCAGAACATTTCAAAAACAACAAAGATAATTTAATCTTATGGCCAGTCTTTGGCTCTAAGACCGACAGTTCTAGTCATAGGCAGTCGGGTTGTTGTTTGATGGATAATCAGGAAAATATAAATCTAAGTCCAGTGTATTGGGTCAGAAAGACTAAAGCCTTGTTAGAAGATAGACGGACATCGGCTAATTCCTTAAATTTATTTATATCCGTTAGAGGCCAACCAAAGGCAGGCACCCGAACGATGATGCGGGTGGATTAAGACATTGTTAAAAGAGGCAGGAATAACTACAACCCCAGGAAGCTTCCACTCGGCGGTAGCGTCAAAATCTGTGTTGACAATATACCTTTGGACGATATATTAGCAAAGGGTAATTGGCGATCAGGCAATACATTTGCCCATTTTTACAGAAGGGAAAGATACCCACTAAATAGAAGTAGCAAGTTATCTCGATTATTTAATTAATCCAGCTGATTAATGTCTATATTTTTGTTACTATTGTTATTAAGAAGTATCGCAATGTTTTTGTTAATTACTATTAGAAAATGAAATCAATTTTTGCTTTTGTTCTTGCATCTCTCTTTTAATTTTTATTACTCATCCTTCGAGCCCCTTTCCCAACTATGTTGGGGTCGGCTTCCAGTCTAACAGGATGTAGCTGAGTACCAGTACCAGTTAACTTTGATTACATTAGTATTCCAGGACGCAATACACATACTTACATGTGATTACTCGTGTACCTAAGTACCTATTTACATACACAATTTCATTGTGCTTTTGCTCACATTGGCGTCCACTTCCACCAGGCGATAACAAACACGTCTCAAACTAGTAAGCTTCAAATAACGGTCAAGAATTTAATAGCAGCGTTTTACCTGAAATAAAACGCATATTAAATACTTACCTTATTTGAAGCTTACATTTTAATTTCTGCCTGGTGTTTTCGACTCAATGACGAACTGTGGCCGCCGAGAACACTCGTCGCCTCCTGCCTGGTGGGGAGTGAAACTGGTCGGTGTGCGAGAGAGATGCAAGATATGGGGTAGAAAAGGACAGAGATAAAAGCGGAAAACACGTAGGTGCCTATCTCAAACTAGTAAGCTTCAAATAAGGTAAGTATTTAATATGCGTTTTATTTCAGGTAAAACGCTGCTATTTTTTCTAATATCCGCAATAATCTGGTTTTGTTTTTTCGTTTTTTCAACATCACACGTCACGTCATGTCAATCGACGTCAAAACCGTCAAAACGCAAACGTCATGTCAGTGACTGTCAGTGTCAAACTAATTGCAGCAGTTGTATATAGTTGTTGCTGTTGGTTTTGCTTCGTCCGATGTTTATTATTTATGTAATTTTGAACATTAAAATCGCCTTAATTTTTAAAAATGTTAGATATAACCACTTCATGTCGGACTTGTATGAAAGACAATGTAACCTTGGTGGATTTATATGGAACAGTTGAAATTGAGGAAAATTATTTTCAATTAGCTGAATTGCTTGTTCAGTGCACTTCAACCGAGGTAACACCAGTGCTAGAATTTTAATATTTATTCTTGTTACATTATTATAATATTTAACTTGTAACATTGTGTAAAATTCAAGTATTTTTCAATTTTAATTATATAGGTGTCCAAGGAGGATGGGTTACCACAACACCTCTGTGATGCCTGTGTCAAGGTGCTCCAAGTGGCGTACACATTCCGCAAGCAAGCAGCGAAGGCGCAGGATGAATTCAAAAAACTTCTACAGAGTTCCATAAAGTCAGAACCAGATGAAGTCAAATCAGAAACTGATGACTACTTCAGTAATTATGAAGACTTCAATTTTAATCCAGATGTTTCGAAAACTGAACTCAGTGAAGAATATTCATGTACCAAATGTAACAAACACTTTACAAAACAGAAGAAATACTTAAAACATTTAGAACTACATGAATTGTCACTAGCGTGTACTGTTTGTGATAAGTTGTATTCTAATCAAAGTTTTTTGGACAAGCATGTTGCTAAGCATCATAAGAGTGCATTTCTTGTTAGTGACGAGACCTTATTGGAGCAAATAGTGGAACAAAGTGGAGATGTTCAAGTTAAGACTGAGACTGAGGAACCTGCACAGTTGTTACAGTGTCCTGACTGCCAGTTAACATTTACAAAGCAGAGATCACTGTCACAGCATATGAAGAAACATAAAAACAAGAATGAGTTAAAGGAGTTTATATGTGATGCATGTGGGAAGGCATTTGCTATGAAACATTTGTTGAAGAGGCACTTGGCGCTGCACAGCGACGTGAAGATGCACAAATGTGAGAAATGCTCCAAAACATATTCCCGGCGAGATCAGCTGATGGCCCACATGTACACACATAAAGAACAAAAGCGTTATGTTTGTTCTTATTGCAATAAGGGTAAGATATTGTTCTATTACTATTTTACGTATATTAGACATCATTGCAAGTAAGATAGCACTCAGTGGTGCTACTGTCTATGTTTAGATTTCATTTATCAAAAAAAACTTACAGGCTTTGTAAATCACAATAGGAAAAAAAACTGCTTTTACAGCCAAATGTAATCATTAGTATAATTTAAATAAAAAAGACTAAAATATATTTTACCTATTGAAATTTTATGAAATGGCTTAGACATATGATATTGAACCCACAAACTAGAAAATGCCGAAAAAAAAATGCCAAATTACCATTGTTATCATAAAACGTTTTATATTTCAGGATTTATCCAAATGTGCAGTCTAAAAGACCATCTCCGGACCCACACGGGTGAGACTCCATACCTTTGCTCTCAGTGTGGGAAGGGCTTTGCCAACAGTTCCAACCTGAGACAGCATATGATGAGGCACTCCGGAGTCAAGCCGTATGCCTGTCACCTGTGCCCTAAGACTTTTTGTACCAAAGGTTAGTTGATTTTAATTATTATTATTTTTTTAATGGACCAAATTTTATGTATTGATGAGGCAGTTCTTGTATAATTGGCATACAGAGGTTGGAAATAATTTGCAGTGTTAATATTAGGAATTTAAATAAAAAGAGATTTATTTTCCCTTCTTCATTTCTTTTATTATTAAAAATGTGGGCCTCTTCTATTTTCCTTTCATATGGATTGAATATATGTTCACGATATTTAGAGTTTCACATTATTACTTGAATGAGCTTATCTGACAAGATATTCAATACAATTGTCATGTGAACTGATAACAACATTGTCTATCTGTAGTACCATAGTGGTTCAGTCATTTTACAAACGGACTCATTTTCGCATTTATAATATTAGTCATAATCATTGTCCTGTCTTTATCCCAATTTATTTGGTGTCGGCGCAGTTTTCTTCTTCCATTCACTTCTGTCTGCCGTCATGTCACGAGTAACATTCTTTCAAACTGTATCGACTTTCACAAAATCCATCCATCTTTTGTTTGGTTGCCCTTTTTCACTTTTTGTAATATTAGCGACCCGCCCCGGCTTCGCACGGATGCAATGCTGATACTAAATATTCTAAATATTATTCTATATATTACTAATACCGGACTTTGGAAAAATTTTCTAGGAAACGCGATATAACCGAACTCTACGCGGGCGAAGCCGCGGGCGGAAGCTAGTTGTACATATAAACCTTATCCTCTTCAATCACTGTAACTATTTAAATAAAAACGTATCAAAATCCGAATGTAAGCTTAAATTTTGAAGATTTACGCATACAAAGGAACATAGGGAGAGAAAAAGCGACTTTGTTTTATACTATGTAGTGAAGTAAAAATCCTGTTTTCCAGGACAAATGACGTCCCACGTGGCCACGCACACCGGGGAGCACCCCTACAAATGTGAGGAGTGTGGAGCCGCTTTCACCAAGGGCAACTCCTTGAAGAAGCACTCCTTGATACACCTTCCCGTCAGGCCGTTTCCTTGCGACACTTGTAACATGAGGTATGACATTAATGGCCAGTTTCAATGGTTACTGATAGTCTCTGATAGCCTGTCAGGAAATTATCTGATAGATAAGCAATATCTGGCAGAAATAATGAGCATACTTTGTCTGGCAGATAGCATTAACTGAAACTTTATTGGTAACCAGTGAAACGGGTCCTAAATCTGTAAAAAAGAAAAAAAAAATGAAATTAAAGACGATTCAGATACGTTATTCCCTTTCGTAGTATCTTACTTACGGATTATTCCGAGATAAAAAGTAGCACTTGGAGACTATTTTTTATTACATTCGTCAAAGAAATTTTGTCTGCGATACTTGTTACATGGAGTACGACCTTTAAATCTGTAATAAAAAATATTCAAATTAAGAACTCTGAAAAGTTCTGGAACCCCAAGTAATGTTGAATGAATCTCGACCTTAATGTGTAGTGATAAGGTTGAGAATTGCCCAACTGTGTTGACGAAGTTGACGTCACATCATTATTTACATTTCACTTGTTTTATGATAGTTTACGCAAACGGAATATGATGCTTTGTAGCTGGGTTCCAAATCTTTCACGCGTGCCCTTTTCATGTTAAAATATAAGTACTATAGCTTAAGACACTCGGAAACAAAATTGTAATAGATCTAGAAATTATCGTTTACAAAATATTGCCGAAAAAATACTGAAGCATTAGCCGTCCTACCACAAAAGCTTTTAAACGTTCTGTTGAACACTTGTCTAAAAAATTACAGAGTATGACGTTGAAATAAGGTCCGTTTTGCAGCCAAACTTTTTTAGACAAGTGTTCAACAGATGTTTAAGTTTTTGTAGTACGGCTGTAGGTTAACTTTATGTCTCACACCGAAGCCTGTTTGTCTTAGCAATTTACATAAGTATGATACTGATAAAATGAGGTTTAGCTCTTCAAATTGATTGATGTTTCAATATTCAACCGAAAATCCTCACAAACTTAATCTCTTTATAATAATTTTCAGATTCACCTGCAAGGACCATTTGAAGCGTCACCAGCGTATCCACACGGGTGAGAAACCTTATAAGTGCAAGTACTGTGACCGCGCCTTCTCGCAGAGCAACGACCTGGTCAAGCATACGAGGCAGCATATCGGACAGAATACGTATCAGTAAGTAATCCTGTGACTTAGAATACCCAGTAGATATATATATATATGAAGCATTTTCCCAACTATGTTGGGGTCGGCTTCCAGTCAAACCGGATGCGGCTGAGTACCAGTGTTTTACAAAGAGCGACTCCTCAAGCCAGCTGGCTACCCGGGCAACGCAATACCCCTTGGTTAGACTGGTGTCAGACTAACTGGCTTCTGACTACCCGTAATGACTACCATGGATGTTCAACGACAGCCGGGACCTCTGTAGACATTTTTATGCGTTTATTTTATGCATTGAAATTATTGAAAGACGTGACATTTTATAGGTCACTCACTTTCGTGAGACAAAGATATAAATAACAAATGTTCTAACAAAATGACATTTAATTGCAGATGCACAATATGCAGCACCCGTTTCCGTCTACAATCTGAACTGAAGCAACACTATCCAATACATTTCACAAACGGGAAAGACCCCAATGACCCCCACGACTCCCAAGTTACACCCCCTACCAAAGAAACAGCAGAACCAACCGAAAACAACCCCATTGAGGACCCCCCATTACTCAAAATCAGACCCCCGGAGTTCAACCCAATTAGTTACAAAGATAAAGATATGTTAAAGGTAAATGATAAAGGTATACCTTTGTTAAGTCTGAAACCCGATTCTGATGTTGGTCCGGTACATATAGATCATAGTAGAATAGTTATAACTATTAACCATTGTGATACAAATGGTGTTGTCAATGGGATTACTATTAAATTACCTGATGAAGAGAGTTAAGTATTCAGGTGGTAGAACTGTAAGTTTTTTCAAAGTTGGTTAAATTATTTGTAAAGGAAATTGGGTACATAGAAAAACTACAGAAAATTATATAAAAGCTTGTTATACTGCACAAAAATTGATGAAAAATTGACGAAATGCACAACTTATTTTCTTAAAACGTAATTCAAAATCTTTCATTTTTATTGTCATGATCTTTCTCAAAACGTACAGCAATGCAAATTGAATTGTTTGTATGAAACATTATACAAAAGTTAAGGTGTAGTTCGTGGTAGACTTGATGGCGTCTCGGAACATAATACGAGTTACTGCGCAAAACAAATTTGATGTATATTACTTAAATAAATAAAATAAATGTATCAACGGGCGATGTAGCTGCGCGGTCGGTTCGGAAGTTAGCTGCGAATCGCCATAATGTTTGGCAAGAACCTTATAACTTCATCCTCCATCATCCTCCGAGACTTTTCCCAACTATGTTGGGGTCGGCTTCCAGTCTAACCGGATGTAGCTGTGTACCAGTTACCCGGCAACCCAATACCACTTGGTTAGAATGGTTCAGGCTTACTGGCTTCTACCCGTAACGACTGCCAAGTATGTTCAATGACAGCCGGGACCTACAGTTAGAACCTTATAACTTATTATAGTTCGGCCATTCAGAGAATGCGTTCCTGACACGTCGCGATTGAACTGACGACGTAACTACATTCATTGATTATTGATATAATAATGTTGTTTTAATGCTCCTCAATTGTTAAAACGGTAAACAACCAGCAAAAATATTTTTATCGTAACTGCAACGCCATTGCAAAGTTACGTCGTCAGTTCAATCGCGACGTGTCAGGAACGCATTCTCTGAATGGCCGAACTATAGTAAATAGATATGTATTGTGATTTTTCTCTATCCTACATCGAAGGCTTTAATATATTACGAGGCTAAATTATAACTTGAAATTGGTAATAAGTGGTTCAAATGAATATTAAACAACGAATGGTATTAAAATCGATCTTTTTTAGTTTTTAATCATCTTTATCAAAATGTTTTTTTTTTATTTGACAAAAAAATTTTGCTTTCTAGATTATACTTACTATATTTTTTTGACTAGGCCGTAATAGTTTATCCTAGAGTGTGCTTATTTAAATCAGGATCAACTAGTTTTGCCTGGGCTAAACTGGTTTATCCTATCGGGCTTAGGTCATACTAGTTTGGCCTAGGCTGTACTAGTTCATCTTATGCGTATAGGAAGAACTAGTTTAAACTAGATCACATATATACAATCTGTAAGTTTTCTTGTTTGATTCATACCTAGTTTTGATGTTTTTATACCAATTGTTAGATATCTATAGTATTAGAACCTTTTATGTGTAGACTGTAGATATTTTATATACTAGACATTCCCAGTATAATATGACATACTAAGTTAAAATCTGACATTATCAATTGCTCTCTATTTACGTAAAAATTGTTTTAACATCAACTTGTAGTAAATTATTATTATGAGGATCGCCGCTTAGTGCCTTCACCTTTTATAAGGCTACATACTTATGTACATACCTATAGTAAAATAATATATTATTAGGTTAGTTACTTAGATTGCCTTCACTGCGTCACCTACACTGCAGAATACTTAGTTAAATTAATCAATAAATAAATCATGATCTGATGTTTTCGAATTCATCAACATTTAAATTAATTTTACGTACATCATTTATTTCATCATCATCATCGGGTGTACTATGCCAAATCGAATGACAAATAATCGAATGCCAATTGATCGACCACTATAAATCGAAATTCTAAATACTCGAACATTCATAATATCGAATGGTTTTTAAATCGAACATTCAATACATCGCGCAGTCAATACATCGAGTGTTCAAAATATCGAATGTTAGTTTGATCGAGCGTTAAATGCATCGCAAAATCTATATTTTTTTATGAATACAAGAAAAACTCAAAATTTATGAATAATTTATAAATTTTAATGTAGTTTTTATTATTTAACATTTCTTCAATCGCGTTATCATCCCTTTTGCCTCTTTTTTGTAAAGTAGGTCTTCCCAATCCTGCGTTTGCCTTTTCAATTCACACAAAATTTTAAAATTTACCTTTAAAAGATAAGAATTAAAGATTAAAATGTGATTTATTAGTAAATTTTGAGTTTTTCTTGTATTCATAAAAAATATAGATTTTTCGATAGGATGAATTTGCGATGCATTTAACGCTCGATCAAACAAACATTCGATATTTTGAACACTCGATGTATTGACTGCGCGATGTATTGAATGTTCGATTTAAAAACCATTCGATATTATGAATGTTCGAGTATTTAGAATTTCGATTTATAGTGGTCGATCAATTGGCATTCGATTATTTGTCATTCAATTTGGCATAGTACACCCATCATAATCACCTCAGCCATGGGACGTCCACTGCTGAACGTAGGTAGGCCTCCCCCTTAGATCTCCATAGATACCTGTTGGAGGCGACCTGCATCCAGCGTTTATTTATTTACTGGCAACGTAACTCTTAAATGGATGAAGCGATATGGATGCGGTTTTCTTGAGCTGAAAATTGGTTTGTCAGTAGTTGTTTTTCATAATTATTTTAGTAAGAAACTATTCGCTTGTGCCTTTAAAGTTTACCTGCAAGATAATATACTTATTATCTTAAAACTTGCCTGTGACAAGTCCTACTCATAGATATATTTATTAATATTTAATGATCATTACTCAGATGTAGTTAATTTATAACCTACGACGTTTAAGACACTATCCGTCGTACCACAAAAACTTTTAAAAGTCTGTTGAACACTTGTCTAAAATGTCAGATTATGACGTTGACATAAAGCCCATTTTGCAGCCACACTTTTTTTAGACAAGTGTTCAACATATGCTTAAGTTTTTGTCGTAAGGCCGTATTTAAATATTTTTACATGTAGGTAATGTAAAGAATATGTTTTATGCATTTAGTTAAATAGTGCAAATTATTGTTATAGGCTGTACCTTAGTAGTTTATAGCCAATAGAATACTAATTTTATGTTCTAAACAAATATTATACGATTCTAAAAATAGTAGTAAAATTGTTCTGATTTTATGTGATATTTTAATTCGAAATAATATATGGTAATGTAATTATTTTATTCATAAATTTTTTTTAAATTTAAATCGTAGAAAAATGCCTTAAATTCACGTATATATTAATGACAAATATAGTTATTTAATTGATGTTTTTGTTTTTTATTCACTTTTTTCCTGATTTCAACTAAGCAAGAATCTTTAATATACAGCTGACCTGATTAAAACGGGAGTTTCAGTTAGTAGTTAGTATCTTGGAGGCGGTGATGGCGCTCTTTTTCGACCGGATACAGTAAGTAGTTCTTTCCAGTGAAATCCGTGAGAAACAACTGTCTTATACAAATGCCTACATATCAAAAATAGCTTAGTGTGTGCGCGAAATAATTCAGATTCAGCGATTTTACACTAGCGGATCTTGTCACGCGTATACTGTCACATTTTCTAACAAACGACACATTCCATTCCATCGTCATCTTTTGCATCGGTAGTTATTAATTGTTTACTTTGAACAGAGCGTTGTCCTGTGTAAAAGCGCTGAAAATCTAGAATTCGAAATATAACATTTCTTTATCATCCACGATAAATATAAGGCTTATGCATATAAAGTGTCCACAAAAGAGCATAATGTTCCCCGTCTTTGTTCACTGTATGTAGAGTACTTGCAGTGGAGCGCACTTGAACTGATACACGTCATCTCTACGTGACCCAATCACGAGATAGGAGGCTTAAGGGCTTATTACATTTGACTAAATTCAGTCGTCTAAATAGGTTTGTCTAATTAGGTTTCTAAATGATTTAATGAAAACTACCTTCCTAAATGCGATTACATTTGACTGAATTTATATAGTGACTGAATCATTTAGACGACTGAATTTAGCCAAGTGTAATAAGCCCTTTACTACCCTCTAGTTCAATATTTTTTTTTAGAAAGTCGGTTTGTTATGGTGTGGCCAGCATTTTTAACCGATTTCCCAAAAAGGAGGTTCTCTATTCGGTTGTTTTTATTTTATTGAGTTGCAGAGGTTCCTCTCTCAACAAAATGTTTGTCGTGTTTTTATGAACATTCTTAATTGCGCCTAGTAGGTAATATTTAGTTCAGGATATCTAATTTAAATTAAGTTTGGTGAGGGATGGTTGAAAAGCAGTGTTTTGTTTGATTAAGTAGAAGTACAATGAATGTTCATGCGAGTACAAAAACTTTACATATTCATTCTCTTCAATAATTCAGTGTTTTTTGCTTCGCGCTATGACATCGTAGCGGGCACGAGCTACGGCGTAATAAGCGTAGTAGATTCTTATGTAACCGTAGTTTGTAGTAGGTAGATATAATCAACTACATAAAACAACATCTGTTACATCAAGCTATTTTAAAGAGTAAATGGTATATTTATTAAATTTAATTTATAAGTAGGTTTGTAATAATTAGGTACATGACTTATTGTAAATTACCTAAAGCATTAACCGAGCTGTAATTTTACCTGCATGTCTGGATCTGGCAGGACTGACTGTTGCCTCCCCGGGCGGTGCGTCTCCCCGGGCAGTGTGTGTATGCGTCAGGCATTTTCCTCAGCTGACAACTAGACTACTAGGGCCATAAAAGATAAAACGACCATTTTGAAGTTTCCCTTTGAAAACTAGTCTAACACATTTTCAAAAAGACTTAATTTTAATTATCAACTTCAAAGAAAAACTACCTTTTCATCAAATAACTTGATAACATCATTTAAATCTATTGATTACGACTGTTGATTCTCCTTCCAATTTACAAAAAGAAAAGCGGTCCGTATCTTAGCAACGACCTTGACCCATGAAAATTCTCATCCCCGCGACAAATCAGTCGGAAAACGTCTACTGAACTAAACCCGTAGCGCTTTCTCAAAGACTTTGATATTCAAAGATCGGGTAACCTTTCGCTACGGTACATTTGCTACGACGGCTTGCCACGCTACGTTTACTACGAAAGAATTCGAATAAGAAGTAGATTTATTATTGAAAATTTATGTCAACGCTCGTCTTTTCGCACATTTCATTATAGATAGTAAAGTTTATAAGAAAAATTATAACGAAAGAATGTAGAACAGTCATACTGGATCAATTTATGACGAATACAAACTCCAGCCGTGAACGAAAGCCTTTGAGATAACCGTCTGGGTCATCTTCAAGAGCCATAAAATACATCCATAATACCTCTAAAATCAATTGTCGATATCTACTCGTAGAATCCGGCCTCGCTGGTCCACGCATAATCTATGCAACGCTCAGTGGGGCAGGGCGCGCGACCCTTATCAGTGCCACAGTGCGCAGCGAGAGCTCGAAGCCTTCGCACGGTAAGCACCTAACACAACCTCTTTGCTATTTTTCTTACTTTTATTTTACACTAGGCTGTATGTAGTACTAGCAAAAAATACCTTGATCATATTCTTTCTATTCTATTTGAATTTAGTTTGAATGTTTGAATTTTAAGGATTCTTTTTTTATTTTGTCGTTGGTTGTTGTTTTTTTTTTCGTTTGAGTTTTTATTGTCCCGGCCAGTGATGTTCGGCCTATAAGTTTGGCCTTTTATTACTGATGTTGGGACTTTCAATTGATTTTTATGGGGTTTATGAATTAAAGTATTGGTGTTGGTCGTTGTAGTAATATATAAGCAACTTGTTACTTTAATAGGTCTCTTTGTTTATGTTTTAATACATTATTTATTTATGTTTTGATACATTGTGTTAGTGACATAATTAGAATACTTGTAGTTTTTTGTATTATTTTAAATAATACAAATTAAAGTCGCAAAAAAAATATAGAGTAGTACCTATATTTTCATAGGTAATAGTTGTTTTTTTCACATATAATATGTAGTTGTAGTATGCATGTTATTTGAAACGAAAAATGTCCTATCGGATTTAAAGTTTACGACCGCAAGATTATTATGTTCTCAAATAGCTATTTTATTACTTTTATCCAGAAATGAAAATTAAAATGTACTCTGTTTATAATGATTTTGAATAACCATGATTTTTTTACTCTATTGATAAAAGATACAATCTAAGTGACTACATAACATAAAAAACGTGAAAGAATGATTGATATTGGCACCCTCCTTTTACGACGCCAATAACGACATCATATTGGAAGGTTTTGCGAGCTGGCAATACCTTTTCAATTAGGACCCCGGCTTTATGCCGGAGAAAATATAACTATAGCTACCTAGGTAGGTACCTACCTAAACTGTTTTTGTTTATGTAAGTTATAAAGTTTATAAAGAGGATTTTTAAAATTCTTGTTATTTTATTTGCACTCCATAAACTTATAAACTACTGGTACGATTGAAAAGTTCTTTCACCATTAGAAAGCTTTGGTATCTGCGAGTAACATAGGTTATATTTTATCCCGGCATGGGTAGTAGTTCCCACGGGACGTGAGTCAAACCGCGGGAAACCCGCTAGTTAATTATGGTTTGATTAATTATTTATTATTCAAAATTTCGCTATAACTTTTTAAAACCACAAATACTTCTCACGTTTTAAATACGAATTATAGTGTAGAGAAGGTGCCTAATATAACATTTTATAAATGTTTTGTCCGGGATATCGATTTAATACTAAAAACTTCGTTGACCATTAAGTACATAAATAAAACATAAAAAACTTCATGTAAAACATTATAAACAGTGGTAAAAGACGATAAAACTTCATAAAACATACGAAGTGTATTTAGTACGATAACAATCTGTATTAAAGGAAGGTGTGCTCATAAAAAAAGGTTTAATATCAAGGCTGTATTGTAAAGGGTAGGATCTCGCAGATAACAATTTCCTACGCTTTACCGAGGTAAGTCGTATATCGTCTACTATAACAACTATTCTACTAAGTTTATTGTTTGTTTCAATTCTAGGTACGTATTTGCTCAAGCAAAATTTTAGGTATAGTATTGTTATTAATTAGGATTGAGGTTTTTTTTTTGACATAGTAAGCTCAATATCCATTGACGTTACTTATATTTTCGACTCATTTCCTCATCCAAAATGAGCAGATATTATTTATTTATTTTTATATACTTATCTTTTTTCTTATTGCAAGTACCCATATTGCAATGGTCTGCAAAGTGTGATAGGGTCACCTCTATTTAATGTTGCTTCATTATGCATGCAACACAGCTTAGCAGATACGTTGAGAGCACTCTACTAAGTGAATCTTGCTAGTTAAGCTTTAAGATGGATCAAAATATTGACAGCATTTTTTAAATATTCGAAATATATATTGATCTATATGTGTGGAATATAAAATTTCTCTAATAAAATAATAAAAGATTGTTCGTAGGTATTTTAGGAATAAATAAAAGGGAACTCCTTCCCATGCATGGATAAAAAGAAGCCTAAACGTTATTTTGATAATAAGCTATATCACTGCCAAGTATCATCAAAATTCATTCAGTACCTAGTCGAATCAGACAGAAAAATAAACATATATTTTCGTGCCTATAATTTTAAGTAGAATAGTTTTATTCTCTATTGCAAACATGCGATCAGTCTTCTGACTATAAGCAGATGTGGTGAAGTTTAAGTAGAATTATTATATTGAGAATGCCCGCTATGCCGAGTATTTCAGTAACTCCTGGCGTTGGAAAAAGTTTTTAAAAGGACATGTGCATCGTATGAAAGGAGGTTTGAGTGGCGCGCCCCATTTATTAACCGCCTCCTTTGTTAGTAGACAATATGTCCGGCCGGAGACGGAAAGTTTCACGGACAGATCAATCAATTTTAAAGAGAATGGGGTGAGAAATTGTTGGAGGTTAATGCTTGGGGGACGAAGTTTTACCTATAGTGAGTTACGGTTGAAATTATTCAAATAATCTAAACGCCTGGTACACGAGATAATTTTGATTAAAATGTAATCAGATTTAAATAAAGCATTCTTGTGTTTAAACCATAAAATTTAGAGAAGAAACTTAATTAAAATACTGAAGCAGTTTTCATAAAGTTAGTAAATAAAATTAAGCGATTATGGGATACAAACCTTTATCAAAGCTAGTTTAAAGTTAAGCTTCTATTATTAACAAGACACAAAAAACTAAATTATAACTTGATTTAAAAATTCTAATTTTCGCAAGCACCACACAAGCGACTTTTAGTCTCTATTTCAGTAAATCAAAAATTAAACGTACAAAGCTTAATTGGCCGTTCTCTCTCAACATTTAATTGACGAAGCGCTCAACCGTCATATTTTGAGCTCAAAGCCTCTGAGGACTGGCATTCATAAGTACATACAGTACGTAAACATAGTTATTCAAATTTAGCACCTAAAAACGTAGATATAGGGTTCAAAGTCCATTTTAAAGCGTTGTTAGGATTCTTGGAATATTCGTAAGGGCAGCCTATTGTCATACCATTGCTGGGCAAAGACCTCTGGTTATATGGTAGTGTCTGAGTGACGGATGACAATGCTGCTTGCTTGGTAATTCTTGTAAATTGATTTAGATTACCATTCTATTGCTATTTTAAGTACGCTAAACAGCCACAATGGCCGATAATTTAAGGTTAAGCAAAGTTTGGCTTGGTCGATCCGTGGTGATCAACCTGACCATCTAAGTCCCAATTTTCTCATTATGCACAGTTTCCTCCCAACATAATTAGGGAATGGCTAGGCCGATAGTATTATGTATAGGCTTCCCGAAGTGAAGATAGTCAAATAAAACAGGTAGTCCTGTTTCCCAGCTTTCTCCTAAAATGTAAAATAGCAGCAGAAGCAATATAGACCATGATATTACCTCAATTAATTTGTCCCCGACATTCAAAGTACCGCCAATCGATAATAGGATTCTCTTCAGAATAAGTTTCCTAACATTTAGTATTACTTTAACTTTGAACTTTATATCCTTAGTCTTAGAGTTCAGTTTGCTTTAACAGTTTTGTGAAATAAGCATTTCATTAAAGTGATTGGTTTTTATAAATTGAAGTATTTCTTCAATGTTATTTCTTTGTGTAATGTGTTTCCGTGTACGTTTACTTCGTAAAAGAATAAATAATTATTTATCACTATTCCTTCTTCCGTGGTTTCGCCTGCCGAACTACTTTCTAAACATGGATAAAAAGTAGCCGGTATATTAGGTACTATCGCTATATTACTATCAGTTCATCAAAGTGCATCTGATGGTTTTAACGTTAAAGCGAAACATATGCATACATACAGCCTAAAAAACTTTGTAGGATTTTTATTTTACTTTTTGTGTTTAAGAGCAAATAACATAATATTATTAAAGTTCCCATTATTCTAACGACTAATGATGAACAATTCCAAAAAGTCTCGAAAAACAAAGCCTGTTTTAAACAAGGATTAATATCCGTCCTTGTCAAAAATTCCCCCTCTAATGGCTAGCAATAATGTCTCGTGAGGGCCTGAGGGAATGGGTGGCATTCCCTCCGAACCTTCCTCCCTTTCGACAAAGCCTAAAGCCTTGATGTACTGAGAAACGCAACCTTTTTGAAGGTTACCAACCTTTTTTAAGTAGGACCTCTATGGAGCTAGGATTAAAAAAAAGGTTGGTTGATTTGAATTTGGAATTAAGGTTTCATGATGGCCGATTATTATGTCATTTTAACAAATGGTACTCATTTGTTATATAATATGAAATAATAATTATGTTTTTTTATTGGTAAATGAAGTGAAATTGTGAGTGTAATAAAGTGCCTGTGTATTTTCTTTTTTTTATTCAATACGTGCAAGTAATAATATTCTTAACAGATAAATAAATAATAATGATGTTTAGCAGAAACAAGTTCTATTGTTTTGTACACATGTCTCGAAAAATGTATGGACTTCGCAAATTCAGTACAAAGGTCCGGTTAAAAGTAAAAATTATTTCTGTTGCTGAAAAATATGACATCATTTATTCACCATTGTTATATTGCCTTTCTATAGGCAATCTAATAATAGTTCTATCTAACAACTAGACACACACACACATACACAATATCTTTATATGACCTCAATACGCCTACAACAAAACAATAGCAACACAAACACAGTTACGTAGCACGCTCGTAGCGCGTAGCCCGTAGCGTCGTAGCGTTGTCATAGTCATGCGGGAGACGGGGAGAAATTATTAATTATTATATTAATTTGTTATCTCTCTTGTCTCATGCTGTAGTAAGTGAGAACGTGAATGTTTGTCATATCATTATAAGTCCGTTTACTGGGTTTACGGTTTGTTCATTTTATGTGGTAAGAATAATCGATTCTTATAAGACACTGGTTGGAATGGTCAAAGAAATTCCAAGTTTATTTACTTGTCATCTTCAGTGCCAGTCTTTTAGTAACATAAGGGTTCTATAAATATAAAGAATTAACTTGAGAACTATCAATTTTTTTTTCAAACAATTGCATTTTTTATATTTTAATTCCGCTACCAAGAAGGTAATTCAAACAAAATGACAATTAAATCTTGTCAGAGTATTAATCATGTCAGTAGTAAAATGACATCTATTCCTATAAACTACCCCCATAGTTCACGGGGTAATGAAGCTTGAAGATAAACAAACAAACAAACATACAGCTACGTCATCAATAGTGATGACATAGCCGAGTTAATATTGTCACGGTTCGTTAACGGTCATCACAAGAGGTGTCATGTGGATGAAATGTTTGTATGTTATCTACAAACATATATTTAATCTATAGTATAGTAGCCGGCATACAACTTGGCAAGGATTTGGGACCTTTAATGAGTGTGAGCTTGCACATAGTGCACTAAATTATACAAAGAAGTGGTCCCTGTTATTGCTTGTGCATTATTCTATGGTTAGTGACATCATTTATTGGCGATTATGTCTGCTTGAAAAAAATAGGACCTGTTTTCATCTCACGATTCTTGCCAAGTTACGTGCCGGGAACTATACCTAATGTTATAAGGCAGGAGACTTTGTTCGATGAACGAATCTCTAGACTCTAGACCAAGTGCTTAGATTTGAAAAATTATTTCATTTGTTGTGGCACCTCATTTATTGAGGAAGGTTATAGACTTCTTTTTATCCCGGTGTTTCATTTTTCGAAGACTACTGTTAATATTGCTAAACTAGATTTTTTCTATGTACTTAGCCCAATAAAAAAAAACTCGTTAAGAAGCATTTAAATAGAAAGATAGATAGAACTACTTTCACGGATTTTATCGCGGTTATATTAATATCGAAGTTTCGGATCCTTTACAACATCAATGGTCACAGACAGACTATGCGGGTGAAAGTAGTTTTAGTTAAATGTCAAATATTCGCGTAAGTGTCAGAAATCAACTCTTTAAGAAGCAACTACGATCAATTTGCGTGTAGTACAACGCTTAGTTAGACACAGTTTTATCTCAGAGTTCAATTGAAATATAATAAGAATTTAACCTAACTACAATAGATTATATACTTAACTCAGTAACACATACGTAAAAGCACAAAAAACGTAAGTTACCCAACAATGTTACATTATTCATTTGATTTCGTTCGCTCGGTTGGCGCGCACCGACCCGACCTTATTGACTACCAAATACTTTTAGCTGCTAGGTACGGTACAGTATAAATTGTTTTCTTATATTGGTGGAGTATTTATGATATAGTAGATTTTGGTCTAGAATCATGGACTTCTTAAAAAATTCTTCATAATGTCTGGACACCTTTTTCACACACGGTGGGTTAGCCCCATGGGTGCTAACACAACTGATAAACTACATATAGCTACATATATACACATATTTATAAATACATATTCCTCATACCGTGTGATCCCATAAGAAAATAGGCCTCTTAATTTTCGTCTTCATTTTTGCTTTAATTCATAAAAGGGGAAATTTCATTATGAATAGATAGACAACGGAACATGCCAAAATTTATAACTCACAGCGAATAGGTATATATTTTCTATGGGCTACGAATAATATGGGTTGCGACCATTAAATAATTTCAATTTTGAATATAAAAATAAATCGGCTGCTCAAATTCTTTGAGGTTACACATAATGTAACCTTGAATCTCTCTGTAAAAGGAAATCACGACATGTATTGATAACGACTATTTCGAAATCTCAGCTAAAATGTAGTTGGAACTACCTAAAAGATAGCCTGGCAATAATAATAAGTAGGAAACGATCGACTGCGCTCGGGGGCGCTCGTGCTCGGCCGATCGAGACGCCCCCATCAGACACACCCTCCCACTGAATTTATTGAAAACTCCACTAAAATATATAGAATAATGGTAACGGAATGGTATAATGGAAAACTGAGATGAAAAGGAAAGTTTCAAAACACTATGAATAAAGTCTATCGATGTTAAATCTGTATTGAGTAATGAATATTATAGTTAATTTTAGTTATTCATCTTTGATGGATTTATCTCTGGATCTACGAGATCTTTTCAGAAATTATTAGGCAAATTGAAAACATTCAATGAGATCTTGATAGTTTAAAATATACCTTAATATTTTATAACATGAATAGCTGTTTGAACTTCCAGGGCTTAATAACAGTTAAGCAAAGAATGCTAGTCGGGCTTAATTAAACACGAGCTACTTAAGTATGAAGTGAGCCTTAAATAGATGTATCTTTAATGGGATAATAGGACTATTATCGTCCTGAAATTGTAACGACGATGCAACGTTCAAATACGTTTATCAGATTAAATGCAGCAGTGGTCCATCATCATCAGACATTAGAGCAGTGGTTCTTAACCGGTGGTCCGCGGACCACTGGTGGTCCCTGGAGGCGTTCCAAGTGGTCCGCGAAGCATTGCTTCGCGACGTTGCTAATTTAACTTTATTTTTAACGACTTATCTATGCGAACTGGGGTTTTCGCATGGACGTATAAAAGATCCATCTTACTTGCCTAACAGAAAAAAAATATGTTTGGGCTACATTTTACGTAATTTTGGCTTTGAGTCTTAAAAATAATGAAAATTTCGCGCTCGCTTCGCTCGCGCATTAAAAAACTGTGTGCCTTTGTTTTTGAATTTGTCAACAAACAAAAAGTAAAGTACGTTTGGGCCACATTTTACGTAATGTTTGGTTTGAATCCGAAAAAAAATTTCGCGCTCGCTTCGCTCGCGCATTTGGAAACTGAATGCATAAGTATGACAGTAAGTACTTACGTTTTGTAAACGCAATGTTTAGTTTGTAAATTAAGAATTTAGTTAAAGCTATTTAAATACGTACGTGGGTTTTCGAAGCTTCTGATTTTTAAAAACAAGCATAGAAATCTGTTGGATGCCACTGCCGACATGCGTTTAGTTTTGAGTAGTACTGAACCAAGAATTCAGAAGTTAGTTAAGAGAATGCAGCAACAAAAATTTCATTAAAATCTGTAAATTTTAGTTTTTTGCCAAACAATAAAGAAATGAGTGCTAATTATAAAGTGTGCTCGTATTTTTTATCAAAGAACCCTCAATTTAGGTAAACCATTGCGGTGGTCCCTGGGAAGACAAACTTTTGGTAAAGTGGTTCCTCACGCCAAAAAGGTTAAGAACCACTGCATTAGAGGGATGCATCAATCTTTTGAAACGTGGTCAACTGGCTTAGGTATATGTTATGTAATGGACCATTGCTGAACAGACTCATGATGACTAAATGCCAGTTTCTTCAACAACCGCGTAAAACTTTAGGCAACAGCTCATAAGAAAAAAATTATAAAGGATACACAAGTATTGTGTATAATTAATAGAATGAATTACATTCGATCGATTGAAGGCACACAACTTAGCACATAAGGTTAGGTGTATTCCACCTTCATGCATTATTTACAGGCATCGCCCGTTCTCAAGTTCCACGAAATATCACCAATTATACCGGCCTAGGTCGAGCACTTACTGTGTCCTAGCTTCGTATAAGTTTTATTTCTTAGAAGTGCACCTTTGTACTATTTTGTTATCTAACACTCATTTATAACAACAAAAGTAGGGTCAGGACCTACATTATTTTTTTTGTGGTATAAATGAGAACTCCCAGTTTTGAGGTGGCCAAAAGCTGGTTAAATACATATCTTTCCTTGCTTGTTTTGCCTTTACTAAACGTCTGGAAGCTTAATTAAAAAGGCTAAACAGCTAAAACAAACAAATCTTGAAGCAGTACACACCATGACCTATTTTGCATCCAGCATAGTGGGGCAGTCATCTTTCCTTATTTTTCTTCCTCCAATACTGTAAATCATCATCCTCCGAGCCTTTTCCCAACTATGTTGGTTCTTCCAATACTATAAATAAATGATTAAAATTATATAATTTGTGTCTGCTATTCCAGATGGCGCGCTTCGTAACAATAACCCCTGATATGAGCGAGGCTGTCATTCTTCACCTGAGGAACAACTTCTTCGCTGACGAGCCTCTGAACAAGGCGGTGTCTCTCTGTCAGCGAGGCGAACCTCATGCGGCGTTGGAGAGACTCTGTGCTGTCACTATTGCTGATGGGCTGTCGGTCGCCGCCGTTGAGGGAGATACGGTAGGTGGTCAGGATTTCCAAGTATGATGGTTAGTCAATAGTCAGTAGAAACCTTAGGGAAGGAGCTTAGGTAAGTAGATTGGTATAGGGCCTTCGAAGTCAAGTTTTGGGGCTATAAAGGTGATCGAAAAGTTAACTTACGGTCTTGGGACTTAAAAGGTTGAGGGCTCCAGAATAGTCCAGAAGGAATATGAAGGGATTTGGGTCGGTTAGAATATTCTTTTCGGTTTTATTCACAATGTTAGGGATGGTTTTAAAGATTTCCTAACTCGTAGGTACGGAAAATAAATTAAAATTAGCAATTAAACTGTTTCCAGGTGCTGGGAGTGGGTCTGAACGGCATCTTATGACCCGGCGACATCGAGCAGTCTATCGAGAAGATCCAGCAGTCGTCAGACGAGAAGTACAACAAGATCTTCACTATCCTGTACTCCGTCAGCCAGGAACTTGACCTGTTTAATACGTTTCAAGTGAGTTCATAGCCCGTACGTGGTCTTTTAGTAAGTTTTTTGAGTACTCCAAGTTATGTAATTGAAGGCGTGAGTGGGCCAAGGTGTTAAGTAAATTTTTACCTATATTTTTTTGTAAATATGAAGAATACTCTTTTTTAATATAATAAAAAAAAGTAGTTATTCTTATAAACTGGTAATTTGTGCTTTTAAACTTTAAGTTTTAATTGCTAGATTAATGTAACTATTTGTTATTTTTAAATGCTCATTTAGAACTGCTTGTGAACACTTTTGTCCCTTCTTCTGTAGGTTTTTGGGATTTCAAATTCTATCTGAGGTAAATAAAATCCTTTTTTTTTATCTCAGACACCTAATTTTAAAATGAAGAATATGAGATACGAAGTATATATTAATTTTGAAATACATAGGTTTTAATAGGTAATTAAAATAATGTCTACAATTTCAGGTAGACAAAATTCTAGAATGCAGGATAATATCGGTGGACCAGCAGGCCAGGGGACGCGGCCTCGCCAAGGAGCTGATGTCCAGGAGCATAGACATTGCCAAGGAAAACGGATTCAAGGTAACCGTCATAAAACCACCTTGCCTTAAACTTTTGTAGTGTTGGATTTTCAAGTAGTTACGAAGTCTCTGATCCTCAAAGATTGTAAAGTAGCATATTCCGATGATACTTTGCTGAATCATCATCATCATCAGCCTATCGCAGTCCACTGCTGGAAACCGGCCTCTCCAAGGGCACGCCACTGAGATCGATTTTCGGCTTCTACTTTGCTGAATAATGTAAATAATTCGCCCATTAATCCGGGATGAAAACCTTGTAGGTAGGTATATCCATAATTCCGGGTGAAAGCCTCGTATATTGAAGTATGTAGGTCTGTGTAGTCATATCTATGGTCGATGGTAGTTCCTCATACGAATTTGTGTAATAGTACGTCGTATTGACCTATTCGTAATCATGAATTAATATTCATTGTTTGGGGTAGACAGTGTTTGGATCCCCTCTGCGTTGTCCTACTAACCTATATCGATGTTTTACTTACATAATGCACGCAACATTATTCGCTAATGTCAACAAGAGGGGTACTACGCTAACGGAGAATCGGTTCATTGAGAATATACTTAATACAATGGATAAATTACGTAAATTCAACCTTAGTCATAAAAATTAAATATTCATAGTCAAAAGGCAGTCCAGAAACATATTATTATATTTAGAGTACCTAGATTTAAAGGGCTCCAAAGTTTTGACGCCGACCACCGCGCCGAGTCGATTATCTGAATTTCTGAACGTAAGATATCTAGGCAACTAAATCTTTTGGGATATAAAAGAGTTACTAAACCCTAGAAATAACTAATAGAGGAATGAATTTGCAAACGTAAATTTTATCTAACTTAAATGTACTTTTTTCCAGCTGTTCAAAGCCGACGCGACCGGAGCCTACTCTCAACGCATCTGCAGTTCTCTAGGCATGGAGATCATTCGCACAGTCCGCTATGCCGACTACAGAGACGCCTCCGGAACTCCTGTGTTCGACGTACCACCGCCTCATAACGCCCTCGCCATCATGGTGCGAAAAATACCCTGAACATCTGGTCAAACAGTACTTCATTTTGGAAAGTTCAAAATAAGAGTTGGTATGCTATACAAAAATATTGTTTTGCTGATCCGGGAGATAGATAAAAAATATTATTTTCAACCCTTCAGCCGCTCATGATCCGTTGTCCCCTTGTGGCATATTTCGTGATTAGTTTCAAGGGGCCCGGTAAGTTAGCTGGCGTTACCTGCCCTCTTTACATGTACTTATTATTAAATTGTTATCGGCAGGTGTCATGTGTATTATATGTAGTTTCATTAAAGTGTTCTGAAAGGGGCTTTAACGTGTTGGCTTCGTCCCCACGTTCGTCTTTTGAAAAGTACAGGATTAGCCCGGAGCTCTACGCAAGACATAATATATATATATATTATATTGTTTGGTGTTTTATAAGTAGCGACATGAAAACTGCAAAACTGATTAAATGTTTTAACGATACATTTTATTGTCCATAAAATAATTTTTATTAATAATAACTGTATGCGATTTATTTAATGAAATGGAATGGAATATACTGATTAGATTGCCAGTTGTAAGATATTGTCGAGACAATAATTACATACTTTTGTTGTTTTATCCTAAAAGTCTGTTCACTGTTAGAAATGTTAGGATAAAATGCTACATTTATCACACTTTCAAAGCTTAAGTGAACACCTTATTATAATAAATAATTAATACATTAAAAAACAATAATATTTTAAAATATGGTAGGTACTTAAATTCCATTTTTACTAATTTTGTTTACCGTAGGTGTTATGGCCAATAAACTCAATGTATACTTAGGTACTATTAAAGAGTATTATAAAACCATAGCGCAAATTAAGCACAAATTTTAAACATTTTTTTAATAAGTTTTAAAGTGTGTAAACACTTAAAAGTAAACGTACAATATTTGTTATCGTAATGAATATATTCGTGTGTTGAATTGTTTGAAAAAATCACTGTGAATGAAAATGAAATTGGGCAAGTTGTATAAAAATAGAAACTTATTATGTATTAAAAATAAACCCCTGGTATATAGTTCCGAACTTTGTAGGGCCTAGATAGAGTTTCATTCTTTTCTCGATTAAAAAAAGAAAAGAAAAAAGTCTTGGTTACTTGCATGTTTCTTATACATTCATATTCACAATGTTTTAAAAATATATGTATACTTACGTAAAATGAATTTTATTGTTTAAAATCAATATATTTTATACTATCGAGAAAATACTAAATTCTATACATTTTATTGGAAAACATTTTATACTAACTTTGATAACTTTACTATTTTAACAGTATTTAAAAACTATATGTACATTTTATCGTTTGTAGTGAATTTACACTTCTATTATCTGTAGTTACTATTAATAAAATAAAAAAAACAATATTATCGAAACTTTAAAAATCACGTAAAATGTTGAAAACGCTGATTATAATATCTATAATATATTTATCTGTGTTAGATAAAGTAGTTACTGTTGTTGAAGTTGTATTCAATATAACGGATTATATTAAAACTACAAATATAAGAAAAAATGCATTTTCATTTATTACCTACTGTATCTTCTTATTTCCCAGCCCTGATTTGCATTTACTTATTGGGACGTAAATTAATTATTATAACGTAGATTTATATAAAATTAAATATAATCCATTACTTTTATACATATTTATTTACTTTTTATTCGGTTTTTATCCGGTTAGACTGGAAGCTGACCCCAAGATGGGAAAAGGCCCGAAAGATGACTATTTACTTTTAATTAGAAATTATACATACATATATATAAAATTATAAAATACTAGCTGTTGCCCGCAACTTCGTCTGCGTGGGCAATATAGAATAGTCAAAATACTACTTATCCCGCAGGTGCATTCTTTCACGTGACAGTATAATTAGGATTAGCACTTAGCAGTCGCATAGATTCATTGATCAAGGTTGTGTTGTGGATGTGACCATTTATCTAAACAAAAGAAGTAAAGTTTGTGACGTTGTGAATATCTCTGGATCTAGTCAGCCAATTTGGAAAATTATTACGTATGGTGCGTAAGTAATTTTCACAGGAAACAGTTATAATCTATGTCTATATGCTTTGAGTCTGACAAAGCTGTCATTTGTACATTTTCTGCAGCTGCTGCGACTAATCAGAAGCCAGAAAGTCTGTCAGTCTTACCATGGATATCGGCTTGTGTAGTTGACTGGATTGAAGATAGGTAGATAGGTAGTCGCTCCAAGCAAAATATTGGTACTCAAACAGATTCGGTGACTGGAAGCCAACACCAACATAGTTGGGGAATAGCTGGATGGATGATAAAATGAGTCATCATCATCAGCAGGCGCATAGGGTAGGATAGTTTCACTACTGGGGAGAAACACTTGTATGACGGGGATTTTCTGTGCACTTACTCACTATGGTAAGGCTGACCCCACATTAGGCGTGCGCGATCCTCGGGCGTGTGAGTAGCGCGGGCGTCGCGAGCACGCTGCATGAACGTCGCGTTTTGCTGCCCTGCGGCATGTGTGAAGAGTGCAAGCGACGCGCTCGCGGCGAGCACGCGGCGCTCGAGTTGCGTTCTTACCCCTTCGCCTGCTATCCCCGCCGCCCACTAAACGCCTTAGCAGTTAAACGTCAAGGAGAGCGGCGCGTGCGCGCCGCGAGCGCGCTGTAGGTAAATGCCGCAGGGCAGCAAAACGCGACGTTCATGCAGCGTGCTCGCGACGCCCGCGCTACTCACACGCCCGAGGATCGCGCACGCCTAATGTGGGGGAGGCCTAAGCCGGGACTCCACCGAAATGTTTGCATTAGTTCACGAATAGGCAAAATGTACGTATCTGTGAGAGTCCACTTCATGTTTTGGTACTTGAAACCTGCAGTTTTGCCAAGATTTTCAAAATGTACGCTTGCTATTTGTCATTTCTTGGTGGAGCCAGCAAATCGAAAGGAACATAAGTGTTGTATACTGTGCGTCACTACCGCACACCGGGAAAATTTCGCTCTTGCGGAGGACGTTTATATACCATATTTTGTGTCACCCAGGACGACAGTAAGTATCCACCGAAACGCTTTCAAAGATCTGATGAACGAACAAATCAGACCTGACTTGGTCACCTGGGGCCAATCAGAGCTCTATGAAGCGATCATATGCTTTGGCTCCTACTGTTATTGTGGTTTCTGAAAATTTATTCACCTCATTCAACGATGAATGTAATTCTGATGGTACTATTAAGAACACTTGCTTAGCGCAGAAGCTGACGTTGGCAGGTCGACTCTTTTGACTTCTCGAATAGGATACCATTGGTTTTTGTGCAATGCACACCTGCAATGCATGCTGGATTAGGATAGGATACAGGTGGATAGGATTTGCAACAGAGAACAATTATGTCTTTGTGATTGAATGACATCAAACGTAGTTTTATATAAAAGGTGTTCTTTTAGACTTGGCTCGGGTCTTACTGAGACTGTTCGTAATCGTGACCAGTGTATTTGCGATCAGAAGTTGAAAGTAAGCATGTCTCTGGTATGCGACGCGCAATTTGTACGTTTTCAGACGCATAAAGCATTTTACGTGTGTATGGTATTAAATCGAGAAAGCTCCCATTTCTTATCTGCACTTTGTATCTGGGCTTGTTCTTAAAGCTACAGAATCCTACATTACCTACCTACCTCACGCTTAGCAGCGCTTGCGAGAGACAGATACTCCTTTCTTCTAGGATTAAGTTAACATATTTTGCATCAGAAAAAATAATGGAGGTCTACTTAATACTACTCACTCAAAGTAATTTGTTTTAAGGCCACCACATTAGTGGAAGATAAGCTAAACTATGTTTATGAAAAAATCCTGATATAAACTCCATCTGTAACTTTAAATGATAATTAATTGTTATACTAAAGTCATCATTTTTGACATAATATTCAAAAAATAATTTAGATGGCACCGTTTTAAATTTGGCTGAGAACTATTATTTTCCTTTCATCAAGGTAATAATTATAATTGGATTTTGATGTGGCTCGGCAAACTGACAAACACTATTGAAATGTCTATCGAAAAATTACACTACGTGTTAAAATATGGTGAATTACGGAAAATACACAACTCCATCTGTTGAAATAATAATCCTCTATAAAGAATGTATGGTAATTTATTGTCATTTACCACCTCGCTCCTTTGACAAATTTTATGTATTTTATTTAACACAGATTACCACAGATGGAGCTACTTTAACCTTGGCTAAACACAATTTTCATTTTTTTTTTCTTCCGAATATACTTATGAAGGTGTGATTTTCTGTGTAAAGGTTAATAATAGGCCGATCAACTAATATAAGTACAACATTCAAATGTACAGTTTTGACAAACAGATTGCGTGTCGTAATATTTTACATCTTGAATTCACAAAATTAATCATATCTTTTGATAGAGTGAATCGATTTCGATGAAACAAAAACTAAGTAATACCCCAAGTTACGTAGAATTTTTGTATGTAAGCATTGTCTGCATTGAATTCGTAGATTTTACGTGAATCCCGAACAAACAAACAGATAAACAGACAAACAGACAAAAATGACAAAAATGATGGAAATGGGTTCTGTTAGTTATCCTTTAACATGCTGGCTATTTTTTTTTGCCAATTTCTTCAATGTACAAAAATTACTTTTCTACAGATTTATTATATGTATAGATTTATGCAAACTAAAGTTCTGTCCCTAGTGGTCTAATGACATTGACTATTTACTGAAAAACATTTTTTTTATACATACTTTTCCCCTAAATTAAAAGCTTGACACATTGACATTTGCCATCGACAACAATTCCTTGCTATACCGATAGATGGCGCTGATCATTTACGGCTCATTTCTGAATCGCGGTGTTAAGATTCTCCGCGATTGAATGACCCTCCCCGGTAACTTTAGTTCGGTATCGCTTCTCGGCCTTTTGGCTAAGGCGATTATCACACTGCCCCGCATGATGCAGCGTAGTGCGTGGATGCGTTTTTTTCCGTTGTATGGAAATATCTCCGTTTGTATGGAAAACACGCATAGTCCAACACACTGAAAATGCATCCACGCGCGTTCATGCGGATCACGCACATACATGCGGAGAAACACGCACCCCCGCGCGTAGGTGCGGGGCGAGACGCAAGGTATGGCACACTGAATCCCGCAATGCCGCGCGTGATTTTGAATGGGCGTGACGTGTATATTTGAAAATGGAACTCGCTGTGCGTGAATTTACAAAACGCACCTACGCGCGTGAGTGCGTGAAAAACCCGCACGATGATGCAGATCTGCACTCCCGCAGGAACGCGCGTAGGTGCGTCGACACGCAAGATGCAGCGTGATGCGGGGCAGTGTGAAGATCACCTTAGATCAAAGTGTAGTATCTGTTCTTTTCAGCTTAATATCTGAAAGTTCCCTCACTGAGGGACCAGTATATTAAACTGATTTTTGTAAACTGACGGGATGTTCGGGGCTCGCTCCACTCCCGTCACGGGTCGGCCCGGCATTGCAGTGCCGCCGGGATCGGCCCACATATTATCCAGAAAATCCAGCATATTCTTAAATAGGAGCATTATAATCAGCTCAATAGAGTTAATGTAAATGTCAGATTGTGAATTCACTCGTAGTAATAACATAAGTACTTATGTGATATTTTGATGTCATAATAAACACAACTTTAAAAAAAATCTCCATAGTGAATTATCATTAGAATTACTACACGGAATTAAACGCAAAAGCAGATCAAAGAAATTTCTTCTGTAGAAACTACAGATAAACCTAGATATAATAAATACTAAAATTGTTCCATGAATTTAAACAAAGAATAAAGATGGTTATAATTAAGTACTTACCTTACCCATTCAAGATAGTAAATTGACATTTTACAAGGTTTATATTTAGGCATTCGACGCACAAGGTATTTTGGAAGCTGCGTAGAAAATGCAAGATACCTTCTTCACCTACCTTCATACATCAAAGGGAATTTGGGATATGTTGCCTGCTTAAGTAGACAACTTCCGACTTCTTTCGTTGTGTATATTGGATTCATTCAGTATATAGTGAAGCAGACATAAGGATGGCGAATACAAAAATCTATAGAAAAGGAGACTATATCAAATTATATTTTTGTAATTTTGGAGTTCATAAATGCTAATTTAATACACCTACTTTAGTAAACGATTTTCACTTTAGAAATTCCTACAGCATATTTAAAATTGCGAAGAAAAACTAAGGGATAAGTTTTTATTTCCATTCCACAAAAAGGTCTCCATTATTAGTATCTATTGTTTTAGTGTATGTTTGTTGCATCTTATTTTGCCGCAAAACAAAACCGGGCAACAAATCAGCCTAGTGCGTTAAGTTTTTTAAAGTACTAAAATACTCTAGTATTTCTGTCACCTTTGAAGTAGTTTTGATCTTAAGTGATTTCAACTGTTTGATTCAAACTTTGAGAATAGTGTACTTAAGGTAGTCCCGAAAATAACACTTTCTTGAAATAGTATTTCAATAACTTAATCACATTAATTTTCATACCTATATAACTTTGGTTAAACATTAGAAAATACTATATCCTCTCTAGTAGTCTCTCGCGTGAGAGGTATTGCTACAGAGAAAAAAATCTGTCGAATATTTTCATTAAAGTATCTAGATCTTTTTCAGAAATATTTCCCCAATATATTCGCTAATATTATAAATTCGAAAGCAGTAGTCTTTTTACTACAAAACCGATTGAAACAACATTTGGTACACGGAAAGTCTAGCGCCTGAGAATGCACTTAGACACTTTTTAGGGTTCCGTACCCTAAGGGTTAAACGGGACCCTATTGTTTTCGCTCCTCTGTCCGTCCGTCCGTCCGTCTGTCACCAGGCTGTATCTCATGAACAGTAATAGTTAGAGAGTTGAAATTTTCACAGATGATGTATTTTTATTGCCGCTATTACAACAAATACTGAAAACTACAATAAAATAAATATTTTGGGGGGCTCCCATTCACCATACGTGATTTTTTTGTCCGTTTTATAAATAATGTATTAACCCTTCGTGCGCGAGTCCGACTCGCACTTGGCAGGTTTTTAACCGCACGTGGGGAGCAGTTACTTCAGGATACACATAAGAACTGCTGGCCCATCCACTAATCAATAAATCCACAAAACAATAACCACGATAGCCACAGTATTTGCCCACGTTATCTTAGACTGAGCCAATAAAATCAAGTGGCGCCGGACAGTCGCGCCGCGCTGGGAGCCTGCCAACCATTGATTGTGATTGTACCGGTGGAAGCATGGCGGATTTTTATGTGGGAGCTGTGGGATTTGAGATGGGAACTTAAGTCATGTTGTTTTAAATAGCTGATAAGTAGGTAACAATCCTGCTGAAGCTGCGGGATTGTTCGAAAGGTTCAATTTTTTTGAAGGGCTTAAAAAAAAAAACATTAATGGAATAGTCAGTAGGAGTCTTACACTCACGCTGCACTTACAGTGGAGTTATTTAATGATTTCCTATAAAAAAAAGATTTAAATTGGTATTTAAGAAGGTTGAACCTTAATGTGTACAGACTCCAACCGCTGCAGATTAAGCAATTTAAGTATCTTACTCCTAGAGAATTTTGTGCTATGGTGTAAGTGATCTCAATTAGTGTCTCTTGAGTGAGGCTTCCTCGGTTCGACTTTCAAACTAAGAAAATTTACTTATTTATTTTCAAGGAAAAATTTGGATCTGTCCAAGCCACGAGATTTTCCTCTGAAACTTGGAATAATTGAAGAAAAACTAATAAATCATCTCTATGATGCATCATTTTAATGCAAATACCATCCATACCTTTTTTATTAAAAATAGAAAACCACATTATGTATGTAAACTAAATTGACACAAACAATAAACAAAACTTGAGTACATTAACCTAAAAGATTTCAATTTATTAATATAGTCTGTGTATTACTTACATTGTTTACTTAATGGCGGAGAGGATTTTAGGGTTCCGTATTCTTAGAACTTTCTCGAATTCACTAAAATGCTTATATTCTATAGTATAGATTTGGAGTACTGAATCAAGATATACTTTTTCTTTATTATAATCTTGTATGTCTCTACCAGACCTCGGGACTACAGAGTCCCGGATTTTTGGGAGGCGAACGTGGGGCCGAAGCCAACACTCTGAAGCCCTTTTGAGACAACTTTAATGAAATGGTGACACAAAACCGACGATTATCCCTGTATACACTATAGAAATGTACCCAAGGACAATCCCCGGTTCTGTGCTAAACTATTGCTAACTATGGATGAAAACTACTTGGGCTATTGTGATGGGATGCTAGTGGACTAGGAATGGGGGAACTACGGGAACTATGGCACCTGCCGATATCAATGTAATAAATACACGTAAAAATGGCAGGTGGAGACTCGCCAACTCACTTACTGGGCCCCCGGGAATCAGTCGCTAAATCGCAACAAGGGGGCAACAGGTACATGAGCGGCTGAAGGGTGAGGATACCTCGGCGGACTTTAAACGCAGATCACGCGCTCCCTGTGGGTCCAGCATCACCGGCCCACTCGCCACTTACCACGAGGCACCTACCCTCCGAGCGGGCTGCTAACCCTACTCTAGCGACTCCACTCTGACCGGCCGGTGAAGGCAAGCCAAGAGGCGGGAGACCTATCCCCCGTCATGCTTCACTCCGGCAAGCCGGAGATGGGGGACAGTATACTCTCCCTGGAGCACTCGGATATATAGCCCCGCGGGGTCGCTACTCCCCGTCATCCGCCTCAGATGCCCTGCGGGGCTCTTTATTATTATTATTCTTTATTGTACACAAAAACATTTAAAAGACACACACAACACAGAGAAGACATATACAAAGGCGAGCTTAACCCAGAACTGGGTTCTCTAACAGCAAACCTTAGAGCGATAGAGATAGATTCTTTTTATTTGTTTTAAAATAAAAGCTAGACCTAAAGTTAAATAAGTGCCTACTCAAATCCAGCATAGGTAGGTACTAGTTTATGTTATTGGCAAATTATGTACTTAATGAACATATTTTGATTAAGCACATGTTACAACCATGATATTGTACCAACCATGATATTGTGACTGCCTCGATGGTCTAGTGGTCGCAAGCGCGGCTGCTGTACCAGAGGTCTCGGGTTTAATTCCCGGGTCGGGCCGAAATCGCTTTGTGGGTTTTCTTAAACTTTCACAAAGCAGCCCGTAGTCTGGAAGTTGGTGATTGATTCACCCGTGCATCGGAGAGCACGTAAATGTCGGTCCTGCGCCTGATCTCTCTCCGGTCGTGTCGGATTGCCGTCCCATCGGGCTATGACAGTGAAGGAATAGTGAGTGCACCTGTGTCTGCGCAAATGCTTGTGCACTATAATATGTCCTGCGCAGTTGGCTAATCTCCTTTCATGAGAACAGCCGCCGTAGCCGATAATCGGTTAGGAGGATATCATCCAGGTAAAAGCAGTTAGCAGACCATAGTCATAAATCGTTATTATATAGAATATTTTAATTGTGCTTAATAAAGTCCAAGGCTCTGAAAACTTTGACTTCATTTGATTGGCTACGAGTTACGAGTATTGACTATGACAAAAATATATAAAAAAAAAACCTACAGAACCCACATTCCTCGATAATAAATAAATCAAACAAGCTTGCCCACTTTTATGCGACTGTCAATATTTCAGTACATACTGCGTAGCTAGCTACGCCGGCTACGAGCTACGCGCCTACGCGTCTGCTACGATCTACGAACGGGTGACATTATAAAGGACAGAATGTCCTTTATTTATCAATGGGCTACCATTGAAAAGGACACCCGAGTAATTTGGGCTTTATTAAGTACTTTCAATGTGATTATTTATTTTAAAACATTATGTTAAAAGGTTTTTCGTGTTTCAGATTTGTTAAATGGTAGCTTTTTTTTGCATTTTTTTTGAGGTATTGCGGATTATGTTTTATGATAGTCGTTAATATTGGTAAATATTTTATTGGGATTATTGGGAAAATTGCGAACTATCAATGTAACTTTAGGTAGGCTTAGAAAGCACTCTACTTTCTAAGCCTACCTAAAGTTACATTGATAGTTTGCAATTTTATTTCAGAGCTATGAATAAAATTGCTCCACTATTCAATGTACGTTTGTTTACTTAAAACGCAAACGAGGATGACAACTTACACTTATAATACACTACATTCATAATATACTATATGTAAGTGGTTTATATTGAGCATCCATTTAATTTGTACTTCAGCGTAAGTACAACATAATGTTATGTATGTCAGGTACACTCAGGTTAACGTGAAAATTACCATAATAACGGGAAGTATGTATATTTACTCTTGTCACTATAAATAGATGTATGATATAAGCTATTTATTTATGATATAAGCTATTTATTTATGATATAAGCTATTTATTTTAGTTGTCCATTAACTGAAGTCACTTAATTTTGAAACATAATTGTGCATTAAATAAAATATGCATGTATGTTTGCTGTTTCTATATGGCTAAACAATCCAACAGATTCTGATGATACTTTGCTAAGACTTTCTGTATTTATCTTCTTAACTTAGCAGCAGCACTAGCATTACAGCGAATATATATTGAACATTAAATTTAATCGAAACAAAATCCCTGAATTATTTTAAAGAAAATAATGTTTGTGTTAGACACATTAAGTGATTCATGATATTTGCAGAGTCGATTAGCTCAATAGTTCATACCAACGAAGAAGATTATCATCAACCCACCACATTTCTACGGTAAATAGCCAAAATTCTATAAAGGTATATCACCGCTAGATCAGGCTATAATAAGCTTTCAATACGATTATCTCGCAAATCTAGATTCGACGTTCCTTAATATTTCTAAGAACACAACTAAATAAACAGTAGATACGTCATTACAGTTCGAAACAAACAAATCTCATTTATATACAGCATTTATCGAGCAATCGCTTCAATAGAACTACTTATTGATACACGGGCCGAGAATCCTGGGAACGAGTTAATTCTAAAATTAAACATCCATTCAACAAGGCTGAATGTGGACTGTGAAAGAAATAACTCCCTAGTGAATCACCCTCTACGTAGGTATATAAGGCAGGGGTTTCCCGAACTTCGTCAGTATCATGCCTACGATGGAAGGGACACCACGCGCCCGAGTCGCTCCCACAAACTTTTTACGTATCACGAAACATGGAAACTTTCCCATTTGATAAGGTAAGACTATTTATTTTTAAATTTAGACTTTTATGCTTTTATATCGTTAGTGGCCAGTAATGGCAGCAAATTAAACCCATTGAAACTGTGCGGAACTTTTAAATCGATTTCCATTTTCCTTGTTAAAAATAGTTTGTTGTTCTAGGTATTTCGTGTTAGATTCCTTTTAATATTTTCACCATGCAGGCCAGTGAGCGTTTTAATTGACGGTGCTGCGTATTTTCTTAACTATTTCCATAAAAACTTAACTACCACTAATTGCAATGAGTAATTAACGTTATAAATTCTCGCAACAGTTACAATTTTTACTGGGCTATAAGTGCAATATTTACACCATTTCCATATGTTAAACAAAATAATAAAATATGAAACATGCATGCATACCTACACATGTTTAAATTATTTTATACATCATTTAATCAATGTTTTCATTCCTACACTTAGTTACAAAGAATTTTCTAACTACTCATAATTGACGTAACAAAACAAACCATCCTATAATTATAAATACTAAAATTAGTTCTAATGACAGGCTAGACCCACAGGTCCAAGACCCTAAGTGGTCATAATTACACGGTTGCAAGGGTGACATGTTCGATTTCCGTATGCGGCAAAATAAATAAGCTGCCGAAGCCAGCGGTCGGCCTTGACCAGCCCTCGAGTACGATACGAAAGCTCTAGTATTAGGTACACCTAATACTAGAGCTTTAAAACCTCAGAATCAGAATATTCAGAACTTACTTGACTTATATTTCGAACTAACTAACATACTATTTCTAAGAGATTTATTTATGCAAAAAGTTTGTCCATGAGTGCAAAAGAGATTAGATTATGGGGAAGGGAGGGATCAATAGGGAAAGAATTGTATTTAAGGATCAGAAAATTAAAGCAATGTCATATTTTTAAGTGGGTATGCCTCATCTTCCTGATATCAAGTTCCACTATTAAAGTGGGAAAATGTACTTACTCGTAGTTGAATCATAACATTTAATTTTAGGCAATGACTCTTAATGATAACTACTTTCAAAACGAATAAGGGAAGAAAACTTCTACATTTATAATTGAAAAAAAGGTCAGTAATTATTTAAAAAAAAACTTTTCCAATATGACCCTTTATTCAACAAAAACTTAGTCAATGAAAAATACAAATACAATATTAGTAGCTTTTGTCAATCAATAGTCAATCCTAATTGTATTTTAACTGCACTATAAAGGGATCAGATTGATATCGATATGTTTTTATAATTATTATGATCGTTGTCCTAATCACTCGCTCATGGTCAACTATTGTAATGGTTCAGGTTTAAGTGTACAAACTGGAACAAACTTTACTATTGAAATTCTATTTTTGGGTATACCTATCTATCATGTAAACACTATGGTCCTCGGCTGCGGTTCGACTAGGAGACCTGACCCCAACATAGTTGTGAAAAGGCTAGGCAGATTATGAGGTGTAACCATAGCAATTAAATGTATAATAATTCGCTTCTTTTCTGAGAAGGCTTAGACAAAAGTTTCTAAATGTATTTTAATTATCATTTTGAATCCTGCAAGAAAATATCATGGGGAAACCTAAACATAAGGGTGCGTCCACATCTGGCGAATGCGCCGCGAATGCGCCGCGAATGCGCAGCACGCGAGCCGATCGCGAGCTGTCCGCGAGCTGCGCGCGTGCAGTCACTGCAATAGTTCGGTGCGCCTCTTTAGCGCAACTCACGCAAGGCTCGTATAGAGCGCGCGAGCGGCGCGCGATCTGCGCGCAATCAGTTCTCGCCCTTACAGTTCCGTATATTGGCTCAGTACTATCGAAGATGTCAGACGTCGCGCGCCGCCTGCGCGCCGCTCGCGTGCGGCGCTTAGGTCGCGCGCGAGCTGCGCGCGGGCGGCGCAGAAGCGGCGCACGAACAAAAATGCACGCGCGCAGCTCGCGGACAGCTCGCGATCGGCTCGCGTGCTGCGCATTCGCGGCGCATTCGCCAGATGTGGACGCACCCTAACATGACCTAAATTTTTCTTCTAAAGAATAAAAAATATATGAAAACTACAAAACTACCAAAAAAGTCTAAGTAGCCATTAATTTTAGGGATATAATAAAACGAGCGATTAAAAAAACGCTTTGCGACTGATGATGACGTACTGTATTAATAACTTGAGCGGTATGAATTTGAGTAAGCGAAAAATTAACTAAACTAACAACGAATATTGATTAATAATAAAATCCAGAACGAGCTTACAAAAAGTGAATTGTGATAAATCCATTTCATATATTAAAATTTTATCCGAGCGACTACATTACTAAGTGAGCGACTGGAAATACAGAGAGGGCAACTTCAATATTAAGATAGAATCGATTTTTCTAAGTGAGGTTATACATAACGTACTACTAAATAGTTCACTTTGAGCAAAGTTTTGTAAGCTGCTTTATTAATGATTATTGGTTCTATTTTAAGATGGCAGAATTTTGAAAACGAATCACTGCAAAACCGACTCCACGTAGTCTTGTTTGCCCTACCCCTAGAGTGCAATTCAAAACCGCGTAGGCGCGGAGGGGCGAGGCGGCCTGCGAGCTGAGGCGCAGGTAGTTCTTTTAGGCTGAGCTGGTCAGCAAGCCGAAGCTGCGGTGGTGAGCGTGAAAACCATCTGCGACGATAAGCACGCATGGAACCGCCGGAGCCCCGCAGCGCCGGAGCCGTGACAGAAGCCATGCTTGCTGCATGTTGCATTGTGCTTCCATGTTGCATGCTTCGCTTCAATCCCATTCCCTCGCTCCGCTATCCCCCGCTTACCCCTTGATATCTTAATTATACATTTCCGATTACTATTTAGGAAATGTATAGATTTCCTAGGAAATGTGTCTAATGTAATTCATTTCACACATTTTGTATTCGAAACACTTCATTTAAGATAAAATGCCGCTCAGTATAAAAAATACATTAGCCAAATATTGAAAAAAATGCAGGACGTAACGTTGACACTCAAACAAACATTAAGTCGCTCAAATATTATGAAGTTGCTCATTTTGTATTTTAAGTAACTCAAATTAATGATTGTAAGATACTATTCTGTTGATTTTTCGTCACTTGCAGTCAGTCGCTTACTTAGTGATTATAAATATAACCCAAATTAATTAATTTTGACACTTAAAATTGTAATTCACAGTCACTCGTTTAAATACTATCCTTAATTTTATAATATAAGTTAAGTCGTCGTTGGAATAATATTTCAACCGTCATGGAAGTATCGCGAAATGTTCATTTACTTAGCTAACATTTGTACAGGATATTTGATCACTGTCTCGATTGGCATAAGAATGTCAGTTAAACATGTACTTATGAGAAAAATACTATTTTTGTTATCGTACGTAAATAGTTATAATGATTTTATGGTTCAGCCTTTAAGCATATTTCCATTAATTAAAACTGTGGAAATATACTTTTAGATAACCGTTAATTATTTTTGAAGTTTTTTTTTCATTTTTATAGCTTACCATACCTACCACATCTCATCCCCCAGCATAATTACTTGGGAAAAGGCTCGGGCTCTACAATACCTACCAATTTCACCAAAATTAAAAAATCTGATTTTAGCAGCACAGAGAATCTATAGTACTTTTTACTTATTACTAATGCGAAAGTAAGTCTATGCGAAGATAGTCTCGCTAGAAGTTGTAGAAGAACATTAAAGCTACCCACCCAGCTATACTGCAGAGTGGGTGAAAACGCAGGTAATATATAGCAACTATTCAAGCGTGCAAATAAACGTTTAGTACTAAATAAATACTTCTGCCTAAGAATCCATTTTACAAAGGGAATAATACCGTTGCCAATAACGAGTGTCCTACGTAACATTATCTCTTTACTGAATGGCCATGCTAATTCTTTCAGCAAACAATAGCGCTCTAGTCACGCAACTGTGGTCCGACCATTTAGCAATGTCTCTAAATATAGAAAACAACTAGTGATAGAATAGGAAAGACTAAGTATTTAATGAAGTCTGTCTTTTGTATTTTCATATAATTTTTATAATAGCTTTAGGGACCTATGTAAATTACCTCCTGCAGTATTATATAATAAATTTCATTGTCTGTGTTTTCACGATAAACTCAAAAAGTAGTGCACGCGTTTTCATGCGCTTTTCATCAATACATAGCTGGAATGATTGAGTTAATATACCTAGTTCAATAATAAGAAATTAAAAAAAAAACTAATAGCGAGCACATGGATATAAGTAGATTCAATCTACTTTTACCACTAACGAGCCTAAATGGTATTGGTTTAGAGCCAAATACGCACCAGAAAGATATTCATCAAAAGATAAAGGAAAAATAATTTCAGTTTTCAAAAATTCAAGTCCTTAATGAAATTGATTTAAGGCAAAAGTAAATAAAAATAAAATAGTTAGACCTGTCCTTCTGCTGACCCTATAAACATATATAGAGGACAACTCGTTACTTTTGTTAAAACCATTTCATCTATAAAGTTTCTCGCACTAGAATACAATAATCTTTTTCTAGAACTTATCAGATTGAAAGGGTTAAATAAAAGTCACAAAGAAAACTGTTACTTTATAAAAGATTGTTAGTTTTATCATAAAAAGTTTTACACTTATTTTATAAACACGTTTCTTATTATTTTCGTTTGAAGCTAAATCGGAACTTTGATGTAGATAGATAAATGTTATTTTATTTGGGTAGGTTTCAAGCATTTCTGTTCTTTTTTTCTAATTAACCTAATTACTTAGATATTTGACCGAACAACGATTACTGAATTTATAATTAGTTGTCCGGTATTCCTCGGCCGTATTGAAGGGAGACGCGACGAAACTACTGAACCGATCCGAAAAAATCTTTCACTATTGTAAAGGTACACACTTCCCGCGAGCATAGGCAATATATCCCGGTGAAACCGCAGGAAAACGGCTAGTGGTCTATAAATTAGTGTTTCATGCAAACCTAGCTTAGTAAAAAGTATGGCGTGTGTAAAATTGTTGCTTTAACACTTTTTAACAACTTGAAATCAATTATTTTTTAAGTTTTTCACTCAGTATTTCATAGTTCCAGTAGGTACCTAGTAACTTAGTGCTATTTAGTTTACCTACTCCGTACTTAAGTTACTTTAACAAACGTCTTATTGAATTTCAGTTTAATTACCATGATAACAATGGTACAATTTTACATCCATACCTACCACTTGTTTTTTCTTCACCTCAACTGTGCCACTTCTGGGCAAAGACCTCCCTCCACTACGTCTCCACACCTCTCGATCTTTCGAGTGTAACATTTAATCCCTACTAATATTATAAATGCGAAAGTAACTCTGTCTGTCTGTCTGTTACGCTTTCACGTCCAAACCACTGAACTGATTTTAATAAAATTTGGTACAGAGATAGAGTTGACCTTGAGAAAGAAAAAAGGATAGTTTTTATCCCGGACTTTTGAAGAATTCTCTTCGAAACGCGATATAACCGAACTTTACGCGGGTGTAGCCGCGGGCGGAAGCTAGTCAGTTATATTTATTTGCCGATGGACAGAAATAAACCAATATAATTTAATCACAAATAATCAAATTCTTATAATATACTTTTATCTCTATTTGAATGAAGATAGAACAAGGTTAACACAAATAGTTATTTTTAGAACGAAAAGCATATTTGTAGCCACGATCCTTAATATTGTGAAACGATGCGTGCCTTCCTATATGTACGTGTATTAATATATCAATTGAGGTTCTTTTTTTCCTAAATAAAATATATTTTTATCAATTAGAATGCTTCCTCAATGAAAACCTGAGAAAGTACCTATGTCTTACGCTTATTTGAGCAGTTCATTCATTTGTTAAAATTAAAAATGGTTAAATATGAGTTGGACTCGCACATATAAGGTTCTGTATCACCAGTTGTTACCTAAAACATTTGTATAACATAGGTCAAACTTCATATAAAACTCCGAAAGATGCATAGATATTTAATAACTGACAACCCGGAGTGGATTGGATACCCTTTTGATATGACAATTAGTACCCTTAATAAGAATCTATCATCTATCTTACACTTACCTACTTACAAAAAAAATATCTAGCTGAAGCTTTTCGGTTAAACACTCTTACTCAGGATTTACGCAACCAATTGAAGAAAATATTATAGTGTTGGACAACCTATTTATCTAGGAAGACTATGTTGACTTTCAAGTAGTTTTCACGTGTTAAACCGCGGGTGGAAGCCAGCAACTGAATAAGTAGAAATAGATATTTTCTACCTTATGTAAAGAGAACATAAATAGAATCGATTCAATAATGTATTTCAATTGAGTGGAACTAGTATTATTTTTTTGTCTATTGTCCCACCCACGCTTAACATCGATATGAATGAATTCCATTGGTATGCTCTTCGTATGTTTTCGCTCCAATCATGAGTCATATCGACTTCACTTGGTTGATAGTGAATGAATTGGGGTCATTTAGGTACATACACCAGGATTTATTAGTGGGCCATGAATAACTTTATCGATAAAATGCGAATTTGCTAACAGTAGCTACATACTTCAAATTCTCATAAACTTACAATCTTCACTAAATTGATTCAACGAAAAGACCACTATATACCAAATGCCAATTCTTATTCTCCTTCTGCAAATCCTGGTGTCAGCGTTTTCTCAATGATGATGAAATCTCAATGGACGGCCTCTGACAGGGACTTGTAATAACGACTGCTACTACTGAGTGGCATTCTGGCTGCTACTGAGTGGCTCCGTCTACTAGGCTCCGGGTTGCTTCATGAACTTTCCAAAACCCACAAAACGATTTCACACACATTGTCACAGGAATTGAATCCGAGACCTAAAAAACATTTCACAGATTCAAAACAACATGCAATAAACTAGTGCCAAAATTAAGTCAACCCTAAAAAGGCGCGGCAAACCTCACCAAAACTACAGTAATTCATCATCTACGTCACAATTCTATGGAACAGCAGAAACAAGACCTTCTACTTAACGGGGTCAGGTCAACCGTTCACCATGGTTTAGTGCCTAAACTTCAGTAAAATCACCATTATAGTATACACGATATAGGTACCTATTTCCATGTTCCATGTACAACTTCTTTTTATCGTAACATTTTTATTTGCGTACTTTTTGTTTCCGTACAATACGCTTGGTGAATTGAAGTTTTTATACGCAGCCTAATGTGGTAATTCGGTCGTGGTAACTTTTTCAGTTTTGCCGCGGTTTGCAGGTTATTTTTGGACTTTGATTTGTGACTTCTGCTTGGTTTTGTATTATTATATGTTGTTATGAAAATACTTTTTTAATAATAGATTGATAATGTAATGGAAGATGCTTGTTCCTTGCTTTACTACTTTTTGTATCTTCTGTGATATTTTTGAGGCTGTAACATATCAGCTATTAAGCTCATATTATCAACTTCTATCTTTCACATCCAGATTCTCAGACTTACCATTCCGCAAACTGGCATACAAAACATGACACTTTCCCGTAGTCAAGCCCACAATCCATATGCTAAATAATTCACTAATATATCTGGAAATTCACGACAATCGATACATGAGTACCTCTTGTTGCATAACAAGCTGCACGGTACACAAGTGAACCTTCTACCTTCTCTGCAGTCAATATTTTACCCCATAATACTATGGCTAATTTTACACCTTAATCGCTCACTTGATTGCCCCCTTTTATGGCTTCTTAAGGCATGGTTTATGGGGCACTCGGATTTGGATCGAATATTGGTTGACCTTGGGTAGTGTGGTGCATTATAGATGCATTGGCGGCCGTGAAATGTCGGTTGTGGCATGTTGTGTGGTTGAGTGGTTACTGTTGAAGATTGCTTGAATTGTTCAGAGTTGGTGGTTGGTGGTTATCGTGATTGAAAATTGAAGATGAAAAAGCTGTCGTCCAATTTTCACCTCTTCAAGATAGTATAGTTTTCTCTCCCGCGGTTTGAGTTAAAACTGAAAGTAGCATAACTAGAGTTCTTTAAACATGAATGCGCTCCTCCTGATTGGTTCACTATTATTCAAAGTTTTATTATTCGAACCAACTACGATATAATTTATTAGCCTAAAGATAGACGCTTCTAGACAACGCAACACGTGTCACTTTGAATTTAAACGAGGTTTAAACTGGGAACCTTTAGTTATGGAGAATATGACCTTTGCCACAATGTACAACTACTAATTCCCTCTCAGTGCTAGAGATAGACTGACAACTGACACCTACGCAGAATTTCTCAACAGTAGCCATCCTCAAAGGAATCTCCAACCAAAATAGCGCAAATGAAGCTTTGAATCTAACTGACGGTTAGCCTACAACCCCTGTTATCTCAAGAGTACATTTATTTATTCCAACGACCTTATTATGTAGTACTTAAAGATTTGGCACAACGCCATCGCGCATACAATTATTTCGTTTAATTTCGGTTTAGTAGCCGCTTTGTTGTGTACGGTCATTATGTTTCATTCATAAAAACAGCGGCTATTTAGCGCCAGGGATGTGAAATATCGCACCGCGCGATGCGAGTACGTTCGCTTTGATCGTAGTCAATCAATCGGATCATTTATCGGTTACATGCCACATCCTTGTTGTCCGCACAGCTCTACATACGTCCCTACTGCCGTCCGTCATGTATCCTCGTTGTAATGAAACTCGTTTGTTTGCAGGACTGACGCGACATGAGGTGAACTACAGTCTTCTCGCGCACTCCGCGACCCTAGCACCGATGGACGATGGAGTAGTTTAAACACGTTTATTTTCTTTCGCTGTAGTAGTGCAAGTGGCTGCGACGGTTTTAAAATGATTACATATCAAACCGGTCAGTTTCAAATCCTATAAATATTTCCATAAATAAGCGGTTGTGCGTAAGGCTAGCGCGAGCTCGACTCGGCATGGACCTCCGAACATAGCGGTCGGGTGTCCACGACGACCGGGCAAGTGCAGCTCTAGCCAGGGCGACCACCGAGCGCACCCCGCCCCCACGCCCCGACCCCCGCCCGTCGCCACCACTGCGCTAAAGATGGGCCATTTCGATATAGGCAGGGACCGTAGGAATAATTAGGGGTTTGCGACAAACTACTGACGGAGATTTTGGATCGTTACCCTACCGAAAGGTGGAAGTAACATTTCCATGAAATCTCTATTGCTGATATGAATATATCTAGACGAGTGTCCGTTATGTGCAGGTGAGACCCTGAACGGTCAGCGCCTGATCGAGTTCCGGCTGGGCGCGGAGGCGGAGTCGGAGCAAGGCGAGGGGCTGGCGGTGGCTTCGGCCGAGCTGCTGGTGCGCGCCGAGACGTCGCCGCGCGCGCGCCGCCTGCGCTACACGCTGTGGGCCTTCACCGTGAGCGGCAACGACTCCGCCGCCATCAGCGCGCTGGCGGGCGCGGCGCGGCGCGACCCGGCGCGGCGCTGGCAGCGCCTCGACGTGACGGCGGCGGCGCGGCGCTGGGCGGCGGCGGGGGCCCGCGCGCCGCTACGGCTGCTGCTGGACTGCAGCGGCTGCGGCGGGCGCGTGCGGCTGCGGCTGGGCGGCGGCCAGGCGGCGCGGCCGCTGCTGCGCCTGCTGCTCAAGCCGCCGCCCGCGCGCCGCCGCCGCGCGCTGGACTGCGACGCCGCCGAGCACGGCCGCTGCTGCCGCCAGACCTACTACGTGAGCTTCCGCGCGCTGGGCTGGGACGACTGGATCGTGGCGCCGGAGGGCTACTACGCCAACTACTGCCGCGGCGCCTGCGCCCCCTTCCTCAACTACCACTCGCAGGTGGTGGAGGCGGCGCGGCTGGAGCGAGCAGAGTGCTGCGCGCCCGTGCGCTTCTCGGCGCTGTCGCTCATCTACTTCGGCGCCGACTCCAACATCATCAAGCGCGACCTGCCCGAGATGGTGGTGGAGGAGTGCGACTGCCCGTAGCGGCGCCCGTGTACATAGCCTGCCGCCCGATGCCGCCCGCTCCCGCCGCCCCGCCGCCCCCGCCGCGGCTCGCTTCCGCCGCTCTCGAATCCGATTTAATCCGAATCGATTATAAATAATATTCTCGACTTGTGTAATATTTTGTTCCTCGCGTTCGAAAGACTATATCCTAAAATCGAATAAATAAATGTCCGTGTAGGGAGGGCAGACCGCGCGTGGGCCTCGCGCCGCGCGTCTCAGGACTGTAGTAGTAGTGCGCTCGACGAGACGCGCGGGTGCGCGGCGCTCGCGATGCCGTCTCTACACGCCCTAAATAATTTAATACTACGCCGTTTTCTTTCACCCCGTTTGGTGATCGCTTGTAATTATTGTAAACTGTATTATAATAATTATTATAATTATAATTATAATAAATCAACTTTTTCATAATTATTACCACATTTTTTATTTGCCTGCACAATACCTACCCATGAAAGTTCCTAAGTGTAACCTTTATCAAAGCGAATCTGGTCTTCTACCTATAATGCTAGCCAGACTAGGTTTTCTGACTATCTTAAAGTCTATATTTTACAGGCTGACCTGATTAGTGAGGTCAGCGTGCAAAATAAAAAAAAAAAAACCGGCCAAGTGCGAGTCGGACTCGCGCACGAAGGGTTCCGTACCATCCAAAGTAATATTCTATATATCGGGTGTGTCGTTCACAATCACATTAAATCATATCGCATATACTTTATGATATTCTATGGCGAATTGTAAAAAAAATTACCTAATCCATTCAGTGGTTTAACCACGGGAGTCATTTTTCGTTTTTATAATTTACAAGCATGCGTAAAGCAGAGATAAAGTTAGGAGTATCGTATGTTTTGCTCAGTTGTCAGCTGTCAGTTTTCAAGGGAGAATTTCAGTTGTTTGTAATGACTGACTTTTATATGGTGTTCTATATAATTTTTGCACATTTTTATTCCATTTACTTTGTTTGAAAAAATCATTTTTTTTATTTTTACGTATTTTTCTTTTATCTTTGTGTTAATCGACATAATATATTAACCAGTATATTAATGCATGTCATTTAATGTGATTATGAACGACACACCCGATATATTTATGAATATCGAGCAAAAATGAGCAAAAAATCACGTTTGTTGTATGGGAGCCCCCAACTATTTTTTTTTCTAGTTTTCAGTATTTGTTGTTATAGCGGCAACAGAAATACATCATCTGTGAAAATTTTAACTCTCTAGCTATCACGATTCATGAGATACAGCCTGGTGACAGACGGACGGACGGACGGACAGAGGAGCGAAAACAATAGGGTCCCGTTTTACCCTTTGGATACGGAACCCTAAAAATCACTGATTAACTGGCAAACCAGTTAAACACCAAGGGGTTCACCTAAGTTCCTAGCTGACCATTCAGCAGTTATGCAAAAATATTATTAGTAAGAGTAAACTATCTAACATCCACCATCCAATCAGCCCTCAATATTTCTTCAATCAAAAAAAAAATAACTGGCCACCTACACACGTTCAACACCTTGTAAAGTACCTAATCGTATTACTAATCTTTTATCCCTAATAATCCGTATTCTTACTTTAAAAGAATATTATCGCGGAAGGGAAACTTCTAAATATAAACTCCTTAGGGAAATGTACCAACTAGATAACGGATTGAACTGAAAGTACTTATGTGGGAATTTCTCGGAAATAGATGATCTATTATCTTCGTACAGGTTTCCTATCCGATCTATTATATTCCTAGGTATCTGGTGTTTTAGAACTTTTCATACATTACATACACCTGTTTTCCCTACAGGGTAAAGCAGTGAGCACATTACAAAATGAGAATCATATTTCCTGCTGTACGAGTACCTACATATCTAAAAAGAATCTGCTTAGCTTTTCCCATTTATAGTGGGGTCCACTTTCCAGTCAATTCAGATGCAGCTAATTAAAAACGTTTTCCATGGAGCGACTGCCTATATGACCTCTCAAGTCTCAACACGGTTACCAGGGCAACACGATACCCCCTCTGGTAAGGATGGTTGTCAGACTTTCTGGCTTCTGACTACCAGTAACGACTGACAAATATGTTCAAATGACAACCGGGACCCACAAATTAAAAGTGAATATGAATGGTATAAATGTCGTCACTCTTGATTTTTTTGTGAACCTAAGCCTTTACATTACTAACTTCAAAATAAAATGCGTTGTACCACAATCTATCTCTTCAATTAAAAGGTTTCAATTGACTTTGATGTACTCGTATCTTTGGTTAAAATAAAAGGCTCCTAAAATAAATACACCTGAATATACTCTGATTTGAATGGTTTTAAAATGGCGTACATTTAAACTTTATGAATGGATGTGAGAAGGTCAAAGAGTTCAGAGATTAAATGAGATGTTATTTTTACCTATTAAAAGCGGTTTTAGCTACAAAATTCATCATCCTTCTTTCCATCTAACTTTCGCTGTTACTAAATTATGTTATCTTGCAGTTAGGTATTTGATTATTTGATTCTAGTAGGCAATGCATTATTTCCCGAAAAGCTAGATATCAAATACATTTTGTTAGTAGTATAGTTACTTAGAACGTAAACCATTAGATAATTACACTATTTAAGCCGTTTCCTAGATTTGCCAATTTCGGAAAAGTCACTCATATTTCGGGCTCGCTTATGCACAAATATTTTGCAATTGCATTCTATCCGCCCTCGACCGTACACACTTCAAATCTCTAGTGTAGGTGTGTGATAGGCAAAAAACCACATTTAGCACAATACCTAGAATATAGAGAAACATCAGAAACATTGAAATAACAATTTCACCGAATTGAAAAGTTCGTTATTCGTATCAGACAGAATAAACACTGTTTGATATTTATTTAAAGGACTTATTAAAATAATTATTAAAATAACTAGCTTCTGCCCGCGACTTCGTACGCGGATCCTGTCCCTTATGCCAGCGACTATGGGGTCAGCAAAATCAAAGATCTGAATAGTCGCAATAGACGTGACCATAGGGATAAAAGTAGTGATTCTAATTAGACCGCATTTAAGTTGTGTGTGGCAAAAATATTACACGTAGGTATTATTTCGTAAAAAAACATTAAATAGATGACAAAGTCGTGGTGACTTAGTGGAATTCGTGGTGGTTTAGTGGGTAGAGAACCAATCTCTCAAGTATGAGCGTGCGTCTTTGATTCCAGGTCTGGCAAGTGCCTGCCAATGCAACTTTTCTAAGTTCGTATGTACTTTCTACGTATATTTTGGATACCAATGACCGTTATTTGGAGGGGATGTTAAACTGTAGGTTCCGACTGTCATTGAACATTCTTGGCAGTCGTTATGGGTAGTCAGAAGCCAGTAAGTCTTACCAAGGGGTAACCGGGTTGTGGAGGTCAGATAGGCAGTCGCTCCTTGTAAAACACTGGTACTCAGTTGCATCGTGACTGGAAGTCGACCCTAACATAATTGGTACAAAGGCTCTTGAGATAATAACGACAATAATAATGAGATATAGGCACCGCAAGATATCTGAGGCTGATGACGGGGAGTAGCGACCCCGCGGGGCTATATATACTGAGTTCTCCAGGGAGAGTATACTGTCCCCCATCTCCGGCCGGTCGGAGTGAACCATGACGGGGGTAGGTCTCACGCCTCTGGCTTGGCTTGGCCGTCCAGAGTGGAGTCGCTAGAGCAGGATTAGTGGCCCTGCTCGGAGGGTAGGTGCCTCATGGTAAGCACAGGGAGCGCGTAATCCGCGTTTAAAGTCCGCCGAGGTATCCTCACCCTTCAGCCGCTCATGTCCCTATTGCCCTCTTGTTGCTATTCAGTGACTGGTTACAGTAAGTGAGGTGGCGAGTCTCCACCTGCCGTTTTTACATGTACCTAATACATTGTCATCCACTAACATCCCATCAAAATAGCCCAAGTAGTTTTCCTCCATAGTTAGCAATAGTTTAGCACAGAACCGGGGATTGTCTTTTTTTTAACGACGTCCACCGGGGATTGTCCTTGGGTTCATTTCTATAGTGTATAAAGGGATAATCGTCGGTTTTGTGTCACCATTTCATTAAAGTTGTCTCAAAAGGGCTTCAGCGTGTTGGCTTCGACCCCACGTTTGCCTCCCAAAAATTTGGAACTCTGTAGTCCCGAGGTCTGGAAGAGATATACAAAATAATAATGAAGATAAAACGCAACAAAGTTAGAGAGTGGAGGCTCGTGACGCCACGTCTAGGTATGTAAAATTTGTACTAAGCAGTGACTTAACACGAAATTCAAGCGTTGTTGTATCTTCGTTATTATTTGTTTGTGAGAGAGAGAAAAGAAAAATGCGTGTCCATTATTTTAGGGTTATCTAAAAGACGGACTAATTACTTATTTTGATTCACTATACCTATTTCATAACATTCATTTCTATACATTTCAAGTGTAGTATTGCTCTTGAAGTTCCACATCAGGTGTTCCAGATCTTCGATGTTTACACGTCAATAGAGAGTGCTTATCAGATTGAACCACTTTTGCTAAAACGTCATATCTTTATAAGCTATAGTCTAGCTGGGCTCCTGGGTTTCCACATTAGGTGTTTTACATCTTCAATTTTTATAAGTCAACAGAGAGTGCTTATCAGATTGAACAACTTTTGCTAAAACGTCATACCTCTATATGCTATAGTCTAGCTGGGCCCCTGGAGTTCCACATCAGGTGTTTTAGATCTTCAATTTGTATAAGTCAATAGAAAGTGCTTATCAAATTGAACAACTTTTGCTAAAACGGCATACCTGTATATGGTACAGAGAAGCTGGGCTCTTGGGGTTCCACATCAGGTGTTCCAGATCTTAAAATTTATAATCTCAGCTGAAAATGCTCATCAAATGAAACAATTTTTGCCACGGCACCATATTTGTATCTCTTATAGTTTTATTGGTCTGTTGGAGTTCTGCATCAGGTCTTCAAGTTTCGAAGATAAATTATAGCCTATATGTTGACCAGGCCTAATACTGATACAACAAAGAAAAAATCATTGAAATCCGTTCAGTAGTTCGGAAGATTAGCGTGTACAAACAAACAGACATACAGACATACAGACATACAGACATACAGACAAACAGACAGAATTTTTTTTTTGGATTTGTGCTCCATTACTGTTTCTAAACCCCACCCAATTATTATTTTTTTAATATATTCAATGTACAGACACAGTTTTTTTACAGATTTATTATATGTATAGATATGGTATAGACTAGGCTTCCTCCCACGCCCTGTCATAAAACGGATATAAAATAAACCGGCCAAGTGCGAGTCGGACTCGCGCACCGAGGGTTCCGTACAAATGCTGTATAGATAAAAAGTGAGTTTCGCGCCAACCGTTCAGTTTAGAACAATCATAGTTATGGTAATTTCGTGAGAGTCAAAATAGTTAATATTTTTTATTTTACAATATAACTAAAATAGTAGGCCAGTACCTTGTAAAAGTTATTTTATTGAAGTTATTTATATCCCACCAAAAACATTAAATGTAAAAAAAGCCAATCCTCTACGCAATTCCTCCACCGTAAAAAGTTTTGAGATCGCATAGAAGCCAAGTCCTGTTCAACTTTATTTGTAATAATAAATCAATATTTTGTGACTCTATCAATAGTTTCGTTCACTTTACAATAATATTGACTTGGCCATGAGCACAATAAACTACAAATATAATACAGCATATCTTGGAGAGGTGAAAGTCAAACATGAAGTTTAATATCACAGAATTAAATACTTTTAATTTATTCAATTGTTACTAAATGACCGACAGTCAGTAATCATCCAACATCAATGAACTGCACATGTACTATGGCGCATGTTTAGTCCATGGTGATCTCAAATTCCAATCAGTCCAATCGTAAAATCATGTCCATATAGAATTTATCAATCCAATGGTATTTACACATTATTACGAGGAGCGACTTTTAACTTGTGCTCATGGCCAAGACAATATTATTGTAATGTGAACAAAACTACTGATATAGTCACAAAATATTGATTTATTATTACAAATAAAGTTGAACAGGACTTGGCTTCTATGCGATCTCAAAACTTTTTACGGTGGAGGAATTGCGTAGAGGATTGGCTTTTTTTACATTTAATGTTTTTGGTGGGATCTAATTTATTTTTTGTAGGTATCTTTTTTCTCTAAGTATATAACAAATTAAATTAACTTACATGCAACTAACTAAATATATAACAAACTAAATATGTACACCTCTAAAGTAGCACGTAAACAACATTTTTTTAAAATAAAGTAAAAAATTTCGAAATTGACGAATTTTTGAATCGAATATCTTTAAGAATAAAAGAGATTTATTTCAGAGGTAGATGGCGCAATCACATGAAATTATTAGTTTTTTTTAAGTACTACTTATACTATGCTCAATCAATGCTCAATCCTTCTCCGTGAGAGAGGAGGCCTGTGCCCAGCAGTGGGACGATAAAAAGGCTGTAACTGTAACTTATACTAAGCTATGTAACGAAACCATAGCGCGATTTAGACCAGGACAACGCCATCTATCGAGCGAGCATGGAGTATTTATCGCGCTGCATTAATATGAAAGATTTTATCATTATTCATTTCATTTTAACCTAGCTTTTTTATTCATATGTATGTATATTTAATACATAATAACAATATACCACACTGCGTAACAATAAAACAAATAGTAACATTTTGTACATAAATAAATAACAAAGTTATCAATGCAGTCAAAATTCATACACAATGTTCTTGAAAAACCGCAAATATAAATTTGTTTCCTATTTTTTTATTAAGTTTTAAGGTTTTTATAATTTTCCCTTTATATGTAGCTAATAACCTATCTTGGTGCCAAATTTGAAGGTTCTAAGTTTGCTAGAAGTACCTTAGACTTTTGATGATCGGTCAGTGAGTCAGTGACAAAATGGTGTAACTTTGATCGCTCATAACTCGGTCCTCGAAAACCTAAACTCCTAGCTTTGTTCACATGGAAGATACAGGGGGCTGAAATAGCCGCGAAACGCTCCGAGAAAAGATGGTACGGCCGTGCCCGCTCGAGTCTTGGCTGGGGCACTGCCGTGCCCTCAGATACAACATTTTATAGTCATCATTCAGAAATCTGATTGAAAATAACTAATTATGTCTTAAAGGTCATGGGGCATATCTGACCCGCTTTGTAAAAAGTGGCGGACATGAATCAAAGTAGTTTTAAATCGTGGAGAATAGTATGACGTTTCTTTGAATATAAATATTTTATTAAAATTCCATGGAGACGAATGTCCAGGATCGTTTGAAAAATATAAAAGACGAGCAGTTTTAGAGGATTGTACAGGTTGCAATGCTAGTTTTTATTGTTAAAGACATTTCATAAAGAAGGAAGGTGCCAATCCGGATGACCAGGATCTGGAAACCCTGAGAAATCGAGGGCAACTCTTGAATATTGTGGGCACGCATCGAGTCATAACCAGACATGTGAGTGTATTTTTGAGGGTACTGGTAAACAGTGAAGGTTTGGAGCTGATTTGATTATGGAGACTACAGACAGTCAAGGGAACTCCCGAACGGTATGTTGCAACTACCACGTGTTTGGGTTTATTTTATTCGTATTGGCGAAGACTTTCCACAAAGATAGGTTTGACTGCCATTGTGGGATCGACAGCTAAGATCAGATATAGTTATGGGAACTCCTTTACAATTTATAACGTAACCTTGTGTTGGAGCTTATTTTATTTTAGGTGATGAGAATTCACTACTAACTTGGGTTAAAGCAGCCATTGCAGGAATGGGATCTTTTATTTTTGAGGGATTAATCACCTAAAGAGCCCCAGTTTCAGGTTTTTTTCGAAACCGCCTGACGACTTGTAGCTGTCGAATTGTAACAACGACTTTTAGAGAGTAGGATTCGGGGCTGCTGGCTTTACGTTTCTGGAGCCTTGACAAAAGTGTAATTCTGTCCCCTTCTTTGTTTTATAAAGTCGGCATTATTTTATTTTGTAGCATTTTACAAACAAATCCAACTTCAAACATATAAAAAAGCAACAAGAAAACAAAAGCAAGAAAGAAATTAAAAAGATGTTAGGTGCATCGGTCTAGAAGTCGGTGTCTAGAGGATGCATCTATATTTATTTAACCACCGAGATCTAGACCGATGCATATAAACAGTTTTCTTGTTGTTTTATAAGTTGTTTTTTTTTTTGTAAAAAGTTTTTATTTTTAACTTTTGTGAAAAGTTCTCGTCAATACGAATAATATAAGTCCAAACACGACGTAACTAAAACATACCGAGTTCTCTCGACTTTCTCACGTCGCCATCATCAGATAAGCTCTAAACCTTCACTGTTTGATAGTATCACCAGACATACATCTGAGAATCAAGTTTCAATCCTATGCATGCCTACAATTTCTGATAGTTGCCCTCGATTTCTCAGGATTTCCATCATCAGATCCAGACCTGATGACAATGGAAATAAACGGCGAGTATACTCTTTCACTACAAAGAAATGATTTCTCAAATCCGTCAAACTTGGTCGTTTAAATTCCCCATCGAAATGAGGAAAATATTTGATGTTTACACCTGATTTTCTCTAGATTCCCATGGTTCACATTGATGCGACTAATGCCATAGTAAATCAGAGCCTTTATCATTATACTGTGCTATATTTCGTTCGTATCCGCCGTGGGTATGGTTTTCATACTAAGGTGCCCAATGACCTTTGAATGATTTAAAATTTTTCACAGTTTAGAGGCCATTATATTTAAGAAGTGTTTGATATGAATTTCATTTTTTATTCAAAACTTTAATATCTCTACGCGTCAGTGGCGAAGGGTGGTTTAATGAAATAGGGAAGCCGCAGCAAAAAAAAAAATGGGGGGGGAGTAGTCAGGTATGGGGGGGGGAGAGGTAATGGAGGTAATTTCTCAGTCCACCTTTTACCACTGACTGAGAGACTGATAGTTTGAACATGTTTTCTCGAGGAATTCGGCAGATTATTAATATCTATAAAACTTTATTATCTTTAGTTAGGTATATTAACTACTAGAATCTGAGAAAACTTGGCACTAGAAACAATACATTTTAAGTATTTAATTCACAACGGCCTGTTAGCCATTGATATTTATCGTAGGTATTTATCCGTCAGGACGTTAGTAATTTTAATATAGACGTAATATTGGTAGGTAATTCACCCGAGCGGCGTGCCCGAGTTTTATAACACGTTTTTATTCTCAAAACTTAACTTTGAAAAATAAGTTCCTTCCTAAAGTAAACAATCTAAAAAAAACACAACACAATAGGAAAACAGTCTAATGCGATAAATGCTATAGGTAAATTAAAAAGAAACCTGATGCCAACTGTCTACTACGTATCAAAATACATCATTTCAACATAGATATCTCTATTTTCACTAGGTACACACACTGTAGTACTGTACTTGTACTGAGTACCAGGTCACACAGTGCGATCGCGGGAATTAGTAGGGAGTAATGATAGTGCCAACAATTTAATCAAAATTATCAAAATTATATACTTGGTGAATTCATAAAAATAAATAAATTCCCAACTAGGGTCATTAAATCGCGGAGAATGTTAACACCGCGATTCAGGATTTGCATAAAAATGCACAACGCCATCTATGTTGACATAATGTAACTAAAACACACACACGAACTATGTTATTTCCAAATGATACACACACTAATAAATTCAATTAAGTAATACAAAGAACAATTTGTTATATAATGGTATTATCTAAAACAAAATAAGAACAATGAGAGTGAATTTGTCTGATTTGTTTGTTTACATATTTGAGAAAGCGCTGTCACTCGCGCGTAGACAGATATAGCTACTCTACTCTTGACGCGTTCTTTCTCGTTCACTCGCGAGTTTTGATTGGTGGAAGCCGCTCCGTGAGCCGGCTTACCGCTCGCCCTTATTTTGCGAAAATCGCGCGGCGCGGCGTGGATGACGTCACGCAAGCGTAGTTTTGTATGGAGGAGGAAGCCGCGGCTTATTTAGTAGGAGCAAAATGTTTCAAGTAATTTATAGACAATTTTTTTTACGGTGGTAGGCGTTTTGTTATACCTACATATTTAAATTGTGTGGTTTAAATGATTATATTAATTATACCTATACCTATATTATAACTTATACCTATGCTTCTTTCTTGAAATTCGAAAGGGAAGCCGATGGGAATCGGCTTATAAGGACGCCTCGCCACTGCTACGCGTTCATGTGAAAAAGGGTAGGTAGTAAGTTTATAATTATTAAAAAAATATTTTATGTCATGTAAGCAAAAATAATATTTTAATATTTTATGTAACTTCAAATTTATTATTTTCGCAATTTTTCCTTTATCTGTACTATATAACGTTGCTTCGTGCCGAATTTTAAGATTCTGAGTTCACGGGAAGTACCTTGTAGGTTCTGATTCCCTAGCGTGTGACGGAAATTCGTCTAAGGTGTCGGTAAAACTGCTGTATCTTTTGATCGCGTTAACTTAGAAGTTTGATTTTTTCATTGCTTAAAGGGACAATAGACCTAGGTATTTGGTATAAATTTCAATTTGGTACCTTTATTCGTTCGTGAGAAATAAGGTAGTAAGTTTCATTTTATTAAAAAAAAATTATTATATCATATAACAAAAAAAAATGAGATTTTCGCAATTTTTCCTATATTTGCATTATATAACAATGCTTCATGCCAAATTTCAAGATTCTGAGTTTACGGGAAGTACCCTGTAGGTTTTGATTCCTTTGCGAGTGTCGAGAATTTGTTGAAAATATCGACATAATCGGTTGTATCTTTTGATTGGCTTGGCTTAGAAGCTTGATATTTTCACAGCCTAAAGGGACAATAGACCCGAGTATTTCATGTGAATTTCAGCTTGATACGTCCACGCGTTCTTAATATAAAGGGTCTTGACAGACAGACAGACAGACAGACAGACAGACAGACAGACGGACAACAAAGTGATCCTATAAGGGTTCCGTTTTTTCCTTTCGAGGTACGGAACCCTAAAAATGGTAGATAACCGAATTTTTTTGATATTCCAAATATACGACGACCTCGATGGTGCAATGGTCATCATGCCGGACCGCCGAACCTGAGGTCCCGGGTTCGATTCCCGGTTCGGTCGACATTTGTGTGATGAGCATGCTTGTTGGCCGTGGTCTGGGTGTTACAATATGTATTTATAAATATGTATGTGTAGCTATATGTAGTTTATCAGTTGTATTAGCACCCATAACACAAGTTAATAAATAACTTACCATGGGGCCGTGTGTGAAAAAAGGTGTCCCGACATTATTTATTTATACATATATTGAGGTCAACTCACATATACATAGGTGAAAGCCTTCATAAAATATGAAAAAAAACCTGGTATTGGGAGATCAAACTAGATATCAATCAACCAGGAAATAATTAGTACCTACTGCGTGTAGCCTTAAAAGAATATCCGGATGGAAATAATACCTTTTTCACTTTTGGCTACCAAAAAAATAATTATGAGTAGGTGTGCGGAAAACATAATTTTGTCTTACGCTTAATTAGAATACTACTTATAAGTACGCATGCCTCATCTTCACTAGCCTTTTTATCGTCCCACTGATGGGCATAGGCCTCCTCTCACACAGAGAAGGATTCACCACTCTTCCTCAATGCGAGCAACTGACTTTATAGCCCAGATTTCCTCGAGATGTTTTCCTTCACCTTTAATCAGTCATTGGTGTCCAAGTTATACTTAGAGAGTACATGCCTATAACTTAGTACTGTCCTGCACGCAAATCTTGCATGTTTTATGGTACAGTTGAACTCACTCTATAATATAAATTTTCCATGGAAACATTCAAAAAAGAAAAGAGTATTCCAACTTACCTAACTCTTTTAATCTTCCCACACAAGTCTTTAGTCAATCAAAGAATTGGAACCAAAAGGTAGGCGTTCAGAGGGAACTACTTATTCTGTTACATGTATTATTTATTTGTGTCGTGGAAATTAGCACCTAAATACGATAGGTTTTAGTACCGATCACACGTTAAAAGGCGTTCTAATCGGACATCCTCGTGGATAAGAAAAAACACCACATCCTGGCTACATTTACATATTGGATCTGTACTGAGTTACTTGTAGGTATCCTTCCTCCATAAAAGGGTTATCTAACACTGATAGATTTTTCAACTTGGTACAGTAGTTCCTTAAATTAGAATATTGAAATAATCTCTTCAGCTTTATAATATTAGTATCGCTATATACAAATACATTACAGCTGTAATTTCCGTTACCTAACACCGGAATCTTCCACAAGGAAGTCGGAGCAAAAAGATGAGAATCAACAGAGATCTGAAACCAGGATTCATTTGAATAACATACAAAAGAACGTAATAATTTTCTGACAAAAGCAACAATGTATTGCCGATTGAATATCAATACACCTTCGTCGAGGCTCCGTAGCGATCCGTCGCTGTATCTTTACTAAGGACTTGCTTATACTGTAACTGACGCGATGATAGGATATGAAAACTAAAAAATCAAGTAATTTTCCGTAAAGCTCTAATTGCCCATGTTCAAAAAGATTTAACGAGTACCCGTCTTACCACAAAAACTTTTAAACGTCAGTTTAACACTTGTCTAACAAAATGTCAGATTATGACGTTGAAATGGGGTCCATTTTGCAGTCACACTTTTTTTGAGAACAAGTGTTTGACACATGTTTAAGTTTTTGTAGTAAGACCATGTGGGCCTTACTACAAAAACTTTAAACCCTGTTTTACACTTGTCTAATAAAATTTTGGCTGCAAAATGAACCATATGTCAACGTCATAATTTGACATTTTTTTAGACAAGGCATAAACTGACGTTTAAAAGTTTTTGTGGTAAGACGGTGTATGTTTAAAGTATTTTTCTAAGTTATAAATACCTACACTTTCTATGCAGCAGCTATTGTTGTACGTCTCGGACTTGTGTCACTGATTTTGGAGACATTCCTTGTTACTTCTCATCGCCATGCCTAAGTATGTATGTACTGAAGCCGTATACTCCGTACTTACATTTCAGGAAAATCAAATTATTTTGACAATTAATTTACTGAAGATTACTGATAAAACTACTCAATTAATTATCACTTATCCTTATATTTAGTTTAGGCTGTATATTATCTTCTGGTAAGTGAACGCTAGAGCTATATCTTCCGCCCTGCCAACCCAGTGTACTGTACACTCGTACAAAGTTGTCGCGGGTCCCGTCAGACGAAGTGTCCGCACAATGCTTGGCGCCGAGGAGTCGCATCTCGGTTACACCTAGGGTTGCTTCCGATGTTTTTATTATCTTAGCGGAGTTATTTTCGCATTTACATAGTAAAGATATCTGGGAGAACCGCTTCCCGCAACTGAGTAAAAAGTATCTTATGTCCTTTCTGGACTATCTCAATGTATCAAACATTTAACATTTGTTCGGTAGTTCTACCGTGAAAGCGCGACAACTGATAGTGTATTTTTTTTTATTAGCAAGGATTGTGCCAGTTTTGACGCTCATTTTCTATTTAGTATAATTTATTACTATGTTTCTTGTTTATCACAAAAAAAAAAAACTGAAACAGTTCGTTCGTTCATGCCACAATTAAAAATCTGTTCTTAATAGGCTCTTACTATTTCAATGTCAAAAACCAGGTTACGTTACATTGAAAGACTCGTTCTTAATGCATATTAAAAAGCGTTTTTACGATGAAAATGTCAAATACCAGATGTATGTTTATTTTCTGATTGCTTAGAGAAAGCCTTACAAACCGATTTAAATCTTTCCTAATTTCAAACCCAATGTATGCTGATTAGATTAACAAACCGTCTTCTTCCATTTATTTAGTGTCAACATTTTTCCAACGCTACAAAACAGCAGTGATTGAACGTCGCCGCACAGCCCTGCGTCGGCAGTTGTGACGATTCGGGTACGAGTGCGTGCGATCGATGCTCACCGCAGACGACGCGGCGCCGCCGTCGACACTCGCGCTACACTCTTGGACCTTCTTGGTATGTAGCTGGCAGATTTTTTTTTGAAATTGGAATATCTATAAAGAAGTGTACAAGTATCGAGAAGATTTGAAGGATTTTGAAATTAGAAACCTTACGTAAATAATTTTTATTTTTGTTTTACTTATTTTATTTTGAGGTTATAAAATGTTTGCAGGCGGTGCTAAGCGAATAAAAACACGTGTAAGAATATTCGTTTTTTAGGTCGATTAGGGGTTCACAATATTAATGAAAATACTTTTAATGCTAAATGCTTTCTCACAAAGTAATATCCAATTAAGTACAAACGGCTAATCGAATTTGTAATGGAAAATTATTAATTGTCGAAATAAGCTTCAAAATGGTTCTATTAGATACATGTATCTAATAACTAGCCTTAGTGTGCTGTTACATACTTATTACATTTTATTCTTGTTTATTTCTATGCCAGTAGGTAAAAAGAAATAGGGGGGAATTGTCAAGAGTAAAATATTTTTCTAACAAGCCAGTTACTTACATAGATACGTTTATCTCGATCCGGCGCCCGCCAGTCTGTCTGACTACAGTAAACAGGCTACAGTTTGGTAGATAATGCATCTCGCAAACAGACTTATTCCCTTGTCTGGGAGCTTGTAACTGCCAGCCCTATTCGCATTATAAGCTTACGCATACATTGATGCAATGTGTGTTTGTGTGAAGTGCACTTTAATGCAAGCAGTAGGTATCTGTCAAAATCAAAAATCGAAGTCAAAATTGTTTATTGAAACAACTTTTTTTGTGCCTAAAGAACTTTTTCACGACAAAATGTCAAAACGACGTCCTGTCTGTAAAGAAGCTGAGGTGAAACAACTCAGCTACAAAAAAACTATCCATTGAGTACAATTAGTTAATAAGTTTCTGGGCAGAAGAAAATTTGGACAGTGATAAAAACATGGGGTCGCTTTCTCCTCATTTCAATCTTTAGAACTGACTGTAGGTTTACATAAGATTTATATTTATTCTCTTATTCTAACTTGCTGTGACTACGTAGGTACTACATTCTTCAAAGTGAGATATGGTTTGACTTTCATAGTTCCCGGCTGTCATTCTAAATTTGAAAAGCGCAACATCGTTCAAAAAGAAAAAATACTGGGAACTCTATTATGACGCACGCACACAACTAAACACGTCTAGCCTTTTTTTATTTGAGTACTAACCATAGAGTTCTAGACTGCGTCGGTTGTCTGGTAGATAATGAAGTGCGACTGTTGAACTTGGGGTCGCGGGTTCAATTGCCGGGTTGGGTAAGTCAAGTGAATTATTTTTGCACTAAATTATTTGGCAATAAACTTGGAATTAGTCTCTTAATATAAGTACTTCTAAGTTAACGATAACACCTCGTGTGACGCCCTTTCCAAGGGTTCAAACTAACACCATATCAAATTTCACTGTAACAGGTTCAGCCGTTTAACCGTGACGGCTTAACAGACAGACAGTATTATTTTACATTAAGGATTCAGTGTGACGTACATACATTATATTGTAAATTCAGTATATGTCAGTAAATACAGACTTAATCAGATAAACATTAATTTATAATGTGATCAAACACAGATCTTATTATTTCGTACGAAAGGTATTTACTTAGGTACAAATGTTATTGCTAAAGTCTAGATTCTAGATATGAGGACGTTAATAATTCTTGTATAACTTAACTACCAAAGTATTTGAGATAACGTATATTCACACATACAAGTTTGTATTAAGTAAGTCTTTTGTGTAGGACTGATAATCGGGCCGATTTCTTGTAGGTCATTCTGACAAGAATTTTCTGACAGAAGGACATAATGTGTGCTGCAGCATTTATTAAAAAGTATGTTGCTTCCAATTCGCTTTTTTCCTCTTGCACTCAGAAGCAATTTGCAGTTTTTGAGAAAGGAGGCCTATTAGCCCACCATATAATTCATAGACGGGAATCACAAGCGTGAAAAGATCTTCAGAGACCAACAAATAAAACTACCTACTTCTGTAACATCTGAAATCTCTGGTACATTTATGTACCAGAGATTTCCAAAATACTCAAAATAAATTCGGTAAACTAGCAACATGACAAGACATACAAACACATGATTCACATAACTATGGTTCTGTGCGGTCTAGTGTTCCCTAGGAGTAAGGAAAGATGAGCGGAGATACCGTAGATAATGCTGGTAGGTCAGGCGACCAAAACGATTAGTGAAGACTGACCTAACGAGCAGTTTGGATTTCTTGAGACATTTGTCAACGATTTTTAATATTACAAGGGTACAAAAAAGGCGTATAAGAGAGAAAATTGTAACGTTTCTCGTCACCGGTTCACACGCATTTTGATGCGCTTTTCAGGCGATTTTCCGTTATGGCAGCTTTTTTTTAACGACGTCAAAAATCATCAAATGACCCCTCCCGCTGTGGGTTAGCAGCTTTGAGAGAATGTCAGATTCTTACTGACTAACAAGCGTCGTGTTCCGTCGTAGGCTTTTATGTAGGTACCCGGGCCGCGGTAACTCTTTCGAACAATCCGGCAGCCCCGGCAGGCCTTGGTCCTGCTGGGCCCCGCTGTCCGTTATGGCACCTCCGCTAGTCATTTTGTTCTCCATGTGTATACCCCACGCATGACATTCCCATGGCGTACGGTCACATACTCGAATACCTCTGGTCTCTGCCTACCCCTAACTGTTAATCTACTTGGTAATGTTGATGTACCAACCAAGGCCCATTTTCACCAACAACGTAAACATCGGTTTTTCTTAAGACCACTGTTAACTTTGAATATTGAACGTGACAATTCATATCAAAGAGTTGTTTTAAGTAAACTGACGTATATGTTGTCGGTGAACTCTGGCCTAAAGAGTGCGTGCGTTGAATAGCAATTGTATCGTCTTATGAGACAAATTATTTTTAATGCATAATTGTATAACCAACCAGTCTTACCGAGGAGTATTGGGTTGCCCGGGTAACTGGGTTGAGGAGGTATCATCAGCCTAACCTTGTATTGAGTAACCTTATTTATTTATTAAAAAAAACACCTTAAACTATCTATCTTTACAGGATCTCTTATCCTAATACGACAGCTAAGAACTAAACACTATTTAAAAACTATATTATTTACAATCATAGTATAACGTCTAAGTATTCCAATAAAGTGATAATTTATATTGATGATGTATAATTGTATAAATAGCGGGATAATATACGGATATTTTCTAAATAAATAGTTGTTTCTCCTGTACTTAAAACATACCTAGCCTTCATTTCCAGAGGATCGTGTTACTTTCCAACAAGAAAGAGTTTTCAAATCGGTTTCCAGTTTCGAAGGCTGGGTACAAAAAAATAGTATTTATAATTACCTAGTACAGAACATGAAAATATAGACAACATTAATAGCATAGATTTTTTAGAAAGAATTTCAGTCATATTACACAACTTTAGGCTACGACCATTTTGCTAATGAGAGCTTCGGCAGATTTCATAAAATTCTGTTTCTCTCTTTTTTGAGCTACATCCTGCAGGAACTATTCCAAATCAGCAATGTCATGCTGGTTTTTACGAATTTACAAAAACACTAAAATTCATACAGCCGCGTTCCTGTAAAAAACATAGAGACATACTCTACCCAACGATGACGATACGATGACAAGTTGACACCATTCATTTTCTTTCCACCACATACTTCGTTACTTAACTCCCGTACAACTAGGTACTAAGAACACATACTCATGTTGATGTGACCTTAAAAGGCTGCCATAGTACTGGTTTGCCAAGTTATTAGAAAGTATTCTCCGTCTCCCTCGCACACCGCCATAAGCTCATCACCCGTCTCCCTCTACACATACGAGAACAGATTCATTTGTTTTAGGGATGGGCAAATGGGGAAAAAATATCGATATATATCGTATCGATATTTTTAAAATATATCGATAATAATTGACTAAAAAATATCGATATGTTGATATATCGATATTTTCTGCGCAATAAGCAATTATCTATAAAAATTGTCAAAATATTCGAAATTTTAAAGCAAATACACATCTGGCTGTTTTGACATCAGTTTTATTATTAAAAAATAAGTACATAAAGCCAAGAAAAAAACAACATCATCAACATAACAAAAATTACATTATTCAAACCAGTATTTGTCTGATATTGACATCAAGAGCACTCTTTGCTTGATGTGCTCGCCTGTTAATCTGCTCCTATCATTCGGCACAGCCAAATTCACCATTGAAGCTACTCTTTCAGATGACACTGAAGAAGCTTTTCAAATCAAATATTTTAGGGCGATTACTCGCCAGTCGGCTGCCACACTCAAGTACCATACCAACACTCCAACACACGCAGTCAGTGATACCAACCAAACCAAACCAACAAGCAGTGTCATTGTCATAGATGAACAAAATAGACAAGCAGGTCATAGACTATAGAGTGTAATTTTTGTTTGCGTTTGAATTAAATTTAAGAAATCAGATTGGTCAAAGACATGATGTGACGCATGAGCAGACAGCAGAGCTTTAAAAAATATATCGATTTTGATACCTAAAAATAAATATCGAAAGTTGATATATCGCGGGAAAAAATATCGCTGATTTATATCGATATTTTTCTGAAAAAATATCGATATTTTGATATATCGATATTTTTTGCCCAAGCCTAATTTGTTTATTCCATACCCAGTCTTCGTAAGGTGCGTTTGCGCCGTTTAAATTACTAAAATAAACACGAAAATACGTGAAAGTGTTCTAAAAATAAATTTCAAAAAATGGACGACGAAAATGTGAGTTGTGCTTATATTATAAACTATTTATATCTAATCTAACCTATTGTTAAAGGATACCTAAGTTTAGTGTAAATTCGTTTCATAAAAAGTAATTAGACATTTTATAACAAAAATTACGTTTCATGTTTATCAATTCATTAAATGAAATTGAGTTTTTGCGCTATTTTTATGAGATTAATTTAATTTATTTTACACAGGATTAGTATAAAATGTGTAATATCGAAACAAATAAAGGAAAAGTTGGCACGGACTATTTTTTTACAGCAAGTTAATCTGTAAAAAAAATTAAAATAAACTAGCTTGAAGTTATTTATTTATTTAACAGTTTATGTACACGTAAAAACACAGACAAGAATAAATAATAGCAACAAAAATGTTCAAGGGCACAGCTTATCTCACAAGAAACTTCTTCCAGCAGGCCCGTTTTGGGACAGTTAGAATAGAAAAGAGATACAGAAAGACCGTGTAAAAAGAAAGAAGATATAACCAATATATAATCACTAACATAAACTACTTAAATACATGATAAGAATAGCGGAAAGATAGTGTTCTTTCAACTTCCGTTATATGCGTGAGTAGTTAATAAAAGTTGACAAATTCTCTTTCCAGGATCAGAAGATAGAAGAAAAGGAAGAGAGAACTCTTAATAACAATACGGTAACGAAGGACAAGAATACAGACACCGTTCAACAAGACCTAGATTTAAATTCAGATAAATACAAAACAAAGCCTGAGGGGATAGCTCACACAAACATATTTTTGCTAGTTTGCATAGCAGGCATATCGTTAGGAATACTTCTACAACTAATAAATGCTGTTAAACGAAGTGAGAGTGTTGACAAAGATTATTATCTCGAAAAACCATTGAAGTACTGGGTGTATAAGAATTCTACAAAGGCCAACGACTTGAATGGCTTTCTCAAACATGTACATTTAGTTCTAAACAGAGTAGGATACGAGAAAAGTACAAACGAAACGCCATGGAACTTACTATGGGCATTCGAGACCCCTTTTAATGAACTCAACCTTCGAAATTTAAGCTCTAACCAAAAATTAAACCATTTCCCCGGTACGGGGTTTATCACTTCAAAAGTAGACCTAGCGACTTCCGATTCAAAGTACATACCAAAGGCTTTTAGACTTCCAAAAAATAAAAATGAGTTCTTAAAGTACGCAGAGCAGAATAAAGATGCGATGTTTGTGCAAAAGTATAACACACACAGACACGTCTATTTGAAGAACGTGAGTGAAATAGATATGACTAGCGGGAAAAGTTTCGTTCAAGAGTATGTGCGAAATCCGTTCTTAGTGGATGGACATAGGTTCGATATTGGCGTGTACGTGGTGCTGAAATCAGTGAACCCCCTGAGGGTATATTGGTACAAAGGCGATGTTTTGTTCAGGTAATTGTTTTTTACATCATTTAATTTGCGAACTACATACATTATTTTTGTATCGTCTTGTGATGATGTTTAGTGCTATCTAAGTTCTTAAAAACAATTGAAAATATTTCTGGTTACAGATACTGCTCTGTCAAATACCATCCCTTCGATCCAGCTAATTTGGAGAAGTATGTGGTGGGAGATGACTATCTGCCTACTTGGGAAGTTCCCTCGTTGGCGCATACCTACACTGCGCTGGGCAACACTATGAAAGAAGCCTTCGATATCTATGTTAGGTCTATGGTAAGTTCAACGACGACTTTATGGCGAGGTAGTTGGGGGCATCGACTGTCGTGATGCGTATCGTGGGTTCGATTCCCGCACGGATTTTTTATGGGTGCTGCATGCATTTCAGATTGAATATTTGTAAAGGGACCTATGAATGATAGTCTGTTACTGTTGCACTACCGATGCATTCGTAAAATGTACGAATGCATCAGCCACCACAATTACCTACCGATGTTCGGTAGGTAATTTTCGAATCAGTTGAAACCGAAAAAGTACTTTGTATTTAATTGTTTATATACTTATTAGCTCAAACCCGATTTAATTTTTATTTTACCACAGATGATAAAATATTGGACGTCTATCAAAATTTATTTTAGTTTCTTTTAAACACACGATGTACCTAGGTACCTAACACTCATCCACAATAAATCACACACATGTATAAAGGGCTTGACAATTCTATTAGCAAACTGCTGGTTAGATATAGTATAGTATAGTACTTACCTTTTCTCAATATTGTTTTGCAGGGCAAGGATCCGACAGTAATGTGGGAGGAAGTGCAGAACGCTATCTCAGAAATATTCTTTATGAAAGAACATCATATCATTGAAGCGGTAAGTACGCCTTGATCATTAAGAAAACATTGTGAATAGAACTAGGGAATTACAAGAAGAAAAATTTGGAAAAGGTTGCGATTCCGGACAGTGGTAGATAAAATCGCAAGGAACAGTTAGTTTGAAATTAAATTTCCACAAAATAATCTAATCTGGTGTATGCTTACCTATCAAAATAACTTACTAAAGTCAGTTTGTTAGATACGACAGTCTATATACCAATTCCATTATAAGTACAGTTAGCCAAAAAGTGCACCCTACTGGTGACTGGTGAGGTTTATTTGAATTTGAACGTCTTGAAACAAACACGGCGATTTTTCTTTGGACTTTTCGTTAAGGCCGTGCGATTGCAGACTCACAAATATTTATCAAAACTGGAAGACCACTTTCTTTACCGACTGTGTACCTAAGTAGGTACTTACTTGAACTGAATTTATCTCTTTTATACATAAATAATAATAATAAATTCATTTGTGACCATGTCTCATAATAACTTTATCTCTGAATAATTTTCAGTTGAAGGGGTTTGCATCTTCAGAGAACCTCTTTCAAATGATGCGGTTTGACTTCTTAGTGGACGAGAACTTGAAGGTTCACTTGTTGGAGGCCAATATGAGCCCTAACTTAAGTTCTCATCACTACCCGCCGAACCAGTTGCTGTATGAACAAGTACTCTATAACCTGTTTTCTTTGACTGGTGTCACACAAGAGAATGTTAAGATGGAAGGGTAAGAAAGAATCCAATGTTTTCATAGTTTCTACTATTTGGATTTCTAGACCGCAAAACGTAAGCGAAACTATTTGTTGGGTTTTCGAAGGTTTATGAAGGTCCAAAATTGGTATAGTACGTAATCATTATTTTATTGTATACTAGCTGTTGCCCGCAACTTCGTCTGCGTCTTCACCTTCGTCTTCGTCTGCGTATAGAATAGTCAAAATACTACATATCCCGTAGGTGCATTCTTTCACGTGACAGTATAATTAGGATTAGCACTTAGCAGTCGCATAGATTCATTGATCAAGGTTGTGTTGTGGATGTGACCACTTATCTAAACAAAAGAAGTAAAGTTTGTGACGTTGTGAATATCTCTGGATCTAGTCAGCTATTTTGGAAAATTATTACGTATGGTGCGTAAGTAATTTTCACAGGAAACAGTTATAATCTATGTCTATATGCTTTGAGTCTGACAAAGCTGTCATTTGTACATTTTCTGCAGCTGCTGCGACTAATCAGAAGCCAGAAAGTCTGTCAGTCTTACCATGGATATCGGCTTGTGTAGTTGACTGGATTGAAGATAGGTAGATAGGTAGTCGCTCCATGCAAAATATTGGTACTCAAACAGATTCGGTGACTGGAAGCCAACACCAACATAGTTGGGGAATAGCTGGATGGATGATAAAATGAGTCATCATCATCAGCAGGCGCATAGGGTAGGATAGTTTCACTACTGGGGAGAAACACTTGTATGACGGGGATTTTCTGTGCACTTACTCACTATGGTAAGGCTGACCCCACATTAGGCGTGCGCGATCCTCGGGCGTGTGAGTAGCGCGGGCGTCGCGAGCGCGCTGCGTGAACGTCGCGTTTTGCTGCCCTGCGGCATGTGTGAAGAGTGCAAGCAACGCGCTCGCGGCGAGCACGCGGCGCTCGAGTTGCGTTCTTACCCCTTCGCCCGCTATCCCCGCCGCCCGCTAAACGCCTTAGCAGTTAAACGTCAAGGAGAGCGGCGCATGCGCGCTGCAAATGCCGCAGGGCAGCAAAACGCGACGCTCACGTAACGCGCTCGCGACGCACGCGCGGCGCCCGCGCTACTCACACGCCCGAGGATCGCGCACGCCTAATGTGGTGGCCTAAGCCGGGACTCCACCGAAATGTTTGCATTAGTTCACGAATAGGAAAAATGTACGTATCTGTGAGAGACCACTTCATGTGTTCGTACTTGAAACCTGCAGTTGCACCTGGGGCCAATCAGAGCTCTATGAAGCGATCATATGCTTTGGCTCCTACTGTTATTGTGGTTTCTGAAAATTTATTCACCTCATTCAACGATGAATGTAATTCTGATGGTACTATTAAGAACACTTGCTTAGCGCAGAAGCTGACGTTGGCAGGTCGACTCTTTTGACTTCTCGAATAGGATACCATTGGTTTTTGTGCAATGCACACCTGCAATGCATGCTGGATTAGGATAGGATACAGGTGGATAGGATTTGCAACAGAAAACAATTCTGTCTTTGTGATTGAATGACATCAAACGCAGTTTTATATAAAAGGTGTTTTTTTAGACTTGGCTCGGGTCTTACTGAGACTGTTCGTAATCGTGACCAGTGTATTTGTGATCAGAAGTTGAAAGTAAGCATGTCTCTGGTATGCGACGCGCAATTTGTACGTTTTCAGACGCATAAAGCATTGTACGTGCGTATGGTATTAAATCGAGAAAGCTCCCATTTCTTATCTGCACTTTGTATCTGGGCTTGTTCTTAAAGCTACAGAATCCTACATTACCTACCTACCTCACGCTTAGCAGCGCTTGCGAGAGACAGATCCTCCTTTCTTCTAGGATTAAGTTAACATATTTTGCATCAGAAAAAATAATGAAGGTCTACTTAATACTACTCACTCAAAGTAATTTGTTTTAAGGCCACCACATTAGTGGAAGATAAGCTAAACTATGTTTATGAAAAAATCCTGATATAAACTCCATCTGTAACTTTAAATGATAATTAATTGTTATACTAAAGTCATCATTTTTGACATAATGTTCAAAAAATAATTTAGATGGCACCGTTTTAAATTTGGCTGAGAACTATTAGGTGATCTTCACACTGCCCCGCATCACGCTGCATCTTGCGTGTCGACGCACCTACGCGCGTTCCTGCGGGAGTGCAGATCTGCATCATCGTGCGGGTTTTTCACGCACTCACGCGCGTAGGTGCGTTTTGTAAATTCACGCACGGCGAGTTCCATTTTCAAATATACACGTCACGCCCATTCAAAATCACGCGCGGCATTGCGGGATTCAGTGTGCCATACCTTGCGTCTCGCCCCGCACCTACGCGCGGGGGTGCGTGTTTCTCCGCATGTATGTGCGTGATCCGCATGAACGCGCGTGGATGCATTTTCAGTGTGTTGGACTATGCGTGTTTTCCATACAAACGGAAATATTTCCATACAACGGAAAAAAACGCATCCACGCACTACGCTGCATCATGCGGGGCAGTGTGATAATCGCCTTATTTTCCTTTCATCAAGGTAATAATTATAATTGGATTTTGATGTGGCACGGCAAACTGACAAACACTTTTGAAATGTCTATCGAAAAATTACACTACGTGTTAAAATATGGTGAATTACGGAAAATACACAACTCCATCTGTTGAAATAATAATCCTCTATAAAGAATGTATGGTTATTTATTGTCATTTACCACCTCGCTCCTTTGACAAATTTTATGTATTTTATTTAACACAGATTACCACAGATGGAGCTACTTTAACCTTGGCTAAACACAATTTTCATATTTTTTTTTTCTTCCGAAGTTACTTATGAAGGTGTGCTTTTCTGTGTAAAGGTTAATAATAGGCCGATCAACTAATATAAGTACAACATTCAAATGTACAGTTTTGACAAACAGATTGCGTGTCGTAATATTTTACATCTTGAATTCACAAAATTAATCATATCTTTTGATAGAGTGAATCGATTTCGATGAAACAAAAACTAAGTAATACCCCAAGTTACGTAGAATTTTTGTATATAAGCATTGTCTGCATTGAATTCGTAGATTTTACGTGAATCCCGAACAAACAAACAGATAAACAGACAAACAGACAAACAGACAAACAGACAAACAGACAAAAATGATGGAAATGGGTTCTGTTAGTTATCCTTTAACATGCTGGCTATTTTTTTTGCCAATTTCTTCAATGTACAAAAATTACTTTTCTACAGATTTATTATATGTATAGACTATAGAGGTAAATGAATGAAGTCAAGTTTTTAGGGTTCCGTAGCCAAAATGGCAAAAACGGAACCCTTATAGTTTCGTCATGTCCGTCTGTCCGTCTGTCCGTCTGTCCGTCTGTCACAGCCGATTTACTCGGAAACTATAAGTACTACAGTGATGAAATTTGATGGGAATATGTGTTGTATGAACCGCTACAAAAATATGACACTAAATAGTAAAAAAAAGAATTGGGGGTGGGGCCCCCCATACATGTAACTGAGGGATGAAATTTTTTTTTTCGATGTACATACCCGTGTGGGGTATCAATGGAAAGGTCTTTTAAAATGTTATAAAGTTTTCTAAAAAACATTTTTCTTAAAGTGAACGGTTTTTGAGATATCAGCTCTCAAAGTCGTAAAAAGTATGTCCCCCCCCCTCTATTTTTATAACTACGGGGTATAAAATTCTAAAAAAAATAGAGGTGATGCATGCTAATTAACTCTTTCAACGATTTTTGGTTTGATCAAAGTATCTCTTATAGTTTTTGAGATAGGTTGATTTAACTGTAATTTACGGAACCCTTCGTGCACGAGTCCGACTCGCACTTGGCCGGTTTTTTTTCTAATATTGCTCAACAAATCCTTGCGTAGGCAAAATGTTTTGGCATCGTAAAACATTATTTTACGACCCACGTGGTCAGCTACATGTACAAATGTCGTGGGTCTATGATAGAAAATAAATATTGGACAAAAAAGTCTTCAAGATTGTTTGTAAAGTTAAGAATGCACCACCTGCACCTTCCTATTTTTGTTTGCACTTTTTAACGTTTTGAGTGTGGGCTGTCTTATAAACAGAATTTTTCCAAATAACCCTTTTCTTGGTTGCAAATTATCAAATTTTAATTAGCCATCCGGCTATGGGTGCAGCTCGAGGGATTGTTAGACTCTTACTGACTAAAACCCACCATGTTCCCTTCTTAAGCCCTTTATGTACCAGGGCCGCGGTAACTCTTTCGAACAATCCCACAGCCCCGATTCTCAAATACCTACCGATGACGACCACTGCCGTGGCGGCCTCTAGCGGCATGAGTTGTAACACCACGAACGGGTGTGCTGTGAAAGTTTCTAATGTCCGGTAAAGTCCATTTAACGAAAGAAGTCCCGCGGAAAATTGTGGAACTATATATTTTTGTACATTTTTACTGAGCTATCGCATAGACACTAGCGCTGCGTCTGCGGGACTTCTTTCGTGAAATGAACTTTAGGTGAACTTCACACTGCCCCGCATCACGCTGCATATTGCGTGTCGACGCACCTACGCGCGATCCTGCGGGAGTCCAGATCTGCATCATCGTGCGGGTATTTTGCGCACTCACGCGCGTAGGTGCGTTTTGTAAATTCACGCACGGCGGCTCTCATCGAGATCCATTTTCAAATATACACGTCACGCCCATTCAAAATCACGCGCGGCACTGCGGGATTCGGTGTGCCATACCTTGCGCCTCGCCCCGCACCTACGCGCGGGGGTGCATGTTTCTCCGTGTGTATGCAAGTGATCCGTATGAACGCGCGTGGATGCATTTTCAGTGTGTTGGACTGTGCGTGTTTTCCATACAAACGGATCGAGATACTTACAAGCAACGGAAGAAAACGCATCCACGCGCTACGCTGCATCATGCGGGGCAGTGTGAGAATCGCCTTAGATCGAACCCGAGACGGTTGCTTGCGACCATTAGACAACTTTGCACTGATAGGTATACCACGACTAAGTACCTGGTGTAAGAGTACCTACTACTCAGTACCTAACTACTAGAATATACTTTTAACTTTAATAGGAACCTACTTCTTTGATGTCTTACAGTGATACAAAAGGCGCTCAAAGTATGATATCTGCACAGAAGAATATAGGAGTATTTGGCGAAGAGTGTAGGACGATATGCAACGACAACTGCAGTGCTTTGGAACTGTGCTCTCTATGCAAGCCGTGCCTCGATGCTAAGCTGAAGAAGAGTTTGCTGGACGCCTACAGTGAATTCTTACATAGAGGCGACTTTAGAAGACTGGTTCCACCGCCTATGGTCCCTAATAACGTAAGTATACTCTAGTTCTTGAGAACTTATGAATATGTGCTGGCTATTTACCCAGGAACTCACCTCGTACTTATTATACTTCTCGTCCTTATAAAACGGTACCTATCATATTGCCACGTTTACCTACGTCGTTGCCTAGTTTAATTTAAATCATTGCAAGTTGGTAGAAGCGCGTCTAAATAAGAAGAGTGCTTGTGTAAGAAGGTATCCTATAGAACAGAAGGCAACATAAATATTTCTGAATTCTGTTGACACACGCTAAAATGAACACTATGTAACTAAACATATAGTTTAGTTTCCTAGTTCCAGGATAGATTTGAGTAAATAAATAAGTCAAACAAAATTATTATAGAACTCGTGATATCTAGATTTGGTGGGTAATCTAGATTTCAGTTTTGTAGTGTTATTCCAGGATCGATGTGTAAAAATAGACCTTTACTTATTATTGGAATATCATCGCGTGATATCATCAGCGATAAATGTCAAATTCTGCTATGTAATGCTATTTCGCTTATCTATACTTGTTTGTACTGTCTTCTCAAATAGTTATATGTTTTTCTTGAGTAGTTTGGCGCCTGGCTTCATAAAGTCACAGACTAATGTACGTTTTTTTGTTGCAGGACATAGAATCATTATTGGAAAAATACAAACATTTGTCCACAAACAACAGACTTCTACATTTATGGTATCAAGGAAAATGTAATCAAGACATAACATGGTGTTATTAAATAAAAAATATAATTATTAAAATGCAGCTAATTTATTAAAAATTACACATAAACAACCATGATTTTTTTATTATTGGACCATTGATTGCAGTAATCCTAATATGTAACTACCTAAATCTTCATCTTGGTTAGTCCATGAGACATAGATATTCTTAGTACTATCCTCTTCCCCCTCAACTTTGATAAGTACAGATTCAACTGATATGTTAGCCTCCGAAATTGTGATGGTCCAACCTTCCAACTTCTCTGACAGCAATGTCTTCAGTTTCTCAGCAGTCTTAACGGCTGGACCTGGGTCTTCAAAGCGAACTGTACTTGTAAACCTAATTATGTGTCGGTTTATACCAATTTCATCACACATTTCATCAATATCGAGGAGAGACAGCCTGTTGTCCCTGACACACAGAATTCCATTGACGACCCGCCGCCTTTTGGGGTCCGGAGGTTGCGCATTGTACCGCACAGCCTCAGCCTTCAACAGTCTCAAAGAAACATCAATAGGAATCTTTGTAGGAGTGTTGATTGTACAAGTTTCACCATTTGCAGGCATGTAACAATTAATTTTGAATTCCTTTTCAATCTTATCTTTCAAGAATTCCATTTTCTGTGCCTCCCCATGAACCAAGAGCACATTCTTGGGTTCACAGTACTGTATCAACTGCATGATTCCTTTAGCATCAGCATGGGCAGAGAATGACATGTATTCTACAGCCATTTTGACTTCAACCACTTGGCGGTTCTCAAACTCAACCTTTTTAGCACCATTAAGGATTTTATGTCCTACTGTACCTTGGACACAGAAACCTGGCATTATAACCATGTTCTGCTCATATGGAGCCCATTTCTTGAATATGTTGAGAGACAAACCTGCATGCAACATGCCCGGGGTGGCGAACACCACCATAGCCCCAGGGTTGTCAATGTAGGACTTGTCAAATGGCTTAATGTGCTTAAAATCAAACATATTCCTTTGCACGAAAGTCTTTCTTATCTTCTGATTAGTCCAGGTTATGAACATCTTATAATAATTGTTAGCTTTCTCTGTTAATCCCAGTGCAAAGTAAACTGGGTATTTCAAATTCATTCTCTCCCAGTATGTTTCCAATAAAATACAAAGTTCTTGAGCTCTTCCAAGTGCAAACACAGGTATGAGTACCTTGCCACCTTTTTCAACACATTCATGTACTTTCTTGAGGAAATCTCTCTCTCTGCATCTCTTCGAGTCTCGGATAGTGGTGGCATATGTTGATTCTGTTATTAGTAGATCTGGTCTGCATTTATCTATCCAGGCAGCTCCCAGATGCCTGTCAGGAGTCATGTTGTAGTCACCAGTGTACACAACTGACTGTGAGCCAACTCGGATCCAGAACATAGCAGCACCTAGCACATGGCCAGCATAGTATGCCTTAATCTCCAGCTCATTGTCAACCATCACAGACTGGTGCAGAGTTACTGCTGTCACCTTCTTTATACAGTCTTTGATCATTTGAGACGTGAAGAAGTTAGATTCTCCTTTCCTCTCTACAGCAACTTTTCTCATGTCCTCAAGTAGAATAGGTGCAATAGCCTTTGTGGGATGGGTCATGTAAATAGGGCCTGTGTAACCCACCATTTCGGACATGTAGGGTAGCGCTCCGCAGTGATCAAGATGGAAATGTGAGATAATGACACAGTCTATTTGACTGGTGATCGGCCCTTCTGGCACAATATACGAGAAGTCTGGAAAACGTCGTTCATCGTTATAACCCATGTGCATTCCACAGTCCAACATAATGTTTTTACCTCCCATAGACAGCAGTATACAGCTACGGCCGACATCTTGCCCTGCTCCCAGCGGAGTTATCTTTATATCGGGCATGATGAAATATTATCACACTCTTATAAAATTAATAAATCTCAATTTTCGCTTACTTTATTGGAATGTTTAAAAGTAATCTCGACATATGAACTTAATATTCATAACAAAATTAGTTTATTACACTATTTTCCTCAAGAAGTCCTTGAAATAGTTAATTATTTATTTAGCAAATACAAAAAGTAACCTCAGGAGAACACAAACTTTGACACTAACTCGCTTGACATGACAGTTGATGACTTGACATTTTATCATTTTTTTTCTATCCCAATTATAAGCATAAACTGCGAGAACATAATCAAAGGGTCATCGGATGATCTTTTATATTCATTAAAATTAGACCGTCAGCAGTTAGTATCACATAATAAAATTAAAAAATTCTTGCCATCCATCAGCTTCACTTTACGACATCGCGTCACAATAATTTTATTTATCTGTTAGTGGTTTTGTCATTGTCATTTATGTCACACTGACAAGTGTTGTCAATGTCATCAGAGTATTCAGAGAGAGTTCTGTCAATGTTAATTTCTATGTGTATTGCTGTTGTTTAGGATTAGCATCAAAAAAAGGTTTATTTTCCTCATTTCCTATCAAGGTAGTAATTCCTATTATGTTTAATTAAAATTTTGGGTACCGACACAATACTTATCCAGTGTACAAATGTGTCGTTCGGCAATTGGCTTAAACATAGGTGGCTAACATTTCGCGTAGAAGCGTTAATTTGTTTTGATAAGCTTATCACCGTCTTCCACAGCAAAGCGCGCCGGCTCGTGGGGCAGACGTGTTCATCTTCCATAGAGAACTTCGGTAATCATAATTTAAAAGAGGATTACTATAATGTCAGGCGAAGGCTCTAGTATTGTGAATGATAATAGGAAAGTGGCTCTGATAACCGGCATAACAGGGCAGGTACGTACGATTCATTGTTTATAGGTATTTCACGGTAAATAACGCAGTTTTGTATTTCCGTTTGGGCCACGTCGGTCCCAAATGAAGTTGTTTTATAGTTAATTTCACGCTTTATGTCCAAATTTTAGGACTGAACTATGTTTTATTTCGTTTATATCCGTTTTATTGTAAATCCGATATTGTTATGTTTTCCTTTTATAGCATTTCAATACATAGTAAGAATACCAATAAAGATTTTTAATAAACAAAAAATGTATATACCTACAAACAACACATTCTGGATTTCACATATATTTAAAACATGATGGGTAGGTAATGTTTTTAAATAGCATACTGATACAGTAACCAGATATCTGGCTAAACAGATGAAATGATCCAGCAAAAGTAAATATTTTATTGTATCTACTACATATCTACTTGATTTTAAAATTTATTCTATCCACAAAAATTAGGATCAACAATGTGAACCAACTTCCATTCCCAATAAATTAAGACTGAGTTACTCCAAGAGTTACAGTATTTTCCTTTTAAATAATAGTTAATCAATTATAATAATTTTTGCCAAAAGAAATCTGTTTTCAACAAAAAAATAAGTAAAAACAATTGTTATGCAGTCAAATGAAGGTCTTAGTACCAATTTTACTGCTTCATTTTTATTTTGAATATTCTTGTATGTTGTTTATTACATTTATCATGCTTCACAACTCCAAAAATCTAAACTTTCACATGTACATATATAAATACACACAAAGTTATGATTATTTTCCTATGGAGCCCAAGAATGTTATTTTTCCTTTAACTTTGAATATAATAAGTAGGTATCATATTTTTTAAATACATAATGTTGGCAAAAATAACTAGCATTAAAATCAACCCGGAAAGGTTAATATAAATAAAAAATATATAAGGATAGTTAGTAATATAATTTTCAGTATTATTTGCCCATATCTTTTGCTAAACTCAACATGTGTTTATAAAAAAGTATATAACAATAAATCAATTAGTTGGTTCAATAATCTAATGTAGATATAATAAGATAGGGTAATTCATATGAGTCTGTTAATGCTATCAGACATTTTACTGTAATATGTCTGTTGGTCGTTACGGGTAGTCAGAAGCCAGTAAGTCTGACACCAGTCTAACCAAGGGGTATCGGGTTGCCCGGGTAACTGGGTTGAGGAGGTCAGATAGGCAGTCGCTTCTTGTAAAGCACTGGTACTCAGCTGAATCCGGTTAGACTGGAAGCCGACCCCAACATGATTGGGAAAAAGGCTCGGAGGATGATGATGTCTGTTGGTAATTACCTAACTGATTTACTGTAATTCCCTGAAATCTGAAACGTGTTATCAAAACAATTACTGAGTATCAAATAGATTAAGAAGTAAAGTGCTTTTAATTTATTGGATTGTTCGTTTGGTAGCACAAAGGCGGGACTGAGTGTGCCTACATGTTAAAATCCATAACACTAGGAAGTGGTGAAAAATTTTTTTCATGTAATACGCCCCCCGTTTTACATTAAAAAGTGCTAATTTTATTAGCCTACCTTAATAAATAATTTTTGACTTTGACTTTGCCAGTATTATATTGCTCTTATAGACTTAGTGTTCAATCTTAAAATACCCAATTACTCATACTAAAATAAATGACTTTATTATACTGAATTTATCAAGACATTCAAATTAAGGCATTGTTTTATGTCATGCTATTTGCAAACGTTAACTTTTTTAAATTATTGAAAGGAGTCTTGATTAACAAAAGCGTTATGTTTGCATGAATTTTAAAAATGTGAATGTTGTTGTAAACTCAGCACAATTCTGGATGTTATGACATTGTTGCAATTGATAAACAAAACGCCCATTATAGACAGGATACAGACGCCATGTTTTTTTATAGTGATATATGTCCTCTCTGATAGACAACAGACATACTTTTTAGTGATATTTATTACTAGCGACCCGCTCCGGCTTCGCACGGAACAGCATTTTCCAACTATTTAATGTATATTATTAACATATAAACCTTCCTCTTTAATCACCGTATCTATTAAAAACACTGCATGAAAATCGGTTGTGTAGTTTTGAAGCGTACAAAGGGTCATAGAGACAGAAAAAGTGACTTTGTTTTATACTATATAGTGATTTATATTATCAAACTCACTAAAAGCATCCCATTTTTAAGGATATCCGTTATTTTTTCTTGTAAATACACTAATTGAATAGATAAAATTTAATTAATAGATTGATATCATGTATGATAAGATTAACTGTAGGTACACTAATAAAAATATTATACAGTTGGACTGTCTGAATGTTACTAACGTTATTGTGTCCTAATAGGCTCCCATTAATTAACCTTCAAATAACATTTAAGCAACCTTAAAAGAAAACTTTTATTTATTCAGTAGGGCTGTTTAAATATTTTTATTTATTTCATGTTACTCATGTATGTATCTATATTTATTTTGACACATCTGGTTTATGTTTGTTTTTCTATAGAAAAGCAACAGTAAATAAATGAGTCACTATTACATTATGTTGATTAATTACTTAATAGATAGTGTGAGAACACTTCGTCATTTTATTACTTACTGACCTAAATAAGCTATTCAAGGTTTTAACTAATAGCACCTACATGTTCCTATCATTATTTACAATTATTTTAGATATGGATACAAATTACTTATAATACATTATTATAAGTACATCAGTTCAGATTCCTGTTCCTTTTTTATGTGCCAGAATGCAGCTATGTTTCGTTTAGTGAAAATATACTACAAACATCCAGCTCTCTACTCGAATTCTTAAAATTTTGCCGCTAACATACATTAACATATTACTTTTTTAACATGCTTATATTAGCTTCTATTGTAACTCAGTCAGTACCTATGCAATACAATCTTTTAATCTTAATTTGACCCACTTCCTGGTGTTTGATTAGGATGAAATTTTGCACACGCTCTGAATTCTGATGACAATACATAACTACCTATCGTCGAATCGTCATTATAAAAAGCGTGTTTTTTTTAACTATTTGTTTCTTTTAGGATGGTTCATACCTAGCCGAGTTCCTGATAGACAAAGGGTATGAGGTCCACGGCGTGCTCCGTCGATCCTCGTCGTTCAACACGGGCCGCATACAGCATTTGTATGGACAACCCGCGTGCCACACGGGCGGGCGAATGCATTTACATTATGGAGATCTCACTGATACTACCTGTTTAATCCGCATTATTACTAAGGTGAGGTAATCTATACTAATAGTATTCATGTAGATGAAGAGTTTATTCTACTCAGCTACATCCTGTTAGACGGGAAGCCGACCCCAACATAGTTGGGAAAAAGGCTCGGAGGATGATGATGAGACGAAGAGTTTCTTTGTTTTGCTTGAACGTGCTAATCTCAAGTACTGGTCCGATTAGATATATATCTTTAGTTAGTGAGCTCTTTTATTGAGGAAGGTTATAGGCTACATTTTATTTGGGTACTGGAACTAGTTAGGTACCTCGAGACGCGGATGGAACCGCGAGAAACCGCTAATTTTCCCAATACAGTGGCCTGTCTATCCAAAGTGTTCTTTGCGTTCTAAAATCTTATTCACATGGCTTAAAAAACATTGAGCAACTGAAACTGCATCAAAATTTGATGATTTAAAGTATGTTGTATAAATGCGTGTTTAGATGTGAAACACTATAAACATTATGTAGTACTACTTAACTACCATACCAGCGTTGAACAATACCTACAGTGCAGCATGCCTACCAAGGCCGATACTTAATGTGGTTTTACAACACAATACCATAGTTCTACGAACTCGGTCACTATGCAGTCATATTAACGCATGCATTCATGTTTGTCACGATATGAGATCTGAGCCTAGCAGGTGAAATCTACCATTAAGGTATACTTTAGTATCATCTTCCGAGCCTTTTCCCAACTATTTTGGGGTCGGCTTCCATTCTAACCGGATGTAGCTGAGTACCAGTGTTTTGTTTGTGTATTATGAATGCGAAAGTTTGTATGTTTGTACCAGTTATAAATCCAGAATTCTATTAAATCATTATTAACTGTCATGCTGAAAATTTAAATACCGAGAACACCGCATAAATTATTTTCATGAATTCGGGTTAAACCAAATACGGGCAAAACTATATTATTTACATACATGAGAAAAATATGTGGTCTAGACTAGTATTATCGCTCAACAATTTATTACTTAGGTAGGTACGGTAAATTACACCATTTAACTACAAACGAATTATTTTCAGTTAACAAATCGCCGATTCGTCAATTTCACGGCTGGTTATGGTTATCGTTGTAGTTAAATGGTGCAACTGGATTATATTTACAGCCTTTTTCCCAACTATGTTGGGGTCGGCTTCCAGTCTAACCGGATTCAGCTGAGTACCAGTGCTTTATAAGGAGCTACTGCCTATCAGACCTCTGACCTCCTCAATCCAGATACCCGGGCAACCGGATACCCCTTGGTTAGACTGGCGTCAGACTTACTGGCTTCTGACTACAACTGGGTTTATACTGTTGGGCAAATAAATATTGTACGTCAAAAGTGGATGTTTGAGTGGATAATTCTTACATATCTACATATTGTTTACTTGTAAGATTAGTAATCTGTCTTTAATTAGGCATTGCTATGGTTTCGCGTCGGGGCTCGGTTTTTATCTCGTTATATGACATGCTTAACTAGCCTGCAATAATGGGACTTGAGAAATTACTCTGTGATGGTAATTTTGTACTCATTTTCGACCTTGGACCAAAATTACAAAATACTATATAGGAGAGAGTTTGTGACTGTAAATGGTTATTCTTCTGCACGCGCAAACGGCTAAATTGTTTTTGATGAAACTTAACAGTAATATACCTACCTATACGGTTTTTTCTGGTGCGAGATAAAGTTCATTCAGGAGCGGGTGAAACCGCTGCTAGATTTTTGTTATAAAAACTTAGATTTTTGTGCGGGAGCTCGGACAACTTTGACATTTTCCATGATCCCTATAATAAATTTAAGCGCAATGTAAATGCCTCATATAAATTAAATTTTGCACAAGATTGACCAATTTGAATAGTACCTTGTCATTTGCCTCTATCGATTCTTCTTCTTTTTTTTATTATTATTTTTGTTATGCATAGTTTGGTTTAGTTTAATTTAAGTTATTTTTAATTTGAACGTTGTGCGCACCTGTAATTAACATATTTACGCAGGACTTATTACAATTGTAAACTTATATATGTGAAAGTATTTGTAAATAAGTTGTTGGTGTGCCTAAATAAATAAATAAATAAACTTATATAGCACATTGAAAAATATATAAGTTTTATAGCAATAAAACGCAAAGCACCGACACCGTCTGCTCCAAAAATGCAATCTCCTTACAAAAATCAATATTAACCAAATTAATTAAAAATCTTCACTATCTTCCCACAGATCCGGCCCAAAGAGATTTACAATTTAGGAGCTCAGTCCCACGTCAAAGTTTCCTTCGAGTTAAGCGAGTACACAGCCCAAGTAGATGCCCTGGGTACCCTGAGGCTGTTGGAAGCGGTCAGGGCAGCTGGCATGGAGAAGGAAGCTAAGATCTACCAGGCTTCTACCTCAGAACTGTATGGAAAAGTGGTGGAAGTTCCACAGAATGAAAAGACGCCTTTTTATCCGAGGTCGCCTTATGGTGAGTTCTTTTGTTTTGTTTTTGTAATGAGATTTTTTAAACGGTTATTTGACTCAAAACGAAATTAAGTGGCAGTCAAAAGCAATAACTACTACTACGCAATCTATTCTATCTATACTAATTTAAAGACTTTTTTTTTGCTACTGAACCAATTTATTCCAGAGTACCATAGACTATATTTTATCCAGTAGTTCCCACGGGAAGTAACCGCTGGAAATAATTAATTACTTATTTATAAGTTGAGAGTGTAAAGTGTTAGTAGAGAGAATGTAGTCTTTAAGACTTAAAACCGATTGCTAAAACTTGGCATTGTGTTGAATATTGACGATAGTTGTAAAAACGGTACCTACAATAATAAAAGTGTAATAAGCGTATGATGTTTGTATTTATTTACGATTTTTTAATAACCGCAAAGACTTATGATTTCACGCTTAAAGTAATTTTTAATTATTAATTTATGCATGCCTACCATTAAGCGCGATAATATGAGTACAGCTTCTAATTAAACACTTAAAAGATTATGGTTTTCTAAATAGTATTGACCATGCTTTAACGCAAAACATATCGCTGACAAATGATCAGTGATCAAATGATATGTTTACCTATTCAAATAGGTTCAATGTTTCAATGATGTTCATGTCACAAGTTCACAACTATGTCCATTGATTATATATTACATACATCTTTGTTTTATATCTACAATTTTTTAGTAAAAACTTGTACATAACCTCTTTGAATTGTGTGTGCAATTTTTCGGTGTTTACGTGTTTAGTATTTATATTATTTTATTTTATTTATTTATTTTATTTTATGTATCTGGTTCACCAACAATGGGGTTGTTTCCAATTTTCGGAAATCTATTTAGATAGCTTCTAAATAATTTTAAGATCACTCTCTCTTTCATTTTTCGTCTCAAATCTTTGTATTTTTTATGTATTACATTTTTTTCTATTTTTCTTAAAATATTGCTCAGAAAACGCTAGATCACGTGACTGTGACGTCAACGTTCTCTCATTCTCTGTTCATTCCTTTACATTAAAGTACATCTGACGAGAAAAAACGAACATACTAACTAATTGATTTCTTAATTTTAATAATGTATTTTTACAAAATAGCCACAAAAAGTATAATATTTTTACATGTAAATTATTTTTATACATTTAGCACAAAAATAAGATAACTCAAATGTTTTGAGTTGTTTACGCGGTAAACTGAAACGGTGCAAAGAAACGTAAAGTTTGTGTTTATTTATATTGAGGTTATGTTTGTGTCAGCATTCGAAAAGATTTGATGTGTTCAAAAAACTTAAATTAAATGAATACCTACAAGGTTTGTGTTGTGCGAGACTGGAAATACGACCAAATAGAATGTTCATCCACGTTCCGCTGAATAAAAATCTTGGTTATTGGCAAAGAATTGAGCGACCATAAAAGAGTCTACTCTTGGCAGATTGGAACTACCAGCTTTCATAAATCCTTTCTCCATAATTCTTCATCAGTTGTATCACTTAAATGCAATTAACACACAGAACTTCACAGAAGCAAATAAACAAAACATTAATTCTGAGGTTATTTCGGGTTATATATCTGTCACTGTCAAATACTCATTGTCAAATATAGAAAGGATGACGTCATCGGTCTCTTCTCGTCGTTTTTAATGGCGTGACGTCATAGGCTCTAAGTTTAAATTTCATAAATTAATTAAAAAATATATGGTCAGTTATAAATTATATAATATAGCTTATCGTGTTTCTAGTTTTGTGAACTTTCGGTGCATTTATTTATTTTTAACTAAATGAATACTAGGAAACAACCCTATTGTTTATACAAGAAACAAGAACTTACGAGCTAGTACAGTAGAATAGCAGTTGTACAACAATTACTTATAGGTAAACTCAACATTTCAGTATAGACATGCACGTAATTACTAATTTACAAGTACAGTGAAATTAAATAAGCCAAACAGTATATATAAAAGTGATAATGTACCTACATAATTACAAAAGGAAGAAAGCGATAAAAGTTAACAAATTTAAAACAACACCAATTGACATTACAATAAATTATCATCAATAAAAAATAATAAGTACGAACAGAAAAACTAATACAGAAAAACTAAAAACTGTCAGAATTCAGTCAGGCCCGAGAGAATAGACTTTTTACTTTTGTGTGAATGCAAGTCGAGTCTATCGCTACAGCCATTGATGACCTTACAGAGCCTTGCGCAGGGAGAATTAGCGCCCAACACTGTTCTTCGCTGGGGTGCATACAAGGGTGTGATAGGACTGCGTGGAATTCTCGACGGCACACGAAGCCTAAACAGAGCCAGCAGCTGAGATGACTCAATTTTGTGGGAAAAAATTTTGCACGCAAAAATAGCATCATTGAGTTTACGACGCGTATCTAAAGATTTCATTCTGAAATACTTCAATCTCTCCTCATAAGAACGTATTTTTTTGACTAGGCCATTTGAAAACGCTAAATGACAAAGAAAACGTTTTTGAACCCGCTCGAGTCGCAAAGAATGCACGGCATAGTGAGGTCGCCATATCACACTACAGTACTCTAAAATACTCCGGATTAAACTATTGTACAGTAATATTTTTGTGCTATTGTTTTTGAATGATCTGCAAGTTCGTAAGACAAATCCCATCATTTTGGAAGCTTTTTTGGTTATGGAAATTACATGTGGTATAGTAAGTTCAACTCAGTCGTGCGCGCGGCCTTATGTGTGGGTAACCCTTGTACATATACAGTGACTTTGTGTGCGTGACAAGAGGTACAGTCGGGTACAAATACAGTTATTTAGGGGTTGTACGAGTATACGGCTGTTTAAAGTACAGTTATTATACTTCGGCCGTTCAGAGAATGCGTTCCTGACACCTATCAGTTAGTCACGACTAGTGATGGGCACAACATAACACTGAGTTCGTTACCGTTCCTTCAAAATGAACCGCCGCATTATTTTAAGATTATTTTCGTTTTAAATTGGCGGAATCATTTGTTTTATATTTTAGTTATTTAAGTGGAAACCAAAAAAAGGTAATATTCATATAATAAAATTGTTTTATTTATTCTTTGTTACAAGTACATTGAATTGAATGTGCGAACAGAATATTAATCAGACTCCGATTTGCTTGAGGAGGTGGTGTCTTCATCATCATCTTCGCCTACATGTATAATTATATTATTATCAATAACAGAATCAATCCTGATATCTCGGTCTAACAAAAGCCGGGTAATCAAATAAAAACAGATCGAAAACACTTGAAAAACGTGGTCTATGCGCACGAAACGACAACGGACGACTGTTTTAGCGTCACAAAATGGCGGCCCATAACGCCATTTGGGGTTACCATTTTTAATCTAAGTATAAAAATGCGGTTTGGTCATAGTTTTATTTTTATATTTCATAAACGTTATAATTAAGTCTTATAGTCCATTATTTTCCAATTCTTAAAAAGAAAATCAAAACGTATTATTTTATATTATAACTGTATAAGAACAGATTACGATACTTGCCTGTTATTTTTAGCACAGCACTACAAAATATAAACCGCTGACATAACCTTGTAATAGCGCAGTATAGATTTAGAAAAATATTGTTTACCAAGTTATTTGACACTCAGTTTGGCACAAAATTATAACATTCATTGATTATTGATATAATAATGTTGTTTTAATGCTCCTCAATTGTTAAAACGGTAAACAACCAGCAAAAATATTTTTATCGTAACTGCAACGCCATTGCAAAGTTACGTCGTCAGTTCAATCGCGACGTGTCAGGAACGCATTCTCTGAATGGCCGAACTATACGTAATTTAGTTTATTTATTTATAATGATTCTGTATCGCTACTTGAAAAATCAAATGATGAATTTTCGGATTCGCTACTTTCACCAATGTTAATTATAAATTCTGACTCCATGTCAAAATGTCTATAGTATTCTTATTTTTTCTTTTGTACATGTCGACAAGTATTACCCAACATCCCTTCATCAATTTGACTTAAACGTTCATTTATGAGTTTCATTATTTCCGTCTTATTTTGGTCGACATTATGCGAAGCAATATAATTTTTTAAAATTCCCCACACATTTTGTTTCCATTATTATACTAAATTATAGGTCTTTTACATTCTTAGTCCACACATTTATTTATTGTCCGCGTACCCCGAGCTAGAAAATATGTAAGGAGTATTTAATTCATCTTAGATATTTCACTTCATTTATTTCTTAGATACTGTCAATGTCAATTTGAAAAGCCGTATGAGAAAATAATGATAAACTGTAAAATGTAATAATAAAAAGCTTTGAATGTTGTTTAATTTTTTTGAAACGCTACCTGACTCCTTAAAACATTTTCTCCGTGAAGAACTAGACATTTTCGTAAACGACTGTACCCATAACAAAAAGCGATGAGAACACGTCATGCTCGGACGACGTCACTGTCACACGAATGAAAGTTGTATATTTACAAGCCGACGCACACATAGGGCCGCGCGCAAATCTGAGTTGAACTATCTATACGAATGTTAATTTTTTGTCATATATTACACCGAGATCACGCATGGTATCAGCTTCTTTTAAAACAATGCCGTTAATTAAGTATTCAGATGCAACAACATTTTTCGCAATTTTTCTTGTAAATGTCATTTGGCGACACTTTTTAACATTTAGGTGCATACAATTTTTTTGACACCATTCGACAAGCCTATCAAGATCACTCTGAAGTGCTTTAACATCATCAGGACCAGTAATTATCTTAACAGCTTTTAAGTCATCAGCGTACATAAATATCTCAGAGTGATGGAAACAATTGGAAATGTCATTAATGAAATAATTAAATAAAACCGGACCCAAATGCGAACCCTGAGGAACTCCGGAAGTGACTCCCCTGAGAGATGATTGATAGCCATTAACCGCAACAAAAAAGTATCTTTGCTGCAAATATGAATTCAGCCATTGTAACATTAAACCAGATATACCGTAAGCGTGCATTTTTGAAATTAGAATATTGTGTGAGACTTTGTCGAAAGCTTTACTAAAATCTGTATAGATAACGTCAGCTTGTTGACCGGAATCTTATAATTTTAAAAAAATATTGAATTGTGTTATACCTTGTAAATTATATTAATAAGTAATTGTAACAGACAGCTGTGTTGCTGGGAAGTTTGTTCTTCACCGCTTCTTCTTTCCAACCATAAGACTAGGAAGTGGTGAAAGGGGGCGTTTTGAGGTGGCTGTCATTTTTGTAATTTTGACGTTAAAAAGTGCTAATCTAGTTAGCCTACTTTAATAAAGGATTTTGACTTTGACAATAATTATTAATAATAATAAAAATGTTCCAGCTTGTGCAAAACTCTACGGCTATTGGATAGTAGTGAACTACAGGGAGGCATACGGTATGTTCGCATGTAACGGCCTACTCTTCAACCACGAGAGCCCCCGCCGAGGCGAGAACTTTGTCACCAGAAAGATTACCAGGGGCGTCGCCAAGATAACCCTGGGCTTGATGGAGTACCTCGAGCTTGGTAACTTGGATAGCAAAAGAGATTGGGGACACGCTAAGGATTATATTGAGGTAATATTTTTTTTTGGGTATGGATATTTTGTAATGACACATGAAAACTGTACAATTGAAATAAAAACGTTTGAGGTTGAATTAATAGGCTACCTACGAGACTCGTGTGTACCCGTATTCGAATAAAAAGTCCATATGCTGATCTAAAGCAGAAGCGATATCATTGCTTTTATCAAAATCCGTTCAACCGTTTGTGCATGAAGATGTACACACAATGATATGACAAACATACACACAAAATTGTCGCCTATAGGCACCGTGCGTAGCGATGACCCTGCCATCCCGTGACTTATATCCGAAACTTTTCCCTCAAGTGTCAAAAATTGTACTGTCAAACCATGGAAAAAATTCTGAATATTCGTGTTAAATTTTGCTAATTTAAGTTATCAAAATGTATTGTTGTATTGCTGGATGCTGTAATACATCCAAAAACAACTCCAAGGGTGTACAATTTTACTATTTCCCTACTAATAGTACTCACATGCCATGGCTTAGGGATAAAAGAATTAAATGGATAAATGCAGTTGTAAAACACACGTAATACTTTAATACTTATTGGTGGAGTTGGAAATAACTCTGCCATTGTCATTCCTTTATCATAACCCAGTAACTGTCGGTACGTTGGTTTGCCCCATTGTTGTGCATAACTGGTTTTCGATTCTGCACTTTCTGCAGAATTTACGTAAGGTACTAAGGCACAGACGTGCTTACATTGTCCTGATAGACCTGCCTTGCATTTACAAGTTGCACTTTTAATGTTTCTATTGCAATCAAGCTGAAAGGACAGAGATAAAAATTAAAAATAGAAATAATGATTTTCTAAAGATATTGTAATAACAATTAATTTAAAAAAGGTACTTACTGTTATCTTAACATCATATACATTTGAAATTTTTGTCTGAGCAACAATTTTGCCAGTTAATATTGTTTCTTGTTCTTGGCCAACTGTTTCTATGATATCAAAAACATGGCCCGACTCGAATAGCTTTTGGCCTTTTGATATATTTTGACCACGCTGCCGATCATTGTTTATTGGTAGAAAACCATATTTTATAATTTTAATCATTGTATTTAAATTTTATATTTTTAATCATTGTAAAATAACATTTACAGACTAGACAGTGACAACCAATGGGTCTGGAAAGTTTCTTTTTTTACTCGCACGGTGTCTCTACTGTCGGGATTATAACGCCATCTATAGTTTCCGCACGGTGCCTATACTTATTACTATGTACTTATTAATATGATATTCCCTCAACATGAATTTAAAATCGTAACTCTATTATTTTAAACTTTTCAACCCTTTTGTGCCCTATAGGTTTCATATTTTGTTTCTATACTGTAAAAAGAGCCATCTGCATAAGATATGTTGAGTATAGTATTTAACCATTCATAATTCCTTAGGCCATGTGGCTAATGCTGCAACAAGAAGAACCAGAAGACTTCGTAGTGGCCACAGGAGAAGCGCACAGCGTCCGCGAGTTCGTAGAGAAGGCGTTCTCTTGCGTGGGACGCCGCGTGTCGTGGCGCGGCAGCGGCGACGCGGAGACGGGGCACGATGCCGACTCCGGCCAGCTGCTTGTGAAAATCAACCCCAAGTACTTTAGGCCTACTGAAGTGGTGAGTTTTGGAGTTTTATTATTACTCATTTATTTGAAAGTATTGCTCTCTCTTAGTCACTCTTGGTTTGGTGTTGGTACAGTAAATACAAGGTTTGAGACCCATAAAATATTAATGAAAACACTCAATATTTCTTCATTCTTAGTAAACATAATCAAAATCTAAAGTCATTTATTCAAAGTAGGCTGAAAATCAGCACTTTTCGAACGTCAAATTTACAAAAGACAGCCCCCAAAACGCCCGCCCTTCACCACTTCCTATGTGTTTTTGCTGGGAAGAAGAAGTGGTGGAACAAACTCACCAACAACATACATGTGTACAACTTCTGATATAATAAAAAGTTTCTCAAACCTAGTCCAAATACTAATATTATTCACATGTAAGTGTAATCAATCATTTATCTAAGTATTAAATTAAAATCAAAACCGAACAGCTGATATAATCACTTGACCCATTAAATAATAATACTCAAATACTGATAGTATGATAAAGATAAACATGAAATTAGAATAGAATCAATATTTGCTTTACTGTTAAAGAAACCACTTAATTGATATCGGCTGATTGTAAAACATATCACTAACACTCGAAATAATCTAAAGTATCCGTACATAACCACAGCGGCTTTCTATCTATATATATATGTCGCAGATATGATAAAAACGGGGATTTGATCAATTCCCTAAGGGATTTGATGAAATCACGGAGGATGTTAAAATAACAACACGATTTTATCTTTTCCGTAAACAAATCTAGTGAATTGAACAAATCCCTACATTGGTTCAGTGAAATGACAAAAATAATTTTGCTCTGATATTTTAAAGGTTTATTTGGTAAGATATACCTACATAATTATGATAATCAGGTGTGTGTAATACAAGGAAATATTGATATAAAAAATCACCATTACTCAGAACAATTTTTTTTTGAAAGAATGAACAAAAATATCTTTAAAAAATAAAAAATATTTTAGTTGCGTATGATATGCCTATTTGTAATAATCACTTATCAAAACATGTAGCTGATTTGTGGCAACGTGAATTACATAAAACATTATTTTTCTTACAAGAACTGACATGTTTTTTGTCATTTCACTGAACCAATTTAGGGATTTGTTCAATTAACTAGATTTGTTTAGGGAAAAGATAAAATCGTGTTGTTATTTTAACATCCTCCGTGATCCCTGCGACATATATATGGATTTGCTTATAGGAATTTAAAATGTCAAATTACCCCATTTTTTTTCTAATGTGAAAGTCCTATAAGCCAGCGGTTCCCGAATTCTTTTGGCTTCGGAACCCTTTTCGTTTCACCATTTTTCGGCGGAACCTAAGCTTAAGTAAGAAGTAAACTAAAGACGTAAATACACTTAGGTACGGCTCGTAGCCTGAGGTAGCGCACCAAATGGTTATATGATTAGAGACATATTCAGTATATTCAGGCGTAGCATGGCTATCTGCACACACGGGCCAGAAAACAATTTAGCCGCCCTTGACTTTGTGTATTAGGTATCTGAATAGTTTTCAGTTTGAAGACTGACAAAGTTAACGCAAACGAAAGACATTAAGTGGTAGCCGGGATCGCGAGCGAAGCGAGTGCGATTTTTTTTTAGTTTAAGTACAAAATAAACAAAACCACTGAAAATTAATAAGGTCTCAAAAAGTACAATATCCACACAAAAAAGCAAATGCAAATGAATAAGAAGCAGCTAGCGAAGAAAGCGCTACCTATTGCTTTTTCTGAACCAGAGGAATAAAAAATAAACATCAAAGGAAACCTCGACGGAAAAGCGCGAAATTTCGGTGTTGGATACCTGAGCAATTAAACGAACATAAAAGCATCACGCGTAACATGGAGGCGCGAGCGAAGCGAGCGCGAAATTTTCGGATTCGCGGAGATGCAAAAATTTGAAATAATGTCACTTTTTGATTCATGGTAAAAATAGCCACTAGAAATACTCGTATGCCGTGTCATTTCACGTCGTGTTAATCTACAATTTGTAAAAAACTGAATTAAATTATCTGCTGCCATGGCCTTCCCCCGCCACTTGTCGCGAACTCGTACTTACGCTCCCGAGTGGTACCCACCTACATGGTGCCTAAATGAAATTTTGGAATGCAATATTTAAAACAATTTAGTAGAAAATGAATAATAATTTAGTATTGTCAAAAGTGAAACGATTATATGGAAATCTTGAATTTTCCACGGAACCCCTGAGGGCCTGTCACGAAACCTCAGGGTTCCGCGGAACCCCAATTGGGAACCGCTGCTATAAGCAAATCTACAGGTACAGCCGAAGTTAGTTGCGCTTAACTCTATGGTACCAAAAGCAGTTTTGTACCTGATAATGTGGTTGAACGTCCGACACTATTTATCCTACTAAACGAGTTACGAATCCTCGAACCTCGAATCCAGTTATAAGTGTGGAAAACAGCACGTTTACAATTAGTAATAAAACTCTTGTAGGTACTAGGGGGATACCTACTATTCCTGTACTATCAGAATAACTACGGCTTGTTCATTGGGACTTAATTTCAGGACCTGCTTCTGGGTGATCCATCCAAAGCTAAACAGAAGCTAGGCTGGGTGCCTCGAGTGTCCTTCGACCAGCTAGTCAAAGATATGGTGGAAGCAGACCTCGAGCTGATGAAGAGGAATCCGGAGGCGTAGGCTAATAGGTAACATACATTTTCGTTTTATAATTTGTCATTTTAGTCGGCTTTATATCCTACACACAATCCTATATATCTGGTTTAAATTTCAGCATTTGCCCTATTTTATATGTAAGGAAGTCACCTGATAAATATACATAATTGGAAAAGTGGTTTAATGTAACCATTAACTCATTGCCTATAGCCATATCTATAACATAAAAATTAAAACGTTTATTTTTAACAAACTCAAAAAGGAAGACTCTTTTAAAGACTAACTTTAAATAATTATTTATTTATTTTATTGACGACCTCTGTGGCGCAAAGGTCACCAAGCCGGACTGCCGAATCTGAGGTCCCGGGTTCGATTCCCGGTTCGATCGACATTTGTGTGATGAGCATGCTTGTTGGCCGTGGTCTGGGTGTTACAATATGTATTTATAAATATGTATGTGTAGCTATATGTAGTTTATCAGTTGTGTTAGCACCCATAACACAAGTTAATTAATAACTTACCATGGGGCTAACCAACCGTGTGTGAAAAGTTGTCCCGACATTATTATTTATTGCAGGATCAATGCAATTCTTCCATTGGAAACGAGCATTTGAAGCGCGTGTGATTTCAAATAAGAAGACTGTTGCTAGACGTGCGATCTCCAACTATCACAATTAGAACTATTGTTTAAAAGGCAGAACATTGTGCCTTTTCGAAGTTAAATAGCATTTGTAACAAGGAAATAGCTTAGAAACTTTTTTTTTCAGTCGGTAAATACCCGTGGATGTTTTTGCGTCCAATTTCTCGGATTGACGCTTGAATGGTTATTGGGTCAACTTTACAACAACATCTATACTCGCATTTGAGAAGGCACTTAACTCAAGGTAAAAAATCTTATTTCTTCATCATCAGCCTATCGCAGTCCACTGCTGGACATAGGCCTCTCCAAGTGCACGCCACTGAGATCGATTTTCGGCTTCTTATTTATATTCATACAATATTATTTATATTCATACAAATATATATAAAACAAATAAACTAATGGTACTTACTGCTTAAAATCATAATTGGTTACTATAGTGATAATGATAACTCAATAAATCAATATTATTTTTAAACGGAATTTTTAAATAAAATTGTAATCAAGGTTGTTTATTTTTAGTTAAGTGCCTATTTAAAACGGACGATAATTATAATGAGTGTACCCAGTGGCGTAGCGTGGCGGGGGCAGGGGGGGCAAATTCCCCGGGCGGCAGCTTTTAGGGGGCGGCAAAATTTAGCCAATTAAAAAAAAAATTGTTCGCAACTATATAGTATGAGCGCCGCTACATAAAACTGTCTAACAATAACAAAACATTAAACAAGAAAGTTGAAACTTTTTAAACTTAAAATTAATTATTGTTAAAGGACAATGCCAGGGTCTGGGCTCATAGTTTGCCCAGCAATGGGAGTAGTTCCAGGGGGTTCCTTAGTGCACTCTGAACACGTAATGCAAATATTTTTGAAATTGCTCCTTGGGGTCCCGAGGAAAACCGGTTCAAATATTCTCCATGAAGAGTCACTTTACAAGGCCTGAGCCATTTATCCAGTGGTAGGAGTGGTTAGAATAGATTCTTTACTTCACTCTTAACACGAAATTAAAATATTTTTGAAATCGGTCCCAGGGGTCCCGAGAAAAACCAGTTCAAATGTTCTCCTTAGATAGTCACTTAACAAAGTCTTTGGCATTTGCCAAGTAGTGGGAGTGGTCAAAATAGGTTCTTTACTTCACTCTTAAAGGCTGATTTACATTGAGTCAGTAACTGACGTCAGTGTAGGCGCCGAAAACTGACGCGTGCTATTTACACGAAGTCAGTGTAGTGTCAGTGTTTCGTCAGTAGTACTGTACTGACTTCAAATCAATTTACACGATGGCAGTGCCGGGTCAGCACTGACTTGTCAGTGGACTGACGTCAGTTACTGACTCAATGTAAATCAGCCATAACATGAAATCCAAATATTTTTGAAATCGGTCCCTGGGGTCCGGAGAAAAACCGGTTCTAATATTCCACATAAACAGTCGCTTTACCAAGCTTGTGTCATTTGCCCAGTAGTGGGAGTGAATGAAATAGGTTCCTTACTTCACTTTTAACATGAAATTAAAATATTTTTGAAATCGGTCCCAGGGGTCCCGAGAAATCCCGGTTCAAATGTTCTCCTTAGATAGTCACTTAACAAAGTCTTTGGCATTTGCCCAGTAATAGGAGTGGTTGGAATAGATTCTTTACTTCACTCTTAACATGAAATTAAAATATTTTTGAAATCGGTCCCAGGGGTCCCGAGGAAAACCGGTTTAAATGTTCCACATGAACAGTCTGTTTACAAAGCCTATGCCATTTCCCCAGTAGTGGAAGTGGTTGGAATAGGTTCTTTAATTCACTCTTAACAAGAAATCAAAATATTTTTGAAATCGGTCCCAGGGGTCCCGAGAAATTAATCTGATAAGACTTTTCTGCCAAATAAGTCTTACTCATATGTATATTGTCAATCTCAATGCTCAGGATCTCGCTGTCAGGATCCAGTACTGGAAAATGTTGGAATGGGTTTTTTTACTGTGATTTTCAAATAAATTCTAAAAGCGTTGGATTCTAATAAGAACTGACAATGATTTTCTGAAAAAAAAGGTAATTACCGCAATATTTTTGAATTTATGGTTTAAATCTACAAGGCGCCTGCGCTATGAGCTATCTTCTAAAAAAATCTTATCAAGACGAATAAAATAAGCTCGAACATGAGGTAGTTAGTAGATACCGTTGAGGAGTTCCCTCGTCTCTCTGTCGTCTCCATTGTCAGGTCAGATCTTAACCTTTACAGTTTTGTGGTGTCTGAGACATATACCCGAATGACAAGGTTTTACTCGATATGTGTCTACAATTTTCGAGAGTCGCTCCCGATTTTTTTTAGAGATTCCATCACCAGACCCTGGGCCGGATGACAAAGGAACCATTGAGGAAGTAAGCCCTTTCAAACAATAAAATAATTCTTGAAATCGGTTGGTAAACGACGGAGTTATGCACGTACAGTCAGCACCAAAAGTCGATGAACAGAATCAACATGACAAAACACCTGTTCACAATAAAATGCCATAACATATAGTCGCAACTAGGAAACAAAATAGACTGAACACCAGAAACTTACAAAAGTCGTTAAACACGAGTATTTCAAAAGTATCTGTGCACTAGTATTAAACGTAATAGTACGTAGTAGTACGTAGTAGTAGCAAACGTAAAAAGAATACAAATGAATTAAGAACCTCCTCCATTTTTGGAAGTCGGTTAAAAAAAGTTGTCGTGTACAATACCTCGTATTTGTCAATGAATATAATTCATTTCAATTAAGGTAATAAAAGTGGAATAGTTAAGAGTCCGTAAGCTTATTTTATGTAATATTGAATAATAGTCAAACCATTTTTTCTCAGGACTCCCGGGATAGATTTCGAAATGCTTTGGTCTGGGACCTAATATAAGCCTATGGAACATAATACACTATGCAGTTACTGTGGGCAACACTTGAGTCCAACTTCCATACAAAGAATAGCATTGTCCTTTGGTACTTAAAACACACGTAACACTACATTTTACGTAATTTTGGTTTTGAGTCTTAACTAAAAAATAATTAAAATTTCGCGCTCGCTTCGCTCGCGTAGTATTCAGAAACTGTATGCGCTAAATTTTACATCTGTCAACAAACAAACGTTAAGTACGTTTGGGCTAAATTTTACGTAATTTTTGTTTTAAATCCGCTAAAAATTTCGCGCTCACTTCGCTCGCGTATTCAAAAACGATATGCCCTTATTTTTGCATCTGTCAACAAACAAAAAGTTAAGTACGTTTGGGCAAAATTTTACGTAATTTTTGTTTTAAGTCCGCTAAAAATTTCGCGCTCGCTTCGCTCGCGTATTCAAAAACACTACGCCCTTGTTTTTGCATCTGTCAACAAACAAAAAGTTAAGTAGGTACGTTTGGGCTAAATTTTACGTAATATTTGGTTTAAGTCCGATAAAAATTTCGCGCTCGCTTCGCTCGCGAATTTGGAAACAACATAGGCAAGTTTTTCTTTATTTGCTTTTGCTTACCTACACAACTGCCGACATGCGTCTAGCAGAGTGCTAATTTAGGTAAACCGATGAGGTGGTCCCCGGCAAGACAAACTTTAGTTAAAGTGGTACCTCATGACTAAAAGGTTAAGAACCACTCACTGGTTTAGATAAACTTGAATGCTATAAGCAATACCTACCTAGATACAAGCCAAATTTCACGCTTAGGTATAGTTAATGGAAACATGCCATGGAACCAACCATGGAAACTAGTTTAAGTGTTAGTCCCGTAAATTAAATTAATTTGTTAAACAGTTTAAAGTAGCCCCGCTTTTTAAATTATTTCAATTCCATATATACTTATAGTTACCTACTTCGCTAGCCTGCGTTACCGCGGCTCTGGAACATAAAAGGCCTTCGACGGAACACGACGGTTTTTAGTCAGTAAGAGTCTGACACTCCCTCACCGCTGCTAACCCACAGCGGGAAGGGTCATTTGATGATTTTTAACGTCGATACAAAAAAAAAACCCTTTTTTTGAAGTCGGTTAAAAATGACAAACGGCCAGTAACACTTGTTAAAAAAAAACACGGGAAGGGGCGGCAAAATCGACAACTGCCCCGGGCGGCAGATACCCACGCTACGCCACTGAGTGTACCAAAAATAACACTAGAATGCTATTGTGATACTTTAAGAAAGATACATTCTACCTCTGTCCCGTTTTCTTATATTCAGTCATTTCTTCTTTAGAAATATACATTCGCGTTTACGCATTTATTAAATAAAGAAAGAAACATTAACAAATGTTCCTAAAGTTGTGTCAGCGTTTAACCCATTTATACAAGCTGTTGATTTGCATCCGTGCAAAATTCAAGGACGTAATTGCTAATGATTCTCAACCCAAATCAACAAAAAAATTGGTACGTATTTTTTTAAGTCCGTCAATATCACCTAGCCGTATTTAAACTCGGCGCGTGTGTTACTGGCCTTAAAACAGTGCTGCGCCCTCACACAAACACAAAAACAAAGCATACGCAACGATCATTCATAAAATTGGGTTACTTCTGAAATGCTATGACGTACTTACTACGTATTTTATGTCAACCTCCTGAAATATTGCACAGATGCAAATCAACAGCTTGTATGTACATCAAGTGCAAAATAATGGCTAGTTTTTGCGAATAGAAAGTTTTTTCTTTGGACCGGGTTTTATTTTACAATAAAGCTAAATTTAAATAAAACTAAAGCTTAATTTTATTTTAGCTTTTATTAGAATTACAACGGTTTAAACAGTGTTTCCGTGGACCACATAAACGTCCTTGTTTTTAAACAACTGTTTACTTTTAAATATGTACGTAAAAAATCATAGTTAAAGGTTGTTTTAAAGTAGAAGGGACGTTTATGTTGTCGGTGAATTTGAGTCGAAATATGAGTTTCTTATGACTACAGGTTTTCTTTTATAATATAGCGTGAGAGATATGAAATACACGAGAGAATAACAAACGCACAAATGTAACCTTGAAATAATCAAATATAACAAATAGGCCCCACAATATTAAACTGAAGTTTTCTATGAATCTAATTCGATTTATATGTGTGTAGTAAATTATTGAAGGAATGAGATATTGTCCACAATACAATAACATTTTTGTATCTGTCTGTAATGCCATAGCTCCTAAACAAATGAACCGAGTTGGATGCATTTTTTTAGATAAAAGCTAGTATTCCAACGGTGGTTTTAACAGCCGTTTTTAAGTTCTTTGCTATTTTTATGAATATTTTTGTCGTTTATTATAAAACATTCTAACTTGAACATAGATTAGAAGCATTTTAACCAGTGAGTTATTTTAAATAGTGCGTGATATATGTCCGTGAGTAATGTTAACTTTAGTTTTTAAAACGGAGAATTATCTCATTACTTATAGTTTTTAATTTATACATAAATATTTCTTATTTAACTATGTTTGACATGTCAAACATTCAATAGGGAATTAAATGTATACTTTCAGGTATAGGTAGTGCAATTTGTATTATAGGTAAAATAAACTACGTATTGTTTTAACAATATTGTAATATGTACTAATTTAATGCTTACTAGTAATTTTAGTATAAATCTTATATTTTGTTTGTAAGCTTGGCTGTTGAAAATTTCTCATCAACAAATAAATATTATTTTTATGTTAAACATGAATGAATGTTAATAGAGTAATTATTTACTTCGTTTACTATTATTTTAGAAATATTATATTCATCACAAAATCTCTTTTGGTGTATTACGAATTTTATGACAAAAGCTATTTGTACTTACTGTTACTTTGAAATTATTCTAATATCAAGCAATTTTCATTACAAAAACGCTTGATATCATAATACTGTCATTTTTCGAGGTGCTGTCTTCATTAGTTTCATACAGTAATGTCGGAAACAGGTTAAGAATAATAAAAAATGTGTTTGAATGCCATAAATCTGTTTAATTTAATCAATAATTTGATTTTAAGAATAGTTTGTAAAGTATAACTGTGTTAGTTTTCTGTACCTATGTTATTCATATTCCATTGATTATAATAGTATGAGTAACCGAATTATTACAATAGTTATGGCAGTTTATATCACTCAGGGGTTTAATTCTGCTAATTTTTCTTAAGCAACATACGATTGAGATCCAACTAAGATTCAAACATGACTCAATTTAAATTGAAGCATATGTAGCATTCCGCATTTTTTTTTCCTTTAAATAAACCTTTTATACTTTTCTGTGATTCGATAATGAATCATATCGACTGCAAGCAAGCAATACCTCCTATCTGACTCCGGGTGGATTTTAAAGGGGAACAATAAAACTTAATAAAATCCTTATTCCGAGGTAGGTATAATGAGATACTGAAAATCCAAGTTTTCTTTATTTACGCATAGTATTGATTAATAAAGTTTTTTGTTTTTATTTTGAATCTTAAGCTACCTTAAACCTTTTTGGTAGATACAAGTTTTTTGAAACAAAAATGTCAGATAGGAGGTATTGCTTGCTTGCAGTCGATATTGTCTGTAAATGTTTACGATTGCAATACGATTGTAAAGCAGACTACCCTATAGACCAAATGGCAGACCAATAGAATGTCATTGAAATTCGATTGGTCTTATATTAGTAGCAGAATCCCGCTAAAGTGAAAACTGCTATTGAGATTCAATTGATATCCAATTCTCACATGATTAAATTAGCAGAATTAAGCCCCTGTTCGCACGTAATAGTGACATTCCACTTGTGCATAATGTACAGATGTTAAACGTATTGTTACACTATGCCAGTATTTTGTTTTAACATGGAAATAAAAATATCATTGACACATTTGTCGTTTCATTTTAGAACCTTGACATGTTGCCATCGATTTCCAAAAGAACCCGAATAAGACATATTTTACGACTTGCCTTACTAGCTGACTATGTAGTAACCTTTACGGGGTTTCATGCGTATGAGCAATAAATACGATGCAATGCAATGCTGTGTAAGTCCGTAATACATAGGTATATACATTTTTTCATAGTATTGATGATCACAGGCCCGTGTCAGCGTCCTGTCAAAGAGGTTTCTCCCGGGTTATTCCCGCTCGGTAACTCCCTTGGAATGACACTGAACTCGATATCAGTGTTTCAAAACCTTCCAATCTCAACCTCATGCATGTCATGCCCCAGACAGGCATGTCTATGAATCCACTTACCAGTTACTACCTTTGGTCAGGTACCATATATGAGTTATCAAATGATGAGACCTTATCAAGAAGTAACTCATATTTCACACAATTGTGGATGTAAAAGCAAGGAGACAAGCAAAAATAAAACAATGGTCAAAATCTAACACTATATTATACAATAATAAACAATCAATCGTAGAATCAAAATATAAACTATGATTCGAGCTATCAAACTGTTCAATATTTCCAAATATACTCATGAACTCCTTCAAAAATGAATATAACTAAAACTAATCACTACACAGGTACAATACGTTTTCATAAAACATAGTAAGTAGCATATCAAGAATAATTTAAAAAGATAATATATTAATCAACCAATAATTCGTATAAAGGATGATTAAAATTTAAGGTCAATCATTCACACAAATGCATGTGATTTTTTAAGTTTTTAAACATCTTTCAGATTTTGATTTTGGTAGTAAGGTAGACCGCCCATCAGTGGTAACTGTCATGCACCTTAACTCAATTGTAATAAGTACGATTTTCCAATAAAAATGTTACCACTGACCTGCAGTTGACTGTACATTGAAACGAAGCTTTGTTAATTATGTTTTAATCTTTGCGGGTTTTCTTATTTACGTTTCTTGTACATTTTTTTGAAAGGGCACACTCACTGGTTACATGTAACTAGTCGAAAAATAAATGTTTTTGACATACCTACAAAGGCACTCAACTACGTTCGGAACCACGGAGTTATTATTAAAAAAAATATTATTAAAACAGACTGAAGCCATTCAAGTTACCAATTTGACCCGTTCAAAAACGTAAGGGTAAGCTTATTATACAAAAATATTTACCTTAGAGTAAGTTTCTAACAATAATTTAAATCTATGACACCGTGTCAGATTCATTTTCGGTCAAAAACCGACAGTTTTAAATGCATACGTTTTTAGGTGGTTATTTATAGACTGGGCTTATGTACTTTCACAATATAAGTAATGATACAAACCTAAAATTATTTATCATAATCGTTTTATTTACATCTTAATTTCAGAACCTGTCTGTGTAAAGTGCATTTTTATTGCAACAAAAAGTATTATTATTAAAAAAGCTTACATTAGTTACATCTAATAATCACACGTCCAAAATCAACTATGGAAAAAATGGTCAACAAACTACTCAGATTTTTGTGCCATGTAATAATATAACAACATAGATAGAAATGAAACACAAGACAACATAGATCATTTAAAAAATATACCTCAATATATAGTAATCTTTACAGTTACAAAAGTCCAAATATCGCACCCTGATATAGTTACACAAAATGCAAAAAAAACAGTGGTATTTTTCTTCTGATTTATGAACAAACATACTGGAGAATTTTTCACTGTCAACCTTTGGTCGATATAATCCATATCGAAATAGAGTCTAAAATCAATTAACACAACAAACATGTTATCATGTCAACTCTCTTCATGTCATCTTTTTCCCAACTAAGTTGGGACTAACTGGACGATAAAAGATGAGATAAGGCAGACTTTATGGTTTCTGACTACCCGTAACGACTGCCAAAGATGTTCAAATAACAGCCGGGACCCACCAATTTATCGTGCCTTTCGCACCTCTTCTCATCACGGTAGTTTTAGATTTTAGACTCTATTTCAATCAGGAAAAAGTCGATAATAGCTTGTCAGTAATTTCTGGCTACTTAGATATTTAATAGTACCTAAAATCAATTACGACTATTATGTAGTCCATACTCTTCTTGTCACAGATGTCAACTGATTTTAGACTCTATTTAAAAAGGGAAAAAGACTACAATAATTTGACAAGGTTAATATGATCAACGGTACTTTTTGTCGTATTTTTTACAAGCTTTTATTTGAAGGTATTGTTCTCTATATCGATCTTCTGTCGCAGAACGCCGCCGAGTATGAACTCCGTGGAGACGACAGTGGCGCCGCGCTTCCGGAGCGAGGGCCACGTGGCGTTGTCTTTGGGACAGGATACGCAGATCCAGTTACTTCCGCCCTCCTTCCATGTACCGCCCGAACATTCTACTATTACTGCAATAATATGGAATTATATTAGTTGAGTTATTTTTGTTAGGCGCACGTATACAGGCAGTTATTTTTAAAACAAGTACAATGAATTTACAAAATATAGTTGTCTTAAGAAACATGGACGTCTATGTATTGTGTGAATTCGGAGCTTATTTTTGTCAGTGTAGCTAAGTGGTAGACAAATCACAATAGTTCGGCGCTTTTAAGTCATTTTTTTTTTATTTCAAAAAGGCTTATTTGGCCTATTTTCTTCTTCCACAGTCTACTATCTACAAATAAAGCAATGATTTTAATAATATTCTAATTTAGACAATTCTACAGAACTAAATAAAAATATTAAAGTCGAGTTTTTTATACATAAAATTAAATTAATATAATATATGACTGAAAATCACTCACACTTCATCTCTGATGCATTTGGTTGCACGTTAGGCGTGGACGATACATTGTAACCTTTTAAGAAGTTTCGCTTGCTTGACAATGTCTTCTGCAAACTAAACTGGAATCGCTTCTCAGCCGACTCGTCTTTCATCAAGTATAGCCACGGATCTGAAATTAAACAAATACATGATAAAAATGGATTGTAAGTCTGTTTTATGTTTAAATATAGCCTATTTATACACACATATTCTACATATCCTGCCTAATACACAATTTACAAAAATAAGAAAAAGGTAAAATGAAAACTATGTATCAAAAAACTCATTTGCATCGCTGTCAGCAGGGATCGGGCCCAAAAGGCTGGTTTAAAGATTGTTTTGGACTACTTTGGGGGAAACACCAAGATTAATTCATCAGAAGAAATTTTTGTTGTGAATATATATTATTTTGGTTAATAAAAGATTGTGAAAAGGGGACAGATTGGCCATTTTGGTCCGGCTGATGTAAGTTCAATGCTTCAGTGTTTAGCTGTCTGCTGATAGTCTGGCAGCGGGCCCCGCCACAGCTAGGAAAGAGCTAGGCAGACAATGTAATTTACAAATTACATTGTATACAAATTTATATATCAAACAATGTTTAAGGTTCTTCTAACCTACAGACAGTCATGTGTTGCTTGCTGGGGAGTTTGTTGCGCCACTTCTTCCCAGCAAAAACACATAGGAAGTGGTGAAGGGTGGGCGTTTTGGGGGCTGCCTTATGTAAATTCCTGATGTTCAAAAAGTGCTGTCTTGCAGCCAAGTTTGAATAAACGATTTTTTATTTTGAATGTCGAATACGTATCCCCCAACTTTCTTATGTTTTTGTAGACTTACCGACAATAATTCGCGTGTCTACGCAGGCCTGCACCCAGCTGGGGCCGACGATGGGCCGGCCGAGCCCCACCGCACACAGCAACTTGAACGTACGCTTTATCGACACCGTCAGTACCACGGAACATTGCATCACGTCTGATACTATTACTGCTCCTGTACGATAAATAATAAGTTAAAAAATTATGATAAAAAATCTAGGACGTGTAAATGAGACGTATAAAAAAAAATCGACTCGTTTCAGTAATTTTAAACAGTTTAGAACAGTCCTTTTTACAAATATTCGTAGCGATTGAACTAGATTTATCTATAAAACACAAACTATCCAAAAAGACTTGTTCTTTTGAGTTGGGACTTAAAAAGAGGAGACAAAGCAGGGATAGCCAAAATGGCTAAAAACTTTACAATTTTAAGACAAAGATCTTACCTAGTTTCTCCAACTTCTGTTTAACTTCAGCACTGGGGAATGCAGTGAATAGCACATGTTGGGTTTTCATCTGCCTCGCCGGTGTCGCTCTTAATGATATATTACTTATATTGCTAACTGTCGTATTATCATTCTTATTCATAGTACTGTTACTGCTGGTGTTGCCACCTCTCGTACGTTTCGGACTCGGCGCATCACTGTCAACCAAAGACCTCTTCACACCCTTAGGAGACTCGGGGCTCGAAGTCGAAATATTGTAAATGGTACTCTGTTCGTGTAAACTCTTCTTCAAAATAGACTTAGGACCTCTATGCGAGTCCTCCAAGTTCTCTACAGGCTTTCGTTGCCTTTTACTCCTTCTTACTTCGATTTCAGGTGATTTTGATCTCTCTTTCTCTTGTTTTTTGGCTGATGAATTTCTTTTGTTGACAGGTTCTCTTTTAATGTTTTCTATTTCAGGTTTGTGTTCAGTATTCTTGTCTACAGTGTCGACTTTCTTAGATCTTGTTCTCAAAGTACGAGTTGTTTCTTCTTTACTTGTATCTTTTTCCGCTTCATTGTTCTTCTTGTCTTTTCTTGATTCTGATTTAGTTTTAGTTTCTTTCTTCTTAGGTTTTTCAATCTTCACTTTAATCTTTTCTTTGGGTTCGCTACTTTTACTGGCAGTTTTCTTCCGTGACGTACTTGATTTTTTTTCCTCTTTGACAATAACTTCAATTTTAGAATCTTTGTTAGCCTTTGCCTTTTCGTAAGTTTTTAGTCTTTTTATATTTTCTTTGATAATATCTCCATCTATTTGATCCTCTTGTTCAGTTAAATAAGTTGGTTTTAGCATGTCCGAGGAGAACTTTTTATTAGCTTCGATGCAACCTTTCATTTTATCGGTGGGTTTTCGCTGTCGAGTAATAACTCTCTCTGGTAGCTTATCAACATCCAACATTTTAGTAAGATCTATCTTTGGAATAGATTTCTTCTTCTTGCGATGTACTACCGGAGTAAACTGATCTTCTGAATAGTTTTCTACTTCAGATTCACTGGAGGAGTCTGTGACATTAGCTCTTGTGTGCGACGACACATTTTTCTTAATTTCTTGACTGTCCGGTAAATCACTGTCTGTGAATAGAAACGGCTTCGTCTTCTTAGGAGTCGACATTTCATCTGACGAGTCACTGGGTATTCTCTTTAAAAGAGCAACATTGTCATGTTTCACTGTTTCTTTAGATTTGTCATCTGCAACTTCCATATCTTTTTGAGTGCACAGATCTTCTAAAATATCTTGCGTGGCATTATAATAGTTATCATCATTTACTTGTTTACTTTTATCAGCATCTTTGGGCGATGCTTTCAGAGTATCTTTACTTTTACCTTTTATTGAAGACGGTACTTTGAATGGGCTTGCGACCTCTTTTATTAGTTTATTAGGAACAACTTCAACCTCATTAATTATTTGTGCAGGACGATTATCAAACGAAACGTTTTTAGATTTGCTTGGAACTTCAACAATATCTATAACTTGGGTGAGCATGTCTTCAAATGGCACTTTCTCTTTTACATAGTTATCTAAGTCAATTATTTGCGTTGCAATGTCATCTTCATCAGGTTTGTCTGAGCATGCATCATTTATTTCAATAATTTCTTCATTGTTTACAACGTCTTTCTTTTCAGGTATTTTTTGAGCCGGGATTAAATCGATATCTTCACAGTCTGTAGAACTATCAGATTTGATCCTATTAAGTCTCTTTGATGGGTTTACATTGCTATTTTTGTCAATTTTTCCTTCGTCTTTAGTAGTATTCTTCTTGATTGGTAGTTCAGGTATAATTTGCGTGGGTGCGATGTCAATATCTTCGCAATCTGTGGAACTATCAGATTTGATTCTAGTTGTCCTCTTGACGCAATTGGTGTCGTTTTGCTGCTTATTCTTTTCACTGGGTAATTCTGGTATTTTCTGAGTTGGTAACATTTCTATATCCTCGCAATCTGTCGATGCATCAGATGCTATCCTCTTATCTCTTTTAGATGCAGCTGGACTAGATTCCTTAGGTATCGTTTTCACAGGTTCTTCTTTAAATGGCAAATCATTTTGTAGTATATTTTGCGAATTGAAATCTTCGTCAAATATCTCTTCGTCAACGTCATCAAATAACACCTCTTCTTCTGAGGTATTTGATTTGTCTTTGGACTCTGATTTTGATGAAGCATCTGAGATTTTCTTATTTATCAAATTATTTTTATTCGCAACTTCTAATGCTTCATCGCATAAGAAAGGTTGCGTTTCTGCGTTAAATATGTCTCTGTTATTCTCTTTATTGGCTGCGTATATGTCCAATTGCATTTCATGTTGACCGGTAATTTTGCGAACTTGAGGTAAATGTTCTGTTGAAGGCACTTGTGTGTCTAAGCTGTGTATAGAAGGTGACGAGACTCGCGGAGGAACTTGTGTATTCGCTGTGTATATTGAGTCAGTACTTTCGTTAGCTTTACTATTGGGCACTTGCGTGTCCAATTCATGAATATCATCTATTAAATTTTTACCAGCTTTGAGAGAAATTAATGATTCATTCAAACTCGTATTAGGGTTGCTTATAAAACTTAACGAATTTGATAGTTTGGAAGACTTTCGATTGCCATATGTTTTAGGTGAGGTCTCTGGTTTGGTTGATATAGGTTTAGTATTTAAATGTATGAAGGAACTGTTGGATAATCTAGATTTTGCGCTTCTGTTTTGTGGTGTAGCAAATGAATCATCCTGGAAATCAATTGTATTATTAGCGACACGTATTTGTAACAAAGTAGCATAGTGATAATAAAAATATATTATTGTGTCACACTTTAGTAGTTATAAATTAATATTCACAATACTCCTACAGTAACGTACACGTTTTTTATTTATTAAATGATAAAATAAAATAAACTTATTCTAGAACGTACCCGATCACTGACATCCGGTGATTCTGGTATCAAAGTTGTAGGAGCCTTGTTGATCTTGGAAACATGCTTAATTACCATAGGTGTGTCCGGTATATCTATTGCTTGGGTCATAGGCAATTCATTATCTTCTTCTAGCAGCCTAAATACACCGAAAATATCCCCAAATTGCACTGTATCACCGTCCCTTAACGGCTGAGGTACGTACGGTTGCAGTATGTTCTGGAAGTGATCCAATAATTATTTATTATTTTGTCTATGTGTTCTAAAATGCTCTTCTTAAAGTAAACATGATAGAGTAGTGGTTCTTTAAGCATTGAGGAATCACTTTGCTGTGCAATGGACAATTTTGTTTAAAAAAATATATTTTTATGTTATTGGTGTATTCATTTATTTTTTTTAACAAAAATAAAAATACTTGTACAATACTCACATTCAATAACTTAGTTTTGTTAGCAGAATCTAAATCCATAAGCATGAACTCTCTACTATTTAGTACGTTTAACACAGCATGTTGCCTCGAAACAGACTGAAAGAAAAAATAGGATTAGCCTTAAATCGAAGGATAAAACTATCAGGTCCTATCTACTAAACAATACATAGGTACAATAAATACAGTACATTATAACACAAGTCACACAAATGTTATGAAATGAGTGTGCACATTACGGACATAAATATGTGAACTGAATACGAATTAGAAACGCTATAACTTTGTTACAGCACTGTACTAAAACATACAGAGAGAAGTCAAATCTCCAGGATAAACACATATTCACTTGAAAAATTATTTAAATATAACATCAAAACCTAACCATGTATTGAATAAAATTAAGTTTACATAAAAATTAGGCATATTTCACTTCAATAACTTTATGAAGTTGGGACAAATTTTAACTGTTTTCCTTGTTGTTTCCTGTTTTGTCTATAAATGACATCATTATAGTGATATAGTCACCTAAACTAGCCTAGATGTAACATTTGTAAGTTTATTTCATATGTTTGCATTTCAAATCATGTTACCAACCACTTCATACAAGATACAGAATGCTCATCGTTTAGCCTTGGCTCATCCATAAATATAAAATGACAACATTATTGATAAAACATAAAAGTTTACAAGTGCAACTGACAGATAAGATAGTTAGTTGATCATAGTACACATAAAGCTTATTTATTTATTTATATAAAGGAAGACTAACAGCTAGTACAATAGGTAAAAATACATGCATTTGCAACATACAGCCAATTACAAGTCTTCACTGATACACTACACAATAAGTTTAACATAAATAATAATAATAATGGCGTCCACGGCCGATTTCGGCCACGGCGGCTGTTCTCAATCTCATTTAAGGAGATCAGCCAGCTGCGCAGGACATATTATAGTGCACGAGCATTTGCGCAGACACAAGTGCACTCCCTATTCCTTCACTCTCATACCCCGATGGGACGGCAATCCGACACGACCGGAAAGAGATCAGGCGCAGGAGCAGGCCAAGTTTAACATATGTAAATAGCAGTACCTACCTAAAATTTAACTTCTAACTTAACGTTTAACTTCTTCCAAATAATACATAATTATATTATAGAAAATCTTTAACTACCCTTATAGTCAACAAAAAAATCTCGGCTTAGCAACCTTCTGACTGATACTAAGTTTGCGTTAAAAATATCAATGTCGTGTGTTTTGCAAACCAAATTTAAGGTCTTACTTGCTCGCCATAAGAAAGTGTTTTGACTATAATTTGACGAAACTAGTGATAAGTGAAGTGGTGCATAATGTCGCATAGCTTTGGTGGGAGTATTAAATCCAATTTTAGACAGAAGTTCGGGGCAATTTATACGGCCAGATATAATTTATTAATAAAGAAGTAAGTGGAATTTAGCACATATATTTAAATAATTATTCGACTTATAATAATGACGTGTGCGGTAACAAAGATATTTAATAAATTTTCTTTGGATGTTTTCCAACCTGTTGATATATTTGTCATACCTGGGATTCCAAATCTGTGACCCATATTCCAATATACTTCTAACAATCGAACAGGACTGGACTTTATTGTGTTCCCATTATTTTTAGTGATACTTTCCCATTATTTTTGGCTACTGAACTCCAACAGTAATTTTGAACTTCAGATAAAATTTTATGTAAGTTCTAGAATGTTTAGCCAAACTGCTTTTTTCAGGTGTTAGCTACTATCATGATGATTAATTACACAAAAAAACATTTGTAAACGTTAGGAAAAAAATGATAAAATAGAAAAAACAATGTTGAAATGAAAATTATGGAAAAAAATTAAAAATAATTCTAGCTCCTAAAGTACGAAAAATTGCTGAACATACATGGGGGTGATTCAGTTACCTCATAGCATAGAGCTTCTAAATTTTTCTTTTGGACGCCTAAGGATGGGCCACCCTGTATATAGTATCCAGAGTAACACCTATCTACATACGAAATTTCAACCAAATCGGCCCAGCCAGTTTCACGTGAAAGGATAACAAACATACATCCATACATTCTCACAACCTTTCGCATCTATACTAATATTATAAAGCTGAAGAGTTTGTTTGTTTGAACGCGCTAATCTCAGGAACTACTGGTCCAATTTGAAAATTTCTTTCAGTGTTAGATAGCCCATTCATCGAGGAAGGCTATGGGCTACTTTTTATCCCGGTACGGGAAGCAGTTCCCACGGGATGCGGGTGAAACCGCTGGCATAAGCTAGTTTATATATTAGTAGTATTTATACTCACATTTAAGTTAAGAACAATACTACATGTTTGGGGATCTCTGCCTATTTTGTTTGGGCCTTTCAGGACTGGATGTTTTACTCCACATATGCCCAGGAATCCAACCTGTAAGTAAACATAATTACATAGATATAATATTGTGTGTATATGGGAAATAGGAATCAAGTAGTTTTGTTATTCATGTAGATTGTTAAGCATTGAATTTGACATTGAATCTAGTGGACAGCTGAGCATGCACAAACACAGCTTACATTTTATGTATATACCTATACAGTTCTATTTTGTGACACAAATAGGTACATTAGGTACTGTGTGCTAAACAATAAGTTTCACAGTTTGTTAGAATCACATTATAACAGTGAGTAAATCTTAGAAAGTTCAGTTTCTCGATAATTACAAGGGTCTGCAGGAACTATCAACGAGAATCATCCAAACATATTGCAGGTTAAAACATTACTTAAAATTCGACTTATGTATCTAACGTTTCTTATGTTTATGTTATTAAATAGGCTTGGTCAGCTACTGATGTCTTGTTCAAGTGACATAATAATGCATATTTTACTGCAATACATTTCCTAATTTGGTCCTATATATTAAGAGTTGTCAAAATAAGCGCGTAATTACGTTGTCAAGGCTTTCTGCGTTTCATGAAAACATTATCCACTGACCTGTTCTGGGCACGTCCTCTCCGTGTTTGTGTCATATAAATTTTGAGTACACTCCAACCTCTGAGTACACTCCATATTGTCCACTATTTCATATCAATTTATAGCTTCTGATTTATTAACAACACCAGTAAACACTTCCACTGATTGTTTACGCCGTTGCCGCTCCTCTCGCCCGCCGCTTTTATTATTTTCCCTCAATGACAAATCGTTTGACGCAACTGACATAAACGACTGTCATTTTATTTAGAAGCATTGCCATTAAAAAAAAACTCATCGCTTGTTTAATTCTTACTAAAATAATTTAGTTTTTTTTTGAAACAGCTACTAATTCAAGCACCCGATTATAAAGTAGCCTGGAGCTTGATTCTGCTAATTTTACTTAAGCGCCATACCAATTACGACTCAATTACGATTGAAGCGTATGTATGTGCATTCCGCTATTTTTTCTTTTAAACAAACGTTTTTATCCTTTTTACGTACAGCGTACGGACGATCCCCTTTTTCATACAATACGCGGCAACAGTGTGGCGTCGATACGACGAATGCTCGACAACAGGACGGCAACGTTGCAAGCGTCATTTGGTGTTGTTTTTTGTCGGAGTCCATGGCTCGAGCGATGCCATATTACGGGGATAAAAACGCACATCAGTAAAATACGCTTTCAATTTAGGCGTTTGGTGCCAGACTGCTACCTACGGCAGCGGTCCGTCAGCGAAACGTAACCTGCCGCACGTTAAGCGCGCGTCAGCGGTCCGACACGAAACGCATAAATTGAAAGCACGCTATTACTTTAGCAGAATTAAGCCCCTTGGAGTCTCCGTCGTTAAGGGTATTGTAGGTATTCAAACTTCTGGTATTCTTGAAAGCCTTTATTAATAGTTAAAGAAATACAATCACATTTTGTTAGGAATTATAACATTGTTCTCACTAGTTTTTACATCATGACAATTCACACCACAGTCATTCTTTTTCATAGACTAACAACCCTACATTTTTTAAATGTCATAGACTATAAATTCCTAACACCTTCTCCTATTTTTAATATATGAACATAAATTAAAAATACCTTATAATTACTTCAGAAACACATCAGTTTTCAAAACATTAACTTAAACAAGTTTTCAAAACATTAACTTAAACACTTCTAATTATAACTCTCAATTTACACAACAACTTTATCGCAATGAAATTTAAATTTTTCTTTATATAGTGGTTTCGTCAACATATCCGCTATCTGATAATTTGTAGGACAATATATAACATCTAAATATCCTTTCTTATAATTTTCGTGTATAAAATAAAATCTCACATCTATATGTTTAGATCTCTTGCTGAATGAACCTGTTTTAATCAATTGGATAGCACTCTGGTTATCAATATTCAAACTAATCTTAATACTGCTACCAATTAATTCACTTATAAAAGTCTTTAAGTATAAACACTCTTTAACGCAATCTGCTGCTGCTATATATTCCGCTTCAGTTGACGATAGACTTACTATCGGCTGTCTTTTGGAGCACCAAGCTATAGGTCCACCTGCCAACATTATTATGAACCCTGTTGTACTTCGTCTGGTCTCTGTACAACCTGCATAATCTGAGTCACAATATGCATGCAATCTTGTAATATCTTTCCCAGCATTATACAAAATCCCTTTATCTCTCGTTCCATTCAAGTACTTCAACACCTTCTTTACTGCTAATATGTCTTGCCTTGATGGATTTTCTACCTTTTTACTTGCTTCATTCACAGCTTGACTGATATCTGGTCTTGACCTGGTTGACAAATACAATAATCCACCAACTAGTTCTCTGTATGGGAAATTTGACGTAGCCACCTTAGATTCATTTTCCTTTCCCACAATGCATGGAGTATCTGCAGCTTTGGAATCATACATATTATATTTTCTAAGTAATTTTTCTGTATAATTCTGCTGATGCAACAAAATGCCTTGTTCTGATCTTTTTATTTCAAAACCTATATAGTTTTGAGGTTGTTCATATGTTTTTAAGATAAATTCTTTTTCCAATTGATGCAAGATCTGTAATAACTTTTCCTTGTCTTTTGATATGGCCAAACCGTCATCAACATATATAGCCAATATTATAGTTTTGTCTTCATTAAAAAACACACACTGATCCGACTTTGAAGCTCTCAGTCCAAGTTTCCTTAAAGTTTCTGTAAATCTTTTATTCCATGTCATTGGTGCCTGTTTTAGCCCATATAGTCCTTTCTTTAAATGACAAATTTTATTAGGCTGTCTTTCATATCCTTCAGGAATATACATAAATATGTCTTCCTTTAACTCGCCATACAAAAATGCTGTTTTCACATCAAAAGTTATCATTTCATATTCCTTTGAAGCAGCAATTGCTATTAATGATTTTATTGCTGATTGACTTACTACTGGACTATATATTTCTTGATAGTCAATGCTTTGCTGTTCGAAGCCTCTTGCTACAAGTCTTGCTTTGTAAGTACCATTTTCTTTTATACAAAATACCCATTTACTTGACAATATCTTGTGTCCTTTTGCTCTTCCTACATCAACTATTTCCCATGTATTGTTACTTTCCAATGATTCCTTCTCCGAATTTATGGCCTTCTCCCAATTATTCTTTTCAGCAGACTTCATGACTTCATCATACGTAAGTAATACATAATCTTGCAGGTAAGCTGGTTTTTTCCGTTGTCGTTTTGTATTTATAGTTTCTATAGTTTCTATCTCTGCAGTATTACTTCCTTTATTTTCATCATTTTCTACTTCATCAATAATATCTGGGATGTTATCTTCTATTACATTACTTTGTTGTTCTAACTCTTCTATTTCATAATAACTGTCATCACTTTCTTCTTCTTGATTTATTTCTTCTTCATTATTACCTGGTATTATTTCTGTTATCACCGAACTTCCTGTTTCTTCATATTTTTCTCCAATTTTCTTATTATTATTAATTATAACAATATCCCTTGCTATTTCAATTTTTCTTTCTTCTTTATTCCACAATCTATATCCATTATTAGTATATCCAATCATGATTAACTTTTTGCTTCTTGGATCTAGTTTCTTAATATTCGAATGTAATTGTTTAGCATATACTATTGAACCAAACTTGCATATATTAGATATATTAGGCCTTTTACCATGCCACATCTCATAAGGTGTCTTATTCTTCAAAGATTCACTTGGTAATCTATTTATAATATAAGTAGAACAGTATACAGCTTCACCCCACATTTCTTTATCTAACAATGAATCAAATAGTAATGCTCTGGTTTTATCTAATAATGTTCGATTTAGTCTTTCTGCTTTACCATTTAGTTGTGGTGTGTATGGTACTGTATAATCTAGTTTTATTCCCTTTTCAGTACACCATTTTTTAAAATCATTGCTTGTGTATTCACCTCCATTATCGCATCTTATGGTAGATACCTTTTCTGTTCTCTCTCTTTCTGTTTCTTCTATATAATGTTTTAAATTTTCTTTAACTTCATTTTTATATTTAAGCAAGTATATTTTTGTAAAATGAGTATAATCATCCATGACGGTTAAAACATAACTATAGCCATCATACGTTTTGTTTTCGAACGGTCCACATACATCAGTATGTAATAATTGAAGTGGTCTACTGGCTCTGTTTCTTACTGTGTTAAATGGAAGTCTTGTTTGTTTAGCTTGTGTACAGATTTCACATTCGTCTATTTGCCTTAATCCATTTATTTTTATTCCATCTGCCACATCTGGTAATATATCTAGTATTTTCTTTCCTGGATGTCCAAGTCTTTGATGCCATTCTAAGGCAGTGCCATTTTCTTTCATTAACAGTGTTTTTTCTTGCATATTATTATCATCCAAATTAATTTTATATAAACCGTTTTCTTTTTTTCCTGTTAATATTAATTCTGACTCCTTATATATTTTTACATTATCTTTGGTAAATATAACCACTCCTTGATTGTTTGTAACTGCATTAACCGATAATAAATTTTGTGATAAGTCAGGAACAAGCAGGGTATTATTAAGAGTACATTTATTGCCAATGACTTTACCAGTCCCTTTCACCTCTATTGTTTCTTCATTTGCAGTCAAAACAGATGATGGTTTGCATTCAAAAAATTTTAGTATGTCTACATTTTTGGTCATGTGTGCAGTACACCCAGAGTCTACAACAAATTCTTTCAGTTTTGGTTCTTGAATTTCACCGTTTGTAAAAAATGCCTTTTCTATTCTTTTGTTACTTTTTTCTTCATTCTCATTCTTATTCTTATTTTTGAAAAAACAATTTTCTTCTCTGTGATTAATTTTTTTACAGATTGAGCACTGTTTATTTTTAAACTTACAGTCTTTATCTTCATGGTTGTCCCTTTTGCAGATACTACAGGCTCTACAGTCTTTCTTCATGTGCCCTGTTTTGTTACATTTGAAACATTTTATTGCATTAAACTTTTTCTTTGATGTAGATGAAGATGTAGCTTGAAATGCTAGCTGCTTGTCACTTTCTTTTGCTTTCAACATTCGATTTTCTTCAGCCAGAAGTCTGTTTGTTAAATTTTGAAGGGTTTTCTTATCGTCTGCCATGCATTCCCAAGAAGTTATAAAATAGTTTAAATTATTTGGTAAACAGCTTAGTATTTTGGATATGACCATTTCATCATCTATTTTTGTTCCTAGCTGACTTATACGAAATTGTAAATTTTCTATTTCACTTATTAATTGGGAAAGCGATTGACTCTCTTGTTTCTTATATGTGAAAAACTCTTGTAATAATGCATCTTTGTTTCTTTGCTCAGAACCTTCGAATATTTCACATAATTTTACGTACATTTCACGTGCACTGTTACAATTAATTATGTGACCTTTTAGTTTCTTATCAATACTGCTTATGATAATTCTTTGCACCTGAGCATCTTTGATACTGAAGTCACTTTTCTTGTCATCTTCTTTTGTTTGTGCAATTGTTTTTGCAAGATTTGCCGCTTTTAAGTGTATATTGAATTCAAATTTCCACAATAAAAATGTTTCCGCATCTTTTAATTTTTCTATCTGTATTATCTCAGGTTTTTCCATTTTTTAGTTTTTCACCGTTTTTTATTTTCTTCCTTGTTATTACTGTTTTTTAGTTTTTTTTTTTTCACTTGTTTTTTATGTTGGGTTTTTCATTACCCAATCCCGGTTTTTAATTTTTTCTTCTCGGGCGTTCTGGGCCCATAACCTATTGTAGGTATTCAAACTTCTGGTATTCTTGAAAGCCTTTATTAATAGTTAAAGAAATACAATCACATTTTGTTAGGAATTATAACATTGTTCTCACTAGTTTTTACATCATGACAATTCACACCACAGTCATTCTTTTTCATAGACTAACAACCCTACATTTTTTAAATGTCATAGACTATAAATTCCTAACAAAGGGAAATAAAGGACTACTAACGATGATTTTTTTCAATTCGTGCCTAAGATTTGGAAGCAGTTATTAAAATAAATCAAACAAGCAAAACTTGGGATGCATGCATAGATACAGGATATTATCCATGCATGCATGTGATGATGCACACACATTATAATGATAGCAACACTAATTCTCGAGAAGTTGACAACTCTCTCTTGCTAGACAAATTAATCTGTGGTTGACATTGCATGCCTTCGTAATTTAATGAAATTGTAATAGGTATTTTCACAACAAAAATATGTGTGGATACATATTTATTTTATGTGAAAACTTGTAGATTAATTACTGAAGTCGTTTTTAAGATTTATAGAATAGATCGTGTAGTATGTACCTTTAGTTTATGATTAAATTTTGGTTCTTGTGTTTGTGAACATCATGGGGAGTGAAAAAGATCGATTGTCGGACCCGGGCGACGGCGAAGATATACCAAGTGATTTCTTTGACGACTTCACCAGGGATGAGTTTATGGAAGGTTTGAGTGTTATAGACAGCTGGGACGATGAAGATGGGGGCAGCAAGCGACGGGAGATGCGGCGCATCAACATGGAGACCATCGACAGTGTCAAAGACCTCCGGGAACTGATTAGTGATAAAGAGGACACCAAACAGAGGACTCCGAATATAAAGTTCGAAGATAAGTACAAGTGGCGCAAGCAGGACCACGAGGGAGAAGGCAGCAGCACATCCGCGGATAATTTCACCAAGCCCGGCAGCAGACGGGATCCGAACAAGACCAACGAAGCCATCAAGAAAGACAAAGAAGTAAAAGTGAAAGAGTATCTTGCGAAACATTTGGAGTCATCGGATGATCTTCGGCCACCTGGCACAGAGTTGGACGACTATTTTGATGGTGATAAATCTAAAGAACGTAAGAAATCTCCTAAGCGCGTCTCAGAGGGCGTGGAACCGCCGCATCGCCCCGCATGGACGAGAAAGGAACCTTACCGGAGCCCTCGTCGCGTGAGCCCTCAACGTCGAAGATATAGTCCTCATTTTCGCAGGAGTCCACCACGCTACATCCGACCGCGATTCAGTCCTCATAAGCACTTCAGGAAGCGGTACAGCCCTCCAAGACACAGTCCAAGAAGATATAGTCCTTCACGGCCACGCGCACACAGTCCCCTTCGCCGGCGGCGGTCATCCAGATCTCCAGTGAGGCGGCCTTACGAGTCTCGAAGATCACGCTCGCCAAGATCTCGTAGCCCACATAAAACAGACTCTTTCCTGTACCCAACTGACCCACAGGGAGCACCCGGCTACCCTCTTGATAATTCTATGACCTATCAGCCAGAGCTGGGCGCAGTATATAGTGCGCCTAATGAATTTTCTAGTGTTGCTCCTGGATATTCTTATCCTCAGGGGATGGCATATGGAACTGGTTTTCCAGCTCCATATAGCTATGGGACACAACCGACTATTCCGGGCAGTGTTCCCGTTCCCGGGCCACTTCCTCTGCCAACTATAAACCCTGTGCCAGCACCCCCTCTCAATGCAGTGCCGGCTCCTGCCATGGTGCCAGCGCCTGCATCTACTCTTCCTGTCTTAGAACAGAAAACACCCTATGATGCTTTGGCACAAGTAATAATATTTTTTTTTTGAGTTCATTGTGTTTTTCAGTTTAAGAATAACAATTTATTATAAGTCTTCATGTTTCAGTTAGTTGCAGAGGGAAAAATTTCTCAAGAAGATTATCTTAAGCTTGCACCAAATAAAGGTAGAATTTAAAAAGCATTTCATATAAGTGTATATATTGAGAATGAGTTTGTTACAATAAAATCCGTTTAAAATTATTATTACAGGTGTAAGCAGTTGTTTGGATTCAAAAACCATGACTGGAGGTGGGTATATCATCATACCCCACAATATAAGACAAAAACTAAGTATAGAAAATTTTATACCTAATTCAATAATTCATTCAATATTGATAAAATTGAATTTAGGTTCTAAAAATGTGGTTTTCAGTTGCAAATTGCTGCCTGGAATAATTTTAAAACGAATGTTGCATTTGCCAAATTGTTGTTACAGTGTCATAAGATGAAAATAGTGCTACTTTTGTGTTTACAGTTATGTCTCGGTGCAATGAAGCTATAAGGAAGTTGGAGAAGTTGGTCCTGCCCAATCATTTGATGATGAACAACCATATTATTGGAGTGGAACCTAAATCCTTGGAGTCCAAATTTTGTTCGCCGCTGAAGAGACAAGCAGTAATCGAATTCAACTTCACGAAGACCAATGGACCCACATTGGCTCAACAGAACAAGCAGTTGGTGGAGAGCATCATCACTACTATTGGATTGGACAAGGTGGTCTCCAGATACAAGAGGAAACTGCGTAAGGACGTGAAGGATGCTGCTGTACAAACAACAAAACCCTATTGCGACGTTTGTGAAATACGCGAGTCCACAAAGTTCCACGAAGTTGGCACGGCTGTTGATCCTGAACACTTTAGTTGTACTGTTCACACGCAAGTTGTGGAACACGATTTAGTTAATTCTAAATCTGTGTTCAACCCGACCGGTAGTGCTTCTGAAGGAGCTCCTATCTCTATATCTCACCTGACTCCTGCGCAGTTGGTGTCCCAGCTGGCGGCGCGCGCGAAGACGCTCAAGCAATCATCGCCTGTACCGCCATCAATGCATCAGAACCAGTTCGGCAGAAGAAACCCTAACTACGACTACGACGGCAGAGGTGGAGGCCAGCAGCAATATCACCATGGTTACAACCAGTATCGTTATTAAAAAACCTGGAAGGCAGATTGACTGAATTCTATTTAAAGAGCTGTGGTTAGCATAAATATTTTTAAACATCAACATTTACTCATTACAGTCAAAATGATTTTGAAATAAAATAATTTCCTACAGTGTATGCATTCCTTGTATTTTTCGGACCGATTTTTTAACGAACAAACATGTATTATGGTTCCGCACTCCATTAATTAAGATTTATGCTCATGTATTATGCGTATAATGGTGACTATGTATTAATCATTTAAAGAACTACCTCCATAATTTCTTGCATTGTAAGGGTGCCCACACACGTGCTGATAATGCTATAGCCGGGCTGATAGAATAGAAAATAAAGCCTAGCCATAGCCTTCCTGCATTAATGTGTAAGGGACGTCCCATAATGAATTCCTCACCATTAACTGTATAGCCTCCAAGAATAACAGGAAAAAATTGAAAATATAAAGCTGTATTCATAAATGGTGCAAGGATTGGCGGTGCAGCGACGAGTACTGAAATTTCTTGGGATCGTGGACTGCCGCTCGGAACGACGGTGAAGAGTAATGCCCTGAGACGGCTTCGAAGAAATAATACTTCGACCCTGATACCTGCGGATAATAAAGCTGTCGAGGGGGAACGTCAGAACTTTAATGAGTCATCCGATACGATGCACATCTCTAAGTACATATATAACCACTTGATATGCACATGTAAGCATTGGTTTGAGCCAAAAAAATAGATGAGCAATCGTATCGGATTACTAAATGATAAATAAATGTCATGCCAGTGCAGTATGTGTGTGCATGCATGGTTTCAGTGATATGCACGTTTGGCCTAGCACTGTATGGCTTGCCCAGAAAGTATTTGAAGTGCAACATTAACCAAAACACCTACTGCACTGTATACTTCCTTATCGAATATTAAAGTATATATGTTTCAAATTAGTTTCATTAAAAGTTTTTATTTCTTTGTGTCTATGTATACCGTTTATCTCATAGTCTTAGAAGTTATTACTATATTGTTTTGTGCATGGTGATTGGATGCTGTAAAACATATTTTATGAGTGTACAGTACCTAAGTATGGGTAGCAAAAATAAAGTCTTCATTTTAAAAATTGTTTTATTTGATAACATATTATACACTAACAATAATATACACTGCATAATTACAACTTGCTTTCAGAAGCATATAATTAATTTATGTCGCATCGAATTGTATTTCTTAATTTAATTATTAGGTACACTACGAAAGAAAACCAAACATATCATGGTTTTGTTTCGCAGTGTAGGTCGCATGATATTATCATGTACGGTCAGGGCCGTCTTTAAACTATTTGAGGCCCTGGGCACATTAGGATCATGGGGCCCCTATGACCTTGAGAAAACACTATTTAGTGATAATATATAAAGAAAGTAGACAAACAAGGTTCTAAATTTATTTCTATTCAGTTACTAACTTTAAAAAAATAGGATATATAAAAAATAATCTACAAAAGTAACTCGCTTAGCATAAAATCCTTAGATTGACTCTATGTTGATTGCAAAGGTCCACCCTTCTAGATTTAAGACGAGCAAAATTGTTAATCACTTCTTCAAAATCTATGGTAGGTATTGAGAATATCACATTCTATGGACATCAGCGACAAACTAGTTAATCTCTCTTGAAGCATTGTACTTCTTAATTCATTTTTTATTCGTTTCAATTTGGAGAAGGAGCCTTCTCCGCCAGTGGCGGCGTAGCATCGGGTAGCACCTGAGGCGGGCTACTTATTGAGCAACCCCCTTCCAAAAAAAAACGACAAAATATAATCACGTAGTAAAATCATACAGAATTAACACAAAAGTACTCAAACAAGTTTAAAAAAAGCGACCAGGAAGTGAAGCAGCTGCGAGCTCAACATTTTTTGACATTTGGGACGCAAAAGTCCTCCACCTCCGCTTACAAATAGCGCCTAAATAGCTTAGAAATATTCACTGTAAAGTGATTTTTTATTGATATTTTAAGGACTCTCTATCTAATCTGGCAGGAACTAGGGGCCCCATTCGATCGCGGGGCCCTGGGCACTTGCCCATAGTGCCCAGTGGAGAAGAGGGGCCTGTGTACGGTAAGTACTGTAAGTGGGGCTCGATTCTGCAAATTTTACTCAAGCGATGTACGATTCACATCCGACTGAGATCCAATCACGACTCAATTACGTACATATAAAATATTTTATAACGTCATTATAAAAAGCCAAAGGCGGGTGGCAGCGAATTAGTAGCTAATATCAACAGCTGCGTCATGCCGTGCCTTTCATGTGTGCCACCTTAATGCTTGTGGACAATATTGAGCATTTCATTTGCCAAGGAGGACAGGAATTAATGCAGTCGTATCAATCGCCTTAAAAGGGGTTTATTCAGAAAATACATGATTGCTATATAAAAAGTTATAAGCCTTCGCAATTTTTTACATTCATTTGGATAATAACCGATAGACCATTAAAAGACATTATACATATATAAGGCAGGGATCAATATTTGGATAAAAACAATTACGTAAGGCTCTGGACATACGGACCGCATTTCAACAAAGCAAATTACAGTTTGAGTGCAGTTGATACTGCAAAAAAAGGTGCAGTCCGAACGAGGTGTGAACTGTTTGGTTTGCAGTTCTATTGCAGTCGCGTCAACTGCAATTTGCGGTGGAATTGCAGTTGAAATGCAGTCCGTCTGTTTAGAGCTTATTATTATTCTTTTCGTCCTTCCATTTGATTTTTATTATAATAACAAATTAACGGTTATAGGAAGTTTACCTGCGATTACTATATTAATACCTACCCATCGCTATAACTCAATCGCACTTGTCAAATACCCAGATGTTCATATCCATGGTCCCCCAGGTAGGTGAGTACTGATAATCGACGCCTTGTAGGCGTCTAAGGTAGGTACTTAATTTTTTATCCATCTAAAAAGTCGTCTAGCCATTTTTCAAGATCTTCTGGAGATTCGATAACTGGAGTTTTCTTTGTTTCCACTGGTATGTGTGCCGCTGAAATTATTAATAAAAATATTGTCCAGACTGAAATTGTTTTTTTTTTACCCTTAATATGACATGACAGTAAAAAGGAGCATAAGGAGGTCCGCTATTTATTTTATTTTGTTTGAACATTTGATGAGACTATATAACAGTTTGAGCCAGAGTGTTAAAGATATTTGTAAGACTCGGTCCTGACCCTGTGCCATTCTGCTTGCACTTAAAAAATTAATGATTTATTTCGAAAAACTATATGGGTAGGTAGATGTAACGGATCTCATTTTGATTGCAATTTACTCGTCGCTTAAAAATGTCACGTCGTCAAAGGACTTTAAGTTTACATAGATATAGGTATTTAGACTAGATGAAAAGAAGAGAATAGTGGATACTAAAAAGACGACAAAAACATTGATAAATGACCTTACCTTTGGTACTAGCGGAGGTCGGCGGGAGGTTTGTTTTAGGAACCTCAGGTGTCGCACTAAGGGTAACCGGACTCGACTTAGCGGCAACTGGTTTATTTTCAGTATGGCACACAACTTCTTTTGTGGGACTTGGAGTTACATCTTTTTCGATTTCGGGTAATTTTGTAAGTTCTTTAGTATTCCCAAAAACGAGATCGTCAAGTTCTTCATATTTAGAGTCTGTTTTGTTTTTATGTTTTGTCTCATGAATTGTTTCTTCCCTCTTTACATTTTCTTCGACTTTCTGAGTAGGTTCGTCATTTGTTTCTGTTTTTAAATCTAAGTGATCATCATTGGATACATTTTGCTTGTTATCTGGCTCTGCACTAGTTTTACGATCACTATCGCATTTAATTTCAATGTCATTACTTGTATCTCTTTCTTTCTCTGCATTATCTTCCTTCATTAGGTTTCTAAGTATTTTATCTTGAGCTTCTGTTTCTGAGGTTGAATAAGATTTATCATTGTAATATTTCTGTTTGAACCTTGTTGATCTATTATTCATAGTTAGAATATCTGTTTCAGAGAATCTTGTTTCGTCTATTGAGTTTCTTTTATAAAATGGAATAGAGCAAAGTGCGATATTCAGTTCTTCCATATTAATATCAAAATATTCGTCGTATAATGAAGGGCCTGTGTTCATGTCCCAGGATTTTTCGTGTTTAAACTGGAAATGTCCGCCGATTGATAGCGGAGCTTGTATTAGTTTCTGAAAAAAAAAATTAAACATTGTAGGCACAAAATTATTTTGAACTTCAGAAAATGGCCATAAAGTCATGTTACACATTGCTAATTTAGTATTCTAGGCACTTTTTACAATTATTGCAGATTGCGAGAATGAAAACTAAGAACAAAATGAATTCTTTATGACATACCTACTGGCATAATGGCCATCATTTTACTTTACAACTATTTACATATTTATGTTTGTTTTCAAGGATGTGATAGTAACAATAGATCATCAATGGCGACTTCCCACCTAATCCTACAAATGACTTCAGTTACAGAAGGTGATGCAATGAAAAAAGTGAGTTTAGATAAAAGTATTTACCTTACGATAAATAATTGGTGGTAGCACTAGGCCGCTAATTGTTCATTGATTAAGTTAAAAATTTAATCTCTAAATATTAACTTTTTCTGAAAATCTTGACATAACTTAGTACTGCAGTCCCTTGTGATACCTCATTGTCATCATTAGGTACCTGCCTAGTCTTTTTCCCAACTATATTGGGGTCAGATTCCAGACAAAACCGGATACAGCAGAGTACCAGTATTTTACAAGGAGCAACTTCCGTTATGATACACATGTGCATAAAAAAATGTGGTTTTGAAAAACTATCTTACCTCATAATCAGCTCCCATATTTTCTTGTTCTTCAATTTCATCATAAGTATCAATAGGCATCTCATACTTAGACCAGTTGCTTTGAATTTCTTTCTTTTTGTATTTTGCACTTTCTTCTTCGGTAATTTTGAGGATTTCATCTGTTTCTCTTTTTAAATTTTTGAAAAATTCTGGAGGAGGACTTTCATATACTGGTTTTTGAGGCACTGTAACTGTAGCAATTAAAAATATGTTCAGTTTCCTGAATGACTGGTTATAAACTTTCATTATTTCTTTACTAGAGTAATAAACAAGAATATTCTAAAGGCTCAAAACTACTGATCCGATTTGACTATTCCTGATAACATAAGCTATATTTGTCCGGAACCAAGATGAAGTTCCCCTCGAACACAGGTAAAACCACGGGAAACAGTATTGGTATGTATTAAGCACTTTTTTAAATAGGGAATTCTATACTTTTTGTATGAGAATACATGAGAATTTCATAAAGTAACATTCCAAAAGTTATAGGTTATCTTTCACTCAATTAAAGAAACAACTAAAAGTATAAATACAAAAATAAACAAAGAAACCTCAAATGATAAATAATAAAATTATGGGACAATAACGAAACTATGAAAAAGCTAATGCGCATCATATTTTGAAGTTTTGCTACAGTATCCATTTACCTTTAGGAGCATTCTTAGGCTCTTCTGTTTTCTTTTCAGCCTTTTTATCAGTTCCTCCTTGCTGGTGCCGCTGCCGAGGCTTCCTCTGGTCTTTTGGATCGCCCCTTTTCTTGTCACTGAAACGATTGTTATTGCTTTAAGAATTAGGGCCCAACCAGTATGTTTATATGTTTTAGCTATTAGTATGAACTGTACTTACTTGTTCTTTTTCGAATCTTCTGGCATAATTTTGGTTTGTGGAAAGCTATTTACAATTCCAATAGCCGGCAAGCACTCAAGCAGATTTCTTTCGGATCACGCAAACAGCTGTTTGCAGACAGTGACGTTAGTGCGTTAGTGCGTGCCATTCTTGGAATGACAGATGTACCACGTTTCGTTACAAGCAGAAAAAAAATGTATTCTTACGTTTAAATATTTGAATTGGCATTCAGTCTATGCATATAATTATTCAAATATGCAACTGGTAATATAAAATATAACGGACGTTCGTAAACTGGCGATGGTAGCACTACCTCGCTTATGCTTATAGGCTTCTTACCCACCTGATATTATGATGTTTGAGAATGCATCAATCATCTCCCTGTACTTGAAATCATGTAAAAATAATTACATTAATGTGTCAACTTCGTTTTTACCATGTCTGTCCTATTCAAATATCCCCTAAAATAATATGTAGATATCTTTAAAATACCTAAATACCCTCGGAGCCCCTAGTGTGTTGCTTAGGTATATTTTATAAATACATAAATAAATATAATACCTTTATTGAAGTCATTGAACTAATCTGAAAGAGTAAAGGAAACCATTCTTCAAACAAGGTCTACCTGAGTCCATAGGAATTATATGTACCTACCTATAGAATCACACACAGTCAGTAGCGGCTTTAGGGTAGGGCGCAGTTGGGCGACGGCCCAGGGCGCCGGCTGTAAGGGGCGCCACAGTGGGTGCCACAGGCACCCTAACCAATCCTTGATCAGAATGTTACTCCTATTTTTATTTTAAATTTCATCAAAGATCGCAACCTAAAAGAACTGTATCCAAATGTATGGATAGCATCAGGGCCGTCTAAACCTATGGTGCAGAGTGTGCGATTAAACCGGGCGCCGCGGGCTCAGGGGCGCCGCGGTACGCTCCTGGACCAAGAAATTTCAATTAAATTAATGTATTGTCGTTTAATGCCGGGCGCGTTAGATTTGTCCAAAGGCCATACAGGCCTAGGACATTAGATTCCATAAGACGATCACTCAACTTGAGAGGATTAGAAGTCAAATAGGTTTTTCCAGTGGCGTAGCGTGGGGGGGGCAGGGGGGGCAAATTCCCCGGGCGGCAGCTTTTAGGGGGCGGCAAAATTTAACCAATTAAAAAAAAATTGTTCGCAACTAGTATCTGCGCCGCTACATAAAACTGTCTAACAATAACAAAACATTAAACAAGAAAGTTGAAACTTTTTAAACTTAAAATTAATTATTGTTAAAATTTGGTACTTAAAACAAACGTGACACTACATTTTACGTAATTTTGGTTTTGAGCCTTAAATAAAAAATAATTAAAATTTCGCGCTCGCTTCGCTCGCGTATTCAGAAACAGTGTACGCTTATTTTTGCATCTGTCAACAAACAAAAAGTTAAGTACGTTTGGGCTAAATTTTACGTAATTTTTGTTTTAAGTCCGATAAAAATTTCGCGCTCGCGTCGCTCGCGGATTAAAAAACGATATGCACGTATGTTTGCATTTGTCAACAAACAAAAAGTTAAGTACGTTTGGGCTAAATTTTACGTAATTTTTGTTTTAAGTCCGATTAAAATTTCGCGCTCGCTTCGCTCGCCTATTTAAAAACGATATGCCCTTATTTTTGCATCTGTCAACAAACAAAAAGTTAAGTACGTTTGGGCTACATTTTACGTAATATTTGGTTTAAGTCCGATAAAAATTTCGCGCTCGCTTCGCTCGCGCATTTGGAAACTACATAGGCAAGTTTTTCTTTATTGCATTTGCTTACCTACACAACTGCCGACATGCGTTTAGCAGAGTGCTAATTTAGGTAAACCAATGAGGTGGTCCCTCATGACTAAAAGGTTAAGAACCACTGGTTTAGATAAACTTGAATGCTATAGGTAAGCAATACCTACCTAGATACAGGCCAAATTTCACGCTTAGGTATAGTTCCATGGAAACTAGTTTAAGTCCGTAAATTAAATTAATCAGTTAAACAGTTTAAAGTAGCCCCGCTTTTAAATTATTTCAATTTCATATATACTTATAGGTACCTACTTCGCTAGCCTGCGTACCTAAAAGAATTTTAAAACCTTCAAGAAATCAAGTAACAAAGATATAAAATAGTCTACTTGCCCTTCTGCCGGGGCTGCGGGATGTTCGAAAGATTACCGCGGCTCTGGAACATAAAAGGCCTTCGACGGAACACGACGGTTTTTAGTCAGTAAGAGTCTGACACTCCCTCACCGCTGCTAACCCACAGCGGGAATGGTCATTTCATGATTTTTAACGTCGATACAAAAAAAAATCCCTTTTTTTGAAGTCGGTAAAAAATAACAAACGGCCAGTAACACTTGTTAAAAAAAATACACGGGAAGGGGCGGCAAAATCGACAACTGCCCCGGGCGGCAGATACCCACGCTACGCCACTGGGTTTTTCAATAACAATCTTTAAATCCACCAACCAAGTCAACCTAGCCAGTAAAAATAATAAACATGGGATTGCTTGCGTTATATGGAAGTTTAGCCTTGTAAAATGTCAAATAGACAAGCTTTGCTGCAGACTTCGAAGAAAAAAAAAGCGCTCACTTCGCTCGCGGTTTCTTCTTTATTTCTAATTTCTACTGCGTTCACTTTTAGAATTCTCAATTTAACAAAAAGTTGGAGCACCGAAGAAACAAACACATACAGCTGACTGTCGATCCAGTCACGGTTTCTTTTAATTTGTGTTTAATTTCGCGTTAAATTTGAGAAATTCTCTAACAAACACTACTTTTATGTCCCAAAACTCAAAAATTTTCGCCATTTCTTTACTTCACAGTTGCCTTTTATTATATATGTTTAGGACTTTTACTGATCCAAAACTCAAAAATTTTCGGGCTTGCTTCACTTTACAGTTGTTTTTATTTTTCAAATTTTTTTAGTCTACCCTAGCAAAAAGGTAGCGTCGTTTTTAAGTCCTTTTATTAATAAGAAAGTAAATTCTAGTTCCCATATTAACTTTCTTATTTACGGTACTACTTTACACTAACACCAGCAAAGAGTTATGTACGTTTGGGCTACATTTTAAGTAATTTTTGTTTTGAGCTCCAAAATATAACAAAAAATTTCGCGCTCGCTTCGCTCGCGCAATCAGAAGCTCTGTTCCCGTGGTTTGCATTCACCAACCGGCAATAACTTATGTACGATTGGGCTATATTTTACGTAATTTTTGCTTTGACTTGTTAACTATAAAAAAAAAAATTCGCGCTCGCTTCGCTCGCGCAATCGGTAACTGCAAATGTCTCTGTTTTTCGTATGGGTCTGAATTGCAATTGGAGGGCGCCGTAGAAATCTCGCCCAGGGCGCTGGTAGAGTTAAAACCGACACTGCACACAGTTGACTGTTTAGCTAAATATCTATCACTAAGCAAGTCCCTTCTGAAATCTTTGAATGGCTATAGACTCCTGTTTTTATTTGATGGCTTCCAGTCTAGCTTAACAATCTTCTAAGTACCTACCTTGTTTACAGGTGTTTGATTTCATCAATAAAAAAAAAAAACGAGATAGTCTTAAGTGTGAGAAGTGCTACATTACACGACTAAAACATTGACTAAAGCGTCACTTACATTTCCACGCAATCATGTTGTTACATCTCAGCAACAACCGAGAAACCCCCGTATTAAAATCAGTGAACATGTACCCAGATAAAGAGGCAACACTTTAATGCTGTTTAACCAAACCTTATGTCGTACATTTAGAGTGCAATTTCGCTTGAATTTTGTAATTAGAGAAGGCTTCGCTGGTAGTCAGTGTTTAGTCACAAAACAGTGGATCTCAGAAGGGAAACCTGCCAAACTTCACGGTTTTCCCTGCTGTGTAACTCAGTAGTTAAACGGTTCTATTTTAATTAATTACACAAAACATAAGAGTTTTTTTCTAATGAAAGGAAACCAGATATTAATTTAATGATTTTTTAGTTACTACCGATTTAATGATAGCTCAGCTTAGTTTGCCAACCAAGCTATAAGCAAAACTAAAAATTTTATCAAAAACTTTGACTAGTATATCGTCGACGTAGAAATCTACCAATATCTTTGGGCTTGTACAAAGTCAGTGGGTCTTCTCCTCAGTCTCTCTTTTATTGAATGATCGTAGGCGAGTGGTGGGCGATGGTGGGTGCTCTCCCGAATGCATCACTCGCTTCCCGTGTCACGATGTACGCCCCCGAGCCTCAGCCGGCAGACAACAATGAAACTGCAGGCGTTTAACGACCATAAACCTGTAGTTACTGCGTTTATGATGGTTACTTAAATAAAAACAACTTAACCACTGACCCTAAAGTCTCTGAATACGAATCCTGATTTGGACATCAGTTGAACAGTATGTCTACCATCTATGTAACTAGATATGTAAGTATTTACTTACTTACTGCTTTTTTTTAATTGTACAAAAATCTGTAAACAGCCTGCTACAACTCGAAATGCGCGAACTCATAATCGCATCTACGTTTCAATATGCTTGTAATTTGTAAAATCATTTTTGTTCGGTGATTTTGCTAATAAAACACCCCAATTGGTAGGGATGGTCTGCCCTTTACTGCAGTGCACCCCAAGTGGCACTAAACCTTGTGAACACTGTGGGTGGGGTATTTGAGCAGTCTATCAATTAAATAATGACATATGGACCTACTACCTTAAAATCCCTAAAAATCTTGATTTTAAGAACACCATTGACATATAAGAACACCCATTTTTCGCGGATGACAGCACAGCTATATTTACTGGTCAAAATACTGATACTTTTGAAAATGAGATAAATTCTACTCTTTGCAATATAATTAATTGGCTGACGTATAACAATTTAATTATAAATTTAGAAAAAACGAAACTAGTAAATTTCGGGCGTAATACGATAAATAACAACTTTAATATTAATCATAATGGGACGAAAATTGAACAAGAGAACTGCGTTAAATTTCTTGGGATATGGACAGGGCCGTCTTTAAACTATTTGAGGCCCTGGGCACATTAGGATCATGGGGCCCCTATGACCTTGAGAAAACACTATTTAGTCATAATATATAAAGAAAATAGACAAACAAGGTTCTAAATTTATTTTTATTTAGTTACTATTAAAAAATAGGATACATAAAAAATAATCTACAAAAGTAACTCGCTTTGCATAAAATCCTTAGACTAACTCTATGTTGATTGCAAAGGTACCCTTCAAGATTTAAGATGAGCAAAATCGTTAATCACTTCTTCAAAATCTATGGTAGGTATTGAGAATATCACATTCTATGGACATCAGCGACAAACTAGTTAATCTCTCTTGAGGCATTGTACTTCTTAATTCATTTTTTATTCGTTTCAATTTGGAGAAGGAGGGTTCTCCGCTAGTGGCGGCGTAGCGTCGGGTAGCACCCGGGCGGGCTAGGTACTTATTGAGTAAGTATTGGTGTAAAGAATTCAGAGAAAACCACTGCTAAAGTGAAAAGCGCGAGCGCAGCGAGCGAAATTTTTGAGATTTTTAACACAAAAGTACCCAAACAAGTTTGAAAAAAGCACTGTAAAGTGAAGAAGGCGCGAGCGCAGCGAGCGCGTAATTTTTGATATTTGGGACGCAAAAAGATGTCTAAAGAAATTAGAGAAAATCACCGTAAAGTGTAGGGCGCGAGCGCAGCGAGCGCGAAATTGTTGAGTTTTGGAACACAAAAGTACTCAAACAAGTTAAAAAAAAAAGCGACCAGAAAGTGAAGAAGCGCGAGCGTAGCGAGTATTTTTAACATTTGGGACGCAAAAGTTCTCCACCTCCGCTTACAAATACCGCCTAAATAGCTTAGAAATATCCACTGTAAAGTGAATTTTTTTTAATTGTTATTTTGAGGACTCTCTAATTTACCTCAGAATGAAGCACAAATTAAAAGAAACCGCGAAAATTTTAAGCGAGCGTCAATTGTTTTTGCTACTTCAATGCTTTAACTTTTTGCTAGATTGAGGACTCAAAAAATAAGCGCAGAACAAATTAGAAATGAAGAAGAGACATTTTTTTTCTAACTTTGAGGAATTCATTAAAAGTAATCAGATAAAAGCAAAAATACAAAGAGAAGGGTGACAGTCGGACTGAGTGGGGTGACTGCCTCGATGTCTCACACATGCACTGTTGTAGGTTTTTTTTAAATTGGTAGTCAACCTAGGCTTCGCAGATTAGAATGACACCCTTAGTGACTTGTCCCTTCTGCCCGCGCCATCCTGGTCGTGCAGATATGTGCCGACCAAGATGGCACCCCCCGAGATGTGGCACCCGGGGCGGACCGGAGTGGCAGGAACTAGGGGGCCCCATTCGATCGCGGGGCCCTGGGCACTTGCCCATAGTGCCCAGTGGAGAAGAGGGGCCTGGATATGGATTGATAAGGATTTGTCTTGGCAGGCACACATCGACACTATATGCAATAAACTTAATCAGTACTCATATAAATTATATAAATTATTTACTCTATATAAATTATCCAAAGTAGTTGATCAGTCAGTTCTTTTGACTGCATACCATGCTTATGTTTCGGCGACACTGAGATATGCCGTCATTTATTGGGGCAATGCAACTAACAGGGATTTAGTGTTCAAAGCGCAAAAAAGATGTGTACGTGCATTGGTTGGTATCCGTGTTCCAGATTCATGTAAGCCCTATTTCAAAGAATTAAAAATATTGACCTTCCCTGCAATTTACATCTATGAAGTAGCTGTATTTATAAAAACAAATGAAAATCTATTTGATAAACGTAAATCGGAAAGATATAAGTTAAAAATTGCTAATGTGCCACATAAAACTGCTCTATTTAACAAAAGCTTCTTTGGAATGGCATCAAAAATATACAACAAAATACCTATTAAAATACTAGACACTAAGGAACTTCGAGTATTTAAAAATAAATTAAGAACATTTTTAATTGATAAAGCGTACTACACGATCCAAGATTTCTTAAACTGTTGACCAAATATTAATTGTAGTGCCAATACCTACCCATGTAAATTATTGTATGCCTATTAGGCAGGACATATTGATACTCAAATATATTATTAAGATCTGTAACTTACATATGCCCACAATAAAGATACTTTGACTTTGACTTTGACTTTGACCCAATCGTATAATTATTTTATAATTGTAGATGATGACAGATAGGTAGGTATCTTTTTACCAATAATTTACCTAATTTCTTAAAAGCTACCTATGGCTATAAAACACATAAACAGCATAACCATAGCTAAAATACACAAAGGTGAAGGACTCCGCAGGATTTGGGAACAAGGAAGGAACGCCGGGTGCGGGCGGGATGGCGGGATATAGGGTGACGCACAGCGCATGCGCCACGCAAGGGGCGGCTGCGCGCAGTCGCCACGCGCCCGTCCTCAAATCAACATGGCGCGCTCCCACAGCGTCCTTCAAGGACACATTTGACAACCCCGCGGCAAAAAAATACGAGCCAGCTGTCACCCGCTGACACAAATCGATTTGATAAAAATTATATAGTGAAAATTGTGTCTTGTTTAAGTGCAGTGCAAAGTCAGTGTGTGTTTACTAATTTGGAATACCGGCTCCCGTACGCCCCAATTGTTTCCGCAAGGTAGGTATGTAAAAACAATAATAAAGTGGGTGATTAATTTCTTTCATAATGGTCCATTGAGTTGCTGTTTACTTTGTGTGTGGATCGTATTTTATGAGAGTACGTAGGTACGTGCGTTTAGAGGTAGGTGTATGTATATTGACCACACACCTTTCATGACCTACCCCCATAAGTTTCGTCGGCTGGGTGTTATCTCGGTCGTTTATTTTAATCTCATCGCCCCTCTGTGCCCAACGATTTATAGATTCGTCTGTTCGTGGCAGTGGCTTGAAATTACTTTTCCGCAGTTCATAGACTGCATGCAATTTAAGAATATGGAAGTACCTTCTACTACCTACGTATCGTAAATATTTCTGAGAGATGATATTGTTGGACAATTTCTTTATTCTTATAAAAATCGATGAAAGTATCAAACGGCAGCCAATTTTTTTCGCAAATCTTGCAGTCTAATAGGTAGAAACATCTAGAAAGAATATTATTATTTACCTACATAATTATGTACTTGCTAAGTAAAATATCGAATAACATTGTTTTTATAATGTTTACGTAACCTCTTCTATTTATAAAGTTTCGCAATCACATAGGTACCTAAATAATTTCCTTCCTCATCAAAATGTTTACCTAGTTATTATACCTAATAAATCAGCGTTCATAAATTCCGAACTTTATTCGATTGTTTAAAGGAAAGTAGATACAAATTGAGTCATCTTGATATAGGCATGAGTTCCTCACACTGACGAAGGAAGCAAAAATATCCCATATCCATAAGAATATAGTTTTTGCATGAACATTATGCAAAACCGATTGAAACAGTCAATTTACACACAAAGACACACACAGACGCTTTTTGTAAGGTACTTACCAGCTTACCCAGATAGCAAAAACTACAAACTACTGTTAAGTAGTTAATTACGAAAAAGGATTTAAGAAACAACTTATGTACCGAATATCGAAATTTTGCATTCGCCATCAGCGAATTTTAGCGAATTTGCGAAGGAACAAGGAAATTCACACAGGAACGGTGTCCACAAGCATTCATATTCTTCTTTCTGCCGATTAATGGCCTTTGTCTATAAGCCATTTCTAAATAGGTAACCAACACACGTAGTATTTACTCAGAGATCAGTTTACCATATTTTATTACTAACTGATCCGTTCCACTTCCACGTTTATTTCGCTACGCATAATCTAGCAACAAACAATTGTAATTCTAGACTCGAATCGTATGACGAAGCCTAGGTAATGTCATAGCGGGATGCCTAGCTAAGTTCACATTTATAAACACTTGAACATATTTGCATAATTAAACGCAGGGCTTAAAACGTAATTAATATTTTCGTGCAATTAAAGCTTGTGACAGCAGCTAAAGACTCAAACAGCTTCGGAATCAAAGATTCATAGAATTCGGCGTAGAAGCCTTTGGGGTTCACCAACCTGTAATTAACTTATCATTTAGCTGATTCGGTCTATAAACTGATGATAGACATTATAGGAAGAGCTACATAAATGTTATTTTAAGCCCCTTAAGGAATTGTGGTTACTTACCGACTACACTAATATACATAGGTAGACCAACGAAAAATGATGAATCCCTAGTCTAGACAGAAGCATCCGTTGGTTTTTACAAGAAAAATGTAGTACCCGAAAACTGACATCATTCAATCTTTTCGGCATTCATATTGCGTCGACAGATGTCTCGATATCATTACAAAAACTGGTTAAAATTTTCGTTCCCAGAAAGCACCGCTTTACCCAAAACATCTAAATTAGGACGAAGTACCAACAGGTGTTGCGAAACACCACACCCGGTTGTTTCATAAATGTTTACTCACACAGTCACCGTCTTATACTGGCGAATTTATTCCCTCTAAAATTACGAACTTCTCCACAAATTGTGTATGTACTTACTTGGTATATTTGAGTTTAAATCAAATATACGCGCCGTTGTTCCCACTTAGAATCCTGTCATAACATTTAGCCGACCACAAATAAAAGGCGATTAAGCCCCATTCAAGTATCAGTTTCGTTATTACAAAGCTCACTGTGTGGTCTTGCTACTATTGTTCAACAAGCTTTAAGTTAAACATAAACTTGTTTTCGTGTTGATTTGGTTTCAAATATTTATTGAAATCATATTTGGGTTATGCACTTTGTTATTCAGATTCAAAAGCTTTGATATTGTCCCCGAATAATTTATGTTGGTTAAACAAGTACCTACAGAAAATCTGGTTATACGATACGACCATACGATGTCGGTATAAACTTCTTAAGCGCGTAAATCTTTTTTCTCCAAATTAGTCATCCGATTTGAATTTTCCCACGTCAGAAGTCCTACGCAGTTAAAGTGAGGAGTGAGATATTGACTATGACATTGTCTATTAAATTAACACGGTTACGGTTAATTGACTTTGGCAATGAACTTTATGATCTACATTAATTAATGTTGCATCTACTTCACACATTACAACTGGCTGTATACGCAATTAAAGTAAAACCTTTTTGTGTCAGTCCTATCCGCCATTTTATATTATAATAAGGAAGCTGCATCTATGGTTTTCGCCGCACAGGACATTTATAGGGTTGGAAGAATGCCAACCAACACAAGAACTCCTTACATAAGGGTTTGCAGAAGCGCTAACACTTGGATGTTTGATTTGCACATTTATTTTATTATGGGCAAGACCTTTTTTGCTCTCTACTAAAATATAATGAAGAAATTTTAAAAAAAGACCATCATTATTGGAAAAGTTCGTACAATGAATTGCGTGTTTAGTCGACGCCTGCCCATGAACTTTGTTTCGCTCAAGTTCTCCCATAAATATGGTATATTTTATCGCGGCACGGGCCGGTTCGCGAGGTCTTTGAACTCCCGAATTCCCCTCAGATGTTTAAGCCACTGCTATATTTAGAACTGCACATTCATACCAAATCGGGATGCGGGTGTTGTTGTTTTAAATCTAGGAATTATAAATATTTGAAACCGGTGATGTTTCACACACCTCTAGCTTGGTTATGAACGCTTTTAAATTGGTTTACTGAAGTATTTTTCTCCAGCTTCCTTATCGACGTACTATTTTATTCCCACCCAGTCACGATCCTTTGGGTCCGGTGCCCTTAAACTTCTGCAGCTGCTGCTTAGTGGCAGTTGAACTTCGGTTGATACAGTCTCTTTACTAGGTATGTTTTTATCACATGTTATTGAAGAATTTATCTCATCAAATAAGATGAAACATGGTCCCAAGAGTTTTGTTCCTAGATCTGAAATTGTACTAAGTATTGTGCACCTGATATTGGGTCTTCATTCCCACAGCGAGTTTTTTCTTCAATTTTTATTTGCTCTATTGTATCCAATGACCTGTCCGATCGTGATTCAATTCGTATCTTTTTGCTATTCAACTGGATTTGTGATTTTCTTTCGCGTGCTGCGAAGTCGTGAGCAGAATTTAATCGTCTGATATAATTCGACGTATTCATTAATTACTGTTGTTTAAAGAAAGGATTAAAAGTCGTAAACATTATTGGCAGTCCGATCTTTTTATATACCGCCAGAAGTATTGTATGGGCAGGGCAAGTCAGCTTTAAATGAGTAATTAATTTCGTTTCATCTTCATAAATACCTTGAAGTTTTTTTTTTTATTGGAAGGTTAATGAAAAGTTTGCGACTACGAACGAAATTACATCGGTAACTAAACTGGTAAAATAGACTCAAATAGCGCGCAAAGTATTTTATTTCCTTCATAGTGACTTAGCTTTCACGACATAACTCTTCACGTGAGAGGACTCTCCCTACATGGCAGGTAATAAGAATCTAGGGACGCGAGTGCACGCGTAGTGTCTCATTTCAACATCGGCTGCCGGATCAATTTACCTACCACATAGCCCGTCTCTCTCACACTCCTTTTTGAGACAGGGATAGCGACAATGCATATTACTTTTGAAAAGAAGTATGATTAAAAGTTCTTAATCTTTACACGTATGACAGCTATTTTTATTTCCGTCGAGGAAATGATTGAGTTTTGTCAATCCACTTCCTGATGTAATCATACGTTGATGTCATCATTGTTTTTGGTAATGAATGTGAAAGACTTGAAGCCTTGAATATTTAAAAAGTTGATGTGAATATTTTGTATGCAATAATCATAAATGATTTGGAAACGGAACTGCTGATGTAGACATATCTAATACTAGCTGGTGCCCGCGACTTCGTCTGCGCAGGTTTAGTATTTCGAACAATATGTTTACAAATTGTAGCCTGTGTTATTCTGATGTATAAGCTATATTATTGTAAAGTTTCATTAAAATCCATTCAGTAGTTTTTGCGTGAAAGAGTAACAAACATCCATACATCCATACATACAAACTTTCGCGTTTATAATATTAGTAGGATTAGATGCGTTAAAACATAGGTGACAATTACAATTGATATCGTACGTCATGATCTAATTACAGTAATAGCTTACATTGTCCACAATTATTACTTTATTAGTTACCTCTGTGAATGGCCGTACAAAAGGCATGTTGTTAATAGCAACGCCGTCTATTGTAATGACTGCAGCTGTACGATCGATATGAAATGCAGTAGTTCTGCACTCGCTCCAGATTAGAAAATTATTATCGTTCTACAGAGATTTTGTGGCTTTTGCCTTGTGTGTTTATCTTGCCAGTTCCTTTATGGAGCCAGTGCTCTCTGTGTTAAAATTATTCATGCCAGTGCTGTGCCAAAATTCAGTTTTGTGGACTTCTAAATCATAGGGGTGAGTTATCTGGGGTTACATTTTCGGCTTATTACTTCATTTTACTAATGAAGAATTGTAATAAATCATGACATGAGAATTCACAGATTGTTATTCGTTCATATTTAGTAGCCATTTGACATTTTGATATAGTTCGTTCTTTAGATACTGTAGTTTTATCAACGAGTTCCTTTCCCAAATTATTTTGCAATAACATGAAGCGATTAACATGTGGCGATTATATCGCACAAGTATGCTCATCTGTAACCATAACTGGTCGTTGTTATTCGATTGTAATAAAAGGCCCAAAAATACCAAAATGATGTAACACAAGATTGTGTAAGATCCGAATGACCATCGGAATTCTTACACTTCCAAATAAGTAATCGACGCGAAAAGAGAGATCCATGGCCCGTAGTTATGCAAAAACCTCGCTATCTAGTATAAACATAATTAAAAATGCAAAAACATGACTAAGACTTACTCATAATGTGCAAGTACAGTTTTATCTTTCCTATTAGTATTGTACGTCCTATTTGGACGCGCAATGCCTTAAGAATGCCGCTGATGATTTCACTGGATAATCTTAGTTTTGTTTATACTTGACCATATAAATAGGTGTTGTAAGTAAAGGATACTTGGAATACGTGAGGTTGAACTAATTATGTTACGTACGTGTCATATCTTTAGGGAACATGTAGGAACCTTGTAAACACGCCTATTTAACATACGTGCGATAGGTGTACATGGAAATAGACTATTTTAAGATAGTCACACAATTCTAAAATGAATGTTCTTTCAACACGTCATATTTCTAGTAAATATTAATAATGTAACGATATAATGTTCAATCATTATAAAAATTCTTTGAGTATGAAAGTTAAGGTTTTGTTGTATTTGCCTGATAAACTGATAACAGAAGTATTGTCCGTACGTATTCACCTACTACAATTAATGGAAATTTGTTAAACAGTCACATTAATTAAATACAGAATTTTTTAAATACTGTACACAAAAAAGACAATTTCGATAATTTGCTAAATGCGACAACTAACTGACGGCACGCGTGCGTCCGCGCATGATTCACGCACCGGCCCGCGCTCGGCGCATGCGTTAAGCGTGTTTCTGTACCGGTAGTCAGGAAGCGGACGGACGGACGTCCGACACGCAACTCTCACTCTTACCCACTAGACTTACGACCTACATTCCTTTTACTGAATCAATAATTTATTCACCAGTGATTAACTGAGTTCACGATAGAATTTTCTAACGGGGAAATGAAATGATTAGTACTGATTAACTAGTCGTTAACAACTTTAGCAGGTAACTGTCAATTGGTTGGTTTACTGACGATTATCATTTTTGAATCGATTACCACTTTAGCTAGCTAGTTATTGCGGTACTTACATAACCTACTTATCAAGGAGAACAATGAAAAACTACTTAAATGATTTGTTCGATCAATAACATGGAACTATCGTAGACCATAACTGTTACTTTGATTATAATTAAGTAATACTCTGATGTACGGGTAGATGGCGCTATCTGGTTGGCATTTGTAAGTTAGAACGTTACATTCGTAGGCGAAAGGACGATCGATGTTTGTTAAGTTCGTTTTCGGAAAGAAGTACTTACTTTATTTTAGTAAGACTGCGAACAAAGATCCTTGTTCCCGGGCCCAAGATGTCAGGCCGATTTCAGGCCTTTGCGTCCAAGACTTTGTGATGTTTTCTATGAGAATTTGAGAATTATGTTTATAACTATGTTTTATTGTCATACCGATTAATATTATTAAAAAAAAAAAAACGAGTTAACTTCAGTGGTTTTGATGACATCCGTCCAAATGGAACTGGCTCAAGCACCCTGAAAAATATTGTAGGCGCGTTCATCGGAGGCTTTCAATTTTTCTTTACTATATAAGTACAAGTGTTCTGTTTTATCTATCATAATATATATGTGACCGTAAAATAACGAGGATCGGGAGTACATAAACACAAGAATAGAACTAGTTTACCAGCTGAATAGAGTGCTAATAGAAAGTGAAGCGTGATGAAAAATATCCATGCAATAAACATTGTTCTCACTAACATGTTAACAGTTAACACTTTCGATAGGATATATCTTACGTAAGATAACGTAACATAATACAAGTGCAGCTAATGAAGTAGATAGCATAAATTATGAGCTAGTTATAAGCTATTGTGTTCAGAATCTCGTTTCGCTGTCTGGTTTTGCTGGGTTTATTTTTGAGCATGGCAGTGTAAAAATCTGTTAGTGATTTTAACTTTTATCATATCATATCGTAAATAAAATGATAGTTACAATTATGGACCCTGATGGGCACAGCAAAATAATTAGAAGAGAGGAAGGCGTTTAATGTAAGATAGTAGAGTATTTTATTTACTTAGTTAATAGCTTTCTTTTATAGTGTGTAAGGTATTATGAATTTAATTTATGCATAAGTATGTAGATAACATATTATAGAAAGTTTATTTTGAATAGGCATGATGACAAATTTTTAAATTCCTTTGTATGATGTAGGTATACGTCTATTTTATATGAAAAATTATTAATTTTAAGAAAATGCGAAGTTTTTTTATCAAATAATTGCATTTTTCTCTGTCCACTTTGAATCCGGCGCGAAAACGCTTGTCACTGTCATGTCGTCACTTGTGACGTCACGACTGAAATTACAAGACGCAAGTAAACAACGCTCGTGCAATAATTAAGTTTTTTGTGTTATTAAATATGAATTCGAAAGGGCAAAGGTGCTGTGGGGTCCCCCAGTGTAAGAACACATCCAAAATAACTCCTGATAAGTTATTTGTGTACGTTCCTCACAATAAAAAAAATACGAAACAAGTGGCTTAAACTTGCAAAGCGAGATTCAAAAGCAATATTGCCCAGGGTACAACTTTATTTTTGTGAAGATCACTTTGATGTAAGTTATTACATAGTTCTCTAGATTCTAGCATAGTTTATAATGTAAATAACTATTTCGAGGTTAAGTTTCATCTCTCATTGTTTTTTAATTAAACTAGTATACTTACATGGAAGTTTTAACATTTCTAAATTCAGCTGAACAAAAATCTTTATTTGATGACAAAAACTTTCCCAGCATTATGATATCAATTCTAGGCAAATTAGCGCTGTTTACCTTGATAAATCCAGGCTCCATAACTCGTGTGATAAACAATTAATTAATTAAAAACAAAGATCGCAGTGGAAGTTCACAATAACGAAATGTGACGTTTGCGCGCTTTCGCGCGAGTTGTTTTGAGAGATGACGTCACGAGCTCTGATTGGTGTTCAAGATATCATGGCGGATTGCCTTATTTCGTAATTTTATTTTATAAAAATACATATTAATCACATTATTAATAAAGAAAACAATGCGCGTTTTATATTCCAAGCTTCAAGTTTAATTTAATAAATATATTATTTTAATGATTTTTGATTACTGTCATCATGCCTATTATTTGGATATAAACTATTGTGATTAAAAATTACTTTAATCTGAAGATCCATGGGCTTTTCTAAATTATCAAGTGAGGAATGATTCCGTATAAAAAAGCTTCAGTCTTCAATATAAGAATTTCGTTATCTGGCTGATAAATTCATCAACTATCAATATCAACATAAATAATACTGCCGGTTCGTCGGAATGCCGGATTACGTCATATTCTGAATGTCTTGTATTATATTATTCGTCCATCCATTAGATGACCTAAGCTTCTTACGTTTTAGGCACAGACGGCAGGTCATCTGCTTCTAATGTGTATGGAGATGAGATGCATCTAGATGTGTGAGGTTAAACGGTTAGTGTGTTAAAGCAACTGATTTCTTCACGACATTAGCCAATATATTATCGATTTATTTTGATTTTGTACAAGATTAATAGTGCACAAGGTTTTCTAAAAAAAAATCTAGGAAGATGACGTCTTTCGACACTATCAGTAAATATACGGTGTTTGGTCTAAATATTATCTTTGTTTCTTCGAAAACAAAATCAAATGGGTCCAACACGTTTTGGGAGACCACTGTTATTATAGCTGGATCAATTTGGCCAATCTAGAAGGTTTCACATAGTTCAGGTGTCGTTAAATTACTGGCTTCTAAATTAATTCCAGGACACCAAATAGGTCCCTTAACTGCTTCAAATGGCTCCTCTTTCTCCGAATGAATTTATAATTCATATTTCTTTTCTCCCAGCTTATCCGTGATGTGGCATACATGAATCCACGTGTGTTATATTATAGTATAAATAAACAAATAGTAGTCCAGCAGTCAATGGCGGAACATCCGTGTGTCTGTGACCTGTATTCAATGGTCACGTACCCTATGGCCTTCGTGATCTGTTTGCATTCGAACCGCAGACGATACCCAGTGATGGGGCAGAGAAAGTTATTATCGATACTTTTTTAATGGTCAATTGTAGTTTTATCGTTGCGTTTGGATCATGTTGTCTAGCCAGAATAATACATATAGTTAAAATGATGCTACGTAAGTTTTCTTTTCTAATCGGATCGCAAAGTTCGTCCTGAATAACTCATAGCTTGTAACTGAAGTGACTGAATGAGTACTAACTTAGTCATACTGAAATTATGTGAAAACATGATTGTACACTTTCCTGCTTTTATCACAAGGATAACTTTTACAGAAACAAAGGAATATGGATCGATACAGCAATTTTGCAACGATAACACCGAGTCCTTTATCTCTTACTACTTTATCAAACATTGTATTGTATTGGAAACATCGACCATACATATCGATGCCTATCCGTACAACACTACAATGCATGAGATTGTTATTCCATAGGCACATGAAGTGGTCTCCTTTCTCCAAAGATTCAACAACAAATCTTAACTTTAGAAAGAAATATTGGTGAAACCACCGAAGACGTTTTATGGCCTTTTAGTGAAATGGGTGTCTGTACAATGTATCTTAATGTTGAAGTACTATAGAACTGATCTGAAAGTAGGTAGGCAGGTACTATCAGAAAGCTCTTATGCACTTTTAAAGATGTTAAATTCTCAAATATTTTCAACTATCTAGAAGTGTAAGTTTAAGTTTTTGAAGACGAAATAAACTGAAGCCTAATGAATGATTCATTAGGTTGCACATCGCCAGACAACTTCAAAGGAAAATGTAAAAAAATATGGCAGACATGCTACCTTTTACATTGCATCTCGCGTTCCAACGAGGAGAGGAGTTACTTGTGCAAAGATAGAGGAATTCACACTTGAGACGGCTACGGATGTGTATTTTTCTTTGCGATTTTTTGTAACTTATCACACCTATCACGTAAGCTCAGCCACAGCCCTTGTCTATTTAAATTGACTAGAATTAAACAAAAAGTAGCTGTTTGTACATAGATTCCGAAGAAATTGCATCACACACTCCAAGATTCCGAACATACGCACAAAACACGTAGGTTATTGCAAGTGAACATCTTCCTCGTATGTCGACATACCTTCAGACATCAATCAAAGCCGTCAGTGCGCGACGCTTTTGTATGAATCCCCGTGATATATACAGAAGCCGGCCACAGGATGAAAATAGCAATAAAGCGATTGCCTATCCTCGCCATCTCACGACCGAATGAGATATTTCAAGTTGCCGAGTAATTCCAAATCGATTTGTATCGATTTAAGCGTGGTCGTGTGACAATACAAAGCTTTCAATAGAACGCCTCCACGACAATACAAACACTCCAACAGTGCAATGTTTAAATGTGCATATTAATTCCTTTTCATATTACTTATTCTCATCAAGTGCATACTTCTTATTCACAATGCGTTTGTTCGCGCGATCAATATGGTGATTTAAATGGCGGACAATAACAGTTTATAATTAAACGTATATTGCTCAGCAATCAGCAATGTGGGTAATGAAAAGTTGCTGGTAACAATGCAGAGAAATTATTTTGACACGTGACACTCCTTGCCCGAAGCGAAGATATTAGAAAGCATCAACCTCTATACGTGGCTTCTCAGTTTTATGGCATACGTGTGAACCGATTCGGATGGGTGGCCTTTGTATGACTAATGACGGTATTGTTGTCGATATTAGTGTGCCCTTTATTTACAAAGGGAGACTTTCTTTTTATTGATTTGTTCCGCTGCTAATTAAAATATTGTGCGTGCGCATTATTATTGTAATAATGTTATTTTTTGAAAATTAAGAGCAGCAAGAATATTAAATTCTTCTAAAAGCTGGTGGACGTTCTGGAGCATCAAAATAGAACTTACTATGCAAATTAAAATTAGTTCCCCAAACTTTTCCAAAGCATTTCGCTTATAGTGCAGATTGTAATTACGAACTAACCAGACAAACTGCAATTAAACTAATGCACTTACAACATACTTTGTACAACACAAAAATGTGTAAGCAATTTTGTAAAAACCTGCTTTCCTATTTACATCACCTGTCGGGTGTTTAAGCAACATACGAATAAGTGTAAATTGGAGCCTGGCTTGAAACAATGGGTGATCGAGATAATTCGAGAGCATTGTTCTGTATCGATTCGCGCCAAGGTCATTACGACACCCACACGAACGCAGCCTTTGGGGTAGTCCGTCTGAGTGACGGATGACAGCGGTTGTGACTTGACTTCCTATTTTTTTGCTGGATCGCTGGAGAGCTGAACTATTTATGTTTATTGTATCTTCTCTAAAATGTTTACATACTGGAGTCTTTTTGAGTCCCCCTTTTACTTAGTTTGTCGCTACGTTGGAGCAATTAGAACACTTGGAATAGTATTGATCATGTAACAACTAGGATTTGCCTGTACTTCGTTTAGAAAGTCTTTGAGATATTTGGACTTAAATAAGCCACGCAAGAAATTCCCCAATTTAATTCATTTTACTAATCAGCATTAATCTTACCCCTGCTAAATGTATTTTAAGTTACATTTTTCACTTGGACCACCTTCCAAATGTCTCCATTTCAAATCATAACTTGACATGTCCCGCCCCTCTATGATACTGCTATGTCAAGTGCGGATATGTCGAAACTAACATTGTTGTGATTATAATGCTCAATCCGTAATGGTTCTCGTGTTACTGCTTAATTTGACAGGTCTATCATTTTGATTGTAGTCTTGATTTCAATTACATTATTAGAGTATGTATAATAATGGCGTCCACGGCCGATTTCGGCCACGGCGGCAATCCGACACGACCGGAAAGAGATCAGGCGCAGGACCGACATTTACGTGCTCTCCGATGCACGGGTGAATCAGTCACCAACTTCCAGGCTACGGGCTGCTTTGTGAAAGCTTAAGAAAACCCACAAAGCGATTTCGGCCCGACCCGGGAATCGAACCCGAGACCTCGAGCACAGCAGCCGCGCTTGCGACCACTAGACCAACGAGGCAGTATTAGAGTATGTAATACATAGTTAATTGAATCCCTGATGTATTAGTTGATCGTAATTCTTTTTGTTGCGTTGGATCGTTTCTCCAATTTACTCAACTCATTATGTAAATGTGGCTTTCCAAAACATATTTCTTCAGACAAAAGTCGGGTGACTCGAAAACCGACCCCTTTGCGCCTACAAGAAAAGTATTGATGTCGGCTAGGCCGTTCTAAAAATAACGTCACCGCCGAGATTGTGCGCTATTACAGTTTGTGTCGAGCTAGCTATATCACATACTCCAGACGCACTCGTCGCGTGTGTCTATTCTGTCTACCTGGGGTCGTGGGGTTGTCAGGCGAGGGTGAGACATTTGATAAGACTCGGAAAGATTAATGACCGTCTGCGTTTCCCCTCTTTTTTGTGCTTTCTATCAGTTATGTCCTGTGTTCGAAAATCAACTTTTGGTGCGTTTATTGATTCTCGATTTGGGTGAAATGATTGGATAGTGACATGGCTAATCGTAATGTGAATTTGTATCATGCGTGTATAGCTCAAAATATCACTATCCGTTGTGTTGTATCACAAAATAAATAATCGATACCTTTCTTAATGTCCCGTTCGATAAGCCGTATTGATGTTATAATTTTCCTAAAATTTTATGACTTATTTATTTCTGATTGGTAAAGCTTTTGATATAATGACAAGCACGACACCGTGTGCTCTTGGCACGCTAGTTGCTATGTTACTGCGCTAACGCCTAATGAATAATTCGCACTTCGCCGTAATTGTTACCCAGTGCGCAAACTAAACGCGAATTGATCTGAATAGTAATGTTGTTGGAAACATGCTGTCGAAGTCTTTGAGACTTCCATATTATGGCTCTTCTTTTACCTAATGTACTCCTCTAAAAACACCTATGGTTAAAAAGGTGTTTTTAGAGCAGATACGCCGACAAATAATTTCGCCATTTCTAGAAAAGACTATGACACAAACAATTACGAAATGAAATGCAATATTCAAATTATGCATTCGTGTAAGTGAGATCATAATAGATTTTTTAACATGGCAAAGGTTAGGTTATGTTCTGAACTAGTTGTTGTCTGCGTTTCTTAATTCAGGGTAATGAGGATAAATGGCGAAATAATCTAGAATATCATCGACGTAAAAGCTATGCAAAAGGCAACTATTTTTGAATGTAGATAAAGTATCAAGTTACTTGAATATGTATTTTATACTGCGTTCAAAATATTGTTCAGTGTTTCTGTCACCAAAATGCGTAATTTATTTAGTAAAAGGGGACCGTATGTTTAGTATGCAAAGCACCGTGCTGTTTGGTGGCCCGTGAATCTTGACGTCATTTAATAGACCCGGATTTCGCAGACAATGTGGCTCCTCAAAATGTAGAACAAATGGTTGAGGAAAGATAAGGAAAAAAGTATTTTCTTCGCCTTGTGGACACATTTTGTGCTAGCTGTTTTCTTTTATAGGGCTTGTATTTTGATTGACTTGTATTTCGCCAATTTTTTTACTATAGAATTTATACAGATTTCAGTAGAGTCTGCCAGCCTAGAGATCCTGTCTTGCTTAGAGTCTATGACCTGTGCAATAATAGGAAGGATTGCATATGTTTCACCCATTTAGAATAATAGATCATGCTATTAGTTCATCTACCTTTACATATAACATCGTAAATTACAGCATAACCATACGTGATTATCGGTGTTTTCCTGTTTATTGAACTAAATATGTATCATGAACACATGCGAGTATATTTAGCGTGCCGTCAATTGTTACGTAAAATCGAACATTTGCTTTATATTATATTCAGTTTCAGGTATCGTTGCAGTTTATGATCAGTAATTTCCTATATATTTTTTGGTAAAATATTGGTTATGGTATAAATGTATCTGGGCATTATTAAGTTTGTTGAAAACTGCTTTGTCTCTCAAAATTGCAACATGCTTAATTAACTTCGGCAACTTAACTTTTTTCACCCTTCAGGTTATGCTAACTGTCATGTTTAATTATTTATTTCTTTACAAGTTAAGCTTATCGCATTCAAAAATGTGTAATCTTAGCTGTACGTTTTTTGTTGTTTGTTTACGCTAGAGCATATGCTCGCGAAACAAAGGTATGTTCACTTTCACTCAGCTTGGCATCCCGTTCGGAGGTCGCTGGGTCGGCGCTCATCAGTTTTATCTCTTGTTGTTTTTTTGCTTGGTTCCTTTGTATTGTTCATTATGACAGGTAAAAGGTATTTTGATTTGGTATATGAATATTTTACTATTAGATCACCTGCTTATATCACAAAATTAGTAGCTCAACTTACACCAGTCTCGATCGTGAAATCTCAATGCATGGCTTGTTTGCGTTGAAATTAAAAGTGGTTGGATCAATTGCAGTTTTGGAAATGTTAGGTTTTTCTGAACCTCACCATTGCAGATCACCATATTGATACGCAGTATACTTGAGTTTACTTTAAAAAACTGACACGAGACAGCCAACAAATGGGTGCAGCGTTCAAGATTCCTGAGGACAAGGCCCAAGGTTAACAGCTTAGACCAACAAAAAGCGGATACCTACATAATTATCTGTATCTAATCATTACATCGGTTGATTTAATCAGCTTTTTTTAGAGTACGAATGTTACACCTGTATTGAAGTGTTTATGGAGCTTTGAACAATTCTGTATTTGGTGTAAAATGCGTTTTTCTTTTTTCGTCGGACAGACAAACTTGTGTAGGATTATACATACCGCTTTATTTACTTTCTTCTGCGTTTTGTTGATCTGTTACCATTGCCAAAGTTGATACATACATATAAGCTATATTAAGTAGTCGAGTTGGTTGATATCCTTATAAGTTTTGTGTAAGAATTTCATCGAATAATATCTAATTCGGTTTCTGGCGATATAATAAAATCCAGGCGGATTTTCGGTTCTTCTTTAAGAAGATGAACCAGCTGTGAAGGACAAATTATGTTGGACCCTCTGTTCCGATGGTATTTGCGGGATTCGACACGGCGAGCATGGCAAGGCAACATATGAACAATTGAACATGTGCATAAACCCCAAGTTAATGTAGAAGTAGGTGTAGCTGATATACATGCATCTCATTTACATGATAATAGTATGTCAAGTCAACGGGTTCCGTGTTGGCCGATGTTTTTATTAGAGGTTTTTTCTTCATAAAACATGAGTTTATCATGGCGCCATGGTTTACGATTTGTTTGACTAGCTCTATGGTTTATTTTTGGTGGTAATTAAGAGTAATTGCTTACTGGTGTACTTTTTGTTTCAGGTAAGATCTTTGGCTACATAAGCAACTGCGTCCCGGTTGTACACAAATGAAATATACTAAAAAAAATATAGAACAAATGCAACGTAAGTATAGTAAGTATTCAAAACATCTTGTAAGTAAGTACCTACTTTGAACGGTAGGAACTGTAGAGCGAACATATTTCTATGATGTTCTAGTTTAAAACCACTCATATTTGCTGTCATCATAAATTATGATAATGTTGCGTTGGAAGCTTTTTTCGACATTTCACATCCATTTAAATTAATTGTTATTAATTAGTGTCACGAGTCTTTACGCAACACAATGGCATATTCAATCAGTTTCAGTGACTATTAGTATCTGTCATCTCCGACTAAATTCCAGTCACACCCGAATATTTGATTGTTGCCTCTACGATTAATACCCACTAACCGAATAAAGTCCTTCGCATATTTCCCACTGTATTATTTGCTATTAATTAGTTGTCGATTGTGTGCCCAATATTTCGATTAAACGCGGTTATTAGTGCAGTTTAGCCGCACCCACACACCTACAACCCCGCCGAATAAATGCATACGAAACTTGACAAAGGAGACGTTGCCTTGAAGATTTGCAATCGAATATTCCAGAGTTTAGGCATGTTTGGGCCAATTAAGTCCTATCTATTCTAAATGTACATTTTGGCCGCACCCACCCACCTACTTCCCTCGTGAATAATACATGCGCAATGATGTCAAAAGGGGAGATATCACCGTTAAGGAAACGGCTCCTTAATTAATTAAATTGTTACACGTGCTTCAAAGGCTAAGGGCGAGTAATGCTGTAGGTGCAGTGTAAAGAGTTTTTAATCGTTGAAGAATGAGTATGCTATGCTGAATCATTTATCAATTGAATAAAATATGACGAAAAAGTATAGTTACTCCAGTAAGATTTACCCTCAAGTAGTTTTTGAGTTCGTTATCATATTTCGCATGCGATAAGTAGTGGCACAAATTAATAATTGACGTCAATATAAAATCGATGAAACCGTTTTGTAAATTATAGATTAGTTAGCAAGATTGACTGACATAACAACCCCAGTTCTGGTAACAACAGTCTAATAGTCTAATTACTTAAACGCTAGAGCGCGCTAAAATGTTTACCGGTATTTAGCCTATTAGATTTTACTAATAATATTCTAGTTATCTAGTACTTCAGTTTCGGCTGACAATTATGTGTAATAAAACATTTATATTTTCCGTTTTGAGGCCAATTTGTATATTTTATTGTGCCCTCTATCTCAAAGTTGGTTCAGCTTGGCCTACTAATTGTTTAGGCGCCAATAATTTAGTAATGAATTCATACCCGTATTAAAGGGCCAGTCATAATTGCCTATAAATATATGTTTGATCGGTCGTATATCGAGCTATCGCAATGCTTAAGATGAATCGTTTCTTGCTTATTTATGACAACCGATTATGAGTCGATCGATTCGATTGGTTAATCATTCGAATGCATCGATTTGTAATCTCGAGAATATGTTGATATTATGTTGCTAGCGTGACGTATTTTTGCGGTGAAAAGGAAGAGTGCAGTGAAAAATGACTGCGATTAAGCTAATTAAAATAAACGACTGTTAGGAAACAAACGTAATCGAGGCAATTAATAAACGAAATAAGTTATGTCATTGCTGTCTTGTTTGACCGATGTTTGTTTACGTTCGACGACCATTAGGCAGGTTTTGAACTTAGAAAAAGCATATTAGGAGTTGGCCTCACCAGAGGAAACGCCTCTGTGACGTAACAAAAAAATAAATCGCGTTCGAAATTAGAATTGCAAAACGAATTCCTTTGCCCTTCTGTGAAAGTTTTCGGCGCCATTTTCTTGATAAGTAATATTTTATGTCGGTTTAAAACGTTTGCATTTCCGCATAAGCAATTTAAACTAGTTTTTAACCGACTTCCCAAAAAGGAGGAGGTTATCAATTCGGCCGGTATGTTTTTTTTTTTTTTTTTTTTTTTTCTATGTATGTACATCGATTACTCCGAGGTTTATGGACCGATTTACGTGATTCTTTTTTTGTTCGACTCGGAATAGCTGCCAGTTGGTCCCATAGTCATCAGGTCAGGATCTGATGATGGAAACCCTGAGAAATCGAGGGCAACCTTCGAAAGTTGTAGGCATACATAGGGTAAAAACTTGATACTCAGGTGTACGCCTAAAAGCACTATTCAACAGTGAAGATTTGGAGCTGATCTGATGATGGAAACCAGAGAGGGTCGAGGGAACTCGACAACTGAATATGTAAACTACCTCGTGTTTGGGCTTAAATTATTTGTATTGACAAGACCTTTGCAACAGTGAAGGTTTGAAGCTGACCTGATGATGGAGACCAGAGAAAGTCGAGGGAACTCGACAACTGAATATGTAAAATACCTCGTATTTGGACTTATATTCTTTGTATTGATGAGAACTTCCCACTTGTATGGATAGTGACAACTATACGTATCACTGAAAAGCTTTAAATAAAAAACTTTTTTACAAAAAAATTAAACCGACTTCCCAAAACACTAAAAAGCAAAAAAAAAACTATTTTTAGGTGCATCGGCATAGAAGTCGGTGGCAAAATTAACTTAGTAACATCCATTAGACACCGAATTCTAGGCCGATGCACCTAAAAATAGTTTTTTTTTTGCTTTTTAGTGTTTTGGGAAGTCGGTTTAATTTTTTTTGTCATTTGTCTTGTTATATTAGTGCATAGTTACGTGATGCTATAGCGAGGTTAATTATCGTACGTTTTATTTGATTGGGGTTAATTAACTTGTTCAATTAATGGGACTACTCGTTTTTATTTGTTGGCAAATTGTATTTTAGCATTCGGGCGCCTAGTGCCGGGGCTAGCGCATAATTTATTGCTTACTTAGTTGTTTTTTGGGTTCGTTTATTTGGCTTTTCAAACCATTACTGTTATTATGGCAATTTTGCTATTATTTTAATGCAAAATGTATTCGTACCGTAGGACCAGATTTCTCACTTCAAACTCAACCCTTTCACCCAAATGAATATGCACCCATTTAACTTATCAGTCTCACCCAGTATGTAGAACAACACGAGACTGCACTTAACCCAGTCTGAACACAAAGCTTCAGTAACAATGTAGGTACAACTGTTGAAAGGGAAATGCTAACAGTGCGAAAGTCGAGCAGAATGCAAGAAAGTATCGCCATTAAGGAAAGGTCGCACTTGAAATAAGGTTGTACTTGAAGTTTTTGGTGAGGTTAAATATGCGGTTATAGAGTGATAAGTATAAGTTAAAATAATGGCAACGTGGTACTTAGTCAGATACCTAATAATGACGATGATAGTACTTTCTGGATGGGCCACCACCATGTTGAAAAAAAAATATATAGCTAGTGATAAAAGCGTTATGTTTAACCGAGTAGAGCTATTCGGTACTTAATTCAGTTTTTATTGCCAAAGTGCTCATCGGGGTACCTACATCATACGAGTAGGTCGCAGTATTTACATAGAGTTACATAGATTTCTTAATGTCTGATGGTTTAGTTTACCAGACTGTTTCCATACGCCGTAGAACGGGCTCCATCACAATAATGCCTGATGAGCTGAAACATCGCAATTATTTCATCGATCTTTACGTAGCTCGGCTAGGTATTAATTAGACTTAATTAATCAGCATGGTACCACTGTTCTACATAGCTAATATTGGATTTTCCTTATAGGAAACGTAGCGTCGCATGACAATTCTAGTGATTTCCGCGTTGGAAACGGAATCATAGAGCACTGAACACGACAACCTTGATCAGACGAAAGGCGAATAGAAAATATTTTAATTATAGTTCGGCCATTCAGAGAATGCGTTCCTGACACGTCGCGATTGAACTGACGACGTAACTTTGCAATGGCGTTGCAGTTACGATAAAAATATTTTTGCTGGTTGTTTACCGTTTTAACAATTGAGGAGCATTAAAACAACATTATTATATCAATAATCAATGAATGTTATAATTTTGTGCCAAACTGAGTGTCAAATAACTTGGTAAACAATATTTTTCTAAATCTATACTGCGCTATTACAAGGTTATGTCAGCGGTTTATATTTTGTAGTGCTGTGCTAAAAATAACAGGCAAGTATCGTAATCTGTTCTTATACAGTTATAATATAAAATAATACGTTTTGATTTTCTTTTTAAGAATTGGAAAATAATGGACTATAAGACTTAATTATAACTTTTATGAAATATAAAAATAAAACTATGACCAAACCGCATTTTTATACTTAGATTAAAAATGGTAACCCCAAATGGCGTTATGGGCCGCCATTTTGTGACGCTAAAACAGTCGTCCGTTGTCGTTTCGTGCGCATAGACCACGTTTTTCAAGTGTTTTCGATCTGTTTTTATTTGATTACCCGGCTTTTGTTAGACCGAGATATCAGGATTGATTCTGTTATTGATAATAATATAATTATACATGTAGGCGAAGATGATGATGAAGACACCACCTCCTCAAGCAAATCGGAGTCTGATTAATATTCTGTTCGCACATTCAATTCAATGTACTTGTAACAAAGAATAAATAAAACAATTTTATTATATGAATATTACCTTTTTTTGGTTTCCACTTAAATAACTAAAATATAAAACAAATGATTCCGCCAATTTAAAACGAAAATAATCTTAAAATAATGCGGCGGTTCATTTTGAAGGAACGGTAACGAACTCAGTGTTATGTTGTGCCCATCACTAGTCGTGACTAACTGATAGGTGTCAGGAACGCATTCTCTGAACGGCCGAAGTATAGTAGGTATTTATTGTTTATTATAGTTGTTACTTCAATCAAACGACGATTTGTAAAATAGTTAACTTGTTGATAATATTGAAGATGAAGATTAGATTCGTTTTAGAATTTATCTAACTAAACTGCAGTTTAAGAATATTTTTTTATAATTGTTTGGTTTTTCTCAATGAAAATAATTCGATTGAGTAATTTTTGTAGTAGAATTTTCGAAAGTAGATAATTTTAAAATCTTATTTTTCTGTACTACATTGAGCATCGATAATCTTTGAAGCTTTGTTCACACGAGTCTATAACCAGATGGATTAGCGGCAAAAATGCGTAGCGCGTGCAGTTAGTCTGAACTTGATAGTACCTATATTGTGTTCAGCATACGATAATAAGAAAAGTATCTACTGTCTTCGTGTGAACCCAGCCTTATGTACTACAAACATGTCTTGGTAAAAACTTTAGCAAACTTGATTAATTTGTTTATTTAGGTGAATAGTTAAATCAAGGCTTTAATTCAACTTTTCACAATTAATAAGTTATGATACAATTTAAATATAATAAAGGTTTGAAACCAAACTTAAATTAGGAACCGAGCATGATTATTATAATGATAAGTTTACTTAAATCGATACTTGTAGTTTCCACTTAATTATAATACCAAGTTTAATGACATTTTAGTACCTAATGATTAATAGCTTATTAAGTAACGCTTGGTATCAGACATGTCAACATTGTAAAAAAATCGTTATTTAATATTGACAGCGTTAGTTAATTTGTAATAATTAATTTTCAATTATTTAATATAAAAACTGGGCGCTTATCGATCGCTAATTAGCATACTAAATAGTTGATACACCAATGTCAGCCTTGGAAATAAAAAAGTGGCAATCGATCAATCGATCTCGACGTTTTATCAATTTCCTTGTATTTGAGACATTTTTCTGATAGTTCGCGTCCTTTATATCGTTGCATACACTTCCTATGCGTATGTATAACTAGGAAAATCCGACGCATTAAGTATACCAATGGGTACAGAAAACGACAACCATGTTAGCTAGAATCATCATCGAATCTTTTCCGAATTATGTTGGGGTCTGCTGCCAGTCTAACCAGAGGCAGCAGCAGAGTACCAGTGTTTTACAAGGAGTGACTGCCTATCTGATCTCTTCTCAACCCAGTTATCCGGGCAACCCAGTACCCCTTGGTAAGACTGGTTACTTGGTAAGCTAGAATCACATACTCCTAAATATCGTTTTACGGTACCTGTTACATAAAACGCGCGGAACATGGTGGTCGGAACTGCTTAAAAACAAATCATATGTGAAATGAGTTCCTCTATCATAGCCCATTACACCACTTACATTCTCATTGATATTGGTCGGTAAACCATAATAGTTATTATTAGTTATGTTGTTTTATTAACCGCAATATGATTACATATAGTCGCACCTCTAGGAAATAGTCTTTACAATGGCTTATTTATAATTTATTTCACGCCTACTCATGTATGGGAAGCGAAGCTTTCAATGTTGGTAAACAAGGCAAGTGAGATTGGAAATGTTTTCAAGTAAGTTCTTATCGTGAAGTTGTGCCGCGTTGCGTAAGTTAGCGATCCTGCTATACCTGTTGGTACCTGTTGGAGGAAATGTAAGTTCGATGGAAATTCGCTAGAAGGATTTAGATTTTGAGGTGTTTCCTAAACGGAGGTTCTGTTAAAGCTGCGGTACTTCGGGAAGATCTGGTCCTTGGGTCGATCCAATTTACAGACGGATACATACTGAAACATCTTTCAATTTTAAGCACAGCTTAAAATAATTTTATCACTGACATACTTACGTAAATGGCTGAAACAGACTTTTAACTAAACTGTACTATTAAATACTTTGGGCTTTCATGTTAGACTTGAAGTTAAATAATGCTATTATTTCGGGATTGATTTTTTTGTAACTACGGACTTCATTTTATTTGGTAGATCAATAGCAGGTATACTTTCAACACAAATATATGTAGCTGAACAATTGAACAAACCCTTTAGGTAATCTGGGTGCAGTAAGTAAAGGTCAGTCGGTAATTACTTAAGTAAATGTTTGGATTGAATCACTGGTTTATGATTTTACTAATTGACAAATGACTGCGCTATGATTTATGGAGGACAATGTTAAGCTGTCTGTTTTACCATATTGGGGAAAAACTGACCGAACGTAATTTGTATGTGACGTAGGTTTCGGTTTTTGTAGTTTTTGCATTAGTAAGGTCCTGTGGTAACTAGAGAGAGTGCTTTGATTCATGATTGCTAAGGAAATTGACATAGTGGGTATTTGCCTGTCTATTTAATAATGTATTGCAAATATGTAAATTTTTAAATTCTCTAGGCTGTTTAAAAATATCGTATGTGAAGATGACAGCTAACAAACAGAAAAGGAAGGAAACAACAATAATTATATTTCATTCTTCTTTTGTAACCTCTTAGAAAGTAATAAAATACACTCCAAAAACCGCCACAATTCGCTGACGTAACATTTAATTGGTCAATTAATCCGTCATGTATGTTTCTTCGCCAATGGAAGCTTTCCGTTTTATTGTTTACAAAGCTCAGTGGCCCTTCACCGGTTTCTTAAGTAATTGAAATATGGTCACGGAGTAAGGCAACAACGGAGATGTCATAATGCAGGTAGGTCACGCCGTCTTTTAGGTCAAACATGTACGTTGGGCATGACCAAAACGATCAGTTACGAGTGAATTAACGAGGCATTCGGGTTCTATAAAGGTCTGTTTACGATTTTTGGCATTACAAAAAAATATCGAGTCCAAACAATACGTATAAAGACGAAGACAGTAATGTTCCTCGTTCCCCGCACACTCGCATTTTGGCACGCTACTTTCTTATGAGGTTTTCCGTTATGGCACCTCCGCTAGTTATTCTATTCTCCATGAGTAAGGTGTATTATTATTTTCGCCTATTACTCAATCATGCCGGAAGATATCTCAGCTGTATATTGACGCGTGGTATGTAGAATATTTTTTCCACTTATTATTTTTGGTAGTTAACTTATTGATTTGGTGGTTCAGATAAGATCGGTGAACAAATTATATGTGTTAGAGTTGTATAATTAGTGTGGCTGTTAATGATAAACGTGCTGTACCGGTTTCTATGGTTGCATTTATACCACAACAGTTTTTTTAAGTCAAGTGTTTACCAATTAAGTCTACATGTCTGGTTGAAGTCCATAATAAATAGAAGAAATTGCGTTTTTTTTTTAAATACGCACTAAAAGCCATTAAATTAACTTTGGAGTGTCACCTCGTTCAGTTCCTAGAAGAATATTTTCGTTGTGTGGTCTTAGAGCTAAAAATACGGAAGACACTGCTCTAATTTGTCGAACTAATCTGTCAGCTCATTAATTTCCTAAAGGGGACAGATGACCAGAATATTTAGTGTCTAGCTAATGTCTTTATTTAGAGGGGTTTTAAAATTGATGAGCAATATATTTCCAACTCCCGGTATGTATTGTGTGTTGTGTTTTCGCTTATAGTACCACTCACGTTCCACTTCAGGACAAAGTCCAGCATCTCACAATCCCTAAAATATACTACAGCTAAATTTTTCTATCAGAAGTTATTTACAGAAGTCTACCTACACATTCCGTCAAAGAAAACTTATGATCGCTCACTGCATTTCCTCTCGTGTTCTACTAACGTGCACTTCTGATTACGACAGTCGACTCCGCAGGTGGTATTCCTACCACCGTTCTCAGGCCATTACAGCCCTAAGTAGGTTAATAACTGAAATTAAATCAATAATTTAGTTTATTTATACTTTTATTACGCACAAGAGTATAAAGATATCGACGAAAGTGGGGTATTTATTTTTATATAGATATAAGAGGAGACCTTTTATGCACTTTCTTCGAACAGGCTATTGTTGCTATGTGAAAGTTACGTGGAATAAGATTTGAGATTTTTTGAAATGCAAGATGCATTCCACTGCGATTCTAAATTAGGAGTTAAGTTGTGTAAGGCGTTTAAAAGGAGATAGGATTACATCTATTATTTAATTCTATTATATTATTCAACACCTAGATGCCTTGACCCTTTTTTTTTTTTTTTTTTTTTTTTTTTTTTTTTTTTTTTTTTTTTTTTTTTTTTTTTTGTTGTCGCTGGGCTAAAAATGCTATTACGCATCCCCTTCCCATCGGGGGACGGGAGAGGGGTATGTGGGACTCCCCGGTAAAGACGTTCCCGGTATACCCACTAAAAAGGCCCAGCGGCACTCCGACCTCGCCTGAGTGGAGGGGGTCTGGGAATCCATGGCATCCAGTCCCCCACCGGCGATTGCCCGCCTTACGGCAGGCCCCTCATACCTCCCCCTAGTGGGGAAGGGTCCTTATAATGGCCGGAGCGCAGGGGTTGATCCTTGTGGTACAGGCGGTGGCGCCCCCGCGCCTGTCGCCCGCTGATCACCCCCCGGGGCGGATGGGGACAGACGTTGTATTCGCCGTCTTCTGCCCCTTCTTCGTCTACGGAGCGGCACCGCGAGAGGGAGCGGCACCGCGAGAGGGAGCGGCACCGCGAGAGGGAGCGGCACCGCGAGAGGGTGGCACCGCGAGAGGGAGAGTGCCTTGACCCTACTATTCAACCAAATATATAATTCTGGCAGTCTACCCGAAGAATGGCTAAGGTCCACGTTTGTCACACTTCCAAAGAAAGCAAAAGCAAAGAAGTGCTCTGAATACCGTACTATAAGCCTAATGAGTCATGTTCTAAAGTTATTCTTATCTATCATCCACCTTAGAATACGATATAAGTGTGACGAACAACTTGGCGAAAGCCAATTTGGTTTTCGTTCTGGCATGGGAACTAGAGAAGCACTCTTTGCCTTAAATGTTCTCGTACAGAAGTGTAAGGATATGCAAAGTGATGTTATCTTGTGCTTTATTGACTATGAAAAGGCCTTTGACCGTGTCAAGCACGAGATACTTATGCAACGTTTAACAGATATTGGCTTAGATGGGAAAGATCTTAGAATTATAAAGAATTTGTACTGGAACCAAACAGCGAATATAAGGGTGGAAAATTCGGAGACTGACCAAATTGATATCTGCCGGGGAGTCCGCCAAGGTTGCATTCTGTCACCGTTATTATTCAATCTGTACTCTGAAGCAATTATAACAGAAGCTCTGGAAGGTCTCGAAGTCGGAATCACGATAAATGGCAAGATAGTCAATAACTTGAGATACGCCGATGATACAGTACTTCTGGCCTCAACGCAACAAGACCTGCAGTATATATTGAACAGAGTTCACGAGTGCAGTCTAAGAGCAGGTTTGAATATGAATGTTATCAAAACTAAGTACCTGGTTGCATCTGGTACCCACATCTCGGCCCCTCAATTAAGTATTGCAGGCTCAGATCTCGAACAGGTTCAGCATTACAAGTATCTCGGTGCTTGGGTGAATGAAAAATGGGAAAGTGACGAAGAAATTTGTACCCGTATCGAAATTGCCCGAGCAACATTCCAAAAAATGCGGAAAGTTCTGTGCAATCGCAATCTTGGAATTAAACTGAGAGTCAGAATGCTTCACTGTTATATCTGGCCAGTAGTATTATACGGAAGCGAGGCATGGACGCTTAAAGTGAACACCCAAAAGCGGCTTGAAGCCTTCGAGATGTGGTGTTACCGCAGGATGCTACGCATAAGCTGGATGCAGAAAATTTCCAACGAGAAGGTACTTCAACGCGTCGGTGAAACCAGGGCATTGTTGCAGACCATCAAACGCAAAAAAGTTGCCTATCTTGGTCATGTACTGAGAAACGATAAATACCAACTGTTGCAACTAATAATGATGGGCAAAATAAAGGGTAAAAGACGCGTTGGAAGGCGCAAGAAATCTTGGCTGCGGAACATCCGAGAGTGGACGAGTATTGCCAGCGTTGAAGACCTGTTTCGCTTGGCACAAGATAGGAAAAAAATTGCTGAGCTGACGGCTAACCTCCAGTAGTGGAGAGCCACCCGAAGAAGAAGAATTTAATTCTAGCTATGACATCTCAATAAAATTGATTCATCGGCGTTACAAAAATGTCTCAAACTTTATATAAATGGTAAATGGTATTTCATTGTATGTTATGTTATTATAGAAGCTTGATTATTCAAGTATTTATAAAATGCTTGTTCCGGCACTTACCAATTTCGAAGATCACTTGTATAAACAATTCCTAAAACATCTAATCCATAACCATTTCCTTCCTAGAGCTAAAACCATCAATCCTACCATTCGGTGCTTCTCACCACCATGCTTCTACGGCGTCTGTTAAATTACTCGACCAACATCCATAGGAATCAGTCGTCACGGTCATTATACCGCTATGGTGTTTTGTTTTCACCATACCAGCTGTCCGCCATAGAACATTTGTATTTTTAACCTTAGGGATATTAAAATAGTACCAGGAAGAAATGGGGAGATATTTTAAAAGGTAAATATGGCTCGGTTTTAGGAAGTAGGTTGGAATAAAGATACGAATAAAGTCTCCTTTGATCAAAAAGATGGGTCTATCAACATTCTTTGGGAAAGAATGTTTAAGGAATTATGTCGTCTGTTTTTGTGTTTTGTAATGTTGATTTTTTAGCAGTTTTAGGCATGTTATCTATTTTAGGCGTAGTATGTTATTCGTCTTTCGTTGCCGCGTTTTTATCGTCTGTTTCTTAAAAAAAACAGCTTCCAACAAGTAATTTCATTGATAATATTTCTGCATAAAAAACGTAGGTACGATCAACTCGCTCCGAAAACAATATAACGATTTGTCATTTAAGAACCCACACCTTTCTTATTTCATCACGTTTCACATAGAAATTTTAATGACACAAAAAGATTTGATATTTGATACCTACACCTTGAAAATGGGACCTTGATGGTGTTCGTGATTTAGTTCCGATGTGCCAATTTATGTTTCGGTCGCCATTATAACTTGAGGTGGCGTAACGAATTTCTGCCGCCGGCAACCATTTAGAAGTAATATGTGCAAAAATAATCAACGGTTGACACAGTTCAATGTAGATCAGCAAATTAAATTAAATAAACTGAATAAGAAACTGCAAATGCTATCTCGTAATTGCTAGGAAATTGCAGTTATGATTTCTTTTTAAAAGAGGACGTTAGTCAGATGGCAAACCATCCTTTTATTCCTTAGAAGTTCTTTACCCGTTTATAATCTAATTTACGCTCGCATACAATCTCTGTGAAGTTTCCTTTTCCGTAAACTTACAGCGTTTATTCGCCATATCCTTGCTTGGAAGTCCGTGCTATGCAAGACGCGTCCCTATTGTGTGCCATATAGGTTGAATTTGGGTTAACAGCACCACCCGTGGGTTTCACGGAGTGCTGCATCCACATTAGTGCAACAACATCGCTTGATGATACACCGACTTTGTTGTACTGGAAGTGATACGAGAATATAAAAAAATAGTATGTAATAACTACACGTAATTCAAGAAACCTTAAAAAAATTATGGACATTAGAAAGCCATTGTGCAAAATTCGCTTAATTTTACCGATATCCAAACATCATTTCATACCAAACGTGGTAAAAGTGGAGTGAAATAATATTTATTGGGGACCAAGTCCATTATCAAAGTACACTTTTCATCTGCGAAAATAATTCGTCTTCTCGTGAAAACAAATTAAAAGCTTGCTGGAAGCCATGATGATGAATTGTTTTTCTTAACCATGGCTCTTCCAGCTACAGCAGAACGAAATATTTCTTATGAGAAGAATATTATCATTATAATGATGGCGACGATGTGACGAAATCACGGCCGCGCCTTATGGGGTAACTGGGCTATGGTGTAGATGATGTTCTGGTTGGAAATGTTATGGATTCCATAATCGATGACAGCCTTAAATGTTATCGTAGCGCACATTTTAATGGGACACGTGGTTTTTGAAAGTAAGTGTGTATTTAGGAGTAAGAAATATAAGATTACTAAAATCTTGACTGCATTGCAATAATAACAAAGGTTCGCTTATGCATGTTGCAGAAATAAAGATATCTCGATGATTAACATCGAAACATTAACATTTTACATACAACATAAAGGTATTTTCATTAGCTCCGACTCCGATAAGTGCATTATCTCAACAAGATGTTGATTGAAACACTCGATTAGGTGTTTAATATAGATCGAGAGATACCTTAAGAGAAAGTAAATCGATAATCGTGATCGAATCGGTAGTTCGATTTATGTAGATCCGAGTTACATTTTACTTTCGAGCGAGTACGGAATTAGGAAGTCTGGCACGCAGCCAAACATTCGAAGTTGGGAATCTGATCAAATAACTTTTGAAGCCGTTAACGGGGCTTTAAAAGTTACATTTAATATGCCGTTTATAGCCTCCGTTAGATAGAGCTTTTTAGTTACTGCTTTGTGGGATAAAATAAAACTAATCTTTCTTATAAACTTCATCAACTTTTATGAACATGAATGATATTATGGTTACAGAAAACAAGCCCAGACGATCATGTTGAGAAAATAAAGAATTATCAACGTTTATTAAATAAACAAATGAAAATCAATAGATATTTATAACAATAACCAGAAAAGAGGATGCCACTACCACCAAACTACCTGCTATCAATAGTAAACAAACAATAAGACGTACACTTCCAAAACACGGAAGCGTAGGATGCTGTAATCGTTATAAATACGTCAAAATAATATTTAGATAAGTGCTGCATAGAATAGCGGGCCTATGACGTCATCACCAACCGGACATGGGGACTGCATCGGAAAGCAAACTGGTGGTCCAATACCGGTCCTAGATTGCTTTGTTGGTGGCATAAGAGCTGGGCCTACTTAGATATGTTCTGAAGATTTTACATGAAGGGTTTTTGAGAGTATGCATGTTCAACAGATGGTCAATGTTTAGTCTGCTCTTATTTGCGAAAATAATGACTCATTTTATACCATGGGATAAGAATTGAGTAATACCCTATATTACTCAATTCTTAATTCTTAACTAGGCCAGAGTGCAAATAAAAGCGACTTCCAATAACCAAGATTTACAGTTATCGACACATAAAACTATGATTGAGGAACACAATTTCAAAAGTAATGCATATCTAAATAGTCATAAATCTGATCTAAATACTCGAACACAAATCATAGCATGAAAGTAGGAACCACATCGACAGAAAAGCCCGTATATCTGCGGTTTGGTTGTGAAACGCGGAGTTACCCGGCTTGACGGAAGCAGATCTCATAGCCACCAGCTACCGTACAATACGCATTGTTATCGCACTGACTCAAATAGATTCAGCGTCTGGGCGTCTCCTTATCTGCCGTGGCGTAGCAACTTTTGCCAAGAACATTTTTGAAAACAATGCTTGGGATTCAAGATTGAAAATGTCGTAATCATAGCGTAGATAGTGTTTTGTTAAAAAAAAAGTACAGCCAGAATTAAATTTTTGAAACTAATCTGACTCGGGAGGAGTTGGTCAGCGGCAGTTTATTTACGATAGTGGTTACAAAATCTGACCTTACGAAAGTAGAGGTGTAACATGATCTTGAACCAAATTACTCAGGAAAATCCATAACGTTTAACTACAATTATCAAATTAAACAAATAATAAATTAACTCAAACGATTATTTGGGTCAGCACTAAAAGCATTTATTGGTCACTGCTAAGCGTACATAACAAATAGCTAGTTAAGTAATAACTCGCTGGTAACATTTTAATGGGAGACATACAAGAATGTTCGGGGTGTAACAGGAAATAAATCTTAGCAACCATTGATTTGTGAGAAACGCAATCTTGTGAGTATGGGGCGTGGAAGGTCACAATCAGTTTACATACAGAAATAGATTAAGTTACAAGCTTCAGGCTTTTGAATCCTATATTCTAGGAATCAATATCCTTGAAAAATTTGCGTCTCCACTATAAACATCCAAATACGTAACGCATCGCCGAGGTATGAACACGGAAAAGCAATGTGTACCACAAAACGTCAAAACAGATGTACAAGTGTACAACATACTCTCCCACGTCTCATGACTTGCAGCTTACACAGTAGATAACGCACAGATCAAGTGGTCTGTCACTGTGGTCGGTTCAGCTAATCAATCAGAGACGCGAGACTGGCCCACATCCGCCAATTTGTACTACGCATTGTTTTTATTGCTATAACCCTCACACCTGATAATTTCCTTTCCAATGTTTCAACGGAAGTTTCACTTGGAGATACTGAATTTGTAAGAGATATCGCATAACACTTCAATGCAGTACGAAAGGTTAATCTAAACAAAGTGCCGAACGTAAACGAGAATGGTAAAGAAAGTAAAAGTGGCGCGGAAATTGTTATGCTATATAATGTATCCGATGATGTGTAGTGGGAAATAAGTTCTAGGAGAGCATAAGTAGATTTATGAGTAGCGCTTATTATATTTGAGGCGCACAGTAAACTTAACTCGTATTTCTACTAAAATCAAAATGTCCCACATCTTGATGCAAAACGAAGGTATGCAAGAGTAGACTTTTCCTTGTATGCATTTACAATACCATCGAAATCGATTTTGATAACCTTTGGAGCATACAATTATATCGTTTTGAATCGTTAAACATACAATTGAAGCAAGTTTGTAAACATTTCAAGTGAATTGTAATTCCAATGTGCATCGAATCAAAGTTCAAAAAGTCAAAATGAAGCGAGTTTGTGAAAGTCAATTTCGAAAAGAGGTGGGTACGTGCAGATTGTTGAAGAAATTATACCGTCCATTTCTTTAGATTGATCATTCCTGATTATGTTGTATAGAACTTGTAACTTGTACAATTGAAATCTCTTAGATTTTGTTGATTCATCATTTTCCTGGAGAAACTAGTCTTAGAAGAACGTCAAATTATTCCAAGTATGTACTCTTAATGAATAGGCTTAGTAACTTCCAGAGTAGGGTCGTGATTTTAGAACGAAACAGTTTGTTCAATAGCATACTTCAAAGCGTAATAGTACGTATTTCACATTGTTTTTAAATAATGATGTAAACAATAACAATTGTTTGACCCCACCACTCACGGGTAGGTAGCACTAAGCCGTAAAAAACCTTTGGAGCGTCATAGACAATCCCCATCTCAATTTTCATACTAGCCTCCTGCACTTTGGCATACCTACTTGTTTTTTTTTTATCTCAGTCTTCATCTGTGGAGCGGATTAATTGGGGTTTAAATAATAGTGTACGATCGCTTGTATTTAAAACATTCGTGTTTTGGTTATGAAGATGATTATTCAATCTTTGCCTTTGATGGTCGTCACATCATGTTGTTATCATACATTATCTTGATTGAAAGCATCTCTTCGTCTTTATCTTCATACGTCTTCATAGTTTTGCATAACATTTTTAGAAAGGTGAAGTTTGTGAAAAAGTGCGTTCGTGTTACATATATTTTTGACATCGTTCACAAGACCAGCGTCGGATTTCAGTGATACTAAAGACATGAAAATTAAAATTACTCAAGGACTGGGTCTGCCACCAGTGTTTTGGAAGTCATTTTTGGAAAATGCCAGTGTAGTGTTATAGTCATCATTATCATCTGAAATGGTACATCCAATTTAAGCAGCATTGATATGCGTAACAGCGTGCAGACCTACAATTTCATATGTGACCGATTTTATTATTGTTACAGGTGAGTACTCCCGACTTCTGCATTCAAACGGCATCCGCAAATAAAAATCGACGGTAGACGATTGAAGACGAGTAGGTACGGCACGGTAAGTAATGATAGTTGTTTTCTACAACTATTTTCTCTGACGTGCCGTGACATCGCTACCTACTTCGGTTCAGCGGCTGCGATTTCGATCCGCGCCGGTCGATCGCGGGTGCGTGAGCGCAGTCACCTGCCGCGAACACCGACCGCCGCACGTCGCGCCCGCGAGATGCCGCCAATTGCGCCTAAACGATCTATTCTGTTCACTTTTTGAATTGACGAATTTAGGCGCCAAATGTTTTAATTCCTTTTTGGTGGACTGTGTTCTTGTGATTATTTTGTGTGCGACTTATTTTACTTGGAGGCCTTTTGGACATGGTTTAACTTTTGTTGTTGTATGGTAAAGTTGTTTTTTGATTTCGCGCATTTCAGTTTCAAAAACAACACTGTTTCACAGATTATTTCGCTTGACTTGAGTACCTTTAGATATCAATATGAAAATAGACAATAAACGCACAGTGTTTGAAAGTAAATAAAAATAAGAATTTGGAAAACAAAATAAATCCTGAAAGAGCGAAATAATTTGTCAATTTCTTTTGTTTTAAGAGTTTCAAATTGTATAATATAAATTCAATGAACCTTTGACTGAAATGATATTTCAAAAAAATCCTTAGATTAGCATCTTGAACATGAGATTTTTTTAAACATACCTTTGTTATGACAACAATAAAATAAGGGTGCAAAGACCAATCTCAATAGTGTTAATTAACTGCAATTAACGTGTTAGATACAAATATGCAAGAACCAATATTTGCATATGCAAATAGTCATTCGGGGAAGACTATTCTCATGATTCTTATGATAAATATAACGGTCGTGTGTTCCATCGATTAGTTACAATTAGTCGTGCATTGTTTTCCTGGGACACATCGTATTTTTCATTGTTAGTATTCAAATTGTATTTTTTTGCTTATTGAAATAGGAAGTTTTATTAAAATATTTTTGTGCAATTAAAAGTATGAGCCTATTATTTATTAAAACAAAGAAACTACCCGCATAAGTAAATAAAATTTAAATCCGGGAAACGAACGCGACGAAAAAAAAAACTAGGACTATGTGGGTTCTTTAATATTAATAGCTGTTTATATAAAATACGTAGTTTTATAAGATTAAATGTATTAGATGCCTGAGTTAAATAAATAAATAAAAATTAAATAACTCGAAGAAAACAAATCACCTTGATGCCCGTTTCCATGAAAAATAGTTCGCATGCCATCTGTTATTGTATACCACAATTGAAAAGGCCCATTCGCCCTAACCTTTTGGCGAAGGCATTCCGTTGCGACACACTGTGCAGCTATGCATACAAGCGGGGTAATTTTACACGACTCTTCACTTAGTGACCCTTTATGACTATTTGTCTTTTAAAGTACTGTGGTCTATTTTGTAACGTTACTTTGACGTGACTCCGTAGTTGGTAAAGCTTCGCTGCTGAAGAAGTATATGTTTTGTAATTGTCTTTTATGCTACTATAATAAAGAGGAAACATTTTATTATTGTACCCTAAAGGCTCGGAAACTACTGAACCGATTCGCAAAATTCTCTCACTGTTGGAAAGCTACACTCTTCCCGAATAACATAGGCTATATTTTATCCCGGTACGGGCAGTAGTTTCCACGGGACGCGGGTTAAACCGCGATAAAATGGCTAGTTAAACTATACATTAATTCAGGCCTGTCAATATCATGTAAAGTTTTATTTATCATACTTTATTACGTATCTGATAAGTAAGAGTTTATTTATGTTTTTCAATATCGATTGCATAGCTCATCTTACTTTCCAAAGTCCTTTTGTAATTACATAATCGCTTAACATTTTTCTTCATTTGATTTCAATGAAAAGCGTGACAATGGAATAGTTTCAATTAATTGTTTCTAATTAGAAATTGTTGTTATTTATCATTACTCGATTACAATAGACGAAGATTCTTTCTGAGTAATTCAAAAGCAATAGTTTGTTATTGTACAGTTATTTATTTTTACACTTGGTATGAGTACTGTAAATATTACATTCTTCTGTTTATCACTAGATATACGTTAGCCTACATATGAGAGAACTTTTTATACGACGTCATAAAAACTAACACGTTAATAAGTTATTAAAATAAACTTTTATATCCAGCGGTTTTGTAGTAATCAAAGTAATTGGGAGTTAAGTTAAGACTGTCGAAATAGTTTCATGAAAACCCAGCTGGTATCCAATTTGGACATGCCTGTGGTTGTTTTTCGTCATCCGGTAATGTTGTGGATTTCAATTATTGATACCTTGATCATTCACTTTTGACAGATTGGGTGACAAAATCGTATTTCTTGAAACGCACAGGCCTGTAAAAGATGTTGAAAATGATTTTGATTGTTTAATAAAAATACTCGTAGTACGCTTGCCAATGAATCTTTGACCTAGGTTTCATTATTTTTTATGTTGACTATGCATATAATATAAATTCTGAAGTAATTTACCACTTGTTTTAATTAGGTTTTCAGTTTATAATTTTAAAGGTGACGTAATCAAAACTCGTGCCGTAATAAATATTAGCGCTTTTGAATGAGACCATTAACATGTTAATTATTGTAAATATAATCAGTATTGGTCGAATTGTCTGCTGCAATGGTAATTAATTCGACATGGCGCAATGTTTACATAGGCCACTTCGTTAAGGACAGACTATAATAATGCTTTACGTTGCCAACACGTTGCGAGCCTACTATAGAAAAAAAAAGGTAATCGATACATGTGTTGTTGTGTGTGTCCGTTTTCGAAAGCTATCGGAATCTAATAAATTAATCGTTTGACCCGAAATCGATAACTTCGCTTAACTAAACACCTACAAGGCGTGCAGAAACATGTATTAGTTAGTGAAAGTGAACTACAACCAAATTCGTTTAACGTAAGTAGTGTTTGCACGTATTCACGCCCACACAATGGACCTGCCTCTACGTGTTAACTATAAATAGACAAACAATATTTGGCTCTTACCATATAAAATGTGAGAAAAAAATCTAGGCTCAGTTTTAACGTGAGGTGTGAACTAATATTGCATAATGTGATGTTTACAGTAAGAAATGGTATTTGAAGTGAGTATTCACAAAGTTTGTAGATAGTTTCAAATCTTATTGTCCATTTCGTAGTAGGTAAAGAGTTTAGAAATGATCTCAATTTTCAAATCAATCGCATTAAATTCGATGCCAATAATCTACCAGATTGATGTAAGGAGGACGAATTTTACGAGAAAGCGTGGCTCGTATCAACGTTATTAGATTTTCTAAATGCGTTGCCCAAATGGCATGAAATTGCTCGGTCGGTTATCAATCCTCACAATACTATGTTACTCTCGTTTTCTTTGGTATGTTAACAAAAAGTGAGAAAAAACATCACCGTCTGGCAGCCGAACCGGTTGTGTTAGCAACGTAACATCGGATTCAGGAATAAAAAAAGAAACATTTCATTTCGGAATTGTGCAACATCGATTATGCGTTTTGCGTTTAAAATAAATGATCGCCTCTTTATTGGATACCTGTTTTTTGACGTTGATGCATTAAGCCGATTTCAGTTGAAATTAGCCGCGTTTGGGCGACACGCTATATTTGGAACTTTTTTGTCTACCGTTGGTGTTACATTATTACTAGACAGCAGTTTTACATTGTTATATTTTTTCTATCGCCGTTCCAAAGTCTACTGACTGACATAGTTTCTAAAACTGCACGTTCAGGTTCAGGTTTCAAGTAGCTGCTTTTATATGCACTAGATTCCTATTAAATGATGTATAGTGCATTCTTCCTGCAATGTTCCGGTGCGCTCTTGCAAAAAATCTCAAGCGAAGGCTTCACTATTGTTTCATTCCACGAACAGATTGACATTACAAGGTCCACGGACATCCTTTCATTTCCAAAGCCTTCGTCGCCTTGCCCTTTCATGGCACGACCTCGAATGCTGGTCAATTCGATTAATATTTTGACCTTTTTCCGTTTATATGACCTGTCCCTTTAGACGCATTGTTTGTCCGTGATAGACAGACAGTAATTTATACGACTACTTGTCTTTATTGTTTAGATTATATCGCCTGAATAAATTTAAAGCATCGATCGTAAAATATTTCGAAGAGATATTTGGACAGCCGAGCCTCGTTTGTTTTCCGGTTCATCAATTTATTGACCTTTAGCCGTGCCCCACACAGCGCTCTTCTTTGCTCTCCTATCTTTTACCGCCCATAAACATAATGACGCTAATTTTTCAAACGAACACAAAAAGGTTATTTTCCTAAAATGTGCTTAAATTAATATTCATCATCGTGCTTGTGATATAACGAATACCTGCGAAGGTTTCAAATTACAATAATATGCAAGAATCCAGTGAAATTGTTCTTTAAAAAATGGTGATTTCACCGCCTTTTTATAATTTGCATTTAATTGTCATAGGCGTGGGTAAGCGTGGAGATGTGAAAACAAAAAAACAAGGCACGATTATTTTGCATTGTATCTCTTTCAGTTTCCCAAACCACACTCCATTATTTCGTTTGCGTATATTCTTCTTAGTGCTTGTATCATAGTCTTGTCGTCATTAACCTATTGACTTATATAATTCCTGCTAGTATCAAAACTTACAAGCAATGTTTTTGGAGTACGATTTTCAAGACCAGCAGCTTCTGTAGCAGTAAACACGCGAACACCAATGTATGTTTCAAAAAACTTATCACCAGCTGACATTCGATACCATTTCGATTGATCAATTGTAGCACATAATTTTGCAACGTTTGTTTCGTAAATTTCATTACACCAAATAATTATTCGTATCGGTTGACTTATTTGATTGTTATCAGCGTAATGCCCCGTGCCGACTATTTGCTGTTTTACTAGTATGTGTTATAATGGCATGCAAATTATTCTGTGTTGACCAGTGCAGCGTGTCCACAAATGTTGCCACTAATTCGACGAAGACCTATTTTCCTGAATACTGTTTTGATTTACTATTGTGATTTATTAGCGTTCGGTGTGAATGGTGTTTTTGTTTGCTTCTATTTAAAACAGAGTTAATTGAGCTATGTTGTGTTTAATTGTCAGCAATCAATACGTTTAGAATTGTAAATATTTGTATTGTGCGCTCGGAAGATGTAGTCAGTTTCAAGTTTTCACTGAGTGCAAATAGGCACTTAGTATTGAATTATCTATTACATTTTATCTTTTTTTTTTTTAATTATCAAACCTTCCATTGGTCTCAAAGTAAAATAAAGTTGTCGCATTTCCAGTTCGTTCGCTATAGACATGCTAAAGTGAGTAGTGCAATGTGACAGTTTCTGAGGAGTTTCAACAAAACACAACAATGTGCAGCAAGGAACAAATCAACCATGTGCTCAGTAAGATCAATGTGGTAAGTTTTACATACATAAGGTTTTTACTACTAATAGTTTTAGATTTTTAGGTATGGGTGTGGGTGGAAAGATTTGAACTATGGAACGCGAAGTATCGGTTTGTGACCACACTCCAAATATCGGTTTGTGATCATCAAATCAATTGTTTGGTTTACTTTCAATATCATCAAGAAATATAGCTACATTATTAAAACAAGCCTAACGGTTATTAAACGCTTAATTAATTTTGAATACAGGCTTTAATCAGTGTTAATGTTTAAATTAAATCTGAATTTCAATTATTATTTGACTGACATGATTACCGTAACATTATTAACCTTTTAGAACAGTTACAACAAATTAACGATTATGTTCGACTAATCTCAGTTTAATATGAAACAGTAATTGGTTACAATTTGACAATAATTAGATTTAAACGAAGGTTGGTGCCAAGGTTGGTCTTGGTGTTGGCTGTCCAACCCACGTAGATACAATTACTATGGATGATCAGGGAAGGAAAATGTACCATTGACATTGGCCTATAAATGTCAATGGCTTTAAAAATGGTTGCAAACGAAGCGTGAATAATTAACAAGCGTATTGTACTGCAGCCTGCAATGCGGTGCCGATGGAGGTGAAACCACGCCTGCAGTTCAGAATTTTATAGTTGTATCGCATGTTGCTTTGAAATAGCTTTAGCTTTAGGTGTTAGCGTAATAATGTAGTTTGAATTAACTGTGATTTATTTATGCGAACTTATTCGAGGAATTGTTCACTTTCTAATATTAGCTAATGGTTCGCTATTCCGTTAAGCATTTATCAATATAATTTTTACTATAGACAGCAAACAAAGAATGATAAGGTGAAACTAAATGTACCTGTTAGTAGTGTAGGAACCATTTGCCTAGGTAAAAAAGCCTGTGCATCGATTACCTGAATTATTAATGGCGCTCTAAAAGTCACTCTATCATCCTGAAAACATATGAATAATAGAAATGCCATACATAAGGACTCAAGCAGCTTTTAGAATCTATTTAGATGGTCCTTTTCCCCTTACAATGATTCCCAACAGCTATTTTAGAAATTTTGACAAAAGCATGAAGTGTAAACCATGCCTTACGACTTGGCAATTCAAAGTACCTGAACGACTGTGCAATGCGAATATGAGTATCCATAAATAATCGGCCGATTTGACTGGGTGTCTGTACACTAATATGTTTAGACGCTCCATTATTCCATTTGTTCTGCTATATCTAACATTATGTGTAACAGACATGGCATCATGGTATATTGCATTATCTGCCTTGTATATCTCTCTTAGCCCTAAGTCATCGACCATTATGAATATGTATGCATCAGAGATATGTTGTGCATATTCAGGTTGCATTTGAGTTAGTTTGTGTGTATGTGTATGCAATGATGAATGCTTCGCTGCTTACGGACGGACCCAACTGAGCGTGTCAAATTGAATATTGTAGTCAAGATTATAAAGATAATCCACTGCTCCTATTTAGCATTAGACTTTTATGACACTTGGTCCTTCGTTAATTGTAGCTTTACAAATACGATTTCCAATTCTGTTGCATAAAATACATTGTTCTTAACTGTCTTGCAAAGTGCTAATTTCTTATCAGTAGTAACACGAACATGAAAATATGCATCCAGTTCACGAATGCGAGTTGTTTGTTTCTTTTATTTAAATACTTTTGGTCCTTTGGTACATGTTTGTTACAATCGTGCTCTAAGTATTGACAGGTGATTTTAATTGAACTCCTTAATTAGCCTTCGCCATTCAATCACGATCGTGGTGTTTCAATAGCTTTGTTTTTTTACATACCTCCATAACATTTGAATCGATTTGGCGTTGCAGTAACGGCCTTTCCCAATATTCTGCCTATGGCTTGTTTTGCTTACCAGAGATAGGAATTTAACAGTATTTGTATGGGGCTTCAGAAATCTATCTCTGGTTAGCAAAACAACAGATAAATATTGCTGAGGGCCGTTAAGGATTATTATTAAATAATTTATTTTAATGTAGATATCGATTGAAGAGTTTTGGTTCTAATTGAATATGAATTGTATTGCGGTAATGACGAAGGTTGCAGTAGTTTTATACATTTTAATATGAGCAGTGATAGTAAATTGACATTGGTTTCGGTAGAGCCTTCTAGAGCTAACGGCCCGAACATCCGATGATCCGTATTCTGACTATGATTTTGAAAGTTTTTGCGGTTATTTTGCAAGGTCTGAAGATGAATAAAGACACCTTTCGAAGACTTTATTGGTATCGTATAATAAAGTAATTATCGACTGAAGTGTGCCACACTGATAAATGCCGTTCACCTTACAATTCACAAGAATGTTTCAACGTTAAGTACTTAAAGGAAAATGGATACGTTTTACTTTTCCAAATGACGTTTTAGGAATTGTTATGTTATGATAGGTGATAAACTGAGATAACATGACGCCTCTGTTTTGTAAGATAAAGCTTGGATGTTGAACAGATGATCGATAACCTTATCACATACATAGTATTTTTAGAAACTGACATGATTATCGAATAATATAATGCAAAATTCAAGTACCGAATTTTTTTCAGCGCAGAAGAAATAATGTAAGCAAAAATAATTTGTTGTAAATTAGATAATGATGGGAAGGAAACTTTTAGGCAAGTCTAACTGCAGTTTACCCGATACCTATCTATTAAATGGAAATCGAACCGGAAAAACGAACAGACAATGCGGGTAACGGCACCACCATGCGCAGATATAGCCCACAATTATTTATTGCTTTTGCAACTAACTGTAGTTTGTAATAATGAGGCTTCGAGTAGGTCCCTCTACTGTAATAGCTAATTAATGGTATCGTATTGGCAAGATAACAATTAGCTTAGCCTATTCTAATACTTGCTAATTGTTGCAATATTTTTTTACGTGTTTTTGTAAAACACTAGTACTCAGCTGAATCCGGTTAGACCCGAAGCCCACCTCAACATAGTTGGGAAAAGGCTTGGAATATGGGGTTTTTGTTGCTTTCGTCAGCATGGAGTATCGAGTGCGGATATTAGGACCAAAAAATCATTGATACAATATTCACTGACAATAAATCAATGCTTCTCCAAGTACCTAATCATGGTACTAAGTAACCACATAAGACAGCATTATGATAAATTCATAAGTTTAATACGAAGACATAAGAAGAATATGGCCGTGTAAAGACGAACATACCCTACTGGACATATAGAACACTTTGTATGAGCACCAACGTTATGATGTAAAGGAATAACTGGAGTAGAAAAACAATTGCGCTACGGAAACCTATGGTATATTACGTAATGCGTAATTGTGCTATGAATGAGGTCGCTAGATATGCAGCCTCATTTCCATTCCGTTGAAGAAGTTCTTCGTTATGTAGACTGTACAGATAGTTGTGGAAAATGAGTTCCGAATATATCTACTTGACGTTGGGTATCAACTTTGCCTGCCTACATTATGCACCTGTCACTTTTCTTTCTTCTGCTTTCATATACACTGTATATTACATAAGTACGACGATAATGCTTGAAAACGTACCTTTAATTATATAATGATGTACTGCAAAATGTATGTATTTTAACGCTTTTTACTCACAATAGGGTGGATAGAATTTTAAGTCGTTTTTATCTTAAATTACATCAGTTATGCTTATTAAGCACATCTAAGTAAGTCGTTCAGTTGTTCGTCATTACAAAATGGATTATAGGTATTTGTGAGTAGTCTAATTTTATGCTTCGTTGGTAAACTCGAGTTCGAAAAGTCTTGTCTTTGTTTACTTATTATTTCTGTCTTCAGACATCGTATTAAGGATTCGAAGAATACTATAAAGTATTTTTGACTAGGCACAGCACTGTATAGACTGTCATATTATAAAGTTTCCAAAGTTAAATGAAACCTAAGGCAATCAATCTTTGGGCTTATTTCTGAAACGATAGTGGGTGAACTAAATCCGATCCCTTTTCAATTCATAAATCAACGCCCACGATCTAAATTTGAGGTTAAACGCAGTCAAATTGTATTAATAGTAGATATTAATACAATTTGACTGCGTTTAACCTGAAATATAAATTATGTACTGCTTTAGGCTGCTTATAAAATATTGCTTAGATAACATCGATATGGGTCGTTCATAGTCAAAATATTGTTCAACTTGGCAATGAGATTCTAGGAGATTGCGTTAAATGTTTAGATAGTTAAGCGATAGTACTGATAAGAATGTATATTGTGCTGTGTCACAAAAGAGGTTATGGTCAGAAGGTTTATTAATTTTTCTTTCTCGGGTATTTTCTTGGAAAACGACGGAATTATCGTAGTGACCTGCGGAAAGGGTTTCATCATATTGAGATGATGTAACCAATTTTCATACCAATTACTTTTGGATTCTGGGACCAATTTCTGTACAGTTTCAATTTAAATAAAATTACTTCAATAAATCTATATCTTAAACATGCATGTCATGTAGCAGCATTGAGCATTTAATAAAGTGGAACCTCTTATTACTATCTTATGTGCGGTGCCTCTATTATTCGGCCTAATAGGTGTAATTAATAATAAGTAGGTATACATTGTAAAGTATTGTGTAATTATAACTTTGTACACGAGTTCTGTTACTAATTTAGTAAGTGAACTTGTCTTTTGACTTTACTAGTTAATTATTTAGTAGCTTCATTTCAGATTTTTTATCTTGCTATTGATATTTTGATATGACATGAAGCTGATGATGCTTTTATCAATGCCTCCTCTGATGATTCCAATCTGAATTGCATGAAATATCAAGTAGGAAAATTCTGCATATTTATCCACTCACGGACTTCTATAGTGTTCATTTTACCTTGAATAATATTTAACAACTTGTGATGGTATTGTTTCCACAAGTCTACATTGTAAGCTTTTGTACAAGTACCGAAATGTCTCCACAAACTGTAGGCGATTCTCTACATAAGGCGAATAAGGGAGCGTGATTTTACCTAATGTGTAGGCGTTTATATTATAAATACGTCATGATCTAGTACTAAGGTTGCCCGCAGTTCTAATATAGCTGTTTATTTCCGAATAACCTTTCCAATAACGCCTGATCATAAATTCATATTACATCCTTATCCGGAGAGCTCTAAAGTTATTGCAATTATCAATTATTATAGTTTATAGCCACGATTTTGAATATTCATGTCTTTAATAGAACCTCTTTATCTATCATTAAAGATTCATATTTAATAATTTTAGGCACCGATTTACTTAGCGGAACAGAGAACCAATGAACACGCTTCATAAAAATAGTCCAAGTCATGCTAAATGATCACTTCACACCTCCACCAATAGTTTAAAGTTATACAATCTATAAGAAACTATAACCACAAAACCGCTAAGAATGCTACCAGTCTAAGACTAATAAGGGCACGTGACACCTACTCTTTTATAACCAACGTAATGATTGATGTGTCGTGAACCAACAGCTGTTTGGTTCACCAACAGTCACGAATATACGACATTTACGGCATACCGAAATGTATGGTAATTATACATCTTGTCAAACGCATGGTTATGAAGTCATTTACAGACCTTTGTTCTGTTTGGTCCTTGTTCAAACTTTGGAGTGGTCCTTTGACTTGGCATTATTCTTAACAAATATATTTAAATAAAGATCATGTTACGTAGCTAAGGCTTACAACATCTTTGCCGCATTCTGCAAAAATAATTTATTGATACTTATAATTACGTTATTGCATCACATTTCATTTTAAAATATTATTATGACCAAGATCGAACTGATAATTAGCTAGTGATTCGTATCAGGCCGGATCCGGAACCGTTCCAGTTACTAATGCATCTGTGGTGACCTCTTTACAATAATGTTTGGTGCTCCAGGAATTGGTATCAGGAATTCCGGACTAGTTTCCAGATGAATTCCGTTGCTTCATGTCATCTAGCTTTATTGCGATGCGATATTATATGAAGCGTTTATTTATTTAGATTTTGTCATGGTAAAAGGCATGTAATTAAATGAAACATAGACAGCAAAGTCTGTGTTAAGAATGAATGTAGAGGAATGGAGAGGGAGAGGAAGAAAAGATGGAACGCTTGAAAGATGAAATTAATAAGAAGGTAGTGAGCGTTAAGATGACGAAGGATAGAGAGGAATGGAAGCGGAAAATATATTATGTCGACCACAAAGAAAATTATGAACAGGGCAGGAAGAAGAAAGATAGAGCTCCTTTCTTTTTAAAAGGATAAATTTGCAAGTAATGTTCGTATCAATAATAGAGACATTAATAATTACAAAGAACATGCCAAACATAAACCATTGCAGACTATAGTTTGGCCAAAATGATTGATGTGTCGTGTTTAATCGACGGTTTGCTACCAAACTGTCACGAGCGACCTTTGTGGTCGTTTGTCGCGCATACCGAACGATAATTATACTTTCTTGTGCCTGTAATTATATTGCTGTAGTTAGCGTGTTTTGTTTCGCTTAGTGATTAAGATGCTTTGAGTTCTGGTTGAAGGTATTTTGCCTTCTTGCTTATAAAAGGCATCTTGAATTATTGTTCAATGTAAATGATGCTGTTTTTAGCTTTTAAAGCAGAACAGCAAATATTTTCTTTAGCTAAAGGATACATATCGGATTGTAATTATAAGACACTTAACTTGACTTCAAAGATTTTAACCACTTAGAAAAAATAAAAAGCAAATTACCAACAATAAGAAGTTTCCAAGCTCAATATCAGTAACCAAATAAATTAGCATTATTAATAAGCCGTGTGGTTGATTATGTAGTTTTCCCAGTCCGGTAACCATGCAACGTAAAGAAAGTGAGCATGTAACACATGATTAATGATTCACCTAAGTAGAACATTAATTTCCCTTTTGTTACTCATCCAGTTGTTTATAAGTGTATGCTTTTTGGGTTGTATTTATCAACAGGTTCGACTTTTTAAACTTTGATGCAAATATTTGGGTCTTCTGTGTTTTTTTGCTATTTAATACCTAATATGTATTGCTGTCATAGCGCTGCACTTTTGCTTTTTCTGGCAGTGTTTGTGGTATGTTTAAGTTTTACATCTGTATTAATTTATAACAAAAACAAACTTACATTTAAACTATTTTTTTCTAATGCGGCTAAATATACCTACGTATGCGCTTGCGCAGTCGTGCGCGACGCAACGCAACAATCGAGAGTGACGCGACGCACCGCGTTCCACTCAAATGTAGACTTCTCAGGAATAGTTTCATTGCTTCCGTATGTTTATGCTCGGAAATTAAAATAACTGACATAACTTCTATAACTGCCTCCTGTTTTCTTGGAACGCTTACGCAAAGCAGTGCTGCACCTAGACTAGTTGGCTTGTTAGGCTGGCGATTATACTTGTGAAGTGCAACCGTTTGTTACACTTCCAGCCGGAAGAAAGGACCAGAATAAAAATAATGGTCCTTTGTGTCGAACTCGTCAACAAATGGTGTTTTTATTTTAGTCCATGTTGACATGACACTGTGAACTATAGCTTACCACAATGTAAATCTGCACTTGTTCCCTTATTGAACTTCTCACGCAAATTACCCATAACAATATTCAGATCCATTCATACCATACACGGCGCGTGCGATTTGTTGCAAAGAATTCGCTCACACATCGGGTATCTCCATTCTTGTCGACAGTCCATTGTGATGTCAACAGCCAAGTATTATCTGGTCAATCGATCTTATCTGCCGTTCAGTGATCGACGGATCGATATTAGTCACCCGCTATTGTCTTGCTATGCTCGAGTTTTAAAACGGTAGATGATGTTATGATATTGTTTCTAAAGGCCAAAAGTGTATAGTAACGATGAGTACATTTTGATTTGTTTTGGATTATATTCTAATAGTATGTGTCAGATGAGTTTAGATTTAGTACGGTTAGGTAGCTTGCCTATAGGATCTATTTTCATATCGACATGTTTCGTATAGGACCAATGTAGCCCAACAAGACCAATATTTCTGTGAATGCCGTTGATGCCATATCTTAGGCCATATCCTATTGTCCCTAATAAATGATGTCTTGCTATTTTAATTAAATAAACTTTAATCATCACTTTGTTGGCTAACTGAGTATGCAATATTCTGGCATTGAAGTTTAAAGCTTCTTGTTAAGGATTTTATAATGCCATTAGAATCTAGCCAGCGGCACTCCCTTTCTGTGACTCCGTTAGACTGCTCAGTTGAAATAAAAGACTTAAAGGTTACATGCCTTACTGTTGAACAAGTCATAGAATAAACATTTATTCATTCATTCAGGCGAACATATAAAGAAATCATATATTATTATGTATTTATACATCTGCCAGTGTTGGGAAAAATAAAGCATTTAAGCATTGTTTAATCTCTTTATGTGATCGAATAGCAGTCAGACTGCAGTTTTCATAAAACAGCTTCCGCGACATTGAATGTCTTACTCATACGTACATACGTTTAAGGTAGGTCACAGTGTGTCATTTAATGCTTGATTCACTTTAAGGTTAACTTCGTTCTACTTGAGGTTAAGATAACCTTACTCATTGATTTGATTATAGGGCTAAATGAAGCGTATTCATTAATCTACATTGTTTGCTCACCGTCCTCGACTCCTCGTCCTCTACAATATATTAGAAGCTGCGTGCATTGCGACTTCCAATTATGTTATGATAAAGAGTACCTACGTCATAATCTTATTTCTTTAGTATTTTGTGGAAGTTCAAATTGTGTCAAAGGTCGTCGTATTTCCAAGTTCTCCGTCCAGAACTTTAGAATATGCGCGGTAAGTTGGGAACATAGTCCGCATCTCCAGATCGAGTAGAATATGTGAAAGCAACGGTCAAAAATTACATCCATGTAAACTTGTAGTTGCTAATGATTTTCTATTACGAGAATGTGGTTGGTTTCACGAAGCTACTACTATGATACACGGTTATGGGAAATTCATATGAGTTCTTAAACAGTTATGGACTCTGTACATTGTGTAAATGATTTATTTTTAAGTGAGCTTTGTATTATTTGAGTAAATTAATAGTTATGTTATTTGTAATGTTTCGACGATTTTCTTATGGACGAGAAAGCTTAGGAGAAAATAATGCCTTAGCATTAAACTAGTCATAGTTCACTTGACATACTTTTGAGTGTAATCGCTTTTCTAAGCAGATTTTTCTTCTTAGCGATATACTTGAATAAAATGTAAAAGAAATATTTCAGCTAGGATACATTATTCGTGGCAGCTAATCATTCTAACAATGTTCATAAAAATTATACTTTTGTGATTTCTCTCGGTTTCCATCACGGATGGAATGAAATGATTTTTTTTTTTAAGTCCTTTACCTGAACCTATACTAGCTAGGTACTACCTTTACATTATTACTTATGCTTGAAAATAAATCGTTATATAACTGCATTTACGTACGCATATAACGTCACAATTTTAATTAAAACATTCCCACCGCGGGTCCGCCGTCCAAAAATTTGACAGCTGTCACAACAGTCAAAGCCAGTACGTTTCGCAAAGGTTTTCCTGCGTTGTGACAGAGCGGCCGACGTATTGCAACCGCGTGCCACGCAGTTGGCTACAATAAGTAATTAATTCACACCGTGATTAGCCGGTGCAGTGTGCATTTACAAAATGTGTTGCTCAGTTTTGTGGCATGCGAGTGTACTGGCTTTTGGATGCAATGATACGTGCTTTGCACATTTTATTGTTAGATGGGCTAATTAGAAAGCAAGTGGTGATGTAAATTTTGAAAAAGATATTGGTCCTTTTGTAGACGGGGTGTAAAGTAGTTGTCTTTTTTATCGGTATTGAAATAGTTTATTCATTACCATGGGATAACTTAGACAAGATTGTGATAGGATGTTACGGTTTATTTGTTATCACTGCAAACGGTAATTTTGAGACTTATAGTGCTATGTCAAAAGAAATACATTTTCTTGTATATTCTGTTTTAACATTCCTTGTATTCGATGCACTTTGATTGATTTGATGCACTAGCAATTATTTATGTATAAGATAAATAAAATAGTCAATTGAAATAATACAATATTAGATTTCAAACAATGCCTGTTTTGAATTTATTTCTTATTGAATGGCGAGAAATACATAATAAGGCGAACAAATACATATAAACAAGATGTTTGACATTGTAGTACTTACAGAAGATGAAAACATCCCTCTATTAAGACCAAGAGACGTCAGTATTCCTGTACAGATGAGTTTTTCAGTTAAACTTGTATCGGTAAAAAAAATCTGTCCTTAAAACACTGGCGTGCGTGGGTGTTTGTACAAAACGAAAACTTAGAATCCCACGATTTTTATTCAGGTTATTACGACCGTAAATTATATTTCGCACATAAATCTTTTTATTTGCATCAAATGAGACGTTTTGATGCTTGTTTCTAGAATCAAAAGAGCTACAAACGTACTGATTCACATGTATTTCGTTTAGTATTCCGTGTAGAATATATATGTAGAATATGTATGTATTGTTCTCAGATATTACTATACAATTGTCGATGTTATAAATTTTGTGTAAACAATGCCTTTGGATGCCAGGGCGTCTGCCGACTGCTTCTAGGAATACTTGGCAAAGACACAGGTTTTAAAATTATTAGTTTAAGCTAATTTATGTAGGCTTTATCCTGGTTTGATAGCTGTTTGGCAAGTACTATCTTATCATGTCTGTTTTACTCAATGTCAAATCGTCCTTATAAATTTGTTGTGCCTTTCAAATACATTACTCAGTAGGTATAGCCTGCTGGGGCTGCGGGATTGTTCGAAAGAGTTACCGCGGCCTTGTTACACAAAGGGCTTCAAAAGAAACATGGTGGGTTTTAGTCAGTAAGAGTCTGAAACTCCCTCACGCACCCACAGCGGGAGAGGTCATTTGATGATTAGTGAAAAAAAAGGTTTGAATAATTTATCTTTTGACGTAAATACAGGCTTCCGCATTTAGTAATTGTTGACGTATACCAAGTTCATTCAACCCAATTGTTCACGAGATAATGTATTAAAACAGTACATAGTAATGCGTGTTTGTTGCAAAAACTTCAGCATTGCTAAGAAATAACCATTTCATGTAAACGGTCCGTGTGTGAAGGCACTTTTTGCCAACCGTTTTATGTCTCAATTCTGTATACATTGCATTTCAAGTCCATAGTGATGTGCGCAAGAGTTATTTTCCATACATATGTTGTATTGTTTTTACAAGTTATCAAATGATCCGTTATGACGCGATTTTTGGCACATTTTCGTGTGTTTTGAACGTTTTTTGGAATCATTATTTATTTTCAGAAGCAACGGTGTTTTTGTACGCGAGTAAAATTTTTGACAAAATATTAATACTAAGGAATGTTTAGGTATGCTGCGGTTGATGTAGTTTTAATTCAAGTTGCGCAAGAAATTACAAAATTGTAGGTACTGTACCTATAATTCGCTCGTTTGCGCACAAAAGGACCAGTTAAATTAAACGTTTGAATAGTTTAAAATATGATTATCTGCGTAAGAACATGTTTTCGATCGTGTACATACTTGACACGTGGGTGAAGGTTGTTGCAATTTGTCAATTGACGAGTCGAGAGGTCATACCATGTTTGTACAATTAGTTAACGTACTATATTCTGTGTTATGTAACTTTTGAGCTTTGCTCTGTCAATATGAGAGGCATAAGCTACCCACTGCCATTTAATTTGGCATAAAATAGGTATTTACTTTATCATGAGTGAGTTGTCACAAATTAGTTCGTAATGGCTGTCACATATTGATCGTTTTATTATTTTGGGACTTCATTTGACCTGCTTTGATTAAATTAGGACCATAATTATTTCTCATTGGGGCTGATTTTGTTTAACAAGATATTTTTATTGTCAAATAGAGATGTATAAACTACCGCATCGCTTAGCACTTACCTAATCATTAATCGTTCACCTAGGACAGCGTAGTTAAGGTGCAGCGATTATATGAACATTTACACTGAATGTTAAGTCTCAAGCTAATTTTACGAGTACAACCGATTTCGTAACATTAACGATTATCATGAATTCAGTATAATTGCACATGTTACGGCGTTTTCTCTAAGAATACTTCAATAGCTATTAATACAAACGACTATGTCTAAAGTCGTCAAACTTAATTAATTTCCGTGTATTTTACGAGCTATTGAAGATGTTTGATATGTCTTGGTAAAATACCTTCCTGTATGTAAATAAGAGAGTGACCTGTTTGCACCTTAATACCTCATCATCATCATCATCATCATCATCATCATCAGCCTATCGCAGTCCACTGCTGGACATAGGCCTCTCCAAGTGCACACCACTGAGATCCTTAATACCTATTGTCTTTTCATTTCTTAGGACACAATGATGAAAAGAAAGCTTGTAAGTGACAATGAATAACTTATTTAATAAGCATAAAATAACCAATTTTATTTGGAATCATCCTATTAGACACCCAAGTAGTTTCTAATTCAAACGATCTATGTAAGTATGTATTGTTTTTTGACGGATTATAATATGAAAATTAACAAAACATTACACATTGACGGACTAAAAACACATGTATGCATCATTAAAAATCTAACTTTCGATCACAGCAGACAGTAGACAAATAAAATTTAAAACACCATGCAGATTCGTGAATCGTCATGCCCATAATTGCTAGCGTGTATTTGAAATATCTCCATTAGGCTGCTCGCCCACGACCGATAAATCGGACCGATTTTTTGTAGGAGCAAAATAGAATACACAATAATGCATGTCTTACAAAAGTCGGTACCTAATCCTAGTCAGAACGTCCTACAAAAAATTGGTCTGATTTATCTGTCCTACAAAAAGTCAGACGTGGGTGGGCAGCCTTAAAGCTTTTGCTGTATAGTGTCTTACGGTTTGTTTGTAGGCAAATTGGTCAAGTGACTGCTGTCTATACTTGTCTTGAAGTTTTATTGGCCATGCATCTTTTGCGGTCAGGTCTTAACCTTGCGTCTGCGCAAGTTCAGCTTTGAAAGTTGAAGTGATTGTCTTTCTCCAGTCTTTTGTTAGTTTTAATGTGCTTTTGTCTTTCATTATTTCTTATGATAAGTGTGATTGGTAATTCGTTTTAATTTACTTGCTGAGTTTTACTTTTATGAGCATTTTCATGTATGGTTTCAAAAACTTTCGATTTCTCTTTACATTTGTAAATTATTTAAGGGTATGGTTAAGTAATCATGAAAATACGTGTGTATAACTTTGAACATCAAGGTGATAAAGATAAAAGAGTAGTGACCTTAAAGCTAAACACTACAACCTATACATAAAGAAACAATATAATAAAAGCCTGAAAGAAATTCCTCAATGAGATCATAGCAGACATTCTGAATTGCATTGATGTCATAGTTCAATAGTCAATACTCGAACCGGTTGAGTCACGGCGAGTTGAAACTGCGCAAACCAGGTTTCATGGAGATATCAGGAGAAATGAACACGAGAAAATAAAGAAATTTCCAGAAAACGATCAACCATGCTTATCAAGGCGATAATTGTACATAAAATATAATAAAGAGGAAACATTTTTGTTTGTTTGTACCCTAAAGGCTCTGAAACTACTGAATCGATATGGAAAATTCTTTCATAATTGGAAAGCTACGCTCTTCCCTAGTAACATAGGTTATATTTTATCCTATTACGGGCAGAAGTCCCCGCGGGTGAAACCGTGGGCAAAGGCTAGTTATACATTTTTGTGAGTACTGTTTGTAATTAGACTAGTCGTGGTTTTGCAAGACGTATTGCTAAGCAAAAGGAAAGAGCAACGGATTTTTACAATCTGTTCATCTAATTAGTACAAGACTGTTTTGTAATTTGATCAGTGAACTGAACATTGACGATGTTATGTATGCTTGCCCACAATAGGTATCTGTCAAGTTAAAAAAATGATGCGGACAAAAAGACCAATCACTTTCTGAGATGGACAGCAAACAATTACGGGCATCATATCAGTGTACTGGTTTAACACTAATTACATAATAAATAATTGAAGTTCCCACTATTTACTAGTGATGTAACATGTTCTATCGATGCTAGATCCGGCTTCTGGTTCCGATCTGTTCATACGTAACTCGATAGTGTACTATAACTCTATTGGATGGGCGTGTTGTAACTCAACAAATGATTTGAAGTATCGATATTGATTATTTAATAGTCGATTAGTTGAGATTTATTGGGTTGCCATAAATAAACAGTTGTTTTCAAGATTGTTTATTGGAATATTTCGGCTTAACTTAAATTAGGACAACTGTTTATGTATAAGGTAACAAGTTATTCCCATTTATAGCTCTATTCTGCAATTCTAGTGGAATGGTACTAGTATTCAGTTTAAGCTCAGTCTTTTGCATATGAAACGTGAATTATGGTCGGCAATGCAGTAATGTTCGCCAAAAGATTCAAAGCCAAATTGGCACATCACTTTATTCAAGACCCCATTCAAGCTGGTATATGTATTTATGCTTCTTACTTTGGTTAGAAATTATTGCTATTGACGTAAAATGTATTAGGCTTTTAGCAACAATTTTGAGTACATAATTGATTAATTTCTTGTTTATTAATCACCTTTGACCTAAACATACTGTATTGTAATGCAAAGTTTTTTTTTGTCGGTAGGGACATTTTCTCATTATTCATAAGTTAAATTTTCTATTCATCACCAGCGACAATATCATCTACTTTTTATATTTCTCGTATATCTAAACTAGGTCCATTCTCATACATTTACGTACAAATTGGTCAATACAGCACTTTTATTATTGTAGTTTCGAGTTCACGTGCGCCGCCATCAATTATTCAGGCTCGGTGGCATCGTTCGCTTCAATAAGGGCATCTCGATATGTTGTAGAATTCACAATATATTGCTTGTTTACTTTTTGTTCTGTTGCACTATTTAGATCACGGATCTTTCGTCTTACTTTTCTTTCTTCATTTACCAACACAGATGAGAAATTTTCCTTTGTATTTTTATGTTCTTTGGTTATCTACTAATATTCTATGAGTCCTCTGTTATGAACATGCTGTCTTATTAATCCATCTCTCATCACAAAATCAATATTATATGATTTTGTTCTATGAGAAAGTCAAACGATGACAAAAATAGGTCTGGCTACTTACTAAGATGATAAATACATTATAAAAACACACTTAGGTCCAATAACATTTCATAAACTCGTTTAAACATTGATTGAAGCGAAAGCTGCGATCATTATCTTACATAATGACATAGGTAATAAGGAAACTGCAAATTTGTAATGCCTAGATCATTAATACTGATGTAATGTAACTATAGAATAATCGCAAGTTAGTGATCACTCTGAAATACGTTAGTGTTTGAAGAGGTTTATGATTCATAAAAAGTTAATTCTAGTAATAAATCTGGCACGGAATTGCGTGGCCAGTTTATTGAAAAAGAAGTAATTAAAACAGTGCCGCTGGTAAATTAGGTAAATTGCCGACATTCATGCATTTATTTTGAATTTTGTTATGGTATCGTGGAATCTCGAGAATTTTCTTCATCGTTGTCCCTAATTACAAAGGGCCAAAGATCACCAAACGTCATATTAGCGATTGTCGAACTACACCAAGTAGGTACCCAATGATTGATGATGTACTAATTTACTAATAATGCATCAAAACGGTTTTTGTTCGTAATTACTTTATGCTAATGACGAAGATGTCAAGGATTTGAAGAGAACTTAATTTAATCTGTATAACTGAGATCAGACAAATTATGATCACGTGTAGGTAATTCAAAATAATAATTCGCATTCTTGGTTATCCCAAAATTGTGTGGTGGTTACATTTTTGTTTGTTAATTTATTAACAAGCTGCCCCACTTTATGAAGCTCAGTTTCTTTATTTGACTGATCCTCTGGTTCTACTGTGTTTCTAGTATATTCGTGGACTTTCATTTAGGCAAGGCCTGATGTTTTTGCTGATGTTTGGAAAGCAAATTCAGATACATCTTCTTTGGAGGCTATGTTAGAGTATGGCTTGTTTGTTAGTTTGTTCTTTGTGAAATGTCGCGGGAGCGCTGAGTAAACGTTCTAAATCAACAATCTTGTTTACAATCACGGTTTAGTCAGTGCTCTCTGTAATGATAAAGCATTTGTTTTAGTGGTCATTGTCGTAGTAAAATATGATTTTATCTTCCAACGAATCATATGGTCTACACTTACTGTATTGTGGCCATATTTCATATTAATAATCACAGTTAATTTCCAAATGTAAGCTGGTTTGCATTATATTCTAAACGCCGTGTACGTACAATAGGTCACCAGCATTTCTACCTGTGATTTCTACTAACATGAAATCTTTGAAGAGAAATGTGTCAAACGCTTTCAAATACAACCAGTCACAATCATTCAAGTTCCTACTTGGAGCTTACGACCTGTGCAATAAAATTGGACGTTACTTATGTGAAACAGTTGTACACAATGGAAAATCGAGGATGAGTAAAATCTGACTAGAATATTTATCTCAACGTCTTTAACGTTTGAAATTTTAAGACAAAAAGTATCTTGAACTTGACAAAAGAAAGTTACGAAATTAAATCTGCACGAAAGCGTTCACATTACTCATAAAATAACAACGACCTTTGAATGAAATATAGATAAATATAGTCGCTTCTTGTAAAGCACTGGTACTCAGCTGAATCCGGTTAGACTGGAAGCCGACCCCAACATGATTGGGAAAAGGGTCGGGAGATGATGATGATTTGAATGAAATATAGGTAAGCAGGAACTAAAAGCAGTTAACAAGAAACATAAACTTAACATTGTAAGTTAAATAAAAGCTTGTTACTTCACCACCAGACGCACCACACCACTTGTTACCAGTTACTCCTTTGATCACTCCGCATTGAATTCCTATAGGCCTCACACGAACATTTTAGGCATCAAATTCACTTTCACCACATCCTAGTGTGTCACTCACCCATCGCTCCTACGTGATTCCCATAGCAACCGTGTCCTCCTGACACACTACACTTGACGAAAGTACCTGTTACACTTTCAGCATTTATATTGTCTTGTGTGGAAACTAATGCATCACATTTTTGTCTTAGCTTGTTGTTCTTGGATTTGGCAAAGGCTTTCGACACGCCTTTGTTATACTGTGGTGAAAGATGTTCTAAACATTTATTGCAAGGTTATTCTTGATGTTTGCTGCTATGATCTCTGGTTGATCTTTCTTTGATTACTGTAATCTTTTGTTTGATGTTATTTGTAAGATTTTGTTCTGTATGTGCATGGGTTATTCATTTGCAGGAAAAGTGTTAAAATGTGCCTGAATTGTACATTGATGATAACCTAAAATATTTTTACTGTAAAAAGCAAATTAAACGGTGTCGCCAATTACCCGGCTATTAAGCATCACTACCTACATACAACCGCGAAATTATTCATCATGCAACTGAACAGTTATTCACAAGACACACGCATATCGTAGACACTGCAAACTGGCAGAACATCGAAACATCACATTCGGTTATCATACCTTTATGATCAATTCGCAACAGTTCACTAAATGCCGTACAAAAGTTCAACGGAACAATAGCTCAGGTTGGTGTCGAAACCAACGCTAAACTAAATCATGATGGGTGTGCATAAATTACTAACGCTAGATAAGATGGCTGTCAGCAAGTAATTAAATAGATTAAAACTCGTAATATTGGAATGCTCTTGTATTCTAACCTGAGTGAATTCGTGAAGCTGATAAATAATCCGAAGGTAGCTTTATCTAATGCTAAGTGGGTTGGTCAGGAATATTTATTCTAATATCTTTCAGACTGACACATAAAGGATACGGGTTGACCTTATATCTACGAATGTTTGTCTATCCTCTGACAGTAATTTTTATCTCGGCAAGCAATAAACCGACCAAGATCAGAGATTGGATAGTCATGTCATGTCAATTGATTAAAATCTATCACAGTTAAGGTTTGTAGATTGTGATTTTGTGATTCTTCATAACAAAGAACAAATTAGAAAACAAGGAAGTGATAATACCAGATATACAGATTCATAGAATCTAGTATTGCAAGTTTTAGTTGAAGGTAGAATTTCAGCTTTCTGTGCAACTTGCGTGGGATTAGTGCATAATTCTCACATTATATTATATGACCGTTACATTTAGCTACAAAGTCTATCGAATTGATTTTCTGAGAACAAATGTAAACGCTGAATAGATTTTGTATCCATTGCCACATATTGTTCTCTAATCACATTAAATAAATTGAAATACGTAGACATTACGATAAAATTAAATGTCGCAAGCTGTTTCAGAGGCTTTAAATGTCGGCGTGCGATGGACTTTGTAATTTCTTTGGTTGTATTTGTGTGACTTACATTTTATTTATATGTTTATTTTGCAGATAATGAATGTTTGTTCGATATACATGTAATTATCTTACTAATATCAATACATATTGATTTGCCATTACAAGTCCATCGTCTGTTGCTTTCACTTATTTATGAATTTGAAGTAGTTGTCGTCGTCTATATAAATGATTGCCAAAATTATAACCGAATCCTTTATCTTCAACTGTACTCCGTGTGTTTTGATTACCTAGAGGTTCTTCTTCATATGTTCCACGATCATTTTTCATATCTTCTTTAAATGCTTTGTACCTGTCTCTATTTCGATATGCGGCAATGATGAACAAACGAGGTCTCTGGTTGCTGCGACCTTTATCAAGCCATCCTTCACTGACTTAATTGACGTTAGATGGGTTTTGTTTTCATAATTTACTTTCTGTCACTCGTCTTCTCGTTGCCTGTGACATTTCAGTACCATTGTCTAATTGAGCACATTCAACATTTCGTTTATAAACAATATTTTGTTTTCTTGGTATCATCATCTGTCAAATAGTGAATGGGTGATCAAAGTGAGCGTTACGCAAAGTTATTAATTTTTAAAAGGCCTTATTAACAATATTATGCAATATATAAGTGATGTTATGTTGTATACTTAATGCATCTTAATTGGTTTTACTTGACCGATAAATTAGATGTTACAACTTATGATGTTAATTACTTGGTAATTGATTGATTGGTAATTAAGGCAACGAAAAATATTTTCATAATGATGATGATATGATGTCCTCCTAGCCGATTATCGGCTACGGCGGCTGTTCTCATGTAAGGAGATTAGCCAACTACGCAGGACATATTATAATGCACGAGCATTTGCGCAGACACAAGTGCACTCACTATTCCTTAACTCTCATAGTCCGATGGGACGGTAATCCGACACGACCGGAGAGAGATCAGGCGCAGGACCGACATTTACGTGCTCTCCGATGCACGGGTGTATCAATCACCAGCTTCCAGGCTCCGGGCTGCTTTGTGAAAGTCTTCTAAAACCCACAAAGCGATTTCGGCCCGACTCGGGAATCGAACCCGAGACCTCGTGCTCAGCAGCCGCACTTGCGACAGCTAGACCGTATGATTATTTTACATAGAATAGCATCTATGTAAAATAATCATACGAAACTTAAAAGTTTATCAATGTAGATAGGGGTATATGTACATAGTTAGCGTAACATTACAAATCATAACAGTTAGGTACTTATTGGTCTTCCACCTTTCTTTCCTTTGAAGGCCTTTGTTTACCAACTCTGTCTGAAACCGTTTTTCTAGTTTTAAATTAGGTTCCTATTAGTCTACAGTTTCATTTCATACCTCTCCACTTCTGTCAACAAAACCGAACTTCAAAAGTTTTCGCCTACGCAATTTTCATCCATAAATATTTATACATCGATTATAATGGCGACGATTTGAACTAGTTTCTACTTTTTAACATAAGAATTCCCATTCGCCGTAACAGACATGTTACCTATTCCGATCGGTTGCGTCAGACCATCAGTCGGAAGAAAGTCGTTTGACATAAACGTTTTCGCTTTTCCATCACTTGGCTCATGTAGTAGCGAGCAGAAATATTGAGTCACTGCTATTACTTAACGGACTGTCCCAATATTCAATCTATCTGTTCATTTGCTTACTGGAGATAGGAATTTGACATTGCTTGGTCAAAATTGACAAATGTAAAAACAACAGAATATTGGTAACGGCTTCTAGTTGTTTGTGTGGGATAAAAGTCATCATCATCATCCTCCGAGCCTTTTCCCAACTATGTTGGGGTCGGCTTCCTATCTAACCGGATTCAGCTGAGTACCAGTGCTTTACAAGAAGCGACTGCAAAAGTAAAGGTGTTTAATATGGCAGTAGTTTGGGGTCAAGTAATACCTTTTGTTATAAAAATACAGGTAGGTATTATTATTTTAATAGCTACCAAGCAATATGTCTGGAGCTCTTACAAAGCATTTTAAGTGCATATTTCTACGATAATGGTCTTCTCTGATCGTGATTGTGGTAGATTCTGAAATAGTGTGCAAAATATCTTGAATGCAAGTGGATGTGTTATTGTGAGTTGCGTCAATTTGTTGCTGGTTGCGAAAAGTTATTTACAGATTTATTGCTATATTCAGATGGAAAATCAGCTTTTATTTTGTTTCTTTTAGTTATAGTATGTATGTAATAGACTAGAATAGAATAGTACTCTGTAGTTATTCAATGGTTAGTAACGATTCATAAAAAAGTAAATGTTATCAAAGTAGGCATGCTATCGCCCAGCTTATTTTCTTATGTAAGTTTTTTGTACGTGACTGTTTGTTTCCTGAATAAAATAAAATAAAACATTTTGACATTGAAAAAAATTCCGATATTTATGTGTCCGAAAAGTAGCGATACCAACTCTTAAATTTTTCACACGTAAATCAAAGTCAATTAGAAGATAAAAATAAAATAAGTGTTGAACTTTTCCTGTCCGGCAGTGTAGCGAATCACTCTCGCTGTCAGAAGCGCTGAACATGAGTGATACCGTTATTACGTGCGAGTGGTTGCGTGTGCGCAGCTTCGTCGGCCTTGACTGACATGATCTTGTACGGTTGGATTTGCATGCGTTTTCATGATATCTGGGATGATAGGTCGTGAACAATTGGTTTGTTTGTTTGTTTTGATCAGAGTCGCGGTGGTCTAAACTAGGTTAACCGAAATGTATCAAAATAGAATAGGTATATTGTTTGAAGGAATCGTCATAGCGTGATGGCAATGTCATTTGGTGGACAAGAAAGTAGTTGACATTATTATCGCCATTTCTTGCTCAAGTTCATAGGACTGAAAAAGTTATCGGCATAAGTTTTACACCCAGCCGCCTACTGCCTGACTCTTACCCTCCTCGAAACTGCTATTTAGGTGCTTTACCCGCCATCTTGCGAGTAGCGCTGGTGCTATGTACTTAGTCGCCTCGTACGACACCCATGGACGAGAAAAGGGGAAGAATAAGTCCTATTATGATCCGGGACTTCGTCTTTTTTATTTATCTCTATTATGACCATACCATAAAGCTTATATCCTTTTTCTTTTGTCTCCAGGGTCTGCCATCGTGGTCGCGCGGCCTGGAGGTGGCCGAGGCTGCACGCACGCGCCTCGTGCGCTGGGCGTGCGGCGACCCGCCGGCGGAGCCCGACCCGCCCCGCAAGAAGATGCCGCATGCGTTGCGACGGAGGTGGCCCTTGTGCCCTTGTTTACAGGTTAGTAGTACTATAAGCTTTATTTGAAATCCTTCCTATGACTGTGATGAAGGAATCCAGATAAATAGATAGATTATTATTTATTGTACACCAAGAAAATTAACAACACAGAAAATCATAACACACAAAGAACAGTACAATTGGCGATCTTATTCCTTAACAGCGATTTCTTTCGGACAATCTTTAACCAGATACCTTAATTTTCTGGTCCAGTGTTGGTTGGAAGTTTAACCACACAGCTATTTTATTTGGTCTACGACAGATAGATCTAGTTTAGTGCTTTTGTGAAAAAGTTGTTAGCACTGGTTGAAGCTAGATTGGCTGTTTCTAGTCTATCCTGGATAACGGGTTGGAATCTGAATTTTCTTGAATTTTGACGATGAACTGACCTATTTATTTTGTATCTTTGTTCCTTTTTGCCGTGAATTCGTTCGTGTTTTGATCCCACTAGGCCAGTAGAGAAAAAAGCCTTCTCTAATTGCACCAAAGCAATTTACATAAATGTAGAATATTCAACATAACCTCAATACATCTATTAAAGGGTTGCAAGCATAATTACATTTATTGCACGCTTCCGCCCTTTCAACAAATGGCATCAATTATAATTTTCCCTATACCCTTCATCGGCGGATATGCAAAGAAAAATAAAGCAATCAAGCGGAGTATTGATCAATATCCTTGTTAATTACTGTGGGTGGTTATCTAGATCTACGTACCTGTGCAGTAAGTAAGTAGTTCGGGCTAATTGTTCCGGAACGTATCGGTTCACTTCACGGGCTGGTAACGAGACACCCACGCCATATCGAGTTCGGATTAGGGTTCGTTTTGCTACTACTTTCACCACTCGCTTAGGGACTTTGAAATACATATGATACTCTTATTAAGGATATGGAACATTGATTTATATTTTATTGCTACAGAAATGTATACTTTGTATGAAAGCTCTACCAAAGAATTGAAATATGGCAAAGTTTGGAACACGTGTCCCAATTACTTCCCTATGTAATTTTATGATATCTGAGTCAGACCTAATTTTCCCACGAAAATATCATCTCTTGACAGTAAAACGCGTGTTATGACAACTCGTACATATATTTGACTTCATCAGAATACATTACTACAGTTTTCGTAGAAAACGAAAGCATACGAGATTTAATGGTTTCCATAGAACCAGACTTGTTTGTATGAGACTGGTTTGGGCCACGTCAGGCGTGTTTACTCCGTGTCTCGTGTCCCAAAGGTTGAAGGTCATTCGCAGTCAACAGGTTACTCATAGACCACGCCATCAGTGAAAGTCATGATTGAGGACTTTATTTTTCTTCATAGAAACCAGTTAATCCACCATACTGCAAAATTTTGTAAATTACTCATTTATTGCTTAAACTTATTCAGCTACTTAGGATATTATGCCGTTGATCATAGATATTATTCAAAGATTTGTAAGCCATGAAATTTCAACAAGACCTGAACTTTAAATTCTATTCAATTCGGAATCTTTCTCTACCAATCTGAGAAGCGGGTCGCGCAAATCTCTATAAGTTCAAGTTGGCTATAACGACATAATTAACATTTGGAATAGCTAAAGGCAATCCAAAGGTAATTGCCACACCCACTAACGTATTAGTTACTGATTAGACTATAGTTCGGCCATTCAGAGAATGCGTTCCTGACACGTCGCGATTGAACTGACGACGTAACTTTGCAATGGCGTTGCAGTTACGATAAAAATATTTTTGCTGGTTGTTTACCGTTTTAACAATTGAGGAGCATTAAAACAACATTATTATATCAATAATCAATGAATGTTATTACGTCGTCAGTTCAATCGCGACGTGTCAGGAACGCATTCTCTGAATGGCCGAACTATAGTAAGATGATGCAGAAGGTCCAAGCATCGTGGATTTGTGAAGTGAACCTAGGGTCATCGGATATTATCTTGAAGATCATCTGGTCTTGGATGCTCAGAAATATCAACCTATTACCAAAATTTAAAAGAAATAATACATATACCGCACCTGTAGATAAGGTCTTATTTCTCAAATGTAAACATTAATCCGTTTTAAACTTCTGTGTATTCGCAGGCTGCTAATGTAACATGAATTGCATTTAGAGAAATAAACACGTTTACACTTGCAATTTGTGTCAGCCTCGCAGCGTCGATGTATCGATGTTTAATATCCTCGTTAATTCCGAATCGCGAGTAATTAAGATTTGTTTGTCGTACTCGTTTCTCATCGACTTGTGGGAATCGAAACGCAGATAGTTTAGTTGTTTCTTGCCCACGTACTGTGATTAGCTCATGCAAAGTAGGTTCGGTTTAATGTCTATCTAATGTTACTATTACATTTATAGTTGTTCAGTCATAAAATTCAAGCAGTTTATCTACTTTATGTAAATTCACACCTGTAGCTGTAGTGTCAACTATTTCTATTTCACTAATTGCTTTTCCTGTGAAAGCGATATCTCTAAGTTCTAGCGTTTACTGGTTTTTGTTTATGGACTTGTTAAATTCTGGTTCAGCAGTTCGTTTACCCATGATGTGTCGAAGTAACGGTTTCATGTGTGGCCCGACAGACATCTGGTCTGCTACCTTCCATATAACTGGTTTCCAATATATGATGTTATCAACGTGATGGATGTTATTGGCCATTAACCTGATATAGTTGGTAGTTGGTATTTTTGATATACTTTCTTAATTTTCCTCAAACGTTAGATCGTCAGTACCTATGTCTATTTATTTAACACAATCTGTATGTGTTACAAATCATGAAAACTTTATGAAAATAGAATTATATGTAACTAGAATAAGATTATCACGATATTTTGTCAGTCCCATCGCCTGAGAAGTTGGTGTGTTTCTCACATTATTTGAATAAACAAAACTCTTTGTTATTTAAGCAGAAAGTCAACAAACCTGTTCTTCAAATGGTTTCAAGATCAAGAGCGATGGACCCGTCAGTCTCCTAATCTGATGCCTTTTGAAAGCCAAAAAGCTTATTTATTATATTTTCGCATAAATTTCGCAAAAGTGAAATTATAGTTCCGGCATCCATTGATATGATTAGCACGCGTTAATGTATTTAAATTTTGTGCAAATTTTATTGTGCCATATGGGATCAGAGGTGAGCCGTTAGAGTTTGTCGTAGAGAAACTCTTGCTTCCACATCATGTGTTTCCTCAACCAAGTTTACATTGCCCAAAACTATTGACTTCACTAAGTTTTATATTTTTATCCCAATATTTTTTCTTCTTCAATTCGTAATTTATTCCATCCATTGATTATGCTGATTCTATTTTGAAGCGTATCCAATATAATATGTAGCAAGCTTATTTGAATAATAAAACTTATTCTCAATGTTGGATTGTTGTTTTTTCGCAATTTTAAAATTCATAATGCTATTGAATGTGCATTATAAATTGATGACATTTTAATTTTTGACCTTGACATTCAATTGAGAAAACGTGACGTTGATAGAGATTTTATTTTTATTCGTTTCGGTGTATATTCCTATCTAAAAACATACAAGTAATGTAACTGTAGATCTCAAGAAGGGATCATTGACCGTTAAAATGCGAATGATAAAAACTTCATGTGCAAACGCAAACTAATGAATGAATGCAGACACGCTCGATTAGCGTAGCTAAAATTATCTTTGTTCTTAAATATTTACATATTCGTTCAATCAAATTACTCACAGAGACTTGGAGAAACAAGCTGATAAATTATCTCTATACAAATTGCTTTGTATAAATTGCGATAAAATGATGAAGAGCTCATATCAATTTGAAAATGGCATTTCTCTTGAGATTTCTATTAAAATTAAACTAACTTTCACCTTAGAATTGTTCGTATGTATGAAAGGGCTTGATAGTTTAGGGTCAGCCCTACGCATGCGCTATTGAATACCAGTTTACATTGGATTGGAAAGCAGGTGAGATGTCGGTCAGTCGGCACACGCATGGCACTTGCTTATATACGATTTCCGAGATGAGGTGTCTACACGTGCTAATGGCAAATTATTGCTATGTCCAGCTGTCATCAGATTGAAACGAAGTAATTTCTTTGCGATTTATCTTGTACGACTTCAGATGGTTATTTCTAGTGATTCGTTTTTCATTTTGGACTACTTTTAGTACTAAGTATGTGTCACTTGTGCTGCTCGCACTTGTTTTGCTTAAAATAAATGAAGCTCTGAATTGTAGCCGTATATAGACAACGCCATATTCTTCAAGCTACTTGCCAAAAATGTTTAGCCAATCAACACAAACTTTGTAGTATCGATAAAAAGTCAAGATAAGCTAATATTTCGACCTCCCAATCAACTACAATTGAACACAAATGCGATTGTACACTGAATGAAACACTCCATTGATTGATAGGCCACGTGTTCCATAGAAGTCGCAAGTTCGAGCCCCAGGTCAGACATAATCGTGTTAAACGATAAGGGTTCACGTCAAAATATTACAATAAAGCCAGGTCGGGGGTGATAGGATTATGGGGTTTTGAAACAAATTTAATTGGATCGTTGGAGCAAGAAGGTCGTGACTTATTGTATGTGAAATTAATGGAGTAGTGTCGCTAGTAAAGCCTTTATGAACAAAGATTCGAGATAAACTTGTGCGTTTCCAAATAGTTTATCGAGATTTGAATTTATCGAGTCTTAATGCAATTCCGTTGTACTTGGAAGTGAACGCGTTGATAAGTAAGAGTATTCTGGTATTTATTGCTCGGTCTACGTCCAGCCCTTGTTTATTCGTTCGGGAACAAACATTTCATTTATAAATACTTATTGTGTCGGTCGTCAACATGGACCCTAATGAAACGTCCATTTGGTCGTTAATAGAATTAGAGCGAGACAATACACTTCGATAAATACGGGAAGCAATTACGGGTGCAACATGGAGGTCATTAGTTTTGATTGAGACACATTGCGAGGCGCCAGGCGGCCATGTCTCGTTCGTTTTGTCATCCTTCCCTCGATTGACTCTTGCGCAAGTGGGAAAGCGTTTTATTGGCGCTGCAGTCAAGTGGCTAGTATTAAATTAATCAATCAACTGCCGTTTAGTGTGTTGTTCCGTTGATGATATAAAATTGTGAATCGTAATGAACAAAACTAGATTTTTTTCTTTGAAAAGAAAACAATCGATTGCGAAGGTTCATGTGAGTTTATTCTTTTAAATAAACATTTTTTTTGTGTTTCTGAGAACGGCGTTAATAGTCGAAGATGGTTCATGTTCACACCCTTTTGAAGTTAATGCGTTTTCTTAAACATATTATTTATTTATGCAAATGCGTTTCGTTGGAACACCAAATGTGGGTACGACTTTTTAGGAATGCATTTTGGTCATCACGCTTTGATTTAAAAATTAGGATGACATTGAAAACATTTAATTTAAATCTTACAGCCTTGCTTACAAAATATTATTTAAAAGTTGTGTTATCCAATGTTACTTCAAAAAAAGATGTTAAATACATTTTAAAGTGTAGAACAGTGTGCAAGGAAAGATAATATTGTCTTTACAAAGTCATAAATAAATTAACTTCGAGTGAAGACATACTGCGCACATATTTTACTGTAATTAGTAGAACTTGACGAGTGATGTTTTAAAGGAAGACATTCTTTCTAGCATTTATATTTAGTAACATATCAGTACCTACTGTACAAACCATTTAAAGCGTAACTATTTTAGTCTTAGTAGAATATCAATAATAAATTCTGCTAATTGATGGATGGATAAAATTTCTAACAGTTTTAAGACTATGAGGACGAATTGGAGTCAAAGAAGTATCAAGTTAATACTTTGAAAACTTTTTGCTAATAGGTGTCACTAGATTATTAAATACGCCGTCTTCAATCTTAAAAAGATTTTTTTATCTTTATTTGCTCCCCTTTATTAGCATCGTCTTGTTTTACATTGCTAACGATAGTCCTGGAAATAAGTCTGTGCTGGACTGGATGAAGTCATCGACGGAAATATACTCCGTTCGTTTTGCCTTTTATAAGGTTGTAGGGCTCTCGCGTCGGTAAATTTTGATGGCAGTGCTAATAAGAAAAATTGCGCGCGTGACTGTGAGTAAGAGCGTGACGTCACTTTGTTAAAGATCTTTTATGTCTCTTACTACAAGGTTAGGTTAGATATGTGAGATTTAATAGTGGTTCTGCAGTTCAGATTTTGACAAAAATAATGTTCTGCTATAGAAAAAATATCTGAGTCAGTTAAACGGTTTTACCATGAAAGCGTTACGGAAATAGTTGACCCCGCATTACAAATCCGCAAATTCACAAACTTTCAGACACGTAACAAGTTAAATTACGTCAGTGTTTGGTATATAGTATCTTCCAGGTCCCCATATTTTTCAAAAAATAAAAACGACTATCAACAAAATGTGTCGAAATCATGAGGAATACCTACTAATCTATTTTAGATTTCATAATGCACACGGAAGAAACCCGTAGCCTTAGAATGGTTCGCTAATAATATGTAGATTAAAACGAATAAATGTTAACAAGGTAATTACGTATTAGAATTCATATTAAAAATTACGGCATATTTCCTAAAAAACAAAACAAGATATCGCAACAGGATGCTCTAAATCATTTAATACCTAATTTTACAACAAGTCATTAGCTCTATGAATCTTTTCCATTGTTCTGAGAGAACAAATATTTTGCTACACTGTTCATGACCTCATTATAGCGTCTTGATAAGTTTTGTTTGCCTTTCGTCTGTTTGTGCAGTCTATACTTTCTACTATTAATGTTAATTGAGCGAGTACTTAAGGGAATACGTAATTAATTGGTGTGGTTTGCAGTAGTTTCTTTCTGTCTGAATCGTGTTTGCTTTGAAAACTTTATTTGTGCTGTTGATTATCATGATACATATCTATTCAGATCTTGAGTATTTTTTTCTTTGCAGTCTACAAACTGTTGTTTGCCTTGGGTTTGCTTGATATATTTTCTACATTATCTTTTGGTTGCTACTTCATCGTTTTAACCTGCTACTGTCAAACTTAACTCAATAGTTTGCTTACTCAAAATGGCCTCATAAACACGCCCTAAACTGGCTTAGTCATTACCCACAGGGACAAGGAATTCATCTCATACATTTTGCATCCTTGGCCCGAAGTCACGTCTCAGCAATAACGTGAAAGATGGCGACACTACAGTAATAGCAAGGCGAGGGTGCGAATATTGAGATCACCGCAATTCGTTCCCCTCGGTTAAACTCAGGCAAATTGCGGGAGACGAAACGCAAATGCCATGTTTCTTTGCCTTACTTACCAAATTCATATTGGGATGAAATGGGGACTATGAAAAATAATCTCTTACTCAAAATGAATGGATGGAGAAGAAGACCTAAGAAAAGATGGATGGATTGCCTGAAAGATGACATGAATAGGAAGGGTGTGAGTGTCAGTATGACGAGTGACAGGGGAAAATGGAAGAGGATGACCTATTGCGCCGACCCCAAATAAAATGGGAACAGGGCAGGAGGAAGAAGACTCAAAATGGACCGCGGATTGAGTCACATGTCATGAATATTCAATTTTAGGAATAGGCTCATGGTCATTATTTATCATACTTACGACAAATATATGATAAAATAATTTTCAGAAATGAACAGTTAATTTATCATGCTTTCTCCGCACAACCCTATTCATTATGTCAATGGATTCGCGAGACATCGGGCGACAGTTTGTAGAAATGCGTCGCAGGCGCCGCCAAAAGGTCACTATGACTCAGAAGCGCTTTTAGCGTGCACTTGTATGGACGTGTATTCTGTTATTTGATTTTATGTAGTTCAGAGCAAGCAAATATGTTGTATATGGGACCTTCTGCAATATGATATTTATAGATACAAGGGACAGCACGGTTACTGCGAATACACGGCTTGTGTTTAATGATGATGTGGTTACTCAGCCGCTAATCGCATTATTTACTAAGTTTTAAAAAGATACACTTAATATACACGGACGATGAAAAAAGAAAGAAACTCGTTCTTTTAAAAACAGTTTAGGTTATAAGTTTCTTAGCGATGCCTATGTTCGTAATGAACTGCCAAACGATATGTATGATGTTATAACTATTTTCAATTCAAAGAAAGTGGGCCATTCAGGAACATTACAAACATGTTATTAGTCAGTTTAAATAATTACAGTAATAACCGGTTTGAGCTGCAATGAAAGGAAAAAAAAACTAGCTCTAAACGCAGCAAATCGTTAATCCATGCATTTAATTGTAATTACATTCCTATGATTGTAATGGGTTTGCGTTCAAGTGATTGTCGGTGCTGCCTTTTACGCGAGACTTTTTGTTCGTATGTGCGCACTTCCTCGTTGGCCACATTTGTCGACTCTCCCTTTAAGGAAGGAACCTACGTCTTCCTCATTTTATTTTTAACTCGCAATTTAAATGGAGATTTTTTCTCTCGTTTCTTAAGAAGTATCTGCACCAAGATTATGCCCTCACGTTGATTTATGTCTTACTGAGAAAATGTATCCAATGTAAGCGGAATATTTTTTGTATAATTAGGTATTGATTGCAGTAATTTTATTTATGACTTCCTTAAATCGCCAGATGTTGGAATGGAAATGAGTTATTGTATGTAGAAAGTTTCTTGTGTTTCGTTTTTTTGGAGGCACGCGCTCGAAATGTGTCTTGCATTAAGTATGTATGTATGAATCTTGTGTTTATTTTCGGTTGTCAGCAAATGATTGATCAGTTATGTTGTTTTAATGTGTTGTCTTTTATACGTATGTTATTTATTATCTTCTATATTACATGAACAAGTTTTCTTGGTATTTACCTATTTACTGTCAAAGATGGAATTGCAATCCCTTTCGAATCCGACCACAGTTCACCGTTTACGTTAATAGGCCTTTATCTTCAGTTATAACGTTCTTGGAGCAATAAATTATTATAAGCGACACTTTGATTGCTAATAAATCTTTGCTTCAAGGATAGAAGGTCTTGACTTCGCCATTTTTGATCGATGCTATCTTCTGGCCATTTGAAAGTGATATTAGTGGCAAAATTCTTGAATTATGTCCAAAATCCAATTATAAAGCCCGAAGTTGATGTATCTGCTTATTTATTGCCCTGTAATTGGTTTAGATGTCATCATCCTCCGAGCCTTTTCCCAATCATGTTGGGGTCGGCTTCCAGTCTAACCGGATTCAGCTGAGTACCAGTGCTTTACAAGAAGCGACTGCCTATCTGACCTCCTCAACCCAGTTACCCGGGCAACCCGATACCCCTTAGTTAGACTGGTGTCAGACTTACTGGCTTCTGACTACCCATAACGACTGCCAAGGATGTTCAATGACAGCCGGGACCTACAGTTTAACGTGCCATCCGAAACACAGTCAATGGTGTCTAAGATATACTTAGAAAGTACATACAAACTTAGAAAAGTTGCATTGGTACTTGCCTGACCTGGGATCGAACCCGCGCCCTCATACTTGAGAGGTTGGTCCTTTACCCACTAGGCCACTAGGTTTAGATGTAATGCAAAGTTAATTGGCTTAAGCAGAAATAATTTAGTTGTCTTTGCCTATAATACGTCTGAGTAGGTCACGATAGGTGAATGAACTACTTTTATTTGTACAGTAGATTCATGTTTGGTGTAACCACGTGCTTGTGTATACAGAGAAACTATCTTTAGATTTCTTTTGGTTCTTATTTACAAAATGTTATGCCTTCTCAATAGAGACATTGAGAGTCGTCGCCTTCGTGTACCGTCTTCGTATACTTCTCTTTGTTTTTCTTAAGTGTTATATTACTTCCATTTTTAATTTAAAAACTAGCTGAACTGACAATTTGTAGCGGTACTGACAAAACGTCCTGACATAATAATGTCTTACTTTGTGTTATGCTAGCCATTCCCCTTTACCTATTGTTACCACACTTATCTCAATCCGGCACTCCTCCTTGTAACAATTTCTCCTACTTATAAGTTGTTTTTGTTGTCCAGAATGACGAGCCCCCGGAGATCACATACTGCGTGGTGGGGGGTGAAGGCGGGCTGGCTCTCCAGGCTGTCACCCCCACACACCCCATGCCACCACAGGATGAACTCGACGCCAAGTTCGCTGAGCTTGTGGTAAGTACTCCATGTTACTTTTTGTCTTAAGACTCTAGCGGTCTGAATTTCTAGCCAGTTGTACCTATACTTGCTTTTGTTTTTTGAATCGATCGTATGAGGTCTATGTACCCAGCTGGGGGTGGTGGTTTCGAGTATATGCAAATTATTCGGAAGATACAACCTTGGACATATCGGTAACCAAACTATTGGGTAATCTACATCTCTGTATACCCGTAAGGCTCAATCAATCGTCTAGATTTCTGCCTTTGCTAAATCGCTATAAAACGATAATTGGATTTCAAATTGTATTTTATAGCGTAATTCAATTTAGAATTTTAAGGACCTCCATAAAATTGTGTTATAGACTATAACCTGAGTTGCAACTGTCTTGACCATAACACAAATTATTATTTAGCTCTTATCTAGTTTTTTTCTGTTCTAAGTAAAGACGGTCATAATCAATGTACATAATTATGTAGTTTTCCTGTGTGGACGTTTTAACCTGTACCGAGAAATTCCAGTTGTTCTGAGATCTTGGAACTAGATAGGAAACTATAGAATAATAAAATGGTGGACTGAATTGTTACCGCGTATTTTACTGTATCAACGTCAACTGGTCGCAAAAAATTTAAAACTTCTGTTTACAAAGTTGAAAATGTGGAAATAATATGGAATTTAATATATGGAAGCCGACCCCGTCATAGTATAGTAAGTTGGGAAAAGGCTCGGGAGATTATTTTTACAAAGTTGAAAAAACCAGACATGTTTTTGTAATCCTGTAATTGTAAGCATTTCGCCCAGTAAATGATATTATCCATAAGCCGTCTCATAACACTGGAAGTAAATTCAAGGACGTTAAATTCTTCCTGTAGGGTCGATGTCATTGTCGCTTCTCTCGTAAAATTTTTGAAGGTGTAGTTTTTTTCATCAAGTACATTGTCAACTTCCGTATAAAATTTCCCTTCATTGTATTCAAAAATCAACAATGAAGCAAGTTTCCTTTTAAAGTATCTCAAAGAATTTTAATAACATTGACAATAATCCCATAACATAACATCATGAAGTTTTCATAATACGTTCTTCTCAGTTCTCTTCATTATACGCTTAATTTCGTCATTGTAAGCGCAAGCACATAGTTTATACTTATGTAACTGGCGACTGTTGTTATGTATGTTGTTGTTGCTTTAGATAAGTTTTTTTCGCCTAAGCGATTTAGAATCGCGTGTCTTCTTCAATTTACTCTCGATTTCATCTCCATTTGATGGTTCATAACTGTTCTTCTTCGTGTAACAGATCCGGTAGATTTTTCACAAGATTATTTGTGGAACAATATTATTATAATACTTTTACTATACTATATGTGTTTACGATATTGGAATTTACTCTTTTGGAAATTGCAATTAAAAGTAAAACATTTGTACCCACTTCAGTAACACTAGTACGAACTGTACCAATAGGTTTATTACCTTTAGAAACCTTAATTGCCTGCTTTTCTCTGATAACGTTTTATGATTCTATTGTAACATGACCTAGTGTAAAAAGATATACATTGTAGTATTGATCCTTGTTAAAATGATTAAATCAATGCCTTCGTTTTATGATGATTGCGTTTTTATTAGATTAATTAATGTTTGTTTGTCCTCAACTTATTTCTTCTGTAGACTGTCCTGATGTCTTTTATCCATTTACCTCTAATTTATCTTTTGCATTGGATCCTTTTGCTTGTACAAGTCTTACTATTTTCATCTTCTTCCTGCTGTTGCCATTGCTCTTTCATCTATCGGTCTATTATTGAAGTTAAACTACTTTTAAAAACCGTCCGTAAAATGTCTAATATACGCGTAAGTATCAGAAATCAACATATTATCGTTCTATCACTCACTCCTGTCGTTCTCATGTCCTTTCCAATTTATTTGAATTTATTTTCGTTAGTAGTATATTTTTCAATTTGTTTCTAGTGTGAGATAAAATAGAAACATTGCACGTAATTATCCCAGTGCTTACATCTCAGTTGGCACGTTAACATTATCGGCGCAGATAGACAGGCAGTGATTGGAAGGTGTTGTTTAGACAGATGAGGCGCTGCCCCGCCTCCAGGCACCTGCACCCTCGGTCTACTTTCACAATACATCGCTGATTTTGTAGGGCTGGCGCTTACACCATTTTTTAATGTGGAACTTATTTAAAGGCTGCTTAATATAACATTTATCATTTCCAATTGCATTAGTGAGAATTTTAGCACTGGTTGCATAACGTTAAATGTGTTACCAGAATTTACATAATTAACGATTCATTAAAATGTTTAACACTTCTTATAATAAAGTATAAATCATGATGTCATAACGCTGGTATTTAAACCAAAACTAATAGAAATGTTAATTTTATCTTAAAACAAGATCTCAACAAAGTCTAGAATTGTGGCTAAGTTTAAATTGGCAACATCCTTGAAGCTGTTGGAAAGGCTAAAGTTGATAATAATCATATAGCGGATGCCACATGCTGCTCCAAGGAGTACTATTATAAAACTTAAAATGCATGTAAATGATTTTGCATTTAAATTAGGTAGGATTTTGCGGTATCGAGGTAATGCAGCTACATAATTTAATTTATGTACCTATTTGTATTTTTAATTAAATTAAATCCGTTTGAAGATGTTTATTGAAGAAAAAAACCTTCGTTATTTATTTATTTACATTAGGCATCTAAAACATTATTCTTTACATATAAAACATTTGCTGTCGATATCAGCATACCTTTTGCTATGGTGTGTTAGAAAGAAAATGGTCATTAGCCAACCCTATTGTCGCTTACATCGGATAACAAGTATCGTATCGAGTGGTAGGTGGCGTTTAATTTGATTTACTGGCGGCATGGTGCCACGCAAATTGCCGGCCTCGATCCCACTGGTTCGTTCGATCACCTATCGTACCATCGCTTCGCCACTTACCGATCACCGATCGCCGCCGAAGGGTTAAACTGGGAAAATGAGCAAAACTGTTATGGCAATCTTATTATTTAATAAACAGCTTTATCTTGCAAACTATTACTGGATTATTGGTCTTCCGAGTGTAGATCTTATCAGAAATGTTATTTGAGAATCGATATAAATTGAAGTAGGTACCTAAGTAGCTAAGAGGTCCACAAATATGACACCACTTTTGCATGTTTGGTTACAAAACTGGAGAATATATTGTTATTGTGCAATGCGATATTATGTAGGTACGTAGTTTGTTATTATCTTCAAGCAGTTATCAAGTAGACTCATATTTGTACCGTTCCGCATTCCATTCACTTGTAGAGTACACATAGTAGATCATTTGAACAGAATGAGCTACTGTTGAAATTCCTCTTATTATGGAAAACTTCGGTCATACGGTCGTCACATAATATTTATTATGTATTAGGATTTAATTTTGAGGTCAAATCACATAATATGCAGGCCTCATAATATGGCATAGAGATTCATAAAAGCTAACATATGATTAATGAATATTGAAGGTCAAGCAGATACGTTTAACAATTTTGGCAAGGACGATCTTTAATTGCCTTTTTCTGGATATTTATAGTCTTGTTCAAACATGGGTATTTGGATGGCATGCATTCTTGTTGTCACTACGTGGTATTCCTTGAACTATGGAATAAGGTGCAAACAAGATTTCTGTCACTACGTCTATGTCTTATATGGTGCATTGTTTTGGATAAATAACTTCAAATCGTAGGTTACCAAAACTCTATGCAAATGAACACATTTTTGAATTCAGTCGTGTTTATGGAGATTAAATAACTTGGTGTCGTAAACATAAAATGTGTTTTAAATGTATTAAAACCCTGATTTTATTATTCATCGAATAAAAAGGTAAACGTTAATGTATTGGGTGCAAAGCAAATAAAATCCAAGATATTTGCTTTCTTCCGAAATGTCAAAAGGTGACATTCAATTACTCGAATTTCCAAAAGATTAAGATATCAAGTAATCTGCTTATAAAAATGCTAAAGTTATAGCCCAACAAAATATTTAATTAGGTGCCTCAGCTGTTAATAGCGATAAGCGGTTACATTAACGAAATTTCACTTGCGCTTGCAAACTGGTTTGGGTCCCTCGCCGGCCATCGTAAAAGATTTTATAAACAAACAGACCGTGGTTTTTAAATTCGTTGTCAATTCTTTCAACCTTAACAATTAATGTAGTAAATGCCTGCCATATTTCTTGGGTTTATATTTGCTGTTGTGTCATTTGAATATTTATGTTTTTCATTTGACCTTTCCCTCTGAGAAATCGTAGATGCGGTTATAAAAGTTAGTGTCTGATGTCTAAAGAAATAAAAAAAGAGTCTAACTATCTCTTCAGCTGCATTATGATTTAGTAATATGGACACACCATAGAGAAATTAAACTAATAATAGATCAATATAACAAGACAATGATAATTACAGACGTAATGAAGGTGATGCAACATATGTATATTGGTAACTCACGTCACTTTCACTGAACAGTATGACAGGCTACTGACAGATTTGTGATACTTACAAACTCACCAGATGATGACGATGTCAAACTGACACTCGATATTGATGTTAGATCATAAGGAAGAATGATTGAGACGCTTTCCTGGAAATGCCAATAGAAATCTGCAACAACGGTTATAATCTTGAAGAATTTATGCAAAGAATTGTCAATGTCATCGTATCATATCTAAGTAATAGCAAATACTTAACCTCCTCAATGGGTTCATCTTCATCATCCGTCGTTAAGTTAGAAATCTTGCGCGTCATATTACTTGCATTTATTTAATAATATGGTCGCTAACTATTACTGTTTGAGAATCATTTGTAAGTCATGGTATTTCAATTATAGTCAATGCATACTTAATTCTGAGTTCTCACGCTTATTTTGGCAATAAGTCTATATTTTGTTTGTTGTGTATTTCTGCTGCGTCCTTAATACTTCCTTTTGCAAATGTTTCTTAATTTATGAAGATATCTCCGTATTGTTTTGCTGAGTCAGGGAATATTTCACTTGGAGTACACAAATTATGAGCATTGTGGACGCTTTCTCCCGACCCCTGGCGTGATCACTGGGCGCCGCCACCATGATTGGCATAAGTACAGACGTGCCAATGAGTTTGTTATTAATGATTTCTCTAACGACTCGCACCTACGCGAATAGTGTTTTCTCCTCATCATCAATCATTGTTCAAGTCGCTTTTAGCGGGTTTTTCACGCCCGTTGTAATGAGGACTATTAATGCAGCTACACATTTATGTGTAGTTATGCAAAATGTAATCGAAGCTAGGCCCATTATTCTAGATTCGCAGCCAAGATAATTATTTTCTAGTCATAAAATTTTTGATCACTAACTTTCTTTTCGCAATCATTGAGAGTACGCCGGAGGTTTTAATTACAATCTTCAATGAATACTAATTGGGATGGGTTTCTAGGGCCACTTTTACTGTTACCGTGCTCTAGAACTGATCAACGTCCGGTAGGATAAAAATTATAATTTTCCTGTCGGCTTTTTGGAGTCTTGTTAAATCTTGAAGCCAGAGATGAAACTCACGATATGTGTTGACAGGAGTTTTATGGTTTGCTATAAACATTCCAACATTAAATTGTGATCGGATCGCCTTCGCAGAAGTAAATACAAATAAAACGTTTTCTAGACTCAACAGTGGGAGGTGTTAGCTAGGCACTAGACTAGATTCCTAAGCGACTCGAAAGGTCTCACTTATTTACATTTGACTTTGAATGCCGATCACAAAACTAGTTATATCATTTTCCAGTGCATTAGCGTGTCGCTGTCGTGAATTAATTTCTATTTAACCTTCGTCCAGTCACGAGAAGTCGCGATTGCTTGATCGATTTTATTAAGTTCAGACCATCCATCAAAGCTCGCATCATAATTTAGAACTGATGACGAAAGAATATTTTTAATTACTTTTGATATCTTTGAAGACCAAGTTTTAGATTGATGGACCTTTGAAATTTTGTGTTACTCAATAATTTCTCACTACGTTATGATTTTACTTATTGTATGTATTTTATTTCGAAGGTGATTCCTAAAGTCGTGATTGATTATAATCTTATTGTTGCACCGCGTTGTTGTCTCGACAATCAGATGATCTGATATGCAACAAAAAACTAACAAGACATTTAAGACGTCCAAAATTTCTTAGAAGTAGTAAAAGTCAGCCATGGACTTGCCTATACAGGAATGAATTTTAAGCAGTGCACAAAAAATAACTGGTGGTTCAGAATCATTAACAGAACATATCTGCATCATCAGTAAAAAAAATTTTTTCATTCTTTTGTCCGCCCTAAAATCAGCAAAATACGGATACCAACTATTCTTAAGCGCTTGGAGCAGCGCTCGCGTCAGTAAACCGGTTTCGCGTTGCCTCCGTGCCTACTATGACGACTGTGACCGTACAATCGGTTACAAAATAAACATCTTTAGATATCAATTACTTTTCTTTTTTATACTAAAACACGACAAAATAAAAATATACGTATCTATAAAACTTATTTAACTATAAGTTGACAAAGTTTGCGCACTGGATAAAATTCATTCCTGTATTGTATTGTGTTGAGGAGTCATAAGGAAAAGTTTATGATTACAATCCTTTGTATGTTGTAGATGACATTTGATATCGTATATTGTGTTATCTGTCGTACATTTATTGTTGCCTGCTGTTGCATCGCGGGAACCTCACTCCAACAATCCCATAATGATTTGTAACACTTTATGTTATTTAGTTCATGCGATCATTGATTGCTGAACGTTCAAGGTTGTATTTGAGTGTGTACACATTCTTCGACTGTTCATGCTCCTTGCATTAGACTAACGACTGCCTGTCAGTGGTTGCACCGGTGTGTATGACCTATAATGTCATCCACATCTCTTGTGCCTGCTGGTTAACGCATTTCAATTACTTAAATACATCGCCGAGTTTCTATTCAATTCTATGTTATTGCAGAGCATGAGACAGAGCAGAATTACAGACTCAGATGGGAAGAATGTTTATAAATAATAATATTATGCATTTGCAGTATCTACAATGAGTAAAATGAAAACATAGCGATGTGTTGCAGTTTTAGTGCTGTTATTTATTATTATGATTTTCGTGCAAAAGAGCCGCGCAGGAGTGCCAGAGAGAGTGGGTCTCGGTAACCTTTAAGATTAGCTTGATAGCCTGATACTGCCAACAGTCGTCATCAACCATGTACGCACCCTAAGATTTATGTTCGCTTAATTAAATTTTATAGTAGCTTAAGTACGTAACTACTCGGAATGGATTTGATAAACTTTTTATTGTTATTGCTTCCGATAGACAGCGAAAGTGAGGACAGTAATTCGACCGAATTTCGCACGTAATTATCATCTGTGACTAATTACAAAACTAGTTTTATTTGTAGACTACATAGTGAATATTAAGTAGTAATATTAGTTGCTGTGCCACTAAATAAGGAACCATTTTAAATCTGTTTACATATGCATAAGCAAGTGCATATCATTAACTAGTTGTTTATGTACAGAATGCTAAATACTTAAAACAAGCCAAGAGCATGTGTTGCTAATGACACTGATGATGACTCGTTATCATAATTTATCATCTTTTTCATATCAATCGGAAGTCAGTACTTCCTCATCTACATCCGCTACATTAGTTAAACTTGTATCACCTAGGAAACCAATAACTTCAAGACCTACTACAAACAGGTACGAGACTTGTTAACAAGGTTAGAGTAATAACCACAGTTTTCCATCTGTCGGCTTATAGAATGAATGCAGCTTCAATGCCAAGTCAAAGAGGGGTCATCTAAGTACCTGGTTCTTAACCCCCTGTTCTCATTGACCGCGTTTAAGATATTTAGTTAAGTGACAAATTATTATAAATGGCTGACTGCAATTTGCGTTGACGCGGATGGTATGTTGTGGGTTGTAGAATGTCGCGTTGGAGTATGAAGAGTGCTTGGATCGCGATGTTAGCATTTTTGATGGTTTTAATGTGGTGTGGTGTATTAGAGAAGAATCTAGAACGGAAACATTAAGGGTTGATTTAGCATATAGACTGACTGATAGTGAATAAATATTAATTCTCTCTGGGTATTACTTGATGTTCCTAACATGTTCTTTACCGGGTGCAAAAACTCAATAAATTGGTCAAACTTGCTAAATTGTTTGATCTAATGTTATTTTATGGCGTTGTGTGCAAGGCAAAGTTGAGTCCCGTTGGCTATTTGTGGTCACATATGATTGAACGTCGCGGTCACTGCAGTTTGGTATGTCCGCGGTCTGCGAAACTATCTCGGAAGCATTTACTTTGGCCGCTACATTTTCTTTAACTGAAAATTCTTCAACTTCCTGTATGAACTTTTATGCTGCTGTTTTTGGACGACTAAGTTTCGTAGCTGAACCATCTATTTAAAGAGCATACGTTGGCGTTTGAACTTTTATGACTGAGCCCATATAATATCTGCAACTGTGTAGTTAGTCTTTGCAGGTGCAAGATTTTATGTGCTCTAGTTTTAAAGCAGGAAGCACTTTTGTTTTCAAATCAAAAAACCCCCATGAGTAAGTTATTCCGTATACTAAACTTAGTATTCAATTCAAACCAATACTTAGCATTGAAGCCCGACTTTCGAAGTCTAAGAGAAAAACATCCGCGATCCAACGTGTAACTGATATTAATAAGACATTTCGTTTCTTCGTTTCTTCGATTCTAAATAACTGTATTTTCTCTTGATGTGTGAAAGTTATCAGGACTGATAGTTTCATTAGTGGGAACTGCTTTCTAGGTCTCCCTATGCCCACTTGCATATTTAGTGCCAGTCAGATAGAGATATCTGCTAACTAGAGGAGATTTGCATGCATTTACTTGTTTGATCTTACTTTGTTGCATATGCTGGGATTTTGTAACACCTTCAGTAAGCCTCTTTGCTAGTTATTTGGTTTGTCTCATGTGATATGTAAAGAATTTACTATTTTACCTTTTATCACCGTAAGTGCCTACTTGGAATTTTCATTCAGGCCTATCCCAATCGTACCAGTACCAGTAACCAGTTATGTATTTAAGGCACATTGTTAATCTTTAATTATTCTTCTAATATTACCGACTTCGAAAATATCTTCATCATGACATACAAGTAAGTACTTTGCACTTTTGATGCAGAATAGTTTCATTGGCACCTTACTGATTGTTCAAGATAGTTTAGCTTTTTGTGATTAACCTATTGATTTGTCTCCAATCTTTTCCATCCATAAAATCTTACGTATAAACCTTACTATTTCTTTATTCTTCTTTGCCATATAGAGACAAAAATCTCATTCTGTTCCTGCAATTTAACGACCGTCGTCATTGCTAATATTGTATGACAGGCGCTGTGTGCTCAACGTTTTATTGAAGAAAGTTAAACAAAATGTGGTATTGTGGTAGTATTGAGCTTACTTTATCTACTTAGTATGGGATTTGTGGCTTATTTGGTAGCTTTGAGATGTTAATATTGCTAGTAGTCTGCATAGTTAAACGTTTATTATGAGTTTGATATCACTGTTTCATTTGAAGAACAATGTTGGTTGTGTTTTTTATGTTCTTTGCTTAACTTGTTTTTCCTTTTACATGAAAAAAAAAGACAGCTAAATAAATTCGTTGAAAATTATTAAAGTCATGGGAAATACTTACCACTAATTTACATACAAACTTACATAACAATCTTCTTATCAGTGACTAATGATGGAAACCATTACAGAGCTAATTGCAAGGACAAGGTTATCTCGTACACAACTGTTAAAGTTATTTATAACCGTAGTAAGTGCTTCACAGTTTTAATTAGTACTGAGTGCCTAGTGCGAGTTTTGCAAGTTAACGTTCTCGTACGTAGTATTCATTTTAGACATGTTTATTTCATAAAAGCTGTCATCTCCACTTGGTCGTACTATAAACGCGCTCACTTGCGAAATAGTAAACGTCATTATCCAGAAAAATGAATAAACGTGCTATATTCTAACCATGTCATGTAGCATACGACTCTTTACTACAGCCAGGTTATAATTACGTATCGAGCGCGTAAACTTACAAAACTCGGAATCAGCACTCTGATGGCCTATTGTAAAATGGCTTTGGAAAGTTATAGGAAAATCTTCTCGTTTTCTTTATCTTAAGATTTTACAGAAATATCCTCTTGGCGGAAAACTTGAATCTATATAAAGTCGACTGGGTAAAAGTGTAATAAAAAAATCTTGTTTATTAGAACAATGTTCATTTTTCTTGAAACAATTAATGATTACATTTATGGGGTTAATCACAATTAATGGGAGGATGGTGATTTGGATAATTCCCCACACATTTTTTTTCGAGGATGGTGCAACATAATATTATTTTTCTTTAACTCGTCTAGAGTATGGAGGAAGTCTGTGTGTTGACATCTTTCCAATCTCAAGTAATATTCAACGTACTTTTTGTTGGGATGTTTTTCTTATTCTATTTAAATTGTAACCTGCTTGTGTTACCTAATTTGTCATCTTCCCGTCAGCAGTCACATCCAATTGCAATTTGACATTGCATTTCCATATTTGTAGATAATCACCTCTTTCCAACGGCGTCCTGGAAGCCCTTGCATGCCTTCGTCTAATCGTTCTACTTTCTACTGAGTAACTAACTAGTGGTCATCTAATGAGGTCTATAAAAATAACTCATTTCCTATGTACTGTTTGGTACTATTTGAGATCTAATTGAGTTAGTGTTATAGACTGTTAATAATATCGAAGGCTCTGTATCTATACCCGCTATATCTACATTTTTAAAAACGATGGAGAGTTATATATGATATATTATATAGATGGATAGTAAAAATACGTGCTGTATTAGTTGTTAGCGACTCTATCAGGGTGCTATTCCGTTCCTAATAAGACTTCCGTCATAAACGGTCAAGATGATAAAGGAAATTTTAGATTTCAGTTTCGTTACAGAACGTGCCACTGCTAAGCCTGAAAAAATCGCGTGATTTATCGATTTTCCTCGATGTCACCTACTGTTATTACGTAAATCTGTCGTCGGTTTACCTTCCTGAACATTTCATGCAATAACTCGCATCATTAAATCATAATAACAATGTTGCCAAGTAAAAATATTTACAGAAGCTTATGTCTGAATTGTGTTTGAAATAATAAGGTTTGTTATGATGGTTTTCTCGACATGTTTTTATGACATGTATTCCCATTTATTTATAACAAGCTTGTTATGATTTACGGTATTTATTATGCTGTTTTCGTATGTTGAGAATCACGTACTAATTACTTACACACGTGTTTTATGGCAGAGAGTATCATCAAACGGTTTTTTAACATCATTGCAATGTACGGAAAAATTCCACTGCTGGGCAAGAGACACCCTTAAGAAATAGTTTTCAGGCCAGGTAAGCAGACAAACACACAGTCTACAAAGATATTCACAAAACAGTAACTTAAGTTTTATTGTAAGAAGCCTCATTCTTCTTTACCTGGTCAGGTCATTTTCCCTACGTTCGTCTGAGTTCCTCGTCATTATGTCACCTTTTCACTTTCCTGTTTCTCAGACACTCCTCATACTAATTGGCTAGCCGGGTACGTTGCTAAGTGGGCACTTCTGGAATCCGAGCCTCGCAGGCTGTCTGGCGTGTCGGGAAGCCTTAAAAATGCATAGGAAGTAACTTATAGCTGTGCTTGTAGTTATGTTAGAAGATTATGGTGTCGTCTTTCAGACTTTGAGCTGATGGTGCATGTTCCGTTTATGTAAAATAAATATAATTAAGAGGAAACTTTTTTTGTTTCTTTGTACCCTAGAGGTCCGAAACTACTGAACCGATTTGATAAATTCTTACATTGTTGGAAACCTGCACTCTTCCCGAGTAACATAGGCTACATTTTATTTCGGTATAGGCAGTAATTTCCACAGGACGCGTGTGAAACCACAGAAAATCGGCTAGTGTAAAATATTGACTATGAAGATTTAGATGTCGAAGTTTTAATATCGAATAACTTGACGCATGTTTTCTGATATTACAAATAATTTAGCTAAATTAATCTTCATTACGTGCGATATCATGTTTCCGTCTGTTCACACTAATAGGTATCACTACGCCGCAAAATAAAGGTCATTGACCAACAAGATCTCTAATGATACCTCCACTAATTATGGCAATTGCTTTAAACGTTCGCCTCTTATGCGGACTATGTGAGTTGCAGTCCCGTGCATCGCTCGTTTGAAAAATACCGACTAATCATCATAAGTGGTGCCCTAAAATTTTGATTATTGTGATTACTTGTCTGTGATTACGGTACCATAGTTCTGGACCGGTTTTTTATTGCATGCTGGTAATAAGGAAGATTTTAAAGTGTGGTTACAAAAAGTTTTACGAGGTGAGTTTTGTGTTAAGTTTATAGTCGGGGAGATTTGGTAATGGAATCTTATCATAATTATATATTTTTTAATAAATATAGGCACCCATAGTCGTCAAGCACCTAAGCATCGGCCAAGAAGTCGGTGGCAAAATAAACATAGCTGCACCCACTAGACACCGACTTCTAGGCATCTAAAAATTGTTCTTTTTTTGTGCCGTGTGTCGGTTTTATTATTTTGTGGAAAGGTTAATATTGATCGCGAAAGTTCATGCCCGTGCAACTTTAAGGTCAGTTCCAAACAGTATTAGATCCAGGGGGACCTACAAGCAAGCGTCGGTCTAGTTGGTTAACCTTTGCCGAATGGCCCATTTGGCGAATCCGCCAGACACATTTACCTTAACATTTTTCTATATTAGATTTTTCAACAGACAGTCAACGATCTAAAGAAAACAGACAGCATAATATATCCTAATCGTTCATAATCGTCTAAGCGTATTTGTACACTACAGACTAAACAGTTGGCCTACAGTTGACCCGATGGTTGGCAATCTGCCGGGGCTGTGGGATTGTTCGAAAGAGTTACCGCGGCCCTGGCACATAAAGGACTTAAAGCACCATGATGGGATTATCGATGAAAATTTCGATTCCTATCTCAGTTTTCAGCCGTTCTGATACCGGCTAAATACCTGATGTCCGTCAAACATTCGACTTCATATTGATTTAGGAGCTCAAACAAACTATCGGCCGACTAAAAGTTTGCAGTGTGTAAACTCTAATCCGTCATTTAGCTGTCCCCTTAGGCTGTCAATTATATCATAGCTGTTGCGAAGCCAAGATGAAAGTATATCTATTGTTCTATATTATACATCAGATTATTTCCGATGATTCGTGTTTTATATGTGATTAAAATACAATTGATCTGATGGCCTGCGGGTTTGAGATTAATTGTAGATCAGTTGAAGGTGTGATTAGATTGGTATTGTTTAGGTTTTTTGTTTGATTTGGAATTGTTAATCGGTTATGTAAGTTTAATTGTGATTTCACGCTCTTTTGTTTGAGAATTATTTATGGATTTCGTTTTCAGTGCAGCGATAAGTAATATTTGAAATATTTAGATGGTCTTACATCCTTAACCAAATTAACTCTATTGCCTTTACAGTCAATTTACAGACGTTGATTCAGTATACTCCATATAAAATTTAAAAAGCTCTAATACATAACTTGACCACATCGGAAGTAAAACCTCCCAGTAATAACCTGTCGTTTAAATTTTTACGGCAGTTTAGCCTGACAGTAATGTTGACATCATCTTAATCCGAGATTTTACGGTCGTTGTTAATCGGCTTAAAGAAAACATGCATAGATATTTACATGATGATGATGATGTTCTCCTAGCCGATTATCGGCTACGGCGGCTGTTCTCATGTAAGGAGATTAGCCAACTGCGCAGGACATATTATAGTGCACGAGCATTTGCGCAGACACAGGTGCACTCACTATTCCTTAACTCTCATAGCCCGATGGGACGGCAATCCGACACGACCGGAAAGAGATCAGGCGCAGGACCGACATTTACGTGCTCTCCGATGCACGGGTGTATCAATCACCACCTTCCAGGCTCCGGGCTGCTATGTGAAAGTCTTCTAAAACCCACAAAGCGATTTCGGCCCGACTCGGGAATCGAACCCGAGACCTCGTGCTCAGCAGCCGCACTTGCGACAGCTAGACCAACGAGGCAGTTTATGCAGATATTTACATAATACATTATCAACATGTCAATTTGAAGCCCATAAAAATAAGTTTATAGTTTCTCAGCTCATTTTGTATTTTCGAAATATTAATTTACTTATTAAACTGGATGAAAGCAAAATGTATGCCAAGATAATGTTGAGGAATATTTTTTTGTTTATTTCTACCCCAAAGGCTCCATAAACTACTAGACCGATTTTCGACCGACCGAGGTTACAGTTACCGGCACGTATATTGAGCTCTCGGCGGAAGAGTGGGGATCGCTTTGCGCACTGTACACATAAGGCAATCTATACTAATATTATAAAGCTGAAGAGTTTGTTTGTTTGAACGAGCTAATCTCAGAAACTACTGGTCCGATTTGAAAAATTCTTTCAGTGTTAGATAGCCCATTTATCGAGGAAGGCTATAGGCTACTTTTTATCCGGTACGGGAAGTAGTTCCCACGGGATGCGGGTGAAACCGCTGGCAGAAGCTAGTAAACCAATAAATCGCTTCTGCGCAGGTGAAGGTCAAGGCTCAATATCCGTGCCGATACGTTAGTTATTAAAAATTATTTTGCTGTTAGGAAGCTAGAGTAACATAGGCTATGTTTTATCCGGGTATGAACGCTAATTCCCGCGGGACGCGGGTGAAACAGCGTGAAAACAGCTAGTATTTTATGATCCCGGTTATATTAAAATTACTTATTTCTTTAGCGAGAGATTTAGCTTTCCACCATTGCAGTTGGTTGCATCTAATTATGATAAGATTGGCGTGAAAATGTCTTGTAGTTTATCTAGCGTCAGGCAGTTGTCTAGGTTCCTGCTAATGTAAACTAGGCTTTATAATATTTTCTCTTATTATTTTATAATGATCATGAATGTCAGTGTAAGGGCTGGTCGCAGCAAATTATTATTTTTTTTTGAAATGATTTAAAAGTAGTTAATGATAAATAATTATGGTAAAGAAATAAACCCGTGTTTTGTATTCCATTGTCTTTAAAACTTAGATATAAATTATTGCTTTATTTAATTGTTTAGACTTCCAACACATACAATGTTCGGCCACGATTACCATACTTGATCAATGCGGTATCCAATTCTAATTAAAAGGTTTCATAACTACACTAATTAATATTTCATTGGTAATTAAAATTTTCCATATTTGTATGCGCCCCAAGGGTTCTTGTATGTTGTATATGCATATACTGTTACAGCTAATTAAATAAATTGAGCAATAAACATGCAACTGAGCTGCTCTTGGTTTTCATAATTACTACAAGTAGAAAACTAATATTAACGTCACGAACTCACGCTTGCATGGCAATACGACGAATAGAAGTACCTAACTGTGGAACATAAGTATCCATAATTCAAATTCTAAATAGGGAAGCTATCATGCACATTACCTAATCCATTTCATCATTATCGATGCATAGGAACAACCCACAGAAGTTTTATAATAACAGGTCACGACTCACTAAACCTACATTTCACAGCCTCGCATCCGCATCACTCACCATTTCCACGATTATATCGATCATAAATCGATCCACGGTTGATCGATTACCTTTCTTCGCGGAAGTCCGGCACGGGCTGATGCGATTCGATTCGATTCTCGATGCGATTTCATGCGATTCGTTAGCTCTGTCCATACTTGTTGTGCGTTTGTCAACGTGTCAATTATCTTGTAATGATACAGTTTCTAATGAGTAGAATGTTGAAAGGTGGTGTGTACATAGACAATAGACAGTTACTGATAACAATACCTAAATAACCCTTGAGGTTACAGAGATTTGTTTTGGGATATGAGTAGCTGTGAAATGAAAAATATTTAATAGTTCCATCTACAAACATTTTGGCTAACTCTGTCCTACATCTACATTTTAAATTGACGATTGCGCTTTGCACTTTATCTATTGAAGTTACTTGATTTAATATCGGAAAATAGGTGTAGCTTTCTCATAATAGTTTAATAGCCTGCTCAATATTCTGAATATATCAAATACCTAGTGCATAGGTATTACCTACTATAAAGCAGTCTTCCTCCATGCTATTTACCAAGTAGGTCACATAAAGACCGCCTCAATATCTATAAAAGGTGACATTTGAAATTCTAATAGCGTGCTGCCCATGTTTTACTGCCTACCTATGGAAGTAATACATAAACTGCATTGCTGCACCAAATATTGCATCCATTACTCCGAATACCAGACTAAATAGAAGACTGACCGAAAATAAGCCATTCCGGAATACTGGTCTTTTTGGGTGTGCACAAGAAGTAGTTTTTCCATTCTTGTCTTTGATACTCGTAACATTTTAGCACTTGGTATGAAGGGTACGGCTCATTTAATTAGGAAAGATGGCTTGAATTTTTATGAGCTTATTAAGAACGGTCGGTATAAAATTCTTACATGCCGTGCATACTAGGTCTACCTTCTACCTAAATACCAGTCAAGGTAGTCTGGAGTCTTTTAGTCCAAAAAGGGTTCGTGCCATACACTTTCCTTTCAGGTTATAAGTTTGGACTTTAGATAGACAAACTCATTTCTATAGGCATCTTATCGACATTAATTCTGAAGAACCATATAATTCATACCTCCATTTCCTTATTTACAGGAAGAGCTGGACCTGACAGCCGTGAACAAAGCAGCCATGATGGCTCTCCCCGCGGCCAAGAAGTGGCAGATCTACTGCAGCCGGCGGCCTCCACCTGGACAACCTCCACCGCTAGCCACCGCGCCGCAGCTCGAAGAGTACATCAAGGCTCTTAACGAGATTGCTGATGTGAGTAAAGAAGCTTCTTACAATTGCATAGATACATTTAAAAATAGTGAGGCCTCAAATTCGTTGTTATGATGGCAGTGCCAGTGAATTGAACATTCGGCCCAGGTTACATGCCAACACTATGGTGAAGATCTTGATGGATGACAAATTAAAGCTTGCGCTTAGATGTTAATTCGATTATCTTTGAAATCAAGACTAATATACCCCTTTAACATTTATATTCCAGGCCTTCGCATCATCAGAAAGCATACCACCAGCAGAAGCGTGCGCCCTAGTCGAAGGCCTCAAAACAGCATTAAGGACACGAGCACACAGCTTCGTACTCAGGTTCATCAAGCAAGGAGGCCTAGGCTCCTTGCTAGATGCCCTTCAGCGAGCGCCAAGGGATGACGCTTCCACCAGGCATAACCTCATTGCGGCTATTAAAGCGCTCATGAACAACTCTGTAAGTAACAGTAGACTAGTGTAAAGATTGGGAGTAGAAGATGTAAAGGAGTTTTGGTTGTGCATGTAGTTCTTTTTAGTATTGAACAGTATAATGTTAAACTCTATGCTATACTTTCTTCTCTGTAAACTTCTGTACGGTTCTTTAATCGATCTATGTACGTTTGCCAATCGATCATTCAATATTCTGACCACAGCGTAAGATTTGAATTTGTTTCGTAAACCAAACCACATTGATTGCAATAAACATAATGGTCTTGTCCATGTAAACTAACAACAAACGTTTAGAAATTCAAATTCATGTTAATCTGTTGTATTCAAATATCATGTAAATTCATATTTCGTTGTAGTTTTGGCTATCAAAGCAACTGGAACTATTCAAGTGAACATTTGTCAAGCTACTGTTGCAGTATTTTGATATTTTGTAAACCTAATTGGTCTTGGTCTAAAAACTTATTTTGTTTTGCCAATAGCGTCATTATATTTTCATTATGGACCCATTTTAGTCTGATTATGTAAAAAACTGAAAATGATTGGAGACCTGATGTAGAATATTCGTGATCAAATCTAAGGTTGCAATATAATTCTGATACGATCTACCTGACTCTTTTAAAAGTTTTCTACTATCGTCTACCACGAATAGCCCGCAAGCGGGTTGATTAACGCTCATCTTTCTCTGTGTGAGAGGACGTCTGTGCCCAGCAGTGGGACAGTAATAAAAGGCTGATGATTATAGAGGTTGTAATATTGGTGTTGCAAAACTAAAAGAGTTCTGTTCTGGTGAACCTTTACCGCTATTGGAACTGTGCTTAAATCTCTCTTGTAATAAGTTCTATTTCTATATCTTCGTCTTCTTCTAGCCGCTTTACAAATATTTGGTTGGTTGCAGACGGGGCGCGCGCATGTGCTGGCTCACCCCACGAGCATCGATCTGATCGCACAGTCCTTAGACACTGACAATGTTAAGACAAAGGTCGCTGCACTTGAGATACTGGGAGCCGTTTGTCTTGTACCAGGAGGACATAAGAAGGTAGTGTATATGAGTCTTCTTGGGTACCCGTAGCTACTGTAGGTGGCACATGAACGCGGATGATATGTATGCTTGGAGAAAGATAGCGAGGAGATTTCAGTATTTTAGATGAGCAGTGGAGGTATAGCAATTGCTGTATAGTTTTCTATAAATAGTTTCTAATTTAAGAGGGGAGAGATGTATAATCCTCAGATAGGATTTTTGCGCTTAAACAAATGAAGGCTATATCCAAGGCAGAGTATTCACAATTGCTTAAAGCGAAGAGTATATAATACACCAAAGAAGCTTAGTAAATCTGTCAATGGATTTCACCACTTCATACATATCACATATCCTTAAGTTACCTATCCTCAAACACAACCAAAAATTTACAGGTACTAGAAGCGATGGTCCACTACCAAAAATACGCGGGCGAGCGTGCCCGCTTCCAAAGCATTATGAACGAGTTGGACCGCAGTACCGGCGCCTACAGAGACGACCTTGGCCTGAAGACTGCCATCATGTCCTTCGTTAACGCCGTACTTAATTATGGACCGGGGGAAGAGAGCTTGGAGTTCAGGCTGCATTTGAGATACGAGCTGCTTATGTTGGGGATACAACCAGGTATGTATTTTGTAGCTAGTTGTATTTGTCTTAAATTGCGTTTGATAGATATATTTTTCGAGTTGTTGGAATGTATAGTTAAAAAAAAATCCTAGAAATGTTTAAAAATCAAAATCGCGACATACACTTAGAAATGTGGGTATGTTGTTTGCTTTGCAGTTTGGTAAGATGTATCTCCGCAAATTAGATAGGACCCTAAACACTGTTAACATCTCCCTTTCAGTAATCGAAAAACTCCGCAAATACGAAAACGAAACCCTGGACCGTCACATCGAGTTCTTCGAGATGGTGCGCAATGAGGACGAGAGGGAACTAGCAAGGCGGTTCGATAAGGAACATGTTGATACTAAGAGTGCTACTTCCATGTTTGAGCTGTTGAGGAGGAAACTCAGCCATACTGGTGCTTACCCACATCTGCTGTCCATGTTGGAGCATCTACTGTTGTTGCCATGTGAGTACACTATCTTTCTATACTTCGGCCGTTCAGAGAATGCGTTCCTGACACCTATCAGTTAGTCACGACTAGTGATGGGCACAACATAACACTGAGTTCGTTACCGTTCCTTCAAAATGAACCGCCGCATTATTTTAAGATTATTTTCGTTTTAAATTGGCGGAATCATTTGTTTTATATTTTAGTTATTTAAGTGGAAACCAAAAAAAGGTAATATTCATATAATAAAATTGTTTTATTTATTCTTTGTTACAAGTACATTGAATTGAATGTGCGAACAGAATATTAATCAGACTCCGATTTGCTTGAGGAGGTGGTGTCTTCATCATCATCTTCGCCTACATGTATAATTATATTATTATCAATAACAGAATCAATCCTGATATCTCGGTCTAACAAAAGCCGGGTAATCAAATAAAAACAGATCGAAAACACTTGAAAAACGTGGTCTATGCGCACGAAACGACAACGGACGACTGTTTTAGCGTCACAAAATGGCGGCCCATAACGCCATTTGGGGTTACCATTTTTAATCTAAGTATAAAAATGCGGTTTTGTCATAGTTTTATTTTTATATTTCATAAAAGTAAAAAGAAAATCAAAACGTATTATTTTATATTATAACTGTATAAGAACAGATTACGATACTTGCCTGTTATTTTTAGCACAGCACTACAAAATATAAACCGCTGACATAACCTTGTAATAGCGCAGTATAGATTTAGAAAAATATTGTTTACCAAGTTATTTGACACTCAGTTTGGCACAAAATTATAACATTCATTGATTATTGATATAATAATGTTGTTTTAATGCTCCTCAATTGTTAAAACGGTAAACAACCAGCAAAAATATTTTTATCGTAACTGCAACGCCATTGCAAAGTTACGTCGTCAGTTCAATCGCGACGTGTCAGGAACGCATTCTCTGAATGGCCGAACTATAACAGTTGGGTTGATTACAAAAATATTTGTTACTATAAATTAAATTTGAAATTATGTTTTTGAAATAAACGCCACAATTTCAAAAAGAAAATTTTCATATGAATTACCCTGAGAAGACGAGTCAAATAATAGGCTTTGTAAAAGATCTTGCGCTCACCAATGTGCACGTCCAGCGCGCTGAGTATGGTTAAATGCCCCCAGCTTGGGGGAGGCAGCAGTCCAGCCATGGACGTTTCAAGACTGACGACGACGAAAACCTTATCCCGTTCTACAATTTTGTAAGGGCATATTCATCCAAGATCATTCATTAAATCGGGGCTCAGCAAGGCCAAGGGGCCCTGCCGGGGCTGCGGGATTGTTCGAAAAAGTTACCGCGGCCCTGGTACATAAAAGGCCTTCGAAGAAATACGATGGATGTTTAGTCTGTAAACGTCTGACAGTCCCTCACCACAGCTAACCCATAAAAAAGGTCACCCATCAATCTGTCTCTTGTTTTCCAGTGGAATACAACCCGATGTCCCAGCACTGGTTGCTGCTGGACCGCGTAGTGCAGCAGGTGGTGCTGCAGCAGCCCGCCGCCGGCAGCCGCGCCAACTCCGACCAGGGCAGCGAGAGGGGCAGCACTTCCGATACTACTAAGGTAGCTTTAGTAATGTAGCAGAAAGAAACCTTACCAGATTAAAGAGGAAACCATTTCATTGATTATCACCACTTCCAGATTCTAAAGCAAACAGTATTGTAGTCTCGGAAATGCTCTAGAATATAAGATTCCTAAATCTTTGCTAGATAAACATAAGACTAAAAACCCCTTCAGTATAGTCTTTCTTTTCCGATCATATAATTCTCGTAATTAGCCAGTGTTAGTTCTCTGCACAGCAAAGAACTATCCTATGGGATAGTCCTGGCTGCTATTTTCAGTAGGTACTATTTGCCTCTAAGGATATTAATCGTCACCCTGGTAACAAAGTAGCATATGTTGTGAAAACAGAAACGTCTATCCATAAAACCCAATTCTGGGAAGACCACAAATTCCTTTAAAAATGCAGATATCGAAAAAGATTCTATAAATAGGTGGCGCTGGTATATTTGAAGATGACTTTATTAGCATTATCCCTTTATATGCAAAACGAAAAATAAATATTTCCTTCCCAGATCTATGACCCGGACGTAGCGCCTCTAGAAATCAACGTCGGCGAGATAGTCCATCTTTTAGCCAAAGAAGAAGAGTTGGTGGCCGCCAGAACTAAAGCTGAGAACTTGGAGAGAGAAAACGTGGATCTCGCTACCGAACTCGCTAAGAAGGTATGTTAAGCCTTTTGTGATCGCTTGAGGATTTTGAAGATTTGTTATATAAGTTTCGTAGTTTAATTGGATATTTTAAATGAGTTATAGGGTGTTTCTATTATTAAGGGGAGACCATATTTAAAAAATAAAAATATAGAAAGTTAAGCTTACTTAAGAACTTTTGTGAAGTCGTGAAGCGGCCTTAAAAGTTACTGTAAGCTACTTAGAAGTTTTTTCATGAGAAGTGATTACAATAAAATAAAATTGTGTATAAGAACTCATTAAGTATCTTCGAATCCTATGAACACGACTATTATTTTAGAGACTTAAAATTAATAGTATGACAGATAACAAATCTTCAAGCATGTTAACGGCGGCCTAATGGTAGCGGAGAACATGAACTTAATCAAAACATATTCCTAATATATTTATGATTTCCATTACAGTCATAAATACATTTCCATCGTGGTGATATGGCTGGTTCATTTTACGATGCAATTTGGAATCTATTGCTTTGATCTTAAGGATCAAATTCTATTAATTTGTACCGTAAAATGGAGTAGCTATAGGAAAATAAATCATGAACATGAAGCTATATTGACAAAAGACAACACTTTTAAAGACAAGTTGTTCTAAGAGCGGTATTTAATGCCTTTATTTGCATGTGTGCTGGTTCTGGGAATTTTTAATTAGCATATGTAGGTCTGAACTCACGAGGAAATAATCGCGTAGTTCCGAATATACTTGACTAGTAAGATTGTGTACATGTTGAGAGCTATCATTGCAGCCACCACTTGTGACTGCACAATATTGAACTAAGCCATTTGATACGATTACATAGGCTATATTGGGGAGATCATAAGGGGGTACCTGTGGGTTAGTATATAAGGGAGTATATTGGGGAGATATACTTCGGCCGTTCAGAGAATGCGTTCCTGACACCTATCAGTTAGTCACGACTAGTGATGGGCACAACATAACACTGAGTTCGTTACCGTTCCTTCAAAATGAACCGCCGCATTATTTTAAGATTATTTTCGTTTTAAATTGGCGGAATCATTTGTTTTATATTTTAGTTATTTAAGTGGAAACCAAAAAAAGGTAATATTCATATAATAAAATTGTTTTATTTATTCTTTGTTACAAGTACATTGAATTGAATGTGCGAACAGAATATTAATCAGACTCCGATTTGCTTGAGGAGGTGGTGTCTTCATCATCATCTTCGCCTACATGTATAATTATATTATTATCAATAACAGAATCAATCCTGATATCTCGGTCTAACAAAAGCCGGGTAATCAAATAAAAACAGATCGAAAACACTTGAAAAACGTGGTCTATGCGCACGAAACGACAACGGACGACTGTTTTAGCGTCACAAAATGGCGGCCCATAACGCCATTTGGGGTTACCATTTTTAATCTAAGTATAAAAATGCGGTTTGGTCATAGTTTTATTTTTATATTTCATAAAAGTAAAAAGAAAATCAAAAGGTATTATTTTATATTATAACTGTATAAGAACAGATTACGACACTTGCCTGTTATTTTTAGCACAGCACTACAAAATATAAACCGCTGACATAACCTTGTAATAGCGCAGTATAGATTTAGAAAAATATTGTTTACCAAGTTATTTGACACTCAGTTTGGCACAAAATTATAACATTCATTGATTATTGATATAATAATGTTGTTTTAATGCTCCTCAATTGTTAAAACGGTAAACAACCAGCAAAAATATTTTTATCGTAACTGCAACGCCATTGCAAAGTTACGTCGTCAGTTCAATCGCGACGTGTCAGGAACGCATTCTCTGAATGGCCGAACTATAGTAAAGAAGTTCAAAAAGAAGTGTACACGGATCGGGGTAGTTTAGGGACAGTGCTTATTGGGAAAACTGAAGGAAGTAAATATGATAGTGAAGAGAAAAGGGAATGCATAGCCGGAGTATTTAAGAAAGTATGTAGATAATGGAGTACCTAGGGGAATATATTAGGTAGTACATAGGTACTCTCAGTAAATAGGGGAGTAAAGATGGAAAATAATAAAAGAGTAGATCCTTCGAACGCATTCTCAGAACCAAACATATGGACTTACCGCCAATAATACCCACCTCACATGCATGTACTGACCGCTACTAACAGGAAAAGCAAGTGGACGAGCAGAGCCAAGAGCGAGAGGAGCTAGAAGGAGTCGTGTCACGCTTCAAGGAACGCCTTGAACGCGAGACTGCGGCGCATATGGAGTGCTCAGAGCGAGCCCGTGCCGCCGCCACCAGGGCTCTGCAGCTTGAGCAGCAGGTATGTATTAACTTAGGAGTTGATGACCAGAAACCGTGATGAGCAGAGTTAGGAACGAGCAGATTTAGAGGTGTCATGCTTGAAGGAGCGTGAGGCTTCCGTAGCTAGAGCAGCAGGTATGTACTTACATAAGGGGCTGGAGACTGTGTAACAGGGCTTCAGAGAAGTGGGTGAACAGAGCCAAGAGCGAGAGGAGCTAGAGGGAGTGGTGTCACGCTTCAGAGAGAGACATGAACGCAAGACTACGGCACACATGGAAGGTTTTCGAGCAGCAGGTATGTACAGGAACCGACACCGACAGGAGCTGGTGACCGTTTAACATTCAAGGAGTATATATGGTTTTTAAAGTATTGTTCTTTGGGGCTTGGAGTAATCTATGCAGGAATATTTTTCATCTTGCCATCCAGTGAATACTTCTTGATCAAAATATTTTTTTTTGCGCACTGTTCAAAAACTTAATTGGCAACTCATCAGCTGGATTAATGCAACACATAAACCTTTAGAAGGAACATGGGTAAGTTATTAGCAGGTCACGCTGTGACTGATAAGATACACTTGGTTAATTTACAATGCTACAAACAAAATGAGCAGTACTGAGCATTGCATCAATCATTTGCCTTCTAACATCATGGGCAAAATGTGAGTCTTAACAATCTCGTCGGCTTGCTAACGGCAAAAAGCTCAAATAACTGCAATTTTAGTTAATTGCATTACATATAATAATATACCTCTTTCCTATACAGCTGAACCAGGAAAGAGTGGAACGAGCAAGGTTTGAGAAACTAGTCAGTGAAGGAAGCATACCTGATGACGCCAAGGTAAACTTGAACACCATTCACATAAAAAAACAATAGGCATGATGACTGAAAAAAAGTAATTAGTCTAAATCCGTCTATTATATAACCCTAAAATAATGGGCACGTATTTTTTATTTTCTCGCACTGACAAAAAAACAACAAATATATAACATGATAAAATTTGTTTTATCGATAATTAAGTGTTACGTCGCGTCTGAGTACTAATTTCAAACAGACGTGACATTTTTTACGATATAACGCAACAAGGATAGTCTTTGTTGCATTATAACTTATATTTTTTAAATGTTTTCTTAAATAAAAAAATATGTGTCTAATATTTTTAGGCAGTCTTAAATGCGGACTAATTAGAATCGTTATTTTGTAACCCTGTCATCATGCCTATTTTTTGAGTATTTTTTCCTAATACATTATTTCTCATGTCTACAGGTCAGCAACCTAAAGAGCGCCGTCATCGAAACTTGCTCTGTTCCACCGCCTCCCCCTCCTCCCTTGTTAAGCGCCCCACCCGCCCCTCCCGCCCCACCTGCTCCGGCACCCCCACCCGCACCCCTAGCTCCTCTGGCCCCCCTAGCCCCCGCCCCACCTCGAGCAAAGAAGAACGTGCCAACCCCTGGTAATCCTCTGAAGAGCTTCAACTGGAGTAAACTGCCTGATACTAAGCTTCACGGTACCATTTGGCAGGAGCTTGATGATACTAAACTGTATAACGCTATGGACTTGCATACTATTGATAAAATGTTCTGCGCCTACCAGAAGAATGGGGTTCAGGTGAGATTCTATTGTTTTGAAGGTTTTTGGTTCCAGAAAACGTGGTCTATGCCATTCTTAATTCACATATTTAATGGTGTATTTGAATTGCTATTTTGAAGCAACTGCATTTGGACCATAAATTATAGGTAAATTCTCATTCAATACAGGTTTCATTATGATATATCTGCAAAAAGGCCCCTTTTTGTCACTTTTGTATGTCCTCCTATTCAATTATTTTGAATAATCAAGACCACTTATTTGAATTCTGAACATAAACCCTCTTATTATAAAACGCGGTATCAAATAAGTATCGGCTTTTGTACTACCTTTAATCCAGCCTTAAGTACGACCTTGAAAAAACGTTATTACAAAACGCAGTTTATCGCAAGTCCTATTACTATCTGTAGTACAAAAGATAAACCATCGAGCCCCCTAGTTTAACTGTAGTACTTAGTCGACAAACGTCAAATTCCGGCATTATTTACTTTTGAGGTTATTTGTTTTGTGATGAAAAAAAACGAAAGTGGATATAAATATGTGTGATTTGGAATACTTGGATGTGTTAGAATACTATTGAGAGTGTCCGAGGACCCAACAGAGTGCGTCATCGAGAAAATCTCTTCAAATTACCTGACGACAATTTTCGATATAAATATCGATTTACGTTTTTCGAAATAATACGAACAAGATTCGGAACAAGATTACGTGATTGTGTTTCCAACATGTATCAGTGCGTTTGACTGTATAAATAGACATCGGAATAAAATATAGTTTTCTACTTTTATGTTGTTTCCTTTTTTTTGGTAATTTAATGCACACGATATACTGTGTACTTATAAGTTATTGTGCATTTAATTTTGAAGAGTGCATCTATACTTCGGCCGTTCAGAGAATGCGTTCCTGACACCTATCAGTTAGTCACGACTAGTGATGGGCACAACATAACACTGAGTTCGTTACCGTTCCTTCAAAATGAACCGCCGCATTATTTTAAGATTATTTTCGTTTTAAATTGGCGGAATCATTTGTTTTATATTTTAGTTATTTAAGTGGAAACCAAAAAAAGGTAATATTCATATAATAAAATTGTTTTATTTATTCTTTGTTACAAGTACATTGAATTGAATGTGCGAACAGAATATTAATCAGACTCCGATTTGCTTGAGGAGGTGGTGTCTTCATCATCATCTTCGCCTACATGTATAATTATATTATTATCAATAACAGAATCAATCCTGATATCTCGGTCTAACAAAAGCCGGGTAATCAAATAAAAACAGATCGAAAACACTTGAAAAACGTGGTCTATGCGCACGAAACGACAACGGACGACTGTTTTAGCGTCACAAAATGGCGGCCCATAACGCCATTTGGGGTTACCATTTTTAATCTAAGTATAAAAATGCGGTTTGGTCATAGTTTTATTTTTATATTTCATAAACGTTATAATTAAGTCTTATAGTCCATTATTTTCCAATTCTTAAAAAGAAAATCAAAACGTATTATTTTATATTATAACTGTATAAGAACAGATTACGATACTTGCCTGTTATTTTTAGCACAGCACTACAAAATATAAACCGCTGACATAACCTTGTAATAGCGCAGTATAGATTTAGAAAAATATTGTTTACCAAGTTATTTGACACTCAGTTTGGCACAAAATTATAACATTCATTGATTATTGATATAATAATGTTGTTTTAATGCTCCTCAATTGTTAAAACGGTAAACAACCAGCAAAAATATTTTTATCGTAACTGCAACGCCATTGCAAAGTTACGTCGTCAGTTCAATCGCGACGTGTCAGGAACGCATTCTCTGAATGGCCGAACTATAATTAGATGCACAACGTCTTATTTAATCATTTAAATCGGGCTGAAAATAATCCAAGTTATTCCTAACCTAAAAACAAAACAACTCGGATACGCGCGCTGACATTCCGTTATACGCGCAAACTCGATAGTTGTTTAAAAGAAAATAATTGGACCATGTATATCGTTAAAAGATACTAGAAATATAAAATTACCTTTAAATAATAAAACGTGATATTTTCAACCGCATAGATATTTGTTTTATTATCATCTTGTATGTCTCTGACCGACCACGGGACTACAGAGTCCCGGATTTTTGGAAGGCGAACGTGGGGCCGAAGCCAACACGCTGAAGCCCTTTTGAGACAACTTTAATGAAATGGCGACACAAAACCGACGATTATCCCCGTATACACTATAGAAATGTACCCAAGGACAATCCCCGGTTCTGTGCTAAACTATTGCTAACTATGGATGAAAACTACTTGGGCTATTGTGATGGGATGCTAATGGACTAGGAATGGGGAAACTACGGGAACTATGGCACCTGCCGATGACAATGTATTAAATACATGTTAAAATGGCAGGTGGAGACTCGCCAACTCACTTACTGGGCCCCCGGGAATCAGTCACTGAAAAGCAACAAGAGGGCAACAGGGACATGAGCGGCTGAGAAGGGTGAGGATACCTCGGCGGACTTTAAACGCAGATCACGCGCTCCCTGTGGGTCCAGCATCACCGGCCCACTCGCCACTTACCACGAGGCACCTACCCTCCGAGCAGGACTAACCTTGCTCTAGCGACTCCACTCTGACCGGCCGATGAAGGCAAGCCAAGAGGCGGGAGACCTATCCCCCGTCATGCTTCACTCCGGCAAGCCGGAGGTGGGGGACAGTATACTCTCCCTGGAGCACTCGGATATATAGCCCCGCGGGGTCGCTACTCCCCGTCATCCGCCTCAGATGCCCTGCGGGGCTTATTATCATAGTTATTTATTTTTCATCAAAATGCACTTAATAAAATAATGTAAAAAGGAACGGCGCATAGAATTCGGAACGATTGAACGAATGATTTAAATATTTGTTGCTTATAATCTGTGCATATTATTTGAACCACAGACAAATCGAAGTACCAAACAGTCTTCTCTTAGTCTACGTTTTATAATAAGGGTGTAAAGACTATCGTAAGTACCGTAACAAACCAAGACGTCTTCAGTCTGGTTTAAACCACTACTTGCGGCAGTTTTTATAATAAGAGGGAAACTGTTTTCATTTCTCAAATTTCTAATGAATCAATACTAAATTTAAAACTCCCTTATAGAACGAAGGCTCAGTGGAAGACTTGAGGCAGTTGGGCTCGAAGCCCCGCACTAAGATCCTGACCGTGATCGACGGCAGACGAGCGCAGAACTGCACCATCTTACTGTCGAAGCTGAAGATGACTGACGAGGAAATATGCCGGTGAGTTTTATTTCAAGGTCATTTATCAAGTTCTGGTAGTCTTTTTAAAATGATGTCATTTGTTGGAAACTGTCTACAGTTTATATCATTCTAGAGTTAGCAGGATCACACAACGGTTTTTTAGAGGATCACTTTTTTTGTAGATTTCATATAGAAATTTTGTATATACAAATGTTACCCAATGATTGAGATTGTCTTTTACTAGGCACTCAGAATGTGACATCCATTCTTTACCGCACTGATCATTGAAAGGTAGTTCAAAAACTTCTTTGTTGAACATTTCCTTCGTGTCTCGCAGAGCGATCCTCCGCATGGACAGCGGCGAACAGCTCCCCATAGACATGGTGGAACAGCTGGTGAAGTTCACGCCCAGCGCCGAGGAGGCGGCTCTGCTGGAGGAACATCAGGACGAGCTCGACAGCATGGCGCGGGCCGACCGCTTCCTCTACGAGATATCTAAGTGAGTGTAGCTGTAGCTTAAGGCCTGACAGAGTTACCGCGGCCATGGCATATAAAGGGTTTCAGAAGGAACATGGTGGGTTTTAGTCAGTGAAGACTCTCACTGACTAAAACCCACCATGTTCCTTCTGACACTCCATCACCCACAGCGGGATGGCTCATTTGATGATTTCCCATAAAAAAAGGTTCTAATTGAAGCAAAGTCAGGACGAATTTAACAAAACCACTTCTGTAATGATTTTGCTAATATTACGTGTCCTGTCTTCCAGGATTCCCCACTATTCTCAACGCGTTCGTCTGCTACTCTTCAAGAAGAAGTTCAGTGGCGCCGCGGCTGAAGCCACCGCCCGCGCATGCGTGGTACTGCGAGCGGCTCGGGACATGCCGCGATCCCGTCGCTTGAGGGCACTTCTCGAAATTGTATTAGCTCTTGGAAACTATATGAACAGGTACTGTACAATCATAACTAATATTATAAATGTGAAAGTAACTCTGTCTGTATGTCTGTTTGTCTGTCTTTTCTTCACGCTTAAACTACTGAACCGCTTGGTGTGAAATTTGGTACAGACATAGTTTACAAATAAATTATTTTTTTATTGTTTATTACAGAGGTGCCAGAGGCAATGCGTCAGGCTTCCGTCTGACTTCACTGAACAAGTTGGCAGACACAAAGTCTTCTGTGTCAAGGAATACAACTCTGCTGCATTATCTCGTCGAAATGCTGGAGTCTCAGGTACACAACATAAATAATAATTTCTATTCTATTCAAAATAATACTACTATCTACATACACTATGTCCTTTGTACTTCTTTACACAGTCTGTTTGTCTACTTCTCTTTATTCTATCTCTCCTACTTCTGGTTTGCTGGAAGAGATTTGTACTATTTTATGTTACTTCTTCTTCTGTCATGTATTTACTGTGTACATAAATGATTCAATATATGAATAAAGAAATAATTGGTCGGCTGCGTCACAGCGTGCTAACCATGTCTTCTTTTAATTCACAGTTCAAGGACATCCTTCTGCTCGAAGAAGACCTCCCCCACGTCCGCGCCGCCGCCAAGGTGTGCGTGGAGCAGCTGGAGCGCGACGTGGGCGCGCTGCGCGGCGGCCTGCGCGACGTGGCGCGCGAGCTGGACTACCACGCGGCGCTGCCGGCGCGCCCGCAGCACGACATGTTCCTGCCCGTCATGCGCGACTTCCACGCGCATGCCGTCTGCTCCTTCACGCAGTTGGAGGATCTGTTCCATGTTAGTACACGGACTAGCTTCAGCCCGTGACTTCGTCCGCGTGGAATAGTTACTTTGGGCTAACGCAGACTTTAACTATAAAAAAGGTTATAGTGAGCTAACCTTAAATAAAATATAGACATATGCTGTCGCGGACTTTTTTTTAGAACTTTTAAAATGGGAACAATTCTGTCATACATGATATTTGTGAAACTTTAACCGTTTACGCAGCGCACGCAGCGTAAGCTCTCTCAATAGGAACATATCCCCCGATTTTGAAACATTCTTCATTGGTGCTCGGCTCCTTTTGTTCTAACCCCCGCACTCAGAGACATTTAATGATTGATAGTGCAGAAATTCTTCATATGCCAAATCACATTTCGCCACCAGTAAAAAAAAAGAAGAAAAAAAACCTTTTTCTTCTACGTGAACGACCTAATAAACAAATGCTATTCAATAAAATTCTCATCACAAACCCCACCGTCACATTCCCACAGGACATGAAGAGTCGTCTGGAAGCTTGTGCTCACGCATTCGGTGAAGAAGCTTCGGCGTCGCCCGAGCAGCTGTTCGGCGCGCTCGACGCCTTCCTCACGCAGCTCGGGGATGCCAGGGCCGAGTGTGACGCCGCCCGGCGCCGCCGGGATGACGAGGAGAGACGCACCCGACATGAGCAGGAGGTACATAGTATTTTAATATTTAGTTTCAAGGCTTAAATATGGACCCACCAGCGCTGCGGGATCGTTTGAAATAGTTACCGCGGCCCTGGTACATAAAAGGCTTACGAAGGAACACGATGGAATTTTAATCAGTAAAAGTCTGGCGCTCCCTCACCGCTGTTAACCCACAGCGGGAGGGGTTATTCGATAATTTTTGCCATCGCTAAAAAAAGGCTGAAATATGGAAATTGCATGAAAGATTTACGACATGGTAGCTAACATAAAAAGGGTTCCAGGTACACGGCTGGGATTTAATCAGTAAGTCTACACCCAAAGCGGAAAGGGACATCTAATGATTTCCATGCGAAAAGTATGTCACGAGTACGACCGGATATTAAATGTCTTGATTGAATAAATATATAGGTACCCGATGATAATAGAACTCTGCATGCATAAATGTGGTTTTGAATTCAATTTTATTAGTAACACAGTATGTGGTGTGTGTAATACAATATTTTCTTAAATTATAACATTTGGTTTACATATATAAATCTCTATTTCAATCTTCACAGCTCAAGAAACGCACAATGGAGCGAAAACAAGCGTCCAGCCTTCTAAGCTCCGTGGGCAAGTCGCTCGGCAAGTCCAACGGCAATACCGACTGCAACGGTCACTCGGACAGTTCCCGAGACGGAACCCTCACCAACGGACAGAAGGGAGAGTTCGATGACCTCATCTCTGCACTCCGAACTGGCGACGTCTTCGGAGACGACGTGGCCAAGTTCAAACGCTCCCGCAAAGCCTCCAAAGTCAGCCACAAGGGAAGGGATTCCCCCCCTAGAGGCATCTGCAGGGAAGACTCCAGGGAACGACAGAAGAATTGAACGACCCAACACTAGTAAAGGTTATTGAAAGTTTGTAGCGTCCAGCGTACCTTGTAGTTTCTTGGTCAGTGTTAACGCGAAGCTTCATTTACTAGACAATTTTTCTTGTAATACGGTAAATCGACTAATATTAACTGTGTTGATGTATCATTTTGGCTTTAAACGTTCACCTGGCTTCTGTCGAAAGACAATAGAAATACCTGTAGGTGGGACGCTGGGCTGATGGAGCAAACGATAGTTTAATCGAAACGTGATATTTACCGCGTAGGGATCCTATTGGTCCGTTATAAGTACGGAGTCACAAATATGAGATTACAAAAGACGTAACGAGTGACGTGTCATTGAACCCATAGTTTTATGTGACAACGAAGCGACCGCTGCCATTTTTTGGATTAATTTTTGAAAATTATCTCACAAACATGGTGCCTAATTTTGGATGATTTTAAGGTCGTGGCCTGGCGAAGTTGTGCGTCACGTGGTTTCTGTTTGACGATGGACGTACTTTCCAAAGATTTTTTATCAGATATTTTGACGTTTAACATCTTTTCTATCTGTAGTTTAGTGCAATGGTACCAGTGAAAATGCTCGAATGAAAATAGTTCCCCTAAACCTTAAGCCCTTCAAAGGGCCACGACCTCTCCGAGAATTTTCGAAAAGCTTTTGCTGGTTATCGACTGAGGTAGTCAAAGACTGTGCGTGTTATTCCATAGACGATTTATTTTAGTCTTTACTTATCTATAAGCGTTGTGTGATTTGAGTAACCATAGAGTTAGAGTGTATTGAGTTTTTTACTGGAGTTCTCTCGGTTGGAGGAAGATGTCGTTGTGTTTATCGATCTTAATGTTACTAATTAATCTATGAGGAATGTTTCAAAGTAAAATGTTTTTCCTAATAACACATCTTAGTGATCATATTGATAAACATAACCACCGCTTCCAGTATGAATGTCGATGATTTTTTACATATCTCAATTGTACCTATAGACAATTCGGACACAATAGAACCTTCTTAAGTGTCAATACAATGGGAATTGACGAAACACTATATTATTATATACTGTTACTAAAGTTTACTAGGTGTAGGAATTGATACATACCTAGACTATAAAAACAACATTTTGGAATTTTGTATCAACTAAAGCGTGGTAGAAAATTTTTGATAAATTTTACATTTTATATAATTATCATCATCATTTTTAATTTATTCACGAATGATTTAAATAATTGAAGAAATCTTATTTTTTTTCATTGTAAATATATTTTTTTAATTTTGCCAAAATTTGTTACCGTCTCTATTAAAACGGAGTCAATAATTTATTGAAAATTTTCTTAATGTATGTAATAAAGTTTGTCACTTGTAAATTTTATTGTTTTGTTCAGTATTGCTTAAGGTCATAGTATATTAATATAATGATTATATATTAGACACTATTTAAATTAAACCCTTGAACAATATTTGGTGATTTTATTTCATTCCTCAAAATATCTAAATGTAGCCGGATGTACGAGTAAGGACGACAATCTTTTACAACTTTATCAGGAAACAAACCTACAAGTCAATTTTTTAAATGCCCTGATAATTTTTACATCTCAATAATATGTGTCGCAGATACTAATATAGATGTTGAGCTTTTGTTGAGCCGTTTAACTTAATATGTATGTTGGAACTGACACTATACTTCTGCCCTAAGCAAGTCCTAGGAGGGCTAGGAGGGTAGGTACCATAATAAACACAAGATATTGGTACAGGAATACGGAAGGTTTTCCAACGTGTTTAAATATTTTAATTTTGCAGAAGCATGTTTATGTCGGCCTCCCTTTTCGGTTTCTTACCCTAATACGTGGAAAAAATGCGGAGTGTATCAAACAATATAATGATGTATGTTTTATAGCCCTTTATAAATCTGAACTTGATATATCTGTGTTAGCGAAGTACTATCAAGCACAAAGGTGCTAATGATTTCCGATACTGCGCTAGCGTTCGGCAGTCCAATATCCGGTTGTTGTCGACTGTATTGACAGGGCTGTACTGAAAATATATTTGTTATTTATGTACCAGCTTCCGCCAACCAACGGGAACTACTTCGCGCACCTGGATAAGACATAGCCTACTTATAGCCTTCCTTCATTCATAAATGGGTATCATAAAGTTTAGTAACTAGTTATTGAGATTAGGGCGTTTAAATAAACATTAATCAAGTTTAAGAGATTTGCTTTGTAACATTAGTAGAATATGAATAAAAGGGCCGAGGTGATGATCACCGTAATTTTTTTTAGTTTTTTTTTTTACCGTAGCACATAGGACAACCCTACCTTCGTAAATCAAGTGTTACATCACATTATTAACAAAGTTTTCTTATTTGCGTTACCGGTAATATGACGAAGAAAAAACAAATACATCGGAACATCGGCTTTGGGATATTTCCCTTATTCCCAACTTTCTCTTTATACATCATCATAAAAATCGCCTAGCGCCATCTATCGATCTCAAGGAACAACTTCAGTTCGAAGTAATGCAACGGCCGGCCGGCATCAAAAACTGCGCGCGCGGTGAAAAACATAAAATGCAAGTTCTTATATTGTTTATCAAACATCTCTTTCTACTAGGTCAGTAAGTAGGTAGGTATGTACGAGAATGCAAATCAAGAAACTGCAAACTCTCTATTCATTTAGCCTGTAAAGTGTACTTCTTACGCTTAATTGCAAACAAAAAAATCATTAGGGATTTAAGTGGAATTACACCAATACACCCAGCTAACTACATGCGTATATAAACTATTTTAGAAATAAAGGTAAATGAACTCTTTCATTTCAGTACACCAAACATAAAAAACCCACTTATTTCCTCAAAAAAAAAACTTCCCACCTGATACCATGTATCATCATAATACGTATCATGTATCCTTTCATGTCCATTCCCGCAGAAACTCCGCCGTATTATAATATCCTTGTCACAACGTTCCCCAAGCCGACAGCTCTGAAATGTTTCCCGCCCGTGAGAGATTATATTTTATGCATTAGATTTCGATTTATTTATTTTCACTTCAGCTTCTAATAAAACATAGGAATGCTATATTTTTGACCGACTTTTGGAAAGAAGGTTACAGTTAAGGATGTTATATTTTGAGCGTATATTTTTATCATAACGTGAAAATATGTTCTTTTCATTTATAATCTCAATTTGGTCTCATGTTTGTTGGCTTTTGGTTTGAATTATAAACTAAACTGGGGTAGGTTTAATTAGCAATATTACTCTACGGTTAAAGTTACTACATCTGAATGACCGTCAATTCAGACCAGGTTGACGAGTCCCAGTATAACTCGAGGCGACCGACCCTCAATAAGGTAGGTACTTCTATATTTATTTGCAAAGACATTTAGGTACTATTGTACTACTATACTATATAGAATTCCCTTCCAGTCTGTAGCTTCGGATAGGCTTAAGCTTCTAGAGTCCATATTTAGATAGGATTTACGTCCATCAGTGTTAATACAAAAGACAGCTTTAGCCTTTAAGTAGTCTGAAATAGCTACGGATACTTTCTACGCGTAACAAAAGAAGATAAATATTGAGTTCAAACTTTAAAATAGATAAATGTGGTTATGCCACTCAGATTTGCTACGGGACGCATGTGAAACCGCTGACAAAAGCTAGTTAAGTTATAAATTAAAAGTGAAAATTGATAAAATTCTGAAACAGTACATTTTTTGTCCTGGGGCAATGGATAACATCTGTTGCAAACATTAATTTAAAACAAATGATAATAAATTAAATAAAATGTTTGTTTTTACAATGTTCTATGGTTACCATTTTATTTTATGTCAGTAGTAAATATAGTTATTATTATGTTTAAATGATAACTTTTATTCATAGTGGTAATTTGTTTGCTTGGTGGTTTTTCTGCCGGTATGTTGTGTTCTTACGGAAAAACGGCTGAACTGATTCACATTTATTTTGGCATGGAGTTATATTGAAACTTGGTTATCATATACCTACCAAGGTAAAATGGGTTACGTCACACGCTAGTTTTTAATCGGGAAACAGTAATATTATGCAGGTGCCTAGTAAACCAGGACACAGAAAGAGAATTCTACGAAAGCCATTCGATACTCACCACTAGGATGTGTTATGACGCTTTACCGACCACCAAAAAGGCCAGCCCGAGATTCATGGAAACCCAACGTTTGACAATACACGAGTTTATCAAAGAGATTACTGAAAACCATCATTGACCGCGCTTTGTGTGCATTTGATTGCGGTCTGAGTATGGATCAACTGGACTGATGTGACTGTGTCGGCGGGAATTCCTGGCTTAGGTAGTAATTTATGTACGTAATGTGGTATTTTGCAGATCAGTAGATAAGTACATACATATATAGGTCTCCTTTTGTATAGAATGTTTCTACATTCCATATGTTTGCTGCGTAGGTACGTTAAGTTTTGGTAAGTATAGTGTATAGTGTATTATTGTAATTATTGATCTATGAAGGAAAGAAGTAACTTATGTACCTAACGAATTAGAATTATTATATCTATTAGAATAAGGTGTAAAAAGTAACAGCGCTTTCACATCAGTGGATTTTTCACTTGGTTCGTAATATTGCGTGGATATGGACGACAGCATACAATAGACAACTACCGGTGCCAAAGCTGGCATTAAAACGGCGAAATTTTGCCGCTCGGAATGCTTCGCGGTCGCGCGTAAAAGCTCGATTTTCCTATTCGCGACATAAAATCCGACATCATGGAAGCGCTGTAACTGAAAGAACCAAAAACGTAGCCAACAGCACATACATTAACAACATACCCGCGACATAAACGGCTCTTACAAACCTTTGTCGTAAAATGAATGTGAAAACGACTTTTTTAAAAGAAACTTAGATTTTTCCGCTAAAACGTGCATATTAGAACACTGTGCTTCCAGTACTGTGCATCACATCGTTAAAATGTGTTGTTTATTTGCATTGTCCATACAAATGTCGTTTGTAAGAGATTGCCGACGGCGATTAGAATGAGCTTTATGCATTTAGGTAGCATTATATTTTTATATTCAAAGTTACCTATCCTTGATATTCTTTGTGCTTCATATTTAGAAGTAATATGCAAAAGTTATTTATTTATTTGTTGAGTCAAGTCAAGTAGTAACCGATTGGGTTAAATTGAAGATAAGTAAGTATAGGTAAGCAGATAGCAAAAAGGTTTCTGGAGACAGTCGTAGGCGCTGTCATAAGATTATGGACATGATTATTTACTAGGACTTTCTGTAGAAAATATTAAGATGTAGCTATCGCGAAACCAACATAAAGTCAACTGAGTGGTTAAAAACTGATTCCAATTCAGCCGAAACAAAGAAAAGTTGTGAAAAAACTTGTATTAAAAAACTGGCATTTACTTAAAAACTTCTTTTCTGTACTTAATTGTGATTGTGAAACTTGAGCCGTATCTTAGCTTATCTTAGGCCCAGATATCTTTTCGTTAGCCGAGAAATACTTACTACGAAAATTTTATCTCCTTGAGAGAATTCTCGGAGGCAATGTAGGGGCTGCGAAGAAGGATTTTATTGTTTTCACGCAATTCTAAGAACCACCCAGAATACTGTTGTTTCTAGCTTTCGTTTTATTTTTCCTTGAGAAAATTCAGAGACATTATAATGTACATGATTCCTGACTTTTATCGTTTCTTGGTACAACGTGAGTTGGAATTTGCTTAAATATTTTTGTTAGGTACAGACAGAAGTTGAAGTGAGTTTACCAACTGAAGATATACCTAACGGAAAGGCTTCTTATCTGTGGAGATAATAGTGTCTTCATTATAAAGGATAGATAAGAAGATAGTGATTTTAGAGTTATTTTAATAATCAATGTACAGATAAAAATACACGCAAAGATAAAAAATATGCATACTAAGCAAATACAGCGCATATAAATTTACCTATTGCATATATTTTTTTTATAAATGCACAGTAAACTGTAGCGTTTGTTCTTGCAGGTGTCATATGCAATCGACTATTACCAAAGTTATTCAAAGTACAGTACATTTATGCAAAAAGTACAGTTAGCAGAGCGTGGTTTCGATCCACGGACCTCTGGGTTATGGGCCCAGCACGCTTCCACTGCGCCACTCTGCTTGTGTCACGTCTACATGAAATATACAAGCGCTAGGTATCTGTGGCTGATGCAATATGTCAGACGATTGATTAATCCTGTTCTCTTACCTATCCTACATACGAGTATATTGGCTACCTATATTGGCTGCATTCAGTTAGACTAGAAAACAGTCATATTAATTACTATTATTTTAAACAAAAGTGAGCATGCATCGTGCAATACTTTTCTATTGCATACGTAAACACAGGTACATTCAATATTTAAAGCCATTAGTATTCACTGGGAAACGATGTTTCAGATACACAGTTTCTGAAACATCACGTAGATGTTTACAGCAACAATGTTTCGGAAACTCTGCCGACCACATCGTCCACAGAAACAAAATTATATGTAACACGTAGATATTGTTTCTGAAACAGTGTTTATAAACAATTGTTTCTCAGTGAATACATGGCTTATCATCACATCATTATTGATTAGTTAGTCGTCTGTCATATTGCATCAGCCATAGATAGGGCTTGCATATTTCACTGACCGGTGACACAAGCAGAGTGGCGCAGTGGAAGCGTGCTGGGCCCATAACCCAGAGGTCCGTGGATCGAAACCACGCTCTGCTAACTGTACTTTTTACTACCATTAAACTGTAGTTAAATCACTTTTATTTTTTTAAATATTGAACAAAATGACGTCCATTAATTAATCCTTTTTAATAGACTGCTGTAAATTTAATGATTCACTGCTTTAGACTACGATTGATCAATCTTCTGTAATATTGCATCAGCCACAGATAGCGCTTGTATATTTCACTGATAGTTGACAGAAGCAGAGTGGCGCAGTGGAAGCGTGCTGGGCCCATAACCCAGAGGTCCGTGGATCGAAACCACGCTCTGCTATATAATTTTGGAAAACATAAATAATGGACCTGGGGCGCTTAGTAGAGGCCATACGTGACCAAAGGGCTGGCCTACGCTTTATTTCGGGCAAAGAATTTTATTGCCATCCTGCGTTGAAATGCGGCCAGGCTTTTGAGCATGATTCCCGATGCGCAAGAGTTTTTTAATACTCAATATTTTTTTTGTATATTTGAAACCCAAAACAAAAATGTGAAAGGCTGCCAAGTTCGATAATATGGAAATCCTTCGCCTATAAAAGAAGTGAGATCTGAATAAGTACCAAGTTCCATACACATACCTCAGTTAAAAATAGTTACTTTTTAATGATGTTACTTGGCAAGTTTTCACACACGTTCTTATAAACCTACTAAACGCAATGAATCAAGTATTTAATTTTCTATTAAAACTTGCCAAGTAACATTATTAAAAAGTAACTATTTTTAACTGAGGTATGTGTATGGAACTTGGTACTTATTCAGATCTCACTTGTTTTATAGGCGAAGGATTTCCATATTATCGAACTTGGCAGCCTTTCACATTTTTGTTTTGGGTGGGATTTCATTTATTTTTGTAAGGTTGTTTATTTTATTTTTTTCTTATGATTAAGTTAGTTAAGGAAATGTCTCATTTATACTATCTTTCAGATTTTTGAATATGCACTATGCTTCTTACAAAGAAATGAACTAGATTAACTAAATGGACTAGATTTACCAACTGACTGACATGACATGTTATCATATATTATGTTCGTGGATCAAAGTTACACATTCGTTATTTTCGAAAGTGACTCACACTTGGCCGTTTTCAGATTTTTACTTTGACTAAATACAAACCCTTGTAACGAATTTCAGATCGGTATGACCATTCGAAGATATATTATATAAATATAGATAAATTTAGTTCGTTTTAGTTCCTTAGGGGTATAAATTTACACTGGGTATTTTACACCTTCATTATTTTGAAACCGACTCACACTTGGCCATTTTCAGATTTTTCTCTTTACCTTGACATAAAGACCTACCTCCATGCCAAATTTCAAGTCAATACGACCATTGGAAGTGGTCTAGGTTTTTGATGAGTGAGTCAGTGAATCAGTGAGTCAGTCAGTGAGTGTATAGTAAAAATAGCGATTTTCTGACGTCAAAATCTCAAGACCTACAATAGGTATATTAATGAAATTTTTTATTTTAGATAAGTGAGGGGGTCTCAACAGATACTAGAAATTTGAAATGTGTAAATAAAATAGATTTTGAATTATAGGGGGGGTGTAACATAACCCACGGCCGGTGTGTCGCTTTTTTTGCTCGAACTTGGCGGACACACTGCCGTGTGTCTAGATTACAGAAATATTTTTTTTATTTATGTATCTACTTTACGATTTGCAAAGGTTCTTTCCAATGAAGATTTTGATCAAATTTAAGTAGTCCACTATTGTAATTAAATAAGTTAGTAACTAATTATAAAACGCCCACAAAATTATTTTGTCGGTAGTTAAGCGGAAAATTCTCCAGACAGTGTAACAGTTGGTACTAACAGTTTTAAGTTTAGTTTCAATTTTAAATGGTACTAGCTTTCGCCCGCGGTTTCACCCGCGTCCCGTAGCCGGCTGGTGACAAAAAATCCTAAAACCTTCTCCCGGGTCTAAGTTACCTCCCCTCTAATTTTCAGCTTAATCGGTCAAGCCGTTTTCATGTTATGTCGTGACAACGGAAAGCGGGTTTCATTTTTATATATATAGATTAATTCGACCGCTAAAATAATTACGAGGTAGGTATCAACAATAAGATACTTATTCGTTTTTTTCGACCGTAATTTTTTGTATATAGGTAATAAACACATGACAGAATACTGATATTTTCTTGGTGAACACTCACAGCTTACAAATAATGAAATATGCAATAATTTCTTGACTATAATACGTCAAATTATAATTTAAAAGAAACCCTAAGTCAAGCTAATAAACTACCCTAGGACTCGTTATAGTGAAATGTAAAGCCATAGTTAAATTTAAACCATTCAACTACATTCCCTTTCGTCCATCTTAACATATTAAGGGTCGCGTTACCGTGTATCAAGTCTGATTAGTAAGGCGAGGTCACATAGAAGACGGGGAGCGTATAATTTACGCGCCCTATGGAACAAGGGAGGAAAAAAAGAAATGCAAGTTTGTCACTTGACTTGCAATCAATTGTAACATTTGATTAAAGGAAGCAAAGTTAATCCTTTAAGTTAATGAATAGATTGTGGTTATACGTTATCTATACTAGTATTATAAAGAGGAAAACTTTGTTTGTTTGTTTGGTTGTAATGGATAAACTCAAAAACTACTGGACCGATTTTAAATATTCTTTCACTATTAGAAAGCTATATTATCTGCGAGTAACATAGGCTATATTTTATCCCAGTGCGGGCTATAGCTCCCACGGGACGCGGGTGAAACCGCGGGAAAACGGTTAGTTCTTAATATTTGTCGTGTGTTGTGTATTTGGTAATAAAAGAGGCAATAAATAATTAACAATATAAAAAAATACTGAATTTTATGTATACTAGTTCTCTATTTCGTAATCGAACAGTTACTTATAAATAATCACAATCACAAATACATTCGATTTTTTTTTGCATTCATAGAGTAGGTAGCATTATAATCCCCGCTATCTCTCTAACCAAGCCTTACCCCAAAAATAATTACAAGTTATAATAGACAAGTGACTTACATACCGGCTCGTGTACACCTCGCGGCGTTTGCAAACTGTTGTCCTTATGCAAGACTGTTAGTCTTGCTTGCCCGGGGCTAGGACCCAAGCATGGTTTAATTTCATGTTTCAAGCATAACATGGGGTCTTGTTTTAGAATTTTGAGACTGGTTAGCCAATTTACTAAAGAAAACACGGTCATTTTTAAAAGACTTTATTCTTTATTTAAGTTAAGCCTTTTCGAGAGACATTGACATGCATATTTTTTGCTGTGTTGCAGTTAGAAAAAGTGATTTCTACGAATGTAGGATTAAGGCTTTACTTGCTCATGATTGCAATCGCATTAATATGTATGTCGAACTCTAATCGAAAATGCCTCCGTGTGCAGTTGAGGCTAGCATATTCAGATCAGAATAGCTGCAAGCTCAATTATGCTATATTAGAATTCCCTCCCAGCAGAGCACAACTTATTTTCTTCATTAAAATTGTTGTGTTATAACTCGAAGTTCATTAAGAAAAATATGTTGATATTGGATATTCTATGCACCAGCAATTAAGTTCGAGAAACATAAACAAACTGCTTTAAGCTGGTTGCACAAATCCCGCGCAAATGGCAGGCTACGCAAACAGGGCATTTCGACGAAACAACGCTTCATTAGTGAATTATCCTTCGTTATAATGAGAGAAATAATGACCAAAGATTCGGATACTGTTACTATTTTAATTAGAAACTATAGCGTGTGGCTGTATGTCGCGCAAGTAGTTTGCCGCCCTGTTAGTTAGTTACACGCGCCGCAAGAGGGCGCGTGGAAGGGGACGCGACATCGCGCAGCCGCTCACGCCGACAGTGAGCAAGAAGCGTGTGCCGCGAGTGCGCGTCGGATGCGCCTCGCTTGAGTCTCGTCATGTAGTTGAATACGCTCGCCCCATTGTTTCAACTCAGGGTTTAGTTCATTAGTTAGTTTTGTAACATTCGTGGTTGTTGTCCAACTGTACTGTTTCGTTTGTATTACCGTGTTTTCTTTGCAATAAACTTAAACTCAAACAGTATCCAGTGGTTTCCATTCGTTAAATAGCCTAGTTTAGTGACGCCCGTAGTGTGTAGGGCTCCGCTAGGGCTATAATTGGCTGCCCAACGTGTGAAAATAACGAACTCAGTGAAGACTTCGCGTGTTATTTGTCGTGAAAATGCCGACAACACGCTCGCAAGTTCTGGAAACTTCGGACAACGTCGACGCCGCGAGTGCCGGCGCCGCCCCCACCAATGTAACAATGACCCACGAGACTCTGGTGCATTTACTCCGTGAGGTCCGCTCGTCCACGCCGCAAAATGTTTCGGATTTGCACAGTATGTTCGGCGTGAGTGGAAATTTCGCCAAGTGCAGGACGCGTTATGGCGGACGCCCGGAGGAGTCGTTAGAAAACTTCCTAGACGCCATCACTACGTATAAGGAATGCGTAAATATGACCGACGAGAACGCTCTCCGCGGGTTTTCAATGTTGTTGGAAGGACCTGCAGCGGTTTGGTGGCAAGGGGTGAAGAGATCGACCGACACGTGGTCGGAGGCGCTCTCGCGAATAAAAGGTGCATTCGCCGAGCATGACCCGCCCCATCGTCTTTATCGGAAGTTATTCACGCTGGTTCAGGAGGAAGAACATACGGATTTGTTCATCGCCAAGGTACGAGCTCTGCTGGCTAAAATACCTAAAGAGGATTTGTCAGAAAAAGTGCAGCTAGATATGGCTTTCGGCCTCCTCAACCCACGCATTCGGAAACGTGTTACTAGAGAAAGTCTAAACAGTTTCGACGAATTACTTAAAAAGTGCCGTACTATAGAAGACTCGCTTAAGGAAAGCTCCAAAACACGTAGTAACACTACTCAAGGAAAGCCGCAGACCCAGACGAGCATGCCCGCGACATCACCATCGTCGTCGCCGCAGCCGCCGCCGCCGCTCAACAGCGCCGGCGCCGCTGAGTCCGCCGAGAGTGTCGCCGTCGTTTCGAAGAGTAATAATAAGCAGTTTTGTGTCTATTGTAAGCGCTCAGGTCATTCGAAAAATGCGTGTTATAAGTTAAAGCGTGATAATAGTGATCGTGATAATAATACGAGCAATAGCGTTATAAAGTTGAAAAGTGAAATAAAGTGTTACGGTTGTGGTGCTCCGAACGTTATTAAGTCGAAGTGTAAAAACTGTTCGAGCCAACAAGCATTTTATTCCGTCGAAAACGCATCGCATGGCGGAGTTGTAGGTACGTTGAGGCCGTCGAGCGAGCCCCGCGGGGTGGCCCCGCGCTCGCCGCGGCGCAGCGGCCGGCAGCGGCGCCGGGCGCGCCGCGCCCGCGCTCGCGTCGTTGCTACGCAACCGCTCGCGCCGCCCGACCCGTCAGTGCTCATGCCTGTACAAGGTAACCCTGCGCGTGCCGCGGGTGTTTCATGTAATTGTTTTCTTGACGATCAATGTGTTCGTAACACAAACGCTAATATGTGCTCTTGTATTTGTTTATCTTGTTGTAATAATTACAAAAATAATTGTAATGTTCGTAAAAATAATTGTAATGTTCGTAACAATAATTGTAATGTTCGTAAGAATTTTGATAATGTTCGTAACACTTATACGCGTGTCGTATCGTGTTGTACTGATTGCGGTAGCAATAGTAAATGTAATTGTCGTATACATTGTGATAGTCGTATACTTTTTGACAATGTTCGTAACGGTAATATGTGTGTATCTAGTTTTAATGATTACGAAAATAATTGTAATAGTCGTGAGAATATCGGTAATGTTTGCGATTTTCAATCTTAATATGTTAATGTACAATAGGACTAACCGTCTTGACTCTATTTCAATTTTTGATGTTAATCAGTTTGATAATAGATTTCAATTAACTGAATATTCTATGTATTTGCCACCTAGCTGTAGACGACACATTGCTAATCTTTTAGCATATAATATACATATAGACACAGGTACTTGTCATGTATCTTCGAATATTGTTAGTAATACTACTAACATTACTATTGATACGCCTACTAGTTTAAACTATTAGGCACGACAACAGGTGAGTCAAATGTTTTGAATCTTGTACATCAAAACATGCAGGGCTTATCTGGCAAGGAGTTAGAGTTAAGTTTGTTTTTGGAAGGTTTTAATGTTCATGTCTTATGTTTGACTGAACATTGGTTAAAAGAACCCGAAATATTGTTTTTAAACGATAGCAAATATACTGTACAAAGTGCGTTTGTAAGGAAGAATGCCATACGAGGTGGATCTTTAATATTAGTTTCTAACGAGTTAAAATGTAAACAACGACAGGATCTGGTTAAACTTTCTGTCGAGCGCACTATCGAGTTGTCTTGTGTAGAACTTGAGCGATATGTTATAATTTGCGTATACCGCCCCCCCACAGGTGATTTCAACATATTCGAGTCAGTTATAGAAGACTTGTTTAATAAATTGAAATCTAATAATAAACGTAAAATAATATGCGGAGATTTTAACGTAAATATATTAGAGGTAGATTCTCCATTAAGTATTAGACTCGTAAACCTATTTAAATCTTATAACTTAGTCAATTTGTTTTTTGAACCTACAAGAATCACGGCCACTTCTTCAACTTGCCTTGATAATATTTTTTGTGATTGTGCAGCCTCAAGTTGTATGCTTCTTAATAACCTGACGTCTGACCATTGCGGACAAAGTGCTTGTTTTCCCATGGTAATCCACAAAAAGCCATTGAAAATTGAATGCAGGCCTGTTACAGCTAGTCGATGTAGTAGATTTAAAAGTAATATAAACAAAAAACTTAAACCTTCTATTCTTGCAAATGAAGATCCTAATGTCATGTATGGATCACTCTTTGATGTTGTAGAAAAGGAATTCAATTCCACGTTTAAGACTAAAACCATGACTGTCAATGCTACCTCTGCCAACTTTAATAAATGGGCTACTGAAGGTATTTACAAAAGTCGAGCGAGGCTTTACGAGTTATACGGTATGAAAATGTACAGGTTTGATACTCCATTCTTAGATTATGTTAGAAAATATTCAAAATTATTTAAACAAATTTGTAATGTTGCTAAAGCAAAATATATAAGTAATACAATAAAAAATTCTTCCAATAAAGTAAAGACTACTTGGAAAATTATTAATCAGGAAACTGGAAAATCGACAAATATTGAGAATAAATTAGAAATATTCGCTGATAATAAACGTATTAGTAATGCGGCTGACGTAGCCATGGCATTTAATGAGTTCTTTGCTAGCATACCTTTAACTACGACTCGCTCCTTGAGTTCTTCTGCTACGGACGCTGAGAATCTCCTGCATAATAGTGTCCCTAAGTGTGACGCTATTTTTAGTTTTGAGCAAATAACGCCAATTGATGTTATTAATGTTTTTAATTCGCTGAGCTTAAAAAACAGTGGTGACTATTGGGGTATTTCCATTAAACTATTAAAGAATATTATCGACATTGTTGCCCCCTATCTTGCTATCACATTTAATAAATGTATTGAAACCGGAGTTTTTCCCGACCTAATGAAACTAAGTAAAGTCATTCCTTTATTTAAATCAGGCGATAAGAAGGATGTAAATAATTTTAGACCCATATCCATCTTACCCGCTTTTAGTAAAATATTCGAAAAATTAGTACTCAAGCAGTTACAAAGATATTTCAATGTTAATAGCCTCCTTCATAGTGAACAATATGGCTTTACAAAAGGTCGTTCGACAACAGATGCTGGTGTAGCTCTTTTAAAACACATTTTTAATGCGTGGGAAAACTCTCAGAATGCCATTGGAGTATTCTGTGATCTCTCCAAAGCATTCGATTGTGTGCACCACGATACGCTTCTACGTAAATTACGTTACTACGGAGTCCAAAATGAAGCTCTTAGCGTAATAGAATCCTATTTAAATAACAGAGTGCAATGCGTAGATGTCAATGGCGTCAAATCATCAGGTTTATCAGTCCAATTAGGTGTGCCACAGGGCTCAATATTAGGTCCGTTCTTATTCCTGGTATATATTAATGATCTACCATACCATCTGAAGAATATCTGTGACGTTGTACTGTTTGCAGATGACACTTCACTTATTTTTAAAGTCGACAGAAATAGGGATCACTTTAACGACGTAAACAGTGCACTTTCGTTGGTTACACACTGGTTTAGTACTAATAACTTGGTCTTAAATGCGAAGAAAACAAAATGCCTTAAATTTACTCTACCGAACGTGAAAAACCTAGGCCCGAATATTATATTAAGTAACGAGGTTCTAGAAACTGTCAAATCCACAGTATTTCTTGGTATATCAGTCGATAGCAGACTTCAGTGGGGCTCGCATATAGCTGGCCTCGCGGGAAGGCTTAGCTCAGCTGCGTACGCCGTCAGAAAAGTAAGACAATTCACTGACGTAGAAACAGCTCGAGTAGTCTATTTTAGCTACTTTCACAGCGTTATGTCCTACGGTATTCTTCTGTGGGGCAAAGCTGCTGATATTCAAAACATATTTGTATTACAAAAACGAGCTGTTCGTGCGATATACCGGTTAGGTAGTAGACACTCGCTAAGAGAGCTCTTTAAAGAAATAGGCATTCTTACTGTGGCATCACAATTTATCTTTGCCAATATACTTTACATTAGGCAAAATATTCATTTGTACACCAAAAAAAGCTATGTTCACAGTATTAACACTAGAAACAAGCACAAACTGTGTGTACCCACTCACAGACTTCATAAGGTTCATGGATCATTTTTGGGGCTCGGTATTCGCTTTTATAATAAACTACCTCTAACTTTACTACAATTACCGTTTAACGCATTTAAATTACAAGTAAAGTCAATTCTTTCAAAGAAGGCTTACTATAGCATTAATGACTATTTAAATGATAAGAATAGTTGGTCGCTAAGTTGAACGCGAGGCAGCTCATTCTTGTTATCACTTTAACTAAATTATTAACTTATTATTATTGTTTACATTAATTGACATTACTTCGGACATTAATTCTGAATTATAATTGAGTTTATTTTTATTTACTTAGGGAAGTTTTGTTAAACTTTGCTTACCATTGTTTCTTTATGGCTTGCTAGTGACTGCAGCATTTCTTACATGTTCTACTTTTGTTGAATAGCAGCAAGCACGTCATGCTCCCTTAGACGGTATGGCCAGCGGTAGCGTTGGGGGTCGGGTTGTCCCCTTCCCTCAAAAATGTGCGAAGGGGGCGATGGCTGATCCTCGCGTTATACTCGTGAACGGGTGCTGCTGGCGGTACCAGGTCGTGTTGATGGCTATTGACACTTTATCAATTTTAGTATGATTTTCTATTAGCTTTTTTTTTTTTGAAGAAAATAATAATACTGTAGTCCTAGCAGGTACACCTTGTTTGTGTTGTACAGCTACAACGTAAACATCTATGCGCATGTAGGTGGGCACGCTGATTCTATGCTTATATTAAAATACATTTTTATTTTATTAACAGGAGGCTTTAGATACACTTAATGGACTATAAGAAATGCTTGAGTACTTAGTCTTTATAGGTGTAAATCTGTGTGCTAGCCTACTTGTGTTCAGTTTGTTTTTTTTTTTTTTCCTTTTTTAATTTTATATAATAGTTATCATGTGATAATGATATTTTTATGACTTTTTGACTTGTTTTGTATACATTCTGGTTCTTCAAACCTTACAGACAGACATGTGTTGCTGGGGAGTTTGTTGCGCCACTTCTTCTTCCCAGCAAAAACACATAGGAAGTGGTGAAGGGCGGGCGTTTTTGGGGGCTGTCTTTTGTTTTTGACGTTCGAAAAGTGCTGATTTATCAGCCTAATTTGAATAAACGATTTTGAGTTTGAGTTTGAGTTTGATAATGTACCTTTTCGTCGCCCTGTGTTGAATATAAGCATTCTAGGGTTTTGTGGCACCGCGCTCGTAGATTCTGCAGCTAAAAGTTGTATTGCCGGTCACACGCTCTACGCTCTCCTACTCAGGTTAGGACACCCGTTAATGCCGTCGACACAAATTGTTAGGTTGGCGGACGGTGTTAGTAGGGAGATGAATGTACTTAGCACAGTGGTAAAGGTGACACTCCGACATAAAACTAGAGACGTTAAGTTTTTGATATTTCCGGAAGCTAATAATAATGAAAGCTTGTTAGGTATAGATTTTCTTACCTCATTTAATCTTGTCTTCAATTTTGGTGAAAGTAGGTGGCACTTTGCCGAGAATGATAAGTGTAAATTCTCATTGCAATTTGAAGGTGTGTCACCTGTGCCTGCGTGTTCAGCTCTGGATGTGCTGCGGGATGATGAGGCGACCTCGCTTAGTGGAGAACAACGTGAGGTACTTGCCCGTCTCCTTGTCGAACACGAGGATATCTTTCAGCCAGGGGGAGACGCGACTCCCTTCGCCGAGCATATTATTGATACTGGCGATCACGCTCCTATCGCCGTTCCACCTTATAGGTTGACTCCTGCCAAAAAGGACATTATGCGAGTGGAGCTCGATAAGATGTTGGCAGATGGCATAGTCGAGGAGTGTGAGTCCGCGTGGGGTTCCCCAGCGCTACTTGTTCCGAAGGCAAATGGTAAGGTTCGTTTCTGTGTCGACTATAGGAAGCTCAATGCGGTAACAAAGTCCGATGTCTATCCGATGCCTTTGATAGACGAGCTTGTACAGTCAACGAAAAAGAATTGTTTTATGAGTACGCTTGATATGCGAAGTGGATTTTGGCAAGTGAGTGTACGTGAACAGGATAGGGATAAGACAGCATTTTTAACGCCATTCGGTTCGTATCGATTTAATCGCATGCCGTTCGGGCTCAAGAACGCTCCGTCTACCTTCCAGCGTCTAATTGATAGACTTCGTTCCGGTGCCAGTCTTAAGGACGTTACCCTTCTAGCATATCAAGATGATCTCCTTCTGATTTCTGAGGGCTTTGAGAAGCATATATCAGATTTGCGCGCCGTTTTTGATAGACTGCGTATGTTTAAACTGCGTGCCAATAGGGAGAAATGTGTTTTTGCACGTGAAAAGGTAAAGTACCTTGGTCACGTTATCACTCAGGATGGTGTGTCTCCTGATGATGATAAGGTTAGTGCTGTTTTGGATATGGCAGCACCGTCTTCGCTTCGGCACTTAAGAACTTTTCTTCAGACTTGTTCATGGTTTAGAAAGTTTGTGCCTAGTTTCTCTGCTGTTGCTGAGCCGTTAACACGCTTGCTGAAGAAGAATCAGCCGTGGTCATGGGGTTCAGACCAGGCTCGTGCCTTTGAGGAGCTCAAGGTTCGTCTCTCCTCGGCACCGATTCTTATTCAAGCGGATTATAGCAAGCCGTTTGTGTTAAGGACTGATGCTAGCAATTATGCCTTAGGGGCTGTGTTGTTACAGGGCGAAGGTAAAGAAGAGCGCCCTATTGAATATGCTAGCCGTCTGCTCAATGCAGCTGAAAGGAATTACAGCACCACCGAGCGTGAGGCTCTTGCTGTGGTGTGGGCCGTCGAACGTTTTAGGGGTTATATTGAAGGTCATGAGGTCATTATAGGTAGCGACCATCAGCCGTTAAAGTGGCTCCTTACCCTAAAGTCGCCTTCAGGTAGGCTCGTTCGCTGGGCTCTCAAGCTTCAGAGCTTTAATATTCAGTTTCAGTATACGCCTGGAAAGGCCAATGTTATTGCTGATACACTCAGTCGACCAACCTGTAAAGAAGAAAATAAAGATCAGTGTGGTGTCTGTTCCATCGTTGTTGACTTACCTGCTCGTAGTCCGGCTGATCTCCGTTGCGCGCAACTCGAGGATCTGGAACTTAAGAAGATAATTAGTGATTTAGAGGACACTTCTGATGCTGATTCTGTAGGTATGAAGCGTTGGTCAGAAAGAGGTTATTTTATGCAGCAAGGCGTATTGTATAGGTATAATCCGGATGTAGATAGTGAAGAGCCGCAACTGGTTGTCCCGGCTTCTCTGCGTCCTGAAATTTTAAAAGAGTGTCATGATTCTGACATTGCTGGTCATCACGGAGTTGATAGAACTTATGCCAAGGTCGCTAAGAGTTTTTATTTCCCAGGAATGCATAGAGCTATAACAGAGTATGTCAAGAGTTGTGCTGCCTGTCAACGTTATAAGTCTTCAAACACGAAACCGTCCGGCTTGTTACAGACTCCTGTTCTCCATCAGAGGGGAGAGGTGTTAGCCGTAGACTTGTTTGGTCCACTTCCTCCGGGAGAAAATGGGGAAAGGTGGATTTTGTTGGTCGAAGATACTGCGACTCGTTGGACCGAGCTTTACGCTCTGAAGGATGCTACTTCCGAGGCGTGTGCTCGTACGTTGATTGAAGAGTATTTCCTCCGTTATGGACTGCCAAGACGCATTGTTTCGGACAATGGCGTTCAGTTTGTTTCTGCTGTAATGCAGCAATGTATGTTTGTTTTAGGTATTGGTCAAGAGTTGTTACCATTATACCATCCGTCAGCTAATCCAGCTGAACGTAAGAATAGAGACTTGAAGTTTCATTTGTCTCGTTTAGTTGAGTCTGAGCATTCATCGTGGCCTCAGCATCTTCCCGCGATAAGGTTCGCCATGAATTCGGCAGTTTGTGGTACTACTGGAGTAACCCCCGCATACCTTACGTTCGCTAGGGAACTTCGTTCGCCAGTCGAAATGCACCACGATATTAGGTCCGTGCTCAGTAAGGATAATTTTGTTCCTCAGATTACACCTTATTTGAAAAGGTTTGTGAATTCGTTTATCGCTGTCAGAGAGAGGGTCGAAGCACAACAGGATCGACGTAAGGAATGTGCCGATAAATCCACAAGACCAGGTGAAGTCTTCGAGGTGGGTGATCAGGTACTATTAAAGTCGCATGTTCTGAGTAACGCAGCGAAAAACATTACTTCTAAGTTCGTTCCTAAGAGAGATGGTCCTTACGTTGTTGTGAAGAGAATTAGCCCTACAGCGTATCTTATAGGTAATTTAGATCCATCTGAGGAAGTTTTAGGCAAATTTCACATATCAGAACTAACTCGTTTTCATTCTCGGGATATTACGCCTCCTCGTCCCGTAGTGCAGAAACGGCAGAGAGGACGCCCTCGAAAACATGTTTGTCCTGTATGTAGTGTTTCCTTTGTGCGAGTTCATGAGCGGGGACGTTCTCATGATCTCGAGGGGGAGTGTATAGCGTGTGGCTGTATGTCGCGCAAGTAGTTTGCCGCCCTGTTAGTTAGTTACACGCGCCGCAAGAGGGCGCGTGGAAGGGGACGCGACATCGCGCAGCCGCTCACGCCGACAGTGAGCAAGAAGCGTGTGCCGCGAGTGCGCGTCGGATGCGCCTCGCTTGAGTCTCGTCATGTAGTTGAATACGCTCGCCCCATTGTTTCAACTCAGGGTTTAGTTCATTAGTTAGTTTTGTAACATTCGTGGTTGTTGTCCAACTGTACTGTTTCGTTTGTATTACCGTGTTTTCTTTGCAATAAACTTAAACTCAAACAGTATCCAGTGGTTTCCATTCGTTAAATAGCCTAGTTTAGTGACGCCCGTAGTGTGTAGGGCTCCGCTAGGGCTATAAAACTTAGTTTGTTTTCGGACTTTTGAGTGTTATATTTTTTAATGTTTGAATTAAAAATTAATTGCGTTTAAAAAAAAGTTGCTCAAAACTTTCAGGATTAGATGATGTTAGTTGTGAAGTTCTTGTATATTCATAGCTTTTTCAAGACTAAACAGCCAGAAAAATAATTTTTTCGATATATTTTTTTCTGCTGTCGCAACAATTTTACTACCTTAGTTCGAGCTTTTAAGAAGCAGTCTATTTAACATAATTATGTAATTAATCACCAGCAATCGTAATAACGCTCACTAAGGATTACATAACAAAAGTCCTTGCTATAAATAACGTTAAATGGAAACCGAACATGAGATTAAACATGCAACTAAGGGGTTTCAACTGACGGGTAATTATGCCTCGACACGAGTCGAAGGGAAAGCGTGATGGGCTGATTTCAGTTGAGGGACTTATGCACGGGGGTAAAGTTATAATCATGCAGCCGATTGGCATTTTTCATGACAGTATAAAGGTTGTAGATAAAGGAATAATTGACGGTATGTAGGTAAGTATAATGGTTTGGTTGTTAAAACTGTAAAATTACTAGATACATGTATGGTCACAGCGTACCTAAACCTTAGACTAGGGAATTTGAGTTTGACAAGTAGTTCACGCCATTACCCAAGTACTTAATTTTGCAATAAGGTTACAAAAATACTTTCTACTACATAATTACCTCCCCACTCAGAGACATAATTTAATGATTACTTAAGTTTTTTTTTATTACATATGTGAGGAGCTGGTGTCCGTGAAAGGCATGGGATGCCTGTGTTACGGATCACCAGTGCCCCACCCATCGGACATGTAGATTCAATTTTGACTGGATGCATTTCATACATAGCGTGACATACACAAAATAGTAAAAATTTTCAACTTAAAATTAAGTAGGTATGTATACAATTTTGGAGTGATATTACTAGAGACAGATAAAGATTCAAATAAAGAATTTTGCAAGTAAAGAAATGTTTAACGCCTATTTACCTACTATGAGTAATTGTGGAAACGCAGTGCACACAAAGCAACATGAACAAAAAAATCAACTAAGTCACCCGCAATTATTATTTCCTTACGCACAGGCTCGTCGTACGAGCTCGCATACCGTCATTCGGAAAGAATTGTCGCGCGGGACACGGGTAAGTAACTCCTTAGTGACGGAATGTCATACAAATCCTTCACTAAGGAATGGCTTAAGTAACCATTAAATGTTTCTGAGTGGGGAGGTTAGTCTGTAATTAGTAAGTACATTTACACCTGTCAAAACAACGTGATGACTTCCATTCATGATTTTCGGTACATAACACAGTAAATAAATTTTCCGAACAATTTGGCAGAGATGGAGCGTAAACTTCCAGGCAGCTTTAAATCCAGTGCTTCTATAATGTCTCGGTAATAAATCTAAGTTAGCTTATTCGGCAATTCCGTCAGAGGCAATGGCTTCAACTGCAGTGACCATACGGATTTCAGATCCGGAGTCCGGAACTCATGATCCGCGAATTGTCAGCAGTTTACTTGTGCCAAGTTTCGTGGTGTTGTGTAGATGAATATACGAGCATTTTAGCCTCAAATGCAAATGCCTATTATTTTTAATCTAGAATAGTTGACGTTGATGGTCAATTCTTCTAGATTACAAAACAAACAGTCAAACAGACGTATGACATTGTTTATTCTCTTTTTGAAATAACAACTGAAAACTAAACACTAAAAAGTTTTACAGAGTCTTTTTCTTGCATCCTAACGTTGCATCGGCAGGTGCCTATTTCTTAAAATTACATGACTATTCTCCTGAATATATTTCTTACTCATATATTTACTCAAACATTTTAAAAGGCACTGACCTTCAAAAATAATTCATAACTTTTCTACATGAAAATCTGTGTCATCTGTAGGATATTAAATAAATATAACTTACTTGGAACTTCTTTACGTACACTGTGGTGTAGGCGGATGTTTCATTAAAATGTTGGTATAAAGGTTAGGAATAAAGAAAAAATAAAAACTGCGTAATAGGCGGAAAAGTCCCGGAGTTATTTTATTTAACGCGGTGCGCAAAGGACAATGAATTAGCATTGACGCATGACAGTAAATTGTGTGTGACTTTATCGGAGACCGTCCTTATTGATTAACTAGCATTGTAGCTAATGTATCCTTGCTAAGTAGCTGTTATTTCTATGTTCACTCGCATTTAGTTAAAGTAACTTTCTTAATATGAAATGCATTAGGTAAACTAATTCTAATTTTAATTGATTTTTGCAAAGTTTTTAAATAATTTTATATTGTTTTTGTTTTATTATAAATTAATACATGCTGTGATTTACTATAATTAAGGAAACACAAGAAAACTTAAAAAAAGATATTTGTTCCTAAAACTTGTCTGTTATGTGTATTTCTAGTTGGAAATCCAAATAAATAAAGCCCTAGCCCTAGTATCAAACCTAAGTAGATTAGTCAATTACAAACTGGTAAAAAAACATAACCAACCCTCCTAGGGTCGAGTAAAGATCAATAGGCCAAAATACGCTGGTAAATCAGCAGAAGCAAGTCACATAGGAATAAATTGTGTAGGTAAGTGCTAAGCAATTGCGTTTCAATATCCTATCTAATAAACAGCCAGGTATCTCGCCATAATTACATAATATACACTCGAATAAGCAATATAATAATAACACTTAATAATTAAACTGAAATAGCTATTATCTGAGCTAACTACTACTACGCTTCAGGAGGCTTACACAATAGTTTTGAGCTTAACAAACAATAACCGAAGATAGGCCTGATAGGGGATACCTTCGAATATATTTAGGTTAGTAAAAGCATTGGTAACGGTTCAAGGTATTGTTGTGTGGGTAGGCGTAAACATTTGGTAATAATAATTAAATAGGTGTACGTATCGAAAATATGCATACTGTAGGTACTTATATATTTGTACCTAAATTGAAAAGAATACGGGGATTTTGGGTATTTTTGAGCACAATGGTGCCTAAAAAGCGAGAATTGGAACAGCTAATAATGAGAACCTTTGAGATTCTCTTCAAAATTTTTGACTTGTTTGTACATAGGTAATATCATAAAAAACTAATAGACAGATAATTATGTATTTGCCTATAAATAAAACCAACTATGTATTTGATCAGTTTCTTATATTCTAATATCCTTAGCCGGTTGGTCCCGACTCAAGGAAATATTTATGTTAATGTCGTGGAAGTCGGAAGAAAGTCGGAAGCCTGAAAAACTGTGACAGCTTGTCTAGTTAAGAATCTCTCGATTTAATTAAGTTGGTTTCCTTGTTGCTAAGGAATAGTTGACGTTTTATTACAGTGCGGTTTCATAATACTCACTGCAGCAAAATAATGCTTCATATCTGTCATGATAGCTTTGGTCTGTAAAGTGCCTAGATATTTATTTGTATTCTATTATTTTCTTTTGCCGTTCAGCGTGGCAATGCAGTGAAGTGGTTCTCGTCAAATTCATATTTAATTCATTTCAATTCACTCGGGTAACACGGTAGATACGTAGGAACACCGCGCGAACTTCCTCTGTACTATCTTTTTGCATTTCTTTAAGAAGATTTATAACCTTTTGACACCAAAGGAAAGAAAAAAGTCAGGAAAAGCGCTAGGTAAAAACATGATGTATGCAAGGTCGGTGAATTCATAGAATAGTTTAGACTACAGTGGGGACTTGTAGGTAAATACACACACTACAGACTAAAAGGTCGGCTGCCAGTGGACCAAATGGCTGGTATTTTTTTAAGAAATACATCATTCAATTCAAAAGTTTCCTAAAGTCAAAGTCAAAAACGTTTTTTGAAGTTCGGCTAGTTTTTAGCACTTTTTCACGTCAAATTTACAAAAGGACAGCACCCCCACAACGCCCCCCCTTTCACCAGTTCCTAGTGTTATGGCTGGGAAGAAGAAGCGGTGAAGAACAAACTTCCCAGCAACACAGCTAAACAGTCTATTATAGTAGTAGTCTAGCAGTATACTACCATTTATCTTTATGCAGAACAAGTTGTCGGCAAACTAAAAGTCGTCTTGTATGAGCTCATATAGTAACAAAAAGTTGACTGACATCTTCAAACAAACCATATTAGGAACATACCTACTTCAGCATTTCTCGGATCAAAGTTATAATTTACTTAGCGTTCTATCTGTCTTAATTATCTGTATAAGTAAGTTAGTCTCGTAATAATGTAATTACTGGAAGATTACTCTGTAAGTTGGATCAGGCATGATTTGTTTCAGCTTTACAAATGTTTAGCTTAAGACCGATTACAGACTAACGTAATTTACAGTGAGTTTACACATATTTGGCAAGAAGTGTTCCATTCGACGCTGTCATTTGAACATCTTTGGCAATTGTCACGGGTAGTTAGAAGCCAGAAAGTCCACGAAACTGGGCTGTGGAGGTCAGATAGGCAGTAAGCTCTATGTAAAACACTTTTAATCAACTGCATTCCGGTTAGACTGGAAGCCGACCCCTACATAGTTGGGAAAAGGCTAGGCAGTTGATCTTGGCTTAATTATGACATGTTACATGGTGCGCATATACGCATTTCCACGCTCTTCTAAAAACGTCTGTGGATGCTCTAAGCGGATCACACACTAGTATATGCCTCGCTCCACTGGACGACTTTGCATTGACCGTAAGTAAACACTTCAGTTTATTCAAACAGGAACTGAAAACTCTTCGAAGCGCGTGGCAGTGTGTGATACCTACGCTTTGGGTACCTACAGGCGATCTTTCGTGTCGTACACAATTGGTTCATGTTTTCCAAAATATGCATAGATATGTGTTATGTAACGTTACCCTCGGGGACCATAGAAGCTATTTGTTTCAGCGATCCTTTTGGGAATGTATGGAAAATTAACACATTTACTGGAATGGGTTTAGACATTTACTGTCCATTAGACTTTTGAATTGCAATCAAAGTCATGATTGAACAAGCTTATAATTAGCGACCTACATAAGTTAGATCTTTTTAAGTCCAGGGGCCCGATTCTCCTAAGTTAATAATGTCAAAATCGAGTAGAAATCGAATCGCAATATGATCGCAATAGCAGTTTTAACCATATCGGGCATTCTGCTACTAATAAAAGACCAATCGTATTCGATTGACATTTGATTGGTGTGCGATTGGTCTGCTATTTTGGTGATTTTGGTCCATACGGTAGTTTGCTGTACAATCATGTTGCAATCGTTAATCATTTGCAGGCAAAATGATTCATTATTGAATGACAGAAAAGGATAAAAACGTTTATTTCAAAGAAAAAATAGCGGAATGCCACATACGCTTCAATCGTAATCGAGTCGGGATCGGATCTCAGTCGAATCGAGTCGAACGTGAATCGTATGACGCTTAAGTAAAATTAGGAGAATCGGGGCCCAGGTTTCCTCAACTGACTGTTTATAAAAATGTATTTGTAATACTAAAAACTTCTAAAAACATATACTGCATACCTATGAAAATTCTAAAGTTCCTTTCTTTGACTTTTGATATAATTCCCTTCACTATTTGTCACTAACATCACCAAAAACCACATAACTAAAAAACCAACAAAAAAACTAAATTGGAAAGCAGATTTAGGCTTTGTTTTGGCATCAATCGTATTGATTTTGCAACAGGACTGGATTGATTCAATCGGACTGAACTGACGAGATTGATTGAAATGAAAATGATATTGACTTACCTGATGTGATCTGGCGGTTACGTTAGGTAGCGTGTGTGTTTGTTCGTATGTTTAAGTGTTGGTCAAAGGCTGTATGTAGTTCTAAGGTGATTTAATCCTATTTATTTGACTTAATACGTCTAGAGTACCTATTAGAATGAACATTTACAGCGAAATATTAGGAACTATAAAGTTTTTTTTTGCAATCTATGTTGACGTCAAGTTTCAATCTGACAGCTAATTATGTGTTTTATAATGAAGCATCCTTTTGACCTTATTCCAATTTTATTTGGGGTCGGCGCAGCATGTTTTCTTCTTGATAACTATCTGTCACATTATTCTATTCGTATGTATGCTCATACGTAATCTACAATTAGAATACTATATTATAGACTAGGATATGTGTCCTATATTAACATGGAGTGACAGTAAAAAAATCTTTACCACAAATTCCTGTAAAACTTACGACATTTAAAACAAGGAAAGGCACACAAAGTGCCATATGTTCATCAAACACGAAGTTAATAATCACATTCTACATTTAATATAATATTCGGGAAGATGTTGTTAGAGTTGCACACTGGAAACTTTTAGTCGGCCGACAGTTTGTTCGGCTTTATAATCAGTATGGAAATAATGGCAGTACCTATGCACATGAGCACGATCAAGTACCTAATTGACTAGTTTTAGATCGATTAAAACATTAATTGTAGGTAATCAAGATTTCCTTAAAAAATGCATTTGGTTTTGACAAGAAAATGTTCATTTTGATTTCTGACACTTACGCGAATATTAGACATTTAAATAAAACTACTTTTACGGATTTTATCGCGTTATATTAATATTATTTAATCCCGACATTTCGGATCTTTTACAGCATCCATGGTCACGGGCAGACTAAGGTGTTGGTCGTCTTGATATATTAGTTACAAACAGCTACCCTACATTTTGTTGATTATTATTGACAGTCCGATTCACGCAAAACGAGCTCACTGTATCCTTGGGTCGAGCAGTTGTAGGCTTGGATTTTGGTATAATAGTTTCTATGATGGGATTCCAAGCAGGTGGTATGCACCAGCCATCTTCTCTATTGAAATTTGCATGTTTTTTAATTTCAATAGCCTCGCGAATCATCCTAGGTAGAAATCGGTTTTCTTTTGCAAGGACTTGTGGTTTATCAAATCTGATGTAATGCTGGGCCTTGTCTAGTGTGTGTTCACAAACTGCTGACTGTCTGGAACGGCGGTGTTTGACATCGGCGATGTGTTCTTTTACACGGGTCCCTATGCTTCTTTTAGTTTGGCCTATGTAAGAGAGACCACAATCACAGTCAAGCTTGTATACACCCGCATCTTGTAGAGGTATGTGACACTTGACAGGTGGTAAGAATTGACTGATCTTCTTCAGCGGCTTGAAGTAGGTTTTGATTGAAGCTCGCTTCAAGATGTAGCCAATCTTGTCTGTGACTCCTCTTATGTATGGAAGAACAGCAGGTAGACGCTCAACTGTGGCTGGTTTCACGCGGGTTCTGCGACGAGGGCGCGGTACTCGGAGCTTGTTGTCGTGCAGTACTTGCTTAACATGTTGAAGCTCAGCACCCAGGTGTTGTTCATCACAGATACCACGTGCTCTCTGAAACAATGATTTACCAACGGTAGATAACTGTGTTGGGTGGTGGTGGGACTCACCATGAAGGTATTTGTCTGTATGGGTTTTCTTCCGATACACAGTGTGACTCAAGGTGTTATTAGGGTTACGGATAACCAAAACATCTAAGAAAGCTAAGGAGTTGTTTGCCTCTGACTCCATAGTGAATTGAATTTTGGGGTTTATGGAGTTAAGATGATTTAAAAATGCTGTGACTTTGTCAGATGGTAGAATTGTGAAAGTATCATCTACGTACCGCTTGTAGAATTTGGGTGTTACGGGTGCAGATTGCAGGGCTCGCTCCTCAAAATCCTCCATGAAGATATCAGCAACAATGCGAGATACTGGGGAGCCCATTGCTACACCATCCACTTGCGTAAAGGTGTTTTTGTTGTCAGTGAAATAAAACACCTACAACTAGCTGACAATGAAACTATGGTCAGTTTTGATGTTCAGTCATTGTTTACATGCTTACCCGTTGAAGACTGCATCAAGATTGTGTCTAAGAAACTAGCAGAGAATAACATGCCTACTGAATATGCTGAACTGTTAAAACATTGCCTAACATCTGGCTATTTACTGTGGAATAATCACTTCTACACGCAAGTGGATGGTGTAGCAATGGGCTCCCCAGTATCTCCCATTGTTGCTGATATCTTCATGGAGGATTTTGAGGAGCGAGCCCTGCAATCTGCACCCGTAACACCCAAATTCTACAAGCGGTACGTAGATGATACTTTCACAATTCTACCATCTGACAAAGTCACAGCATTTTTAAATCATCTTAACTCCATAAACCCCAAAATTCAATTCACTACGGAGTCAGAGGCAAACAACTCCTTAGCTTTCTTAGATGTTTTGGTTATCCGTAACCCTAATAACACCTTGAGTCACACTGTGTATCGGAAGAAACCCCATACAGACACCTTCATGGTGAGTCCCACCACCACCCAACACAGTTATCTACCGTTGGTAAATCATTGTTTCAGAGAGCACGTGGTATCTGTGATGAACAACACTTGGGTGGTGAGCTTCAACATGTTAAGCAAGTACTACACGACAACAAGCTCCGAGTACCGCGCCCTCGTCGCAGAACCCGCGTGAAACCAGCCACAGTTGAGCGTCTACCTGCTGTTCTTCCATACATAAGAGGAGTCACAGACAAGATTGGCTACATCTTGAAGCGAGCTTCAATCAAAACCTACTTCAAGCCGCTGAAGAAGATCAGTCAATTCTTACCACCTGTCAAGTGTCACATACCTCTACAAGATGCGGGTGTATACAAGCTTGACTGTGATTGTGGTCTCTCTTACATAGGCCAAACTAAAAGAAGCATAGGGACCCGTGTAAAAGAACACATCGCCGATGTCAAACACCGCCGTTCCAGACAGTCAGCAGTTTGTGAACACACACTAGACAAGGCCCAGCATTACATCAGATTTGATAAACCACAAGTCCTTGCAAAAGAAAACCGATTTCTACCTAGGATGATTCGCGAGGCTATTGAAATTAAAAAACATGCAAATTTCAATAGAGAAGATGGCTGGTGCATACCACCTGCTTGGAATCCCATCATAGAAACTATTATACCAAAATCCAAGCCTACAACTGCTCGACCCAAGGATACAGTGAGCTCGTTTTGCGTGAATCGGACTGTCAATAATAATCAACAAAATGTAGGGTAGCTGTTTGTAACTAATATATCAAGACGACCAACACCTTAGTCTGCCCGTGACCATGGATGCTGTAAAGGATCCGAAATGTCGGGATTAAATAATATTAATATAACGCGATAAAATCCGTAAAAGTAGTTTTATTTAAGATGTTCATTGTTTTTTTTTCTTCACATATAAAATATATTTTTTTAACTGTCGGATCAATTGTCGGCCGACTGTTTAGTCTGCAGTCTGGCAGGTACTTTTATGAGTCTATTTGACTCCGTCGTATGTATGACAAGATTCATGGAAATTAATGTACCTACTTACTAGCTGGGGGCAATTGTTTCTTGCCACGAGTTTCTTGATTAAAACATTATGTAAATGGCTTGAGTGAATGGCAACTCTTTTTAAGTAATTGGGACAGATTTTTTAAAATATTTTTTTTCTAATAATGACTATAGTGAGGAAGAGAAATTTGTAGGTATAATACATAAAAAAAAATATTATGAAAAAAGTTAATAAACCTATATTTTTAAAACCAACAAAGTATTATCTCAATCAGCCCAATTGTCTTAAAAATAATAATTCGACCGTAATATTGTGTAGTTTATAAAAAATCCCAACTTTCAAAGAAAAGAAAATATGTCAGCCGTGCAAGTAACTTACGCTAGTTGTCTCATGATTTCCTTCTGCTTTTCAAAGAGGTAACATTACTTACTGAGACAAAACAGAGGAATTCCTACGACTTTTATCATAGTGCATTCCTCCTACATTCATTTTTACAAGCTTTTTTTACAAGCTTTTTTACAAGCTTTTTTTTTTTTTTTTTTTTATTTTTAACTTGCAATGTATATATGTATGTATGTATGTATGTATGTAACTATGTGTGTTCGGGTGGAATTTTACAACTCAATTTTAAAGCACTTGCCCTCAACCGATTGAGCTGCAATTTTGCATACATGTTTAGTTTGGATGACAATGCATGTTAAGCTATGTGACGTCATCCTAAATCCAACATGGCTAAATATACAAGATGGCGGACTAGTTATTTTTAAAGTACCTATACAATATGGATATCAAATGAAAGGGATTGACTAGTAGAACACATTGCACTTTACGAAATAAAAATCCAAGATGGCCGCCGCTACAAAATGGTGAATAACCTATTTTTTTCAATCCCATCCATATGGGTATCCAATGACAGGCAAGTAAAATAAAGTGCACTTTACCAAATCAAAACTTAAAAGTATAAAATAAATTGAGGTAAAAAAATCTTTAAAAATAAGCTTTTATTTAAATGCGCTAAAAATAAAAAAAACAACTTTTACTGTAACTTTACTGATTTATGTTTTAAAAGCTTGTCGCGATTTAACTAAGAAAGTAAATACGAGTACTTAAATGTCGCGACAAGCTTTTAAAACATAAATCAGTAAAGTTACAGTAAAAGTTGTTTTTATTTTTATTTTTAGTGCATTTAAATAAAAGCTTGTTTTTAAAGATTTTTTTACCTCAATTTATTAGAAACATTCCTTTTGCTAGACTTTAATAAGTCGGTATTGTTGCAGTATGTTTATAATATATGTACATAGGTGTAATTCACTAGTTGAGAACTTCGGTTTTACAGAACTTGGGATCCCCTAATAATTTACCCATATGCTCATTAATTCCGTTTTTAATCGTCCATTCCGTCATTTTTATTTTTTTATTCAGCTTCCATTTACATATTTATTTGTCGATAAAACAATTTGTCACAATGTTAATGTTTCATTGATGCACATGGTATCTCGTTTAGTGATACATACACATGGTGTACATACAAGTGATAATTTTGAAGATTGCTTAAGTGTGTGATAAAAAGAAATATTTTTATGACGAACATTATCATCTTGTATGTGTCGCTAATTACAAAACAATAGAAAATCGATTGTGTCTCGCCTATTTCTGTGCTTCGGCATACTCTGGTATTCTGTGGTTCTACTATTTTTAGATACTGCACCGACATAATTAATGAAAGTTGTTCGGATTTTCACTCCAGGGAACTTAACCGAGTCAGGAACTCCGATTGTTTGACGCACAACCTTGCAAAGAGGTTACTTGGCAAAGCCTTGCTTGGAAAACTTCCCCTGTGTGATAGTGCCTGGGTTCTAATCCCGGATGTTTGAATACTTGAAGTTCAGCCTTTAGAGCAGAAAGAGGGATTTGCCTGTTGGAATGGAACTTCTGTCACGGTAGTCTTGTTTGTAAAATAAGTCTTGATTTTATTTATTTTTCTTTGTTTTTGTCCTCCTTTGAAAATATGGAAATATAATCAAATTACTGTTACAAGGCAGCTAAATGATTGATTGCTGTTTTTTGTAAATTTTATTTAAAAGAAACATTAAGGTACTGTTATGTTATTATCACAAACCAATTACCTACAATTATGAATATTGAACATCAGTTCCCTAAAAAAAGTTGATAAGCACTAGTTCCCGAGCTTGCTTTCAGAATCTCTTCCTCCGAGCCTTTTTCCCAACTATGTTGGGGTCGGCTTCCAGTCTAACCGGATGTAGCTGAGTACCAGTGCTTTACAAGAAGCGACTGCCCTATCTGACCCCCTCAACCCAGTTACCCGGGCAACCCAATACCCCTAATGTTTAGACTAGTGTCAAACTTCCTGGCTTCTGACTACCCGTTACGACTGCTAAGGATGTTCAATGATAGCCGGGACCTACAGTTTAACGTGCCATCCGAAGCTTGCTTTTACAATACACACCAGAAATTAAAAAAAAATCTAACAGATTTTGTAAAAAAAAAATACCGCATAGATAGCATAGATTTTTTGCATAGAAAAAAAAAACACAAACTAGAACACCGGTATCAGTGAACTAAACTAGCTAAATAAAGCGATTGCACGTATACATTCGTATACGTTTGACGTTGCAATACAATTCGCTTCGACGATTCCGACACGGTTTGACGCACGCAACCATACGCCAAACGTGGTTTAGAGTTTAAAATAATATAGCGCTTGCTTTTTTTTTTAGGGAAATTTTAGGGAGGTATATTAAAAAAATATAGACTGTTCTAGTTGTCAGCTTTTGGTGAAAAGATACGGTTAAAAACTAATGGCCTTACTACAAAAACTTTAACCACTGTTTTACACTTGTCTAAAAAAAATGTGGCTCCAAAATGAACCATATGTCAACGTCATAATTTGACATTTTTTTAGACAAGTCTTAAACTGACGTTAAAAAGTTTTTGTGGTAAGACGGCTAGTATCTATCTAGTTTATTTGTGTATAATATACTTCCTCATGTATTTACCATTGTTAGTCGTGATCCCATGACATACTATATTTTAGTCAAGGCTGACGATGATTCACAATTAAGTTATTTTCTCTAAAAAAATATATATATACCTATTTTCACCAGTTCTAGAAATATCATTTCACATCAGCCTTTAATGTAGAAGTATGTATAACGCAAAGGTCATATATAAAAAATCCTAAGGTGACATTATAAAACTAAGCTTAAAATAACACTCTCAAATGTAGTTCATTTCTTATCTATTCTATATTTAAATAACATTTTTCATCAACCTAAATCTAGATTGTCTTTGATACCATACGCCCACAGAGTAAAAATACATTTGTTTTCATAAAATATCGCTTAAAGAGGTCGTTACTTGTGTTTATGTCTCTTTTATGTTATAAAGCCTAGTAAGGAGGTGCTACTATATTGTTTCTTGCTCAAATTCTTGGAACTTATGATTATCATGTTACTTTTATGTATTACTTTTTTCTCGCGGTTTTGCTTGGGCTCTGAGGAAAATAGCTACTATTCAGTCTCTTTATAGCTTTCAGTCTATTTATCATTCTAAGATTCACTTGTATTGGTTGAGTTACACGCACGAGAATAGCCTTTGTGGCTACCGATTTCTAAATGAAATAAGATTTTTTATATTGTCTATTAGGAGGGAACTATCCTTCCAGAATAAAGTAGGTAGTTTATGTCCTTTCTCAGTCTCTAGACTAACAGCCTTACTTATAAACGTGAATTAAATATAAGTAATACTTAAGGGCTGTTTAATAAAATTCTTACTTATAAACGTTGTTTAAGCATGTCTTAACTAACATTTAATCACTACTTAAGACTTTAAGTAGTGATTAGTTAAAACGTTGCTTAGAAGGTGATTAGAGATTTTATAAGTAAGGGGGTAAATATTTAAACCTGTGCATCCGTTTCGGGGCGAAACACAGACAGATAGACTAACTAGTTATTAGTAAAGATTCTGAATTAAAATATGTATTCTTCAGAATTGCCAATGAGGCAGTTATCGAATATCTTAACCACACTTCGACCCTTAATTTATACATCAATGTCCACTATCCACAACAATACTAACATACCCAACAGTTTCATGCTTCTAAAAACATGTAGCAAACCCTAGTTATTTGCTAGTCTAGCGAATTTCAATTTATTGCCTCACCAGCCCCTTTGGGACCACTAATATGTTTTGTGGCACGCCTTGAGCACTTCTAGGAAACCAGCGAAGACGGGTAGACTGCAGACCAAAAGTCGGCCGACAGTTGGCTGTGGAGTTCGGCGTCTAGTTGTCTTTCATTGGTAACGTTCCACAGCGTTTTAAAGATTTTATTTCAATATAAAACGAAATTAAAATATATACGGATCATCTCTTCATGTGAAGAAAAACGAACAAATTGAGATCAATAAAAAACAAAACATGAAATGTCAAAACCAAATAATGTCGGGACATATAATGTCGGGACACCTTTTCACACACGGTTGGTTAGCCCCATGGTAAGTTATTAATTAACTTGTGTTATGGGTGCTAACACAACTGATTAACTACATATAGCTACATATATACATATTTATAAATACATATTGACATTTGACTACATTATTTCAGATCAGCATTGTAAACATTGGATTTTAAAAAATCTTGATTCCATTCAAACTTTTCCGTCGTTCTGATACCGGCTAAATACCTGATCTATAAATATGTGCACCTACTACCCTTCATCTTCATACTGATTTATTAACCCAAACAAACTATCGGCCGACTAAAAGTTTGCAGTGTGCCTACTAAGACATAGCATGATGAGAATGGGAGACAATGTATTATTTAACAATATTCTAAGGTTTTTGTGTCACAGGTCACAGGTGTATTTAATTTGAAATGGAATACATTTGATTTTAGACTCACGTCTGGTTAAAGAGATTGTACTAACTGGGTTATTTGGTTTCTACAACCATCATCATCTGCTTAGCCTTTTTCGAACTATATTGTTACTGTTACAGCCATCGCATCATCCCACTACAGGGCACAGGCCTCCTCTCACACGGAGAAGGATTGAGCGTTAATCACCACGCTTGCTCAATGCGGGTTGGTGATTTCAGACTAATATAGTAAAGGTTTCCTCAAGATGTTTTCCATCACCTTTTTATCAGCTATCGGTGTCCAAGATATACTTAGAAAGTACATACAAACTTAGAAAAGTTGCATTGGTACTTGCCTGACCTGAAATCGAACCCACGCCCTCATACTCGAGAGGTTGTCTCTTTACCCATTAGGCCACCACGACTTTTCGAACTATGTAGGGGTCGACTTCCAGTCTAAACGGATGCCGCTGAGTCCCAGTGTTTAACAAGGAGTGACTGCTTATTTGACCTCTTCAACCCAGTTATCTACCCGGGTAATAAACTCAATAGCGGGTTTCTATAAAAAAATCATGTTTTTTATATTTAACATGTCTTTTAAAACTTTTTTTAAACAATACGTTCTAATAAAGTCTAGAAAAGTAAAACAATACTGCCAATTAGATTACAGCCTTCAAAAGGTCTTCAAAAAGATTCGAAATCTATTTAGTATCGATAGAGTTCTACTCGATCTGAATATAAATATCGTCCTACAAACAAAGCTTGTGTAGTTATAGGATCGATTGTAATTTAATCGATAAAGTTGAAGGGTAATATGATATGATATGATGATTAGGTACGTTGTTGGAAATAACAGATTAAAATTGATATACTTTACTTTTTCATATATTGAGTTTATTATTTAGGCTTATTTTCTTTAGGTTCTCATCATTGTTTCTTTTGTAGATTGTAGCAGTAGGTACTGTAGAGTTTGAATAGTAATAGTTTTTTTTTAATGCTGGTCAAATATGCAATTGACAGCGAGGGGTAGAACGGACTCAATTAACACGGACTACTTAATAATTTAGTTTTTCACACATTAAGTAAAAGCCTGTAAACTATTCTTCTCAATAAACCCATCTTATAGAATTCTAGGTTATTCCGCGCACTAAATCAATTTGCAAGAATGTTGTAGGCTCAATTCACTTGGTGCCGTAATGAAGTCAGCCATCGACTCTGATCGGAAAAACCGCAAGATATTTTATTCATACCTCTTGGTCGAACTCAAATCTGTATAATATTCGGATGGCTTGTTGGATTTATATCGGATTTACATCGATACTTACCTGCCTATGTATATTGAAACCCATCTCTCTTCTGTATATGTTGCCTGTTTCTTCTTTGTATATACCACCTTAAGCAAAATTTTGGTAGTTATAATATGTTTACTAAATTCAATTGTCTTGCAAGTTAACTTGTAAATGTACTAGCTGTTGCCCGCGACTTCGTCTTCGTGGGTAATATAGAGCTGCCAAAATACTAACATGAAGTTATTAGTACTATTTCATATGACAGGATAGTCAATATGGAATGGATTACTACATAGCAGCCGCACTGGTTGGCTAATCAAGGTTATGTTGTGGACGTGTGATGGTTTATGCCACCACTAATAAATGTATTAAATGATTGCTAAATTAGGTATAAACAGGAATAAAACAAAATAATTCAGAATGACAATAATTTATTAAAAAACATTTAATCAAGAGTCCTAAAACGTTTGTTCACAGCTAAAATACTAAAGGCCAGTTCAATAATATTATGGTTACGTAGTGGTAATCGTCGAAAGTTCCGGCCTGAGTGACAATTCCATACAAACTTATGATTATGGTCTTACGATTACAGACGGTTTTGAAATAACTCTTAATTTTATTTTTTTTCGTTACATTATTTTATTTTTATGTTATACAAATATTGGTATGCAATGTGATATTTTTGTGGTTTTATGTACAGGAAAAAATATTTGTGCTTTTCATAATCTTTTTTAGATTTTATTACAATGTGTATAGGTTGATTACGAATTTATAATAAAGTAAAATAAATTACGTATTTATTAATCATTAGAATTTAAATTCGTAAGCAACCCAGTTGTTTCGAAAATAAACTATTTATTTGTTGATAATTGTCATTACATTTCTTATGAACATTTTAAAATTAATTACATCACAAAACTAAACTCGCTTGTTCCATTACAATTCTAATTAATTAAAATTATTGTCCTTAAATAATTTAAAATAACAATTTATCTGATATTTGGACATATTTAACGTAAATAGCCATAAATTATATTATATTATCTGAGAAATTTCTAAACATATTATTATACTAGGTATAAGGATTAACTTCATATTTTAGAACCAATATGGTTCTCGTAAAAATGCATTTAATATCGGCACAATAGTGCATAATTAATGAGTCTAATTTTAATAAGTTGCCAAAATTGATAAGGGTAGAAATTAAATTATGCATGTATTCTTTATATTTGTTAAATAACAAAATAAAAACGGTAACCATAGTCCGTTCAAATTTATAAAAGTAAAATAATTGAATTCGTAAATCAAAATAATTGCCGTCGGAAACTCACATTACAATAAGAAATTCATCAACAATTATTTACGTGAATCTTGTTAAAAAGTAATTGGACCTACACACAAAATCATTAACATCTCTTTAACATAATTAGTTGGCATTTGCTTGAAATAATTTACGCAAAACCACTTATAAGTAATTATGAAATCAAATTAAAGTTACTTGATGCCCGTAAGCTGGGAGTTTCCGGAGCGATTGTTCAGTAGTTAATTAACGAATTAATAATTATAATGCTTAACTGCTCTTTCGAGGGGAATGGAACGTTCATTCTGTTGAACGTTATCAGGTTGCCCGGGTAACTGGGTTGAGGAGGTCAGATAGGCAGTCGCTTCTTGTAAAGCACTCAGGTACTCAGCTGAATCCGGTTAGACTGGAAGCCGACCTCAACATGATTGGGAAAAGGCTCGGAGAATGATGGAACGTTCATTCTGTTATGCGTTTCATTTATGTGGTAAAGAACCAGCCTCTCAAGTATGAGTGTTGTTCCGATTCAAGATCAAGCAAGTATCAATACAACTTCACGAAAAAGCATGTGACCAGAGACACAATGAAAAATGCTGATGATGTGTGGTTCTCGTTACGGTATAGTTTGCTAAATAATGAGGTGAAACATTTCTAGTGAGGCTACTTCAGACTAACAATTGTGTAAAAAGTCGGGGCGCGAACAATGACAGCTCTTTTATCGGGTCAAGTGGTGTTGCCACAGTGTTGTCATAAAAACTACAGTTTCTTTTATCATAAAACAAAAATAAAATAATATTCTTAAAAATGTAGCTTCATTTTTTATTATTTCAGTATGTAAAAAGCAATTTACGTAAAACGGATCGACTTTCCAAGATCATATGCGTGTAATGAGCCTTAGATCCGAATCCGGAATGGTAACGTTACTCAGATCTGGGATAAAATATTTTATACAGTCCCTCAGAATACATGCTGGGAAGTAACATAATAATATCAGTATATTTTCCTAAAAGTATTATTATATGATTTCTGATTTGTGTGAAATAGTAATATTTTACGTGATTACTGATATTTGTGACATTATAAAAATATAAATCGATGATTATTTTTTATTCCTTTAATTCAAATCATACGCACAATAATAATTATGACATACATCTAATTTTTATATATTTTTCTTTAATTCATTTTATTAAATACAATAAAAAATCTAAGACATACAATTTAAACATTATGAGCAACATATTTATATAAAAATGATATTCGAACTAGAGCAATCCCAATTATTTAAATTCATTTTCACGCTTTCCAGCACCACCTTACACAAAACATTTAACGACATTTGTATATTTTATTTAATCATTCAAAATTAAAGTATGTAAGTGTTCATATTTTTATTTTTTTCTGAAAGGTTAACAAGTTTCTCAACTCAATATTACAACTAATCTAATTATTACTAGGCAATTAATATTAAATTATCCCGGTACCCACGTAATACACAAATGTCGTTTAAAATTGTTAACACTTACACGTTTTAATATCTGGCACGACTCGCAATTTATTTAACCTATTGTTATTAATCCTACGCAGGCAAAATTTACGTACTTAATTACCGATATTACGAGTATCCTAACATAACACTTGGTACTCAATAGGCAATTTTAGTCACGAATTACAATTTTGGCAAACTAACGTATCGATTTTCAAGTTTGTCGATAAAAATATATTTATTTCTGTCCATTACAAATTGCCGATTAATAATATCTAATAGTAATTTATTCTGTAGCAAATAGCAAACGTCAACAGCGAAATAAATTAACTGTAGCAAATTCACTCAATATATCTCGATGACGCAGCAAATGGTCTGACATGACAGTTATTAAATGAAACTTACTATCAACATATGTGCGACAAAAAGCAACTAAAATCACCTAATTCTTATAAAGCTATCATAATCTAGAACAATTATTTATATTATAATACTTAATTCTACATTTTTTTCGTTCCCAAAAATAAATTTTCTTATTTTTTACCTTGGCACTCGTATCTATATCACAGATCTTTGACTAATACCGTCATTCTTATGAAAGTACGTACGTTTCACTGTAGGTCAGCACCGCTCTACCCTCTTTGAATATACTTTTAGAACATTTGCTTTTTTACTATCGAAATAGTTTTGAGAATTGCCAGGTGCAAAAACCTTTTTTCTTCGATTAAAGACAGAAAAGCTTTGTCTATTCAGATTATTTCTAGACATTGTAAATGATACTGAAATTGAATCTAGTGCAATTTCTTCTGTGCAGACGCTTCCATTAATCTGGTTAGTCGTTAGTGCGGCGACACTAGACTGAAATCGCTTATCGATATTTAAAGTGAATACAATATCTCCCTGTCAGTATACCGATATTTTCTAATAATTTGACATTGATCCCACAAGAGTGATGCCTCTCTAGAACTACAAGTTGTCGTGCCCAATTTCCTCCTTTGTCTCACATAGATAACTTTTGAGTTTGTCATGACCTTGCTTCGACTCCTGATCAAATAGTTTATTAATAGTATCCTTGAAAAAACCTTTCGGTTGAATAAAACTTTCCAATTTTGTTTCTATCGAGAGTTTTCTTTTTTTATTATCATTGGCTAGGCGAGGAAAGTCTAAGGAGTAACTTTGCCGTATTATCTTTTGCGTTTCGGCGTTTTGTTGGTCGGCTTCAATTTGGTGAGGGTCTTTATTGGTTTTGTCGGTCGAATGATCTTCATACGCCTCGTTGCCGAACACATTGCTGGCGCTCGCCTCGGCGCACACGTGCTCGGGGGCTTTCGTGAACAGTAAGCGTTCAGAGTCCATAAAAGTTAACACTGGCGATCTTTCATTAATCACTTTGCAGGATTCTCCGAACAGGTCTAGTTTTTTAACATTGCTATTGTTACTACTATCTTCATCGTATACGGTGTCGCCAGACCTCTCGGCGTCTGAGTTTCTACTCTCTGGTATGGTGCAGAGATCGGGATCTCTCGTGAACGTTCGGTGATATTCGTTAGTTGTCATTTCTGATACGTCTTCGTTGAAAATGATTTTTTTACCTTTGGAATGTTTGTGCGTACTGGATAAATTGGTTTCTGATGAATTGAAGCGAGTGGTATTGTTGAGGCTGGATAATTTGTTGGCCGGCGACGTTAGAGTATTGTTATAACCTTTTTCAGCTTGAGAATTCTTGCTCTTGGTATGGATTCCGAATATCCTTTTGATTGAGTTTCTGAACTGTAACAATACATGATTGAATGAGCTATTATTGGTGCAAGAATATTATTTTTGACAGTGGTATTAGGTAGATACTTACTTGTGTATTCATGCCGACGTAAATGAGTGGGTCGTAGCATATGGAACTCTTGGCGACTAGTGCTGGTATGACTCCAGCTCCTGGTGAGACCTGTGCAGCAAAAAATATAATGGGTTAGAGGATTCATCTAATGTATTCTATACTAGACACAAGCTTCAATCAGTAGGCAAGTTCCTATACTACATACAAAAGGTATTTCATAAACAAAACATCAAATTGATTTGCTGATACGAATTTCTAGATAAACGATGACTTCGTTATATTTCTATGATTGCCTTACAACCTTTCTCAGAATTCATATTTTCATTTACTTTAACAATACCTTTCTGTGAATAAAATAACAACAGCACAAATAAATAAACTAAATCGAATCAAAGTTGCACAAGGTTTGCAAATCAAATGATAGGTTATTGTTTATAATATTCAGAAACTTATATTTGGGACATTTTAGTTTTGATTTGGCAGGCTCACAGCGAGGCACTTATCATCTGCCTAGCCTTTTCCCATTAACGTTGGGGTCTGCTTCCAGTTTAACAGTACCTACTAGTGTTTTATAAGGAGTGACTGCCTATCTGACCTCCTCAACACAGTTACGCAGGCAACCCTTTGGTAAGACTGGTTGTCAGACTTTCTTGTTTCTGACAGCCGGGACGCACCAGTTTACCATGCCTTCCAAAACACGGAAGATCTCATTATGACAAGATGGTCAACCATCCACGGACCTACGCTCTAGTAAAAGTAACAAACTGTATATAGTTACGGCACAAATCTTGAGCTCTGACCTTCACCTGCGTAGAAGTAATTTATTGGGCCCCTTTTGTGGTATGAAGTGCGGCGCGGGGGCGGGCTAAAGCGGTGATTGGCCCGCAGTGCATCGCGTCATAGCCGTCACTCGAGATTGGTTCTTTGCTAATAAATCACTTCTGCGCAGATGTAGGTCAGAGCTCAAGATTCGTGCCGATAACTATACAAACATTTCTAAAATGTTCGAGGAATTGCAACCTTTGTAAGTGTACACAATAGGTATTTGGTTGTGCACCAATGTGAGCGAACAAATTCGGTGGAATATCGATGGGATATAGGTACTATTACCTACACTTATCTATGAGACAATTTCCTTTTCACTATGTCAAAGGCTTGTAAGGAACAACTTGATAGAAAATCAAGTGCTTTATCATTCTCCTAGTTTCCTATCATTAGAATATCAATACGACTCTAGTATGTAATTTACTAGACTGTAAAGAAGTTTTAATTGTTTTTCAATAGTTTCTTTGTTTTGTGTGAACTGTTCTGATAGATTGCTTTTGTTTTGTTTGTTTTTATTGTTGTTATGGTCGGGTTTATAGGACATGGGAGTTTATTAAACCGCAACTGTAAGTATTATGCAGAATTGCATGTATACGAAAATGATTGAGATTGTATGTTCGGTGATGCATACTTTATTATATGTTTATGATTTTATCAGCTCAGTTTCAAAAACAAAACCTTTGAAGTTGGTTTAAATTGTACGTTTCAGTTTAAGACTGTTAGGTAGTGTTTTACACACATACAAAACCAATGTGCTTTACCTTTCGTGAGATAAAAGTCCGAATCCACTAACCACCGTTTAAAGCTTCTAAAAATCCGAGGATCAGAAAACAAAGATCGTACAACCCTTTTTTGTACGAAATACCTTTTCAGAGGTAACAACAGTGAAGGGTTCGAGGGTTAGGACCAAAACAAAGGTTCATCAATGATCCTATGGTACGGAACCGGACTTACTCGTCATTATACCCGCTCCTTATTTCATGGAAATGGCTATCATATGTGGAGGTATTTATGGGGATGCATGGTGGAAATTTTGTATCGTAGCTGTGCTTTGATGAAGATTTCATATTTTTACAAAAATACTTAAATGTCCATTCTAGCTTAGCTTGCTTTAATAAAAAAAAACGCATCGTAGTCAGTCTACCCGCTTAGGAGCTGCGTTACCACAAATAGAGACACACCCATAAATAGCGGCCATTCTCTCCTTTCTTTTAAATTAAATTTAGAATTTGATAAAATATCAAAGCGTCTAAATTAAAGAAACCGAAAACTATTATAAGAAGACACCTCTAGAAAATTCAGTTTATAAATTGATTAGAGTGTCCTGGGACGCTGAAAATGTTCACCGATCACCAAACTATGAATATTCATTCAAATTCATCGTTTAACTGACAAAGAATTGGACCGCAACATCAAAAGAAATCGATTTATCGGAATCGTAACGATTTGAAATGAACTAGTTTATTCGATTCCAAATTCAAATTATATTTTTTTTGAAAGTTTTGCCTATGTTGTAGTGACAGAAACTATTAAGCACAGGTTTTAGGTAGATAAATAAAAATAATGGTAGACTCAAAGAAAATTGTGATGTAATCTTTTTTTCTGATTATTTATATAAGGTAGCTACTAATTATTCTTCGTAAATTAATTATTAATGATTCTGAGTTTTTTAAAGCCGTTTTGCGCCATTAACTTTTAATTGTGAAATTATGAGCCGGAAAACGTTGCCAAAAATCTTAAGGATAAAACAATTTAAAAGTTTGAAATTATTCAAATGAGCTAAATTTTAGTAGCTGTAATAATATTTTGTTTTTTAGTCCTTAGCAATGTTAAATAAAAATCTCAATAAAAAAAAAACAAATTGTTCTGAATCAACATGGTGTGGGCATGTGATGCGGAGGAATAAAAGTCATGTTGTGAGAAAGGTTTTGGCCATTGATGTGGACGGAAATAGTGGAAGAGGAAGACCAAAGAAACGATGGATGGATTGTGTGAAAGACTATACATATATGTATATGGTTAGAAAAAATGTTACTTGTGAGATGACGGCAGATATAAGAGTATAGAAGGAGAAAACATGCTACACCGAAACCAAATAAAATTAGGAAAAAGGCTGGATAAAGGATGATGATGAGTTCTGATTAAAGTATGTTTATAAGGGAATCGATTCCTCTCTATGGAACTCAGCACCCAATTATTAATCACTTTATTAAAATATGCAAAAAACTCTTTTCGAACAATACTTTTTGATATTGAATGTAATAAATCTGTCCCTTTGTATTGAGCTACACGTGAAGGATTTTCCGGGCTATTAACATAATCCGCTTAATGATAGCGCATTGCGGCTATAAAATATTCCACGTAACATTTATTTGCACTAAATAGTAGAACTATAATGAACTCACATTTATTGGTCAGAATACAGACCCTTTTACGCCTGTCACACGCAACTAAAATGTGAAGAATTATAAAAGTCTTTTCGTTTCGCGCGTGTTCGAAGTTTGGATCTGATAAATGGGCGTTCAGCTTTGTAATGACAGTTGAAAGACGATTAACTTGAATTTAATAAAGGAAAGGACTTACTGCGAATTATTTTGACATCAGCTTCATATACTTATAAATTATGTCAACATTTTAATTTCTAATCAAAAAACAACAAATTGATCCCAGTGTATGAATTCAGTAATAGGCATTTTTATTTCCAGCGTGGGAAATATTTCCCTCACGCAGCGCGGAAAACGGTTTGTAAATAATCAGGTTTATAGAAAATTCATACGATATACCTCGTAATAGTACGTATGCATTCGTGGTGGCCTAGCTAGTGGGTAAAGAACCAACCTCTTGAGTGTGGTTCTCGAGTGTGGTGTAGGGTGTGGGTTCGATTCCAATTCAGGCAAGTACCAATGCAACTTTTCTAAGTTTGTTTGTACTTTCTAAGTATGTCTTGGACACCAATGACTGATAAAAAGGTGAAGGAAAACATCTTGAGGAAACCTGGTCTATACAGTCTGAAATCACCAACCCGTATTGAGCTAGCGTGGAGATTAATGCTCAATCCTTATCCGTGTGAGAGGAGGCCGCAGCCCAGCAGTGAGACGATTAAAAGGCTGTGACAGTACATATGCATATCTTATTATTGTAGATAGAAACGAAGCAAAAACACTGAAGTACTTATATTCTCATGTTTTATAATGATACCACCATACTCCCCTCTTTTCGTAACACAGCAGCGTCGCTTTGTGACAGAAATAGTGCATACGGGGCGCTTTTCCGAATGAGTTCTTTTAAAAAACTACTTTTTTTGTTATTATTGTGCCTGCATTAGTAGGTTAATTTGATAAGATAAATATATGGTTTAGCTAAATACTATCTTTGTAGAAATAAAACAAAGAAAAGTGTATTTTATTGTAAGTGTGGACATTGAACAATTAATTTAAAAATTGGCAAACACTTAGCCACGAGACGCTTCGTGCTTTGTCGTAGTGTTTCGTTCGTACATTTTGACTATAGTGAAGTACATATTTTCAGAAGTCGGTACTACTGGCAAACTTGATTTACAAACTCAAAATATTTACTTGCATGTTGTATTTTACAGATGTTAATATAATGCTATAATGTTCAGCTTAACACCTAATTTACTTAGAAATATACATTTGAATGATGCACAATTTGGGTTCCGCGCCGGTGTATCAACGGATATGGCTATATATGCTTTAAAAAATACAGTTAAATACTATAACGCGAGAAAAACAACCGTGTATGCTTGCTTTCTTGATCTCAGCAGGGCATTTGACACAATTAGTTATGATATGTTGTGGGCAAAGATGGAGGAGGCAGGCATACCAGGTGATATATTGGGTACGTTGAAATACTGGTACAGATCTCAGACCAATGTGGTAAAATGGGGCAATGCTGGCTTATCTAAGGAGTATACGCTTAAATGTGGCGTGAGACAGGGAGGTCTAACATCCCCGTTGTTGTTTAACCTTTACATAAATGGACTGATTGAGGAGCTCAGCAGATCGGGCGTCGGCTGTCACATGTGCAACGAACCAGTTAATAACTTAAGCTACGCTGATGACATGGTCCTGCTGAGCCCCTCAGTCGAAGGCCTACGTAAACTATTATCCATATGCGAAAAATATTCTGTAAGACACGGACTAACTTACAATGTTAAAAAATCAGAAGTCATGATTTTTAGACACGACAGATCATCTTGTTATAATCCAGTTATAACCCTTGGCGGCTCTCCGTTAAAAGTGGTATCGAATTTCAAATACCTAGGTCATATACTAAAAGACAACCTAAAAGATGATGACGACATGGAAAGGCAAAAAAGGTCCATTGCTGCAAAGGCCAACATGCTGGCGCGCAGATTCTCTCGGTGTAGTAAATCGGTAAGGATCACCCTGTTCGTTGCGTACTGTCAGGCGTTCTACACCTGCTCCCTATGGAAAAATTACACTCAGCGGACATACCACGCGCTACGCGTGCAGTACAATAATGCGTTCAGAGCTATGCTTAACCTGCCGTGGAGGTGTAGTGCGTCTGGCATGTTCGCCAAGAACAGGGTAGATGACTTTTATGCAGTGATGAGGAAACGGGCTGCCTCCTTCATGAACCGTATACGGGCTTCTAAAAATATTATTATCCGGGGTGTGTATGATTGCTGCAAATTTGATATTTGTGATATCTGATATTTTTGTTGTGATATATGTATATGTATAACTATTGAATTGAATTTAATGTAATGTAGTTTAATAATTTTGTAATTAATTTAATTCTTACTTTGTAATTAATTAATTTAATTTTGTAATTGTGTTTTATTGTATAATGTTGTTTACTTAATCTTTTTCTATTATGGGTTTCTTACCTGAAATAAATGATTTTTTTTTTTATTTATTTATTTTAACGACCGTTTTCAGTCATGCTTAGAGTAGGTTTTAACTTTCGTAGGTCAGAATCTGCGAAATACTATAACAATACAAAACAATCATTTAACTTGTAAAAAGTTAAAAAACTATGAAAGTCTATCATAACAGCCATCGTAATATTTTCATGAATTGCTAAACAGACATTAAGTAGAAACATAGAGAAACTTAAATAACACGAACTGAACTTTAATACAAAGTAAGCAAAATGACATAGATTTATTTCTTTGTAAAATAAAGTTTTTAACAAACTTATAATAAAGATGAAATATTGCTTGAATTTAATATTGCTTAGTAATTTATTTCGAAACTTTGGTAAAGAAGTCGCATATTATTATGTAAGTTTTTTTGTTATATTATAGTATACTTTAGGTCGGAAAGTTCTAGAATTGATTAGTTTTCAAAATATTGATAAAGGAATTCTGTTTTGTTTCACACATACCTACTCATGATCTATGCGTTGTCCAGAGGCTAACATTAGTTTGCGTGTGTTTGTGCCTAGCACGAGTAACTGTAGGTCCCGGCTGGCTGAACACCATTGGCAGTCGTTACTCGTAGTTGGAGAAGCCAGCAAGTCTGACAACCAATCTTACCAAGGGATATTGGGTTGCCCGGGTAACTGGGCTGAGGAGGTCAGATAGGCAGTCGCTCCTTGTAAAACACTACTACTCAGCTGCATCCGGTTAGACTAGAAGACCACCCCAACATAGTTGGGAAAAGGCTAGAGAGATGATAGGGTATTTATTTCTTAACCGATTAACATAGCACTTGGAACTAAAATAAATGCACAGGACCTTGGAGATAAGCATTGATAAAGAAATTTTGTCTACTTTTATCTAAATCACACGTTAGACACGGGTGAATCTATAGGGATAGCTAGTTTAGCATAAAAGTTGTACCTACATATAGTAAATCTTCAAGGGATTAACCACGGCTATCGGTTTAGCCTTGGTTTATCGATCACTGCGGTTGATTTTGACCCACTTTAGTATTTATACTGAGAAGTATAGCTATAGTATATATTTATTGCACTACAATGTATACTCAAGAGCATACAAGCAGTCGTGATATTATTGTGTACTGGATTGTTGTAAATAAACATAATATTCTGCAAGAGTCCCCAGAGTCTTTAAAGTGTTTGTATGGTAATACCAGGAAATACACATCTCTCCCTATAAAACATATAGTATCTCACACGTAAACGTATATTTACGTGCAATCATAAAATACTAGAATCAAATAGTACCTATTGTTAATAATGTCATTAAGCTGAGTCTTATGGTCGTATAATTTTAGGAACTACTATCCCGATTTGAAAAATTATTTCAGTTATATAGGGTGCTTTAATATTACCTGCCAGGACTTGAATGGGGGGTAGTATTGCGTTTATAGATTGCAATAGTAAAGATAAATAATTGATTATTTGACATATTATTTTTCATACAAAAAAAAATACGTGTAAATTTGACTTAATTTATTAGTTTAAAACCATCCAGTGGAGTTGCGCGTTGCCACTCGTGCAGAACAAATAGAAAGAGATAGCAGTTGTTTTCATTGACGAAGCGACACTTCGCGCGTAATTTGTGAACCACGTTATGCAGAGTAGAGGCAATGTTAATTTAACTTGTTTAATGTCTCAAATCGAATTGACTGTTCCGGGGAACGAAATTTCTCCACTATTGTAATCTATAAACGCAATACTACCCCCCATTCAAGTCCTGGCAGGTAATATTAAAGCACCTTATATATAGATAGCCCAATTATCGAGGAAGACTATATAGGTAGACTCCGGATCCAGTTGGACTGGTTCCTATGGAATGCGGGTGAAACTACTCGCGGAAGCTAGTATAAATTATATTTTATTCTGGTATTTTATAATTGTAGTTTTCTTTCACGAAGTTTAAAAAAAAAACAAAACACTCACGATGCCTTCTGTGGCAAACTGCTCCATTAACGCGAACAGCGAGTAGGGTGTCCACGCGACGGTGAAGGACACTATCATTATGAACACCATGGCTGTGGCCTTTGCTTCTGCTCGGGATACTCGGCCTAAACGCTGAGAATTCTGAAACAAATGATAAAAAGGGGATAAAGATTAACAGCCTTACTTATAAACGTGAATTAAATAATAAGTAATACTTAAGGGCTGTTTAAGAAAATTCTTACTTATAAACGTTGCTTAAGCATGTCTTAACTAACATTTAATCACTACTTAAGACTTTAAGGAGTGATTAGTTAAAATGTTGCTAAGAAGGGGATTAGAGATTTTTATAAGTAAGGAGGTTTAAGTATTATGCATATGTCTCACTTCTGAATAAAAACAGTAAACAAACTGAAGAGAAGATTTAAAAATTGGACTAATCTTACAAAATCGATGATCACTAAGGAAAGCTTAAAGCTTGTGTTATGAGTACTTTTTTTTAACGACGTCAAAAATCATCAAATGACCCCTCCCGCTGTGGGTTAGCAGCGGTGAAGGAGTGTCAGACTCTTACTGACTAAAAACCGTCGTGTTCCGTCATAGGTCTTTTATGTACCAGGGCCGCGGTATCTCTTTCGAACAACCCGCAGCCCCGGCAGGTGATATGAGTACTAAGATAACAAAAATGTTACATAACACTTATTATTAAAAACCGTGTCAAATACATAGTCACCACCTTAGTTACCATAGTTTTTTTCCGAATTTGGGTAAGCACAGTCCTCATTTCTTGGCCGTGTTAAATTGACACCCTATAATTGTATCTCCATGCTCGAAATGCGTTAGATGCAAGTCAAAACTTATAATAATATAAGTTTTGAATAAAAAAGCAACTGAAATAATTATATTAATCCTTAATTCATAATTTTACTAATTTTTTAAGTCGGAGTCCTTAGTAGACGTTAAAATTCAAGTAATTAGCAGGTACAATTATCTTAATGAATTTGGCTGGCTAATGATATTCAGAAATTCTTTTCGACTGAAGTAAATAAATAAAATTCTCGTAACGTAAAAAATATCTTACAGCCTCCATTGATAAAATAAGAGATACTTCAATGTTGTTTTGGTAAAAATAGCTATATTTTGATATGAATGAACGCAGACAGGAAGCAACTTTTCATTGATATTATTTCTTGAGAACGATTCTTTTTGATTCTGATACGATATATCAAATGTAGGTCAGGATACTCTTATGGTGATCATGTCTACCTATATTATTTTTTATGAATGGTGTCATAGATAAATAAACAAACCGCCGTAATATTTTGTATGTTTCGATTTATAAGTGTGTCAATTCAATTTTATTGAAATGAAGGAACTTGAATAAGATTTTTTTCTTTCTGGAATAACTTAGTGAATGAATTCCTTCTGGTAATATTATAAGCGGCTTTGACTTACCTAGACTTGATATAAGCTTCCCTATTGAAAATGTTTACAACATAAAAATACGATATTTTATCACGTCGATGAAAAATGTTGTACTAAAAAACATCTGTGGTTGTCGGTACAAAGACAGATTTTAAAATGCAAATTGTTTTTACACAAATAAGTGTATATATTACGAAAATGTTTTTTGTTTTCAATCCGTTTTGAATAATAAATCGGATTAAATGATAACTGATTTTGTGGGAAATAACGCGTATCCATAGTAACAACGTTTTAATTTTAATAAATGACATACGTTTTGATATCAATTTTAATTAATATTGAGTTTGTTTATGTATTGAAACAGTTTTTTTATCCTTTCTGTGTTTTGTCATAGGTTATGATGAATGCGATATTTATTCTGAAAAAAGCGTAATAGCTGCGTATGTGTACTAGGGAAACAACTTTTTCGACTTAAAATTACAAGTGGTTATGCCTTTATAATCATAAGTTGCAATATTTACTTTTAAGATAATCTGAGCGCTAACATGTTGATCTCTGTATCTCTATTGGTACATTATGCAATAAGCAAACACCTAAATAAATTGTTTTTAAAATAAATGTAGCTAATTCATCCTTCAATGTCATCCAGTGAACAAACAATATTAACTACCCAGACTTAAATAACAAAAAAAAAAACACAATGCAAGGCACTTAAATACATTCCACAAAACATTTTAGGTCTTAATTCAAACGTTTTCTTTGAGAAAGGATTCGTCCATTACCCGGGCAAGGATTGTCTAAATTGCCCGGAGATTTAATGCTAATGGCCGGCTGAACAACAAACAATTAAGCACTTGTACACATTAATCCTTATTTGACATTGAGGTTTTATTTCGTTTTTGTAAAACATCTCTGAACTAAAATAAAAATATTGGAAAATGGTAAACAAAATTTTGCATCAGTGGATGAACAACCGTCGTCATCGTTATTTTATCGACAACCGTCTTAGTGAAGACGGTTGTCGATAAAATAAATATTTCTCGTCGTCTATGCTTCATGTTTTATTTTTCAGTTTTCCACACAGTTTTAATCCGATTACCTGTTTGTTTGAGTTTATGTACATATCCATCTTTACTTTATTATTTGCAACGTGCACAACTTTTTGACAACATCGTGTAAGTGTACGCATATTAGTTATAACTATCAAGACTGTCGGGGCTGCGGGATATAAAGGGCTTCAGAAGGATTATGGTGTTTAAAGTCAGTAAGAGTCTGATAGTCCCACACGCTACACCTACAGTGGGAGGAGTCATCTGATGATTTCCCACGAAAAAAGGCGGTTCAAAATATTACTCCTGAGTCTTTTATCGGCTTTGTTAAAAAATTGGGTACTATAAATCCGTTGATACAACCGACCCCACGATACAACTTACCCTTACTTAACTTAAAGATCAACTTACCCTCTTCAAAGTCCTGATGATATTGACGTAGCTGAAGGTGATGACAGCTAGAGGCACTATCTGCCCCATCGCGAACAGGAACATTATGTATGTCAGCGTGTTCATGGACTGCTCGTGCCAGTTCACCGAACAACTGTGGGGAAAGTATCAAGATTAATTAAATCTCATCAATCAGATTTTTTTTTTTTTTTTTTTTTTTTTTTTTTTTTTTTTTTTTTTTTCGGGACACCTTTTCACACACGGTCGGTTAGCCCCATGGTAAGTTATTAATTAACTTGTGTTATGGGTGCTAACACAACTGATAAACTACATATAGCTACATATATACATATTTATAAATACATATTGTAACACCCAGACCACGGCCAACAAGCATGCTCATCACACAAATGTCGACCGAACCGGGAATCGAACCCGGGACCTCAGGTTCGGCGGTCCGGCATGGTGACCATTGCGCCATCGAGGTCGTCAAATATTGCTCGTAGAACAGATGGCCGATGGGGTCGAAAAGTGCTGGAGCGGAGACCACGGACCTTATAAAGATTGCCGGAAGATGCTGGATGCAGGTCGCTTCCAACCGGTACCTGTGGAGGTCTAAGGGGGAGGCCTATGTTCAGCAGCGCGTCCTATGGCTAGGATGATGAATCAGCCCATTTGAGAGATCAGAGTTTGTCGTTTGTCTTGAGTAAACGTATTGTAATATGTAAAAAATGCATTGTAAAGGCACACTAGCGAATTTTCTGCACGGCAACAAGGAAATTATAATAATTAGTAATTATCTGTAGGCTTAGAACAAACAGTGAAACAAAAGAGAGCATGTTCACGCTAACAAATCCGTTGGTGTGAAAGCCTTTCAATGCTGCGATTTAGTTATTGCTTTTTTATTTTATTTACTGACGTATGATGTCAAATTCTTCTATATACCTACTTTTAAGACTGAATTTTAATTGTGTATCTAACAAAGGAAACATCTAATATTTTCGTAATCACACCGACGATACATTACCTTTACATTACCAGCCTTGAACTCGACATAAAATTAAAATAATTAAAATGTATACCAACCTTCTTGGCTTCAAAATGGAAACTTAAGTACTAAGGTACGTTCCGAATCTAAATTCGTAAAATTGTGCGTGAAGGCACGGTACAGGCATTTGGTACATTTGGTACATTTCTAAGACTTAATAGGGTTCAGGAATATTCATGTTTCACGTGCCAGCCTGTTCGCGACCTTTGAATTCCTTTGCTTTTGGAACTTAATGCTCAAGATATTGTGTTCGCAGTAATTTATATGATGTTACGTACTGAAAGTATTTGAACTGAATTGTAACGTATTTTCTGCTAATTTATACATACAATAAATATATGGCTTTAAAGAATGTTGCACCCTAGGCCAGTATAAGGTTATTGATTGATATTTTTTTTAATGAATTATTATCCTCTGTAGCAATCAAAAATAAAGGCCGGCTGGTGACTTTTTTCTGAACTTTGATTTCAGTCAGGTTCATTTGAGTCAGGCTGTACTTATAAAAATGACGTAAAAGCTATTTTTCAAGATAGAATATTATTAAAAAAAAATGGCGTAACGAAGATGGATGGATTCTTTTATCATCGAGTTATAGATAAATATATTTATAGTTTTAACTTTATCATTACTTTGCAAAGGAAACTCTTAAGACGACAATTATAAGACAGAAATTAATTTAGGTAACGTTATTTTTGCCAGTACAATTTCAATTAAATTGTGTTCCGTAACTTAGTAAGTACCAAAAGACCAAACTCTCGAAAGTTAATTGAAAGTTTTAATGTAAAATTAAATGAATATTATATTTCTTTACCTTCGTTCACTGCTAGGTGATTACGGCAAAAACCAAAATTTTAAAATCTTGAACTGAAACTCATTTTTCACACAAAAACTACGTTTACTCAAGGCAGTTAGACAATTTCAGGAAAATTCAAAAGTTGTAAATTTTCTACATATTTTACTTATATATATTCTTAAAACAATATGAGCACTTTCAGACTGGCGGATTTTCCGCGCGGCAACGCTGGGTTAGTGAAGGCGTTTTATCACGCTCTACCGGTGCTAATGATGATGCTTAGAAATGTACGACTGATTATTATTTATCACATATCCTCGTGATAAAATCAGCTAGTATGAAAGCGCTGTAAAAGACAAACATACCTTATATTAGCAGCTTCATTGACGTAATGCCCCCAACCCATCAGGGGCGGAGTGGTAAGCGCCAACGAGTACGTCCAAATGAACACTATAGACATTATAGCACCTTTAGAACTCAGATGCCTCGAATTTAGAGGCCTAGTCACCATCATATACCTCTCGAAAGATATTACTGTTAACGTAGTTATTGAAGTTATTCCTGTAACAATAGAAATCGTGGTTATAGGGAGACAATAGGCTTAATAAAGATTTTGCAGTCTAAAATTATCGGTATTGTTGGCCAAATAATAGTTGCTGATTGATTGGGGCGGGGTTTGGTTACGTTTGATACTAGCAGTCCCGGTTAGCCTTGGGGCGTGTAGATACGTAATAATTCATGAGGAAAATCCTCATAAATCTCTTAAATCTTATTCTTTACCTATAAACAAGTTTAACAACAATGTTTTTGTAAACACACACTATAAACACATTCATAAATAAATATCTGGGATGAAAACCACATGAAAATATTTCAGATATAGGAATTTAAATTGCATCTTTAAGTCTTAAATACATTGCTATTTGATTCTATAAATGGGTAATTGAGTTAGAAAAACGAAAGATAATCGGAATTGTTTTGGCAAATAGTGGTCCCTTCACGGTCTTTATAATGAGCAGAAATTAATTAAAATTATTTCGGCAAATATTTGAGTCTTTATGGGCAAATCTAAATAATGAATAACTGCACAAAACAAAATGCCGAAGCCATTAGTAGAGTTTAACATGAAATATCGCGGCCTTGATCTACATAGCTGTAGTTGACGTTCAAAGTTTATAGCTCCAACACGCAGTTATTATCGAACTCCTGGGTTATGTTAACGATGCTCGTATTAAGCACTGCACTGTGAAAGTCATAACCTAAAAATATATATGATAAAACACCTTTTAGTTATCATTTTTTGATGAATTTTAATGGGAAGCTTTGTTGTGAACAAAGTTACTCAGAAACTGTACTAAATATATTGTTATTTATTTTGATACCTAAGTTATGGTCAAAGAAAATTTAAAGTAACTAAAACGAATGAGCCGATTAATGAAACCTGTCTTAGCTACCGCTGGAACACCAGCTTTCATATACAGAAAACAACATCCACAGCAGCTCAACTGTTTAATAGGTGTGGTGCCACAGACAGACAGGCACACATAGCGGTTTTATAATACTCCTTTTTTGTGTATTATTAACAAGGAAACTGTAGGTACCTAAAAGTTTCTTTTACGATAATATCAAATAGTTTTTATACAGATTAAGTAACGTTCATTTGGTAAATAAGGCTGAACTCGTACCATAAATCATGAAGGTTTCTAACATTTTCCTGGAACTCTTTGAATTAATAATAACTACCTGAAACCGCGTATCATTTTGTATCTGTCAAAGAAAAACAGAAAAGAACTGATCTTAATACAAATCCCGGTGGAATTAATTTATTCTACGTCATGTTTTGAGAATATGGTTTTGATCTTGAGGGAAGTAATTTTAATTATTACTTGTAATTATTTTACAGTAACAAGATGTTACTTGAGATTTTAATTTGATGTTTCTAGCGAACGTTTAATTAAAACCCTTTCAAAAGAATCGTATTCGGAATTTTATTTCTGAAAATTAGTAACAATATAAGCATTTTTTTTAAACATTTCATCCTTGCTACAAAAACTTAAACATCTGTTGAACACTTATCTAAAAAATCGGTGTCTGCATAACGGACCTTATTTCAACGTCATAATTAGTAATTTTTTAGACAAATGTTCAACAGACGTTTAAAAGTTTTTGTGGTACGAAAGTACGGCCGGAATTCTGTCATCTGTTCTGCCTAGTAGGTACCTACAAGTACATACGTTGTAGTATACTAAATTGAGATAAAATTACCATCGAGATTTGATCTTCCGTAGAATTAAATCTTGTGTCATCTCCTATATTGATGAAATATCTACAAAAATGCTACAAAGTCTTCCAAATTGAATTTTTGTGCTATGTTCACAAAACCTTCTAAAATAAGTTGTTTCAGCGTCACAATAGATTTATCGTCGAGAGACCTATTATCAAGACACCTGTAATATAAAAATGGAAGGTAGACGGACAATGAAGCTGAGGAATTACTTCAGCAATAAGTAATATTGCGATGCCACGTTCTAGAAATATTGCATGTTTTCTCTTTCTCAAGCTAACATTTTAGTAGAGCAATTTATATTTGCTACTACCAAGAAACAATTTATACAGTTTTAAATACATTTTCAATAACTCCTTTAAGTTCTTTATTCATAAAATTATTCTGAAACTAAATACGTCGAAAACATCCATTGGTCCCACGTTGGGTGCTAAAATATTTTCCGATCGATCGCGAATAATTTGGTAGTTTCAACATTATCGCCGATATATTATCTTTTCACGCAGCGGGCAATGGCCCGGCAAGATATATTGATATGACATAGTTTGGGGTTAAGAGTTATCGGACTTTTTCACTAAAAGTATTCACGGTTCGAGCTTTGCCAAAACACTATTTTTATTCAAGCAAAACCGCTCTTGAAAACTTAGAGAAAAACATCGAAAACTAGTTTTCAGTCTTTTAACTAAGACTTGAATTAATTAAGTCTGAGTAGGTAGGCTTCCTGTTGACTGCCTCAAGGGCTCGAAAATAAAAGCTCATGCTTTATTTTATAAGCTAACTTGTTACACATAGGTAAGGCATTGCTACGCAATACTAAGTAGCCAAAATCACTAGCAAAATCAAAGTACTGCTACAGATCGTAAGACACAATCTCTACGGAGCCTAGCTCTGTATGTTAGTAGCACAGAAGCACTCTCTATTCCCTCACGCTGTTACGAAAATCTGTTACAATACCTGTGACTCACTCAGAGATTTCCCAGCTTTCGTCTCCGAAGTACAAACTTCTAGACATTGAGATAATGATCACATACTGACTACCTATCCACCTTTAGGTTTGCATAAATTAAAAGTCATTGCAACAATTGCGACAATTTTTTTTCAAAACCCTCTCGCTGTGGGTGCAGCAGAACGGAGTGTCTGATTTTTACGGACTAGAACTGACTATTTAGGGTTAGTAATAACATTTAGTAATAACAGGTTTAGTAACAACGTAGAAATAATCAAAACTGTGTTCACATAGCTGACTTCACCTATACTTACTATGCTTGATGTAGAGACTCGGTTTCATTATTAAAATTAATCGTTATTATGATTATAATAATTATTTGTATATGTTATGGACCATGTGATTAATTCGGGCATTATTTATAATGCCCGAGCATTATGAATAATGTCTAGCTTTATCGGGCCAAGTGATTAATAACTATCTTAACTTCATTATTTATCACATTGCACGGGCATTATTATATTGCTACATGATAGTTGGGCAAATTGATAATAAAGCTATATTTTATGCGGTGCGAGGGTGGCAATTGTTCAAATAAATAAATCCTGTTACTAGCTACACATTTTAAATTATATGTTCTATTTTAATGGGAAATTATAAGTCTAGCCACAAAATTATTAATTGGACAATTGTCATCTAATTTACTAACTCGGCCTCGTTTTTCTTGATCTCATTTTTCTTGGCTCCTTTTTTTTATGGTAGAATTTAATTTGGATTCAAAACATTGTATTAAAATCTGAACTTAGTGACAAAAACGAATCGCTGCAAAACCGACTCCACGTAGTCTTGTCTGCCCTACCCCTAGAGTGCAATTCAAAACCGCGTAGGCGCGGAGGGGCGAGGCGGCCTGCGAGCTGAGGCGCAGGTAGTTGAAGCGCTGGCCGCCACGGCTGAGGCTGACCGGCTGAGCCGGCCAGCAAGCCGAAGCTGCGGTGGTGAGCGTGAAAACCATCTGCGACGATAAGCTCGCATGGGACCGCCGGAGCCCCGCAGCGCCGGAGCCGTGACAGAAGCCATGCTTACTTCCATGCTCTGTCAATTGATATGGGATGTGTTATATTTCAAACGTACTGAGTAAAAAAATTAGAAGCTATATAAATATATTTTATGATGTCATTTAATAGTATTTCAGAAGTTTACTTTAGTTTAGCATGCTACAAATTTAATTGTGGCTGACTTAGTAATTCAGAAGGCAACATACAGTTTTGGGGGCGAGTAATGATATTAAAAAGAAGCCTGTTTAAATAGCACCCTATTTTAATTATATTTTCTATGTGACTTTTATTTAGAGAAGCTAAATAATAAAAGTTAATTATGCCAAATAATGCGTCCGATCGCTTAAACTTTAGTTTATTTTGTTTTATAATAATAAGTCATTTGTATAAAACAAAGATACGTTGTAAATTTTTGGTTTTAAATTTAATTATATTTTATGTTATATTTTTAATATGACTTTCCTTAACTTTTAAATGCAAAAACTAGTGGATTTTTAAGGCAGAAGTCCTTCATAATTAATCCAAATCATGAGGCTGATTATTTAAGTGGTTTAATATTTAGTTTATTTTAAGTTAAATGTCAATAACAATAAAAAAAATTAAATTAAATATGTTTGTATTACTTTGCCCAAAAGGTCACGGGCAATATGTATAGTGCCCGGTCAATTTGATTATTTGAATAATTCTTATCAAATTGCACTCTCATATTGGGCATTATTCATAATGACCGGGCATTATGTATACTGCCCAATTTATCACTCGGTCCATAACATATACATATCATAACCTAACACAACATTTAATATTACACCTATATTTTAAACATCACTTTTTAAAGTGCAAAAAGTCTTTCGAACCTTACATGTAGATCGATAAAACTGCAAGGTTGAGTTGCAGTGACGTGCATGGATTTGATTACTATCATAGGTACCGATTTTTTAAACCATAGCTTTAGTTCTAAGCTATTACTAAAGTTAGTTTTTTTCAAAATATAAATAGGCATTTCATCACAAACTCCCCCAATCACAGTCATTTGTCTACCTCTAAAATATTTCACAGGCAACTAATTCCTTTCCGGCAATTCTTGACATCGACTTAAACATTTTGAACTACCTTCTTCAACGCAACGCCCAATTGGAGAAAGAGCTTTTAACTTCAGATGCTTTTGAATCAAAATAATTCAGGATACTTAAGGAAAAGCAGGTGATTTTCAACCTTATGTTAAAAGCAGTAAAGTTGAAAATATCCTGTGTCAAGAATCAAGTTTTGAAGTGAAATGATTTCAGAGTAATTGTTTGGAATACGTAAGTCTGTGTTTAAGCTTTCAATTAGCGGAAATGTATTCACGAATCATATTGAAAATGTCACATTAATTAATCATGATATTAAGTCAATTGTTTTAAATTACGGTACACTTTTAGCACTGTCAATATTATGAAATATTGAGTTCTCTTTGCATATGTTTGGTATCTTCAAATTATATAAAATAATTCTATAATTTTTTCTTCAAACTTTCGTCAAATTATTCTTCACCTTCAGTAGGTACCTAAATAAATACTAGAAAGTTTATGTTACCGCACTAAGCGAATAATAGTGCAATTTAGTAAATGTATCGGTATTGCTTCAAATAACGTTGGGTAAACAACATGTTCCCCTTGAGACTCCTAGGCACTTTCACTTTATGTACACTAAAAACAATTTACTTTTTATATCAATTCGTGACATGTAATCCTCCCCTAGAGTATAATTTAGATTATTTTTTACCCGTTTAAATAAAACTACTTTTACGGATTTTATCGCGTTATATTAATATTATTTAATCCCGACGTTTCGGATCCTTTACAGCATCCATGGTCACGGGCAGACTAAGGTGTTGGTCGTCTTGATATATTAGTTACAAACAGCTACCCTACATTTTGTTGATTATTATTGACAATCCGATTCACGCAAAACGAGCTCACTGTATCGTTAGGTCGAGCAGTTGAAGGCTGCCCGTGACCATGGATGCTGTAAAGGATCCCAAACATCGGGATTAAATAATATTAATATAACGCGATAAAATCCGTAAAAGTAGTTTTATTTAAATGTCTAATATTCGCGTAAGTGTCAGAAATCAATATATTTTTTACCCGATTGTCCAGAAGGGTTTTAAATTTAGCAAAATCGAGGGTAAATTATTATTTTTATTTTTTTTTATTTATTTATTTAATTCAGGCAACTAGGGCCCATAGAAAATACAATACACAAATAATATTTAACATTACAATAATTATAAACTAATACATAAAAAAATAAAAACAATAATTATATTTATAACTAGCTTCTGCCCGCGACTTCGTACGCGGATCCTGTCCCTTATGCCAGCGACTACGGGGTCAGCAAAATCAAAGATCTGAATAGTCGCAATAGACGTGAACATAGGGATAAAAGTAGTGATTCTAATTAGTCCGCATTTAAGTTGTGTGTGGCAAAAACATTACGTAAAAAAACATTAAATAGATGACAAAGTCGTGGTGACTTAGTGGAATTCGTGGTGGTTTAGTGGGTAGAGAACCAATCTCTTAAGTATGAGCGTGCGTCTTTGATTCCAGGTCTGGCAAGTGCCTGCCAATGCAACTTTTCTAAGTTCGCATGTACTTTCTACGTATATTTTGGATACCAATGACCGTTATTTGGAGGGGATGTTAAACTGTAGGTTCCGACTGTCATTGAACATTCCATTCTTGGCAGTCGTTATGGGTAGTCAGAAGCCAGTAAGTCTTACCAAGGGGTGTTGGGTTGAGCGGGTAACCGGGTTGTGGAGGTCAGATAGGCAGTCGCTCCTTGTAAAACACTGGTACTCAGTTGCATCGTGACTGGAAGTCGACCCTAACATAATTGGGACAAAGGCTCTTGAGATAATAACGACAATAATAATGAGATATAGGCACCGCAGGACATCTGAGGCTGAGGACGGGGAGTAGCGACCCCGCGGGGCTATATATACTGAGTTCTCCAAGGAGTGTATACTGTCCCCCATCTCCGGCCTGTCGGAGTGAACCATGACGGGGGTAGGTCTCACGCCTCTGGCTTGGCTTGGCCGTCCAGAGTGGAGTCGCTAGAGCAGGATTAGTAGCCCTGCTCGGAGGATAGGTGCCTCATGGTAAGCACAGGGAGCGCGTAATCTACGTTTAAAGTCCGCCGAGGTATCCTCACCCTTCAGCCGCTCATGTCCCTGTTGCCCTCTTGTTGCTATTCAGTGACTGGTTCCCGGGGGCCCAGTAAGTGAGGTGGCGAGTCTCCACCTGCCGTTTTTACATGTACCTAATACATTGTCATCCACTAACATCCCATCACAATAGCCCAAGTAGTTTTCCTCCATAGTTAGCAATAGTTTAGCACAGAACCGGGGATTGTCTTTTTTTTTAACGACGTCCACCGGGGATTGTCCTTGGATTCATTTCTATAGTGTATAAAGGGATAATCGTCGGTTTTGTGTCACCATTTCATTAAAGTTGTCTCAAAAGGACTTCAGCGTGTTTGTTGGCTTTGGCCTCACGTTTGCCTCCCAAAAATTCGGAACTCTGTAGTCCCGAGGTCTGGAAGAGACATACAAAATAATAATGAGATACAACGTAACAAAGTTAGAGAGTGGGGGCTCGTGACGCCACGTCTAGGTATGTAAAATTTGTACTAAGCAGTGACTTAACACGAAATTCAAGCGTTGTTGTATCTTCGTTATTATTTGTTTGTGTGAGAGAGAAAAGAAAAATGCGTCAATAGAGAGTGCTTATCAGATTGAACCACTTTTGCTAAAACATCATATCTTCATATGCTTCATATAGTCTAGCAGGGCTCCTGGAGTTCCACATCAGGTGTTTTACATCTTTAATTTTTATAAGTCAACAGAGAGTGCTTATCAGATTGAACAACTTTTGCTAAAACGTCATACCTCTATATGCTATAGTCTAGCTGGGCCCCTGGAGTTCCACATCAGATGTTTTAGATCTTCAATTTGTATAAGTCAATAGAAAGTGCTTATCAAATTGAACAACTTTTGCTAAAACGTCATACCTGTATATGGTACAGAGAAGCTGGGCTCTTGGGGTTCCACATCAGGTGTTCCAGATCTTAAAATTTATTATCTCAGCTGAAAATGCTCATCAAATGAAACAATTTTTGCCACGGCACCATGTTTGTATCTCTTATAGTTTTATTGGTCTGTTGGTGTGCTGCATCAGGTCTTCAAGTTTCGAAGATAAATTATAGCCTATATGTTGACCAGGCTTAATACTGATACAACAAAGAAAAAATCATTGAAATCCGTTCAGTAGTTCGGAAGATTAGCGTGTACAAACAAACAGACATACAGACATACAGACATACAGACAGAATTTTTTTTTTGGATTTGTGCTCCATTACTGTTTCTAAACCCCACCCAATTATTATTTTTTTGATATATTCAATGTACAGACACAGTTTTTTTACAGATTTATTATATGTATAGATGATTAATGAATAATCGAATTGAAACTTTCCCTTTTCAAAATTCGGTTAAACACTGATGATTCTGTTCAAGTTCAATGCCTTGTCGGGCAAGTGCCAATGTGACTTTTCTAAGTTATAAATATAGGTCCAATGACTAATTAAAGGCATAGGGAAAAAGGCTTATTTCCTGCAGTGGCACAATAAAAAAAGCAGAGTTAAGATAAAACGACAATCTTTTAGAATACGACGACTGTGTTAACGAGGGAAAAAATCCAGTTTTAAAACTAGACTAAACTCTTGTTAGGACAGCCTTTTTTATCGTACTGAAAACTGAAGCCGGATCCGACACGTCAGAGTTCTAACATTCGTTTATTCGTTCTAACTATTAAAGCACTCGTTCTGAGTTAATAGACAGGAAAATTCGGAGTTAGAACTCGTTCTGTAGTAGTTTACAAACTAATTCTAGTGATCGTTGAAACTAGAAAGTTGCTATATGTCATAAAAACACGGATATTCTATGAAATATATACTAAATTTTCACCTGCGTTCTAAGAGAACTACTTATCGTGCCCGATGAAATATAGTCTATGACACTATTGGTAAAATAATTTTGAAAAAAAAAATGGTTCACTAGATCCAGAGATTACCCAAATAACATCACAAACTTTACCTCTTTACAATAAACCTTCATGGAGTTAGCGTATGACTTTAGGCTGTCACTCTTCAGACGTCAGCCAAGATTGACCGATGAGATTGACGTACTCTCTCTGCCAAAGAATCAACAATCTACAAGATACGTAGAAAGCGTTAAAAATGTTTCGAATAAATCCAAGTTCGTTGAAATAACAACACCAATGAAGTGTTTCTCGCACTCCAGTACTGATACGTTCATGAGTGGTGGAACGTGTTCTTGCAAGTTACGTTTCCTCATGATAATTGTGAATACCAGTGATTTGATCACCGAACTGTCCACTCCAACAGACTCCATCGACCATGCATTGCTGGCTCCAGTGGCTTTATTTACAATCTACATCATGATGGGGACTTACATTGTAGCTGCGTTGAACGATAGTTATGCGTCCTGGTTCTTCCAAGTGTATTCTTTAGTGTTTTGCATTATATTAGAGGCTGCGTTGTGCATAGCTGTGTTTAGAGAAGTGAGTAAGACCCGTGCGTCAACTGACACGATGTTGAATGGTATCCTGCCAATGATAATGATGCTGATTTTGGGAGCTGATCTGGTGGTCGTGGTGTTTTCTGGTCGGACCCCACTGAGGCCGCTCCCGCCGGACCCTGCTTCTACTGCTTCGATGGCAACATCCCGTCCAGCCCTTGACTTTTAATGTACATTTTTTAATTTTCATTATTAATGTACAGGTTTTTTTTTGTAAAAGTATATATTTTTTTTAATTTATTTTGTTTTTTTCTTCAGTTACTAGGCTTATAAAATGGATGAAACTGGCATCAATTTAGTAACTTATAAGTTTTATCCTTGTCTCATTTTGAACATGCTCAACTCCGACTCAACTGCAGTGCTCGAGACTACTTATTCATTTTCAACGAGACAGTAGACATTGTAAATAAATTATATTCCACTAGGTATATTTTAGGATAACGAGAATACTCTTAAACTCGCGTAATCTCCCCTCAAATATTGTGAATTCGTAGTCGAAAATTCTACCGGAGGAGGGCTAAAATCAAATAGCACGTTTGTGGTAGGTCCTTGTTAAATGCGCTGAAAATTTTGCTTGGAATGGCAGACCAAACGTTCTAGTTACGGATTCGGTTAAATATGGTTGAAGTTACGTCAAGTGTAAAGTTACAGTTAGGTATACAGGAAATCGGTCAAAGAACCAATATTTTTATGTGATTTTGCCGAAGTAGCATTGTTGTACGTAACCAGAATTGTTGTACTTTATCCAGTATTTACACCTAGAAACAAATCTAATCACGTTAGCCATTGCAGCAAGCATGCAGTCGACATCCGTTGCTACAAGCCTGGGTTAACAATTGACCTCTATTGGTTAAGTGGCCGCGGGGGACTGAATGGGACAAATATGGTACCTTTATACGTAGTAGGGCCAATGCAGTAAAAATATCTCATATTGCACACCCAATCGGCATGAAATTGACGATTATCTAGTTTACCTTACTAGTTTATCTTATTATCTAGTTTACAGCGATCATCATTGCCTTTTTTCAACTACGTTGAGGTCGATTTGAGCCAAGTGACTTCCAATTTTTACATAGAGCGACTGCTTATCAGACCCCTTCTAACTCTACTTCGGAATATCATACTCTCAAACAATAACGTAACATAGAAGCAATAATTTGGTCCATTTTCAAGCTCTTTTTTAGATCAAATCAAAAAATGTTTGTATATCAATTTTCAATGTTTAACAAGCCTATAAAGAAATAATTTACAGCATTCTACTTGTATTTATCCACTACTATGAAGGTAAGTATAACTGATATTCTTATATAGAATCACTAGATATTTTTCTACAGATCTTATCAAAATAAACCTCATAGTAACAGAGGACTGACAAAATACATCGACTGTTCTTTATTGTAATAGATATCGGACAAGACGGCTCGTTACCTCTATTTGTTACATTTATATATTTTTTTAGTTTCTTAGAAAATGGTCTATATAGATCTAATAGTTTGTTGCTGGTTGTTATATACTAGATGTGCCTCGTGGCTTCGCTTGTCTGTTACTGTGCTCTTTTTTGTTTTCCATACTAGTGTAATAAGTAGGAATCTTTTTTTGTTTATTTGTTTGTTTGTACCTTAAAGTCTCAAAAATTGCAGAATCTATTTGAAAAAATATTTCACTTATGGAAAGCTACACTCTTATCAAGTCACTAAGCTGTATTTTATCCCGGTCGGGGCAATAGCTCCCGCGGGTGGGACACGGGTGAAACCGCGGGAAAACGGCTAGTAACAAATAAATTCCCTTTCACATACTTAAATACGATTTATTTTTATAACTAGCTTCTGCCCGCGACTTCGTACGCGAAACCTGTCCCTTATGCCAGCGACTACGGGGTCAGCAAAATCAAAGATCTGAATAGTCGCAATAGACGTGACCATAGGGATAAAAGTAGTGATTCTAATTAGTCCGCATTTAAGTTGTGTGTGGCAAAAATATTATACGTATTATTACGTAAAAAAACATTAAATAGATGACAAAATCGTGGTGACTTAGTGGAATTCGTGGTGGTTTAGTGGGTAGAGAACCAATCTCGCAAGTATTTGCGTGCGTCTTTGATTCCAGGTCTGGCAAGTGCCTGCCAATGCAAATTTTCTAAGTTCGTATGTACTTTCTACGTATATTTTGGATACCAATGACCGTGACAATAGCCCAAGTAGTTTTCCTCCATAGTTAGCAATAGTTTAGCACAGAACCGGGGATTGTCTTTTTTTTAACGACGTCCACCGGGGATTGTCCTTGGGTTCATTTCTATAGTGTATAAAGGGATAATCGTCGGTTTTGTGTCACCATTTCATTAAAGTTGTCTCAAAAGGGCTTCAGCGTGTTGGCTTCGGCTCCACGTTTGCCTCCCAAAAATTCGGAACTCTGTAGTCCCGAGGTCTGGAAGAGACATACAAAATAATAATGAGATATAACGCAACAAAGTTAGAGAGTGGGGGCTCGTGACGCCACGTCTAGGTATGTAAAATTTGTACTAAGCAGTGACTTAACACGAAATTCAAGCGCTGTTGTATCTTCGTTATTATTTGTTTGTGAGAAAGAGAAAAGAAAAATGCGTGTACCACTTTTGCTAAAACGTCATATCTTCATATGCTTCATATAGTCTAGCAGGGCTCCTGGAGTTCCACATCAGGTGTTTTACATCTTCAATTTTTATAAGTCAACAGAGAGTGCTTATCAGATTGAACAACTTTTGCTAAAACGTCATACCTCTATATGCTATAGTCTAGCTGGGCCCCTGGAGTTCCACATCAGGTGTTTTAGATCTTCAATTTGTATAAGTCAATAGAAAGTGCTTATCAAATTGAACAACTCTTGCTAAAACGTCATACCTGTTTATGGTACAGAGAAGCTGGGCTCTTGGGGTTCCACATCAGGTGTTCCAGATCTTAAAATTTATTATCTCAGCTGAAAATGCTCATCAAATGAAACAATTTTTGCCACGGCACCATATTTGTATCTCTTATAGTTTTATTGGTCTGTTGGAGTTCTGCATCAGGTCTTCAAGTTTCGAAGATAAATTATAGCCTATATGTTGACCAGGCTTAATACTGATACAACAAAGAAAAAATCATTGAAATCCGTTCAGTAGTTCGGAAGATTAGCGTGTACAAACAAACAGACATACAGACATACAGACAGACAGAATTTTTTTTTTGGATTTGTACTCCATTGCTGTTTCTAACCTCCACCCAATTATTTTTTTTTTTTAATATATTCAATGTACAGACACAGTTTTTTTACAGATTTATTATATGTATATGTTATGGACCATTTGATAAATTGGGCAGTATACATAATGCCCGGTCATTATGAAAAATGCCCAATATGAGAGTGCAATTTGATAATAATTATTCAAATAATCAAATTGACCGGGCACTATACATATTGCCCGTGACCTTTTGGGCAAAGTAATACAAACATATTTAATTTCAATTTTTTTATTGTTATTGCCATTTAACTTAACCTCATAATTTGGATACCGGCAGACCTTGGCCCTGATGGGCCCCCGCTGGGGTTGCTGACATCTCTTTGAGGAGCGCGTGGAACAACGCGCGCAAGCTACACGGGTCTGTTGCCTAAAAATAGACATGAGCGAGCCACCCGAACTCACCGCCCACAGACGTCCACGCCTACGGTGGCCGGGAGTCGTCTCGCGACACCCGGCGCCCGTGGAGTCTACCTGCTCCAGCGCGGCGGCCGGGATAAGAGGTGCGAACCCTCTGACGTTCCGCCGCCTCCTTCTCGAGCATGACCGCTTCGCAGAAGGAGGCGACGGCTTCCCATTCCCTCTCGCCCGGACCATGGCCTGAACCAGACCCGGACGCGAGAGGTCGCCGCCGCCTAAAGCCTCGACTAGGACCCGGCGGTGCTCTTCCCACTCAGGGCACTCCTGGACTGTGTGGTCCACCGTGTCCTCGGGGCTGTCCGCACAGCCTTAAAAATCCACTAGTTTTTGCATATAAATGTTAAGGAAAGTCATATTAAAAATATAACATAAAATAAAATTAAAAATGGCTGTCTCTGATTGGTCAAAGCGTGTCACTCCATGCGTACTTCCCTCCCCGCCCTGGCACCGCGTAATATATAGCTTTATTATCAAATTGCCCAACTGTCATGTAGCAATATAATAATGCCCGTGCAATGTGATAAATAATGAAGTTAAGATAGTTATTAATCACTTGGCCCGATAAAGCTAGACATTATTCATAATGCTCGGGCATTATAAATAATGCCCGAATTAATCACATGGTCCATAACATATACAAGGTGTTGATTTGCATTTGTGCCATAGTTCAGGAAGAGGACATACAATACGTAAATAATCGATTGGAATTACAGTAGATTGGAAATAACTAATATGCACTGCTTCTTTTGTCATTGTAATGTCGTGGTATTTCCGAAGTAATCCAATTTTATGAATGAAATTTATGAGTGATCGTTGCGTATGCTTTGTGTTTGCGTTTGTGTGAGGGTGCAGCTCGGTTTTAACGCCAGTAACATACGCGCCAAGTTTAAATAAGGCTGGATGACATTTACGGAATTCCGAAAAAAACGAAAGAAAAAAACTTACGTACCAATTTTTTTATTGATTTGGGTCGAGAATCATTAGCATAATTACCTCCTTGAATATGGCACGGATGCAAATCAACAGCTTGTAGATTATACGTCATTCCCTAACTGCTGAACCAATTATGTTTCTTTATATCATTTTGTGGGCTCATTAAATTGAATTCATTTAAATAGCCTCTAATAATTAATGTAATATTCTCTGTGTAAAAGAGTTTAAATAACGTACGTAGCCATTTGGGTATCATATTATTTAATTTTAATGTGTTTTCTATTCGGTAGATATGATATTATTTTATAGCCGTAATAATGGTAGTTATTTTGTTGCTAGATAGCTGTTAAATCCTAACAGCAGGTAATGTTAACCCAAAAGTCCCCAGTTAGCAATAGAATAGAGTACCAAATTCAAAACTATATTATGTAGTTTAACCGTGTTTCGGAGGCCACGATAAACTCTAGGTCCCAGATGCCATTTCAACACCTTTGCCAGTCGTTATGGGTAGTCAGTAGCCAGTAAGTCTGACAACCAGTCTTACCAAAAGTTATTGGGTTGAGGAGGTCTACTAGGTAGTCGCTACTTGTAAAACACTGGCACTCAGCTGCATCCAGGAAGACTGGAAGCCAACCCCAACTTAGTTGGGAAAAGGTTAGCCAGATGAGGATTATGTAGGTTTTCATTATCATCCTCCGAGCCTTTTTCCCAACCATGTTGGGGTCGGCTTCTAGTCTAACCGGATTCAGCTGAGTACTAGTGCTTTACAAGAAGCGACTGCCTATCTGACCTCCTCAACCCAGTTACCTGGGCAACCCAACACCTCTTAGTTAGACTGGTGTCAGACTTACTGGCTTCTGACTACCCTGGATGAAAAAAACATATTTGATTCTGGTATCAATTTCTAACGTTATCAAATATTAAATATATAAGAAGGGATATCCAAATGAAACGTAGGTACACAAAAATCGAATTTATCTGAATATTTGATTATTTAGGTAGGTTATGAGAAAGGTATTACATTTTATCATTTTGTTCACATTTTATGATAATGCTATTTTCAGGATAATATGTTTTAGAAACGGGAATGTTTCTTAATGCTGTTTAGAATTATTTTGATTTAGGTAAATTAAAATCTTTACTCACTTTATTCTGCTAAATGGAGGAAGATGGAGCGAATGAAACCAAGTGAGGTCAACAAAAATGGTAACCCATAAAATCCTGATGGGCAATGAATGCATGCATTTGTGTGTTATAAAAATAACCGTTCTTGGCACCATCCTCCGAGCCTTTTTCCCAACTATGTTGGTGTCGGCTTCCAGTCTAACCGGATGTAGCTGAGTACCAGTGCTTTACAAGGAGCAACTGCCCTATCTGACCCCCTCAACCCAGTTACCCGGGCAACCCAATACCCCTAGGTTAGACTGGCACCCTTAGGTACCCTTCTTGGCAGTCGGGTAAAAAGAAATGACGAAGTTATTGATGGCGTGGAAACTAACAAAGGTATCAGTTTTTTGACATATATATTTACTATCATTGGGATCAGTTTAAGACCATCTCTCAACTCCAGCGGGGCCCAGCAGGGCCAAAGCCTGCCGGGGCTGCGGAATTCTTCGAAAGAGTAACCGCGGCCCTGGTGCATAAAAGGCCTACGGCAGAACACGACGGCTTTTAGTCAGTAAGAGTCTGACACTCCCTCACCGTTGTTAACCACAGCGGGAGGGGTCATTTGATGAAAAAATACCATCTTTCACTTAAAGTGGAAAGTTAATTTATGACGATGTAACATAACTATGTGTTTATATACTCGAGTAATATATGTTAGTCAAAACTTGGCACATAAATGATATCAGCATATGTTGCTAACAGTCTAACAGTCGTGAAAGTATGCGACACATAATGTTTACAGATGTACCTAGTACTTATAATGTCTCAAGATTTAGAGAAAACATAGCTGGTGAATTGTACTAGAGTATATTTTATTTTTGTAAAGTGTATAACAAACGTGATAAAATTGTTGGTTTGGTTAAGCGGGCCATTGAAACTAGTGTATGTAGTGTAGTGTAGTGTTCTTACACAGGTTTATGTACTTGTAAGTATATTTACAGTGTAGATTTACCTGAAGTGAATACCTATAGATCTTGGTATAAATAGAATACCTTTTTTTTTAACGACGACAAAAATCATCAAATGACCCCTCCCGCTGTGGGTTAGTAGCGGTGAGGGACCGTCAGTTTCACTCCCAAGGCCCAAGGTAAATATGACTTGAATCAGATTTTTTATCCCTAAAAGCCCTGAAATCCTTAACAAACAGGGACAATCTAAAAGCTTTATTGTGAAGCCAAACACCAAACAACTGTAAAAGCCAGACATTCCGAAATTATTTATTACCCTAAACAACAAATAGTTAACACTTTCTTAATAAATAGCTAGTTCCCGCATCTTCTTTTGTACCTCGAAGATACTACAGCCTGCACCTGGGTAAAAGTAGCCTATTTCTCCTTCTCGTTCAGCAGTTTTGGTGCAAACGCTAGGCAGATAGTTACCTAACAGAGAGCAGAGTTGCTTAACATTAAGAAGGATTATTTCATTTGTTAATCCGAAAATGTATCTTTTAGTGATCGTAGCCTGTATAACTGCATAAGTATATGACCTGTAGATGGTTGTATAATATCCAACTACTATCGTAGGTCTGTGATCGCCCCCTGCCGCAGACTCTACGCGGGGGTCATGCGGTCCATGGCCCTTTACGGGGCCCCGGTATGGGCACGTTCGGTACGGCCGCGGGCTTTACACTACCTGAACGTGCCCCAAAGGGTGATAGCCATTAGGCTAATCCGGGGGTACCGCACGATTTCCCGCGAAGCAGCTGGCCTACTTGCTGGACTGCCACCGTGGGATCTGGAGGCGAGGGTCTTCTTGCGCCTGTACGACTGGCGCGAGGAGGCTCAGCGCCGGGGAGAAACCCCGTTGCCGCGGCAAGTTGTCGCGCAGCGGGCGGAGCTCCGGCGCGATCTCATGGTGGCCTGGAGGGAGCGACTGTCGCAACCCAGTGCAGGGCACGCCACCATCGTGGCGGTAAGTCCCCTCTTTGAGGAGTGGCTCGGGAGGAGTCACGGCGCCCTCACGTACCGCATGACGCAGGTCCTCACCGGACACGGTTGTTTCGGGAGGTACCTGCACCGCATCGGTCGTGAGGAGGCGCCCGGGTGTCACCATTGTGCGGACAGCCCCGAGGACACGGTGGACCACACAGTCCAGGTGTGCCCCGCATGGGAAGGGCACCGCCGGGTCCTCGTCGAGGCTTTGGGCGGCGGCGACCTCTCGCGTCCGGCCCTGGTTCAGGCCATGGTCCGGGGCGAGAGGGAATGGGATGCCGTCGCCTCCTTCTGCGAAGCGGTCATGCTCGAGAAGGAGGAGGCGGAACGCCAGAGAGTTCGCACCTCTCATCCCGGCCGCCGCGCTGGACCAGGTAGACACCATGGGCGCCGGGTGTCGCGAGATGACTCCCGGCCACCGTAGGCGTGGGTCTGTGGGCGGTGAGTTCGGGTGGCTCATCGTCCCTCTGTCTTTCTAGACGACAGACCCGTGTCGACGGCGCGCGTTGTTCCACGCGCTCCTCAAAGAGATGTCAGCAACCCCAGCGGGGCCCAGCAGGGCCAAGGCCTGCCGGGGCTGCGGGTTGTTCGAAAGAGATACCGCGGCCCTGGTACATAAAAGGCCTATGACGGAACACGACGATTTTAGTCAGTAAGAGTCTGACACTCCCTCACCGCTGCTAACCCACAGCGGGAGGGGTCATTTGATGATTTTACGTCGATAAAAAAAAAAAAAAAAAAAAAAAAGGTCTGTGATCGCAAGCATTAATGCCGCGTACTGTCCTTGGATCAATGACAGAGCTGGTCCCGAGAGAGATATTGTCTAAAATATAGCTAAAGCTATAGACAAACCTTTTTTTTTAACGACGTCAAAAATCATCAAATGACCCCTCTTGCTGTGGGTTAGCAGAGCTGAGGGAGTGTCAGACTCTTACTGACTAAAAACCGTCGTGTTCCGTCGTAGGCCTTGTATGTACCAGGGCCGCGGTAACTCTTTCGAACAACCCGCAGCCCCGAGCTATTGACAGACCTTAAGGCTTCACACATTACAACAACAACCTTTTTCATTCTGTAACTTACATCAACGTATAAGCCATAGTTTTCTCAATGGCACGTCAATCGATCACTGTCTGTCACCTGTATGCCTCCATTAAGGGACTTGTTCGGTGACTGAAGTACCATTGAGTGACACCCGTGATTTAGCTGAAGGTTAAACTAATAGTGTGTGTAAACAGAACAATAATAGTGGGATTCTAGAAGAAATAATAATGTTGGGAATAAATGCGTAGGATAGCATCTATGTGGATGCAATTTTTGAGTAAAGTTAAGTTTAAACGTGTTTAAACCTTAGTGGTTTTTTGTTGCTAGTTTTTTGAAGAACTTCCTTTCTAAAACACGCCGACTTACGCTAACCTCACACCGCAAACTTTTAGTCGGCTGATAGATCACAGGGACTCAACAATCAGTACGAAGATGAATGGTAGTGCACACTTAACAATGATCAGGTAAAAAAAATGGCAACCATCGGGTCAAATGTCAGCCGACTGTTCAGTCTACAGTGTGAGGATATTTTTAAGCTTCCATAACTCTCTTTTGAACGCTGTAGCATGCATCCTGTCAAAATAAATAGAACGAGGAGCGTAGGGGTTTGTGCTTCATCGACGGTACAATAACAAGAACAGACTAATATCTGAAGAATAGCTTTGCTGTTTCTGAATTTTGTGCTTAAATATTATTTCACATTTAATTGTAAAACTGAATTTATACTTATGTTTTCAAATCGGTCCAGAGAAACGATGGATGGTTTGTGTGAAAGTAGAGTATGGCTAGAAAGAGTTACTTGTGAGATGTTGGCAGATAAAAGAGTATGGAAGGAGAAAACATGCTGCGCCGACCCCAAATTAAATTCAGATAAGGTCAAGAGGATGATGATGATGGTCCAGTAGTTCCTGAGATATATTATTCCTATATTTCTATGATTGAAAAATTACCTATTATATTTGTTCACAATTGAAATTCGGGAATCAGTCAGTAGTATATTAATCGAACTAATACGTCATTTAGAACATTGTAACAGCAATTCACATCAATCGTCAAGGGTGATCAATTTTCCGGGAGCATTGAATTGTAACCCTTTAGTCCCCTAACACAAATAGGGTCACACTGTGTTCTCATTAAGTTTGTACTAATGGCATTTGTAAGGGTTTCCTGGTATAGTGAATACCTTAACACCTTAGGACTTGGGACTAAGCTTTACGGCCCATTACAATTAGTTATTGTGGGTTGTAGTTGGTAAAATGTCGTGTAATAAATTGTGAGCACCCTATATAATGTATTAGCCGTTTTCCCGCGGTTTCACCCGCATCCCGTGGGAACTGCTGCCCGTGCAGGGATAAAATATAGCCTATGTTACTCGGGAAGAGTGTAGCTTTCTAACAGTGAAATAATTTCAAATCGACTCAATAGTTTCGGAGCCTTTAGGGTACAAACAAACAAAATATTTTTTCCCCTGTATGATATTAGTAAACATATCAAATGCCGTTATACGAATTTTCCGTGTATCAGGATAATGTAGTTGTAGTGAATTTTATTAAATCTTCAGACCTATATTTTTATCAAAAATGAAATGAACTAAAAATGCAGAACAATAACTTTTACACAAAACTGCTACGTAAACAGTGTTCTAACTGAAAGAAAACATTTTTCAAACATTGTTTTTGAAGTGAGTAAGTATTTTTTGCAAAATAAAATTGACATACAAACTCCGCGGCACAGGAACGCATATTATTTATTTTCATTACATTGTGCTTGAAATTGCATCGTTCATTATTTATTTTTTCGGCGCGAATGAAAGCTGTTATTTATTTGTCTGAAACTACGTGAAACTCGCATTCTAATTAAGTCGTACATCGTTTCAGTTTAATTACAACTTGCTTTCATTTTGTGAGTTTAATGACACACATCAGAATTAACTTTTTAAACAATAAAATATTGATTCGCATTTTGTTACCAGCTTCTTGGTTAATTTTTGGAAGCACGGTTTACAGGAAAAGGGTTGATTGTGTGGTCTTTTAAGTTTATCTGTTTCATTCTTTAAAGATTTGATAACCATGACTATATGTGAGCCTGAATATCTGATACTAGTCAAATCTTTCAGTTGGGAAAAAACATGATAGGATGCCCTATTAAATGTTAAGGAGACAAAACATTCTGATTACCATAAAAAGCATAAGTGTTATTTCTTTTCCAGAGAGATATTAGTTAAAAAAAAAGTATATAAAAACCTATTTCTTTTCTAAAGGAAGTTAGAAGATTCGCCACGCCGTGATTTATAGAAAAACCCCCATAAAATATGGGTGCTTATCGGCAGCTTAATATTGAAAAGTTAAGTGAGAAGGGGCATAATAGCCTAATATTTTATACTCAATTTCACTGGTATTTTGTCACCGGTATGTGGAAGAATATATTTCATAAATGCGGTTAGGTATTAATGTACCTTCAAAAAGTTGTGGAAGTCATATATCTTGTAACAAATTGTATTTTGTTTTGGTTACTGAACGACACATTATTTTGAATTAACTACCACTTAGCACGAATATCGAACTAATAAATTATTGCAAAAAAACTATGCTGAAAATCTTATCAAAATCGTAACTAGACGAAAATTCAAAAAATTAGTTTCATTTTAAAAGACAGTGGTTGAGCAGTGGCAACCAGACACTAACTCTTAGATAATATTGATTATCTGTCGCATTTAAGTAGACTGGAAACAATACCCGTCTTACCACAAAAACTTTTAAACGTCAGTTTAAGACTTGTCTAAAAAAATGTCAGATTATGACGTTGACATATGGTTCATTTTGCAGCCACAATTTTTTTAGACACGTGCAAAACAGATGTTTAAGTTTTTTTTAGTAATGCTATAAATCTTTTTAGAAGTGTTGAGTTAAAACATACAACAGGCAAAGTTTTCAACAACAAAAAACTTGAATTTTAAATTTAAAGATTCGAGATTATGAAAACTTCAGTATTTCCGAGAAGGTAATCTGATCTTTTACTACCTGAAAGTTTAAATAAATATAGTCTACCTACTGATCCGATCTCTGTCATTAACGTGCCATTCAGTTTCAAATCGCAGTCCTCACCTTGACACTCATCGCCTCGCCTCGCCTCTCGCCTAGCTTCGTAAGAAAAGCGTCTTAACTTGCAAACTGTTCGTGAAATTCATGTTATATAGAACCCGCAATCTGCAAACTAAAGACTAAAAAGTAGGCTGATAGTTGACCCATTGCTATTTTTTTTTCTTTATTTAATCTAGATGTTAACATTACCTATATAAGACCCTATTTATATTCTCATATATGTATCTACCTATTTAAAAATAAAAAAGTTAAAATTAGAACTATGCATCCATAAACTCATCCTCATCATGACCTGGCTGAGCTGCATATCCAGCACATGGACCTCCTCGACCAACACAACCACCTTCAGCAAACGGTGTCATCATTACATGAATGCAGTGAAACGCACCATCTTACATTGAAGCGTATAACTGATTTAGAGCTGGAGTTATGTGAGGCCTACAAGACAATATCTTTGTACGAGTCTGCCAAAGCTAGGGATCAGACATCCGAGACCCTCAACCTGTTCACTGAGTTGGTAGGAAGCTCCACAGCAGCGTGCAGCTCGGCTGAAATTATAGATTTGACTGGGGATGTTACCATAATGCAATGTCCATTAGTTTTAAGTAAAAATAAACTCAAGAAATACATTAAATGTAAAAAAATTATCAGAAAGTACCGTACTGTAAGGAAACAGAATAAGGTGAACAACTGTATGCACCTTAGGAGAGAACGTGTGAATCTAGTACAGCAGTTAAATACTTGTTCCCTTGAACTTGAACAGTGCAGAGCTACCTATGACCTGGACATACAGCAGTTACACGACCAGCTAACCGTCAAAGAAAAATTGCTTTCATACATCTTCAGTAAATATGAGGATTGTCAAAAGGAACTAAGTGCCCGCTTGCAGCAGGCCGGTGAGCTAGTGGACCTGGTGAAATATAGTGCAGAGAAGTATGAGGCATTGGTAAACAATCTCTCCTCCAACTGTACACAACCTGACACACTGCCTGAACCCCGGCTTGCAGCTAATCTGCCAGAACCCCCTCAGTCCGTTGAGGGCTCCTCTAACATCAAGCAATTTAATTCAATTTTATTCACAGACAGGTTTGGTAAAGGTATAGGCTCCTACATTCAACACTCACTCTCTAAATCACACATTGTAACTAGTCACTGCTACCCTGATTTACATTTCAATTATATAATAAAAAACATAATTAATACTCAGTTCGATGCTAACTCCACATTAATTCTTTTAATAGGTGATAGTCTTGATTTAACTAAAAGTGACATTGCAAATGGTATCAATGCCCTAATAAAACTCGATCTGAAAAATATTATACTTTGTGCATTACCATATTCAGATTGCTCTTCAGACAAACAAAATAAGTATGTTCATAGTTTGAACAATTTCTTGTACACTCTGACATGTTGTCATAGCGACAAATTATTGTTTTTTGACACTAACAAGTTTGTTAGTGATTTTTATTTAACAAGGGAATGTATGTATTTTCCTAATAAATATAAAGATGTGATTGCTTCTTTGTTAGCATATAATATTAACAGTGTCATAGATAACAATATGACAAAACCTAGGATAAGCGACGAATCAGTATTGTCTAGTTTACCTAACAATACGGTGATTGAATATTTAAACTAGCTCCTGAGACAATAGAAAAGCATTGTAGTAACCTTATTCTCTTTCATCAGAATATAAACCGCTTTTCTGGCAAAATTTTAGATATTGAATTATTAATTGATAAATATTCTATTGATATAATATGTCTTTGCGAGACATGGTTAAAGCCTGATAAAATGTCATTTAATGTAAATAATTTTGTGGTTGCCAGTGTGTTTAACAGAGTTTCAGCTGAGGGTGGAGGTACAATAATCTTATCTAAAAGTAATTTAAAATTTAAAAACAGATTAGACATTAGCTCTGGCTCTGTTGATCGCGTCTGCGAGGTAGCATGTGCAGAGATAGAAAGCCATATAATATTATGCGTATATAGACCACCAGCATCAAATTTTTCTTTATTCCTCATTCATATGGAAGATATTCTCTCAAAAGTTTTTAAAAGTAATAAATTAGTCTATATTTGTGGTGATTTTAACATAGATCTTTTGTCTGAATCATCTGATAAATGTAACCTTTTAGCGTTATTTAATTCATTTAATCTAAATTATTTGTTTAATGATCCTACTAGAATTACGGCTACTTCCAGTACCTGTATTGATAATATATTTACTAATAACAGTAATATTGAACATTCTTCCTTAATATCTGGTGTACGGTCGGACCACAAAGGTCAGCTTGTTAGTTTTAAAGCGAATAAAATAAATTCATTAAATAAGAAAATTACCTTTAGACCATTGAACAAAAAAACTTTGCAAAAATTTAAAGATAATACTTCGGATAAATTAAATTGTATTAACATAGACTGTAAAAAGCCAAATAAACTACTTAAACATTTATTTAATACACTCTGTCTGGAACTTAATAAGTCATGTCCGAAAAAAACTATTGAAATCACTCACAAATTTAAATTCAGTGAATGGTCTACTAAAGGGATTAGGATAAGTAGGGATGTCTTATATAACTTGTACCACGAAAGGTCATTGACTTCTGATCCATCTTTTCACGATTATGTAAGAAACTACTCGAAGATATTTAAAAAGGTATGTATTCTTGCTAAATCGAAATCAATTAGTAATAAAATAGCCAAATCAGACAATAAAATAAAAACGGTCTGGAATATTATAAACGTTGAAACTGGCCAAACCAAAATGCGGGATGCTGACCCGCGGTTAGTTATTGATAATGCTGTTATCTCAGATAAGGTAGAGGTTGCCAATGCTTTTGACACCTTTTTTTCAAACATTCCCGTAGAGGTTACCAAGTCCCTTAATTCATCTTCGATATTAGCTGAGTCGTTACTTCGACAAAACTTCAGTAGAAATGTACCTAGTTTTAAATTTCAATGTGTTTCTGATTACACGATTAAAAGAGCATTCAAGTCTTTAAATCTAAAAAAGACTGAGGACTTATGGGGCTTTTCTGTCACAGTCATTAATTCCATTATTGAGAGTGTTGCCCCAATACTTAGTGAAATTTTTAACCTTTGCATTGACAACGGTATCTTCCCTGACTTGATGAAACTCAGCAAAATTATTCCTATCTTTAAATCAGGCTGTAAGAAAAACCCTTCCAACTACAGACCTATTTCAATCCTTCCAGCCTTTAGTAAAATCTTCGAAAGGATCATGTTAGATCAGATGTTATAGTTCGGCCATTCAGAGAATGCGTTCCTGACACGTCGCGATTGAACTGACGACGTAACTACATTCATTGATTATTGATATAATAATGTTGTTTTAATGCTCCTCAATTGTTAAAACGGTAAACAACCAGCAAAAATATTTTTATCGTAACTGCAACGCCATTGCAAAGTTACGTCGTCAGTTCAATCGCGACGTGTCAGGAACGCATTCTCTGAATGGCCGAACTATAAGACATTTTAATTTAAACACCATATTTCATGACCGCCAGTACGGCTTCACAAAGGGTAGGTCCACCACTGACGCAAGTGCAAGATTGATCACCCAAATCTTAAACGCCTGGGAAGATTCGCGGGATGCTGTGGGCATCTTCTGCGACCTTTCTAAGGCGTTCGATTGCGTTGACCACGACACTCTCATTTGTAAGCTGAACCACTACGGAATTCGTGGTAAAGCTCTCGCGCTCGTCCTTTCCTATCTATCAAATAGACAGCAAGTAGTGGACATAAGTGGCTCAACTTCATCTGGGTCATTAGTAAAAATGGGCGTGCCGCAGGGCTCAATTTTAGGTCCTTTTTTATTCTTAGCTTATATAAATGATCTCCCGTATATGATGTCTGAGATCTCTGACATTATTTTATTTGCTGATGACACTTCCCTTGTCTTCAAAATTAACAGAAAGGAATCTAGTCCCATAAACGTAAACGATAGCTTGGTTATTCTGAGCAAGTGGTTTGCCGCAAATAACTTGCTTCTTAATTCTTCTAAAACGAAATGTATTAAATTCTCTTTACCTAATGTAACACCAGTAGGGCTCAATATCGTTCTGGACGATAATAAGTTAGATGTTATTAAGCAAACCGTCTTCCTGGGCATCACCATAGACTCTAAATTGCAATGGGGTGCTCACATCTCAGCAATGTCAAAAAGGCTGAGTTCCGCAGCTTATGCAGTCAGAAAAATAAGACAGATTACTGACGTTGCTACTGCTAGGCTCGTGTATTTTGCTTACTTCCATAGTATTATGTCCTACGGTATTTTATTGTGGGGGGCAGCGGCGGACGTAAATTCAATATTTGTACTCCAGAAAAGGGCAGTTCGTGCAATTTATGGCCTCGGCCCTCGCGAGTCATTGAGAGAATTATTTAAAGAAATTGAAATACTTACACTTCCTTCTCTTTACATTCTTGAAAATATAATGTTCGTACGCAAAAACTTAAATCAATTTATTGTTAAAAGTGATATACATTCGATTAATACAAGAAACAAGCACAAACTAGTAGTTCCGAGATTCAGATTAACGAAATCGAATAAATCGTTTTTAGGGAACTGTGTCCGTTTTTACAACAAGCTGCCTAAGTGTGTAACCGATCTCACGGATATAAAATTTAAGAACACTGTAAAATCCACCCTCATTAAAAAAGCTTATTATAAAATTCAAGACTTCGTTGACGATAAAGATATTATATGGCGATAACTCATCTCTCCATGTGTGGCTTCCCTGGCAATTAAACGTCTTTTTCTTTTCTCTTTGGATTGTATAGATTTACTGTTTACCTTTCAGTTGCATTGTATAATTTTATCAGCTTACTATTGTTATGTAATAGAATGTTTGTGACAATATTACTTTTTAAAAGAGTGTCTATGGAGTTTCTTGCCGGCTCTTCTCCATGAGACCAACTTTTTGGAACCGTGCAACTAATTTGACGTTTCATAAGAGCCTGCAAAGGCCTATTTGAAATAAAAACAATTTGATTTTGATTTTGATTTTGATTTTGATTTCATCTGCATCGATGTCAGCAAAGATCGTGCCCAAAAGGCTGGCTGCATTGCCACGCTGAATGGCAATGCATATAAAAAGAAAAAAAATCTTGTTACATCAAAGTTTTCAATCGATCTGATACCGGCTAAATACCTGATCTCTGTAATGTGTGTATTACCATTCATCTTCATACTGATTTATAAGCCCAAAAAAAGTATCGGCCGACTAAAAGTTTGCAGTCTACTCTTATACTCGAACTCGCTATCAAAGTTATTCAATAAAATTGTTTTCAGGTTTTCAGTTAATTTTCCCGTCAATTTAAGGTGAAACTATTTTTTAATTGAGTGCCGTGTAAAAATACCGGCCATAGTTCAACGCTTAATTTTTTTTCCGAATTTGAAGTGTTCGCTCGATAGTGTTTTTTTCACAAAAGTATGTTTTATCCGGTTTAAAATTTTGATTAACTTACCATATAAGCATTTTTAAAAGCTATTTTACCGTATGTCAGATAGGGTATCTAGAAATGAGGTCAGATGTGCTACATACTCAAATGCCACTTAATTTTTACGAATGCCTTTAAAGCCTTCTAGCGCTTGAATACACATTACTTGAAACTGCTCTACCGTCACTTGCGGAACCATTTTAAAAGATCTTGTGGTCAGTGGTTTAACACCGTTTTCACACTGGCGGATTTCCGCTCGATTTTCCGAACATGGTCACGCATGGGTAATACGGGTATTTTTACGCGTGTTGTGTGTGTTAGTGGGAATGAAAACAGTTGATAACTACCAGTACAAAAGATGCCGCCTGAAACTCATCATTCTCCGAGCCTTTTCCCAACTATTTTGGGGTCGGCTTCCAGTCTAACCGGATGTAGCTGAGTACCAGTGCTTTACAAGGAGCGACTGCCCTATCTGACCATATTTTGTGCCCAGAATGTGTCGCATTTAAATGAACTCGGCTTTAAAAACCCGCCGGTGTAAAAGCGCTCTAAAGAAACTACATAATAAGTATACAATCTTCTTTGAAAATAAAGACGATAAATAACAAGGTATAGGTATTTTTACTACTGAAGGGTAAGGGAAACCCATGAATTGTACACATATAAATGTCATCTCGTGTCCAACCCCGTTGGTTCGGAAATGGATTCAAGTTATCGGAAATATTGTCGTGTATGAAATGGAGAGAAAGGTACGTTACACGTGTTAGTGGGAATGTAAAATATTTTTGTAAGTAAAGGATGGGTTTTTTGATATGTTTAAGAGGTTTAGGCTCAATCATGGTAGAATTGTAAGGAATAGGCGGTAAACCAACCACAATGGAGACTAGTGCAGTTACGTACTTATTTTTTGCTAATATTGTAAAGCTTAAGAGTTTCAAAGCGCTAATCTCAGTAACTGCTGGGCTTATACATATTTCAGAGTAATAGGAAATACTATATAGACTATTTATCGAAAATGAAAGGCTATATGGTGGTTTATCCCGGTGTTTGAAGTACTCTCCACGGGATGTGGGTGAAACATACAGAAATCACCCGCCCCGAGGAAATAATTTGATTAGAAGGATTATTTCTATACTCAACCAATGTTCTAATAAAAATACCGAGCATTATAGACATTTTCGTAATACCATCAATATTCCACGAAATAAACGTTACCATTGACCTCATAACCTGTGACGTCACTATAATTTGATCCGCTAACCTAAATATAATATTAAATAGACCAATAAATCTAGCTTGTTCTAAATCGGTTCTACCGTTTAACGAACAACTTTGATCGTCAAAAGTTTTTCAATAACTCTTTTGGAACTTTTAATTACGTCTGTTGACGCTCTCCAGTAGCGTTCATTGACGGCTGGATGGTTAGCGGCCATTTCCAATAATTTATCTATCTATTGTTTTGCTTGCTAGAGATAGGTAGTTGTCATCACTTGTTTGG